>NC_054468.1:161092200-162292200 GCF_017639515.1 Carcharodon carcharias
AACCAGTGGGCATAGATTTAAGGTAAGGGGCAGGAGGTTTAGAGGGGATGTGAGGAAGAATGTTTTCACCCAGAGTGTGGTGGGAATCTGGAACTCACTGACTTAAAGGGTGGTAGAGACAGAAACCTCATAACATTTAAGAAGTATTTGGATGTGCACTTACAATGCCATGGCATGCAAGGCTTGGGCTGGAAAATGGGATTAGAATAGTTAAGAATAAAATAAAAACAAAAACAGAATTACCTGGAAAAACTCAGCAGGTCTGGCAGCATCGGCGGAGAAGAAAAGAGTTGACGTTTCGAGTCCTCATGACCCTTTGACAGAACTTGAGTTCGAGTCCAAGAAAGAGTTGAAATATAAGCTGGTTTAAGGTGTGTGTGTGGGGGGCGGAGAGAGAGAGAGAGAGAGAGGTGGGGGGGGTGTGGTTGAAGGGACAAACAAGCAGTGATAGAAGCAGATCATCAAAAGATGTCAACAACAATAGTACAAAAGAACACATAGGTGTTAAAGTTAAAGTTGGTGATATTATCTAAACGAATGTGCTAATTAAGAATGGATGGTAGGGCACTCAATGTATAGCTCTAGTGGGGGTGTTTTTTTTTTTAAATAATGGAAATAGGTGGGAAAAGGAAAATCTTAATAATTTATTGGAAAAAAAAGGAAGGGGGAAACAGAAAGGGGGTGGGGATGGGGGAGGGAGCTCACGACCTAAAGTTGTTGAATTCAATATTCAGTCCGGAAGGCTGTAAAGTGCCTAGTCGGAAGATGAGTTGTTGTTCCTCCAGTTTGCGTTGGGCTTCACTGGAACAATGCAGCAAGCCAAGGACAGACATGTGGGCAAGAGAGCAGGGTGGAGTGTTAAAATGGCAAGCGACAGGGAGGTTTGGGTCATTCTTGTGGACAGACCGCAGGTGTTCTGCAAAGCGGTCGCCCAGTTTACGTTTGGTCTCTCCAATGTAGAGGAGACCACTTAGTTAAGCACTTGTTTGGCTGGTGCAGACTCGATGGGCCAAAGGGCCTTTTTCTGTGCTGTAGACCTCTATGATTCTATGGAAAGAATCGTCCCCCCATTGGGGGGGGAAGTGCAGGAGCAGGCGCGTGCAGGCGTGCCTCCAATCAGCACCCTCGATCGGGGGCATGACCCCATTTTACATGGGCAGGCCAATTAAGGCCCTCCCTGCACGATGTCCACCAGGAAGTACTATGTGCTCCCTGTCCGGGCAGTGGGGGGTTCCCTAAGCCAGGAGTGTGCTTTTTCGCGCATGCACGTGAAAGAGCGTACTCATCTTCCTGAGGCTAAGCGCTGCCTCAAGGAGATTGGCGCCAAATTCAAAAATGGTCAATGGACAAAAATAACATTTCCCTGACATTTCCCCTCATGTGACACTGTCACATTAACACTTTACAAAAAAACTGAAATACTGCCGATGCTGGAAATCTGAAATAAAAACAGAAAACGCTAGAAATTCTCAGTAGTCAGGCAGCATCTGTGGAGCGAGGAACAGGTTTCAGGTCTGTGGACTTTCATCAGAATGCCTTAAGCCCTGATTCTGTTATTGTTTATATTATGAGTTGGTGTGAGGCCACAGTAGCGAACGCATCCTTTTACAATTCTGACTAAAATTCACAATTTCAGCTTCCCTATTCTACCAAATTTTGAACCGTTAAGTACATAATTTAACTTTCCTACCATGAAAGAAGAAAAAGACTTGCATTTACGTAACATCTTACATGACATCCGGGTGCCCCAAAGCACTTTACAAACAACAGAGGACTTTTGAAGCCCCAGAAGGAAAAAAACAGTAAAAACTGGGAAATCAGAATACTGGTCTGAGCTGGTCTTGTATACCTTAAAATGGAACACCAGTAAAAACTGGAAAGTAAGAGTTCTGGTCCAAACTGGTTTTTCTTTAGCTACTGTTTTAATTTTTGGAGACACACAGCAATCTCCCTCAAGGATCAATGTGATAATGGCCAGATAATTTGCTCTTGAGGTATAAATATTGGCCAGCTTGCCTTAGGGAGTTTAGATAGAGCCTTGATTTACAAAGATGGTATTTTGAGAGTGCAGCACTCCCTTGGCACTGCATTAGATTGTCAATGCCCAGTTAAAGCTTGTTAAGATATAAAATATATTTAGACCAGCAATGCACACCTCTCACCTAATTCCTTCGTGGCAGACTTTACCGCTGACAATGCCTAGGAAGAGCAGAGAAGTAACTACAGGGATTACTGATGGGAACTAGGCCATTCTCCATTGATGTTCATTTTACTTTCCCCAGATTTATCGATTTAAAACAACGGCCAAAAGCAGATCATGAATTCAATAAACTGGAAATAAACTTTGACCAATATGTAAATGCTCTGGCAGTATAGCAATATTTTCAGGCGGAGATATCCCTGAAACTGGTATTAAGTCCATGCTATGTAAAAAAGCAAAATTCAATTACTTTATCCGTACCTCCAAATCAACTCTTTTCAGTGGATAAGTGATTCGATATTTCAAAGGTGTTATTAATGGAGGAAGGGAGTTACCACGTAGAGATATGTAGCTTGATTTGTGTAGTGATAATAAGCCTTATTACCAGCACTGTGGGTTTACCTACACCTCATGGACTGCAGCGGTTCAAGAAGGCGGCTCACCACCACCTTCTCAAGGGCAATTAGGGATGGGCAATAAATGCTAGCCCAGCCAGCGAAGCCCACATCCCGTGAATGAATTAAAAAATACTAAAGCTAGTAGTGTATAAATGTTAGCCAGTGAAGAATTAGGGACCAATTCACTGGGGCTATTCCCAATAAGTGGTGGTGAATGCAAGACATTTGGTCAGTCCCCAACCCACATATCAGAATAATCCATTTCTCCACAGAGTCTAAATGTTTTATTCTTGTTCAATTTGCACTATTCCCTCATTTTTACACTTATTGTTGCATCTCTGAAAAAAGCAAGACAACATTGAGTAATTGTTGGTGTAAGACACATTGCTCCTTATAGTTGTCATTATCAAAATTCTTGGCTGAATATTTTAAGCAAAAGGGATAATTACATTCTGTAATCAAGTAGTATGTCTCAGCTTTTATTGCTAGGAATTTGATGACAATTATACCAACATAAAATAGCTAACAGATGACTGTGCCACAGAGCTAATCTTAAACAAGCCCTAATTGTGAAGAATAACTTTTACACACTGTATCGAATGAAACTGACATTTTACAAACACACCAGGAACAATTGTCTCTCTTCCTGCCATGTAACGCTGTTATGACAGCTTCCTGTGCTTGAGCTAAAATTACAGTACCCGAGGGCAGCAGTGAAAGAAACTAACTAAAACATGAAATTTGATGGAGGTAGTCTTGAAAAGAGATGGAAATAACACGTTTATAAATATTTCAAATTATAACTAACTGGGACAATTGTATGAGCCAATCAGTAACAAAATTATATGATTCAGGGAACTACTGTTTGAACAGTACTGTCTTGGTTATGTGAACTTCTTATATTGTATCAGTTTTGCAAGATATAGTAATGTAGTCTTGATAATCCATGTGCTAAATTCCATTGCATTCCTATAGTTTTAGTTAAGCTTTACTTAAATGGTGATTGGGTTGGTGATGAGAAACATGTTAGGCCCTATATTTTCCACTCCTAGTTCTGAAAAAGTGGGACCACTGTGCTGTGAGTCACTGACCAGAATCGCTGAAGGGCAAACATGCCAGATTGAGGCAGCCCTCAATCTGGAGTGAACATTTTGGTCAGGATTTGTAAAAGGTGGAGGTGACATGAGCAGAAAGCAGTGCAACTCCGTGGGTCTTAAAGAGCTACACAACATAATTAAAGGGATGTGTCACTTAAAAGGTAAGCAACCACACGAAAGGATAAATTCCTTTTCAGCATTTTGAAAGACTGTAAGAGGCAAAAGAAGCAGCTAGCCGAAGTCTCTAGGTGAGAAAAACAAATAAAGAGGCACTGCACCCAAATGCCTTTTTGAAGGCTGGTTAAGTGAAAGTGCTAATGCTAATGCAAGGAGATGAGTGGAAGGAGAGCTACACTATCTGGGAACCAGGGCACTTTTCGCAAATGACATTAGTGTGGTACACCTTACAAAGGGAGGCAGCTGGGGTTAGGTAAATGGCCCAAATATACCTACCACCACAAGTGTTGCTTGTCAACCTGCAAACATTTACTATAGCACCATGCCAAGCCATCACACAATCTTACATGTTTTTCAATGTTTATCATGCATACTCATATTCCATACATAAGAGCCGATACTTCACAGAAGAAGGCCATTCATCCCATCAAGTTCATGTTGGGTCTCTGTAGAGCATTTCAGTCAGTCCCATTCTCTGGCTCTGTCCCCATCATTCTGCAAATTTACTTCCTTCAAACGCCCATCCAATTTTCTTTAGAAATCAATGATTGTCTCCACCGCCCTTGTAGGCAGTGAGTTCCAAGTGATTACTATACACTGCATGAAAAGTTCTTTCTCACAACATACCTGTATCTCCTGCCCAAAATTTTAAATCTTTAAATAGTAACAGGTAATTAAACAGGAAATTAAATAGGTAATAGGAACAGCATTTCTTTGTCTACCTCATCTAAACATGTCAAACTCATAGGCTGGGATTTTCCAGTCCCGTTGTGGGTGGGACCTGCTGCGAGCGAGGCAGCGTCCCAGCTATACGTCCATTGACTTGCGGCGGGATTGAAAGATCGTGGCGGTGGGCAGGTGCGGAAAATCCCGTCGATATATACCTCAATCAAATCTCCCCTCAATCTTTTGTTCCAAGACCATAACCCCAGCTTCTCCAACCTAACCCTGCAGATAAGATCCCTTGTTCCTGGAACCATTCTTGTAAATCTCAACTCACCCTCCCAAGGACCCTCATATCCTTCCTAAATTGCGGTGAACAGAATTGGATGCAATACTCTAGTTATGGACTTCCCCTCCTTACCCTTTACTCTAACACCCCAATCAATATTTGGGTCATTAAAGTCACCTATTTTACCACCCTATAGTTATTGCAAAAGTCTTGTGGTGCAATGGGTAGTTAAGACATTAAGTGTTAGAAACTAGAGATAACTTTAATTAACTTATATTTGTATTTGTGGGTGTTAGGCACAAGATGTAGCTTTAAGTTTAATTTATGTTTGTTTTTATTTGTGTGTTAAAAAAGGTGAAACCTGAGTTTGGTTTCAGTTTAGAGTTTTTGTGAGATAGAGCCAGCAAGTCTGGGGGCCAGTTTGTATACACGCATTTATAATGAGATTGTATGATTCTTAAATTGAAAAGATGGATTACCAAGGGGTTAGTAGTTTAGAAAAGCTGAAACAAAAAGCAACAAAACAGAAAAAAACTGTGCTGTTGCCTAGCAACAGGGAATCAGAGAGAGACTCACAGAGATACCGGGAGAGACAAGAAAAGCAGTTTTTAGTTGCAGTGGGTACATGTTTGCCACAGAATGAAGACAGAAAAGGTCTAAGAGTGGAATTGTCCCAGATTTGCACTGAGTGCGGTAACAGGCGGGTAAAATGCCGGCCAAGATGACGGGTTTTCATGCCATATCGTCCCAAACCTGCCATAGAACTTATGCATTCCCAGGAAACAAGCTGTTTCCATGGTGGGCAGGGTCTCATTCGCCCGCCACGCCATCACCTCGCCGCTTCATCACGCTGGGCGCCATATTTAAAGTTCAGCCATGCGCACACATCTCAGTGCTTCCAGCCCACAACTACTGTAGGGAAGATGTCCACAAAAGCAAAAAGACTGCAGCCCCCAAGTTTAGTGATGTGTCTCTGGAATGCCACTTGGACACCATGGAGGCCCACCGTAATGTCCTCTACCCCCCGTTTTGGCCACAGGAGGGGCAGCTACATCACCAATCCAGCATGGCAGGCGGTGGCAGCAGTGGTCAGCGCCAAGCACTGCAAAAGAGAACAAGCCACCCAGTGCTGTTACAGGCTGAATGGTCTTATCCATTCTACCAGAGCAACTCACTCTTCTCACCACTCTCAACTCACACACTCATAAACCCATCACACGTCCACAGGGATCTCACACCTCAAGGGACAACAGCACTAACTCTCACACACACCCTCACATCTCCATCAGGCTTATATCCTCTGGAGCTCACCCCCTCCTCCTGTCCAAGGCTCCACTCACCACACAAACATCCCATGCTGTCTCATGTGTCCTGCTCACACTCTCTCCATCTGTTCCCATGCAAGGGAAGCTAGCTCACAGCGGCAGGGAGAGGTCACAGCCCGAGGGTGGAGTGGCCCACATTAGGCCCCTCACTCACTTTGAGGAGCGTGCCATTGTGTTGACCGCTGAGGACGTGGACCGTGCCTAAAACAATGGTGAGGTTGGTAGTGAACACCCATGTGAGGATCCTGCACCACATCATCTCTCTCTCAAAAGCTCATTCTCCTGCTTTTGACTCTGCTGTCATGCACTAATTATCACTATTGTGGTTCACAGGGAGCTCTGCCAAGTGACCGACACCCTTAGCCAGCCAGTCCCTCAGCTCCATCCATGTCCTCATCTGCAGCCAAGATGCCTCCTTCTCCATTGAAAAGCTGGAAATGAACAGCCTGGAAGATCCATCACAGTGCTTACCCACACCCTCTATCAGCGCAGAGACACACACCTTGGTGGGACCTAGATCTAGCGCAGGCTTGGCTTCACAACCTGGTGGCCACCAAACGGACACTTGTCTGCAGCAGCAGGAGGCAGGTTCAGCTGAGCTCCCTGCACTTGGAGGACTGCTGGGGATGAGGCATCTGTAAGGCCCAAGTGAGATGATGAACCTCGGGTTTTACTTTCCAACTCATCCTGGAGAGTCAGCAGAAGGCGTGGGAACATCACACAGAGCTGTTGAAAGCCCTCAACAGAGTGACATGCATGTCAGAGGGGTGTGACTGCCTGCTCGCAGATGAAGTTGTGCTCACATGTGCATGTATGGAGGTCTCCATGTGGTGGATGGCTAATGCCATGGAGACCTTGGTCCAGCAGAATGCAGAGATGCGTGTAGACATGCACTCCATCATGATAGTCATTGGTGAGTTCCTGCAGTGGCAACATGAGAGGGACACTTGGCACCCCGACATCCTTCCAGGTGCTCCTTCAACTCTAGGAGTCAGGCCTGGGCCCTCGGACACCTGAAGGGAGGAGGAGCAGCAGCTGGACACCCCTGGGTCATCCACTGAGGAATCTCAGAGGCTGTCCTCTCCCTCTGAGTCCCCTTTGCCTGTGACCCCCTCAACCTCACCCTCTGTCTCCGCAGAGCGAGCAGCCGGTCCACAAGTGATTCTGGAGGGAAAAGTGTGTGTGTGGCAAGGCCTTTCAGAGCCTCGTGCAAGCACTCTCCTGTGCACGTGGATCCTTCACATTTCACACTCACCTCAACGTCCTGAGCATTTTCAATGCTGCCTGCTGGGGTTTGCTTTCAGTTGTCCATCTGAGCTGACCTGTATCTCCACCCACCCACTGAGCACACTCCCATGCAGCACCTGATCTCACCCACCACGACATTCATTTCACTTTCAATTTAGCAAGAATGGCCTGGTTTCACTGCATTGTGCACTCACCCATCTTTTCCCCTCCCCAGCCACCCATTTCCTCTCCCCCATCACAGTTGACCCCCTCCGTTACCTACCAGCCACAACACTTTTCCTTCAGGGATGCCCAGGTGAACGTGAATGTTCCGTTCCTTCTCAAAAATCCCACCTTCGTCCACATTCACCTCCCTGACCTCTTCCTTCCCACCCCCAGGGTCTGTGTCTGCCTCCAGGTCCCCACCAACCACCCTTGCCGTCCCTTCTATCGGTACCATCGAGCCTTCACCCTCCCACCCTACCGCCTCACTCTGCTTCGGTCATTTCCACCCTTCCTCCATATCACGTCCACCATCAATCCGTTCCCCAGGAGACAGATATGGACCTGTCCGACCCCTCCTGTGAACGTTCACATGCACATCCACCTCCTGCACCCCTTCACCCCTCCGCACTTCTTACCTCCTTCACACCAGCACCCCTTCTCCCCTTTGCACCCCTAGCTCCTGGAAACCCTTCTTCCCAAGAAACCCTACCCTGCGGCACCCCTTCCCCCTCTCCCCGGTACCCTTTCCCCTGCCCCGTCTTCCTGTCCCCCCCATCCCCAGACTCCCCCTAGCTTAGTCCTTCCCCCTTCCTGACTCCTACCTCCACCCTTACCTCTTCCACCACCCTTAGTCCCTCCTCCCACCTTACTCCTTCCTCCAGACTTACCTCTCCCTCCAGCCTCACTACTTTCTCTGGCTTTACTCCTACCCCTTTCCTGAATCCTTCCTCCACTCTTACTTCTTCCTCTGGCCTTACTCCCTCCTCTCTCCGCAATCCTTCTTTTCCCCGGACACCTTCCACTCTCCGCATCCCTTCTTCCCCCTAGACATCATCTCCTCTCTGCATTCCTCCCCCTCACTGCCCTCCTTCCTTTACACCTATCCAGCCTCCCCTTACACCCACCTCCCTAGTTGCCATCTTCTCCCCTGTTACACCCTCCCCCCTGTTCTCCCTCCCCGCCAACCTCAACCCTCAACATCTTAATTTCCCTGCTCCCAACCTCACCCCCCCCGAAACCTTCATTCGGTCCCCAACCTCACCGCCCCTCTCCCTGACAAGTCTTCCTCTTGCAGCCAATCCTAGCCCTTCCTCTCCCACCCTCTCAACCATCATCTGTTGTTCGCATCAATGGTGACTATCCAGCTTCCGTGAGCTGCTTCGCAGCAGAGCCACGTCCAAGGGAATCCACCCAGCATGGATGTTCCTCCAGTGGGCCATTGGTGTCAGGCTCCAGCATCTGCTCCTCGGATGCTTGTGATGTGAGCCAGGCCCTGGTGGTAAGTCCTGACTTCTGCACATCACACTTGTCAACACGTGTTCTACACCGGCGTGTTTTCCTGCTGATGTGGGCAGATGATCCAGCAAGGGGCATGGGGATTATTCCGGTGGGGAGGCCTAATAATGACATGCTGATGTATTCCAATGAGGTTCCCAATGTCCAATGGTGGAGAACGCAACCTGCCATCGGCGGCCTGTGTGGACGAAACTCGAACTGGTTTCACGTTGTCAGGAAACGGGTCACGCCATATTGTCCGCTCATGCCGCCAGCAGGCACAGAAGATCCCAGCCTAAGACTCTGTCCGGCTGGAAATTATGCCATTTTTTTTCTTGGAGTCTGCATGGAAATCTTTACAACCTTTTTGTTGCCTAGTGTTAATATTAATGTTTCTTCATGAATAAATGTTTTATCTTTTCGTTAAAAAGTCAACAACAGACACCTGTGAATCAGTTTCAGTAAGTATCCTCCATGTGTTTTAAATTTTTAAAAAATTATGGTGTATCAATCCAGGTTCCAGACCTGTCCAGTAATAACATCAGCTGGGATCATAACATAGCGAACTGATCTTTCTCTCAGTTGTTTCTGATTTTTTCTTTACGCATCTGATTAAGCAGTTCAATCAGCACATTGTGTAGGAGGGAGGAACTCAAAGCCTCGCTTCACTCTAACCACTACTGGGAGAAGCAAAAGCTGTTCCATCAGAACAGCCCTTACTAAATTGGAGACAAATTCAAGTTGGCTGATAGAATGAATAAAGCAATTGGAAAAGATTGGAGCTGGGGAAATGGAGGGAATGAATGAATAACATTATGGATCAATTATTGGGACGGAATCATATGACTATAAAGAGGGCAAGGGCTGATCAGTAGCCATGAATGCTCGGAGCATAAGAAAAACAATGGATGAGAGAGACAGAGTAGGTATTGCAGGAACTACTGAAACCCAGCCAAAGAGAAAAGAATAGATAGGGAACAAATCTGCAAGACTAAATGCACTTCTGGTAGAATAGATAAGGAGAGTGAGTAGTATGCTTCCTGGCTGGCAAAGATTTTAAGCTGACAGCCAACTTATCAACTCTTGTCAGTTTGTTAAAGTTTTATTTGAAGAATCAGCCTTTTTCACTTGCAGTTGAGGTTGTCAGTATCAATGAATCAGATAATCTGAAAGGTGTTATTAGAACTTGTCAGAACCAGATTGATTAGAAAGTGGGACTGGAATTGTTATGTTCCTTCTGTTGGGTCGCTTTGCTTGTGAACATGGTTGCACACCTATCTACCAGTGGGTGAGATGGCAAACAATATACTGCAGATGCAGAGACCAAGATGAAGCACATGCTGTTTATTAACACAAGTCATGGAACACTAACAGAATATGTGCTTCTCCAACCAGACCCTATTCTAAACTACTAATTAAGATTGTGGTCCACGCTACACAGCCATTGGGGAATACAGCTTTTTTTTATTCATTTTTGGGATTTGGGCTTCGCTGGCTGGGCCAGCATTTATTGCTCATCCCTAGTTACCCTGGAGAAGGTGGTTGTGAGCTGCCTTCTTGAACCGCTGCAGTTCACCACAGTACACCACTGTTGGTACACACACCCTGTGATTAGGGAGGGAGTTCGAGGATTTTGACCCAGCGACAGTGAAGGAATGGTGATATGTTTCCAAGTCAGGATGGTGAGTGACTTGGAGGGGAACTTCCAGGTGGTGGTGTTCCCATCTATCTGCTGCCCTTGTCCTTCTAGATGGTAGTGGTCATGGGTTCGGAAGGCGCTGTCTAAGGAGCCTTGATGAATCCTTGCAGTGCATCTTGTAGATGATACACACTGCTGCTACTGTGTGTCAATGGCGGAGGGAGTGAATGTTTGTGGATGGGGTGCCAATCAAGCGGGCTGCTTCATCCTGGATGGTGTCAAGCTTCTTAAGTGTTGTGGGAGCTGCACTCATCCAGGCAGATGGGGAGTATTCCATCACACCCCTGACTTGTGCCCTGTAGATGATGAACAGGCGTTGGGGAGTCAGGAGGTGAGTTACTCATCGCAGGATTCCTAGCCTCTGACCTGCTCTTGTAGCCACAGTATTTATTTGGCTAGTCCAGTTCAGTTTCTGGTCAATGATAACCCCCAGGATGTTGATAGTGGGGGATTCAGTGATGGTAATGCCATTGAATGTCAAGGGTCAATGGTTAGATTCTTTCTTGTTGGAGATGGTCATTGCATGCCACTTGTGTGGCAGGAATGTTATTTGCCACTTGTCAGCCCAAGCCTGGATATTGCCCAGATCTTGCTGCATTTGGACATGGACTGCTTCAGTATCTGAGGAGTAGCAAATGATGCTGAACATTGTGCAATCATCAGCAAACATCCCTACTTCTAATCTTATGATGGAAGGAAGGTCATTGATGAAGCAACTGAAGATGGTTGGGCCGAGGATACTACCCTAAAGACATCCTGCGTTGATGTTCCGGAGCTGAAATGACTGACCTCCAACAACCACAACCATCTTCCTTTGTTCTAGGTATGACTCCAACCAGTGGAGAATTTTTCCCCTGATTCCCATTGACTCCAGTTTTGCCAGGGCTCCTTGATGCCACACTCAGTCAAATGTGGTCTTGAAGTCAAGGGCAGTCACTCTCACCTCACCTCGGGAGCTCAGCCCATGTTTGAACCAAGACTGTAATGAGGTCAGGAGCTGAGTGGCCCTGTCGGAATCCAAACTGGGCATCAGTAAGCAGGTTATTGCTAAGCAAGTGCTGCTTGATAGCACTGTTGATGACCCCTTCCATTACTTTACTGATAATCAAAAGTAGACTGAAGGGGTGGTAATTAGCCGGGTTAGATTTATCCTGCTTTTTGTATACAGGTCATACCTGGGCAATTTTCCATATTGCTGGATAGATGCGAGAGTTGTAGCTGTACTGGAACAGTTTGATGAGGGGCACGGCAAGTTCTGAAGAACAAGTACTATTGCCGAAATATTGTCAGGCCTCATAGCCTTTGCACTATCCAGTGCCTTCAGCCATTTCTTGATATCACATGAAATGAATTGAATCGGCTGAAGACTGGCATCTGTGATGCTGGGGACCTCCAGAGGAGGCCGAAATGGATCATCTGCTCGGCACTTCTGGCTGAAGATTGTAGCAAATGCTTCAACGTTATCTTTTGCACTGATGTACTGGGCTCCCCCATCATTGAGTTGTTTGATTGTCCACCACCATTCATGACTGGATGTGGCAGGACTACAGAGCTTAGATCTGGTCCGTTGGTTGTGGGACCACTCAGCTCTGTCTATTACTTGCTGCTTAAGGTGTTTAGCATGCAAGTGTTATATCTTCACCAGGTTGACACCTCATTTTTAGGTATGCCTGCTGCTGCTCCTGGCATGTCCTCCTGCATTCTTCATTGAACCAGTGTTGAACCCTTGGCTTGATGGTAATGGTAGAGTGGGGGTTATGCCAGGCTATGAGGTTACAGATTGTGTTCGAGTACAATTCTGCTGCTGCTGATGGCCCACAGCACCTCATGGATGCCCAGCCTTGAGTTGCTAAATCTGTTTGAAATCTATCTCATTTAACACGGTGGTCATGCCACACAACACAATGGAGGGTATCCTCAATGGGAAGGTGGGAATTCGTCTCTACAAAGACTGTGCGGTTGTCATTCCTACTGATACTGTCATGGACAGATGCGTCTGTGGCAGCCAGGTTGGTGAGTATGAGGTCGAGTATGTTTGCCACAGACCCAGTCTAGCAGCTGTGTCCTTTAGGACTTGGCCAGCTCCGTCAGTAGTGGTGCTACTGAGCCACTGTTGGTGATGGACACCCAGATTACATTCTGTGCCGTTGCCACCCTCGGTGCTTCCTCTAAGTGGTGTTCAACATGGAGGAGCACTGATTCATCAGCTGAGGGTTGGGCGGTACATGGTAATCAGCAGGAGTTCTCCTTGTCCATGTTTGACCAGGTGCCATGAGACTTCATGGGTCCAGAGTTGATGTTGAGGACTCCCAGGGAAACTCCCCCCTGACTGTATACCACTGTGCCACCACCTGTACTGGGTCTGTCCTGTCAGTGGGACAGGACATACTCAGGGATGGATAGTGTCTGGAACATTATCTGTAAGATATGATTACGTGAGGATGACTATGTCAGGCTGTTGCTTGACTAGTCTGTGAGGCAGCTCTCCCACTTTTAGTACTAGCCCCTAGATGTTAGTAAGGAAGACTTTGCATGGTCAATAGGTTGTCATTTCCAGTGCCTAGGTCAATGCCGGGTGATCCATCTGGTTTCATTCCTTTTTTAAGGCTTTGATACAACTAAGTGGCTTGCTAGGCCATTTAAGAGCCAACCACATTGCTGTGGGTCTGGAATCACATGTAGGCCAGACCAGGTCAGGACAGCAGATTTCCTTCTCCTAAAGGGAAGGACATTAATGAACCAGATGAGTTTTTACAACAATCAACAATTGTTCCATGGTCATTATTAGACTTTTAATTCCAAATTTTTAATTGAACTCAAATTCCACCATCTGCCGTGGCAGGATTTGAATCTAGGTCCCCAGAGCATTCCTCTGAGTTTGTGGTTTACTAGCCCAGTGACAGTACCACTAACCACACCTCCCCTTAGCCTGTGCTACACAACCATTGGGTAACACAGTCACATGATCAATCTGGTCACATTCTCTTAAAGGTGTATTGCACCTCAGATTACCACAGGATCAAACATGTTCCTTCCTGCCATAAATATGTCATGCACAAAGATGACAAAAACATTTCAGATCAGCTGCACTAAGAGCCCCAATCATTGGTGTGTTGTTTTTAGTGTTTATTTCCAAAGAAACACTACGATAAAATGCAGCCTTTAAAAATGTTTTATTTTCCTCAAAAAGAACTTTCTGAGGCTTGCTTGTGCACTCTCTAATGTGAAAGTATAGGCCTAAAAAGAACTGAGCACAGAGAAAGATCAGTAGTTTGGAACATGCAGGTCCATGTTAATAGGCCTCGTTCACCTGAAGTCAGCAAACTTTAGACACCTGCGAAGCATCCCCAGGCAGCTCACTGGTAAAGCCAGTTTGAATTTTGGGCTGTTGCACTGCCAGTTGCAATCTGCAAGCAGATTTTAGAGCAAAGGAAGCAATCAGGGGAGACTGTGTAACTGGGAGTTAGAGGGTAATTATAAGAGGGATGGAGGTAGCGACAGGCAGAGTGAGGGAGGAAGGAAGCAACCATACAGTTAGGGGACATAGGGGTTTGTGGAGGAAGGGCAGTAAGTGGTGGTTTGCAGTGGCCTGTGATTTTAATGTTGAACCATGAGGAACACTCCTGCACTACTTGCCTCCATACTCAGGTAAGTATTTTTTAAACACCTAACTTGTTAGCGGCAATCTGCAGAAATCCCTTTAAGAACTGCTGGTTAAGTTGCATGTAGACCTGACCTGGTAGTCAGTCCAGGACTAGCTGCATTCAGCCCAACCCACTTTAACAAAATAGCCTCAAACAGGCATTAGGCCCCTTTTTATGAGAAATGGTCCTAAAATCTATTTCAGGATTTGGACCCTGGACTCTTCTTTTGATGCCTATATCAGTATGGTATTGATGCTGTCTGGATCAGAATGCACCTGTAGATATTGGGTGCTTTTGGGTTCATTTTGCAGTTGTAAAATGGGCACAACATCATTGAATTTCTGGGCCATATTTTCTTCCATATTAGTTGCATAAGAGATAAGGTGAATGTTCTGTGGTATGAATTCATTGACTGGCTTCATCTAATAATTCATGTAATTGTACCTGTGTGACTGATCATAGTTTGGAGAGTGAGACAGCATATCCTACAGAAAATAAATCCCATGCTTTTATTTCCCTACTACCAGCTATTCTGTACTACAATAAAATTGATTGAGTATTGAACATAACTTCGCTTTAGATTATGCTATGGTTGTGTCATAATGTACTTTCTCTTTAACTCTTTGCCTTCCTGTGTTTTAGATTTATGCTCAGAGCTATTTTTGAGCTGTCAGCACTTTTGTAGGCTGTCAGAGTTATAAATTTTGCGTGTGTACTAGGTATTTGAGTTCCTTTATATGCAGCCTCTCCCATTAGCAGATCTTCTACCTTCCTCCGCTCCTGATTAGATTTCTACCTTCACTGCCCTTTATTGTTAAATTACAGTGTGTCATGGGTTCTAACATTGTCGTCCTTTGTTGTGTGTACATAATATTGTAACATTGTATTTGTTCCCATCTCTTCCAGAAGACGGACTGATAAATATTGTAATGCGATACAGCCAGTTGTAAACCAATAAGCTGGTTTATTGTATTCATATGATATGAAAGAAGATAGTACAATGTTCTGTAAAGTTTAATCCTATTATGCAAACTAAGCCACTGCTACATTCTAAGCTTCAATTTTACAAGTCTAAATTCACTGAATTGACTGGTTCTAAGCCTACAAGAAGGGATGATTTCCCTCCATGACTGTTTTCAGTCCAAATTTATGAAAACCATGGGCAGAATTTTACGGCAGTGGGATTTTACGTTCCCGCTGAAGTCAATGGGGATTATAATGGCTCGCCACATTTTACGTCCCCGTCCTTGCTGAAACGGGGCTTTAAAATTCTGCCTCGTCTTTTTTCATCTGGACAGGAAGTGAAAAACTTGACCTCTGACCTTCCACAGCTCTCTGTCAAGAATAACCATACAATCAGACTGAAAGCTGCCCTCCTGGATATGAGACCCTGGCAGCACCTCTCACTGAAATTATTGAAGGAAGTCCAATATCACATTTGTGAATGCGACTGAATGCATTAACAAAGTCCATTGTCCCAAATTGCTATGGTATGTAAAAAAACCACAATTTTGTCAAATACTGACAAACTATTGGCCTGAACACAGTTTCACTCATAGTTTGTGTGTTGTGTAGATTTAACACCCTGCCACCATCCCCTTATGATTTTCTCCTGCCTGAAACATTACTGTGTCATTATATGTCACCTTCCTGGGAAATAAGACCCAACTTTTATTTTATTGGTTTTGCTTATAAGACATTTGATGAGTTCAACCAGAATTAATTGTAAAGTACATCACAGGTTACAAAGTTCAAATTGATACCTGGGTATTGATTCGGTTCTTTATTGTCTCCTCAGTACGTGATCGAGTCAGGTCAAAAATGGAACGTGACATTTTGGCTGAAGTCAATCATCCTTTCATAGTAAAACTGCACTATGGTAAGTTTTGTGCTTTACATTCAAACTAGTCATTAAAATTGGTTACCATCATTACCATCAACATCACCAATATGATCAAGATGAATAAAAAGAGATTTAAAATGGCTAAGTCGTGTAAATTAGGGGAGAAGGAAGGGAAGGGTTCTGGTCAGATTTTAAATCCTAATATATTCTTTTTAGCTCCATTTAGATATTTAGATCCAAAACAAATCATAACTTATCAATCATCTTGAAGGCTTCAATTCAGTTACCTCAGGTTATGAAGAAGCACAGTTGAATAGTTGGTGCATGTCAAGGTCTCAGCTTAAATTTATCTACTTTCTTTCAACTGTAGATATGCACAGGCATGATAGTTTCATTAATTTATCCATTTAAGTCCTAAAACTCTCTTCTCGTCAGCTGACTGCATCACTGTTACAATTAACAAACTCCCACTGTTGGAATCTTACACTTATACAAATTACTTTCCATCAATTTACTTTGAATTATATCTTTCACTTATTAATCCCATTATCTAAAATGTCTAGATGAAAATTTTAAATGGAAATGATCTCAGCTCAAGCTTTGCATGAAAGGTGCATATATTGGGATTTGAGGACTAATATGCAGAAAGCTTGATTTCCCATTCAATAATTTAACACGTGGAGGATCATATGACCATGAATTGAATATGTTAATCTAGGCACCTGAAACCTCACAATTCCTTTCTCTGTACATCTCTGTGTAAAAAAGATGAACTTCCCAACTCAGGATATGCTCAGAGCAGTCAAGGTGCCGGGTATCTTCTGCAGAGAGTTGAATGTAAAGCCCAGGCAATTTTAATTTCTAGGCTTCATTAGCAATTTTTATGTCTCCTGTTCAAAACTGGCTTGGGTAATTTTGGAGCCAGTGGACTGGAGCACAACTCAATGAGGGCAACAGGGCATCTGGAATCCCAATGAACAATGAAACCAACATCTCTGAACCAATGAGATTTGAGGATTGAGAAAGAAAAAGAAACAAAAGAGAAAGAGGTAGAGTTAGTGTAAAATAGGTATAGAAAGAGAAATAAAGAAAGACTGGATTTACACAGAGAGAAAAAAGTGCAGAAAGGAAATTTTAAAAATACTCTAACATGCAACAATGAGATTGAACAGTCTAAGCTACTCTCTTTCTGGGCCAGGGAGGTTGATCGGCATTGCATTAAAAGTGATCATATTGTTACAAAGGGTTTTACAATGTTAAATTCCTGCTTTAACTTCCTGTGGCAAGTTTAATGAACAATTAATCTGCAAATCCAGCAAGTTCCTAAAAATAACAGGGAAACTATTGTGTGAAGCAAATGGTGAATAGATGTAAGCCAACCAGGAAATTCTGGAGATTTGCAGCTCATGGTCTATCTTCTAATCCCCTGAATTTGCTGGCACGTTACAAAACATTGGACCCAGAATAATCATTTTCTTTTCAACAAACTGAACTGTGAAGCAATCCTGCTCGGTGACTTCTCAGTTCAGAATGCAGATAGATCTGCTGTAAATAGTAAATGTTTTCTGTTTGTGTTTTACCATCTTGAGAAACATACATGCTTATTTCATTGTTCACCTGCTTTTTTCTCAAGCAATGAATGTCTAGCTCATTGAACTACTCACTGAATAATATTGTAGTCCTTTTACTGTCTCCTGGATGTGCAGAAATATTTTCCAAACTTTGCTGGAGCTCTTCCTCATCTTTGCTACCAGTCAATAAAACATTTCTATTTCTTTGGTTATATTTACTTCATATTTAGCCACTTTCTCATTTTTTACCTGCTTTCTTAATTTCTCCCCGGATTTGCTCCTTGCCTTAAAATCACTTTCTCTTAATGTTTCTATGTTTTAAATGTTATTAATCAAATAATCAAATCAGATTAATTCCTTTTTGCCTCACCTGCAGCATTCCAGACTGAAGGAAAATTGTATCTGATTTTAGATTTTCTAAGAGGAGGTGATCTTTTTACAAGACTATCCAAAGAGGTATGTTGGCAAAATTTTATTGACCGCTATTTCAAGAAAAGCGCCTCATCTATTGCCAAGACCCAACTGTGCACCTCAGGCCCAGAATGATGAACAGCCATAGATGGTTTAGCAGAGTTACCAAATTTTATCAAATACCCAGTTTCATTTCGAGATATATTGGTAAATTGCTTTTGCAAATGTTGCAATTCATTATTGCTATTAAGCAAGTTTGAAAATCGATAGAGTTTTTTGTGATGACTATAACAGCAAAGGAATTGTTGCATTTTACTGCTATTATTGCAATCTCACTAATCCTTTGTCTCAGAGCAGTTCACATACAACATTTTTTTGTGAGCCACTATTGTCACATAGGCGATCAGCAAGTGAGATCTGACCAAAAACA
Organism: Carcharodon carcharias; assembly: GCF_017639515.1. Taxonomy (NCBI): domain Eukaryota; kingdom Metazoa; phylum Chordata; class Chondrichthyes; order Lamniformes; family Lamnidae; genus Carcharodon; species Carcharodon carcharias. The sequence continues at coordinate 161,110,675 of NC_054468.1, forward strand.
AATAGTAAAGGTACAACAAATAAAGAGGCATCTGAAGCCACGTAAGTTTGATTTGTAGCAATTAATTTGGTTGATTTTACTTATTAATTTGTATTGGGTTGTGCTGGTTGAGAAGGACAAGTTAACAAAGATAGTGTAGAACTCCCTATTCCTCTTCCAATGGTGCTACGAGATTTTTTTACGTTCACCTGAACCAACAAAACAGTAAGATGGGTTCCTGGTTTTACATCTTATCTGAAAGATCCATTTTATAGTGAGCATTGCAATTGAATTTAGGATTCAATCCAGCTGAAAAATACTAAATGAAATAAAAATGAATATAGCTTTAATGTCACAATATAGCAATAGGAGCCAGGTGGCACAATGGATTAATATGCTGCTCTTTCATTCCTGGAACCATGGGCAGAATTTTCTGTCTGTCGGGTGGGCTGGGCAAGAACGGATGAAGGCGGGCACAGACCTGATTGATGCCCCTGATCGGGTCCATGCCACCATTTGACGTAGGCGGGCCAGTTAAGGCCCACCCAGCATGACGTGCACCCGGAAGTGCTGTGCACTCCCTGTGCGGGTGGGGGGATGGATTGCCTGAGTTGGGAGTGCGCTCTTTCACGCATGCGTGCGAAAGAGCGCAGAAATGTCCCTGACGCACAGAGGTGCCTCAGGTAGATTAGTTTTAAGTCCAAAAAGTTTAATTAAGTGGTGAGAAAATTTTTATGACATGTCCCCTCTTGTGAAACTGTCACATGAGCTGGGACATGTGAATTCATTTCAATAAAAATTTTTGTCAAAATTTAAAATCATTCATGAAACCTCATTCCGCCTGTGGATGAGGCTCCATGAAAAATGAGAAGGCTGCCTGGGCTCTTCACCTGCCCACCAACCTTAAGATTGGACGGGCAGCTCCATTAATTATTTTAATTGAGAGTTAAACGGCTTTAATAGGCCTTTGACAGTTCGGCGGACGCTCAGACAACTCGCGTGCACGCCCGCCGAACTGAAAGTCTGAATGATGCGCTGTGACATTGGGACGCACGCCCAATGTCACTACGCATCATTTTACACCTCGGCGAGTGGGCCCCGCCCCTGCCCGCCAGGCTGAAGATTCAGCCCAAGAGTTCAGAACCAGTATGGGTTGATGAAAATGTTTTATTTTTCCCATCAATAGATACATTTTCTGTTACTGAGAGAAAAGTTTTTCTTTCAAAAAACATAATTCCCCAAGAGCAAATAAAGAGTTGCTTTGAATAAAATTCCCCATTTAAGTGACAAAATGCATTGACAATGTTCCTCTTTACATATTCTTAACTGAGAGCCCAGACATCCATCAGAGCAAAGAAACAATTGTGCCTCAGGGAAAACATTGCTTGATTGACAGCTCTGGCTGTTTGATCCATTCTGTCAATTTTACAACATTTAGTTGCACAAAATGAAGAGGTTTCAAGTGCTTGAAGTTTCTGCTATTGATACTTTAAACAGACTGGATGATTGACATTTTTATTGGGCTGAATTAAAAACAATTTTAAGAATGAATGACTTTTTAAAGCTTTTTTAAACACATACTATTGTCATTATGGGCAGAATATTGCCGTTGGCGTGTGGGGGCGGGCCTGACATGCTGATGCATAAAATGACATGCATTGACGTCGTCGAGCATCCCAATGTCATCATGCGTCATTTTGACATTTCGTTTGGTAGGCGTGCACATGAGGGGACATGTTTAAATAAATTTTTACTTGCTTTATTATAAAGTTTTGTAATCCATTCAGTTTCCCTGAGGCAGCTCTGTGCCTCAGGGAGATTGCTGCACTCTTTCGCGCACATGCGTGAAAGAGCGCAAGCCCCGACTTTCCCTCCTCCCTTCACCCACACAGGTAGTGCTGAGTGCTACCTGCCGCGTGTTAAGCTGGCCGGGCCTTAATTGGCTCGCCTGCGTAAAATGGCGGCACACAGCTGATCACGGATGGTGATCGACTCTGCACCCGCCCCGGTTCCGCCCAACCCGCCCGCCATAGGAAACATTCACTTCTACAAGTTTCATTGGGCCTATACAAAGTGTATAGTGGTTGAATGGGCATGGAAGTGCCATGGCTTGGCATGGAGGGTATGAGGGGTCATGGTGGTGGCTGGAGGGGCATAGCTTGGCATGCAGGCAGGGGTAAGACCTTTTGAACTTACCTTTCAAAAGGTCTGCTCATCCAGACTATGGTTCACAATACCTCTGAGGTTGCATGAGCCATGAGTTCTTTAAAAGCTGGCCCAACTCCAGGAAAATTGCAGAGGAGTAGGGCATGCCTATCTCAGCAATGAAGTCGGCCAGGTCAGGAGTGCAGGGTGCAGGCCCACAGCCCAAACAAGAGCTGGTGAAAATTGGAAACCTGGGGAATGGGCCAGGAATCTCAGAATTGGGTCCTAGCCACCATTTTCACACCTCCAGTCCATGAAAATCCAGCCCATACAAGGATCTTTGGAGGCAGCAGGACATATTGAGAAAGGAATTAGCAAAGCATAATCGATCTTGGACTCCATGATTAGAGGAATTGAGTACAAACGCACAGAAACTAAGCTGGCCCCAACTGAAGTATTGAGTTCAGTTCTGGTTACCGCACTTTAGGAAGGATATGAGGATCTATGAAAGGGTGCAAAGGAGATTTGCCAGAATGGTTCCAGGGATGGGGGATTTTAGTTACAAGTTGGAAAGTCAGGGATTGTTGAGGGGAGATTTGATAGAAGTGTACAAGATAATGACAGGTTTGGATAAGATAGGCAAGGGATAAATGTTCGCATTAGCTAACGGCATAATGACTGGGGATAGAGATTTAAGGTTTTGAGCAAGAGATGCGGGAGAATATGAGGAAGAACTTTATTATGCAATGAGTGGTAATGACCTGGAACTTGCTGCCCACGAGGGTGGTGGAAGCAGAAGCAATCAGTAATTTCAAAAGGAAATTGGATGGGCACTTGAAGAAAATTAACTTGTAGAGCCAAGGGATCAAGTGGGGGAGTGGGTCTGACTGGATTGCTCCACGGGGAGCTAGCATGGCCTGGATGGGATAAATGGCCTCTTCTGTGCTATTAATGACTCTATTGCCAGGATTTTTACCTTGTCGGGTGGGCACTGTGGGTGGCCCAGGAGCAGCCACGAAGCAGACCGCCGCCCATGTTTGGGCCCCAACACCGATTTCACACTGGCTGGCCAGTTAACGGCCAGCCAATGTGAAAGGCGTGCTGCAGCATTCAGCATTGCCAGGGTTGAGGGCAGGAGGAGGGTGAGTGTGGAAGTTCATGCGTGCACTCACATGCACGCAATGAAAGCTCCCTGAGGCACAGAGCTGCCTCAGGGAGCTGAAGATTTTAAAAATCAGAAATAAAAACTTAGCAATGTTAAAAACATGTCCCTTCATGTGACTCTGTCACATGAGCAGGAACATGTTATAACTGAAATTTAAAAATTTTTATTCAATTTTTAATTGCTCTTGGAAACCTCATCCCACCTGAGGATGAGTTTCCTAAAAAATCCAAAGGCCACTTGGCCTTTTCGCCTGTCCGCCAAGCATAAGCTTGGATGGACAGCGAAAAATTTAATTCAATTATAACTTTAATGGCCTTAATAGGCCTATTAATTGTCGGCAGGCACGATACCAACTCCACCGACCAAACTATCATGCGAGTGCGCAGTGATGGCAGGACACTCGCCCAACATCATCACGCATCATTTTACGCTCGAGCAGGTCGGACACATGCCCACCTGCTCAATGCAAATTTTTGCCCTATAACTCCAAGACTTAATCCCTGTGGAACTGCTGATATCTGTGCCTATGCAAATTTGGGAACAATAATTTAGTATTATTCCTGTTTGCAATATCAAAATGCAGAAGAAACCAGTTTTGGAGATGCTACATGATGACGGATGCTTTAAAAAACTGAGGAGTTCCTGGGACCAATTAGAACTAAATAATTTATCTGAAGGACTGTATTCCATTCCTGTATGACTGACATTTTAAACATCTTATACTGTGCTCAGGGTTTATAAAGGGTTTGATGATTTGATAAGAATAATATCCTTAAAGTGTTAAATAGCCAGTTAAACACTAATTGTATGGCTTTCTTCCTGTAGGTGATGTTTACAGAAGAAGATGTCAAATTCTATCTAGCTGAGCTGGCCTTGGCTTTAGACCACCTTCATGGCCTTGGGATCATTTATAGGGACTTAAAACCAGAAAAGTAAGATATGTTTCTTTCTCTCACAAAAACAAAATAACAGCGTGCAAAATATTCCATTTTTTTTATTTGTTAATTAGGGAATCACTGGCTAGGGCATCATTTATTGCCCATCCCTAATTGCCCTGTTCAGAGGGCATTTAAGAGTTAGCCACATTTCTGTGTGCCTGGAGTCATATGTAGGCCAGACCAAGTAAGGACAGTGGATTTTCTTCCCTAAAGGACATTAGTAAACCAGATGAGTTTTTAGAATAAGGGCTTCATGGTCATCATCAAACTTTTAATTCCAGATTTTTATTGAATTCAAATTTCATCACCTGCTGTGGTGCAGTTTGAACCCTGGTCCCTAGAGTATTACCCTGGGTCTCTGGAATACTAGTCCAGCGACAATACCGCTATGCCACCACGTCCACCTCCACTCCTGCCTTAATTTAACATAGGTGGCAATGTAGTATTTGTCTTACTTTCACTTTGTTTCAAACACAAGGGCCAGAATTTCCTGGTCTTGCCCATGGTGGGAATTGGCATGCGTGAGACAGAAATTTTGATGGACTAGCAAAAGGTTTGTTGACTTCCATGGGAAAATCCTGGCCAAAGCCTTCTTAACAAATTCATTGAAAAGTTGGCTGGCTGTGTGTGTACTGAAGTATTTAAATACATACACGTAGATGTAGTATGTATTCACACACACACACACACACATACACACAATTGTAATGAAACAACAAATAGATTTGGGGATAGCGTGGGGAAAAGGCATTGAAGTTATTGATCAGCCATGATTGTATTGAATGGCGGAGCAGGCTCGATGGGCTAAATGACCTTCTTCTGCTCCTATATTCTTATGTTCGTAACTTGACACCAGCCTGTTAATTCTAAATTGTTGTTGATTGCATTGTCATCACTGGTACTCAATCAATGCAAAAGCATCTTTGTTGCTATTTTGTCAGCCTCCATTCTCAGCTGGTAATCAGCCTAGAACAGTGGACATGTTTTGTTTTATTGCTCTCTCATATCCAAAAGGGAAAGAGCTGAGCTAATTCTTTGTCATTAGGTATTCTGATATTTAACAGAAATACTGAAGCATGAAGTAAGTCTCTTTGCTGTATGATATCAATAAACTTTGCTCGGTATGATAGTTACAGTTTGAACGCTGAATTCAATTAGTGAAACAGGAATTCACATTCACTTACAAAATAACCACCTTTTGCAAGGCTTGAATTCTCCTTTTTTAGCCGAATCTCAAGTTCCAGCTTCATCAGAACTGTAGCAAAAACTGAAAGAACTCCAACTGCTGCCCCAGTAACATTTCTGATCTATAAATGTTAACACTCTCCAAGCAGAGAAAATATTCCTCTTGTAGTGTAGAGTGACAGAGAAAAGTATTATTTTCTGAATGTGCTGCTCTGTCTTTTCCTGAAGGGGGGATTTTGACAAAAGAATGTGGCAGCGCAGTAAAAGAATTAAAACTGAAAAGGAAAAAAAAGAGAAACTTGTATTTATTTATCAGTTTCATGCTCTCGGAATTTCCCATAGCCAGTGAGCTACTTCTGAAGTTAGTCACTGTTGTAATATCATAACTAGTTGATAATGGAAATACGCAGTGCGTTTCTGCAAAGAAAAAAGCAAAGAAAATACTTCAGGTGCGGATCCTTGATCAGATCTGAAATCTTAATTTTCAGATGTTGATGGACCTGCCATAGTTCCATATTTTTCAATTTTTATTTCAGTGATTGCAGTTTTTAAAACATATTTTTATCTTTATTTATAAGTAAACAGTTATTTGTCAGTCAAAGAATGCAATATTATTTAAAAAATTGAAAAGATTTAGCAATGAAACAAACAAATCTGATCATCAGCTCCAGAACTTCATGGCCAGAATTTTGCCCTTTGCGGGTGGGTAGCCGATTGCCGCCGCTGAAACGGGCCAATGAAGACCTGCCCAGCGGGTTAGCAACTCCTGTGGAGAACGGGAAAATGGTCACGGGGGAGGGCGTGCTCAGACCACCGGTTCCAATGGGGAACCAGCAGTCTGTATAAAGAGTGGCCAGGCAGCCTGCTTGAGGCAGTGCACCATGGCCACTTGAGGAGAGAGAGAGGCAGCTGTCACAAGACAGGAGCATGAGCAGGAGGAGGGGGGCAGGCTGCAGGAGAGGCCATCGGAGGGCTAGTGTGCCCCTCGCTTCTCCGATGCATGCCTTGCTGTCCTCCTCCAAGAGGTGTCCAGCCGTCGGGATATATTGTATCCGGAGGATGGGAGGGGGACGGCCCCCCATGTCACCAGCCAGTCGTGGGAGGAGGTTAGTGATGCTGTAAGTGCCCATGATGATGTGCGGCACACAGGTGTGCAGTGCTGCAAGAGATTCAATGATTTGCTGCGTTCTGGACGGGTGAGTACCATGTTGGCTTTGGCCATTTGACCCAGAAGGCAGCCTTAGCCATTGAGCACCCCCCCCACAACGTCTTACTGTCGTTACTGCATTGGGCATTTGGCACATGCTGGGTGGGCAAAGGAGTACTGACCATGCTTACATCAGCCTTAGTGGATTAAATTGCCCCGGATGTCCCTGCCTCCTTGGTGTAATAGTGGGTCGGCATACTGCCCCTCATCACTGCCCTGTGCTTCCTCATCCTCTGAGGCACTGCTGGATTCATCATGTGCAGTCTCATCCAGGGCATCAAGGTTTTCATCGTCAACTGCATCCCCGCTTTCCAGCGCAAGATTGTGCAGAGCACAGCATGCTACCACTATCAGAGAGACGTGATCTGGGGGGTACTGGAGTGTGCCCCCTGAGCGGTCCAGGCAACGGAAGTGCATCTTGAGAAGGACGATGGCTGTCTCCACCACAGCCCTTGTGGTGCCCTAGCTCCTATTGTACGGCTGCTCAGCTTCTGTTCTTGGATGGCGGAGAGGCGTCATGAGCCACCTTCTGAGGGGATAGCCCTTGTCTCCCAGCAGCCATCCATCCAGCTGGGCTGGAGCAGTGAAGAGCCCCAGCACTTAGGAGTGTCTGAGGATGTAGGTGTCGTGGGAGCTGCCTGGGTACCTTGCACAGACTTGTAGAATCAGCATCCTGTGATCACACACTATCTGCACATTCGTGGAGTGGAAGCCCTTCCTGTTGACGAAGGCACTGGGCTCACCTGCTGGCACCTTGATGGTCACATGTGTACAGTCTATAGCACCTTGGACATGGGGGAAGCCAGCAATGGCCGTGAAGCCTCCGGCTCACTGTGCCTGACTTGCTTGGTCACAGCGGAAGTGGATGAAGGTGGATACCCATCTGAACAGAGCGTCTGTAGCCTGCTTGACACAAGTGTGGACAGCTGATTGGGAGACAAAGCAAAGATCGCCCACTGAGCCCTGGAAGGAGCCAGGGCAAAAAAGTGGAGGGCAACAGTGACCTTCAGAGCCGCTGGCATGGGGTGTCCACCCACACAGTTAGGAGATATCTCGGGGCCAATCATCTGACAGATATAGCTGGCTGTCTCCCTTGACAGTCGGAGCCTCCTTCAGCACTGCACCTCAGACATATTGAGGTAGCTGCTTCGTTGCCTGTATACCCTGGCAGCAGGATAGTGGTGTCGTCTGCAGCCCCTTGCACCTTGGACAACGTCTTGGCCCTGCGCCCCTTGTGCCTGCACCAGTTCTCCCAAAGGTGGCTCCCCTGGAGGCGGATTGTCCAGTCCTGGATTCCTCCTTATTCTAGCCCTCCCTTCCTCCTCAGAGGAGCTGCCTCCAGTGGAGATGTCAGAACCCATACCCCAGACTAAATGGAGGCCTTCAGAAAGCTGCAGGCCCGGGAAAGATTACTGTCTGCAGACTGGTTTCAAAGTGCAAAAAAAGCTCTTGGAAATTGATGTGAACTGTTAACAATCACACAGGCAACTTTAGAACACTTTCTACAATTAAAACTTCATGGAAAACATGAACAATCCCTCTGAGTCCCCATATCCCACCAGTGCATGAGTTTTATTAAATAATCTCCAACCTGCCTGCCCGTTGGGCCCATGCGTCCACCCGAAGTTCGCACGGGCCCCTCAAAATCCTCAACAATTGGCAAGTTAAGGGCCTTAATGAGGCCTTTAATTAATGGTGGGCACGCGTCCCACTGCTGTCCGACCGAAATATATAATGCCGCACGCTGACGTTGGGACTCAAGTGTGACATTTTAAGCGCTTCACCTGCATGTCAGCCAGAAAATTCAGCCCCATGTGTCAGGATTCCATGTCAGAAATTCCAAGAATCTTTTTGCATGATTTTTTTTTGTCCATTTACTATTTACTCCAAGGACTCTGACCAAGATTACATTTGGAGCTGGATAATCTGTTGAGTGTCTTCTGTAAATTATATTGAACAAGCTATAGCTTGTCTAGCTTGGATCAAAGGAGAGTGGCATCCGTGTGCTGGTTTCCCACAACTGGCTAAATGCAAGTTTTTTAATCCTGCTGACAGGATTATGTATTTAATAGATGTTGGTGCATTTCTACTATGAAGTGCAGCCAACAAACATTTCTCCCAACTTTCACTTTGCATAAAGTGGATTCAGTTTATTGGTGAGGGGTTTGGATAAGCAGTGCTTGACTGCATTATAAATCAATAACTAGCACTAAACTGTATCTAACTTAAGGATTCAAATGATGATTAAAAACCATTGAACTTCATTCTTTCACATTATGTCATTATTAAAAGCAATGATTGGATTCCAGCCTTATAATCACTCCCAAGTATCTATTACCCTTTATGTAAACTATCCCAGTCCCTCAGTTGGATTTTTGCCTTGTTATCAGCCTCAGGTATAAATTTTACTCTCTTTAAAATTTTATCATTTTTCTTTTTGAACTTATATAAAAGCATATTATTGACTACACAAACAACTGTAGTTATATAGCGGCCTCAATTTTAATCCTCGCTGTCTGGCGTGAGGCATTAAAATTGGAAAAACCCACTTACTGCCTCATTCTAAGAACTCAGGAAGTGGAAGTCCCAACAGAATAAGAACATAAGAAATAGGAGCAGGAATAGGCCATTCAGCCCCTCAAGTCTGCTCTGCCATTGAATAAGATTATGGCTGGTCTGACTCAACTTTCTTACCTGCCTCCCATAACCCTCGATTTCCTTGTAGATCAATAATCTCTCTAACTCAGCCTTGAATATATTCAATAGCTCACCCTCCATTGCCCTCATGGAGGGAACTCCAGTGATTAATGACCCTCTGACAATGGAAATTCCACCTCATCTATATCTTAAATGGAAGACTGCTTATTATGAAACTGTGCCCCCTAGTTCTAAATTGTCCCATGAGGGGAAACATTTTCTTAGCATCTACCCAGTCAAGACCTCTCAAAATCTTCCATGTTTGATTAAGATCATCTCTCATTCTTCTAAACTTAAGTGAGTATAGGCCCAACCTGCTCAACCTTTCCTCATAAGGACAAACCCTTTCATTCCATGAATCAACATAATGAACCTTCTCTGAACTACCTCCAAGGCAAATATATCCTTTCTTAAATAAGAGGACCAAAATTGTATGCATTACTCTAGACGTGATTTCCCCAACACCCTGTCCAGTTGTAGCAAGACTTCCCTAATTTATACTCCATCCCCTGTACAATAAAGGCCAACATTTAATTTATTTTCCTAACTACTTGCTGTGCCTGCTAACTTCTTATGATTCATGTATGAGGGCACCCTGATCCCTGTGTACCACAGCTCTTCCACAGTTCTCCAGTCTCTCTCCATTTAAATAATATTTTGCTTTTCTATTTTTCTTACCAAAGTGGATAACCTCACATTTTCCCATATACTCCAGCTGCCAAATTTTTGCTCATCCACTTAATCTATCTGTATCCCTTTGGAGGCTCTTTGGGGAGTATTTAATAGGGCTTGTAAGAGCTGGAAATGCAGCAGGCAAGTGGAATTAATTAGGCAAGAGCTGAAATCTCAATTTCCCAATGTTGGATTGAGTTTGTGATATAAAGTGGGTGGCGTGTCAGCAGTGAAGCAGGCAACATGCTGCCTGGTGGCAGGAACCTATTTACCATTTATTTGCATACCATGAATACTCATTAAATGTCAGTTGGAAGGGGCTTCACTCCCTTAATGTTCAAGTTGTCTGTGACCACTGGAAAAATAATATGTAGGTATGTGTTTGTTTCCCAGGGAGCTATCATGACTCATGCTGTTGGCTTATGACACCAGCACTTAATCCCCACAGCCCTGCAGAGTAGCATTCTAACACTGCACACAGCTCAGCAAGGGCAATCATAGAGCAGACCATAGGATTGCTCAAAATATGCTTCTGATGCCTTGACCAGGCCAGTGGAGCATTGCAATATGTGTCACAGAGTGTGTCCAGGATTGTCGTTGCCTGCTGCACTTTGCACGACTCAGCATTGCAAAGTAGCGAAATCAAGGACATGGAAGAGCTACCAACCTCCTTAGATGAGGATGATGAGAAGAATATGAGGAGGACAAAATTCTCCCAGGTGTCAGAGCCATTAGGAGATGTGACAGAGCTGTCAGGGGCAACCTCATCTTTAATCATTTTGACCAGGCGTAATTCTCCTTGATTCCTTTTGAGGGTGCACTCTCGAAGGACTCATGCTTAACATTCACCAGCTCAAATATTCACACAGAAGTGAGCCCAATGAGACAGAAATTTGAGTTTTCACATGGTGATTCACATTTAACAAATTAGCAGAGCAGGATGTGGTGGCAGGCTCAACTGTGTAGGGTCTGCATTGGAGGGCATGGCCCTCTAAGCTTTGCTCACCTGGAACAGGTGCTGTGCCTTGACAGCCATTGATGAAAGGATAATCATTGAAGTGTAGCAGAAAGTCTGCAATGTACTTCCAGGCCTTTCCTGCACACTGTCTGCAACTGTAGAGAGAAAGGAGAGTCCATCTCAGGCATGAATGGGTTGACGCCACAGGGAATTTGGAGGATGGCTTCTTCCTGGCATAGAGTGGCCAACTCTCTGGAACATCAAGGGAGTCAAATGAGCTCATGTGCATCTTTGCCATGGCTGTGAATACTCAGGAGCCCAGCATATATGGCTTCTTATGTAGGATGAAAGATACCTTAGTCTTGGTCTTGTAGCATCTTACTGATATGCTCAAAATTCCTCACCAGCACAGTGCTGGCAGTGAAGTGCAGATTGTCCATGAGAAGAAGAATGATGATGAAAGGAGACGTGGAAGTGGGGACTGCAGTCAAAATGCTTCCACTTCTCACCTGATGCCCAATGCCACATCTCCCACCAGCACTCCTCACTCACCTCACTCACAAGCCCAGTAGCTCACATACTACCTGGTTTTCTGACCGAATCTATAATTCACTGGTACAGGTGGAGCGGGCTTCGCTGGGGCCTTGACAGGGTGGTAGCTGAAAGGATGGGACAGACTAGAGCTAAGGGACATAGTTTAAAAATAAGGGGCTTCTCCATTTAAGACAGAGATGAGAAATTTTTCCTCTGAGGGTCATGAATCTTTGGAATTCTCTCTTGCCCAGAGAGTGTTGAATATTTTTGAGGAGGAGGTAGATAGATTCTTGACTAACAAGAGTGTCAAAGGTTATCGGGGCTGGGTGGAATGTGGATTTGAGGCCACAATCAGACCAGACGTGATCTTATCGAGTGGTGGAGCAGGCTCAAGGGGCCTAATGGTCTACTCCTGCTCCTAATTTGTATGTATGTGCATATGTACCTACCCTAACAGCACCTAAACCCACACACTCATCCATGTTAAAATTTCCCCCATCAAAAAAGGGCAAAAATCCTACTGATCTACATTCATGGAGATAAGTGGTTCTTTGAATTCTCTAGCAGTCATTTCTACCAGCTTCATTACAGTTAAAATTGTACCAGTGTCCCATTGATATCATAGCATCCTGATTTTAATATATTCATTTTGACCCAACCATTTCTCCTGGGTGAGTTTTGAATGGAGTCATTGGTGGGGGTGGATTTAACATGTGCTCACTGCCCTCAACTTTTTTTTGACCCCAGTTTCTTCCAGGGCACTGCTAGATCCATGCCCAGGATCAGCCAAGACAATTGGTTGATGCGTTGTTTGTTCAGAGTAGGCAATTACTTTAACTTGTTCTGCAATGAGTTCAGTCAGAAAGAACGGGTGCTTGTGTTTGGGTCTCTGGCTGGCTTCCCACAGATGCAAGGCATCATCGACTACAGACACATGGCAATGCACACATCCCCTGATCAGCTGGAAGTAAACATCAAGGGCTTCCACTCCATCAATGTACAACTGGTGTGCAACCACAAAAAGTTGCTTCTGCAGGTGTGGGCAAGATTCCAATGAGCAGCTATTTGTCCTGCAGCAGTTCAAGGTCCCTGATCTCTTTGTAGATACAAGCAGACTTAAAGGGATGGCTGCTAGGCGACAAGAGATATCCACTTCAAACTTGGCTGATGATATCTATCAGAAACTCAACCAATGAAGCCCAACAGCACTACACTGAATGCCATATGGCCACCAAATGTGTGTTTCAACACGCCACCAGCATACGGTGTTTCAGGTGCCTAGAATGATCTGGAGGTGCCTTTCAGTACCCAGCAACTCGGGTCTCCAGGATGGTCATGGTGCACAACCTTGTGCAGCACTGAGGTTTGCACCAGCAGGAGGAACAAGAGCAGAACACAGATTGAATGGGGGTGATTGGGAGGAGGAGGAAGAGGAAAGCAATGAAAGTACAGTACCATTGCTTACATTGCTGCCCAAGGTACCACTGATGCCCTTGTTAATGCAAGGTTCATTTAGATAACATCAGTGAAGCACTTTCAAAACCAAACCCAATGGCTAATCTTCCCACAACCACCCCCCACCTCATTCCCAATGCAACTGACACAAAATATTCCTGCGAAACAGCTAACCACCACTTGCACATTCCACCTGTTGGTCCCCATCAATAAATGCCTTCCCATTCATCATCAAACAAGTTCAAAGGTAAGTTGCCATTAGCAGCCAAGGATGGACAACACAAGAAAAATGGTGAAAAGTAATAAACTATACAAGATCCCAGTAGAACAGCCACAACAACCTGTATTTATATAATGTCTTTAACTTTTTTAATTTATTCGTACAGGGGATGTGGGCATTGCTGGCTAGGCCAGCATTTATTAATTGTCCTTGAGAAAGTGGTGGTGAACTGCCTTCTTGAACAGCTGCTGTCCATGTGTTGTAGGAAGTTCTGTTAGGAAGGGAGTTCCAGGACTTTGACCCAGTGACAGTGAAGGAACGGCAATTTAGTTCCAAGTCAGGATGGAATCGCAGAATCACAGAATTTTAACAATACAGAAGGAGGCCATTTGGCCCATATGTCTACACCAGTTCTTCAAATGAGCATTATGAACTAGTGCCATTGCCCTGCCTTTTCCACATACCTCTGCACATCGTTTCTATTCAAATAATCATCTAATGTCCTCTTGAGTGCCTCGATTGAACCTGCTCCCACCATACTTCCAAGCCATACATTCCAGATCCAAACCATTTGTTATGTGAAAAAGTTTTTTCTCACAGCACAATTGCTTCTTTTGCAAATCACTTTAAATCTGTGCCCTCTCATTCTTGACCCTTTTACAAGTGGGAACAGCTTCTCCCTTTTCACTCTGTCTAGCCTCCTCATGATTTTGAACAGCTCTATCAAATCTGCTCTTAGCCTTCTTCTCTCCAAGGAGACCAGTTCCAACCTCTCCAATCTAACCTTATAGCTGAAGTTTCTCATCCCTGGAACCATTCTTATAAACCTCTTCTGCACTCTCTCCAATGTGTTCACATGCTTTCTATAATTTTTTTTATTTATTCCCAGGGTGTGGGCTTCGCTGGCTAGGCCAGCATTTATTGCCCATCCCTAATTGCCCTTGAGAATGTGTTGTTGAGGTGCCTTCTTGAACTGTGGCACCCAGAACTGTACACAATATTCCAACTGAGGTCTAATGAGTGTCTTATATAAATTCAGCATAGCCTTCCTGCTCTTGTATTCTTTTCCCCTATTAATAAAGCTCAGGATACTATATGCTTTATTAATTGCTCTCTCCACCTATCCTGCGAAGTTCAATGATCTATGCACATATACACCCAGATCTTTCTGCTCCTGCACCACCTTCAAAATTTCACCCCTTATTTTATATTGTCCATGTTCTTCCTACCAAAATGTATCACCTCACACTTCGCATTGAAATTCATCTGCCACCTATCTGCCCACTCCACCAACTTATCTATGTCCTTTTGAATTTCCACACTGTCCTCCTCGCAATTTACAACGCTCCCAAGCTTTGTATCATCTACAAACTTTGAAATTGTCCCCTGCACACCAAGATCTAGGTTATTAATATATATCGGGAAAAGCAAGGGTCCCAATACCGACCCTTGGGGAACTCCACTACAAACTTTCCTTTGGCCCAAAAAATATCCATTGACCATTACTCCCTGCTTCCTATTACTCAGCTAATTTCTATCCACATTGCTACTGTCCTTTTTATTCTATGAGCAATAGCTTTTCTCACAAGTCTGTTGTGTGGCACTGTATCAAATGCCTTTTGAGAGTCCATGTACACCACATCAACAGTATTACCCTCCTCGACCTTTTCTGTTACCTCATCAAAAAACTCCAGCAAGTTAGTTAAACACAATTGCTCCTTTAGAAATCCATGCTGACTCTTCCCTATCAACCCATAGTTTTCCATGTGACTACTAATTCTATCCTGAATAATTGTTTCTAGAATCTTGCCCATCACTGAAGTTAAATTGACTGGTCTATAATTGCTGAGCTTATCCTTAGAACATTTTTTGAACACAGGCTAATTTTTGAAATTTTCCAGTCCTCTGGCACATTCCCTGAATCTAGGGAAGACTGAAAAATTATGCCCAGTGCCGCTGCAATTTCTACTCTCATTTCCTTCAATACCCTTGGATGCATTTCATCCGGTCCTGGTGCTTTATCAACTTTAAGTACCGACAGTCTATTCAACACTTCCTCTTTTTCAACTTTGAGCCCTTCTAATTACGGAGTTTCCTCATCTGTCACCATGGCCTGGGTAGCATTTACTTCCTTGGTAAAGACGATGCAAAGTTTTCATTTAATAGCTCAGCCGTGGCCCCTTCATCCATGTGTAAATTCCCTAATCGGCCTGCCACCCCCTTTTAATAACCTTTTACTATTTATATGCCGATAGAAGACTTTGGGATTCCCCTTTATGTTGGCAGCCAGTCTTTTCTCATAACCCCTCTTCACTTCTCTAGTATGCTTTTCACCTCCTCCCTGAACCTTCTGTATTCCTCTTGGTTCTCAATTATATTTTCTACCTGACGCCTGTCATAAGCACATTTTTTCTTCTTAATTTCTATCTCCTTTTTCATCCAGGGAGCTCTGGATTTGTTTGTCCTACATTTCCCTTTCAATGGAATATACCTTGACTGTGCCTGAACCAATACTTTTTTGAAGGTAGCCCATTGTTCAGCTACAGTTTTTCCTGCCAATCTTTCATTCCAGCCCAGCTCTGTTCTTGCCCCATCAAAGTCTGCTCTTGTCCAATTAATTATTATTACTCCGGATTGCCTATCATAATCCTAAAATGTACAATACAATGATCACTGTATCTTAAATGCTCCCCCACTGACACTTGATCTACTTGGCCCACCTCATTTCCAAGACCCAAGTTCAACAGTGCATCTTTTCTTGTTGGATTGGACATGTACTGCTGTTGAAAATTCTCCTGAACACAATCTAGGAACTTTTCACTCTCTACCCTTTACACTACAACTGTCCCAGTCTACATTCTGGTAATTAAAGTCTCCCATTATAACTACTCTATAATGCTTGCATCTCTCTGTAATTTCACCACCTCCCCTCAAAATCATAACCCCCCCTTTAAACCACCCCCTGGCCTCTCAAACCCCCATCAACTCCCTTGCTGGGGCTTGCCAACTAGAGCCCGCCAATAATCTGGATTTACCTAAAGTCCAGCCTCTATTACCTGCTCTTCTTCGGGCACTGCCTAGAGTCCCAGCAGTGGCCAGTAGCTCTCTAATGGAGATTTCCTCTCCAGATGGCAGTGCATGTCTCACCTTTAACCACTCCTCCAAGTGTAAAATGGCTGCTGGGCAGCCAGTTTTTTGGTGGGCAGGCTGCCATCTGACTTTTTGGGAGTGGCGAATATGGTGCCCAGTAAAATCCAGCCCATTGTGTGATGCTCTGCACCATTATTACACCCGTGCTTGAGGTGGAATCCTTTGTTTTCTCTGTAATCATGACAAATGTGCTTGGAGAACCTGTCAGTACATTGCACATTCTCAATGATTATCTGTGTCCAACTGAGGAGAGCTGGGAGAGAGCTGCACCCTCCGACATGGACTTCACACACCCCCATCTATCAGCACTGTCTGTGCTTGCTCAGTTGTGAAGTATGAATCACCAGTTGAAGACCTACCTGTCTAAACGGTTCCAACAAAGTGCGACTCTCTGAACTGGTGCACGTTAAGCATGTGTTCTGTGATGGTTCCACCCTCAGAAAGAATCATTTCTCCTAAGGACTCATCATCATTGAGTTCCATGGACTCCTGCTGCACATGGGAATGCCTTGCTGTAGATAAAAGATACTTGCAAGGTAAGAACCTCTCCTTGTGAAGATGATTATATTTCACTTGCTGCTGAAATCAAGTCAATACGCCTGGTGTTTTATGATATTTGTGTGTTTTATATTTGATTCTGTCACTGGGTAGCTGGGCAGTCCCCATTTCCCCATCTATGATGGCTGGACACCAAGACACCAGTGATCTCCAACGCTTTCTCCTTAGACAGCTTGGTGGAGGATTATCTCCAGTTCTATCCCTCTCCCTTGTGTTTTGTGTTCACTTGTACAATGGGAGAAACCGAATGACTGTCATGGCATGTGTTCATCCAGTGGATGCAAAATAGATGAGGGTGACTGCCAGGTGGAGGCAGGAAATTTTAGGGCTCAGGGTGAGTGGCAATGGGGAATGTGAGGAAGTGCATAGAAAGAGAAGGATGAGTGCATTTGCAAGGTAAGTGGATATGAGGAGTGGTGTCATGGAGTGGGTTGATAAGACAGAGTTAGGGCTGGGGAGTGGTGTACATTGCAGGATGCAGACAATGGGAAACTGTATTCACCTTTACTGAAATAAAAATAGAAAGCATTGGAAAAACTCAGCTGGCCTGGCAGCATCTGTAGTGAAAGAAATAAGGTTTACATTTCAAGTCCAATATGACTCTTCTTCAGAATGCCTTTCCTGGCCTGTTTAGGCCTTAAACACTTCCTGCACTTAATCCAGGAAGTTGGCAGAATGATCTCCTGAGCCTCTTGCAGCTGTGACTTCTTTATAGTCTCAGCAGCAGGTTTCTTCCTCCCACTGCTGGTGAAGAATATCTCTCTCTGGCTCCACCCTGCCTCCAGCAGTACATCAAGGCAGTTGGCATTGAAGCGGGACACAGCCTTTGTCTTTCCTGAATCCATCCTCACAGTTTGCCTTTTCTTTCTTTGAACTCCTAACTCCTCCAAATTTGATTTTTGAATTGACCCTTTCAATACTGGAGATTAGATTCTGAGAGGAAGGCTGGTTGCCTTGCAATTGATGCCAAATCAGTAAGTAAAATGATTGTGAGGTGCCTGCGTTAAAATGCCACTGACAAAACTTATTTTCAAATTACTCACATGATATCAGAGTACCAGAGGATGAGCAATGAGGGTTTCTCAACAAGTAGGGCCTTCAATCCATTGATGGCCAACTGGTTTGTGATCAGCATCAAGACATTAGCAAAACAGTTTTGCTGGCAGTTCCCACAATACTTTTATTCTGAGACACTTACCCAAACCCCGACTAATTCATCCTTCCAGAATGTCAGGTCATGGTTGCCAGGAGACAAAAACGCCTCTAAACCTGGCTGTTAACACCTCCCCACAATCTCAGCACAGCTGAGCAGCAAATGTGCAATAACAATTGAGATGACCAAAAATATCACTGAACATAACAATGACAACTTGAAGCTAAAGTTCCAGTGCCTTGATCGGCCTGAGGATTCCTGCAAAATTCTCCAGACAAATGGGCTGTATCATAGTACTGTGCTGAATTCTGGATGATATGACTCTGAGATCTGAAGGTGGAGATGGCACAGCAACAGCACGAAGCCTATCTGACAAGGAAGAATTGGGTAAAGGTGAGGAAGGACCAGAAGAAGGAGGGACAGCTCAACATCTTGGAGTAAGGGATCAGGGAGCAGTTAATCTCAGCATTTTCATTGTCCCACTGAACACACTTATCTGAAAATTAGCAAGAAGCCTTGTGCATTGTACAGAATTACAGAGAATGTACACCACAGTAACAGACCATTCAGATCAATTGGTCTATGTTGGTGCTTATACTCCACACACTCCTCCTTCCACTCTATTTCATCTAACTCTATCTGCATATCCTCCTTTCTCTCTCATGTCCTCATCCAGCTTTCACTTAAAAGCATCTATGTTATTTCAAATTCTAACAACTCTCTGAATAAAGATGTTTCTCCTGAATTCTCTATTGGATTTATCAGTGACTATCTAATATTTATGGTACCTCATTTTGGACTCTCCCAAAAGTGGAAACCTCTTCTCTACATCTAACCTATCAAACTCCTTCATAATTTTATTAACCTTCATCAGGTCACTTTCAACCTTCTCTATTTTAGAGAAAAGAGGTGCAGCTTGTTCAGTCTTTTCAAATGGTTATAACCTTTAATTTCTGGCATCAACCATGTATATCATCTGTACACGCCCTCCAGTGCTTCTAGGTGCCCTTTTTCATATATTGACCAGGGTCTTGACTTGCAGCCCCGGTTGAGTCTGAGGAACGAAAACAGGCAGGTGTTAAAAATAACTCCAACTCCACCCCACCTTCAGGCCATTTTCCTGGAGGCAGGATGGGATGGCACGTAGTGAGCAGCCAATTAAAGTAGTTAATTGCCTAAGGTCTGTCAACTGGGACTTAGCTGCCAAGGAATCCTGCTGCGGTGTTCATGTTGGAAGGCCTTTGAATGGCCCCCCCAGCTTCAAAAGCCTACCCAACACCTTAATTGGACTTGCCCTCTCTCTATAAATTGGCCACTCCAGGGAAAATCATAATGTGTGAACACTTCCCACACTGTTTGGGCTCCTGACTTCCATTTGAGCCTGACAGCAGGGTTCAGAAGCCCATAGGGAAAATCCTGCTCCAGAACTGTGCATAATATTGTCTGATCAAGGTCAAATACAATGTAACTTCACTGCTTTTCAATTCTATTGCTTTAGAAGTGAACCCTTGTGTTTTGTTATCATCTTCACTTTTGAAATCCATGCTGACTGCTCTTTATTCTACTTTCTGTTTCTACATGTTTTTCTACTATACCTTTGAGAAAGGATTCCATTATCTTTCTTAATACCAATGTTAAGCTAATGTCTATAATTTCCTGGACTTGTTTTCTTTTTCTTTTAAAATGTAAAAATAACATTAGCTGTCCTCCACTCCTCCAGTAGCATGCCATTTTCTAATGAATATACAATAGTCTCTATACTCTCACTTCTTTCAGTTCTTTTAGTACACACAGTTGTATTCCTTCCGGAGCAGGGGTTTTCCCCTTTCTAATATAATTCTATGTATTAAAGCTCTTGAATTTATTTACAGGCAGAAGATTGAACTAAAGTCCCTTAAAGAGCTCCACCCTTAGTGTTCTTCTGAACAGAATGTATCCTCACCCTACTACCCCCACAAGATGCTTCTACAGTTGGCTTCAGCAGAGCTAATGGAAGGCAGCTGTTGTTTCTGTGGAGACACCTCCGATGTTTGTTCAAGTGAAACAAAAATTCACCTGTCCAGAACTCACCCAGATGTAAAATTAAGGCTGGAATTAAAATCTGTGCCTGTACCTTGAAGGAGGCTACAAAAAATTTAGATCTTGTCAGCAACACATTTCTGACCAAAACCCTTCTTGGAGCAATAAAATAGCAAAACCAGCCTGAAGGAAATATACCCTCCCTTTTAAGAGGTGCATTCCCACTTGAAATAAGCTTCTGGCTAACCCACAGAAAATTGGTCCCCAACATTTGCTGGGTTTCTGACTGCATCAGCCAATCCAGTATAAAACTCACCGATGAGATATAATAAGGCCTGGGAGTTACATTTCTCTGAGACTGTTTTTGGCTTAAACTGTTGAACTTTAAACTGAAATGAAAACTTGGCCACCCAAAACTGACTCAGAGTTAAAATCGAGGCATGCGTCTTTCCAGTCTTTAGGATGTATAAAAGCTCTTCACAGTTAGTGAAATCACTTTTCAGGTGTTGTCATTGTTGATTTGTAAGCAAACATAAAAATAATTTTGCTCACAGCAAGTTTCCACAAATGCAATAAATAATAATGTTCTTTTTTGAATAAAGCCATCAGGGTGATTACAAGATACAAATACAGTCAAAGATTCAAATAGTTTATATAGATATATCTGCCTGAACTGTCAGATGGGACTGAAGTTTAATGACTCGTGTAAAAGATGAATTTGGACAATTCACAGTTTCTCAGAATTCTTTATATTGAAATTTCAGTATAGATTGCGTGTGCATATTCTGGAGTGGAGTTTGCATCCACAAGCTTCTTAACTGGAGGCGAGAGGGAACGCTTTTAAAGAATGTGGCTGCAGAAATAGTGGTGGCATCAGTCGAAATGTTCCAGAACTCTCTGGATTTCGGGAGGGTCCCAGCGGATTGGAAAATCATTAATGTGATGCCCCTGTTCAAGAAGGGAAGGAGACAAAAAGCAGGAAACTATAGGCCAGTCAGCCTAACATTTGTAGTTGGGAAAATGCTAGAGTCCATCATTAAGGAAGAAATAGCATGACATTTAGAAAAGCTTAACACAATCAAACAGAGTCGACATGGTTTTGTGAAAGGGATATCATGTTTGACAAATTTTCTAGAGTTCTTTGAGGATATAGCAAGCAGAGTTGATAAAGAGGGACAGGTAGATGTAATGTATTTGGATTTCCAGAGGGCATTTGATAAGGTGCTCATGGTAGTGGGGCTAATGTATTAGCATGGATTGAGGATTGGTTAACATACAGAAGACAGAATTGGGATTAATGGGTCTTTTACAGGTTGGAAAGACGTAACTAGTGGAGTGTCACAAGGACCAGTCCTAGGGCCTCATTTATTTACTATCTATATTAATGACTTGGAGGAGGGGACAGAATGTAATGTCTCCAAATTTGCTGATGACACAAAAGTAGGTGGGAAGGCATGTTATGTTGAGGACATAAGGACTCTGCAAGGGGATATAGATAGATTGAGTGAGTGGGCAAAAACTTGGCAGGTGGAGTTTAACATAGGAAGGTGTGAGATCATGCACTTTGGTAAGAAGAAACAAAAGACAGATTATTATTTAAATTGAGAGAGACTCCAGAAATGTGCAGCAGAGAGGGACCTGGGCGTTCTTGTGCATGAAACACAAAAAGTTAGCATGCAAATGCAGCAAGTAATTAAGAAGGCAAATGGAATTTTGGCCAGTATTGCTAGGGGGTTGGAATTTAAAAATAGGGAAGTCTTGTTACAACTGTACAGGGTGTTGGTGAGGTCACACCTGGAGTACTGTGTACAGTTTTGGTCCCCATATTTAAGAAAAGATATACTGGCATTGGAGGCAGTTCAAAAAAGATTCACTAAGCTGATTCCTGGGATGAAGGGGTTGACTTATCAAGAACAGCTAAACAGGTTAAGCCTTTACTCATTACAGTTTAGAAGAATGAGGGGTGACCTTATTGAAATGTACAAGATTCTGAGGGGGCTTGACAGGGTAGATGTTGAGAAGATGTTTCCACTCATGGGGGAACCTCAAACTAGGGGACATAGTTACAGAATAAGGGACCACTCAGTCAAAACTGAGATGCGAAGGAATTTCTTTTCTCAGAGGGTAGCGAATGTCTGGAATTCTCTACCCAGAGAGCTGAGGAGGCTAGATCACTGAAAGTATTTAAAAAGGAAGTAGATAGAGTTTTGAAATATTGGGGAGTTGAGGGCTATGAGGAACTGGCACGATAAAGGAGTTGAGGACTGGGGCTGATCAGCCATGATCTTATTGAATGGCGGGGCAGGCTTGAAGCGCTGAATGGCCTACTCCTGCTCCTATTTCTTATGTTCTTATATTAACACTGAGCTAAACTAACAACAATTAAATTACCATTCTCCAAATTCAAGTGTTTTTGCTCATGTGAGAAATTGAAGGGAGCTTGCGAATTACAACTCACTCACACTCACAACATATAATCTAAAATGTCTCTAATCACCCTCAGTAATATATTATCCTCCGCTTAACAGTGTGACAGATGCTGAAGATTCAGAGTCAGTGAACCATCAGTTGGCTGAAAGCACTGAAAGAAGACACTAATTACAATTCTTGCCACTTTCTGTCTAGCATTAGAAATGGAAACAGAGTTAATCCTGTCGGGGAGGATTCCTGTGCACTGTTAGGCCAGGCTGATAATTGCTTACACTTCACCTAACTTTGAAGCCCAAAATTCACTGTAAACCTCAAATGAAAAACGACTGGAATTTGTACTCGATACCGACAATTAGTTACATATTCCTGCAGACATCATTGTCATTGGGAAAAGACTTTGTGATATGTTTGAATTTCAAATATGGAGGTGGATTTCAATCTTTGTCTATGTTGCGGGGTTTCTCATTTCATTTTACTGCTGTTTGAATTTCAGTGTACTTCTAGATGAAGATGGTCACATTAAAATAACAGGTGAGTACACTTTATATTAATGTTGATCAGGACCAAACCGAGCAGCATTGAAATCGAACATTTAAGTTCTACACATCATTTCTGACAGTATGACAAGTTTTCAACGATACTGAAAGTAATTCTTGTTGCTCAGACTTTGGGCTCAGCAAGGAGGCTGTCGACCATGACAAGAGAGCGTATTCCTTCTGTGGGACAATAGAGTATATGGCACCTGAAGTAGTCAACCGGCGTGGCCATGCACAAAGTGCAGACTGGTGGTCCTTTGGTGTTTTAATGGTGAGTGAAATAACCTTCCACTGTTAACAATGGGAAAAGGGATATGATTTACTGGCAGGTCTTTTTCCATCTAATTTTTCAAGGGTGCAGCTGAAGGTTGGTAGCATTTGATTCTTGATTAAAAAAGACATTGCTTGAAAAAAAACAAAAGTTAACTGCCAGCAAAGTTGGACGAATAAGTTTGAGAGACTGGAAGTGAATATGAATGAGTCCTGTGGTACCCCACTAGTCACTGCCTGCCATTTGCAAAAAGACCCGTTTATTCCTACTCTTTGTTTCCTGTCTGCCAACCAGTTTTCTATCCATCTTAATATACTACCCCTAATCCCATGTGCTTTAATTTTACACGCTAACCTCTTACGTGGGACTTTGTCGAAAGCTTTCCGAATGTCCAAATAAAACATGTCCACTGACTCCCCCTTATCAACTTTACTAGTTACATCCCCGAAAAATTCCAGTAGATTTGTCAAGCATGATTTCTCTTTCATAAATCCATGCTGACTTTGTCTGATTCTGCCACTGTTTTCCAAGTGTTCAGCTATTAAATCTTTCATAATGGACTCTAGAATTTTCCCCACTACCGGCGTCAGGCTGACTGGTCTATAATTCCCTGTTTTCTCTCTACCGCCCTTTTTAAATAGTGGGGTTACATTAGCTACCCTCCAATCAGTAGGAACTGTTCCAGAGTCTATAGAATCTTGGAAGATGATAACCAATGCATCCACTGTTTCTAGGGCCACTTACTTAAATACTCTGGGATGTAGATTATCAGGCCCCAGGGATTTATCGGCTTTCAATCCCATCAATTTCTCCAACACCATTTCCCTGCTAATACTGATTTCTTTCAGTTCCTCCCTCTCGTTAAACCCTGTGTTCCTCAACATTTCTGGTATGTTATTTGTGTCCTCCTTTGTGAAGACAGGACCAAAGTATATATTTAGTTGTTAACAAATTCAATTCACCCTTGATTATTTATTTAAACATGGCAGTGGGCTGCTGATTTCAGCACCGCCCACTTAAAGTATCATGGGGGTGGGTGGGAATTTGGTGGGGGTTGGCATCCACCCTATTTTACTTGCCCCCCCCACCCCCCCACCACCTCCACTGAAAGCACACTGGCGAGGGCATATAAAATCCAACCCACTATCCCAAAACATAACAACCTCACATTTGTAACACTGTTTTATTTCTTTCTTCCTCCTCCTTGATGCAGTCATTGATTGAACAAACATTAAAAATTCTTGCAGTTTCATTTTGATTTTTAAAAATTTTGACAGAATAGCAAATTGGTTTAGCAGAATAAATTTAGTGGCTTATACAATAGCTTATCTGTCTGATTGATATATTTAAGTACTCGCTCTTGAAAAGCTTTGCAGAGGCAGCAATGTCAATGACACCAGTATTATGACAAGAAAATCCTGACTTTGTTCACGAAATTTAATGGAAATTGCTTTGTGTGATGGGCATTTTAACTGTTCTTACAGCTAACGTATTTTGTTTAAAACATGTCATACCCTGGCCTTGATTTCTCATTTGCATCAATTATTGCAGATGACAAGATTTAATTCCTCTTACAATTCATGGTCCAGAATTTGAGTCACATAGTGCCCATTTTTCATGCATTACCTGGCCTCTTAAGGCTCCAGAATGGCCGTCAGCATACACATGCGCACTTTTGGTTGGAGGTGCCGTTAACTATATTGGGTAAGGACAATTAGGATGCACTCTGGAAAACAGCCCTAAACGTCACCTGCAAAAAATATAAATTTGATTAGTCTGCGACCCAATGGCCTCTGACCACAGATTTCCTTCCCCATGGCCCCATCCCCAATGATCTGACCCTCAAACTCCCTTGATAAAGTGCCTGATATTAGGCTTGCCAACAAAGTTGAAGCCCATGGAATAAAAGGGATCATGGCAGCATGGACATAAAATTGGCTGAATGACAGGAAACTGAGAGTATTGTGAATGTTTGTTTTTTGGATGGGAGAACGCATACTGTGGGGTTCCCTAGAGGTTGATATTAGGACCACTCGATGCATATTAATGACCAAGATAAAAGCAAAAAACTGCGGATGCTGGAATTCCAAAACAAAAATAAAGATTTCTGGAAAAACTCAGCAGGTCGAGAAACGTTAGCTGTGTTCCTCTCTGCAGATGCTGCCAGACCTGCTGAGTTTTTCCAGGTATTTTTATTTTTGTTTTTAATGACCAAGACTTGGGTATGTAGGGCACAATTTCAAAACTTGCAGAAGGTACAAAACTTAGAAGTATTTTGAACAGTGAGGAGGATAATGGTAGACTCCAGGAGGACATAGACTTGCTGATGAAATAGGTGAACACAATTTAATGCAGAGAAGTGTTAAGAGGTACATTTTGCTAGAAGGATTGGAGAGAGGCAATATAACATAAAGCGTGCAATTCTAAAAGGGTGCGAGAATAGGAGGGCCTTGGGGTATATGTGCACAAATTGTTGCAAGGGAGAAAAAAACAGTGGTCACGAAGGCTTGCAGGATCCTGGGCTTTATAAATAGAGACATAGAATACAAAAGCAAAGAACTTAAGATGAATATTTATAAATCACTGGTTCAGCTTTAGCTGCAGTATTGTGCCCAACTCTGGGTACCACACTTTAGGAAGACTGTGAAGGCATTAGAGAGAGAATTGGAAATGGCCCCAAGGATGAGGGATTTCAGTTATGTGGATAGATTGGAGAAGCTGGGATGGTTCTCCTCAGAGAAGAGAAGGTTCAGACAGTGGGGTTCAAAGTCATGTTGGATCTAGATAGAGTACAGGGGGGAAACTGCTCGCAATAGTGGAAGGGTCAAGAACCAAAGGACACCAATTTAAGCTGATTGTCAAAAGAGCTCAGGCAACATGAGAATTTTTAATGCAGTGAATGTTTAGGATTGGGAATGTACTGCCGGAGAGTATGTTAAAGGCAGCTTCAGTTGTGGCTTTCAAAGGGGAATTAGGTATGCACCTAAAGAGAAATAAACTTTCAGGCCAGGGAAGGGGCAGGACTAACTAAGTTCCTTTTGCAGAGAGCCAGCATGAATACGATGGGCCTAAAGGCCTCCTTCTGTGATCTAACCATTCTATGATTCCCCCAAGCACCGACTTCCAGAATCCTAGAAACTATGGGCTAAATTTTTGCTACTGAAACAGGAAGCTTGAATTGGAAAATTTCTTGATTTGCTGGAGTCCCCTCAGTAAAAGGTACCCCGAATCGCATGGTAACCTCCTTGTCAACTCAAAACTGACTCATGTCCCCCACCTATCATCCATGTCACCTTAATAGCCATTCACACAGGAGCCACCATGGGCAGACCTCTAAAGATGAAAATAAACTTCCATCAATCTAGTACAGCTCTTGCTTTATACATTGGTAGTGAAAAAAACTCTCATCCATAGAATCCATGCAAAAATTTTAAATCCCTCATATGGTTGATCTCTCATTGAAAACAAGCTTTTATTCAGACCCCACATCAAAGACAGTTAATCCTTTAATAACCTCATTAAACAGTCAAGCTGTGAACTCAGAACGCCTGCTGAGATAATTGTAACATTTGAAACTCCAAACATTCATAATGACATAATAATAGCCTTTGGGGAAATCTCAACATAGAGTTCTTTTGAAACTGCCTGAACAGATGCTATTGTTTTCTTAACGTACAGTATAAGACCTGTCAATCAAAGCAGTCCAACAGAGGGTTTTTCTTTTAACTCTGTGACAGCTGCAGTCTGTTTCTTTTAAGTGTAAAAAGCTGGGGATTTTAAACATTTCACATCATGACAGTTATTCGGACCTTATTTGCCATTCAAAAGTTGTTTATGTATACTCTATTAATTTATTACTCCCGTACCACTGGTTAAAGTCCTTGTAAGAGCCAAAATGGGGTCTGTTTGAACTCAGCACTTAGTTCCAATGGCCCTGCCAAATTCAGGTTTCCCTCCATGTGAAACACGCCCAGCCCCCTTTCCCCTATTGGCAAAATTTAGATTGGTTGGAAATGAGGGTGAGATTTCTGCACTTGGGTTCTGTCAGCCATTTTTAAAGGTCCAAGGAGTCTTCCTCATCCTGCAAAAATACAGGCCTATATCTCCCTTCCCCTATCCTCCTCCCTAGCCCTGACTTTGAAACTCCCCAATCCTTTGAGCTCTTGCTTCCCCTGATTCCATATTCATTTTGAATTAGATAACACCTAAAAAACTGAACTGAGCAGGCCCTGTGTTTCCCTTAATCAACACTGGCTGAGTTCTTCAAGTCGGAGTGCTTAAACAGACTTTCGGCCCCTCTTCAACATATCCAAGGGACCCAATGCCATTAAAAAGTGGGCCTCACAAATTAGCTGTGGTGCCAATGCGCAACCTCAGTGCTGGCCATTCCACTGCTACAAAGATATCCTTTTCACCAATTTTACTTCTGAATACTGGGAGCAGTGTATACCAATTTCTATTCCACCTACTTAACTGAGAACTGTATATTTTTCCCTAGCATTCCACTGTTTTGGAACAATATTATGCTATATTGAAAGTAACCTATAAAGGGATTTATTTTTTGGTGAATTATGCTAGATTTTTTTTCCTCAGCCTTTTTCTCAGATATTATTACTAAGGGGCCCTGCCCATGTGGAATGAGGGAGAACTATTGTTCCTCATTGGGAAGCACTTGGCTTCTGATCAGTGTGTCTCCAGGATAACATCGTTAACACATTGTATGGGGAATGGTGGTAATTTCCTGCAGCCCCATGCTGCATTGCACTGAAGCATCAATGTGCTGTCCCACAATGCTATTGACCACAAGTGTAGTTTTCAAAGCAGATTGGCAAGCTTGTAAATGTGGTAATTTGGACTGGTCTAGAATAAAGGTTGGGAGAATATTATGTATAAGCAGTTACCATAGACCTACTGTGGATATTTATCCCAGATGGTAGACGTTATAGAGGTTGTAAGAAACACCTTTTTACAACCTCAGAATGTTTCAAAGTGCTTTGCAGCAAAGTAAGCAGTTTTGGCGTGTAATTGTAATGTAGTAACAACACTGAGAGAGTAATTTGAGTTTGTTTTTAGGTTAATAATTTACAAAAAAACCAAACGAAACAGTTGGATGTTTGTGGTGTATTCGGACTGTCATTAATGTTTTCATACTAAATTTCTCTGCCTGCTATTTGAACAAAGTTATTAAGTTATTTAACCTGCGTTAATAGAAGCAATAGAAGCATTTCATGTAAGCACATTAACCTGATGTTGAAGTCACAATTTATCACCAGTTGTGTCAATATGGCTTCAATATGGTATATTTAATGATGTTCGATGGTCTATCTCAATGCAACATTCAATCTTCTCTGTGTTAATTATTCACATATATAATTAACACCATCTTTGTTGTACACCAGATGGTCCCTTTCCATCTTACCATGATAAATTTGAACCTTTCACAATAGCCATGATTATAGCATTCTTGTCATCAAAAATGTTGTAGAAAGTGCAATAAAACTTAGTTTCCTTCTTATTTTATTGAATTTGAGGTGAAAACTGAACAGTGTACTTAATCTTCAATAGTAGCAGAGAAGATTTTTAATCCCAGTGTGGCTTCTGCATCAGACATGAGTGTAAAACAGAGGTTTAGAGTCCTTTCAAATTAATTACAATTGACTCCAGATAGTGCACATTGGAAAAACACTCTTTAGGGTATGAAGGTTGCTGTAAAAGCCAGCATATATTGACAATCCCTCATTGCCCGTGAGAAGGTGGTGATGAGCCTTTTTCTTGAACAGCTGCACTCAATGTGCTGAAGGTATTCCCACAATGCTAATAAGTAGAGAGTTCCAGGATTTTGATCAGCATCCGATCCATCACCTTAAACATTCACTTCCTCCACTGCGAGCACACAGTGGCAGCAGTGTGTACCACTTACACGATGCACTGCAGCAACTCTTCAAGCATCCTTTGACTGCAATTTCCAAATCCATGATCTCTACCACCTTGATGAACAAGGGCAGTAGGTGTATGGGAACACCATCACCTGCAAGTTTCCCTCCAAGTCACACAAAATAAAATCTTGACTAGGAACCATATTGCCAGTATTTCACTGTCATTGGGTCAAAATCCTGGGACTCCCTTCCTAACAGCACTGTGGGTGTAACTACACACTACCACTTTCTGAAGGGTAATTAGGAATAGGCATTAAATACTGGCTTTGCCAGAAATGCTCACACCCCATGAATGAACAAGAAGAATGGTTTGATGATATGTTGATGATAATTGACTGGGCTGGATTTGTCCTGCTTTTTCTGAATAGGACATACCAGGACAATTTTCCATATTGTTGTGTGGATGTCAATGCTGTAGCTATTCGGGAAAATAGTGCTTAAAGGTTTGGCTAGTTTTGGAGCACAAGTCTTCAGCATTACAACAGGAATGTTGTTGGAGCCCATAGCCTTGCACTCAGCCATTTCTTGATATCACATGGAGTAAATCCAGTTGGTGAAGACTGGCATTTGTGATAGTGGTAACCCAGGAAGGGGGGCCAAGATGGATCATCTACTTGGCATTTCTGATGGTAGATGATTGGAAATGCTTCGGCCTTGTCTTTTTCAATCGTGGCATCATTGAGAATGGGATGTTAATGGAGCCACCTTCTCCTATTGTTAGTTTCATTGTCTACCTCTATTCGCAACTGGATGACAGTGTTTTGATCTGATCTGATTGCTTAGTTCTGTCTTAAACATGCTGCTTTTGCTGTTTTGCATCCTGGTTATGCTGTGTTGTGTCACCAACAGGTTGGCACCCCATTTTTAGTGAGAGAGAGAGAGAGTGCTGGGGAGAGAGAGTGAGAGAGAGGGACTGCTGGAGAGAGAGACAGAATGAGTGTTGGAGAGAGAGAGAGGGAGTGCTGGAGAGGAGAGAGGACTAGAGGGGTTGTAAAAAGTGTTTAACAAATGGGAGTTTTTATTTCTTCTTACAATCTCCTTGACATCTACCATCTGGGATAAATATCCATAATAGGTTTATTGTAACTGCTTATACATCATATTCGCACAAAACCGTGTGCTCATGTTCTTCTGCACTCCTCATTGAACAAACGTAAGTTATTTGGCATGATGAAAGATTGTGGGATATGGCAGACCATGAGTGGCATATTGTGGTGGAATGCAACTCTGCTGCTAGCAGTTTGATAAAACCATAGTGTTGCATGATTTAAATGAGCGAAACAAGTTAATGACACAATAACACATAATGTGCTTTATTCACACTCTAACTACCCAAGGTTCTGCAGTTGTAAACATCTGCATGTATATCTGGGAGCATCAGAACTTGTTTGTCTTTGCCACTTCTGCTCTACAAGACAAGCTGTCACAGAATTATACCATCTGCTGTATGATGACAACATCTGAAATAGAGATGATTCTGCCTGCAAAAGTAAAGTTTTCCACAGCATGGAGCTTTCATCCCCTTCCAAGTTACAGCAATGGACGTGTGTCACATCAGGCAATCTGCAGTGAGCACACATATATCAAGAAAGTCATCAACACCATGTTTCCAAGGATAACCACTTTCCCTGTGGAAATGAGGCAATAGCTAGACATAGCTTTCATCCAATAACTAGGCTCCCTCAACCGTACAGCATTGTAAAAGGCACCCATGTCAGAATTGAGGCTTTCTGTAACAACTCCATGACCTACATAAATAGAAAAGATTTGCATTTAATCACTGTTCAGGTGGTATGCAAGAACAGAACAATCATTATTCACATCATTGACTTTTATCCAGAAATCAGCTATGATGCCTCTGTGATACAACAATGCAGCATTTCACAGAATCACAAAATCTCAGTGCAGAAGACGCCCTTCGACCCATCAACTCTGCACTGACACATGAGAAACACCTGACCTACCTACCTAATCCCATTTACCAGCACTTGGCCCATAGCCTTGAATGTTATGATGTGCCAAGTGCTCATCCAGGTACTTTTAAAGGATGTGAGGCAACCCACATCCACCACCCTCCCAGGCAGTGCATTCCAGACCGTCACCACCCTCTGGATAAAAAAGGTTTTCCTCACATCCCCAATAAACCTCCTGCCCCTGACCTTGAACTTATGTCCCCTTGTGACAGACCCTTCAATTAAGGGGAACAGCTGCTCCCTATCCACCCTGTCCATGCCCCTCATAATTTTGTACACCTCAATCAGGTCGCCCCTCAGTTTTCTCTGCATCAACGAAAACAACCCAAGTCTATCCAAACTCTCTTCATAACTTAAATGTTTCATCCCAGACAACATCTTGGTGAATCTCCTCTGCACCTCCTCCAATACAATCACATCCTTCCTATAATGTGGCGACCAGAACTTCACACATTACTCCAGCTGTGGCCTCACCAAGATTCTATACAACTCCAACATGGCCTCCCTACTTTTGTAATCTATGCCTCGATTGATAAAGGCAAGTATCGCATATGCCTTTTTCACCACCCCCCTAACATGCCCCTCCGCCTTCAGAGATCTATAGACACACATGCCAAGGTCCCTTTGTTCTTCAGAACTTCCGAGTGTCAGGCCGTTCATTGAATACTTCCTTGTCAAGTTACTTCTTCCATAGTGTATCACCTCACACTTTTCAGGGTTTATTTCCATCTGCCACTTATCTGCCCATTTGACCATCCTGTCTAACTTACTAATCCCACCTCCCACATAGTCATCTATGTTGTTTATATAAATGACAAATAATCAGGAACCAAGCACAGATCCCTGTGGTATGCCACTGGACACTGGCTTCCAGTCACTAAAGCATCCTTCTGTCATCACCGTCTATCTCCTACAACTAAGCCAATTTTGAATTCACCTTATCAAATTACCCTGTATCCCATGTGTATTTGCTTTCTTTATAAGTCTCCCATGTGGGACCTTGTCAAAGGCTTTGCTGAAATCCATATAAACTACATCAACTGCACTAATTCAATCAAATTTGTTAGGCATGACTTACCTCTGACAAAGCCATGCTGACTATCCCTGATCAAACCTTGCCTCTCCAAGTGGAGATAGATTCTGTCCTTCAGAATTTTCTCCAATAGTTTCCCTACCACTGACGTGAGACTCACTGGCTTGTAGTTCCCTGGCTTATCTCTACAACCCTTCTTAAATAGCGGAACCACATTAGCTATTCTCCAGTCCTCTGGCACCTCCCCCGTGGCCAGAGAGGAATTAAAAATTTGGGCCAGAGCCCCTGCGATCTCCTCCCTTGCCTCCCTCAGCAGTCTGGGACACAAATCATCCGGACCTGGAGATTTGTCCACTTTTAAGCCTGCCAACACCTCCAATACCTTGTCACTCCCTGTATTAATTTGCTTAAGAACCTCGCAGCCTCTCTCCCTGAATTCGATACCTTCATCCTCATTCTCTTGGGTGAAGACGGATGTGAAGTATTCGTTCAAAACTCTACTGCTGTCCTCTGGCTCCACCCATAGATTGCCCCCTTGGTCCCTAATGGGCCCTACTCTTGCCCTGGTTTTGCTCTTCCCATTGATATACTTATAGAATATCTTGGGATTTTCCCTACTTCTACCAGCCAGAGCTCTCTCATATCCCCTCATTTCCATATTATTTCAATCAGAAGAAACACGATGGGGATGACATGGGAAACCAGGGCTAACTTCAACATTCATACCTGCTGTACCCTCTAGGGAACCCTTTTATAACAAAGGAGTACGTTGGGCTGGAAAGCCGTTAAAGCCTGCACCTGCAATAAAAGTCTGCTTGCAAACAATGTGCAAAAGGACTACACTGGCTGAATTTTCATTCAGGGATCTTTGGGGGCTAGATGAGGTTATGATTCCGCTCAGTGTGTTCCAGACATGTCCATTGCTATTGAAATGGGAAGCCAATTAAAAGCTAAGGAAGCATTTACAGATTGGCAACCCTACTGGCCAAGGTGGGAACTGCTGATCTGAAGATGGAGACAATGAGGGAGAAGGCCAAGAAAGTTTCTTTGATTTTAAAAATGGCCACAGCTGACTGGGCATGATCCTGGTGGCTGCAGGCAGTTGGATGGGAACGGGACTTTATTGGGCTCCTTAATTACATTAATCTGCAGATAATTGGCTACCCACCGCTTGTCTGCAGACATCCAATCTGACTCCAATGCTGTCTCTTTGCAAATAGGCCTTTCTATATAAGGGCATGTCTCATGTTTATAGTGTGTTAACTAGATTTGATTCCTGTTGTTTTTTAGCACATCCTCAGAATAATTTCTGTAGAAAAGTGATGTCTTCTAGCTCCTTGGAGGATCTTGTATGAACACTAAGTTGTATTCAAAGTACAAGCTTTGCTTCCTTTAAAAATGCACACACAAAATTCATGCTACTTTTAATTACTTAGACGCAGAAGCTTCCCCTGTCTAGAAATACAGGAGCCAGACAAAGCACATGTACATCTGTTTTCTGTAGCTTGTTTTTCCAGGAACAGGCCACTAGCCTGAAGCTATTGCTTGCAGGGCAGCACTCCACATCAAACATTGCTGATCAGAAGTCTCTTCCACTCTTACTGCCTGTCATAGGCATGTTGGAAGGGTTTGCAGGTTGATAGTCAATCTTTTTAGCCTTGTTGTGAACACACGTTCCGTGGCCATCAAGTCCTGGTGTGCGATTTGAGCTTCTGGTTCAGGCGCAGGGACACTACACCACAAGACCTCTTGTTTGTGATTAGGGTGATGTTTAAAGTTTTGGGTGTCACATTATGTGCCACCTTCTAATTTGTCATCTTATAGAGTTCTGAGCATTGTCAAATCAGCTTTTATCTGTGAAAACTGGAATATATTTCAGTGGCACTTGCAAGGGAAATAGGTAGAAAGGATGAAGATAAGATATGATATTTAGTGGAAGCCAGATACCAGATGAGCATTTTATTCATTACAGTGTGCAACCATTTCTTTAGTTATCCAGAAGTAGTTAATTTTTGGCAGATTGATTGTGAAGCATATTAATGAACAAAAAACTTTGTTTTAAGAAAGAAGGGTACCAAAAATTCACATTGGGCATAGAAATAATAATTATCCCAAATGTAAAGCAAGGTGTAAGATTTTACTTAATACAAAGTATTCCCTTTTTATCTTGGAGCAGTGTGCCATTGTCAGTGAGACGGTGGATGCTGCTAGTATAATATCTCTATTGTCAATCTAGTACATGTCATCATACATATATTAACAGCATGTCAAAGATCCTCTGTTCAATGGTGAAGTCCATTAACTTGATTCAATTTCAACATGAACGATTAAATGGGCCAAGATATAAATATTATCAACCTAATCAGTTTTTCTTTCTTCTTTGCAGACTATAGAAATAGTGCTTTGAGCAGTAAATATTCTTGGCAACCTATGTACATTTGTCAGCATTCAGTTGGATTGGACATAGGGTATATAATAACTATTAATTTAGCAATACTTTCAGAACAATTTTGACATGCCCAACTCAGGCTATTGGCAAATAATGGAATAGAAAACTACATGCAGAAAACCACACAGAGGTGGAAATTGGTTTAAGGGAACAGCTTGAAAATCCATTTTTGGAATATAAACTGTTCAAATCAGAACAATAGTGTGTTATAGAGGGCTTCAAAGTTCATTTAGAAAGATAGACCCCCCAGTTGGTACTTGAAATTATTAGCCCACAAGATATTCTAGCAAAGGAAACTGGAGCTCAAAAAAAAGCAAGGGCACAACTTTGGTGTCACTGCAGCAATAGAGGGAGTGCAGGGCAGATAGGTTATGAAGGAATACGTCAAAAGAGTCCAGAGTGTGGTCTTTTTTTGCTTGTTTCAATACTTACCTCTGATCAAAACAATAACTTGTGTATTTTCCTCAATGCATTTCTGAACGTTTAGTCAGAGCCTTCAGCACTAGGAATGGTAAATCATACTCCTGTCTTTTTTAATGCTTGTCCACTGAATACATGCATCTGTCCTTTGTTCTTCACTGAGGCTGTGCCACTCATTTATCCATTGCTTCCATTACCATGTGATGTTGAAAGGACCTGAGTTATCAACAGTCACACTCTTGTCAGATTTTTCCCTCTTTTGAATTCTATGCTCTGTGGAAATCTTGTGTAGACATGCCTCGTACAGTATAGCAACAAGGAAGGGAAGCAAGATGGAGAAAATAAGTTACTGCACAGAAATTAAACTGCAAAGGAGCTGAGTCTATCAGCACAAACTGTTGCAGTTTTTGCTCTTGTAGTAATCTGATATATGAAATACCTTTAAGACAAGCATTGTAATTTAAGGTCACATGGTCTTAATACCCAATAGCTACTTCTCTGTGGGAGAGTCTTGAGTTAGTCACTGATGAGTGAAGACAGAATTTTATGTTGTGAGCACAGAAGTATAGTTATAGGGCTTAGTTTATAAATAAACAGCATGTGTTTATTCTAACAATCTCCTGGTGTTCTCTGTCTCTGTACCGATTCGGTCACCCCAATACAAGCGTGCAACCCCAATCTTTTAGCCCCAACAAACCAAGGGCACTGGATCCAACAGCTCTGTTCCTTCACTTTTAGTTGCTAGCCCATGTTCCATACCTCAATGTATCCCCACATTACAAATACACTAAACATTGCTGATGAAGATACAATGCAGTTGTCAGATTCAGCTTGACACCTATATAATCAATTTACCTCAGTAAAACAAAACTCTCCTCATTTGCTGGAGATCTATATTTTCTTTTGTTTTTCCATTTTCTTTCGTACCAATTTGTAATTACAAATTTTGATTTGTACCCTTGAAGTTGAGGGATCTCATTATTGGGAAAGCAAATGATTTCCCACTTTTTGCCCCCAGCTGTTGACATATCAAGCAAACCTAGGTTAGATGTTAAATTTTTTCTATTCTTCCCCAGCAGTACACCATATTCCCACCTCAAAAAGGGCCAGAGTCAAAATTCACAAGGGTAATGGGCATAATTTTGACATAACTTTCCATCCTCTTGACTTTATTGAAAAATAAAATTGGGCTGACTGTAAACTAGGTGGTCAGTCTGATCCTGCCATTTTTCTGCTAGGCAAGCTAGCTTAATATTTCCTAGATCTTTCAGCATCTCCAAGTGAGACTGGGAAATAGCACCATCTTATAGACAGTTTCATGTTGTGTAGATTCACTAACAATTGGTCAGACAGAAAGAGACGATTGAACGTCCATTAGATGCCTAGGAATCTGTTAAAGTGATCTTGCGTGCATGAGAAACTGAAGAGTAGAAACTTTAATTTGTGGATATCATCTGTGATGATATGGGTTGAAAGAAAGAAAATCCACTTGGGTGCTAACTCCTGCCTCCCTTCTGCCATTCGTATGCAGCAGCTGAAGGAGGAAGCAGCCCCTTCCTCCAGCAGTCTCAGCCTGGGCAGGAGAAAGGATGTCCAAGTCAGGGTGGTAGAGCTCTTGTAGGTCTCAGGACTCCACTTTCTTGCTTATTCTGCCATGGTTCAGCCTGATTTCAAGCAGGATGATTGAGGGAATTTATCTTCACCACCCCATCATCTCCATTTTTCCCTTCTCTCTAAAGACATCTGAACCTCTCACAGAGCTACTGAACAAGATGAGATGTGCATAACTGAAAAGCCTTGCTCTCAATTTTATACATTCAGTTTATATCTTATTCAAAGTGTTTCTATTTAAAGGTGCTGGTTTCCCATTGCAAAAAGAAAATGAATTGCTGGCCTTGCACTGGTGGTCTGTGAGCTCAGCTGCCAATAGCCAAAGTAAAACGTGGTAGCTTTTACATTTATGGTGCTGAGTCTGGTCTAGGAGGCACCCAACTATATCCTGAAGAAGATGAGGACATCCAAAGGCATTGCTGCCAGGCAGTTCATTTCACATTAGAATCCTTTTCCATTGAACACAACCCTAAAAACTTACTTGGAAAGAAAACATTTAAGTAGTTGTACAAGGATGTAGAATCAAACAGATTAGAGTGACAGAGTCCTTTGTGCTCAAGAGGGTCTTGTTTATACTAGAAATTTAAAAACTGGTGCCTGTCAACTTTGAATCAATGCAAAGCAAAACAGCACAAATCTTAACATGTTGCTTCCCCTGCCTGTGAAACCATTTAATTCTTTGTACCTTATGTAGAAGTTAAAATGCAAAATGCATGAATCTGGATTGTTGGCCAACAAATTAAGCCATTGGTCGTTTGAGACTCTCCCATCAGCACATTCTACGGTTTCTTTCAAACTTTTCCAAGTCCCCCCAAAAAACTTCAATGGTTGAGGTGAAAACAAAAACAGAATTACCTGGAAAAACTCAGCAGGTCTGGCAGCATCGGCGGAGAAGAAAAGAGTTGACGTTTCGAGTCCTCATGACCCTTCCACAGAACTGAGCGAATATAAGGAGAGGGGTGAAATATAAACCAGCTTATATTGCTTACAGTGCTTCAACAGGATGTGTTGATTGATGAACATCTTCACTTCAGTCACTGAATGAAATAAGTAATTTGAATGATTTCTGTGGGTGAGGTTGGCTGTTTGTGATTTTTCTAACACATTTGTTTTGATTTTATTGCCTAGTTTGAGATGTTAACAGGGTCACTGCCGTTCCAAGGCAAGGACAGGAAGGAAACCATGGCACTTATACTCAAGTAAGTTTCTTTTTTGAAAAGTTGTAAGATTTGTTCACTACTTGAAGAACTTAGTTATTGTACATTACTGACATCCATTTCAAATAGCACATTGTGTGAGAGAAGGTGATGCATTGGGAAAAGGGACAGCTTAGTTAATCCCTCTAGTTATAAGTTTGCACCTTAGACTGGATCAATGTTCCAGTCTTCCTGCTGTAATTATGATGAGATTCAATAGTTTTCTTTTAAACAAAACTGTATGTAGGGTTGTCATTATCCAGATGTCTCTGCCTCTGTATGTACATATGTCTGTACTGAAGTGTGCCTTTCTACTAACCAATGCCAAAATTTCATCTTTAAAAGAGAAGGCAATCTTGGTACACTAACTGATTGCACCAAAAACAATTCAGTGGTCAACTATCTGAAAAGGGGTAATCTTTATTTTGAATGCATTATGAAGAGACAACATTAATTAGAGTTAAGCAAATCCTTGCACACACACATTGGCAGGGAAAGAAAATAAGAGTTGAGTCATTTAAGCGTCGCACCGTTGTAATAAACATTGTACAGAGGGTGGAATTGTCCCAGATTTGCACTAAGTGCGATAGAGGGTGGAAAAAGGATGTTTTACCCGCTGGCCACAATGGCAGGTTTTCACGCCTTATCGCTTCATTCCCACCTCACTCATTAGGCATTCCTGGGAAACATGCCAGGTCGCTGACGAGGCATACTCTAATTCGCCCACCTCGCGGTCACCTCAGGCCTTCAGTAAACCAAGCACCATGTTTAAAGGCTGCCCCTGCAAAGAGTGAGCACTCTTCAAGGGATAGGAAGTGGCTGGGAACTGATGGCTGCCAAAGGGAGGAAATGTGCTGCCCCCAAATTTAGTGGCACCTCCCTCAAGTGTCTAGTAGACGCAGCGGAGGCCCGACGTGATGTGCCCTACCCCTGCTCTGGGCAAAGGCCAGCAA
Source organism: Carcharodon carcharias (assembly GCF_017639515.1). NCBI lineage: Eukaryota > Metazoa > Chordata > Chondrichthyes > Lamniformes > Lamnidae > Carcharodon > Carcharodon carcharias. Next base: position 161,149,518 of record NC_054468.1, read on the forward strand.
GCAAAGTCACCAACCAACCCTGCATGGGAGGTGGTGGCAACAGTGATCAGTGCCACACCCTGCAAAAGAGGACAGCCATCCAGTGCCACAAGAGGATGAATGACCTCCTCCGTTCTGCCAGGGTTAGTCACTCTACTCATCACTCTCAACTCACACTCACAAACCCATCACACATCCACAGGGATCTCACTCACTGCCAATTCAAGGGACATCACCATTCATTGTCTCACACACACCTTCATCTGCCCTGTGGATCGTGTCCTCATGGCATTACTCACCAGCCACACTGCCAGGCATCCTTATCATCTGGCCAGGCAGGCATCCTGCTTACACTTTCCCCATTTGTAGTTATGCAAGACAAGCTGGCACACAACGATTGGGAGAAATCGAAGACTGGTGCAGGAAAGTCTGAAATCAAGGTCCTCATGGACTTTAAAACAGAGCCATTCAGCTGGCCGGCGGCGATCTGGACCATTCCTGTGCTGATGGTGAGATCTGTGATGCTCAACCAAGTGAGCATCCAGCAGGGCAACATCCATCAGACAACTATGCTGTGAGTCAGTTCCCTGGTTCTGCAGTCCCCAGCATGCTCTAATTATCTCTTCTTGCTTTCGCAGGTACATCTGGGAAGTAGCCGAGGGAGTCCACGGCCCAGGTCCTCGGCTTAAGCCCCAAAGACATCTTGGAAGAAGAATCTGATGACACCTTCACTGAAGACCTGACACAGCACTTGCCCACACCCTTCACCAATGCAGAGACACACACCTTGGTGGGACCTAGCTTTAGAAAAGCCTCAGGGTCACAATCTGGTGAGCGCATTACACCATCTGATCCACAGGAGGTGGTGGCAGGGACTTCCCAGGTGTCTGGCACTCGGAGGACTGCTGGAGGCCAGAAATCTGCTGAGTCCGTGTCAGATGACGAGCCTCTGGACTCGGTCATGTCATAGTTGCTAGAGCTGCAAAGGCAAGCTCTGGAACATCAGGGAGGGATGTCTGCTGCACTCCTCAGATTGCAAGGCACAATGGAGCAGTCCGTCCGTCTTCAGGCTGAGGTGATAGCGCTGGCATGCCAACGCACCGAGGTCAACACTGGTAGGATGGCAGCTGTCATGGAGACCTTGGTCTAGTACATTGGTCCTGCACTGCTGCGTGGCCTCAACACCATCGCTGACACCATAGTCGGTCTTCAACAGTCTCAATGTGAGAAGGGTGTGGTGCAGCCTGATCTCACTCCAGCTTCCCCTTCTCCTGAAGAAGTCAGCCAGGGGCCCTCAGGCACCCATAGGGAAGAGGATCAGCAGGTGCATACCCTGGGGCCATCCACCCAGGTGACTCCTGGGAGTGGCCAGCCCATCCGAATCGCCTCTTCCTGTGACCCCTGCAGCTCCAGCTCCACAGGCCGAGGAGGGTGCCATTGCCACACAGCAGGACTCTGAAAGAAGGCTTTGACCCTCCAGGTCTCGGCCCTCCAGAGTTAAAGTAATCACAGACAGGGTGTAGCAGTCAGCAGGCTGCCTCCGCCTGCCTGGGGAGGATCAAGGCATAACAGCAGGATTAGGAAGGTTAAGAAGATGCAGTTGCACAGCCTGGGCATGGGTGTTAATCACGTGTACGTAATGTTCACTATCGTAAATAAACTCCCAAGGATGTCTCCTTGCCTATGGCTCCTTGTTCTGATGAGCAGTGTTCATGTCGCTCAGATGTGAAACCTTGGTCCCTGCACAAGATAAAGGCAGGCAACTCAGTCCAAGGCCTTTTCCCTGTGCTTTGTGCAACCTCCCCAGCACACTGATATTGTGCCTTCACAGTCATTGGACACATCAGTCATGCCTGCACCTCTATGGGGCTTATCATTGCTGCCAGAATGTCCTGGGCCAGTAATACAGAGTTCTGTCCATTTATAAGACCATAAGACATAGGAGCAGAAATTAGGCCATTCGGCCCATCGAGTCTGCTCTGCCATTCAATCATGGCTGATGAGTTTCTCAACCCCATTCTCCCGCCTTCTCCCCGTAACCTTTGATCCCCTTACCAATCAAGAACCTCTCTATCTCGGTCTTAAATACACTCAGTGACCTGGCCTTCACAGCCTTCTGTGGCAATGAATTCTGGATATTCCCCACTCTCTGGCTAAAGAAGTTTCTCCTCATCTCTGTTCTAAAAGGTCTTCCCTTTACTCTGAGGCTGTGCCCTCGGATCCTAGTCTCTCCTACTAATGGAAACATCTTCCCCACATCCACTCTATCCAGGCTTTCAGTATTCTGTAAGTTTCAATCAGATCCCCCCTCATCCTTCTAAACTCCATCGAGTATTGACCCAGAGTCCTCAAACGTTCCTCATATGTTTAGCCTTTCATTCCTAGGATCATTCTCGTGAACTTCCTCTAGACCCTCTCCAGGGCCAGCACATCCTTCTTGAGATACGGGGCCCAAAATTGCTCACAATATTCTAAATGTGGTCTGAATAGAGCCTTATAAAGCCTCAACAGCACATCCCTGCTTTTATATTCTAGTCCTCTCGAAATAAATGCCAACATTGCATTTGCCTTCCTAACTACCGACTCAACCTGCAAGTTAACCTTAAGAGAATCCTGGACTAGGACTCCCAAGTCCCTTTGCACTCCAGATTTCTGGATTCTCTCCCCATTTAGAAAATAGTCTTTGCCTCTATTCTTCCTACCAAAGTGCATGACCTCACACTTCCCCATGTTGTATTCCAACTGCCACTTCTTTGCCCATTCTCCTAACCTGTCCAAATCCTTCTGCAGCCTCCCCGCCTCCTCAATACTACCTGTCCCTCCACCTATCTTTGTATCATCTGAAAACTTAGCCAGGATGCCCTCAGTTCCTTCACCTAGATCATTAATGTATAAACTGAAAAGTTGCGGTCCCAACACTGACCCCTGCGGAACTCCACTAGTCACTGACCGCCATCCTGAGAAGGACCCCCTTATCCCCACTCTCTGCCTTCTGCCAGACAGCCAATCTTCTATCCATGCTAGTACTTTGCCTCTAACACCATGGACTCTTATCTTACTGAGCAGCCTCCTGTGCGGCACCTTGTCAAAGGCCTTCTGGAAGTCCAAGTAGATAACATCCATTGGCTCTCCTTTGTCTAACCTATTCGTTACCTCCTCAAAGAATTCTAACAGACTTGTCAGGCATGACCTCCCCTTGATGAAACCATGCTGACTTTGCCCGATTTTGCCATGCACTTCCAAGTATTCTGAAATCTCATCCTTAATAATGGACTCTAAAATCTTACCAATGACCGAGGTCAGGCTAATCGGCCTGTAATTTCCCGTCTTTTGCCACTTAAACAGGGGGGTTACATTAGTGATTTTCCAGTCCTCTGGGACCCTCCTTGACTCCAGTGATTCCTGAAAGATCACCACTAAAGATCACCACTAACACCTCCACTATCTCTTCAGCTATCTCCTACAGAGCTCTGGGATGTAATCCATGTGGTCCATATGAATTATCCACCTTCAGACCTTTCAGTTTTCCTAGCACCTTCTCCTTGGTAATGGCCACCATACTCACCTCTGCCCCCCGACTCTCTTGAACTTTGGGGATGTCACTCGTGTCTTCCACTGTGAAGACTGACGCAAAGTACCTATTCAGTTCCTCCGCCATTTCCCCCCTACTACTTCTCCAGCGTCATTTTCCAGCAGCCCAATGTCCACTTTTGCCTCTCTCTTACCCTTTATATATCTAAAAAAAAACTCTTGCAATCTTCTTTTATATTACTGGCTAGTTTAGCCACATATTTAATCTTCTCCCTCCTTATTTCTTTTTTAGTTGTCCTCTGTGTGCTCCCAGCACCTTTGAGGTGCAGCTGGCCTCTCATCTGATCAGCATTTGTCTCCGGTGACAGTGTGGTCCTGAAAGGTTCAGCTCACGAAAGATGCCATAGGATCAGGAGAAATTAAAGTTTCCCCGCTGCACCTCCACTATATGATCCCGTTCACAGAATGCAAGCGATCAGCTATCAGCAAGACAGGAGTTAAGACATTCACATGAGCTATGTGAGGATCTATGGACTGTCCCCACTGCATGTTATCATCGTCCTGCTAGAATGTAGGAAGTATGGGCATCTGCTGCATCTCTATATCAGGAGCCTTATCACAGAGGGTATGAGACGAGTCAAAGGTTCACAGATGCAATGTGACGATTTATGGAGTGTCCTCACTGCATGTCGTCATTGTCCTCCACAAATCTAGCAGCTATGAGGGCTTCCCAAGCGTGTCGGCTTCATCTGGCCAGTGCAATGGCCTCATCGCCATCATCATCACTTTTGAGGACCTCCTCACCCTCAACTCCTCATCGGAGGAGAAGTGCAGTTCCTCCATCTCCTCCTCAGCCAGCTCCTTTCCCCATTGTAGTGCCAGGTTGTGAAGGGCACATCAGGCGATAACGATGCGTGACACCCTCTGTGGATTGAATTGCAGGGCAATATAGACCGGTCCAGGCACCGGAACCTCTACCAAAATGCAAGTTGCAGCATGAATCCCGTTGTACCTGCTATCTACTGCAGTCTGAGGCCACCGCACAGTCGTCATCAGTAATGTCTTCTGTGGGTAGCCCTTATCCCAAGGAGCCAACCCTGCAGCCTCTGTGAACCCTGGAAGACATCAGGGATCTGAGACCTACTGAGAATGTAGGAATCATGGACACTCCCTGGGAATTGTGTGCAGACGTGCAGGATGCATTTATGGTGGTCGCACACCAGTTGAACATTCAGTAAGTGGAAGCCCTTGCGGGTAACGTAGTGGACCGCTTGTTGCGACAGAGATCTGAGCGCCACATGGGTGCAGTCGATGGCACCCTGCATCTTTGGGACACCTGAGATCTGGGGAAATCCCAGTGGTCTTGCTTCCTGGCTTTCCTGATCCCGGGCAAAATGCACTAAGTTGTGTGCCTTCGTGAATATGGCATCCGTGACCTCATAGATGCATTTGTGTGTGGAGGCCTGAAAGGAGCTACTGCCATAAAAATTGAGCACTGCAGTTGCTTTCATGGCCACTGGCAGTGGATGCCCTCCATGTCCCCGTGGCACTAGATTTTTCAGCAGGTGGCAGATGTGACCGACCCATTACCTGGATGTGCGCGCTCTTTATCGACACTGGTTCTCGGTCATCTGCAGCATTGACAAGCGCTGTCTATGGACCCTGGGTCTAGCTAGGTGCCGACCAGTGACAGCAGCAAGTGCAGGAGCCCCAGCCACCCCTTCTTCTTGAGGGTGCTCAGTTGTTCCTCACTGGGCACCCTCTCATCTCAGGCATCAATCTAGTGAAACTTTGTTGTATCCCATCTAAGGCAGAGACATCCTTTGTTGGGTAAAGAGACCAAAATTGCGCACAGTATTCAATGAATAATCTCATAAAAGTTGTGTATAATTGCAGAAAGGCTTCCTCACGGTTGAACTCCAATAACCTTACAATAAAAACCAATGTGCCATTTGCCTTCCTAATTGTTTGCTGTACCTGCATGTTAATTTTCTGTGATTCATGTACAAGAACACTAAAGTCTCTTTGAATACAAACACTTACTTGTCCCTCACCTTTCAGAAGATATCCTGCTTTTCTATTCTTCCAACCAAAGTAGATTATTTCGCATTTGCCTGCATCTGCTCCATCTGCTGCCATCTTGCCCAGTTTATCTCTTTTCACAACCTCTTTGCATTCCCCTCAACGTTTACTTTCCCATCTAGCTTTGTATCATCAGCAAACTTGGATGCATTACACTCAGTTGCTACAATTAAGCCATTACAATAAGTCGAGGGTCAAAAAACTGATCGTTGTGTCACATCCCCTAGGGTCTTAAAAGAAGTGGCTGCAGAGATAGCAAAGGCATTGATTATAATTTTCCAAAAATCCCTTATGTTCTGGAAGGGTCCCAGCAGATTGAAAAATAGCAAATGTAACATATTTATTCAAGAAAGGAGGGAGACAAAAAGCAGGAAACATTCAGCCAGTTAGCCTAATATCTGCCATAGGGAAATTGCTAGAATCCATTATTAAGGAGGTTATAGCAGGATACTTAGAAAATCATAATGGAATCAAACAGAGCAAACATGGTTTTGTGAAAGGGAAATCGTGCTTAACTAAGTTATTGGAATTCCTTGAGGAAGTAACAAACAATGTGGATAAAAGGGAACCAGTAGATATGGTGTACTTGGTTTCAAGAAATGCATTTGATAAGGTGCCACATCAAAGGTTGCAACACAAAAAAGAGCTCATGGTGTAGGGGGTAACATATTAACATGGATAGAGGTGTGGCTAGTGAACAGGAAGCAGAGAGGAGGGATGTTGAGAGACCAGTTAATAAAGTATATAGTATCTTAGGCTTTATTAATAGGGTTTTGAGTACAAAAGTAAAGAGGTCATGTTGAATTTGTATAGGACACCATTTAGGCCTCATTTGGAGCGCTGTGTCCAGTTCTGGGTACCATACTTGAGGAAGGATGTGAAGGCATTGGTGAGAGTACAGAGGAGATTCACAAGGGATAAAGAACTGTAGCTATGAGGATAGATTGGAGAGGTTGGGACTGTTTTCCTTGGCGTAAAGAAGGCTGAGGGCAGACTTGATGGAGATATTCAAGATCCTAAGGAGTACAGACAGGGTAAATAGTGAGAAACTGTTCACACTCAAGACAGCATCAAGAACTAGAGGGCACAGATTCAAAATAATTGATAAAAGGAGTAATTGTGATGTGAGGAAAAAATTTTTCACCCAGAGGATGGTTGGAGTCTGGAATGAATTTCCTGAGAGGGTGGTGAAGGCAGCTTCGATTGAGATATTCAAAAGGGAATTGGGTTGCTATCTGAAAAGGAACAATGTGCAAGGTTACAGGGATAAGGCAGGGGAGTGGGACTAGGCAGAATGCTCTTTCAGAGAGCCAGTGCAGACTCAATGTGCTGAATGGCCTCCTTCTGAACTGTAAAGATTCTGTGATTCTATGAAGGGGTCATCTTCGGGTTGACCGGCTATAACTAGTGGAGTGCCACAGGAATCAGTGCCTCTGCTATTTACAAACTACATCAATGACTTCAATGAGGAGACCAAATGTATCGTAGCTAAATTTGTCAATGACAAAATGATAGGTAGGAAAGTAAGTTGTCAAGAGGACATAAAAGAGTTTACAAAGGGATTTAGCTAGATTAAGTGGGCAAAAATCTGGCGCATGGATTATAATGTGGAAAAATGTGAACTTCTCCATTTTGGCAGGAAGAATAGAAAAGCAGTATACTCTTTAAATGAAGAGAGATTGCAGAACTCCGAGGCACAGAGGAATCTGGATGTCCTGGTACATGAATCACAAAAAGTTTAGACTGCAGATACAGCAAGTGATTAAGAAGGCAAATAAAATGTTGGCATTTATTGCAAAGGGGATGGAATATATAAGTAGAGAAGTTTTACTGCTACTGTACAGGGCATTTGTGAGACCACATCTGGAATAATGTGCATAGTTTTGGTATCCTTATTTGAATAAGAATATACTTGCGTTAGAAGCAGCTCAGAGGAGGTTTACTCAACTCATTCCCAGGAGAAAGGGCTTATCTTATGAAGAGACATTGGACAGGTTGGGCCTATTACATTAGAGTTTAGAAGAATGAGGAAATCTGGTTGGGACATAAAAGATCCTGAGGGGACTTGATAGGGTGGATACTGGGTGAATGTTTCTTCTTGTGGGGCAGACTAGAACTAAGGGACATAGTTTAAGAGAAAGAGGTCTCTCTTTTAAGATGGAGATGAACAGAAATGTTATCTCTCAGATGACCATTTGTCTGTGGAATTCTCTTCCCCGGAAAGCAATGGAGGCTGGGTCATTGAATTTATTCAAGGCTGAGTTAGATAGATTTTTGCTAGACAAGGGAGTCAGGTTATGGTGGCCAGGCAGGAGAGTGGAGTTGAGGCCACAACCAGATTAGCCATGATTTTATCAAATGGCAGAGCAGGCTCGAAGGGCTGAGTGGCCTACTCCTGCTCCTAAGTCCTATATCCCTATTTAGCCTGCCAACTCAAAAAAGACCCATTTATTCCTATTCTCGGTTTTCTATTTGTCAGCCAAGCCTCAATCAAGCTAAAATATCACCCACAATCCCTCAAACCTAAATCTGATGCAGCACCCTCTTGTGTGGTACCTTAACCAATGTTTATTGAAAATCCAAATATACTAATATTCTGCTAATTTTCCTCATCTACTCTGCCAGTTGCACTCTGAAAAATCTCATAACAGATTTGACAGAAGTGATTTCCTATTCAGAAAAACTATGTTTTCTCAACCTAATCACAAAAATTTCCACCCTTGCCTTTCAGCCACTGAGACAATTTTGGATCCAGTTGCCACTTTCCCTTGGATTCCATGAGCTTGCAATTTACTGACTAGACTGTCATGTGGGACCTTGTTAAAGGCCTTGCTGAAATCTATGTAGACTACATCAAATGTGCTACCTTCCTCGACTTTCCCTTTGTTATCTCCTCAAAATATTCCAAGTAAGACACAACCTTCTTTTAATAAATCCATACTAACTGTCCTTGATTAATTCATACCCCTCTAAATGACAATATAAAATAAGAGCATGAGTAGGCCATTTGGCCCTTTGAGCCTGCTCCGCCATTCAATATGATCATGGCTGATCCTGTATTTCAACACCATCCTCCCGCACTCTCCCCATACTCCTTGATGCCTTTGGAGTCTAGAAATCTATCCATTACCTTCTTAAATATATTCAGTGTCTTGGCCTCCACAGCCTTATGTGGAAGAGAATTCCACAAGTTCACAACCCCTGAGTGAAGAAATTTCTCTTCATTTCAGTTTTTATATTTATATCAAAAAATAAAGAACAAAGAAAAGTACAGCATAGGAACAGGCCTTCAACCCTCCAAGCCTGCGCCAATCATATTGCCTGTCAAACTAAAACATTTTGCACTTCCAGGGTCTGTATCCCTCTATTCCCATCCTATTCATGTATTTGTTAAGCTGCCTCTTAAACACCACTATCATACCTGCTTCCACCACCTCCTCTGGCAGCGAATTCCAGACACTCACTACCCTCTGCGTAAAAAACTTGCCCCGCACATCTCCTCTAAAGTTTTCTCCTCTCACCTTAAATCTAGTTCCCCTAGTAATTGACTCTTCCAATTGACTTTTCCTGGGAAAAAGCTTCTGACTATCTACTCTGTCTATGCCACTCATAATTTTGTAAACTTCTATCAAGTCGCCCCCTCAATCTCCGTCACTCTAGTGAGAACAATCCGAGTTTCTCCAACCTCTCCTCATAGCTAATAACCTCCAGACAAGGCAGCATCCTGGTAAACTTCCTCTGCACCCTCTCCAATGCCTCCATATCCTTCTGGTAATGTGGCGACCAGAATTGCACGCAATATTCCAAGTGTGGCCTAACCAAGGTTCTATACAGCTGCAGCATGACTTCCTAGCTTTTATACTCAGTACCCCTGCCAATGAAGGCAAGCATGCCATATGCCTTCCTGACTACCTTAGCCACCTGCATTGCCACTTTCAGTGATCTGTGGACCTGTACACCCAGATCCCTCTACCTGTTGATGCACTTAAGGGTTCTGCCATTTACTGTATAATTCCTACCTGTATTAGACCTTCCAAAATGCATTACTTCGCATTTGTCCGGATTAAACTCCGTTTGCCATTTCTCCGCCCAAGTCTCCAACCGATCTATATCCTGTTGTATCCTTTGACAATCCTCTTCACTAACTACAACTCCTCCAACCTTAGTGTCGTCTGCAAACTTACTAATTAGCCCAGTTACATTTTCCTCCAAATCATTTACGTATAATACAAACGTAGTTTGTATACAAACAAAAGCAAAGGTCCCAGCATTGATCCCTGCGGAACACCACTCTCCAATCCAGTCTCCATATAGATAAATATATCTATATATATAGATAAATATAGATAAATAAATAAAAATACAGATAAAACCACAACCAACTCCAGTCACAGCTCACCAAAAAAAAGTCTCTCAGAACTTTTCAATATCTTGTCCATCGCCAAGTTTAGGCTGATGGGCCCGTAATTACTCAGTGTATCCTTTCCATCCTTCAAATAATGATAAAACATAAGCAGTCCTCCTGGTAGCCAGAGAGTTCAGAAAATAAAGCAGAGCATTGAATATTTCTTCCCTCATTTCCCTTAGCATCATGGGTTACATTCATCTGGTACTGGCAATGTACCCTTTCATGCATGCTCGCCACCTTAATATTTCATCTCTCACTATGTTTATCCTATCCAATATTTCACACTCTTCCTCCTCAGCTAAATATCTGCTTCATCCTTCTCATTTGTGAAAACAGGCACAAAGTATTAATTAAGAACCATGCCCATGCCTTGCACCTCCACATTAGTGACCTTTCTGACCTCTCTAATTGGCTATACTCTTTCCTTCGTTAAGTTCTTGCTCTTTATGTACTTCCTTGATTTTACTTTACAAAAATTTTTCATGTCGTCTCTTTGCTTTCATAATTTCTTTATTTTAATTTCACCCCTACACTTTCTGTACTCCCCTTGGTTTTCTGCAATGTTGACCTGTTGGCATCTGACTTTCATGTTCTGACTTATCCTACCTCATATGCTCTTCGACATCCAGGAGGGTATCTAGATATGGGAGTCCCATACATTTTCTTTGTGGGAACATATTTGCCCTAAACTCTTTTTAGTTGTCTTCAAGTACCTCCCAGTGCTCAGACATTGATTTACCTTTAAATAGCTGTTTCCAGTGTACTTCTGTCAAATCATATCTCAACTTCATAAAATTGGCCTTTCCCCATTTTAAAAATATTTTGCTTGGTTCATCCTATCCTTTTCCATAACTACTCAAAATCTAACTAAATCATGATCACTACCACGAAAATGTTCTCACACTGATAACCCTTACATCTGGCTAGATTCATTCCCTAAAACTAAGTTCAGAACTGCTCCTTGTCTTAGTGGCCTTGCTGCACACTGGCTTCCTCTGAATGCGTTTGAGAACTCTGTGTCAGCTGTTTCTTTTACTCTGGATTTGCCCCAGTTAACATTTGTAGAATCGTTATCTCCTATTGTCACTGCCCATTTTTTTTTGCACTTTTTAAGAGTTTGACTGCACATTTACTCTTCTATCTCTCTCTCTCTTTCTGTAAGAGCAGTGAGCAGTGAGATTGCCCATTGTTTGTTCCTCAGTTTAACCCATATGGCTTCATTTGATACTCCTAGCATATCATTTCTCCTCACAGCAATGTTGCAACCCCCCTCATTTTTAGCACCCCTCTCTATCCCATCTGAAAATGCTGTAACCCAAAATATTGAGGTGCCTGCCCTCTTTATACCATGTTTCAGTAATTGCTATAATATCATACTTGCAACTGTTTATCTGTGCCCTGAGATCATCTGCTTTGTTTACCAGACTCCTTACATTGAAGTATGTGCACTAATCACTGAAAAAGTCCTTTGTTGACTATTTTTTAGCCTTTGTTCCCTCAACATTCCATACTCACTTTCTAATTTTCTGCCTTCCATTTCCAGTTTTGCTTCTCTTCCTTCTGAGTCTACATTCGCTTCTCAACCCCTTGCAAGCTTGTTTAAATTCTCCCCAACAGCAGGGTAAACCTCCCCTGCGAGATAAATGTCCCAGCTCTTTGGTGTGCAGCCTATATGTTTACCCTGGCACAGAGGATCCTTTACTATGAAAATGCCAATTGACACTGCCTCGTTACAGTACCAGATCTAAAAGAGCCAGTTGTATCATGAGCTCCTTCACATATTGTTCTAGAAATTTGTTTGAAATGTATTCCATGAACTCATCATCTTAACGGCTGTTGCCAATTTAGTTTACCCAGTTTACGTGCAGATTAAAGTTCCTCATTGATTATTGCATTAGTCTTGCTAAATGGTCTTCTAATTTCCTGATTTATTCTCTTCCCAACATTGTGACCATTAGAGGGGGGTTGGGCTGTCAACTACTCCCACCAGTGTGACCTGCCCTTTGCTATTCCTTAACTGCACCCATACTGTAGCACTAACCCATGCAAACTGGGGAGGTCCTAAGTTTGATCTCAGGTCTGACTTGAGGTGGATGATTTTGGCTAGTGGTACAGTGGGGCTTTGACAATTCAACTTAACATTCTTGGACTAGAGAGAGGAGAAGTATAAACTAGATTTCCTGCTCCTGATTGCTAGCCAATGCTGGCAAGTTCATGTGTAGGTGTCAAACTAAGGACCGGCTTGTGTTCAGTTGGGATGCCCACTGTGGTTGACAAGTCTGATGACATTCAATCTCTTGCCCTTCAGTCACCAGATGACCATTTAACAGAGGTAGCAGTGGGAGTCACACCTTGGCTTAAGGCAGTGCTTTCAGGAGAGCAATTGAAAGTCAAGTAATAGCATAAACTGAAGGGCAAAGGAATAGATTGCCTCACAATACTTTTAAATAACCTTTGTTTGTCTTATTAACTGATATTTGTTATTTGTTTGTGTGTATATCTTCTAGAGCCAAACTGGGAATGCCACAGTTCTTAAGCCCAGAAGCCCAAAGCCTTTTGCGAGCACTTTTCAAGCGGAATCCCTGCAACAGATTAGGTATATATGTTTTAAGTCTTCTAGAAAAGTTGGATGACCCACTATAAGTGCAAGAGGCAGTGGCGTAGTGGTATTGTTGCTGGACTAGTAATCCAGAGACCCAGGGTAATGCTTGGGTTTGAATCCCACCATGGCAGATGGTGAAATTTGAATTCAATTAAAATCTTGTGCCAAAATTGGGAGAGCTGTCTCACAGACTAGTCAAGCAACAGTCTGACATACTCAGACTCGCAGAATCATAACTTACAATGAACCAGACAGCACCATCACCATCTCTGGGTATGTCCTGTCCCATCCCAGCAGAGGATGTGGAACAGTGTGTACAGTCAGGTGGGAGTTGCTCTTGGAGTCCTCAACAAGGACTCCAGACCCCATGATGTCTCATGGCATCAAGTCAAGTACAGGAAAGAAAACTTCCTGCTGACCACCACATACTGACCTCCCAGGTATGAAGCAACAACATAGAACTATGTGCCAAACAGCATAAGCAGAAAGTGATAGACAGAGCTAAGCAATTACACAACCAATGGATCAGATCTAAGCTTTGCAGTCCTGTCACATCCAGCCATGAATGGTGGTGGACAATTAAACAATTCACTGGGGGTGGAGGCTCCACAAATATCCCCATCCTCAATGATGGAGGAGCCCAGCACATCAGTGCAAAAGATAAGGCTGAAGCATTTTCTACAATCTTCAGCCAGAAGTGCCGAGTAAATGATCCATCTCGGCCTCCCCTAGAGGTCCCCAACATCACAGTTGCCAGTCTTCAGCCAATTCAATTGAAGGCTGAAGGTACTAGATACTGCAAAGGCTATGGGGTCTGAAAATATTCCGGCAATAGTACTGAAGACTTGTGCTCCAGAACTTGCTTTGCCCCTAGTCAAGATGCCAGTACAGCTACAACACTGGCATCTATCCAGCAATGTGGAAAATTGCCCAGGTGTGTCCTGTACACAAAAAGCGGGACAAATACAACCCAGCCAATTACCGCCCCATCAGTCTACTCTCGATCATCTGTAAAGTGATGGAAGGGGTCATCAACAGTACTAACAAGCGGCATTTGCTTAGCAATAACCTGCGCACTGATGCCCAGCTTCTGTTCTGCCAGGGCCACTCTGCTCCTGACCTCATTACAGCCTTGGTTCAAACATGGACAAAAGTGCTTAATTCCAGAGGTGAGGTGAGAGTAACTGCCCTTGACATCAAGGCAGCATTTGAGTGAGTGTGGCATCAAGGAGCCCTAGCCAAAATGGAGTCAATGGGAATCAGGGGACAGCTCACCGCTGATTGGAAGTCAGAAGTGTGCCCGCCCACAATTAATCAGGCAATTAAGCCAATTAACGAAGCAATTGTCTGCTATTTTTCATGGCCTGTCCAATTGTACGATTGGCAGATGGGGGAATCGACCAGGCGACCTTTATATTTTTCATCAGACCTCGTCCAAGGGTGGGATGAAATCTCTGTTAGGAAATAAAGTAGAAGTAAATATCGGTGGACAGCATTCTTATGAGGTATGCTTTCAGGTGATACATGGACATTTCTTTTTTCAGTTTTTTATAGCTTTATTTCATTATGTGCAGGTTTGCAGCTCCCTGAGGCAGCTGTCTGCCTTCAGGGAGCTTTCTCCCAGTGCTTACCCTCACTCGTGGCGACGTCGTTGCCCGCCCTCTTCCCACCCCGACCCTGGCAGAGCTGAGCCTTTCAGCACGTGTTTCACACTGAAATCATGGTTGGGGGGCCAATCCCGGTCAGGGTCTGTTTCCTGGCTGCTCTTGGGCCCGCCAATTGTGCACACCCCACAACCTAAAAATTCGGCACTATGTGTTTTCCGGTAACTCAATTAATTTGTTCACAAATAATGCATAGGTCAGATATTACATTAAGAGGTCTCTGAGTGGAATAAACTGGCACTTTTAAGTTATTTGTGATTCTGAGCTCTCCCAATATCCATGTTTTTTCTGCTGACATTGAAGATAAGGAACAATCAGCCTCCGATTTGTCCACAGGTTGTTTGCTTCAATGTGAAAGGAACATATGCTTTGAAATCCATTTGGCTCGTTTCACTGTTCAAGCAAGTTTTCTCCAAAATTGAGTTATTTTACTGTAAATATTGATTCAACATTTTAATTATACATTATGCAAAGAAAGAAAAGTAACCATCATAAGAGAAATAGTTATTTGACAAAAGTAATGCAATGTGATAATTTTTTTTTCCAAAAAAAAACTGACAAATTCAACAAAGCTACTGATCCATCTGTTAAAGATACAGGACTGATCTGAATGATCAGATGGGAATAGCACTCAGTCGAACTTCCAGTTTCTGTTGATGCCTTTAATTCACTTTAATATGACTAGTTTTTTAATGTACAGAATGTGTAAATTTGTAATTTGTTCGAGTTCTTGAGTATACTGCAGCTTTATAATTCACCATAAACCACTTCAAAAGAACATGTTGGTTTTGACACAACATGGCAGGAAGAAAATTAATTTAGTACATGATGAAAGCTTTGTCACATTACATGATCATAAGAACCAAGGATAGAAATTCCATTTGGTGTATTGTGTACATTAGAGATCAGATTCAGGTGTCTTTACGAAACAATAGGCAGAATATTATGGGATTTCGGGGGATGGATGGCTCACCATTCCCCAGCACCCCACACCCACTCCATCCCACCCCCAACCCCCCCCACCCCGTGCCCCCATCCCCCATCCCTCCACCTCCACCCCTGGAAGCAAAGTCGGCGTGGAGCGTTGCTGGGACTGCAACAAGGGAGAAGAAGAAAGCCCAAAATAGATCCCAAAGACAGGTAAGTCCGGGGTATTGGGCTGGGAAGGTTTGGGCAGCTTAGGGAGGTGCACAGTGGTGTGGTGATGGGCATGGTGTGCTTAATGCAGCAGGCAGGTAGGAAGAAAGGAGGGTTCTAACTTAGCGGGGCTGAGGTCCAATTTGCAAAGGGCATCCCCTGAAAATCGTGCTCCCCTCTTCCTTCCCACCCTTTGACAAATTTTTTTTAAAAGCAGGCTGCCCACTCCCACTCAAATGACCAAGCCAAATGTTTTTTGGCATGGGCAGCATATTATTGGATCCAATTGGCTTGGTAACAAGCCCAAATGACCTTTAATTATTGAAATAAGGTGGGCAGGCTGCCATTTTTGGCGCTCACCCATCCCCACCACTCCACCTCATATTATGGGGGTGAACTCAGTGGTGGGCGGGAAGGTGGTAGAGTGGGCACCCACCGTATTTTATGTTGCCACCCCATCAGAAACATGCCTGCAGGGGTATGTAAAATGTAGCCTAATGACTTTTCAGAAGTACTGATTCCCAACTTCTTTGTATTTTTATTTTGGTTTTAAGGTGCTGGACCTGATGGAGTTGAGGAGATAAAAAGGCATTGTTTCTTTGGAACTATAGACTGGAATGTAAGTGCCCCACTGATTCTGAAGTTCGAATTTTTACGCTGTTAATAAGATTTTCTGTTAATGAACATGATTCTGTACTCTTAATCAGCTACTTCACAATTCTAATCAGCTACTTTGTAATCAGTGTTTTTTTTTATTTAAGCGTCGTTGTTTATGGTGTGGAGATGCATTGTAATGTGTTTGTCCTTTCTGCTATTGTTTAACTCTCCCTGTTTATACTGCAGTATGATTTCAACATCTGGAAGGACAAAAAGTTGTGCATTGGTAAATGACATGTCTGAAACAGTCTCTTAACATTATGCGCAGTTAAGATTGTATTCATGAGCTCTATTTCAAAGAGCAGAGCTAAAAATAATTATGACGCAAGTAGCAACTTAACTTGCATGAAATTGCTAAATTTTGGCAGGCATGTAGTTTTCTAGTAAAATTTGTTTCTCTTTCACACATGCCAAGTACAATTTTATATACTCAATATCAGTGCTCAGTGACTTTTTAAACATTCACTATCAGTACTTTCTGTAATTTTTCATAGGGCAGAATTTTCAGCTCAGCATGTTGTCACGCGTCTGACACGCACAAGCATAAAATAGTCTGCAATGATGTCAGGCGAGCGTCCCAACGTCAACATGTCCTCGTGCAATATTTTAGTCCGTGAGCGCGCGCGAGACTTGGCAGCACATCTGCTGACAATTAAGAGGGCCGTTAAGCCCATTAATCAATTAAGTGAAGTTAATTTTTCCCTGCTTGTCCAACCTTATGATTGGTGGGTGGGCAAATCGGCCAAGTGGCCTTTTTGAGGATTTTTGAGGAAACCTCATCCACTGGCAGGATGAGGCTTCTGATGTTAATTAAAAATAAAATTAAAATGTTTGCGCAGCATTTTTGTTATCAACGTGATAGGGTGATTGAGTCCACTGTGTGGACATTTTTCTGGATTTTTAAAAACTTTATTGCGGGATTTAAAATACCTGAGCTTCCTGAGGCAGCCCTTGACCTTCAGGGAGCTTTCACTGCACACTCCCCTGCGCCTGCGCTGAATTCCATGCTTGCCCTTCTCCCCCCACCCCACCCAGGCAGCACTGAGCATTTCAGCATGCCTTTCACGCTGGCTTGCCTTTGATTGGCCAGCCAATGTCAAATCGTGGTTGGGGCCTGATCATAGGCGGTGGACCTGTTGTGCGGCCACTCTCAGGCCCACCTGCCATGCCTGCCCGATGAGGGAAAAATCCTGCCCATAAACTCAGTTTCATGCTGTGTGAGTTTTAATACTCACTATTGGTACTGTCAGTAATTGTTTATACATTCAGTATTCATATATTCGGTGAGGGTTTATACAGTCACTTTTAGTATTTTCAGTGTGACTCCAACCAGGCCCACCAGAGGTGGTGGCACAGTGGTATACAGTCTGGAGGGAGTTGCCTGGGAGATCTCAACATTGACTCCAAACCCCAAAAAATCTTGTGGCATCAGGTTGAACGTGGGCAAAGAAACCTCCTGTTGATTACCACCTATGCCCTCCATCAGCTGATGAATAAGCACTCCTCCATATTGAACACCACCCAGAAGCACTGAGGATGGCCAGGGCACAGAATGTGCTCTGAGTGGGGCACTTCCATGTTCATCACCAACAGTGGCTCACTACTGACTGAGCTGGCCAAAACCTGAAAGACTTAGCTGCCAGACCGATCCTGCGGCAGGTGGTGAGGGAACCAACAGGAGGGGAAAACATACAGGACCTCTTACTCACCAATCTACCTGTCGCAGATGCATCTGTCCATGACAATATTGGTAGGAGTGACCACCCCATAGTCCTTGCAGAGACTAAATCCTGACCTCACAATGGGGATACACTCCATCATGTATGGCCTAACCATTGTGTAAAATGGAATAGATTCAGAAGAGATCTAACAGCTCAAAACTGGGCATCCATAAGGTGCTGTGGGCCAACTGCAACAGAAGAATTGCATTCAGCCACAATCTGTAACCCACTCTGTCATAACCAGCAAGCTAGGGGATCAATCCTGGTTCACTGACAGGTGCAAGACAGCATGCCAGGAGCAGCACTATGCATGGCTAAAAATGCATGGCTAGAAACCTCCCTGCCAAACAGTGGGAGCAGCAAGCAATAGGCAGAGCCAAGCGATTCCACACCCAACAGATCTGATCAAAACCCTGCAGTCCTGCCACCCAGTTATGAATAGTAGTGGACAACAACTAACCAAAGGACAACTACCCCCATCCTCAATGATGGGGGAGCCCAGAAAATCAGCACAAAAGGCAAGGCTGAAGCATTTGCAACCATATTCAGCCTCTTCCTGAGATCCCCAGCATCACAAATGCCAGTCTTCATTCCAAGTCAAAGCAAGAAATGGTTGAAGGCACTGGATACTACAAAGGCTATGGGCTCTGACAACATTCCAGCAATAGTACTGAAGACTTGTGGCCCAGAACTAGCCACGCCCCTAGCCAAGCTGTTCCAGTACAGCCACAACACTGGCATCTACCTGGCAATGTGGAAAATTGCCCAGGTATGTCCTGTACACTAAAAAACAGAACAAATCCAATATGGCCAATTACTGCCTCATCAGTCTACTCTTAGTCATTAACAAAGTGATAGAAGGTGTCATCAGCAGTGCTATTAAGTGGCATTCACACAGCAATGGCCTGCATGGCAGTGTTCAGTTTGAGTTCTGCCAGGGCCATTTGACCCCTCACAGAAGCACAGAATCACAGAATCTTAATGGCAGAGAAGGAGGCCATTCAGCCTATCATGTCTGCACCGGCTCTCCAAATGAGCACTATGACCTAGTGCCATTTCCCTGCCTTTTCCCCTATCCTTGCATATTGTCTCTATTCAAATAATCACCTATAACAGCTTTTCTGCAGACATGGATAAAAGGGCTGAACTCAGGAAGCGAGGTGAGAGCGACTGCCCTTGACGTCAAGGCAGCATTTGACTGAGTGTAGCATCTAGGAACAAAACTGAATCAATGAGAAACATGGAGAAAATTTTCTGTAGGTTGGTGTCAAACCTAGCACAAAGGAAGGTAGTTGTGGCTTTTGGAGGCCAATAGTCTCAGTCCCAGGACATCACTGCAGGAATTCCTCAGGGTAGTGACTTCGGCCCAACTATCTTTAGCTGCTTCATCAATGACCTTCCCTCCATCATAAGGACAGACATGAGATGTCTGCTAATGATTGCACAATGCTCAGCACCACTCATGAAAGCTCAGATACCGAAACATATATTCATATGCAGCAAGACCTACAGAACATTCAAGCTTGGGCCAATAAGTGACAAGTAACGTTCATGCTACACAATTGCCAGGCTATGATAATCTCCAACAAAGGAGAATCTAATCTTCTCCGCTTGAGATTCAGTGGCATCACCATCACTGAATCCCCCACTATCAACATCCTGGGGGTTACCATTGACCTGAAACTGAACTGGACCAGCCACATAAATACTGTGGCTACAAGACCAGGGGTGTGGGAATGGAGAGAATATTAGAAAGTAATACCAGGGTGCACAGAATGTTGGGAGAGGCAGATAGCACTAAAACAGAGAACAGTAAGTTAAAAGATGGAGTCGGAGTAAGAGTAACAAAGTCTAAATCAGCGTTATACTGCATGTATGCGAATGCACAGAGCATAGTTGATAAAATTGGGGAGTTACGGGCACAGATTGCCTTGTGGGATTGTGATGTTGAGGTGATAATGGAGACCTGGCTTAAGTAAGGGCAGACTTGGGTGTTAAATATTCTTGGTTACAAGGTGTTCAGAAAAGATAGAAAAGGGAAAAAAGGACGAGTTAAGAAGGCTATTGTAACATTGAAGAAAGAAGATGTGTCAGAGGATTCAAGGACAGAATCAATTTGGCTAGAGCTAAGGAATAAGAAGGGAATAAATACATTGTTCAGTGTACTATATCAACCAGCAGCTGGTAGGAAGAATATAGAGGAACAAGGAAATTACAGAGAGGTATAAACATCATAGAGTAGTTATAATGGGGGACTTTAAATATCCATATATAGACTGGGATAGTGGTAGTGAAAGAGGCAGTGAAGGACAAGTGTTCCTCGATTGTGTTCAGGAGAATTTCCTACAGCAGTATGTGTCCAGTTCAACAAGAAAGGAGGCACTGCTAGACCTCGTTCTTGGGAATGGGATGAGCCAAGTAGATCAAGTGACATTGGGGGAACATTTAGGAGACAGTGATCATTGTATTATAAGGTTTAGGATGACGGTGGCAAATGACATTGGTCAATTCAGAGTAAGAATAATCAACTGGTGGAGAGCGAACTTCAATGGGGCAAGAATGGAACTGGGCCGCATAGACTGGAACCAAAGGTTGGTGTGAAAAACAGTAGCTGAACAATGGGCTACCTTCAAAAAGGAGATGGTTTGGGCACGGTCAAGGTATGTTCCCTCAAAAGGGAAGGGTAGGACAAACAAATCCAGAACTCCCTGCATGATAAAGGAGATAGAAATTAAGTTAAAGAAGGAAAAGTGTTCTTAAGACAAGTGTCAGGATGCAAATACAATTGAGAACCAAGCTGAATGCAGAAGATTCAGAAGGAATGTGAAAAAGCTAATACAAGAAACAAAGCGGGATTATGAAAAAAGACTGGCAGCTAACATAAAAGGAAATCCCAGAGTATTCTATAAGCACATCAATCGTAAAAGGATGGTAAAAGGAGGAGCCGACTAGGGACCAAAAAGAAGTTTTACACATAGAGGCAACAGGTATGGCACTTTGCATCTGTCTTTACCTACAAGGCAGATGCTGCCCAGGCCATGGTGACACAGGAGGAAACGCAGCCACTAGAAGGATTTAAAATTGATAAGAAGGACATTTTGAATAAGCTGTTAGTACTTAAAGTTGATAAGGCACTGGGACCGGATGAGATGCATCCAAGAATATTAAGGGAAGTGACAGTGAGAATTACAGAGGCACTGGCAATAATCGTTCAATATTCCCTGAATTCGGGGGAGGTGCCAGAGGACTGGAGAATTGCAAACATTATGCCCTTGTTTAAAGAAGTTTATAAAGATCTGCCCTGCAACTACAGACCAGTCAGTTTAACTTTGGTGTGTGGGGAAACTTCTAGAAACAATTATTCAGGATAGAATTAATGTGGAAACACGTGGATTGATTTGGAAGAATCGGAATGGATTTGTTAAAGAAAAATCGTGTCTAACTAACTTGCTACAGCTTTTTGAAGAGGTGACAGAGATGGTTGATGAAGGCAAGGCTGTTGATGTGGTGTCTGTGGACTTCCAGAAGGCATTCAGTAAGATGCCACACGACACACTTGTGAAGAAAGTTATCGGTCATGGAGTAAAAGGGACAGTAGCAACGTGGATACAAAGTTGGCTAAGATATCGGAAACAGAGAGTACTGATTAATGGGTATTTTTTGACTGGAAGAAGATTTGTAATGGAGTTCCCCAAGGATTGGTATTGGCACCCTTGCTTTTCCTGATTTATATAAAGACTTAGATCTTGGTGTGCAGGGGACAGTTTCAAAGTTTGCGGATGACACAAAACTTAGGAGAATTGTAAACTGTGAGGAGGACAGTATAGAACTTCAAAAGGACATTGATACATTGGTGGAGTGGGCAGATAGGTGGCAGATGAAGCTCAGTGCGGAGAGGTGCGAGGTAATACACTTTGGCACAAAGAACATGGAGTGATAGTATAAAATAAAGGATACTATTCTAAAGGGTGTGCAGGAGCAGAGAGACCTGGGTATATATCTACATAAGTGATTAAAGGAGGTAGGACAGGTAGAGAGAGTTGTTACTAAAGCATACAGTATCCTAGACTTCACTAATAGGGGCATAGAATACAAGAGCAGGGAGGTTATGATGAACTTATTTAAGACACTGGTTAGACCTCAGCTGGAGTATTGTGCATAGTTCTGGGTACCACACTATAGGAAGGAACAGAACGCAGTGGACAGGGTGCAGAAGAGGTTTACAAAAATGGTTCCAGGGATGAGATACTTCAGTTATGAGGAAATATTGGAGAAGTTAGGACTGTTTTCCTTGGAGAGGAGAAGACTAAGAGGAGACATGATAGAAGTTTTCAAAATCATGAAGGGTCTGGACAGAGTAGATAGGGAGAAACTTTTCCCACCCATAAATGGACCGAGAACCAGAGGGCACAGTTTTAAAGTATTTTGCAAAAAAAGCAAATGTCAGGTGAGAGAAAACTTATTCACATATTGAGTAATTATGGTTTGGAATGCACTGCCTGGAAGTGTGATAGAAGCAGGTTCAATTGAAGCATTCAAGAGGGCACTGGATGATTATTTAAAGTGAAACTGTACGGGGTTATGGGGAAAAGGCAGGAGATTGGCACTAAGTTAAAATTCTCAGAGAGCCGATGAAGTCACGATGGGCTGAATGACCTCCTTCTACACTAACAATTCTGTGATTCTGTGAGGTCAGAGTCTGGGAATTTTGTGGTGAGTAACTCGCGCCCTGTTTCCCCAGAGCCTGTCCACCACGTACAAGGCACAATTCAGGAGTTGATGGAATACTCTCCACTTGTCGGGATGAGTGCAGCTCAAACAACACTCAGGAAGCTCAGCAGCATCCAGAGCAAAGCAGCTAGCTTGATTGGCACCCTGTCCACCATCTTAAACATTCACTCCCTCTCACCACTGATGCAAGATGCACTGCAGCAATCACCAAGGCTCTTTAGACAGCACCTTCCAAACCTGCAATCTCTACCACCTAGAAAGACAAGCGCAGCATATGCATAGGAACACCACCACCACGGGTATCTCATCAATCACTGTGTGATTTCTTTCACAATTCCCATTACTGAAGGGACTTTCACCTGCAGTGTTCATCATTACAATGTTCATATTCTCTCATGTCTCTATAAATTTGTCATTGGCAAATTCTTTCCCCCAACAAACCCCTCCCATTATCAGATAGGAATTTATCCGATGCCCCCAGTCCTATCCGAATCCATTTTTCCATGATTTTATCTACAACCACTCTTTCCTATTTACCATATATTACTGAAGACATATGAATCTTGTTGCCATGTCTATAACAAGTGAAATGAAAATGTTTCTATCCTTGTCCCACACCTTTAAACCCATAGCTACTATTTCATTAAAGTCTTGTGCTAATGGGAGACTTACAACATCCATGATGGTGTCCTCTGATACATTTTGCATATATCACATTTTTCTCTTCAATGAGCTTTGTATACTCATCATCAACTAACCATGCATCCTTTAGTAGAATTTTAAATCTGTGACAAGAGAGATGAACAAATTATCAATACAGCTTTAAGACTATTTGCTTTTTTTCTTTCAAATTCCTACTACCTGATGCCATTAACACTTCTTTAACATTCTGATTAAAGATGCTAGGTTTTGTTAAAGGGATACAATAATATCATGATTGGGACTGACTTTCCAAAGACAATTGCTTTATCATGTACCATCTCCAATTTAATTTGTGCCTTTTTCATGGATGGCTTGGTCACTATATCTGTACTAATAAAGTGACTTACCTCAGCAATTCTACCTTCCATAAATTCGAGGTCATCCAAAACTCTGCTGCCCATTCTTACAATCCCCTTGGGATCCATAAATCAACTTAACCAAATTTAATGAACGATGCTCAAATGATGAAATTACCAAACAAGATTTCATTTTTTACAACTTTTAATTTAAACTGAATCAATACCAACATAAACTAACAGGCAAATCACGGTTGGTACAAACCATAAATTGTGCAAAGAATAGGAGATATACTAAAGATTGATCTCACAGATCTTCTAGACAATCTACTATACCTGCATGGCACCAATTTTAGCCACACAGTTCTTTCAAGCTTGGCTATTCTTCGGGTAGAATTCCAGTCCCTTTCTTTCAAGGATTTAGCCGATTGCCCACAGGCAGCAACTTCCACATAAGCAGCATTCCACCCATGCAATCTTCTACACAATGGTGCACTTTTTTCCAGAACCTTCTCAACTCTCAGTTCAGGTCAGTTGTGGTAATGTGGATCTACCAGAATTGCCTTTACCTCTGCACAGTATGGCCAATTCTGAGCATTGAATTACGCAGAAGTGAAAGAAACTATGGCAGCAATCCTAAAAATGCTTTCCAACTGCTCTAACATCCAACAATTAGATCCACCACATTGAGGAGAGATAGTGATATAGGAGTAATGTCACTGGACTGGCAATCCAGAAGCCCAAGCCAATGTTCTGGGGATATGGGTTCAAATCTCACCATAGCAGCTGGTGGAATTTAAATTCAATCAATATTTCTGTAATATAAAGCTAGATTCAGTAATGGTGACCATGACAACTATGGGCAGGATTTTCCCGTTGGTGAGCAGGAGGCAGGGCCCGCTCGCCGACGCGTAAAATGATGCACGGTGATGTCGGGCAGATGTCATCACACCCCATTTAAATTTTCAGGTAGGTGAGGGCTCAGCAGAATCAGAATTAAACTGATTAATGGACGTGCCCGTCCAACCTTAAGGTTGGCAGGCAGGCCAGGAGCCTTGGCGGGAATTAGAAAAAGCATGAAACCTCATCCACGGGCGGGATGAGGTTTCATGTAGGTTTTTAAAAATGTTATTAAAGTTTTTAAAAAGTTATGGACATGTCCCAACTCATGTGACAGTGTCACATGAGGGGAAATGTTAGGGATTTTTTTTTTCTATTTTTAATAATTTGTACGGTAGAGATAATCTCCCTGAGGCAGCACTTAGCCTCAGGGAGATGAGTGCGCTCTTTCGTGCGCATGCATGAAAGAGCGCACTCTCGGGTTTAGGGATTCCCCCACCACCCCGACACCACACCCCCTCCCCCCCGCCCGCACAGGGAGCACGTAGCGCCTCTATGAGAATGTCATGCTGGGCAGGCCTTAATTGGCCCAGCCACGTAAAATGGCGGCACGCAACTGATCGGGGGTGCCGACCGGAGGCGCACCTCTGCCCACCCGCACTTCAATCTCCCCCCAATGGGGGGAGAATCTTGTCCTATCAATAATTGTCATAAAAATCCATCTGGTTCACTAATGTCCTTTCAGGAAGGAAATCTTCCATCCTGACCTGGTCTGGCCTACATGTGACTTCAAACCCACAGCAATATGGTTAACTCTTAACTACCCTCTGAAATGGCCCAGTAAGCCACTCAATTCAAGGGTAATTACAGATAGGCAACACCTTTCCAGCAACACCCACGTCCCATGAAAGAATAAAGGAAAAAGAATAACAGAACTGAGCCATCTGACAAAAGAAGAGTAGTACATGGAGACCGATCACATGCCCAACATAGCAATAGCACAAGACTTCAATGTCAAAACACCTTAAGATCTCCACTAACTGCCATCTTTTATCCTCTATGCAATCTACCATTTATTTCAATCAAATTTCATTTTCAAGGTTTCCTCCTCTTACACAGAAGATGTGCTGAGTGCAATGAAATAGATGAAATCATAATGAAGATGGTGTTAATGTCGGATCTGATATTATCTTGCTCTATTGTAATACGGCACCACTTACATTTTTGCCACAAATTTATAGCAAATATTCAACATAAGAGAATGGAAAGTGAGGATTATAATGCACCATAATTTGCTATAAAACATAAAGGTTTAGGTTTCTCTATGCATTATTTTACTGCAATGGTTGGTGAATGCTAAAATGGCACAGACAGAAATTTAATGTAAAAGCATTAACCATTGCCCTAAGAACAGAGGAAGCTAGAATTTATCTTATTTAGATATGAGTCACTGAAATAAATTCTTTCCCAACAGAAATTATACAGGAAAGAAATTAAACCACCATTCAAACCAGCTGTTGGAAGACCAGAGGACACGTTCCACTTTGATCCTGAATTCACATCAAGGACACCAATTGGTCAGTTGTTTCTTTTGTAGTTCTCTAAATTGCTCAGTTTAACTCTATTTATTAAACAGTTGGGGGTCATTAATTTTGACATTATGTGAGTGTGTAAAATGGGTAATAATGAATTGGAAGCTGTTTTATTTAGTATATGTAAATTTACCTGATGAAGGAATTTTTTTGCATTCTAAAACCCTAAAGCTTCTGCTATCCCAGTACATCTAGTTTATTCAACAAATACAATTGTAGATGGTAATGGATATTTTTTTGTGCTAGACCAAAACATTTGATTCTTGTGTAGCTATTGCTGGAATATGCATTTATATTCTTTCTGATCATGTGTAACTAATACTGGGAGTCTTTTTATATCAAACATGAACCACAGCATTCCATACTTATCCATTAGACCTGCATGGAAAACTAACAGTGAAATTTTACACAAGGCCTACCTGTGGAGCTGCATCTCAGATAGTTCTGTCTCCTGGAAAACCATTTCATGTATGCAGGGTTAACGTACTTCAACAAGACTTGTTGGAACATACACTAGACTATAGAAAGGCTCCAAGCTTAATTCTTGGCACACTAACAAATCTCCAGCAAAAGCAAAAATAGCTGGAAACACTCAGCAGGTCTGACAGCATCTGTGGGGAGGAAGACAGTGTTAATGTTTCGAGTTTCAAGTCCGTATGACTCTTCAGAACTAAAGAGGATGTTAGTCCTGATGAAGAGTCTTACGTACTCGAAATGTTAACTCTATCTTCCTCCCCACAGATGCTGTCAGACCTGCTGAGTTTTTCCAGCAATTTTTGTTTTTGCTTCAGATTTCCAGCATCTGCAGTATTTTGATTTTTAACAAATCTCCAGACCTTTTTCAATTCCCACAAGAACTAACATGAATGTTTTGCATTGGCTCTAGCTGGATCCTGTCATTGTGCTGCCCAATGGAAAAATATAAATAGCAATAATAATTTGACAAGCTGCTATTTAGTTTAATTTTGGATTATTAAGCTCGATTTCCCTGCTACATGTTTCTGAACTTATCAGCACAATTTTAAAATATAATAAACTATGTTCAGTCTGTAGCATCTGTTTGTAATTTACAAAACTCTGAAATTTGTTTTGCTGAAGACACTGCAGGAGTTAAATTGGGACAAGGAGCACCCTTTCTTTAGGCTTTGCATGACTACATACAGATTGAAAATGGGATGTGAGACCCATGCATCTGCTTCCAATGGGATATGTGTAGGATATCATCTTGGTACAGGTGTTTGTGCACATGTGGCAAACAACCACCAGCAACTTGCAGAGCAGCAAGATGATGATGCCAATCAGTGTGCAATGCTGATTTGATGCCAGTGCTGCCACTTTCAAACTCTCCATGCCCTGTCCTCTCCCCACACTGCTGGACATAACAATAGACAGAATGGGGGACCTCCCTTCAGCACTTCTTAAGCAGATCATGCATTACTGGTTATGTTGCTGACTTATTTCTTCTGGCCTGTCATGCAATTGTATGCAGTTTTAGAGTTTTCCTACACTTGGCTAAAGTTTCAGTACTCTACAGGGAGTGAGTCGGCTGGTCTTTGAACAAATAAATAAAAAATGATGACTGCAACGTCATTGCCCACTTTGTACCAGATTTGCAAGTCACTCTTTGTAGATCAAAGAGTTAATAGTTATGTGAATGAAACAATAATGTTAATGATGATGTAGACATGACATCAAGGTCAGATGACAAAGCAGCCCCAAAAGAGCATGACAAAGTGTTCATAGAACCATGTCATCCCATGAAGATTTGTAAATAGTTTAAATAAATGGTTTCTGGAAAAATAATATACTGACTATGTCATGGCAGCAGATCACAGCCCCAAATTACTTATGGACACATTGAACTTTTTAAGTAGGACATGTGTTTTTTAAAAAGACCTACAAGCAAAAGCTAGATGAGAATGTAAGGGAACCACTTGCTGGAAAATTCCTATGTGGATTATACTTGACTGACTAGACGAGAGAAAACGTAATGTCACACCTCAAAAGATGTCAAGACTTACTTCAGACAGACTGATTACCACATCTAGCAGAAATCATTTCCTGTTGAGTCATATCTCAGAATGTGGAAATGCTCTGAGTTGAAAAAAAGCAGATTCTGGACAAAAGACATGTATGCTTTTCCTTTCCAGGAATACACAAGAAAAGGGATTAAAAAGCCACATGCAAACCTAATCCGTGTGTTCTAGTTCTAGTTTTGTGAGTTTAAAATAAAGGTTATTTATTCTCACATACTTAGCCCAAATTAATGCCACATGACATGGAAATAGGGATAGTTTAAGTAAGTTATGTTTGTATTTGTGTATTAGGAATAAGGTACATCTTTAAGTTTAAGTTCAGTTTATATCTTTTTCATTTGTGGGTTAAAAGGTGAAACCTGGGATCTAGTTTCATTTTTGAATGGAGACAGCAGGTCTGAAGCTCTGTTTGTATACCTGCATTTCTAATTAGATTTTTATGACTCTTGAAGAAGAGTTAAAGCATACAAGAGTAGGAAAAAAACTGTGCTGTTGCCTAGTACAAGAGTCCAAAGAGGGTGGCCCCAACACACACACACACACACACACGCACACAGATACAGAAAGCTAAAACCAAAAGCAGTTTGAGTTCAGTTGGAAGGAGCTGCCATAGAGACTAGGCAGCAGAGAGACAGATAGCAAGTCCCAAACTGAAGCTGAAGCTAGGATTCCAGAGAGACTGGACACTGGGAGATGGAACTGCAGAGAGAACAGATTTCCCAAAAGAACTGAAAGGCCCAAGGCTAAGGGGTGAGACAGAAAGGAATGGTACCAAGAAGACCTTCTGGTCAAAGGAAGAACAGGAGTCTGGAAAAGGTCTTGTTCTGTGGAAGTGACAGTAAGGAGCAGAGAGGAAGGCTCCAAGCTTCAAGCTTAAAAAGAAGAAAAGCTGCAGGAAGCAAATTTAAAGTAATATAGGTTTGAGAGAAGCTGGAAGTTCCAGACAACTGAAGGTCAGTAACTCTTTAATGTGGGCATGTGAAGCAATGGTGTTCTGTTGACATGGCTGAGTCAGTGAGAGAGAGTGCGTGGAAGGAAACTTGAATGCACATGGTGATCCAGGGGAGAGAAACATCAGAAGGAGAGCTTGAAACCCTGGAGGTGGACCCTTGCAGAAGGCATTTGAGTGAAAGCGCGGTTTGGGGAAAGATTCCAAAGCGAGTTCTTCGAGAGCGGAGATTGGAAATCCCCATGTGACAGATGGGGTTCAGTGAGACAGGTTGGCTCATGGTGTGACAAGTGTCCGGGGTAGGGAGAAGTTGATGAGAGTTCCGAAGTATCGGTTTGGAGTGGCATCTGTCACTTGGGCCGGGATTTTCTGTGCCTGCTGACATCGGGCGTGTTCGGTGGCGTGAGCGGGCAATATGGCTAGAAGGCCAAAAATTTGTTTTACGACATCATGAAACCAGTTTGCAATCATCCGCTCTACCCACCAATGGCGGGCCATGTTTCCCGCCTTTAGATGCCAAGAATCTCATTGTAATACATCAGCATATTATAAGGCCAGCCCACTGGACTCACTCCCCCACCCCCCTGCCCCGCCACGCCACGCAGCGCCACTGGATCATCCGCCCACATAGGCAGGAAATCACACCGACATGTTTCACAACAGCATCTATAAGATGTACACTTGGCGGGCTGCATTTTCCCTTGGAACTTGAATGTTTGTTTGCCTAACTTGCTTCAGTCAGTGCTCACAGTCATCAGCGCCAGGCTTCATAGGCAGGATCAAATCACATTTAGGGAGCTCATTGGCAGGTCTCTACCTACCAGATCAATCATATGTGGGTGGCTTTTCAATGGCTGCCGGACTAGGTCTTGCTTGGGGAAGGGGTAGAAGTGGCTCAGGTAAGGGAAGAGGCTGCAGGACGAGGTCTGTACTGGGGAAGGAGGGTATCCCAGGGTGTGTATGGGGGCACATGTTGATCTGTGCAAGTGGTCTCAAGATGGTAGGGCTGAGGGGGCAGTCTCCAGAGGAGTTGAGGCCAGATGGAGATGTGATGGTATGTGTGTGAGAATGAGTGGTGATGCCCCTTGAGCTGGCAGCGAATGAGGTGCCAATGAATGTGTGATGCGCTTGAGTGTGTGAGTTTAGAGTGATGAGATGGTTGCCATGCCCTGGCTGCATGGGGCCATGTCTTCTTTGCTGCAGCCTTGGGCTGGAAGCATAGAGTGCGGATGTACTTTAAATGTGGTGCCTGGCGAGACGAAGCTGCGAGGTGACGGCATAGCAGGCAAATTGGAGCCTGCCCATCATTGAAACGACGTGTTTCCTGGGAATGCATAAGTAATGTGGCAGGTTTGAGACGATAAGGCGTGAAAACCCGCCATTGTGGCTGGTGGGTAAAAGGTCGTTTTACCCACCCACTACTGCACTTAGTGCAAATCTGGGAATCTGGGATGATTCTGCAGTTGGTTTCAGAGTCTGGTGTGTCTGCCCACAGGTCACCTATTGGTTTGCATGGATTATGTACTTACTGTGAACATTGGAGTATAAGATAGGTTTTGTAACTTGTCTTATCCTTACAAATTAGTATATATCTGTGAAGATATAGTGGTGGGTGAAGAAGTATTGTAATAGTTAATCTTTTCTTTTTAGTAAATGTTTTATTCTTTTGTTAAAAATTCATCAGCTGACTCCCATGACTCTGTTCAGTAGCCACACTCCACGTATCTAAACAAAAAATGAAAACTAGGATCTACCAAGCCGGGCTCCACCCTGAGATTGGCTTGTCCACTAGTAACATCAGCTGGGATCGTAACACTAGGTCAAGTGTGTGTGCATGACAGATGGGGACAGGAGAATTTATAGTGGCGAACAGGGAAATGGTGGAGAAACTTCACGGAAGAAGATTCAGAAAATCTCCCAGAAATGCTCGTTAACTGGGGGACTTGTGAAACTGAAGAACTAAAAGAAATTAGTATTAGTAAAGAGGTAGTATTTGAAAAATTAACTGAATTGATAAATCCCCTGGATCAGATAAGCTTCACCCTGAAGTGCTGAAGGAGGTTGCGAGAGAGATAGCAGATGCATTGGCAGTCATCTTTCAGAATTCCTTTAGATTCTGGAAAGGTGCCTGTGGACTGGAAAGTAGCAAATGTAACATCACTATTTAAGAAGGGAGGAAGAGGGGGAATGGAGAACTGCAGACCTGTTAGTCCGACATCAGTTGTAGGGAAAATGTTAGAATCTATTATGAAGGATGTGATCACTGGGCATTTAGAAAAGAATGGTAAAATTGGGTAGAGTCAAAGAGTCAACATGGATTTATGAATATACAAACTTACGAATTCAGAGCAGGAGTAGGCCACTTGACCCTTTCAGCCTGCTCCACCATTCAATAAGATCATATGCTGAGCTGCTTTTAAGCTCATCTCCACATTCCTGCCTACCCCCAATAGCCCCCTTGCTTATCAAAAATCTATCCACCTCTGCCTTAAAAATACTCAAAGATTCTGCCTTTCCATCTTTTCAGGAAGGGAGTTCCAAAGCCTCACGACCCTCTGAGAGAAAAAAAAATTCTCCTCATCTCAGTCTTAAAAGGGCAGCTGCTTATTTTTAAAAAGTGACCCCTGGTTCTGGATTCTCCCACAAGAGAAAACATCCTTTCCACATCCACCCTGTGAAGTTCCCTCAGGATCTTATATGTTTCAATTAAGTCGCCTCTTACTCTTCTACTCTTCTAAACTCCAGCAGATACAAGCTTAGCCTTTCCTCATGAGACAACCCATCCACTCCAGGTATTAGTCTAGCAAACATTCTCTGAACTGCCTCCAATGCATTTACATCCTTCCTTAAATAAGGAGACCACTACTGTACACAGTACTCCAGAAGTGGTCTCACCGATGCCCTATATAACTGAAACATAACCTCCCTACTCTTGCATTTACTTCCCCTCGCAATAAATGATAACATTCTTTTTGCTTCCCTAATTACACTTATGAAAGGGAAATCATGTTTGATAACTTGTTGGAGTTTTTTGAGAATGTTTCTTGTAGCATTGAGAAAGCAGAACCAGTGTATGTGCTTTATTTGGATTTTCAGAAGGCTTTTGGTAAGGCCCCACACAGGCAGTTAGAAAATAAAATTAGAGTGCATGGGATTTGGGGAAATATACTAATATGGATTGACACCTAGTTATCAGACAGAAAGCAGAGAGTAGGATTAAACAGATCATTTTCAGGATGGCAGGCTGTTGCTAGTGGGGTAATGCAAGGATCAGTGCTAGGTCCACAGCGGTTCACATTCTATTTAAATGATTTGGATGTGGGGACCAATTGCAATATTTCCAAATTTACTGATGACGCCAGACAGGCAATCAGTTAAATTAGCAGGCAGCATTAAATTTGTGTGTTCCTGCATCAGAAGCAACAGACGCAGTGTAATTCAGCATCATGATCCCTGTACTCATTTATAGACCCTATCCAATTTCCTGGCCAGAGTGTTGAATAAATTAATTAAATTCAGAAATTTGTAACAAAGAATATTGCTGCCTACAAGGATGGTAGAAACAGAGATGATCAATGATTTGGAAAGGAAATTGGATAGGCACTTGAGGGAAATAACCTAGCAAAATAGAGTGGGGGAAAGGGTTTGTTCTAGAGAGAGCTAGCATAGACTCGATAGGTTGAATGGCCTCCTTCTGTGCCATTATGACTCGATGATTCTACAGTACCTGTCTTTCAGAGTGCCCAGACTTTCTTTGGTTTCTTTATTTTAAATGCTTCAGATCACCAGTGCCATCAAATCCATATAAAGGAGATACAGTATCGGAGACCTGAGAGGTATTAGAACATAATTGACATAAAATAGCAGGTAAAGTCCATTCTGGCTTGGCCCTGCTTCTGTTCTCTTTGTGAAATTATGCATTGACAATGATCCAGATTATAGCAGTGAATGCATGTCACACTCTTGTCAGACCACGCAGTTTTATTTGATCTCCACTTTCTGTCCAATTTATGACCATCGCTTTGACATGCTTACATCCCTCCGTGTCAAGATGCACCGATGCACATTTGCGCATGGGTTAAATAGAATTAATGTATTTGGCAAATCATTTTAATGGTTGGAAGGATTTTTTAGATGGCAAGAGTATTTGCAACCATGTTCAAGGAAAATATATTCTATTTCTTTCTTGAAAGCATTCTGGAAGGATTCCTTTTTAGAAATGATTAGAAATTCAGTAGCTCTTAACAGTCATAGAATAAGAAATGAAATTGTATGAATATGAACTCGAATAGATTACAAGTTCCTTTAAATTTAGCCAAACCTCATTGCCCAGAGGCAAAACTCATTATCAGGCCTTCATTGTGCTGAGAGTTGAGCTGCTGTAGGGAAAGGCTTTAGTTATGAGGACCAGTCTGCATTAATGAAACCTATTTTTTATTAATTTCTGCTCTCTTATACTCTTTCATCCTCTTCTAAAGAGAGGGAGAGGGAATATTAACAGAGCACATGATTTTATGTTAACTGTATCCTGTTCATTTGTACCGACAAAGACTTGGGTTGCCAGTGCCCAAATGTTTATCGGTCAGGACTCTTGGATTTTTCTGACCAGATCTGCCTTATCCATACCTGTAAATTGGGCAGACTTGACCAAGAATCTGAGAAGAGTTCCTTTGTAATTGATTTCTGCCTGTTCCTCTTTATGCCCTCATTTTGCTAGCAATGCAAATGAAGCAAAAATGACCATCATGTCAAACACCACATTTTTCAGATGCTTCCATCTCATTAACACTGTTCATCATTCTCAACAATTATAGACAAGCATCTGAAGTTGCTGGACGTTGACGAGAAGGCATACGAAGATATACAGAATCAAACATCAACATTAACTGCACTGAGCTAGAGCTGGTTTTTGACTATTTTTGAAGGAATTTTCTGTTTTGTTTCTTGTCAGCTACTTTAACATCGTACTATTTTAGCATAGTAAAATATCGGTAGCATGATGATAATGTTACTGGCTCATAATCCAGAGGCCTGGACTAATGTTCTGGAGACATGAGTTCAGGTCCCACTGCAGCAGTGGGATCAACCTAGAATAAAAATCCAGTCTCAGCAATGATGATCATGAAACTACTGGTTTGTCATAAAAACCTATCCGATTCACTAATGTCCTTTAGGGAAGGAAATCTGCTGACCTTACCTGCTCTGGCCTACATGTGACTCCAGACCCACAGCAACACCATTGACTGTTAATTGCCCACAAAGATGTACTAGCAAGCCACATTGTTGTATCAAAAGGCTACAGAAAAGTCAAATTGGAGTAAGACCAAATGGGCCACATGACATCAGCTTAAGCACTAGATACATCAAAGGCACACACTGCCCAGTCACCCCCCACAAAGTCCTCCTCACCAACATCTGTGGACGTGTGTCAAAATTGGACTTGATGCCTATGGCAATTTCATGGATCATTATATAAATTTTATAAGCCCTAAATGCTGGTGTTTTTGGCACTGAGTGCTAGACAATGAAGCGTTTGAACATGTTGCCTCCCAGATCAGTGCCCACCTTTCCCATAACTCCATGTTTGAATCCCTCCAATCAAGTTTCCTCCCCACTGCAGTACTGAAATAACCCCTATCAAAAGTCACAAATGACATCTTGTGTGACTGTGACAGTGGGAAGCTATCCCTCCTTATCCATCCTGACCCGTCTGCAGCCTGCAACATGGTTGATCACGCTATCCTCCCCCAATAACTCCCCACCATTGTCCAGCTGGGTGTGACTGTACTCACCTAGTTCTGTTCTTACTTATATAACCTCAGCCAGAAAATCAATGGCTTGTTTTCCCTAAAGTGTTCTATGGGCTCTTGCACAGCAAATTTATATCAGACAAACAAAAAGTGCCTACTACACAACATCTGGGACCTGTGTAAACAAGGCAAGCAACTGTGTCTCCTTAAACCATTAGACTGAAGAATTGTTAATGACCAGTGCAGAGTCTGAACAAGGAAGTGTCAGCCAAAATGATGAATTAAATGTCAAATCAGGTATCAAAAGTGGAATAAAGAGAGGGAAAAAAGGTGTATTAAGAGATAGAGAGATAAAAGAGATGGAAAGAAAAAGTAAAAAACTATATTTTTTCTGTTATTAAATGCCATCAATAATTAAAATCTGAAAGAATGAGACTCCACATTTGCTTAATTTATTTTTTAGTGCCATAGTGTTATTTTGGCAATACTGAAAAGTTATCATCCCATTAAAAGGGTACTTCACTGGAATAAGCAAGCCTTAACCTTTCCTGACAAATGCGTATGTATCAGGCAAGTACAGAAAATTAACATTGTTCCATGTGTTTTGACAGTAAGTCAGATAGCGGGAAACCGGTATCATTTAATTCCAGGAGGAGCAGGACATATCGATCAGCAATTTCTGGATTTAAATTTGCATGTGCAGTCACTGGAAGTTGCTGTGCAAATCACCCACTGCACCTCCCCACCTCACCGCCCACCCCAGGAGCTCACCCTCACATTTTATCTAATCTCAGTGTGAGGGCATTGATTCCAATTTGTCTCATATGGAGACTGTCTCTCCTGTGTAATCATCTACTCTTTCAAATCTTCTCTCAATGCTTGACAAACATGTGACAATCCTTCCAACGCCGTTCTCTCAATCACTTGTTCAATTGCCTGATTATTTTGAGAATCCTGCGTAATGTTTTAATGTGTGCCCTCCTATTGTGAGATTTTTATATTTCTAGGTTTACCAGGATGATATCAGAGATGAGGGAGTTTAAATATGTAGAGAGATTAGCGAAGAATAAAAAGGTGACTTGTTATTCAAATGGAGAGAAACTTCAGAATGCTTCAGTGCAGAGGGATCTGGTTGTCCTCGTGCATGAATCGCTGAAAGCTGGTATGCAGATACAGCAGGTAATAAGGAAGGCAAATGGAATTTTGGCATTTATTGCTAAAGGAATAGAGTATAAAAATGGGGAAGTGTTGTTGCAACTGTACAAGGCATTGGTGAGACCACACCTGGAGTACTGTGCACAGCTTTGGTCCCTTTACTTGAGGCAGGATGTAGTTGCACTGGAGGCAGTTCAGAGGAAGTTCACTAGACTGATCCCAGAGATGGGCTTGTCTTATGAGGAGAGATTGAGCAGTTTAGGCCTATACTCGCTGGAGTTTAGAAGGATGAGAGGAGATCTAATTGAGGTATATAAGATGCTAAAGGGGATAGACAAAGTAGACGTGAAGCGAATGTTTCCCCTTGAGGGGCATTCTAGAATGATAGGCCATAGTTTTAGGCTAAGAGGTGGCAGATTTAAATCAGAGAAGAGGAGGAATTACTTTTCTCAAAGGGTCATGGATCTCTGGAATTCACTACCTCAGAGTGCAGTGGATGTCAGGACGCTGAATAAATTTAAGGAAGAGATAGATTTTTAATTAGTAAAGGGTTGAAAGGTTATGGGGAGAGGGCGAGAAATGAGTTGAGGCCAAAATGAGATCAGCCATGATCATGTTGAATGGTGGGGCAGGCTCGAGGGGCCGAATTGCCTACTCCTGCTCCTAGTTCTTATGTTATTTTGTTCTTATGATTGTCCTCACTAGAGCATTGAAGGTTAAATGGAGACCAAATAGAGGTATTCAAACTGTGCAAGATTTTCATAAAGCAAGCAGGAGGAAACTATTTCCTCTGGCAAGTGGGTTAGTAACCAGAGATAACTGATTTAAAATAATTCACAAAAGAATCAGAGGATATTGCTGCTGCTCCTCCTCCTTATCCTGTGATAAAATAATGAACACATGAGCTCATTGTGTAATGAAATCAGATTCCATAATAAATGTCAAAAGGCAATAAGGCATGAAGAGGACTAATTTGCAGGGTAGGGGGAAAAAGGTGGGTCTGGGGCTAAATCAAACAACTCTTTCAAAGAAGTGGTACATGCATAACTGGCTGAATGGCCTCCTTTTTTGCTGACAGACTGTATGATTCTACGATTATTCCTGATGTTTCAAAATGTTGTTGCCCCTTGGTATTTCTTTAACCTCCTCCAAACCTACAACCATCTGAGATTGTTACATTCCTTTTTTTTATTCATTTACAGGATGTGGGCTTCACTGGTTAGGCCAGCATTCATTGCCCATCCCTAGTTGCCCTTGAGAAGGTGGTGGCGAGCTGCCTTCTTGAACCATTGCAGTACATGTGGTGTAGGTACACCCGCAGTGCTGTTAGGAAGGGAGTTCCAGGATTTTAACCCAGCGACAATGAAGGAACAGTGATATATTTCTAAGTCAGGATGGTAAGTGACTTGGAGGGTGATGGTGTTCCCATCTATCTGCTGCCCTTGTCCTTCTAGGTGGTAGTGATTGTGGGTTTGGAAGGTGCTGTCTAAGAAGCCTTGGTGAATTCCTGCAGTGCATCTTGTAGAAGGTACACACTGCTGCTACTGTGCATCAGTGGTGGACGGAGCGAATGTTTGTGG
This sequence comes from Carcharodon carcharias, assembly GCF_017639515.1. Classification (NCBI taxonomy): domain Eukaryota; kingdom Metazoa; phylum Chordata; class Chondrichthyes; order Lamniformes; family Lamnidae; genus Carcharodon; species Carcharodon carcharias. The sequence goes on from NC_054468.1 coordinate 161,186,930, forward strand.
ATGTGGTGCCAGTCAAGCGGGCTGCTTTGTCCTGGATGGTTTCAAGCTTCTTCAGTGTTCTAGGAGCTGCACTCATCCAGGCAAGTGGGAAGTATTCCATCACACTCCTGACTTGTGTCTTGTGGTCAGGCTCTGGGGATTCAGGAGGTGAGTTACTCATCGCATGATTCCAAGTCTCTGACCTGCTCTTGTAACCACAGTATTTATATGGCTAATCCAGTTCAGTTTCTGGTCAATGGTAACCCCCAGGATGTTGATAATGGGGGATTCAGTGATGGTAATGCCATTGACCGTCAAGGGGTGAAAGGGAAATCATGTTCAACCGATTTATTGGAGTTCTTTGAAGGAGTCACATGTGCTTTGGATAAAGGGGAATTGGTCAATGTACTGTACCAGAAGGCAGTTGTAAGGGTGCCACATCAAAGGTTAATGCAGCAAATAAAAGCTCATGGTGTAAGGGGCAACATATTGGCACGGATAGAAGATTGGCTAGCTAACAGGAAGCAGAGGGTGGAATTGTCCCAGATTTGCACAACGTGTGATAAGTGTCAATAAAGTCGTTTTATCTGCGGGTTGCAATGGCGGCTTTTCGCGCCTATCATTTCATTCCCAACGCATCCCATCTCATTAATAATGCATTCACAGGAAAGACTCCAGATCACTGGCGGGCAACCTTGGATTTGCCTGTCACACCATGACCTAAGTGCTTCCCCGTTCTGAGCGCCATATTTAAAGTACACCAGAGCACAGCTTACTTCACGTCTTCAGACCAGGACTGCTCCAGGCAACAGATGGCCCAAAAGCAAAGAAGACGGCAGCCCCCGAATTTATTGATGCCTCTCTGGGGTGCCTGCTGGGTGCAGTGGAAGGACACCACAATGTGCTGTATCCACGCCTTGGGCACAAGATATCCACCAGTGTCAATTGCAGTAGAGGCAGCGGCAGTCAGCACCACCAGAGCACAGAGGAGGTCAGCCATTCAGTGCAGGAAGAGGATGAATGGTCCCATCTGTTCCATCAGGATAAGCCAACCACCTCATTACTCTCAACTCACACTCCCACAAACCCATCACACATCCACAGGGATCTCACAACTCAAGGGACAACACCACTAACTCTCACACACACGCTCACATCTCCATCAGGCTCATATCCTCTGGAGCTCCAGTCCTCAGCCCGTCCATGGCTCTGCTCAACACTACATGCAGTGCCATGTGTCCTGCTCACACACTCTCCATCTGTTTTCATGCAGGAGAAGCTGGCTCACAACAGCAGAGAGCGGTCCCAGACCAGGGTGGAGAGACCCATATTAAGCCCCCACTCACTATGAGGAGCATGCCATCGCACTGACTGGTGAGGACATGGACCCTGCCTGCGGCAATGGTGCGGTTGGTGGTGAACACTCACATGAGGATCCTGTATCATAACTCAATGCAACTGTGAGTGCTGTCTCTCCTGATTTTGACTCCACTGTCATGCAATAATTATCTCTACTGTGGTTCACAGGGAGCTCTGCCAAGCCAGGCCCTCAGCTCCATCCACATGCCCGCCTCCAGCCAAGAGGGCTCCTCCTCCATTGAACAGCTGGAAATAAACAACCTGGAAGACTCATCACAGCACTTACCCACACCCTGCACCAATGCAGAGACACACGCCTTGGTGGGACCTAGATCTAGAGCAGGCTTGGGTTCACAACCTGGTGGTCACTGCACGGACACATGTCCAGAGCAGCAGGAGACAGGTTCATCCAAACTCCCAGGAACTTGGAAGACTGCTGGGAAAGAAGCATCAATGAGGTCAGAGTCAGATGATGAGCCTCTGGATTGGGCCTTCCAACTCATCGTGGAGTCAGCAGAAGGTTGAAGAACACCACACAGAGCTGTTGGAAGCCCTCAACAGAGTGGCATGCAAGTCGGAGGAGTGGATCTGCCTGTTCTCTGATGAAGTTGTGCCCACATGTCCATGAGAAGGATGGCGGATGCTTTGGAGACCCTGGTCCAGCAGAACGCAGAGATGTGCGCAGAACTGCACTCCATCACGGTAGCCGTGGATGAGTTCCTGCAGTAGTAATGTGAGAGAGAAACGGGGCATGTCAATGTCTCTCCAGGTGCCCCTTCCCCTCAAGGAGCCAGGCCGGGGCCCTTGGACACCTGAAGAGAGGAGGAGCAGCAGCTACACATCCCTCGGTCATCCAGTCAGGAATCTTGGAAGCTGTCCTCTCCCTCTGAGTCCACTCTGCCTTTGACCCCCCTCAGCCTCATCCTCTGTCACCACAGAGAGAGTAGCTGGCCCACAGGAGGACAGCCAAAACAAGCCGGAGCCCTCAAGGCCTCGGCTCTCGAGAGGACCCAAGCCAAAGTCATCAGAGGCAACAGGGCAAACCATTGCACAGGCTGTCTTCACCCCTGCTGCAGATGTCAGGGCAGCACCTAGAAGAAATGATAGGCCCAGAAATGTTAAGAAATTCTGATGACAAGTAGTCACACAGACGAACGTATTTTGCCACTTTATAATCTGAAAATATATTCACTTTCACTGAATAATGTGCAATGTTGTCTTTTAGCTTCACTGACAGGCTTTGCAACCCTTCCCACTGCATCCACCCACCACTAGCAGTTTAGCTGCACACAGCTGAAAAATGAGTGATTCTGGAGGGAGAAGCGTGTGTGGGGCAGGGCCTTTCGGAGCCTTGTGCAAGCACTCTCCCACACACGCACAGCCTTCATCCATCACACTCATCTTACCGCCCTGAGCATTTTCAATGCTGCATGCAGGGGTTCTCTTTCAGTTGTCCATCTGAGCTGACCTGCATCTCTGCCCACACACTGACTGCAATCCCAAGCAGCACCTGTGCTCGTCCAACTCGAGGCTCCGCTCACTTTCTATTTCCACAGCCATGGTTGCAGTCAAGTTTTTGATCAGCTCTCCCATCGTTTACCCTCCCCCAGCCACCCATGTCCTTTTCTCCCATCAATGTTGACCATCCTGGCATCACCTTCCACCTCCCCACCATCACCTACCAACCCAAACCCTTGTCTTTCCAGGATGTCCAGGTGAGCGAGCACATTCCCTACCTTCCTGAAAATTTCACTCCCATTCAGATTGACCTCCCTGACCTCCTCATTCCCACCCCCAGGGTCCGTGTCTGCCTCCAGGTCCTTACCCACCACCCTCGCTGTCCCTCATACCACTACCAATCTACCCTCACCCACACCTTTGCTCCCCCCAACCTCACACCCATGACACCTTCATCCCCACCCTAACAACTTCACACCCCACCAAAAACCTTCATCAACCCCCTCTGAACCTCACCCCCACCCCACCTCGGTACACCTTCCTCTCCCAGCTATAGCTAGAGTTTCCACTCCAAACCCCCTCCCCAGGACACCTTCTTTTCCCACTCACAGCTGGACCTTCCTCTCCCCCCATTGCCGAATAAGCCCATGGCCAAGACTGCGAAGTTCCGAAGCAGACCAAAAGCATCAATGCAACCCCCCCAGCTTCCGTGAGCTACTTTGTGGCAGAGCCATGTCCATGAGAATCCACCCAGTACATGTGATGCACGTGTTCCTCCAGGGTCCAGTAGCTGTAGGGCTCCAGCATCTTCTGCCCCTCAGATGTTCGCCATCTGAGCAAGGCCATAATGGTAAGTCCCGGCTTCTGCACGTCACAGCTGTCCAGACGTGTTCTGGGCTGGTGTGTTTTCCTGCTGGTGTAACGGTAAATCCGGTATGGGGGGATGATTCCAGTTGGGCATCGCTTTGCATCCCATTACCGTGATGCAAATCGGGTTCACGTCAGCCTCCAGCAGGATTTGCATTCTGCCATGGCAGACACCATCAGGTGATCCTGCTGTGTTTTCATGCCAGTGCAAAACCAATTTTTGGCCTTTTCACCATATTGTCCCACACTCCCCCATCCGCACTGATGCCCGACGCCAAAATTCTGGACAGAGAGTAGGCATAAATGGGTCTTTTTCTGGTTAGCATGTTGTAATGAGTGGTGTGCCACAAGAACCTCAACTTTTTGCAATTTATATAAATGACTTGGATTGAACGACCGAAGGTATGGTTGCTAAGTTTGCTGATGACACAAAGATAGGTGGGAAAGTAAGCTGTGAAGAGGACACAAGGAGGCTACAAAGGGATATAGATAGGTTAAGTGAGTGGGCAAAGAGCTGGCAAATGGAGTATAATGTGGGAAAATGTGAAATTGTCCATTTGGCAGGAAGACTGACAAAGAAATATATTATCTAAATGGTGAGAGATGCAGAGCTCTGAGATACAGAGGGATCTGGGCATCCTGGTGCATGAATCGCAAAAGGCTAGTATGCACATTTGGCAAGTAATTAGGAAAGCAAATAGAATGTTATTGTTTATTGTGAGGGGAACTGAATATAAAGATAAGGAGGTATGCTTCAGTTGTACAGGACATCAGCAAGAACACACCTAGAGCATTGTGTACAGTATTGGTCTATTTATTTAAGGAAAGTTGTAAATGCATTAGAAGCAGTTCAGAGAAGATTCACTTGACTAATACCTGGACTGGACTGGTTGTTTTCTGAGGAAAGGTTGCACAGGTTAGGCTTGTATCCGCTGGAGTTTAGAATAGCAAGAGGCAACTTGATTGAAACATATAAGATCCTGAGGCGTCTTGACAGGGTGGATATGGAGAGGATCTTTCCTCTTGTGGAAGAATCTAGAACTATGAGTCACTGTTTAAAAATAAGGGGTCGCTCATTTAAGACAGAGATGAGGAGAATTTTTTTCTCTCTGAAGGTTCTGAGTCTTTGGAACTCATTTCCTCAAAAGGTGGTGGAAGCAGAGTCTTTGAATATTTTTAAAGCAGAGGTAGATAGATCCTTGATAAACAAGTGGGTGAAATGTTATCGGCAGTAGGCAGGATGCTACAATTAGATCAGCCATGATCCTATTGAATGGCAGAGCAGGCTAGAGGGGCTGATTGGCCTACTCCTGCTCCTAATCCGTATATTTATATGTATTCCATCCTCTGTGCACACATGATTTTCATCATTTTACCAGTAGGGACCATGCCTGGGCCTTCAGCTCTGGAATTTCCTCTCTAACCCTCTCTGCCTTTCTGCAAATCTCTTTTAGCTGTTCCTTAAAACTTAGCTCTTTGACAATGCTTTTGCTAACCTGTCCTAATATTTATTTATGTAGCTCAGTGTCAAGATTTATCTGATAATGTTCCTGTGAAGTGCCTTTGGGCATTTTTACAATATTAAAGGCACTAAATAAGGAAAAGGAAAAAGAAAGACTTGCATCTATACAACACCTTTTAGAATGTCCCAAAACACTTTACAGCCAATGCTGTATTTTCTGAGGTGTGATAATGGAGGAATTTTGCAAATAGCAAGCTACCTCCAATAGCAATGTGATAATGACTAGGTGATCTGTTTTTGTGAAGATGATTAAAAGATGAACATTGGTCAGTTCACTGGGGATAACTCCCCTGATTTTCTTTGAAACAATGCTATGGGATCTTTTATGTCCAACTGAGAGAGGAGATGGGGCCTCAGTTTAATGTATCATCCAGAAAAAATCTCCTCTGACAATGTAGCACTCAGTACTTCACTGGATTGCTAGCCCAGGTTAATTAATATTCTATGAAACTAATATTCATCAGCTATATTTCTTCGTAGTTAAAACATCTATAAAACGGGAAAAAAGTTGATTTCCCTCATCAAAGCAATTCCTACCACATAAAATCTGCTCTATTAATTACTTGGCCTAATTTATTTAATCTTCTGAAGGACAGTGGAGGTTGAGTTGTTTCATACCAGCTTAATAGCAGTGCGTTACCCTCAATGAGCATTTACATGGAAGCTTTGAGAAAGTCACCACATGTGAGACTACCATTGACCACTTAGGATTCCTGTCAGCAACTGTAGACCAAAAGAGTAAGAATTTAATTAATATTCTATGAAACTAATATTCATCAGCTATATTTCTTCGTAGTTAAAACATCTGTAAAACGGGAAAAAAGTTGATTTCCCTCATCAAAGCAATTCCTACCACATAAAATCTGCTCTATTAATTATTTGGCCTAATTTATTTAATCTTCTGAAGGACAGTTTTGCAGCATTTCACTCAAAAAGTAATATAGAAAGACGCAGGTGTACTATTTAGCCTTCTCAGCCTGCATTATTTATACATGCCCTGTTGTATTTCACAGATGACTCCTCGTGAACCATTATGTTGCATAGAACATTTGATCACAGTTGTTATGTCAAAATAACATTCTGTCCATTGTTCCTGAGCAAGTATTATAGACCATATATAATTTTTAAGTTGTGTGTGTATATATATATATATATATAAATACATATATGGTTTCAATTTCATTTAGTTTGTTTGTGGGCCTTGATGCTTGGAAGTCTGGATGGACTCCTGACTAAAAGGTCAGGTCTTTGGGGATTGTTCGTATTGATGAGGTTTTACAACCTCTGGGGCAACATTTTCCCCCCATCAGGGGGAATGTGCAGGAGCAGGTGAGCGGGCTACCGATGGATCCCAATTAAGGCCTGCCCAGCATGATGTCCGCTCAGAAGTGCTGTGTGCTCCCTGTGCGGGCGGGAGGGGATTCCCTGAGCCGGGATTGTGCCCTTTCGCGCATGCCTGTGAAAGGACACACAGATCTCTCTGAGGCTAGGTTTCACCTCAGGGAGATCGCTGGAAGTTTCAAAAATTTTTAGAAGTTGTGAGAAAAAAATTCCAGTTATGTCCCCTCATGTGACACTGTCATATGCGCTGGGACATGTCAATTTCTTTTATTTCAACATTTTGTAAATATTTAAAGTCCCTCATCAAACCTCATCTTGCCCGTGGATGAGGTTTCATGTTTATTCAGAAGCCCGCCAGGGCTCCTGGCCTGCCCGCCAACCTTATTTCCATTGATTACCTCAATTACTTTATTAATGGCCTTAAGTGACCATTGACAGGTTGGGGGGCCGACGTGGGTGACATTGAGATGCCTGCCCGATGTCATCCTGCATCATTTTACGCATCAGCGAGCGGGCCCTGGCCCCCCCCGCTCGCCGACCGGAAGATGCAGCCCCTGAAGTTTAAAAGGTGAGTTAAAAAAGGTTAAAAGTTCAGTGAATCTGGGGAAAAAAAGTAGAAAATTTACTGTTGCCTAGCGACAGTGGTCAAGTGACACAGACACAGAGAAAGGACAGAAAAGAGAGTTCAGTGTGTGTCAGAGAGAGAGAGAGGAAAGGAATTTTAAGCTCTCTACTAAGAAAAGCTACAAGGCTATTGGGGATAGTAACTGACTGAAACACAGTAAAGTGATCAGTTTAGCAGAGGAGCTACTGGAAGATTGAGTTTAGGGAACTCATTTGTTTGCTCTGAAGTTGAAGAAACAGTGAGTTTAGAGAGTGGCTTCGGGTGTCTCAGGGAGAGATACGAGTTGGGTGAAAAGCATCGAGTGAAAGCTCAGGAATTCACCAGAAGAAGACCATTTATAACTGTGCCAGTCTCAAGTGAGAAGCTTTTGTATCAAGCTGGTGGTAACTCTTCACTGGTTTATGTGCCTGTAAAAAATATTTCTGGAGTAAAATAATAGTGTGAATTTGAATCGTCTTCTTGTGTTTGTATTGAGATCTTTCCAAAATTTTTGACCGGTGTAATATGGTTCATTTTTCTTGTTTTAATAAATATTTTATTCTTCGTGTTTAAAGTTCATAAGCAGACTCCTGTGAATTTGTTGAATAACTTTCCTCCAGCGTTTCTAAAAATAAGTTAAGGGTTCTATCAAGCCAGGTTTCACGCTGGGATCTGACTTGTCCAGTATTAACATCAGCTGGGATTGTAACGTCTGCTCTTTCATGGAGATGTTAATCAATACATTGGGCAGGATTTTCCCTTCGTCAAGCGGGCGTGGCGGGCGGATCCGGGAGCTGCTGCAAAACCGATCTCTGTCGGCGAACAAGCCCCGACCGCGATTTCATGCTGGCTGGTCAATTAAAAGCCAGCCAATGTGAAAGGTGCGCTGAAAGGCCCAGCGCTGCGGGGGTGGGGCAGGAGGAGGGTGAGCACAGATGTCTGCGCATGTGCAGGGGAGAGCATGCTGACAGATCCCTGAGGGCGCAGTGCTGCCTCAGGGAGCTACAGATTTGGTGAAAGGAAATTAAAGATTTAATAAATGATATAAACATGTCCCCACATGTGACCCAGTCACATGAAGTGGGACATGTTTAAAAAGAAGTTGAAAAATCTTTGTGTGTTTTTTATTTACCGTTGGAAGCCTCATACCACCTGTGGATGAGGTTTTGTGAAAAATGCAAAGGCCGCCTGGCCTATTCGCCCGCCCGCCAACCATAAGATTGGACGGGCAGCGAAAAATACAAATTAATTAATTGCTTAAGGGCCTTAATAGGCTTTTTAATTGTTGGCGGGTGTGCTGCTGACTCTCGCGCACCTGCCGACTGAAACTTCACGAGGGTGCGCGATAATGTCAGGATGTTTGCCCAACATCAGGCGTGTGATTTTGCGCCTGATCGGGTCGGGCATGCACCCGCCTGACAAAACGTAAAATCCTGCCCATTGTGAACTGATTTTGATGAGAACCTTCTGTATAATCTCTAACTTGTTCATTTTGTGCTTATATAATTTTTTTTCTCCACATTTGTGCTAATCAAATAATGTGCTTGCATTGACATAATCCTTGTCTCTCACTCCACATGTACCTCCTTAAAAACAAGGTCATATCTTCTCTCAATCTTCTTTCCTCCAGTGAAGTCAACTTTAATTCTGTTGGTCTCTCCTGATGTGGTGAATACCAATGTATCGTAATTCTTCCAAGCGCATGAAGCTTATGGTGAACTTTTATTATTAACACTTGGTTCTCACATGAATTTAAAACATAATCTTTAAAAAATAAATCTAATTTCTATATATTCCAGTTGCTGGCAGCCAGCTAGTGGGACTTGAATCTGGGTTCTCCTCTGCAATCCTACCTCAGCTGTGCTCTGAGGCCACCTAATACATGCAGAGTGTGTTGTAACAGCTTCTTCTGTCTCCACCCTGATGCCCACATATCTTCCCAGTCTGGCAAGTACAAAAAGAAATGTCAACTTCCCAAGGTTTTATTTTCAGGGTTGTCAAAAGCAGTTGATTGCTTGGTGATAAATTACTTTTGAGAAACTGGCCTTTCAAACTTGAAACGCCCTGCCAAATACACAGGCCAGGATTTTCACCTTGTCAGGTTGGCGTGGTGGGCGGGCCTGGGAGCAGTCGCAAAACTGACAGCTGCCCACAATCGTGCCCCAACATCGACTTCACGCTGGTTGGCCAATTAATGACCAGCCAGCGTGAAACGTGTGCGGCAGTGCTCAGTGCTTCTGGGCTGGGATCGGGAGGAGGGTGAGCGTGGAAGTTTGCACATGCGGCAAGTGCACGCAATGAAAGCTCCCTGAGGCACAGAGCTGCCTCAGGGAGCTGAAGATTTATAACCTCAAAATTAAAAACTTAAGCAATGTTAAAAACATGTCCCCTCTGTCACATGAGCAGAGACATATTATGAATGAAATTTAAAAACTTTATTTTAATTTTTATTTGCTGTTGGGAACCTCATCCCTCCCATGGATGAGGTTTCCTACAAAATCCAAAGGCCTACGGTTGGACGGCAGCAAAAAATTTCATTTAATTATTACTTTAATGGCATTAATAGGCCTGTTAATTGTCGGTGGGTGCGCTGCCGATTCCCGCACGCGCCTGCTGACTGAAATATTGCGCGAGTGCGTAATGACGTCAGGACACTTGCCAGACATTATCATGCATCATTTTACAATCGAGTGAGTCAGGTGCACACAGGCACACCCGCTCAGCGCAAATTTCAGCCCCTAGTAATGCTAGATGTATCTCATAGATCCAAATATCACAAAGGCACAAATGATGGAAATTCAGTCATATGGCATATTGTCTTCATTTGCATGACTGTGAGATAATTTCACATGTTGCATTTTGTTTGCTTTCTTCATTTATTTCACTTCCCCGCGGCCCTGATGGAATTATTGCTGGAATCCAGCAATCTTCATCATTGGTTGTTACCTCAATTCAAGGATGACGTCTACTCAGAGTCAGAAGTTTCTGCCATGATCTTCATGTGGTTGAACAGGCCAATTATTGAACCATATATCTTTGGGCACATGGGGAAGGTCAATCCACAAGGCAGTGAGATAGGGAGTGTAGGATTTGCTTTCTTTCCTTTCCTTCTCTGCCACCATGCTGCCTGGTCATTAAGACTTTGGAACCCAAAGCATGATTCATCTTGATGGATAAATTGTTGCCATTTTGAATGATTAGCAGCCTCATCTCTCAATCATCCCAGTCATTGAGGTCACTGTTGCCATGCTTCAAGGAGAGCTTCACAGTATGTTTGAAGCAGAAGAGCTGGCTGGGATCCAACATTAATGGGTTTCTGTCCTATTTCTCACCTTCTGATCCTCAGATTACACTAGTTTCCTCCCAGAAAGCTAGAGGTTATCAGGCTAACATCTTCCTGGGTGTCTTTTTATCTACTCTAACCAGCAGACTGACGTTCTTCCAGCTGCTAGAGATGATGAGAATGTAGCCTCAGAACTTTGGTTTGATCAGGTGAAATCATCTGCTGCACTTCTTTTGATGGCTGAACAAGCCAAATATAGAAAGACAAAGTCTGTCACAAGTGCTAGAGATGAAACTGTCCCTTGCTGGTGATGCCTTGTTCATAGGGTTTGAAATATCTGAAACCAATGGCGAATTCCTATCCAAAGCTAGTTTCGCCATTTGCATTGATCATCAGCTAGAGTTTCCCACTTGTTGTGATTGATGTTTCGGGCTTTCCCCTGTCTCTTTTGACAGCAGCCTTGAATTGGAGCTTTGGACACCCTGCTGGTCTCTTGGCATGGGCTAGCACCCCATATAGCATATCCTTGGGGGTGCGTCCATCTTCCATCCTGTGCACATGCCCAAGCCAGCTTGATTAGCGCTAACATGTTCAACATGTTTGCCTGAGGAAATATTGCTTCATTGGTGACTTAATCTTTCCACGTGATGCCACACATGCATTGTAGACACCAGAGATGGGAGTTATTGAGCCTTTTTTCTTGGTAGATGCAAGCTGTCAGGGTTTTGCTGCCATACAATGATATGCTGAGAATACAGGCCTTGTAGATAAGCAACTTGGTCTTGTGGGTCAGTTTGTTGTTTTTCCTAAACTTTAAACTCCATTATGCAAAATATGCAAATATCATAACAATTGACAAGTTGCTTTTTATGAACCACTGCTGCATGGCTTCAGATTAGCACAGAGAGAGGCTTGGTCTTCTCAAGCTGTGATGGGGAGCAGGGGGAGACCTATTTGGGGAAAAGAAGAGAATAAATTAAAGTAATAGTCCAGTGAATGCTCATAAAACTCATACATAGAAGCCTTAACTTGAAATTTGATGATGTTTAATGTTAAAAATTAACAGGTTGTTAACCTGTTCCTGTATTGAGAAAGAGTTTAAAGGGACAATTGTGATTTCAACATCTATCAAGGTTTTTAGCACTGTGGCTTGCACACAGTGTATCCACAAAATCAAAGTGACATTGTGCTTTCGAAGTGAACAAAGGAGTTGGTTGCTGAAAACATCCTGATGTCTGACTGGCTGGTGGTGAATACAAATCCAAAGTGTTTATTCTGAAATAAATAAATGAAAACAGTAACCCACTGGAGTGCAGATAACCCTTGTATTTTATTGCAGGCTTTCTCTTCTGGTAAATTCTGTCTCACCAAATCTACAAACAAAGGCATGTTTGCTATGATGTGAATATAACACCCTTCCTTCATTCTATCTGTTTCTGCAATCTTCTTCAATGTTTTTGAGGGGCACTTGGGGGCTAGAATTATAAAATCACTAATTCATAAAGTTGAATGGAATAGAAATTTGCCCCCACAGCAGCCTTTATTCCCTGCACTAACAGGCCTACTAAGACCCCAATATGATGGGCAGGGTTACATGCACATTTCTAGCCAGAAGTGTGCCACCCAACATGTTGGACAATATGGCAGGAGTCCCCCATTGAAGTGATACTGATGGTGTGGGTTCTGCAGATCCTGCCCTCAGGAGTTATCAGGCCTTCTTACAGTGTCCACACAGATGTCCACCATGACAGCTAGGACATAGGAAACTTGAAAAGGGAAGTTCTCTGGCTTGAATCAATCCAGATCAGAGACAATGGACTGGACAGCAATACTCCGACAAAGGCAGGGTGAGGAATTCCTGAATCAAGTACTCCATGCTTCAGTTACACAATTTTTTTTGTTATTCTTTCATGGGGTGTCAGCGTTGCTGGCTAGGCCAGCATTTATTGCCCATCCCTAATTGCCCTTGAGAAGTGGTGCTGAGTTGCATTCTTGAACCACTGCAGTCCGTGCGGTGTCAGTACTGGAAAATTCCACACATTCTGAGTAGAATTGAGGAATGGAAGAATTGCAAGGCTTTGGGAGTTGTCTACTGACTTCCTAACAGCAGTGATAAAGTAGCAGGATATGTGAACATTAAAAGAGAAGTTCTTTCAAAAGTAGAGTGGTTGTGATGGGAAACTTCAATTTTCCCATAGATTGGGAAATATAGGATAGCTTCTGTCCCAAAGGCAGCGAATTTCTTGAGTGCATTCAAGACAGATTTCTGGGCCAATTATGAATCAATAGGAGAACTGGGCATATTAGATTTAGTGATCAGTAATGAGCCTTACTTAGTCAATAATCTATCAGTGAAGGAACATCCAACAGTGACTATAACATAATAAAATGCAGTATGAGTTTTGAGAGGAAGAAGGGTGATACACAACCAAGATTTTTGAATTTGGGTAAGGCTATCTTTGAATAGATGAGGAGAAAGTAACCACAGTAGACTGACAAAACTGCTATTATGTAAAAATACAGATGAACAGTGGAAAGTATTTGGCTAAAAATAAAACCTGTATATACTCCAAGAGGGCAGAACTCTATTTTTTTATTAGACAACCTTCAAAATGGTTACACACCTCGGGGTTGAATGAACATGAATAAATTGGTTGAACTTTGATTGTGTAGGTTTGTAATGTGATCTCTCGACTTGCAACAGCCTTATAACACAGGCATGAATTATTCTTTGTATTATATGCGGATGTCAGGATTTCAGTAATTTCTTTCTGTGTTCTCTGGTAACTACATTCTCTTTTTCTAGCAGATTTCTGGTGGAATGTTAGAACTGGCATTATTAGACAGTAGGATTGCCTGATTTACCAAGCCACAATGCTAACATGTATATTATTCATAGTCACTGTGCCATATCATATATCTTAGAGCTTCTTTTACCTTCAAGGATTTTATTCTACCAAATCTACATTGTTTCCTAAGACATTTGGTATTGCAGCAGCTTGATTACAATCGGAAAGTAATGGTTCAAAATAGATGCATTATTCTTTGAAGCTCTTTGGTGCATTCCATTAGGAATATCAGCTGGGATTATCTATGTTAATGGCAGAGTCTGGAGATCTGTAGGAACAGTGTGAGGTTGGATCACTTATAATGGCACTGTAAGATTGGGAAGTAAGAGTATCAATGTTACTGACTGTGTGAGATTTAAGTCTATTAATGAAAATGAAAAGTCTTACACTGATGTGTAAAATTCAAATATCACAGATAAATTCTTGTTAGGCAAGGGTATCAAAGGTTATCTGGGATAGATGGGAAGTAGAACTCGAAACAGATCAGTCATGATCTTATTGAATGATGGAGCAGGCTTGAAAGGCCTACTTCTGCTCCTATTTTGTATGTTCCTATGTTCCAGCTCCTACTGGCTCCACATTAAGGTGAATAGCAAGAAGCAAATTACCCACCTTGTCTTCAGTAATCCCTTTACTTTTGGTTAAGCCACTGTAGACCTGGGAAAACTGGCTTGCACAATGTAAACGCCACCAAACTTTTTGATCAATGTCAGATCAGGATCCTAAAACAGCCATTAAATCCATGGTTAGCATCTGCAGGGGGCCCTGCACCTGTTTCAGGCGAGCATCATCAAGATGCCCAAAAATTACCAAACCCAATTTGGCGTTGGTTGCATTTTAGAAGTGAGTTCAGCACACAGCACCCTTAGGTTGTGTTCACATTTTTTCTCCCCATTGGTTTCCCAAATGGATATCAGATTCAGAAAAATGTAGATCCAACATGCCATGTGAATGCAAGATGAATTGTAAGAACAGGTGGGACATCGGCGTTTAGAAACCAATCCAACAGCAAGTCAAAAGTTGCCACACAAATTTGTTGGCCCTAAGAGAATCCATTTTCCAATGGGTTTTTACTGCCTTACTGCCAGTGACTGGGGTTCAGTCACCTTGACAGTGGATAGAATCATCTCAGATTCACACAAAACTGCAGTAGCAGGCAGGAAAATAGATGTTTTACCCACCGGCTGCAATGACAGCTTTTTGTGCCGTGTCATCCCACTCCCAGCGCATCCCGCCTCATCAATAATGCATTCACAGGCAACTTGCCGGATCGCTGACAGGCGGGCTCAGATTTCTCGCCATGCTGTGACCTCATTGCTTCATCGCTCCGGGCACCATATTTAAAGTGCACCAGGGCGCATGCCTACTTCATGTCTTCAGACCAAGATTGCTCCAGGCAATAGATGGCCCTGAAAGCAAAGAAGACAGCAGCCCCCAAATTTAGTGATGGCTCTCTGGGGCACATGTTGGGTGTAGTGGAAGACCGCCACAATGTCCTCCGCTCCCACTCTGGCCACAGGAGCTCCACCAGACTCACAAATCCAGCCTAGGAGATGGTGGCTGAGGTGGTCAGGAGGTCAGCCATCCAGTGCAGGAAGAGGATGAATGATCTCATCCATTCTTCCAGTGTAAGTCAACCAACTCATCACCCTCAACTCTCGCACACACAAACCCATCACACATCCACATCTCACACCTCAAGGGACAACACCACTAACTCTCACACCCACCCTCATACCTCGATCAGGCTAATATCCTCTGGAGTTTGTGTCTCCATCCCATCCATGTCTCCGCTCACTGAACAAATATTCCATGCAGTGCCATGCGTCCTGCTCACACTCTCTCAATCTGATTACATACAAGGGAAGCTGGCTCACAGCAGCAGGAAGAGGTCCCACCGGGGTTGAAGTGGCCCAGATTAGGCCCCTCACTTACTTTGAGGAGTGTGCCATCACGCTGACTGGTGAGGACGTGGACTGTGCCTGCAACGACAGTTAGGACAGTGGCAACCATGAGGTTCCTGCATCCCATCATCCCTCTTCTTAACGCAACTGTGAGTGCTCTCTCTCCTGCTTTTGACTCTGCTGCCATGTACTAATTATCTCTACTGTGGTTCACAGGGAGCCCTGCCAAGCACCTGATACCCTCAGCCAGTCCCTCAGCTCATCCACGCCCTCACCTTCAGCCAGGAGGACACCTCCTCCATTGAAGAGCTGGAAATAAGCAGCCTAGAAGACCCGTCACAGCGCTTACCCGCACCCTCTACCAGTGCAGACACACACCTCATTGGGACCTAGATCTAGAACAGGCACACATTCACAATCTGGTGGTTACCACATGGACACATGTCGACAACAGCAGGAGGCAGGTTTGTCCGAGCTCCCTGACACTCAGAGGACTGCTGGGGAAGAGGCATCTGTGAGGTCTAAGTCAGATGAAGAGTGTCTGGATTTGGCCTTCCAACTCATAATGGAGAGTCAGCAGAAGGCGGAGGAACATTACGCAGAGCTGTTGGAAGCCCTCAACAGAGTGGCATATGAGTCGGAGGAGTGCGTCCACCTGCTATCTAATGAAGTGGTGCGCACATACGCATGTATGGAGGTCTCCATGGGTAGGATGGCAGGTGCCGTGGAGACCCTGGTCCAGCAAAACATGGAGATGTGCACAGACTCCATCACGGTAGCCATGGGTGAGTTCCTGCAGTGGCAGTGTGAGAGGGAAACGGGGCACCTCAATGTAGCTCCAGGTGCCCCTTCCCCCAAGAAGTTGGGTGGGGCCCTCGGGTGCCTGAAGGGAGGAGGAGAGGCAGCTGGACATCCCTGAGTAATCCACTTAGGAATCTCAGGGTCTGCCCACTCCCTCTGGGTCCCCTTTGCCTGTGGCCTCCTCAACCTCACCCTCTGTTACCGCAGAGGGAGCAACTGGCCCACAGAAGAACAGCGAAAGCAAGCCTCAAGGCGTCAGCTCTCCAAAGGGCACACACCGAAGTCATCAGAGGCAATTGCGCCTACTATTGCATAGGCTGTCTTCACCCCTGCTGCAGATGTCAGGGCAGCACCTAGGAGAAGTGGTAGGCCTGGAAAAGTTAAGAAATTCTGATGACAGGTGGCTTCATGGGTAAATACATTTTGTCACTTCATAATCTGAAAATATACTGAATAATGCGTAATGTTGTCTTTCAGTTTCATTGACAGGCTTCGCGAGTCCTCCCCCTCCATCTTCAGCACCCCACGCCCCCCACTAGCAGTTCAGCTGACCACAGCCAGACCAGAAGTGATTCTGGAGAGAGAATTGGGTGTGTGGCAGGGCCTTTCGGAGCCTGTGCGAGCATTTTCCCACAAGTGTGGAGCCCTCATCCATCACACTCATCTCAATGTCCCGAGCATTTTCAATGCTGCCTGCTGGGCTTCTCTTTCAGTTGTCCACCTGAGCTGACCTGCAGATCTGTTCACCCACTGATCACACTCCCATGCTACACCTGTCCTTGTCCAACACTACGCTCCGCTCACTATTGACTTGAAAAACATGGTTGTAGTCAAATTTCTCATAAGCTCCCCGGTGCTTTTCCCTCCCCAAGTCACCCATGCCCTTTCTCCCATCACTGTTTACCCCCTGGCATCACCTTCCACCTTCCCCCCCGTCACCTACCAACCCAAACCCTTTACGTTCCAGGATGTTCAACTGAACGTGCATGTTCCCTACCTTCCTGAGAATCCTACCCTATTCACATTGACCAACCCAGCCTCCTGCTTCCCACCCCCAGGTTCTGTGTCTGCCTCCAAATTCCCACCAATCACTCTCGCTGTTCCTTCTCCTGCTACCGTTGCACCCTCATCCCCCCACCTTCTGCCTCATTCTGCCCCTCTCATACTTACCATTCCCTCCCACCATGTCCACCCTCAGTACATTCCCCAGGAGGCAATCTTTGACTCCACAGATCTTGCACGTTCACCTGGACATCCCCCTCCCCCCCTGCACCCTTACTCCCCCCTCCACCCTTACTCCCTCCTCCACCCTTACTCCCTCCTCCACCCTTACTCCTTCCTCCCCGCCCCCCCCACAACTGAACTTCTTCCTCCCACTGGACTCCTTCCTTCCCTGGACTCCATCACCCTCCAAATCCTTCCCCCACTCCCAACTCCTCTTATACCTTCCTCCCCCCCTTACACCTACCTCTCAGGATGTCTGCGATCTGAGCAAGGCCCTAATGATAAGTTCTGACTTCTGCACATCACATTTTCCCAGAGCTGTTCTGGGTCAGCATATTTTCCGACTGGCATAATGGAAAATCTGGCGTTGGGGGATGATTCCGGTTGGGCCTTACTTTGTATCCCATTAGCAGGATGCAAAACTGGTTCATGCCGGCCTCCAGTGGAATTGGCGTTCCACTATGGTGAACACCATCGGATGATCCCACTGTGCTTTCACGCTGGTGTGAAACTGATTTTTGGCCTTCTCAGCCTATTGGCCACCCCCACCACCACGATGCTCAACACCAGCGGGGCCAGAAAATCCTGGCCAGTATTAGCTCGCAGCTTTTTAAGTTGGAAAACTTACTTTAACAGAAGGGCCACTTAAAGGTTGCTGTCTCCCTCCTATGTTGTAACTGGTAACTGACCCAAGTGCTGAAGCCCCAGCTTTCAACCTTCCATAGAAAGTCTGGACAACCCTCAATCACTAGAGAACAGGCCAGGGAAGATGAAACATGCGAAACAGCTCAAATTGTGACTGTGGCTATCCAAGTCAGACCATCACTCATATACTGAATTCCTGCCCAGAGAGATCCATTCGTGGTGGCATCACAACCATTTACACTGCACCAGCTCAAGCCATTGAATGGATTGTTAACTTTAACATTGAACTATAGCTGTTTCCACAACCATTAGAATAAAAAAAACACACAAATTCTTGAATGCTGAACATTTGATTGCTGAACTGTGTCATGGTCAAAAGGCTACCACATCAATGACTGAACGCATAAAGACTAATACCCTTTTGTCTTTGAGGAATGTGGTAGCAACTAAATTGTTCTCAGCCCAAATTATCACATGAGCAGAGAGTAATTTGACGGTCTTTGAATCAAAATACCCTGGATCAGGAGGATTATGATGTTGGCATTCCAGCAGAAAGCCATGTATTGGATAGAGACATATATTAGATAAACTGATCTATGTTTGTCATAAGATATTATGAAAGAAGTCTTTTTAAAATGAGCTTCAGTTGTTAATTTGCATTTGAAATTATTATAATAGGTCTGGCACTGCTGCAAGCTTACTCCATGACTATGATACTGACCTTCATTAGTGTCCTGTTAAACAGCACATCTCAAGGCCTTACCCAATAGAACTTTATTGTTTGTTCTTTAACAACTGCTTCATTTGATCTTTTGGTTTTCTCTTCACAGACTCACCCGGCGTGCCTCCAAGTGCCAATGCACATCAGCTTTTCCGAGGTTTCAGTTTTGTCGCTACCAGCCTTGGCCAAGAGCAGACACAACCTGATTCTCATCGAGTGATTGACCATTCAATTGTGCAGGTCTGGCAATTCTTAAGATCTTAACACTAAAAACATTGGAGCAGCCTAAAGGGGAGCTTGTTTTCTGATAATATTTTCAGTGGGCAGAATGTGCCATATAATGTCTACAGAAATGTTAACAGATCAGTAGCAGAGGCTAAGTGCTGTGGATACTGGATCTTTTACAATGCTTGATGGCTGCAACTGGTTTGATTCTGTTCTTCCCTAAGGTGATGTATGAAAACAAATCTTGTAGATGCAGACTAAATGTGACAATCCCAGAATTTTCTGATTTATCAAACGCTGTTAATTATTCAAGCAGAACATTATCCTGTGCCTCTCATAAGGAGCCTTGCTTATGGCATAGAGTAGATACTAAACAAGCATTTAATGAAGATGAATATCTATTTTGTGGACTTCAACTAAAGATACAGCTAAACATTGATAAAAGTAAAAGTTATAACCTGCCTTCTTTAAACACAAACCAAAATATCAATTGCAAAATTTGCATATAGCACTCAGTTTTTAATCTCAAAATTAGTTGCAAAACTATTCAAGATGCAATGAAACTAAAGCCTGCTTGTACAGTAATAGCATCTTCAAGAATAACTTAAATGTTAACAGTTGAAAAGTTCAATTAACACAAAAATTGACATAACATCCTTATTATGATTGGCTGCAGTAGTTTTCTTAACATTTAATAGTGCAAAAATTATGGACACTTTTAAGGTAATTTTTGAAGTCCTTTAATAGTGAAATCATATTTTTTTGGATTCTCATCAAATGGAGCTGATGAGTTAAATATTACAGACAGAATATCTATTACTGGCAGTTTGATTAGCTATGTAAAGCATAAAGATTTGTCAAACACCATTTCACTTTCATAAATCCATGTCAATGCTGCTTTATCATATTATGACTTACTAAATGTCCTGTTACATGTCCCCAAAAATAGTTTCCACTATTTTACCTATGACTGATCTTTGGCTAACTGGCCTATTATTCCCTGTTTTCCCTCTTGCTCCTTTCTTAAATAGTGGGATTATGTTTACTACCTTCCCATCCTTGGGAACTGGTCTAGAATCTAAGAAATTCTGGCAGATCAAAAGCAATGTATCCACTAACATTGAAACCTTAGGATACAGGTTGTCATTTCCAGAGGATTTTTCATCACTTAGTCCCATTGATTGCCCCAGTACTATATCTTTACTTACACTGATTTCTTTAAGTTTCTGATTCTCCAGGGAACTTTGATGCCTCATTATTACCAGATTTTTTTTATGTCTTCTACCAAAAAGACAGATACAAGTATTCATTTTATGTCTCTGCGACTTCCTTATTTTCCATTATAACTTCCCTTGACTCTGCCTCTAAGGCATCTAGATTTACCTTTGCTAACCTCTTACTTTTTCATACTTATAGAAGCTTTTGTAATCTGTTCTTATGTTTCTTGCTGGTCTACTCTAATATTCCTTTTTCTCTTTCCTTATCAATGTCTTGGTCCTCAAATGCTATATTCTAAAATTGACCCAGTCCTTAGGCTTATTACTCTTTGTGGCAACATTTGACATATTTTCCTTTGATCTAATACTATCTTTTAACTCCTATTGTGAGCCAGAGTTTGAGCGCTTTCTCTTTGGGTTTTTTGTGGCTTACCGGCCTGTATACTTGTTGCAGATTATGTATTAATTTTTTATATGCCAGCCATTGCTTGTCTACCATCTAATCTTGTAATGCAGTTCCTCAATCTACCTTAGCCAACTCAACCCTCATTTCTATGTAATCTGCTTTGTTTAGATTTATGATTTTAGTTTTCAACATAGCTAAATCACTTTCAACCTCAATATAAAATGCTATTTTATTATGATCATTCTTCCTTAAAGGCTCCTTTACTACAAGGTTATTAATTAACCGTTTCTCATTACACAATAGTAGATCTGAAATAGCCTGTTTCTTAGTTGGCTCTTTGGAAAACTGGTCTAGAAAACTATCCGGTATGCATTCCACGAAATTGTCCTCCACACCATCATTAAAATATACTTCATGATATTTTGTTAGGGTTTCCTTTTTGATTAAAGGAAGATAAAAGTCTAAAATGAATATCTCTAATATAAAGCACTCCCCATGTTTTATAAATATTGTTACAGCAAGATCTGTAATTATAGCAGTATATTGAGCTGGATTTTGCGATCAGTCCCCAAGCAATAGCACTCACTGTTGACCTCAAAGAAAACAGCTTACAAAAATCACTGGATCTGGATTTCCCCTTTCCTGCCCATGGTAATTTTTTTTCTGGCCCCAAGTCAAGAGGATCTCCAAGTGTCCAACAACACTGATATCATCAAGCAGAGTAAGCAGCCAATCACAATGGAGAATTCTCACAGACATCAAACCAGAAAGTAAAATAAAGCTGAATCTTGTCACTTTTCATTTTAAATTTTTATTGATACTGAAATAAATAATTGGAAGGCATACATAGGATTAAGGTAGAAGCTAAAATATCACAAACAAACCTTAGAAAATGCACATGGAATTTCTTGTCATAATGGAGAATTTTGACATTCAACAAATATAGCATTACTCTTTCAGGATCTGTGAGGCTTTTTAGCAGTAATTAATAACATATTACACAAAAGCCCAGTTACACCGCAGTCAACAATTTGTACCTTGTTCAAGGGCTTTCACAGATTGGAAGTTCTCATCAATGGTTCAATGGTTTTAAACTGATCGCAGTCTAGGAGGATCTCAGAAGCACATTCTCTGAAGAAGCATGGCAACAACTTCCGGATTTCTATGTTTCACTGCACATCTACAGATTCCAGATGTTGTCTCAGTTTCAGTAAAGCAATGACATGAACGCTGATAGTTACGCCGCAATTACCGCTCGCTGTAAAATCCGGGCCACAGTATCACCTACAAAGATCAAAGTCGTTGTCACAAAGAAATACAATTAGGCATCCCCTTTGCTCCTGAGGCACACTGTAAATTAAAGCAAAATATTGCAGATGGTAACAATCTCACATAAAAACAGAAAGTGCTGAAAATTCTGAGCAGGTCAGGTTTCAGAACCTGTGGAGAGAAAAACAGAGCAAGCCTTTTATCAGACCATTGGCAGGTTTAAAGGGACAGTGTCACCATACAATGTTACCGTATTTGCCCAAAGTAAAATACAGAAATTATTGGATGTGGCAAATTATTATGGGAATAAAATTATTGTATCTGCTGCAAAAGATTTATGTATTTAAATTGAAAGAAAAGATAAAATATGAAGCTTGTTCTTAAATACAGGGGCCTATTCTGGTTACTATCAATACTCTGATTATTTTCCACTTTTCACTCACAATTCTCTTCCAGCAGTTACACGGGAACAATATTCACTTCACAGACAGCTATGAGTTGAAAGAGGATGTTGGTGTTGGGTCTTACTCAGTATGCAAGCGATGTGTTCACAAAGTCACGTCTGTGGAGTATGCAGTAAAGGTAAGTGTCCATCTGTCAGTGCAGGAAATGAGCTGCGTTTATTCAAAGCAGCAAGGAGGGGTGCATGCACCAAGTTCTCTCCCACAGTACCAGGTGATGTCCACACTTTAACTCTCCCCCATGCCAGTTTGTCCCCTCCTTTCCTGAAGATGGTGACAGTTACAAAGATACGACAAACACTAACTGCACAAGGAGATCGTGCAAAGCTTTCATTCCTTGTACACAAATTTAGACAAAGTTGTCCAACAATTTCAGCATTCCATCTAATTCTGTCTCCACCCAAAATCTTCAGCTTGACAAAATCAAAATAAAATCAGAAATAAAAATAGCAAGTGCTGGAAATACTGAGCAGATCAGGCAGCATCTGTGAAAAGCGCAACAGAGTTAATGGGGCTGGGATTTTAATGGGTAAGGGGAGGTGGGTGTGAGGTGAAATCCCTGAAAAGTGACCTTGGGTTTTGAACCCAATATCATCCCGCTGATGCCCAGGTTTGACTGAGGCAGGTTCAGAGGTGAGTAGGGAACCGTGCAGCTGTTGGTAAGCAAATTATAATATTTAATGAGCCAATTAAGTGCATTTTTAACTCTACATTCTGGTTGTAACAGCCAGAGCATGGCTTCCACAATCTCTCTGCATCTCACTAGGTGGCAAAATGTGAATGTTTAGTGGGGAGTGATTACTTGCTGAAATTGCTTGGAAGGCTTGAAGGAATGAAATCAACAAGTTTGTGGTTAGCCACAGTGAAAGGCCTGTGCTTACAGGATTACATCAGTCACCCTGAAATCACGATTTTGAGACACTTTTTGGACTATTTTCCAGTGGTTCGAAGTATTCTCACCTGTGTCTCAACCACCTAGCTATCAACCTTCATGGCAAAATGGAAACAATATGCAGCAGCTTGGACCTCTGAGAAAGAGTAGGAGGAGCCTGATATGCCCATGGTTCCTGTAGACATAGACCTGGCTGCCTGAGAAGTCCATGACAGACTCACCATGCACACTTGACTTGATATGTGTGCATCAAGCCAACTGAGAGCTCCATCAGAAACCTCAAGATGGGATCCCACTCCCCGGGCACATCGCATTCCAACGGTGAAAGAGGCAACCATCACATTCACACCCTTTCCACTCCATAAATGCTGATCAGACCATTCACTACTGTCCACAGTGAATGGAGCATGCAACAAAATAGAGGCCATGAAAATGAGGAATTCAAGTAATGTCTTACTTTCACTGTAATGAAGACCTATATTACTACATTAAAATTGCTACAAGCACCCGAGTGCTTATGTAACTATGCCATCTTCCACTTTTGCTTTATATTATTTCTGTGTGGTGTGACTCAGCTGGTGGTAGACTATATGATCCCATGCTCTGAGACATGAGATGCATGTCATGGACATCCTCTGAAAATTGGAGCCTATGAGGGTCCTGCCAAAGACTGTCCCACCGAAACCCGTGCAGG
Source organism: Carcharodon carcharias (assembly GCF_017639515.1). Classification (NCBI taxonomy): domain Eukaryota; kingdom Metazoa; phylum Chordata; class Chondrichthyes; order Lamniformes; family Lamnidae; genus Carcharodon; species Carcharodon carcharias. The sequence goes on from NC_054468.1 coordinate 161,210,651, forward strand.
GACGGACTCGGTCCTCAGGACAGGAGGCAGCAAATGGGTCTCTGTCTAGGAGGGAGGGGAATGTCCTGCGCTCCTCTGAAGGGGTACTCTCCACCTGTCTCCAGCACCTGCTGCTGCTCACGTGTTGTGCGCCTCACTATGTAACCACCTAGTCATCCACAAAGCCATCCCACCAAGATGTGTGTATCTGTACTTGTGGAGGGTGCACAGAGGTCATGTGATAGTGCATCCTCAAAGTGCTTGTCATCCTCTGAGGACTCCTTCGGCTGGCCCTGCATCATCTCTGTCATCAACTGTGAAGGACCTGTGAGAGATGAAAAACTTGGGTTGGTGCTGCCAGTGTAAAAGAATACAGACTCAGCACAATGAATTGCGTGACAATTCAGTTATTGTGGACATCAATTCAACATGATAGATGTCTAGATACCAATAGCATCAAGGGATTTGGGGATAGTGCAGGAAAATGGTGCTGAGGTAGAAGATCAGCCATAACCCTTAGTTGAATGGCAGAGCAGGCTCGAGGGGCCGAATGGCCTACTCCGGTTCCTATGAGTGCCTGTTAAGTGGCAAGTGGCAGTGTGATATTTAATTCTGCAGCCATCTCTTGAGGCTACCCCCTTTATCTTTGTAGCCAACACCCATTTTGTGTATGTGTGTGTGTGTGTGTATCATCCTGCTGATCTCCAGGGAACCCTTTTTTATTGTGGTTAGAGTGGCTGTGGTCCATCCCTGGTTCTCTGCCTCTCTCTGTAATCATATGTTCTCTTCTGCCACAATGAGGGACAGCAGAGGGTTATGAGTTTGAGAAGTGGAATGTGTATTGAGAATGGAATGATAAACTTTGAGAAGGATGAATATGAGGAATTGGTGCAATAGGAGAGTATGAGTGGTGTCTGTTGTAATGGAGGTTTGAGGAGGCAGCTGGAGAGAAAGGAATATGTGGAACTGTGAGGCATGTTGGTCCGAGGGGTGCGGCAGGAGAAAGTTGAGGAGGTGAGAGAGTGATGGCTGCTACCTGAGAGTGGTATGCCATCATCTTGCTGGTTGCCAGTTGAGGTCATTAAGCCTTTTCCAGCACTGTATCCAGGTGCTCGCGCCACTCTACTGCTGCTGACAGCCTCTGCTATCTCAAGTCACGCCTGCTTCATAAGGCTATCTGGCCTTATCCTCCCGTCCACAGGGAAGAAGACTAGATTGCAGCCAACCCACATTTGCCTTCCGTTCTGGTTTCTCCCCAGCAAGATTTCCTGCAGCCATTTCAATCCCTGTGAGGTTCCATTTGTATAGCCTTCATTGACAGATCCAGCGTATGATCCCACCCACCCTCTCTGATAGATTGGGAACCACAGAAATGCGATCCCAGAAGGTAAAAACAGTTTAGGCTGTACTCTTATTTCCACGTTTTTACTGTATTTTCCTTCTGGGATGTTAATGCCTTGAGTTAAACACTAAATTTCAGAGTCGCTGTGGGTCCTGCTGTTTCACCAGGGAGTTCCACCTAAGTTCATCAGCCAGAAAAGGTTGATTCTCTTTCCAAAGATGCTGCCTGTCCAGCTGAGTATTTCCAATATTTTCTGTTTTAACGTTACCTAACAGTCAGAAGTAGATACCTTGGCTGACTTATACTTTACATAATCTAGGTCTGTAAGTCTTACTGCTACACTTGCCAAGATCAACTCAGCACAAGCCATTCATCAAACCTGTGGTTTTCCTGGATTGTATGGCTCAGTTCCACGCAGTTTAATTACTGCCATCATCATACTGAAGGGTACTTTTAAGGCATTGCCATACTGGTCATTGGCAAACTTTGCCAAGCAGCATATGCAGTATCTGGTGCAGCACTTGGAGATGTGCCTTTCAGTGGGAAATATTTTTGGAAATCTATTCACTGATAAGAGCATCATCATCTTGGTGCAGACAGTGCTATTTATTTCCAGTTACTTCAAATGCATTGGAAGAAAGAAAAAATTTGGATGTAACTACAGACCACACCACTTATCAAGTAGTGTTCATGTGAATGTAAATGTAACTTATCTGCTACACACAATGACCAATAGAATGTGGTACAGTATGGGATTAGAAGAGCATGAATCTCATTTTAAAGATTCTCTAATGCTGGATCCACCCAAAGAAAGTGATGAAGTATGGAGCACAGCTGGAGTACAATGTGATTAGTAAAGTGTGAATGTGCATGTAGTGAATACTTAAAATTATTGAATATGTTATGTTTTAACTGGAAGTTTAATTGGTGCAATACATGTCTAGACAGAACCTCACCCTCTGTATCAATCACTCTCACATTATACCACTTCTCAATTAATTTGATTTTCTTTGAATGGGAAAGGTTTTTATTTATTGTTTGTTGTCCTTTTCTGTATTTTCTCTCTGAGGAATGTACCCATCTGTTCCTGTTCCTAATGTCCCTCATGCACTTGCACAACTAATCCTCAGTAGAAGCAAGGATTGGTTCAATTGAATATGGAATTTAAGATAATATGATGATAAAGATCCTGCACAGAATGTTCCAGGTTCACAGGAGTGATGGAGTTAACTTCATCCTAGAAACATCAGTAACAGGAAACAGGCAGCAATGCTTCAGCTGATCGTAAGGAGCAACGCAGAATTTTAATATTCATTCAGTTCCTTGAGATACAGTACAAGGCTATAGCAGGAATGTTGTATGTCAAGACTGTGAGATGTGAACCAGTGAGTCACCTGGCCTTGAAATTCAAAGGCCTAAAAATGGACATGGGGATTGTGAGGAAGCCCTCCAGACAAACTGTGTAAAGTCAATAAAAGCATATGGCTTTGGAGGTCAATGCTAGGGGTCTAGCCCAGAATGATGAACGCAACCTGATCAGGCAGTAGTAGAAGAGTAGAAAGACAGCAATGAAGAAGAAATGCTGTTACTTGCTTCACAATTACAGCCACCAGCTCAGGCCCTGACACTGTGTGCACTTTAGCGGATAGCTTAGAGGTGAAACCTGCACATAATGAGCCAGGACAAAGGGAAAGGGTAGTGCAGGTGCCAGCTTGCTGGAGGACAATGTTGCCTGTGAGTTCTGCTGCAGAGGACTCGAATGAAGATTTTAATAGAATGGACTACAGAAGGCAGCTGAGATGGATTTTGCAATGAAATGCTTGGTGCATTGGGAAGCCAGCAATCAATGCCAAGGAACATTGAGAAATCTTGCACCAACTTGGCACAGGGCTTTGTACAGAGTTTGGAGCCCATCCACTCCAGCATGGAACTGATGGTCAACTCCATTAGTACACTTGAGAACCCACTATGATTCTGTGTCTCATTGTCGATGTCTCATCTTCAATTGCAACACAAGTAGAAGCTACCCAATGTCTGGGTGCTGCTAACACTGAGTGAAAGTTCAAACTGAAGTCATGCAAGGTTAGGTTGTTGTCATGCAAGCTCAGACTACTGCCATTATGGCTGCAGCTACCAGTGTTCAAAGGGGCTTGCAGGTTTTGAAGCAGTTCTGCAATCCATGCTCCAACACATTATTAGGATTAGGAACACAAACCTGTTTTTCTCACAGAGGATGATAGCGCTCTTCCTCCCACCACTGCCACTCTACCAGTGCCCTTGTTGTTGCCAGTCAGCCAGCCAGCATAGACTGCTGCATCACATGCCGAGGTGATGCAGACCAAAGCCTGGCTTTTGAAGATCAGGGGTGCTAGAGATTATCCTCCAAGGTCATCTGCAGCCTCTTCCATTGAAAGTCAGCAGCCTTCCACCAGTCATGCAGCAACCACTTAGGTAGCACTGTGAAGGATTGCGCTAAGACAGAGAAAGGTGCATGGAAGGCCACGGGCTAAGGGAATGCACAAGGGTGAATAGGTGGCTTTTGTATGGAATAGTAGATGTATAAACTTGGATTTAAATGTTTATTTTGTGGTGGATTTATTTCAGCATTGTAGGCAAGCAGATGCTGTGATGGTCAGTAACAATGGGAAGGTGTGGGACTTGTTGGTGAATGACGAATTGGGTTCTGTTCACTGGTACCACGCAGGCTCAGACTGAGATGATCATTATCTCCCTGAACAGAAACTGGATATTTTGGTTGTAGCATAAAGGGTTAATTTTAAATATGTAAATGAATAGTCTAGATCGTCAATGATGTAAGATCCCATGACAATAGAGCCGACTGAGGATGGTTCTGTGAGAAGCCTCATACTAAGTCTTGTCCTGTGCTTAATGTTTAATGAAAGGCAAAGTTTACCAACAGCCTTGCCTCCAGCAGTCTCCATCGATCCAAACCAAGGGCAACCTAAGCTAAGGCCCAAAATGATGATAACAGATTGATAGTCTCCCCACTTCCTTTTCGTCTTCCTCTGCTTGCTCCCCAGCTGCCCACCATATACCTGGAGGCAAAGGCTACCCTCATGATGACACAATTATGCAGCAGACCATAATGAATTTTGACACATTCCCTGGATATTACTACAGTACTCCTCCATCCAGGACTTCTTCAGAGCAGTCCAGGCAGCAAAAGCATCGTTTAAGCACCCTAATGGTCTTTTGATGGCATGTCTTTCGTTATATGCATGCTGCCCACATATGCATGGGTTGTACACCAGAGTCAAAACCAGGTAGTCAATGGATAGCCCTTATCACTGAGTAGCCACAATCTCATTTCCTATGGTGACTCAAATGCAGGTGGTACAGTGGACCACCAGAGAATAAAGACATCAATAATTCTACCAGGATACTGGATTGCTCACAAGCTGGACCTCATGACAGTGGAATCCCTCAGATTCCCTTGGAAACTACTGCCTTCAAGACTGGAGCAAGACACCATTATAGACCCAAAACAGCACCCATTGTGCCAAAAATACAAACGCTATGCAACTGAATTTTGCAATCACCATATCAGTGCACCATTTCTAGTGTATATATGGGGCAGAATATCAAGCTTGGTGGGCAGGTGCGTGCCCGACGCGGCCGAAAATTGGGCGCGATGACGTCAGGCGAGCATCCCGACATCATGGCGTAGTCCTGCAATATTTCGTTCGGCAGGCACGCGCCGGAGTCGGCAGTGCACCCACCAACAATTAAAAGACCTATTAAGGCTATTAAAAAGGTAATTAAGTTCAAATTTACACTGTCTGTCCAACCTTACGGTTAGCGGGCAGGTGAAAACACCAAGCGGCCTTTGCATTTTTTAGGAAACCTCATCCACGGGCAGAATGTGGTATCCTAAAGCAAACAAAAATAAAATAAAAATTTTACAATTGAATTAAAGACAGAGTCACATGAGGGAATGTTTAAGACAATTTTACTTTGTTCATTAAGTTTTTTTAATGCGCCTCAGCGAGATCGAAGAGCTCTTTCGCATGCATGCCCAAAGTTCTCACTAGGCCTGCTCGCCCTCCACCCCCCACCCACACAGGCCACGCTGAGCGCTGCCGTTTGCATTCCATGCTGGGTTGGCCTTAATTCCCGTGTAAAATTGTGGTGCAGTGCCATTTGCAGGCGATGGTCGGCTTCCCGACTACCCCCGCCTGCCCCTGCCGAGCACCCCCACCGAGGGCAAAATCCTGCTCATGGCTTTTCTGTGCTGAAGTGAGCAGATTTGAACACCATATGTCATGCAGTGAATAGGTACTTTGCAATTAAGGGTTTTGTCCTGTTAAATTAATAAGACTTAGTCATATTCTTCAATTATTCAGTCCCCTTGTTTCTACCACTGCTCTGCAAGGAGTATGGGTAGGAGGCTAACAGGTTTTACTTGCTCTGATTCTAGAAATTGCAGAGATTTCACCACTGTGGATACCAGTGGTCTCTTGCTGCTGAATTTACAGTAAAAGCTACATCCCAACGCAATTGTCCTCCAGGGAGCAACTATGAAAGGGAGACATTCAGAAGGAAAACTAATGGAGAAAAAAGCCTTATATACTTCACTCACACAGAGGTTTTCTGAAATTATAAGTGAATGCCATTGATAAAACAGCTTTCACTCTTATGTTTCCAGATTATCGATAAAAGCAAAAGAGACCCATCAGAGGAAATTGAAATTTTGTTACGATATGGACAGCATCCAAATATTATCACCTTGAAGGATGTGAGTAGATTAGACACATTGTTACACTGCAGTAATGGGGCACATCCGTCCTTATTGGAAAATGTTCTAACTGACATAGTACAGGTTGATGTGGACAATTGTTAAACTTTATGGAAATGCTTGACCAAGTGTTTACCTTTCACTCATTTTGACTTCATAAAAGTTTGGTAAACTTTGTACATGTGGGATTTGACATTGGATTTTAATTGGCTACAAGACATAGACATATTATCTTCAGAGTAAGCAGTTTATCATTCTTGGAGAAGTTAGATTTCTTTTTGAGGTAAATTTGAGGCAAAGGTGATATGTCAGACCGTAGAAGATTGCATCGAGTAGACCCGTTAATCTGGTGCCTGAGCCAAGCATTTCCACAGTCTTCCTGCTGATGATTGACAAGCCAGCTTGTTTCACTGATGGAACCTGGAAGGATGAACTTATCCCAGAGAGCTGAAATTCTTCCTGCTTTGCACAGTAATGTGGTAATGGATAGGATGTACTCACTGGACAAGTAGCCCTGTAATGGTAAGTTGTGTGCTTCTAACTGCAACATGTCAGGGAAGTCCAAGGCCTCAGTTTGTTCAATCTTTCTCAATAGGTCTAATCTCTTAGCTTTGGTATCATCTTTTTAAATAATATTTTTTACCTTCTCCTATTCATCCATTTCATTTTTATAAGAACGAGACCAGAACTATGCACACTATTCCTATTGTAGCCTAACTAAGATTTGATATTAGTCTAATATAATTGGTCTGCTTTTCCATTCCAGGCCTCTATAAGTGAATCTTAGTGCTTTGTTTATTTTTTTGCTTTGTTTTTGTTTTATTAACTTGTATCACTATTTTTAATATAAAAGCCAAGTACTGCGGGTGCTGGAAATCTGAAATAAAAACAAAAAATGCTGGAAAAACTCAGCAGGTCTGACAGAATCTGTAGTTTCTCTCTCCACAGATGTTGTCAGACCTGCTAAGCTTTTCCAGGATTTTCTGTTTTTATTTCACTACTTTTAATGATTTGTGTTTCTATATCCCTAGATTCCTTTTCACCTCTATCTCATTTAGACCCTCATTTTACAAGGAATTATGTGGCCTCCATATTCTTCTTATCACAATGCACAACTCACATTTATCTATAATGAAATTAATTTACTAATTACGCACACATTCTGCAAGTTTATCAATGTCGGCTTCTATTTTCTCGCAATCTTCCTCACTGTTAACTGTACACCAATGTGGTGTCATTCATAAATTTTGAAATTACACTCTCAATTCGTGAATCCAAATTGTTTATGTAAATGGTGAATGATAGTTGTCCTGGCACCAATCCTTTTGGAATACCTTTTGCCAACCTGAGTAACTACCTTTAATTCCTACCCTTTGTTTTCAGTCTTCTAGCCAGCTGCTCCTTGCCCCCTGATTCTACATGCTTTGGCCTTAGTCATGTGACTAATATGCAGCACCTTATCAATGTAATTCTGAAAAATCTACATATATTACTTTCAGTATGTTAACCTAATCTAATCTTTTTTGTTACTTCCTCAAATAATTCAATAAGGTCAGCCAAGCATGGCCTTCCATTTTGAAATCCTTGCTGGCCATTTATTATATTTTTGATTTGCAATGTTCTTCTAATAAATCTTTGAGTAAAGATTCCATTATGTCACCTATCACTGACATTAAATTAGCTGGTCTAGAGTTGCCTCTATATGTTCTATTTCAATTTTTAAATATAAAAATCACATTAGCCCTCTGTCAGTCCTCTGCCACAATTTCCTTTTCCAATGAATTTTATACATTTGTAATAGTGACTCTGCTGTCACTTGTCTAACTTCCTATTAATATATGCGAATACAATCCATCGGACAGGGATTTTATCCTCTCAAAGTTTGATTAGTGTATCAATTATCTCCTCACTTTCTATCTTAAAGGTCATTATGTGGTTTCTGATTTCTCATTCTAACGTCATGTCCATCCTATTAGAGCCCTTGGTGAACATGGAGACAAAATAACTATTCAATTATTTCTGTTATTTTGCTGTCATTAACTGAGAGTTTATCATTCGCATTCATGAGTGGCCCCATCCCTATTCTAATTTTCCTTTTTTTATTGATGAGTTTATGGAATACTTCATTTTTGTTTATATTGTTTGATAGTTTAATTTCATAGTTTGTTACTTTGTTGATTTGTTGGTTTGACTTTTTTCCTAACCTCTTAGTATTTCCTTTTGTATCCTCTCCTTTATTGTATATGAATTTAATGCATTACTTTTTATTTAGTTTCTGTTTTGTTCTTGTTTCTTTGTTCATCCATGGTATTTGATTTTTGGCTGTTTTATTTTTGTGTTTTGGGCAGAATATATTTCTCTTGAACACAACAGATCATTTTTTAAAATATTTCCTGCTATTCTTGCTCTTGTCATTTTCTTTCCCAGTTACTTCCCCTAGTTCCATTCTTATCCCCTCAAAATTCAGCTTTTTTTCCTTAAGCTATGATGATGGTCTTTTTTTTCCTTGCATCTTTCTTGGTCAGTATTTTAAAAATTATTTTGTTGTGAACACTATAGTCTAGATGTTCCCTATTACTACATACTGTTACCACACAGACTAAATGATGAAACCACTACTGTATCCACATAAACTGAATAATAATTATTTGGAATAGAATTTTAAAAAAAAGCTTCCTGACCCAACATGTCTCTGCTGGTGTTTCTGTTCCACAAGAGTCTCCCCCAACCTTACTTCATCCCATCCTATCAACATATCCTCTATTCCTTTCTCCCTCATGACTTATCTAGCTTCTTCTTAAATGCATCTTGGCTATTCATCTCAACTGTTCCATGTGATAGTGATTTCCACATTCTAACTACTCTCTAGGTACAGTGTTTTTCCCCTTGAGTTCCTTATTGAATTATTAGTAACTATTATCTTATTAATGATCCCTATTTTTGAACTCTCCCAGAAGTCGAAATATCTGTGTAATGCTAAACATCCTATGTCTCCCAGCCCACAACAGTGAAGAAAAGATTAAGTTGACACACCTCGGTCACTTCTGTGCATCCTGTGCCCATTGGTGGAGAGCTGGGAGCAGGTTATATGACTATTATCTTGTCATATGAAAGAGTGAAAGGAAATACAATCCAAACTGGACTTTTAATTCTCGATATTAATTCCAAGATGCTGCAGTGAGGGGGTCGTGGCATTTGTCAGTGTCACCTTAATGTGATATACATTTTACTTCCGGATTTTCACTTGATTGCACAGCAATGAGCTTGATGAGGACCTGAATGACACAATCTCAACTCTACTATTTGAAGGGCCAATTCAAAGATGGAATTTGGAGCAGTCTGGAATTGAAAGCAAGAGAAGACAAGGTGTGACAGTAGATTCAAAAATTGCCCTGCTTCAGTGATGCTTCCCTTGATATACTTCTGGAGGCTGTGAGGAGCTTCAGAGAGAGATACTCTTCCCCAGCAATGGGAGAAAGGAACCTGCTGTTTACAGAAAGAAGGTGACCCAGGAGATCAGCATTCTGCTATGTATCTGGCTTCAGTGCAGGAAGTGCTTCAATGAGCTAAGTGGGTCAGGAAAGGTGAATGCTGTTGCACATTTACCTACATTTGCTGTGTGCATCACCTCAGCCCCCACCCTGCCTTGTCAAGCCTACTCCGTCATATCACTCCTTCGTTTATCTTCCAAGTGCATCCATCCTTCTCTTTCTATGCACTCCCTCTCACTTCCACCTGTCACTCATTTTCATCCTTACACAATTTCATGCCCCACCCTCATAACCAACTTCACCAAATGCACTGCATCCATCAGATGAACATATGTCATCGCATTCACCCCTAGGTCTGTTCTTTCCTTCATTACAGAACACAAGGGAGAGGGTGAGATCCAGAGGTGACCCTCCATAGATTTCTCAAGTAACAGCTGCAGAAGAGATGGGGAAATAGGGATCTCCCAGCTATCCAGTGATGCTATTAAATATCAGTCGCCTGCATGCCATACAAAACAAAGTCATGTTGACTTGATTTTGGTGAAATAATAATCTTCATAATGATAATTTAAAATGGACTTACCTTGCCAGTACTAATTCATATCTTTTCTCCCTGCCAAAGCCTTCACACATCCATGGACCTGGTGAAGAATGAACCTTCAGAAGAACTATTTTTTTCTGGAATGAGTAAAACAGATATTGAGTTTTGACCTGGTGACTAACACTTTTGTCCCACCACACTGTGAGCAAGAGCTAACAGTGTAGCAGGACAGCTATGGAGAGTCTGTGTCAGAGCGTGCAGTCCTCTCCAAGCTCTGCTCAGCTGTCGGTGAAAAGAGAATCATTGAAGAGCAGCAGAGAATGCACAATGTATTGACAGGCCTTCCAAGCATGTTGGCCCCAATTGCAGAGAGGATGACAGTGTTTCCTTCAGGCTTGTGTGGGAGTGGGATGATGTTGCAGGCCATTGCCACAGTGTCTTCTTGCACGGGTAGAGTGGCCAGCTCTAGAGAAGATTAAACTCCATTCAAAGGATTCCAAGCACGCCTTGACCATAACCATGCAGATTCCGGATGACAACTGCTCTACTACATTAAATAGAATGACTGGTACCTTAGCCTTGGCCTTACTGTGCAACACTGACCTGCATCAAGACGCTATCCAGTAGATGAGTAGCAGTGAAGTACAGCTGGTCCATGAGAGGGATGATGGTGAAAGTTGGCATGGGAGGGAAATGTTAATCAAAGCCCTTCCACTTCTTACCCATTGCCTTTCCTTCACTCAGTAGCCCACTGGCTGCATCCAGGTGCAGGTGGAGTAATTTTTAACAGGGGCTCCAGCAGCTCCAAAACCCAAAGGTTGTTGGGGCAGAGAATCTCAGATCCCCGTGGGTCCAAAGAGGCCAGGGAGCTTGGACAATTGCAGGGCAAAGCGTCATGACTGTTTCGCGGGAATCTTGCACACTTAGGCAGAAATGCTTTTCTGTGGTTGCACCCCAGGTGCACATTGTTGAAGTGGCAGATTGAGGTTGATGAATCCTCCTGGTTGATCAGGGTCAGTGGGATGCTCTGAACTTGTGGGAAGTCAGCCAAGGACACAAATCCGAGCACCTGCTCATTCTGACCGGCATCATTGCAGGCAAAGTGCATATAATTGCCAGCCTTGTCAAAGAAACCATCAGTCATTTGTTTGATGCATTTGTGGACTACTGACCTGGAGATTCTGGATATGACTCCAACGCAGCCCCTAAAAGGTTCCAGAACACCGGAAGTAAAAAGCTCAGGGTGGTGGTCACTTTGACAGCCACTGGTAGCATGTGATCATCAAGTCCAGCAGGGAGCAGGTCTTCTAAGAGGCTGCAGATTTCTGCCATCATCAGATGTGAGCCTCTTAAAGTACTGCGCTTCTGACATGTCAAGGAAACTGAGTTTTCTGCCTGCACACTCTCTTTCTCAGGCTGTTCCTCCTGAGAGCTGCATTCTTCTGTTGCCACCCTCTCTGATGTCAACTTATAGGTCTCTCAACAGTGGGCTGCTGTTCCTGCTGCTGATGCTCTTATAGCTCCTCTTCCAGGGACCTAACTAAGTGGGCCGAAGCACCACCAATTTGGAATTAATTCAGAAAATATCCAAAGCGTAAAAAAGCAACTCTCAGCAACAGTACTGTGAAAAATAATCTATTTCCCACTATTAAGTAAGAAAGCAGCTGTGCGCACTGAATGTATGTTGCAATATTCACATGAGTTTTAATCAGTTCCCTCAATTTCCTTTGCATCCCCAGCTTGTTTTCAATAGCAAGTTTCAGGAAGCTGGGAGATATTGTGGATGGGAAATTAAACTTAAAACAGCGTTTTTATATCACTCCAATTGAGTGCTTCACATATGTTAATGAGCAACTCCCCTCTACCGAGAGGATTGTCGCAAGCAGCCCAACACACTCGAGTTAAACATGAAAGTTGGTGGGTTGGAGCTAGCATCCCTTTGCATTTGTATTTTTGCCAGATTTAATCGGCCCACCTGCACTCAAACCCTCATGCCCCTCCAGGTTAAAGCTTCCCTTATGGTTTCAGAGCCAATTAAAAATCAGAACTACTATTTTCTGATTTACAGCAGAAAGGATTGACCTTCAAGAATTTTGAGAAGTTAATATACTTTTACCCTTTCTTTAGTAATAATAATAAAGTAAATATATTAATTATTTCCATGGGAATGTTGAAGTCTTAACTCTTCAGGTTGGAGATGTTAAATTTATTTGGAATTAGAAATCAAACAGTGGCATGGCAATGGGATAATGGTGCCGTGGTTTATACATGATGATTCTAAAGTTGCCACAGCAACTTGGAGAATTACGTAACTGAATGGAAGGATATATTTTAGGAGTCCTAGCAAAACTGAAGCCAATGGGAATCAGGGGGGAAACTCTCCGCGGGTTTCAGTCATACCTAGCACAAAGGAAGATGGTTGTGGTTATTGGGAGTCAATTATCTCAGTTCCAGGACATCACAGCAGGAGTTCCTCAGGGTAGAGTCCTTGGCCCAACCATCCTCAGTTGCTACATCAATGACCTTCCTTCTATCATAAGGTCAGAAGTAGGAATGTTTGCTGATGATTGCACAATGTTCAGCACCATTCACGACTCAAATACTGAAGCAGTCCATGTGCAAATGCATTAAGACCTGGACAATATCCAGGCTTGGGCTGACAAGTGGTAAGTAACATTCGCGCCACAGAAGTGCCAGGTCACGATCATCTCCAACAAGAGAGAATCTAACCATCGTCTCTTGACATTTAAGAGCATTACCAGCGCTGAATCCCCCACTATCAATCTCCTGAGGGTTACCATTGACCAGAAATTGAATTGGACTAGCCATATAAATACAGTGGCTACAAGAGCAGGTCAGACGCTAGGAATCCAACAGCAAGTAACTCACCTCCTGACTTCTCAAAGCCAGTCCACCATCTACAAGACACAAATCAAGAGTGTGATGGAATACTTTTCAGTTGCCTGGATGAATACAGCTCCAACAACATTCAGGAAGCTTGACATCATCCAGGACAAAGCGGCTTGCATGATTGGCACTCCGTCCACAAACATTCACTCCCTCCCACCAACGCACAGTGGCAGCAGTGTGTACCATCTACAGGATGCACTGCAGGGACTCACCAAGACTCCTTAGGCAGCACCTTCAAAATCCACAATCATTACCATCTAGAAGGACAAGGGCAGCAGACAATTGAGAACACCACCACCTGGAAGTTCCCCACCAAGCCACTCACCATCCTGACTTAGAAATATATCGCCGTTCCTTCACTGTCACTGGGTCAATATCCTGGAACTCCCTCCCTAACAGCACTGTGGGTGTATCTACACAACATGTACTGCAGTGGTTCAAGAAGGCAGCTCTCCACCACCTTCTCAAGGGTAATTAGGGAAGGGCAATAAATGCTGGCCTAGCCAGCAATGCCCATATCCCATAAATAAATAAATAAGAGTAAATAAAAATCTGGCCTCCTGGGAGTGTAAGTTGGACATTTGGAAGTTCCCTGCCCATAAGCCCAAATTTATCATATGGGCAAGGCTCCATATTGGGCATAAATCTTCATAAAATGACTCCTTTTAATAGTTGTCATCCCCATCCTAAAAATAACCTAAAGGCTCTATGTGAAGCCTGTGATCAGTTTATGGCCCCAAAACCAACAGTGCAACACCTATCCTCTCTGCAGATGGCTATTTGCTCCTCACAACTAGGCATGAGATTCCCTCTCGTTGGATAGAGCACTTTAACAATGTCCTAAACCAATAATGCATTGTGTGCAATTATACCATTGAGTTACTTGCACAGCACAACACTCTGGAAGAGCTTGTTTTCGATCCTTTTTGAGCAGAAGTCACAAAGGCCATAAATCAGATTTCGATGGCAAGTTGTCTATAGTTGATGGCATTCCACTTGGAACATTCAAGCACGGAGGAACTCACATGGTTAAAAATCTCACTAATGTCTTCTGCTTAACCTGGAAGCAGGGCCCTGTCCCCCAAGACTACAAAGATGCCACCAAAACTCAACTCTATAAATGGAAAGGGAGCAAGTCCATCTGTGACAATCATCGTGGAATATAACTTATTTCAACAGCAGGAAAAATTCTTGCAAGTGTTATTCTTAACCGGATGTCACTCACCTCATTGACTCTGTGCCCAGAGTAACACTGTGACTTCTGTGCCAGATTGGGAACTACAGACATGATCTTTGCAGCATGTCAAATTCAAGAAATAAGGACCTCTATATGGTGTTTGTTGACCTGACCAAGGCTTTTGACACAGAAAACTGGGAAGACCTGTGGAAAATTCTGTACAATTATGGCTTCCGTGAAAAGATGACCAGTGTCATTTGCTTGTTCCGCAATGGCACAATGGACGGTATGATGCAAGGTGTTGAGTCTGATGCCATTCCTGTTACCAGTGGCACCAAGCAAGCCTGTGTATTGGCCCCACCTGTGTTTTCCATGGAGAGAATATTCCCCATCTCGGGTGGGCAGAGCGGGAGCGGGCATGGGCGGGTATGCAGCGCACTGACCGCCGAGTCCAGTGGCGACCCGCGGCCTGTTTAAATGAAGCACTGGCAACCTTTGCAAGGCTGCTCACAATGATAGGTAGTAGGGCTCACCAGAGTAACCAGAGGGCTTCTAGGGAGCAGGCAAGTCCAGAGGGTAGGCCAGCAGAGCAGGCCAGGGCAGAGGGTAGAGCTGCGGGGCAGTGTGCCCCTTGTTTTTCAGATGAGTGCCTGGCTGCCCTCCTGGAGGAGGTGGCAGTGCAGCGGGTGGTCCTGCTACAGGAGGTGGAGCCCCCCCCCCCCGACCAAACGTGCCTGGGAGGAGGTGGCCGAGAGTGTGAACTCCCATGATGTGGTGCAATGCAAGTGGGTCCAGTACTGCAAGAGATTCAATGACCTCCTGCGCTCAGGAAGGGTGAATACCTTGTTGGCTGAGGTCACTTAATGCAGCCGTCAGTCTTACCCCCCAAGGCACCCCCCTCCCCCACCTCCTTCGGCACTGCACCTCACACATATTGAGGTAACTGCTTCGCTGCCTGTATACCCTGGCTGCAGGTTAGTGCTGTCTTCTTCGGCCCCTTCCATCTTGGGCTACCTCTTGGTCCTACACCCCTTGTGTCTGTGTCTCTCTTCCCAAAAGTGACTCCTTGGAGGCTGAATGTAGATTCCTGACCTCCTACCCCTTCTGGCCCTTCCTTCCTCCTCAGAGGAGGTGCCTCCAGGGGAGAGCACAACTCCCATTCCCAGGCTAAGGGAAGGCTTCCTGAAACCTGCAGGTCTCAAAAATGATCTTTGCTGTAGAGTCCTGACCTGAACCCTGTTACTCCTGTCCAAGCAGCTGTGACGAGTTTTGAAGTATTCCTGCTCACACAAGTAAGTAGCAGTAACTTTCACAATTAAATATCCAACAGATAGCACTTGCGATCCCACTCACCCCTCTTATCCCGCCCGTGGATGAGGTTTATACAAAGGCTTCCTACCCGCCTGCCCATTGTGCCCGTGCGACACCCTAAAGATTGCACAGGCCCTGAAAAATTGCAGACAATTGCTGTCTCAAGGACCTTAACTAGCTGATTAATTAAAGGCGGGTGTGCATCCGAGAATATCGCGTGTCCGCCCACCTAAATATTGTGATGGTGCGCAGTGACATCGGGACACTCGCCCGATGTCACCACATGTCACTTCACACATCGGAAGAGAAAATTCTGGCCCATATACTTTTCAGCCTTGCTCCAGTGTGCACTCAAAGATCTTGACACAGGAGCACTCGTTCAATTCAGACAGACAGCAACTTCTTCAACTTCCAAAGGATAATGGCTTGCACAAAGGTTACTGAACAGCTACTGAGTGAACTCTTGTTCATGGACAATTGTGCTATCATAGCACATACTACGGAGGACATTCAGCTGCCTGCTGATCACTTTGCCCTAGCCTCAGAACACTTTGGCCTGACAGTAAGCCTGAAGAAGACTGAGGTATTGTATCATCCCACCTCTGGCCACATACCCCAAGACTCCACAGTCACAATGAACAATACACCCCTCAGTTCAATAGAGAGGTTTTGTAATCTGGGGAGTATTCTCTACAGTAACATTACTTTGGATGACGGAATCAACTATGACCCGGCAAAAGCAAGCTCAGCATTTGGCAGTCTCACTCACAGACTTTGGAAAGAACATGGATTTTGTCTCAGAACAAAGATCAAGGTCTGTCAGGCAGTTGTTCTTACATCACTTCATCACTTCTTTATAGGTGTGAGACTTGGACAACCTACTGGCATCACATAAAGCAATTAGGAACATTCCATCCTCACTGTCTGAGATTATTTGCACCATCAGGTGGCAGGACAAAATCCCCAACATGATATTTTTCCAAAGTGCTACATACCTGGCATTGAGAGCATGCTCATCAGAGCTCAGCTTTGCTGGGTCTTGTGTTCATGCGTGGGTTGGTCATATGGTTCTCATGGAGGATTCTTGCATTCTAGAGGCAGTACTCTACAGACATTAGGGAACTGGTGCCACAAGATATCCCAAAATTAGATATAAAGATAAGCTAAAAACCAACCTCAGAGCTTGCAAGCTAGATCTCAATGCATGGGACCAAACAACCTTGGACTGACCCAAACAGAGAAATCTCAGTCATCAAACAATTTCAACATTTGGGGAGAACAGACTCAAGTGCCTTCAGGGCAAGCGAGTGCAGTGCAAAGCCAATGCCTTCATCCATACCTCCAACACTGACTTCATATACAGTATTTGCAATTGGTTATGCAAATTATTATGGTCTAATATCATACATTAGGCAACTTCAATCTAGACTGTAAACCAGCCTTTGATTTTGCTGAGCACTCATCCATCGAAGTGACGGGAGAATCCCTCAGAATTGTTACACAAGGGGGTTTAATTTAAGCAGACCTGATTTTTCCTCTCACCACCCAATCGTACACAAAAAGATGTTTGATTTACTTCCCCCTTTTCTAAGTGATGGTGTATTTCCCAACCCCTCTGTTTTGGTGTGATCTAAATTTTCTATTAATAACCCCATAGCAAACTCGAGATAGGATCATCTCAAAGGGTTAGTTTATCTGCACACTCTCAAACCATGGGAGGAGAGTCACCACATTGCCTCCTGTGCATCCACAGTAAATTATTGTTTCATGTAGGTTGTAGAGTCCGGGATCAAAGTCCAATGAAGTATTCCTTCATGGACATTGGCAGGCTGAAAACTGATGCCAAATAATTCACTTTTCCAGTGAAGTTGACATTACACAATGAGATACACATGCAGAGATGAATCAGCCTTGTAGGCAATGGTGCAGAAGTTCCAGTAGAAACAGGGTAGATAGGGCCAGATAATCAGCCTGGGCAGAGCCCCTTTTCTGTGCTGCTGCTATTCAGATGGTAAAATGGCAGACTGAGTTTGCAGTACAGAAAGGAAATACAACTGGTTCCACCAGCTAAAGTTTCATGTCCATGATTCCCACCTCTCCACATTGTATTTGACAAGGGATGTGTATCCCTTGCCTGGGCCCCCGAGATGGTTAATTGCCCCAATCATTAAGAATTGAAAGAAAGGTTGCAGGGTCCTTTGTCCTAGCAGACAAATAGACTCTGGTTGGCCAGCCAGGTTTATGAAATACAGGTGGCCTTTGTATAGTTCTCTTTGACTTTGGCCTCTACAGTCCATAATGTGTCATCAACATTTCTTCAGAGATAACAAGATGTATGGTATGTTTCTTTGAAACCGCCAGGTAACTCCTCTTGTTCAGGTATCACAGACAGACACAGATTCAGTCATTTTAACAGATTTTTGTCCAGTTTTTTTTAATTTTAGAGATAAACATGATATCTATATCTATTTTATAAAAATATATACAGGGTGAGGTCTCAGTCCCCTCACAGAATCCATCATCACTGTTGATTGGTAATGATCTACAAGGCAGCGATCTCAGAAAGCACATGAGTAGCACCCTTAAATGATTGCAATTTATTTATTGTTCCTTATACAGGGATCATTGAGATAAGTCTGCTCCTGCACTACTTCTACAAGGAATGTCAAATGGCTTGCCCCACCTCCTATGTTCCTATTACAAAAAAAATAATTGTTTACTGCTTACAGCTTTCCAATCAAAACACAAAATTACTCTCATAGTGTATTATTATGATCAGATGAGGAGGGGTAGAAAGGTTCCCCTCTTTTCTCACTCCTCGGTCGACCGCAACAGGTTTTTTTTAAAAGGATGTGCTTGCCAATTTAATGAGTGTTTAACCATTTACGTGCTGCGACTGTAAAAGATGCACACAGTAAGCTTTTAAAAAATAAAAGAGAATAGTATTTTTTGTACTTAACACTTGGCATAAATAAAAATGCTCCAACTCACACATGCACATGTGTTCAAAAGTTCACACACACACACACACACACACACACACACACACACACACACACACAGATAAGTTACAAAGTGGGAGAATAGACTAAGCAATTATTTTAAAGCCCAATAAAAGTCAGTAGTCTACAAATCAATGACTTGGATGGTTCCAGGCTGGTTCAATTATCCCTCTTGATTTGACATCGAGATGATTTAACGAGATGGGAGATTTGCCTATTTTTTTCTGGAGCCAGCAGCTGCTGAATTGATTTCTAAAACACTACCTGTGTGGGTAAACAAACAACAAGCAGAGCTCGAGCTTGCAGGCTGGATGGAGAGAGAGAAATAGTACCCACTCAGTGTCCTGCTTCTTATGTTCTGGAAGGCCAGGAGAAAAGGTGGTTCTTAAAACACAAAATAGAGTTAGTTGGCTCATCACATGTTCCCTTCTCACTGACTGACCAGTTACCTAAACATGGTCACGGCAAGTTGATTTCAAGTCCATGGTTTAGATATGATTGGCTATATGAGCTTCTTTCTCAGCTGGCGTCCATTGTCAAAGTGATTGTGTCTATTGCTTGTTCCCCATCCAGTTGAATACACAGGTGATGGTCTAGATGTCTTGTGAATGGGTCAAGCGATGTGGTTATTCACATTCCTCTAAGGTTTATTTCACTTTGTTATTTTTTCACTATTGTGCAGCAGACATATTATGCTCAGCAGAATTCATATTAGCTGAGATTATAATAGCAATATACATGACATGGAGTAGTAGGTCATGATATCACATGATTAGTATTACATCAATACTAGTCTCTATTCCACTAGAATAATGCCAGAAGATACCATGCATTGTAACTTTAAAAATGGCTCTATACAAGGAATAGAAGCATGAAGTTCTGAACGATACCATTTGGCCTGTGAATCTTTGCTGCATTATGTAGCTCCTTTAAACAAATATTTCTTGCTGACCTTGATTTTGTTTGCTTTAATTATTCAGGTATATGATGATGGAAAATATTTGTATCTTGTCATGGAACTAATGAGAGGAGGAGAACTGCTTGATCGAATACTGCGGCAGAAATGTTTCTCAGAAAGAGAGGCCAGTGCAGTACTTTATACAATCACAAAGACTGTGGAGTACCTACACTCACAAGGGGTATGTTCTAATTGTTAATTTTGCAGGTTTTAATTTTAATGGTGTATTACAAAAGCATAGAGTTACAAAGCATGTGTGCAAACAAAAAATAAACTTGGAAGAAAGGCATACATTTTCCAGGGAACCCCATATCCAAATGCTGTCCTCGCCTTGGGCAGATATTCTGGGCAGATTGCATCCCTAATACAGGCATACCCCAGGGAGTAGGACAGGAAAATCTGCTGCTACTGCACATCTGAAAGGTTGAGCACCAGGATCCAGAAGGCCCAAAGATTACTGGATAAGCTGTGAGCATTTTGGCACCCAATTGTAAAAATAATTTGTAAAAATAGAAGAGCCAGCAATGCCTGGCTCACCTCATTTAAATGGGAATGTTTGGCTTATTCCTATTGCAGGCAGAGATCATTCTTCAGCCCTTGGGAGAATTTCCATAAATTCTAGGGCTACATTTAGGGGATGGAGGCCCAGTGCTGTCCTCGGAACATCAGTCTCTTAAATTCTACGTTCTGTAAGAAACTGTGATTGGGTGTGAAGTAAATGAAACCCAGCAAAGTGAATGAAAGCCTGTTCAAGGCTCCAGCTGTAACCTTAGAGAGGACAAATGAGGCTGATCGATACAAAGGGTGAACAGTGGCTACTAACTGAAAGTAATATCTGTTCAGGGGATAACTTGTGTTGGGAGCTGAAAGATGCAGGACAATTAAACAACTCCACACAGCATCCAAACCCTGTTACCCAATCTGTCTTCAATCCCAAAGAAAACCACTCATAGTCTGGAACATCCAGCAGAACTCAGCGAAGACATTGACATCCAGGACTAAGTATTCAAAAAATTTGCACACAATTGTGAGGGTAAAGAAAGCCTAATAAGAACTCAGTGCGTGGGCTGTTAAAGGATGCTGAGAAGCATCAGTTTATGATGGAGAGGTATGTGGACATTGGGCATTTTAAGGGGGTGCTCACCTCCAACCAAAAGCAAGTGCCACAAAGAGATTCTCATAAGACATATGGGAAGAAACCATTGATGCTACCACTTCTCAGGAATACCACTACCCATCCTGAAGGTTGAGTTTTTTTTTTCCATTCATTACAGTCTTCCAGAAATCTAAGAAAACAGTAAAGTCTTACATTTATATCACACCTTTCATTATCGCAGAATGTCCTAAAGTGCTTTACAGCAAAAAGGAAGTACATTTAAAATGTGATCTGTGTTGTAGTGTATGGAAATAAGGCAGCCAGTTTGTGTACAGTAAGTCCCCAGAAGCAGCAAGGATATAAATGGCATGATAATCTGTTTCAGAAATATAGGTTGAAGGATAAACATTGGCCAGACACCAGGAAAGCTCCTCAGCTCTCTCTATAACGTCACTGAGTTAAAAGATAATGCAGCACAGAAAGAGGCCATTCACCCCATCATGCCTGTCCTGTTTCTTTGAAAGAGCTAACTAATTAGTCCCCATGCCCTGCTCTTGCCCCATAGCTCTGCAAATTTCTCCTTTTCAAGTTAATATCCAACTCCACTTTGAAGGTTGCTATTGAATATGCTTTTATTACTTCTCAGGTCATGCATTTCAGATCATAACAGCTCAATGCATAAAAAGGTCATCTTGAATTCTATTCGGAAATGACAGAATTGTTAAATCCACCATCCATGCTTTAGTTTCCATGCAAAGGACAGCACTTCTGATCTTGCCAGCTTAGATTATATACTCATGTCTCTACAGAGGGACTTGGACCTGTGTTCTTTTGACAGGGATGAGAGTGCTACCACCAGCTGAACCAACGCTGACTCTTGGAGATCTTTCAGTGGGGAACTTATAGTCTTTGAGTTTCTTTACTTTTGAGGAGCGTAAGGCTGGACAAGTGACACCTAATTTCACATTGCTGCATGGCAATTTCTTATGTTACAGCAGTGACTACATTTCAAAAGTACTCCATTGGCTGGAAAGTGGTTTGGGAGATCTTGCAATCATGAAAGACACTATAAAAGTGCATGCTTTTTTTGTTCTTTTACCTACAGAAGTAGATTGTACTTCCACAATGGAGAAATATTGTGTTGTTAAAATGTTTCTAAAGTAATATACAAATGCTTCCTTTGTAGGAAGAAGGACATGCAATCATAGCTATATAAATTACATTGTTTGGAAAATGTCTTTATGTAGGTTCACAAGCCTGCAATATGAATTATGCAACAGTTTGATTTTGAGATTTGATGGTCATGGTGATTTACTTTATTCAGATACTGCGCTGGTTAAATGGATGTTAAAATTCTTTTGTGTGATATTTTAACATAGTCATTAACATATTCATGGTCACTGGGTTAATTGCAATATTGATGTGGTGAATAAAGGAATTTTATGCCAATGTATTAACCAATACAGTACTAGGGAATATTTGCACCCCTTTTTAATGCTGTTTGGTCTCCCATATTCACATTCATCCACGGCATTACATTTCTGCTCCACCACTCAGATATTTATATTCAGTTTTGCATTATCTGTCTTGAGTGACAGTATTTTACAGAAATATGATGAATTAGCAATTAATAACAGCATAATAAGACTGTGTAAACTATTTTTACAGTATTGTCATTCATAATGAATATTTGGATGTGCAATGTGCTTGAACAAAAGACAATTATATCTCTTTGTTCAACATTAAATGTGTTGAAATTCCCATACTAGATTTTTGTTTATCTGGAATTTCAGATGTATTCTTAGAATGAACACATTTGTTTTAAGACTAGAAGCTTAGAATACTCATTAACACCAATTCTGAGTATTGGAACACTATTTCATCATAAAATAGAAACGTATATGTTCAATTAGTTCTGACCTGAGCCATGCAAGAGAAGACTGAGGGATCCAAAACACACCCATATCAAGAGAAGGAAATATCAAATGTGGTGTTGGTACTGGGTCATTATGGCTTGGCTTCTGGTGAAGTTGAGAGTTGTTTTGATCCATCAAATTGATTCTTTTGTGTTAAATCCTATCTTATGGATGGGTCTGCCCAGTCCATAACCTCATATCATAAAATATATATGAAATAAAACAAATACTTTTCATTTTAATGTGCTTTGCTAGTACAGTGTCTTTTTACAGTTTAAACCTGGGTTTGAATCCAGCGCAAAATGATGGGAAGAAAATCTATGTTGAGGTTGGCATTCTTCTCACTAGGCTTTAGATAACTCTGTAATCAATGCTGTTGTACTGGATGGCCTTAGTTGCTTGAACATTAAGAAGCTTATCACAAGTTTACGTTGCTCAGCCACGGGGTCTTAATTAGTTAACACCAGTAAAACCCTAATGTACAATTGGGCTCCATTGGCCTCAACATTGCCACTGTACCCAAGGCTGTGTGCTTATGGGAAGAGAACTGGAGGGATTTTAACCCAACACTGACAGTGAAAACTGTGCAGGTTGCAGTTAAGATGTCCCAGGTGACTTAGCTCCCAGAATGCCCCCCTGAATCCAACTGTTTCTGACTTGATGAATGATTGAGGACAAGTGACTACAGCCAGCAGAGTCCTAATCCACAAAAGCTAACTGAGGTCCAGTGATGTAATCGAGCCCCAAAGTGATGTTAACTTTGGCCTGAACTATGTCATTCCCTCCAGGTGAAGGCTAACATGAAGATAAGCAGGAAGCTGAAGAGCATAAGATTTTATTATCCTTTTTGGGGCCAGGACTGCGGAATGTTTAAACTTCCTCTTCTCCATACTCCCCCTGGCCCCCAATCCCCCTCTCCAACCCCGCATCACTTCCATCCTGCAAGAAGTTCCCTGGAACACCTTCCAGACACTTCCCCAAGTGTGAGGAGGAGGCCCAAATGCCACACCTTTTCCAGAGGCTTCTTGCTTGTAATGTTAATGAGACTTAGCAGTTAAAATTATCTTGGTCTCATACTACTACAGGCGAATGAGGAAGCAACTGAAACCAATGGTGTTCTGCTGAAAACCCACTGGCAGTTAAAATTTCTCTCAATGTATGTTACAATTCAAGCAAACAGAAATATTGTGGATTTATGGTCTCAGCTTTGCCTTTGAGTCACAAGCTTGTGGATTCGAGTTCCACTGCAGAGGCTTGAACACAAAACCTAAACTGGCATTTCAATGCAGTACTGAAGGAATGCTGCTGTGCCATATGTATAATTTTTTTACATGGGCCATTAAATAAAAGCCCCATCTTCCTATTAAGTATACATTCAGGATCCAAAGGCATTATTTGAGGAAATGCAGGGAGTTTCCCCAGCATTCTGGACAATATTCATCCCTCAACCAACATCACTAAAACAAATGACCTGATCATTATCATATTGCTGTTTGTGGAAATTTACTGGGCATAAATTGGCTGCTGAGTATTACAACAGTGACTATACACTTCACTGTAAGGTGCTTTGAGAAGTCCTGAGGTTTCAAAAGTGCTATGTAAACACAGGCCAGGATATTGAGATCGGCGAGTGGGGGGTGGGGGGGGTGTGGGGCCGATGCATAAAAAGACGTGGGATGATATTGGGCGGAACTCCTGATGTCAACCCGCATCATTTCAATTTTCAGGTCGGCGGGGGCGCAGATAAATCAGCTGTGCACCCACCGACCTGTCAATGGTTGATTGAGGCCATTTAAAAACTAATTCAAGTAGTTAAAGGACCTGCCCGTCCAACCTTAAGGTTGGCGAGCAGGTCGGGTGCCCTGGGAGGCTTCAGAAAAAGCATAAAGCCTCATCCACAGGCGGGATGAGGTTTCATGTAGGTTTTTAAAAATTTAATAAAAGTTTGATTAAAAGTGATAGACATGTCCCAACTCATGTGACAGTGTCAGATGAGGGGACATATCAGGGAAATTTTATTTCTTTACATTTATCATTTTTAAATTTGGTGCCGATTTCCCTGAGGCAGCACTTAGCCTCAGGGAGATGAGCGTGCTCTTTCACGCGCATGCACGAAAGAGTGCACTCTCGGCTGAGGGAATCCCCCACCACCCGCACAGGGAACGCATAGCACTTCCTGGCGGATGTCACGCTGGGCAGGCCTTAATTGGCCCGCCCACGTAAAATAGCGGTGCGCCCCCAATTGTGGGTGCCGATCGGAGGCACGCCCACATGTGCCCACTTCTGAACGTCCACCCCCCAAAAGGAAAACATTCTGCCCATAAGCTTTTTGGTTTCTCCAGCATAATTTGGAGACTGTTACACATGTTGAGAGCTTTCCATACATTCCATGGTTTTCAGCTGATTACAAAGCTCCCACTGAAATGAATTTTTACCAGGTCCAGCTGAATAAAGTTAGGAAGATGCTTGATGTGCACAGTGAAAATGCCACACTGCTGTAACAATGTACATTCTGTGTTATCTTTGGGGTAGGCCAGATGGAGAGTCATCCTACATCTCACCCATTCTATGTCTCACTCATGTTATACTTGATTTGGGAATTCTTGGTACTGACACTGGGTGCTCAAAATAGAACGTATTTCATTCACTGGGACTGACATCCTGTTCCCTGATAAGGACAACAATAACTGTGGGTAGAATTTCCTTTGCAGTTGAAATACTTCTGTGTGCTATTTTCTTGTCAATACATTGGTATAAAATTCTCCTGCGCACTATTTTAAAAAGTAGTCATAAACTCATTTATCTTGAAAGAGCTTGAAGACAGCATGTTGAGGGTAATTTTCACTTTCACCGCCTGGGCAGTTTCTATAGGAGTGTACAACCCGCTCTGCCAGATTACTGCCCAGACAGCGAATGTGAAAATTACTGACATGCAGACCGTGTACAAGATTGCCCACCACTACATATCAGATTATGGAATTCATCACTCCCAGTAAGGGACGGCACTCACAGACAGAAGACATCAGGAAAGCTTTATCATTTGTGATTTATAGTTGGTGATTCAGTGCTTCTTTCTCATTCCTACTAGGTTGTTCATCGAGATCTGAAGCCAAGTAACATCTTGTATGTGGATGAGTCAGGAAATCCAGAATCTATTAGGATATGTGACTTTGGTTTTGCCAAGCAGCTCCGGGCTGAGAATGGCCTTCTAATGACTCCATGTTATACTGCCAACTTTGTAGCACCTGAGGTAAGGGGCTTCACAGTTCCATGTTGTTTGTCTGAAGAGATTAACAAGAACTCATTAACACTGTAAACTGATGCATGTTTCTAATGGTGTTTTGTGTAGTTCTGTTGATTTTCCAAACATACGCTTCAAAATATATCCTATTTAGATAAGGATTGATGCATTGAAGTGCATTGATCAGAATAATAGTAATTGTCTTAGCGAGGTCTTTTACAAAAGTGCACTATCAGATGTTTTTTTCTGGAACACATTACTCATTGTTCTGTGGGAGTTAGCTCCTTGTACAGTTTGGGTAAGCACTCAGGATAATGGGTCTAGTTTACAACATTTCTATACTTACAAAAATAGGTATAGTGTTCATAACGGAAAAACAAAAATAATTGCCTTTCAAATATTTTAAAGACCAGAATTGCTAATCTATTTTGAGTGCATTGTATTTGGGGATTTTCAAACATTTTCTGTGGAACAGATGTGGATACGAGTCATACTGAAGTGTTACGATAAGGCTAATGATTTAAACTCCATTTTTTGGTCACAAGAACAAAAATGGAACAATAGAACAAAGACTGGATCGGTGTATTGATAAGCTTATCCAAGAGGTAATGAGAAGTCACTGAAGCAGTGACGCAAAATGATGTGGAACAATAAGGGATTCTCATTTTAGCTGCTTCCAATGGGAATTTTATTTATTCATTCGTAGGATATGGGTGTCACTGGCTAGACCAGCATTTATTGCCCTTCTCTAACTTCCCTCATTCAGAGGGCATTTAAGAGTCAGCCATATTGCTCTGGATCTGGGGTGACATGTCACAGGCCAGACCAGGTAAGACAGCAAATTTACTTAGTGAACCAGGTGGGCTTTTACAACAATCAACATCATCAAACTTTAATTCCAGATTTATTTTTATATTGAATTTAAATTTCACCAACTGCCATGGTGGGATTCAAACCTGGGTCCTCAGAGGATTACCCTGGGTCTCTGAAAACTAATCCAGTGACATTACCACTATGCCACCGCCTCCTCTCCACATTCATGATTAACAAAACTAGCCTAGGATTAGACAGAGGGCCAGGTTTCAGAGAAGACTGTTCCAGGAAAGTAAATATATTTTAGCCCACTTAAAAGGGTCAGTGTGGCATACTTTCTTATTTTGTTGACTGTAAGATAAAGCAGTTTAACAATTCATATCTAACATTTAATAGTGTTACTTCACCTGCCTTTCAGAAGATTGTGAAAGTACAAATAGCTGGAGCATGTCGTCCTGTTCATATGAGAGTGTCTCATTGTTACATGGCCTCCAGGCTTTGCTATCATATGCTTAGATAGTGAGTAGCAAAAGTAAAATTACCATCAGAGATACATGTTTGTTTACAGGAAAGACTGGTGATGCTAATTAGGAGTAGACTTGAAACTCGTAGCAGCATTTACCAACTGTTTTAATCAATACACTGTTACAATTTTTCAGTTGTCTCAAAAATGTGGTGTGAGTATGGGTCAGTGTTGCAATTCCCATATGACCAAGCTCAGTACTGTTGCATTATCTGGGGTTTTATACAAATACAAACAAAATCAAAGGGCTGGGGTTGAACAGAGCTTTATTGGGAGACCTTTTCTTGCTTCTATTTACTTGTGTCACTCACTGCGCAAGACTGACTAGAACACGTGATAAACATCACTTCCTTTGATGATATATATATTTACATAAACATATGTTCAAATGATTATACTTATTTTATCCAACATATTATCTTAATATACAAACCAATATACTATCACACCACCTCTTAAATAAAATACCCAGATAGTTCAGCACTAATGTGTACACACATAGGTATCCCTTGTGGAGCAGAAAAAATGATCAGGTTAAGCACTTTACAGAGAGCATTCAACTGTAACACGAATACTTGGAATACTACTCATCAAGGTGTTGCCTATGTTTGGAAGTGCACTGGTTATCAGCTGACTCAACCAGACCTTGTAACAACTACATGAGAGTGTGCTTTTGTTGGGTCTGTTCCTTCATCCTGTATTCAGACTGAATGTCTTCAGTTGTCAGTGTGCTTGCAGGTTGGTCACTCTGTCCATGCATGGCAGATGGTCCCTTGAGATGAAACCTATTCCTTCTGAGCATCATTCCATTTGGTGTCATCACCTCATAAGATTGTGGTTCCTTGCATACTCTTGGCACTTCTGCTGGGATCCATGTCAGCTCTTGTGGGTGTTGGATCCTCAGCTTCTAGCCAATGTAGTGTGGTGGTAATTCAGCACATGCATATATCAGGCATGTTTTTCATCCTGTCTCACCTCTAACGTACCTAGTCTGTCATTATGAAGTACTTGGTAAAGTGGTTCACATTGGTCGACCAAACAGGATTTCAGTGGTGGTGGCAATCCAGAGTTTAATGGAGTTTGTGTGCTTCTTGATTAGCAATTTCATTGTCCTGACCATACGTTCAGCCATTCCCTTAGAATGAAACTGCCAGGGTATTGACATGATATGGCTGATAGTCCATTTTTCACACATACCTTGAAAAGACCATTGCCTGACACCACTTCCAGCACAGCACTGAAATGACTGAAGATAGTGCTAACAGTGCTGGCCACTGCTGCACTCGATGTGTCCCGAAGCTTTGAGCAATTGGGAATTTAGGATGATAGCCATGGGTAAGTAGTTTCTCATGCCCACTGTGAACTGGTCTGTTGCTTGCTTGATCCATGGCAAAAACAGGATGTCATGTGGTTGGGTTGGCTCTTTCTGCTGACTGGCTTGGTGTTCCTGACATGCATCACAAGCCCTTACTACCTATTTGATGCCCTTGCTGATGCTGGACCAGAACACTGACTTGCAAGTAAGTCATCTTGTCTTCTCAATTCATATGTGGCACTGGTAGAGCTGACCAGATACGTCAGCCCGAAATGATGCTGGAATTTACACTTGGCATCCTTTGAAGAGCACTCCATTTGAAATACCAATCTCATCCCAATATGGCCAGTATGTCCTCAGATCCATGGGGATCTCCTGGATGGTTTCAGACCAACCGTCTATAATGACCTGCCACAGTGTTCTGAGTTGTAGGCCTTGAGAAGTCTCTCTCCAGAGTTACTCTCATTTGTGATAACCAAAGCAGATCAGGTTGATATTGTAGACACCTTGAAGCTTGTCAACCTGAAAGTTGAGCGGTATGTCTCATGCATTTCTGGGGTTAGGCTGTCTGCCAAAGTGTTTGCTGAACCATCTGATTATTGGGTTTGTACCTGATGCCACAGTTATAGCCTTAAATCTTAATCAGTAAGCTCTGGAGTCAAGGCGGTGCACTAAACGATTACCTCCAGATCATTTCCAAGGGTTTGTGGTCTGTCTCAACTATGAACTCTTTCCCGAATAAGTATGTGTGGAATCTGGTAATCCTAAAGCCAAGTGCAAGAGGTTAATGCATGATATTCGAGTAATTTTCCCATGGGTGGGGGGGATAGACTTTTTGATCCAAATGCAATGGGTTTACTGTCCTGAAGAAGACATGCACAAGGACCTTCCCATGATACATCGACTTCTAGCATTATCACTTTCTGTGGATCATAATGTTGAAGATATGACTCAGCTGATGGTGCTTGTTTCAGTGCATTGAATGCATGATGATGAACCGAGGCATTTTTGTAGGTCTTCCTTGTCCTGCAGTGTTGGCATTGGCATTGATTGTATGTCTTCGATCTTGCCAGGGTCCAGGAAGATACTTGCACTAGAGTAAATGGATCCAAATAAATGAATTGTAGTCTGCCTTAATGGAATACTTTCTACCTTTGAGAAACAAAGCTTTATGCCTGGCAGTCTACTTCAGCAAATGTGAGTTTCTGTCATGTTCCTCTTTCGTGTGTGCTACCACAGCAATGTCATCTGCAATGCATACACAGCCTGGTACTTGTTCTGTAATGCCTTCCATGTTTGTTGAAAAATGTCTTGGCTACGTGATAGCCAGAAGGTACATGGAGGAAACAGTATCTGCCAAAAGAGTTTCTGAATGGCATCAGCTCTTGTGACTCTTTTGACAGGCGTACGGACCAAATCTGTTTTTGGCACAGAGCTTGGAAAAGTGTTTTACTCCTACAAATATTGGGTAAAGCTCTTCCAGTGTTGGTACCTTTTGAGGCTTTTTTGGTGTCCTTGGGTCCAAACATAACCGAATGGAACCATCCTCCTTGACTGTGGAGGTAATGGGCTGCAGTAGTCCATGCGGTGTTGCACTCAGTGAATTATGCTTTGTCTCTCCACGCTATCCAATTTGGTCTGACAAAAACAAAAGTACACAAGAATTAGAAGCAGGAGTATGCCATGCGGCCCCTCGAGCCTGCTCTGCCATTCAATAAAAACATGGCTGATCTGATTGTTGCCATAGCTCCACTTTCCTGTCTGCAACCCCACAACTCTTGACTCCGTTGTTGATCAAAAATTCATATACAAGAACACATTGACAAGAATTCTGTTTTTCTCCTGCTGCATTTCCATAGTGGGTCAATAGATGGCGCTGCATCTTCCTTGAGGTGAAGGACTGCATCTCTGTGGAAGTCACCAACTGTGTCAAACCTGTCCGGGTACAACCTCTGGAGGTCTTGGATTGATTTTATGGGTGTGTGAGTACTTTGATTGCTATGGTCTTTTGACTGGGCCAACTCTTGGATAGTCGGATCTTGTAGGAGCTTGTAGGGCCATGTTGAGCTCATCGTATACTGGCAATCCTGCTACTGCTGGACCTAACACATCCACTATGTGAAATGTCTGCCCAGACCAGGCTAAATCTTTGTACCTGCATTCCAGGTTTAAGGTGCCAAGCCAATGTATTGGCAATCCATTGTAGGTCATGAGCTTTGTGGTGGTGGGTTGGACCACCAGTTTCCATCTCTCATGGTATATATCCTTGAGGGTTTAGAAAGATAGGCTGTTGGCACTTGCACCTGTGTCAACCTTCACTCACAGTTGATGTCTCCCAGCTTTATTTCAGCAAATAGTCTGCACTCTGCAAAGGCTTCAGTTTTGGTTATGAAATTAACCTGTTCCCTAGAGTGATCATGTAAAACAGCTGCTCAACCATCACCTTGATTCGTCTCACAGAATCACAGAATTGTTACAGTCCAGAAGGAGGCCATTTGGCCCATCGTGTCTGCACTGGCTCTCTGAATGAGCAACTCCATAGTACCATTCTGCCACCTTCTCCCCGTAACCCTGCACATTCTTCCATTTCAGATAACAGTCTAATTCCTTTTTGAATGCTTCAGTTGAATCACAGTCTCAGGCAGTGCTTTCCAAACCCTAATCACTTGCTGCATAAAAAGATTTCTCCTCACTTCACTCTTGCTTCCTTTTCTAATCACTTTAAACTTGTGCCCTCTGATTCTTGATCCTTTGATGAATAGGAACAGTTTCTC
This sequence comes from Carcharodon carcharias, assembly GCF_017639515.1. Classification (NCBI taxonomy): domain Eukaryota; kingdom Metazoa; phylum Chordata; class Chondrichthyes; order Lamniformes; family Lamnidae; genus Carcharodon; species Carcharodon carcharias. Next base: position 161,241,796 of record NC_054468.1, read on the forward strand.
CCTATCTGTCCAAACACCTCATGATTTTGAATACCTCTATCAAATCTCCTCTCAGCTTTCTTTTCTTTAAGGAAAACATTCCTAACTTCTCCAATCAGTCTTCATAACTGAAGTTCCTCATCCCTGGTATCATTCTTGTGAACCTCTTCTGCAGCCTCTCGAATGCCTTCACCTCATCTAATTTGATTCGGCATTCTCCCATTTCACAGACGTTGCAGTGCCTATGGCGATGCCTTAAAGTATCTCACCTCCCTTCACCTCTGGGTGACGTGCATTTGTGGTTGGAGAGCTGCCCACTCTGGCTTCTGGCCATCTTCCTGGTGCTAGACCCCTGGCAGAGTTTGGCCCAGCGTCCTCTAAAGCCATAGTCCTTGCATGTGTCTGCCTATGCCAGGCATTTTCATGGTTTGTGGGAGAGCCCACAGTTACTGTCCACCTTTGCTTGGCTGCTCTGGATATCGAACCAACAGTAATTACAGACCCTAAGGCTTGCAAACATTGTCTTCCATTGCACTAGCAAATTGCCCCCGCAAGGCAATTGGTCCTGGCTCAGTTTAGGTGCAATCAAGTCTAGTTTGTACAGGTCACATTGCCCCAGAACAGGACCAATATCCCAAGAATCTAAAGCTTTCCCTCCTGCACTATTTTTCCAGCCACACATTCATCTGCTTTATCCTCCTATTTCTGTACTCACTTGCACGTGGTGCCAAGAGTAATCCAGAGATTCCTACTTTTGAGGTCCTGTTTGCCCATTTCCACTTAGTTCCCTAAACTCTGACTGCAGGACCACATCCTTTTTTCTACCTATGGCATTGGTACTGATGTGGACCACAACCGCTGGCTGTTATCACTCCTCCATCAGCTCTGCAGCCATTCAATGACATTCTTGACCCTGGCACAGGGAGGCAGCATACCATCCTGGATTCACATCTGCAGCCATGGGAAATGCATATCTGTTCCCCTAATTATTGAATCTCCTATAACTATTGCTCTTCCACATTCCTTTATGCCCCCCTGTACTGCTGAGCCAGCCTGATGCCATGGCCCTGGCTCTGGCTGCACTCCCACATGAACCATCTCTTTCATCAATATTCAGAACTGAATACTGGTTAGAGAATGAGATGCACTCAGGAGACTCGTGAATTACCTGCGTGTTTCTTCTTGACTGTCTGGTGGTCAACCGTTCCCTCTCTCCCTACATACTGTTAAGCTGCAGGCTGACCACATCTACAAACGTGCTATTCAAGAAGCTCTCAACCTCAGGGATGTGCCACAGTGATGCCAGCTGCTGCTCAAATTCTGAAACCCAAAGCCTGAGCTGCTGCAGCTGATGATCTTCCTGCACATATGGTTATCTAGGACACAGGATCCATCTTTGAGTCATGAAATAGAATATGCACTCCAGAGGTCAGAGCTGCCCTGCCATTGAAAAAGGACTCAGAATCACAGAACTATTACAGTGCAGAAGGAGGCCATTTAGCACATTGCGTCTGCACTGGTTCTCTGAATGAGCAATTCACCTAGTGCCATTCCTCTGCATTCTCCCCATAATTCTGAATGTTCTTCCTTTTCAGATAACAATCTAATTCCTTCTTGAATGCCTCAATTGAACCTGCATCCATCATATTCTTAGGCAGTGCATTCCAGACCTTAAACAATCACTGCATGAAAAAGTTTATCCTCATGTTGCTTTTGCTTCTTTTACACATCACTTTAAATCTCGTTCTCAATCCTTTCATGAGTGGAAACAGTTTTTTTTTTTCCTTATCTACTCTGTCCAGACCCCTCATAATCTTGAATACCTATATAAAATCTCCTCTCAAATTTCTCTTCTCCAAGGAAAACAGTCCCAACTTCATCAATCTATCTTCAAAAATGAAGTTCTTCATCCCTGGGACTATTTCTGTGAATCTTCTCTGTACCCTATCCAATTTCCTAAAGTCCATGCCCAGATTGGATGCAATATACCAGCTGAAGCCATACTAGTGTCTTATACAAGTTCAACATGACCTCCTTTCTCCTGTACTCTATGCCCCTATTAATAAAACCTTGGATATTGTATGTTTTATTCTTTCAGCCTGTCCTGCTACCTTCAATGACTTGTGCACATACACACCCAGGTCTCGCTGCTTCTGCACCCCCTTTAGAGTTTTACCCTTTGTTTTATATTGTCTCTCCATATTTTTCATACCAAAATGAATCACTTCACATTACTTCGCATTGAACTTCATCTGTCACTTGGCCGATTTCACCAACTTATTTATGTTCTTTTGAAATTCAACCCTATCCTACCCACGGTTCACAATGCTTCCAAGTTTCGTATCATCTACAAATTTTGAAATTGTGCCCTGTACACCAAAGTCTACGTCATTAATGCATATCAGGAAGAGCAAGGGTCCCAACACTGACCTCTGGGGAACTCCACAACAACCCTTCCTCCAGGCCAAAAAACATCCTTTAACCAGTACTCTCTGTTTCCTGTCACTCAGCCAATTTTGTATCCATGTTGCTACTGTCCCTTTTATTCCATGAGCCATAACTTTGCTCAGAGCCTGTTGTGCTGCACTGTATCAAATGCCTTTTGGAAGTCTATGTACACCACAACAACGTACCAGCCTATATAAAAGCAAGATACTGTGGATGCTGGAGAAGTGCTGGAAATGGCAGCAAACCTGGCAGCATCTTTGGAGAGAGAAACAGAGTTAACATTTCAAGTGAATGTGACTCTTCTCCAGAGCTGAAGGGGGGTCAAAATGTGGTGGGTTTTAAGCCAGTGAAAAAGGGGAGGGAGAGGAAGAACAAAAAGGAAGGTCTGAGATAGGGTAGAGGGCAGGAGAGTTTAAATGTCAAAGATGTCACAGAACTAAAGGGAGAGGGAATGATAATGGTTGTAGCAAAGAAACAAAACATTTGTGTAGAGTGAATGTGAATGGCAAACTAATGAACAGAAATAAAAACAGAAAATGCTGGAAAAGCCCAGCAAGTCTGGCAGCATCTATGGGGAGAGAAAAAGAAAGTTAACTTTTCAAGTCCATAGATCTCTTCTTCAGAGCCATACGGACTCGAAAGGTTAACAGTTTCTCTCTCTGCAGAAGCTGCCAGACCTGCTGAGTTTAAACAGTATTTTGTGTTTTTATTTCAGATTTCCAGCATCCGCAGAATTTTGCTTTTAGAGTAATGAAAAACTTTGTCTGAAAGCGAAAACATGAAAAACAAGATTCAGATCAGCACTTGGGCCAAAAAACAAAGAATCAAAATAGGGCATAGAGTTCATGGTCTGAAATTGTTGAATTCAGTGTTGAGTCCCAGAGGGCTGTAAAGTCCCTAATTGGAAGATGAGGTGCTGTTCCTTGAACTTGTCTGGAGCTACACTGGAACATTGCAGCAAGCTGAGGACAGAAATGTGAACACGAAAGCAAGGTGGTGAATTAAAATGCCAAGTAACCGGAAGCTCCAGCCTCTGACTGCGCCCTGATCCGTTCCATCTCTCGACACTTCCCAGATGAACTCCAATGTGCCCCAGTCCGCTCCGGCTCCCAACTCTGTCCTGGTCTGCTCCAGCCTTCAACTTGTCCTGTTTCCTCCAGCTCCCAACTCCACGCTGATCTGCTCCAGCCTTTGATTCCTTCCCGGTCCTCTCCAGCTCCCGACCCTCTCTTCAGGTAAATGTCAGTTTGTCCTGGTCCACTGCAGCTCCCAACTCTCTCTCCAGCTAGGACCTGTTGGATCTGCCTGCATTGAATCACAGGAAACCCAGCCAATCAGCATTATATTCAAATAACTGCCGCAATCTGAGGAATGGAATCTATTTAAACATTATAATCACATACATGCCTTTCCAAAGCAGGTTATTCAGACACCCCCAAACCTATCACGGTTAAACCGTAAGTAAGTGCATTCTCAGCAGGTTGGGCTAGCGTTTTGCACATTTGCTAATTTTACCCACCCCAACCCCACACTCTGCCCAAGCCTCTCCCACCTGTTGTGGGGATGTTAAAATTTCTCCCAAACATTCTGATGATAAATCATGCATTTTCCAGCAATTTGACTGAATCAACTGAAATGTAAATTTTTTAAGGATCCATTGTATTGTCTTAAACTGATGAATAAATAATTTCTTAACATTTCTGCTATAGGTACTCAAGAGGCAAGGATATGATGCAGCCTGTGACATGTGGAGTTTAGGGATTCTACTCTACACTATGCTGGCAGGGTAAGACAGCGATTGTTTCCATCAACAGAATGTGTGATTGGCTGCCAGGAGGGTGTGAGAAATCTGAAAGTGAAGCAAGCAGGGACAGAAATTTTCATCCCATGGGCGGGCATGCACCCGACCGAACAGGAGTAAAATAGTGCGCAATGATGTCAGGTGAGCATCCCGACATCATCGCACATTCGTGCGATATTTCGCACGGCAGGTGCATGCAGGTGCCAAAGCAATGCCTACCATTAATTAATGGACTACTTAAGGCCCTTAACAGTCCAATTGACTGTGATTTTACCTTGCCTTTGTGATTTTCTGCTCATCACGCAAAATGGGCAGGTGGCCAGCCGACATTTTCACAAACCTCATCCAAGGGCAGGATAAAAAGGGCGTCAGCAGCATTGTCACTGTGAGTAGTGAGCAGTTTTGGAGATAGTTTGCTGCTGGTGACTTATTGGTACTTGGCAGCTTCATCTCTGTTCAGGGCTTCATTCTTAGCATTTCCAGGACACATTGATGTCTGCCAGATCCCCAGAGGATTCAGACCGTGTGGACCCTTCCTGGTATTGGGCAACCTTCTTTTACCCGGGTAATGGAGATTGTGGCCTCTGTTGGGGGCATCATCTCTGAGGAGGAAGAGAAGGGCAGAAGGGAGAGGAGGCCAGATGTCCCAATGAGGCTTCCAGGGAAGGGACCTGTGGGAGGAGAGATGCAGGCATAAGGGGTGCAGGGCCAGCAGGTAGTCCAAGGCCGCAGAAGACGCCACTATCCTGCTGCTAAGGTTTACATGTAGCGATGCAGCTACCTCAATTTGTCTGAAGTGCAGTGCCGAAGGAGGCTCCGCCTCTCAAGGGAGACCCTGACCTTCGTTTGCCAGATGATTGGGCCTGAGATCAGCTCCAGCTGTGAGGGTGGACACCCATGCTAGTTGTTTTGAAGGTCACAGTGGCCCTCAACATCTAAGCCTCCGGCTCTTTCCAGGGCTCAGTGGGGGATCTGTGTGGAGTCTCCCAATCAGCTGCCCACAGTTGCATCAAGCTGGTGAGTGAAGCTCTGTTCAGGTGGGGACTGGCCTTTATTCTTGACAATATGTATGAAGCGAGCCAGGCTGAGTGAGCCAGAGGCTTTTCAGCGATTGCTGGGTCCTCCCACATCCAGGGTGCAATCGACACATGTGGCCATCAAGATGCCAACATGTGAGCCCGGTGCCTTCGTCAACAGGAAGGGCTTCCACTCCATGAACGTGCAGATAGCGTGTGATCACAGGATGCTGATTCTACAAGTCTGTGCAAGGTACCCTGGCTTACATCCTAAGACACTCCCAGGTGCCGAGACTCTTCAGTGTCCAGTCCTACGATGGATGGCTGCTGGATGACAAGAGCTATCTATTGAAGAGGTGACTCATGACGCCTCTCCGCCACCCAAGAACAGAGGCAGAGAAGTATGAGTCATGCCTCCACAAGGGCGGTGATAGAGAGGACCACAGGTCTTCTCAAGATGCGCTTCCGATGCCTGGACTGTTCAGGGGGAGCACTACAATATCCCCCCAGAGCGGGTGTCACTGATAGTGGTTGCATGCTGGGCTCTCCACAATCTGGCACTGGCAAGGGGGGACCCACTGGAGGAAAAGGATCTTGACACTAATGCATCAAGCCACAGATAATGAGTCCAATAATGAGTCCCAAGATGAGCACAGTGAGGAGAAGGCTGAGGGTTCAAAGATCAGCCTCAAGCAGATGCCAGGGCTGCCTCCTCCATCCCAGATATCTGAAGGGACCTTTTCATTTGAACACAAAGAACACTCAGTGCCTGTGCAATAAAGTTCAGAGCCACTTGCATCCAGCATTACATACATTCCCCGCACCAATAAAAAAAAAATGTGAAGCATACTCGGGTCATGACAATAAAACCAACATTTGTCACATTGTGACAATTCCAAATTAGTTACATAAAATTCTCTGGTCTTCATTCCCAGTCCAGTATAGATAGAGGAAACATAAATGAACATAGATCATCCAAGACCTGTCCCTCTTGTGCTCATGGTGTCTTTAACTTACATTTGCAAGTGCTACGTCTAGGTGATGGGAGCCTCGGGCCTGGAGTCCCCATTGATCGTTGAAAGACGAGGGCACCATGATGCAGATCTCCATTGTCTCACCAGGGTGCCTGGCATGCACAGTGACAGTGTGATGATTTTAACTAATGACATGTCCTCCTTCTCCCTTTTAGGTTCGTCAGCAGTTGTCTGATCTCCGGACCCCAAAGCGCCACCCTGGACACTGGAGGACCACCAGGTGTCATTTTCACCCGCATCACACCTGCTCTCCGAAGCAGGCACCAGCGTAGATACCAGCTCGGTGGGCAGTAGAACGGTGGCTAGTATCTCAGTGTGCATTGGTGAGGGCACATCAAGGGCATCCTCTTGCTGGCACCGGCATTGGAGACAGCCTGCTGACTCTGCTGCCTTGTTGGCTTTGGTGGACCTTGGTGGATGTCCTCTGGCCAGTGGAGCCTGTGCTGGCCCTGCCTGGGAGGGAGCGGCCAGTGCCGCGCCTGGCATCTCCCCAGACATCGCAGCCTCATCAGATGCCACAGTCACTAGCAGAGGGGTGGAGGAGCTGGTGCTGTCATCTGGAGCACCCTGAGAGGAGCCCGCAGAGATGACAGGCAGCTCATGCGCCAATGTGAGGTCGCTGTGGACCTCCCTACACACCATTGATGGATGGGCACCTCGCTGGGATACTGGGTGCCTCATCCATCTCCCACACTGACACTAATCACTTGAGGTCAGTGCCTGTGTGAGGGCTTGCAGGTCTGAGCGCAACCCCAGGAACCCCAGATCGTGTCCCTGGAGCTGCCTCTCCATGAGAGTCACCACTCTCTCAATGGAGGAGGCAGTGCGCTCGCACATGACGGTCAAAGCAGTGGTCATGCTCTTCATAGACTCCTCCATCATGGAGAGACCATGGCATGTCAATCCCCTTGGATCTGTGCCAGATCCTCCTGCACATCCTGCTGGACGTCCAGCATCTGCTGCCTAATGGACGACTCCAGAGACTCATCATCTGCCTTTAACTGAGCATCATCCTGGTTCCCAGCAGTCCTTCGACTGCTGGCACCCTGAGCACTCTCTGCCGCCACCTACACCTCAAGGGATTGTGATGTTCCCTCACTAATGTGCACCGAGATACTGGCCCCCACTCTAATGCCCACTGAGGTGCTGGCATCTGCTCTGGTGCCTGCTTCAGAGAACGGGTATGATGCAGGTGACAGTGGTGGTACACCAGTGTCAGGGGTGGCCCTTCAGGGTCCAGAGATCAGACATCTGCTGGTGAGCCTAAAAGGGAGAAGAAGGACACATCATTAGTTAAAGTCATCACCCTGTCACTGTACATGCCAAGCACCCTGGTGACAAAATGGAGATTTGCATCATGGTGCCTTCATCTTCCAATGATCAATGGGGACTCCAGTTTTGAGGCTCCCATCAATGAGAAGACTACACTAGAATAGTTGCACAATCCGAAACTCTCACATCTGTGCCCTGCGCTCTTACCTTCATCTGGCATCCCCGCCTCTCCACACCCAAGGCATCCTGCTCGAACCAGGAGAGCAGCAACAGGTTGGGTGGGCCTCAGCCTGTACGTGCCCTCTCGGCTTGACTACGGCTCATCTTCTTCTGAAAGAACAGAAGAGCATTGATTAGTCCACTCTCTGGCTGCAGCGCCATTGCAGCCTGGCCAACCCTAGCTGAGGAACACCTTACAGAGCACATCCAAGTTGTGGCCCTTGAGCCGCAAGCACTCAGTCCAAGCAGCTGGGGTCACCCCGTTGGCCAGCTCCAGTGTCATTGACAGTTGGCACTCAGACTCTCACATCCCTGAGGTCCATGGGGGGATGGCCAGACCTTAACATATCTGCACACTGACCCATGCCAACACGGTACTTACCCTTCCTGAGCACGACAGGTCATTGAAGTGCTTCTGGCACTGCACCCATATGCGCTACACCACGTCATGGCTGCTGACCAGGGCTGCTAACTCCCCTCATGCCCTCTTGGGACAAAGGTGTCCTTCCTGACAGCCACCTCCTCCAGGAGGTCAGCAAGGCACTCATCAGAAAAGCGGGAGGCCGAGTGCCCACCCAACCTGCCCTGCCACTTGGCTTTTGCAGCCGCACTGGACTCCATCGTTACAAAGGCAGACAGACGTCCTTCCCTGGCAGCCTTTCTGATGCTGCCTGAGCTATTTTTAAACCGACCGCTGGGTCGCCATTGGACCTGACACGCCGCTGCCCCTGCTCGGCCCTTCCTGGCCACTGTGAAGCCACATTTCATGCTGGGCAGGCCTTAATTGGCCCGCCAGCCTGAAATCATGGTCAGGGCCCAATTGCGGCCACTCCCGGGCCTGCCCACCGCGCCCACTCGATGAGGGGAATATTTGCCCTAGTTTTCTTTCTCTCCCTGTTCTGCTATGATGAGATGTCAAACCTCATCACCCTTACTGTATGGCTATATCATTTAAACTGAGGGATGAAAAAGGGACGTTCACACTACTGGGAATATACTAGAGACCCATAAACAGTCAGGGGGTGATAGAAGAGTAAATATGTAGGTAACTTGCTGAAAATTGCAGAAACAAAGGGCAGTAATAGTTAAGAGTCTTCAACTGCCCTAATATTAATTGGGATAAATTCAGTACAAAATATAGGGAGGGCACAGAATGCTTAAACTATTGTCAGGAAAATCTTCTAAGCCACTATATGTCAAGCCCATCAAGCAAGGGCATAGTTTTGGACTCAGTTTTAAGAAATGAATCTGGATGGGTGGAAATAATAGCAGTGGGAGAACATTGTAATGGTAGTGATGATATATCATTTTAATGGCAAATATGGTGTATCAAAGGGTAGAGACAAGGTAAGGGAGGAAAATAGTAACATGGGAAATGTAGGTCAGGGAATGGCAGGAGGCCAGAGAAAAAAACTAAGAATGAACCAGCAATCAAGACTAGATGTTACAAAGGTAACAAAAAGACAAAACTAAAGGCTCTGTATCTGAATGCACGAAGCATTTATAACAAAATAAATGAATTTATAGTGCACATTGAAGTAAATATATATGATCTGATAGCCATTATGGAGACCTGGCTGCAGTATAACAAGGATTGGGTCCTGAATATTGAGGGGTATATGACATTCAAGAAGAATAGGAAGCTAGGTAAATGTGGAGGGGTAGCACTGTTAATCAAGGATGGTATTGGTGCAATAGTTAGAGATGACCTTGGTTCAAGAGGTCTGGAAGTAGAATCGGTTTGGGTGAAGATGAGGAATAGTAGGGGGAAAAAGTCACTAGTGGAAGTGGTCTACAGGCCCCCTAACAATAGCCACAATTTAGGACAAATTATACTTAAGAAATATTGGGTGCTTGTGATAAAGGGACAGCAATAATCATGGGTGACTTTAATCTATATATAAACTGGAAAAATCAGATTGGCAGCAGTAGCCTGGATAAGGAGTTCATAGACTGCTTCCGAGATAATTCCTTAGAGCAGCCTGTTCTGGAACCATCCAGAGCAGGTTAAGTTATACTTGGTATTCTGCAATGTGACAGGATTAATTAATGACCCCAGAGTAAAGGCACACCTAGGTGGCAGTGATCACAATATGATTGAATTTTATATCCAGCTTGAAAGGGAGAAGAGTGGGTCTAAGACTATTATTTTAAACTTAAATAAGGGCAACTATGTGAGCATGAAAGCTGAGCTAACTGAAGTGAACTGGGAAACTAGGCTAGAGTATAGATCAATAGAAAAGCAATGGCAACCACTTGAGACGATATTTCAGAATACTCAATAAGTATATTCTTACTATAAAGAAAAATTCTAAAGGGAAGACCCACCATCTGTGGTTAACTAAAGAAGTTAAGGAAAGCATCAAACTTAAAGGAAAAGCATATAACTGTGTAAAGATGAGTGGCAGGTCAGATGATTGGTCAGAATATGTAAAATGGCAGAGAATGGCTAAAAGATTAATCAGGAGAAAGAAATTAGAGTATGAGAGGAAGCTAGCTAGAAATGTAAAAACAGATAGCAAGAGTTTCTACAGGTACTTAAAAAGGAAAAGAATAAGTAAAGTGAGTGTTGCTCCTCTAGAGAATGAGAATGGGGAGTTAATAGTAGACAATAAGGAAATGGCAGTTGAAATGAACAAATATCTTGCTTCTGTCTTCACTATAGAGGATGCAAAAAACATTCCAGTAATAGCTGTAAATCAGGGGGTGGAAGGGAGAGGGGAACTTGGGCCAAGATTTCCCGGTCGGTGAGCGGGGCCCACTCACCGAAGCATAGAAAGACATGGGATGACATTGGGTGGAGCTCCTGATGTCGCCCCACCTCATTTCAATTTTCAGGCAGGCGGGGGCTCAGCTGAATCAGCTGTGCGCTCGCCAACCTGTCAATGGCCAATTGAGGCCATTGACAAAGTGATTTAAATAATTAACGGACCTGCCTGTCCAACTGGAAAGGTTCCATCAGATTGGAAAGTAGCAAATATACCCTCCATTCAAGAAGGAAGGGAGGCAGGAAACAGGAAACTGTGGGCAAGTTAGCTTGACATCTGTCATGGGAGAAGGACCTACCCCCCCCGGACCTCCAACTCCCAACCCCCACCGCCACCCTCCCGACCACCGACACCTCCACTTGCCAACCATCAACACTCCCAAACCTCCCAACCTCTGAACCCCCCTAACACCCCGGCCTTGAACAACCCCACCCATGACCTCTGACACCCCTACCCCTGACCTCCGACACCTCCCATCCCCCATTCCTCCAACCTTTGATACCTCACTCCCCCAACCTCTGACACTGCCATCCCCTTGACCTCTGACACCCTCACTACCGCACCCCACAACCTCTGCCCCCGTCCCTCTGGACCTTGGACCCCCCCCAACTCCCCAAGGGTTTCTGACCTCCTCCCCCTGATTTTGGACCCTTCCACGAACCCCACCTGGACCTCTGAACCCCCAGACCTCTGACTCCCACCCACCCACTGGACCTCAAACCTCCCCATGACACGCCCAGATCTCAGACCCCCACCCCATGAATCCTCTCTGACCTCAGACCCCCTCCCCCATGAGCTTCACCAGACCTCCAACCCCTCTGGACCTCCGACTCCCACCCACCCCCTCGACCTCAGGCCCCCTGATAAAACCCATTGGACTTCCAACCACCCTCCCCCCGGACATCTGACTGCCCACCCTTTCCCCACCCCGCCCCCACACCCACCCCCCCAGACCTCCAACCGACCACTCCGGTGTCCCCTGGTTGTCCGGCTCACACCCCCCCCACCTTGGATTACACCTGGTCCTCCGCCCCCTCCCCCCACAAATCCTATCTGCTTACCTGAAACATTTACCTTTGCCATGGCCAGTCAATTTTCCTGGCCCTTTAAACCTACCTGCTTTACGGCAGCAAGTGCTGTAAGAAAAGGGGGCATGCCCTCCTTGAATCCGCTGGAGCTAGACTTCACTGGGGCCTGCGAGGAGTCTTTCGATGCAGGCCCCGAGCAGCTCTGGCAAAACGAAGGGTCAACATAATTTTCAAGTCCAGGTAAGTAGGTATTAATTTCTTCTAATTCCTGCAGGCCAGCACTTTTGGATGCTAGTTGGAGGTTACATCCCAAGGAAAAAATCAGCATGGTTTTGTGAAAGGAAAATCATGTTTAACCAATTTAATGTGGACAAAGGGGAGCCTGTAGAAGTGCTGTACATGGATTTCCAGAAGGTATTTGATAAGGCGCAACATCAAAGGTTATTGCGGAAAATGAAAGCTCCTGGTTTAGTGGGCAACATATTAGCATGGATAGAAGATTGGGTGGCTGGAAAAAACCAGACAGTATGTATAAATGGGTCTTTGTCTGATAGGCAGAATGTGACAAGTGGAGTCCCACAATGGTCTATGTTGGGGCGTCAACTGTTTACAATTTACATCAATGACTTAGATGAGGGGAGCGAAGCATTGGTAGCTAAATTTGCAGATGACACAAAGATAGATAGGAAAGTATGCTGTGAAGAAACCATGAGGAGTTTGCAGATAGTTACAGATATGTCGAGTGAGCAGGCAAAGATCTGGCAGATGGAGTATAATGTGGGAAAATGTGAAGTTGTTCACTTTGGCAGGAAGAATTAAAAAGCAGAGCATTACTTAAATGGAGAACAACTGGAGAATTCCGAGGTGCAGAGGGATCTAGGTGAGTCACGAAAGTTAATACGCAGGTTTAGCATGTAATCAAGAAGACTAATGGAATGCTATCCTTTATTATGAGAGGAATCGAACATAAAAGTAAGGATTTTAAGCCTCAATTATACAGGGCTTTGGTGAGATCACATTTCAAATACCGTGTGCAGTTTTGGTCTCCTTATTTAAGGAAGGATGTAAATGCATTGGAGGCGATTCAGAGGAGGTTTACTAGATTGATACCTGGAATGAGCGGGTTGCCTTAGGAGGAAAGATTGGACAGACTGGGCTTGTTTTCACTGGAGTTTAGAAGAGTCAGGGGTGACTTGATTGAAATATATAAGATCCTTAATGGTCTTGACAAGGTGGTCATGAAAAGTAAATTTCCTCTTGTTGGTGAGTCTAGAACTAGGGGGCGCTGTTTTAAAATTAGGGGTCACCCTTGTAGGACAGAGATGAGGAGAATTTTTTTTCCTGAGGGTTGTGTGAGTTTGGAACTCTGCCTCAGAAGGCGTTGGAAGCAATTGAATATTTTTAAGGCAGAAGTAGATAGATTATTGTTAGACAAGGGAATCAAAGGTTTTTGGGGATGGATGGGAATGTGGAATTCAAAACACAAAGAGGTCAGCTCTGATCTTATTGAATGGCAAAGCAGGCTTAAGGGGCCAAATGGCCTACTCTGCTCCTACTTCATATGTTCGTATGTTCATGATCACAATTCAGTTAGATTTAGTGTAGTTATGGAAAAAGGATAAATATCCCACCAAGATTAAAGGCTCTTTTTTGGCCAACATGGACACAAGGGGCTGAATGGCCTACTTCTGTGTTGTAGATGTTTCTACATTTCTAGTAACTGCAGTTGAGACATAATTATGGATGGGCAATAAATGCTGGGCCTAGCCAGTGACACCCATATCCCATGAATGAATAAGAAAAAAAGATATGCCAGGCAGCACTGGATCTCAGTCCTGTGATCTCAATGCACAGGCCAACAAAATCATTAGCAGAGAGGTTGTAGATACACAGTGATTGTAAATCCCTTTAATGGTCTCATATGCCTTGCAAACGAATATTGGAGAGGCTTATGGAGTCAATTAGTAGATGTCCAACTGACCCTTTAAGGAACACACTATGTCAATGAACAAATAGGATCCTGGTGCCCGACTGAATTGTTCTCGCTGGCTTTCAGTCTTGTATTTATTTTGCAAATGACACAAATTTTGAAAGGGTTAGGACTATTATGTGTAAGTGTTTGGCAAACTTGTACTTGTTAGAGCTGCTGAAGAGACATGCATCTTCTCATGTTGCACACAAATGGAATGCTGATATTTTACAATGCTGACTATATCTCGTGGTTGAAAAGATGAAAATACCTGAAAATTATATTCTCACAAAAATGATGCACTTTAAAGCTTCTGAAGAATGAGGATGTTTCTGGGAATTATTAAAGCTGCATTGAAAAACTTCCAAGTGTTCTTTACTGGATTGCCAGATGTGATGTTTCTAAGTGAAGTGTAAATAATAAGCGTACTCATGAAATTCACTGTTTATACCAGATTTATATGGTGGATGTTTGTATTAGTGCAACATCCCATCATTCGTACTGATCAATTTAGTGTTGGACTCCCCATATAGCTTCAGAACAAAGATGTCCAGAAGCTGTATTTGGCACTTGAAACAGTTTGTAATTAAATTGTGTAAAAGCCTCAGGCGTCTCTACTTCAGACCTCCATAAACACCTGCAACTCCATCTCCCCTAGACCCCGATCTGCTCCATCTCCCCTCTCCCCCGTCCTGCTCCATCTCCCCTTTCCCCCGTCCTGCTCCATCTCCCCTCTCCCCCATCCTGCTCCATCTCCCCTCTCCCCCGTCCTGCTCGGTCTCCCCTCTCCCCCGTCCTGCTCCATCTCCCCTCTCCCCCATCCTGCTCCATCTCCCCTCTCCGCCATCCTGCTCGGTCTCCCCTCTCCCCCATCCTGCTCCATCTCCCCTCTCCCCCATCCTGCTCCATCTCCCCTCTCCTCCGTCCTGCTCCATCTCCCCTCTCCCCCGTCCTGCTCGGTCTCCCCTCTCCCCCGTCCTGCTCCATCTCCCCTCTCCCCCGTCCTGCTCCATCTCCCCTCTCCCCCATCCTGCTCCATCTCCCCTCTCCCCTGTCCTGCTCGGTCTCCCCTCTCCCCCGTCCTGCTCGGTCTCCCCTCTCCCCCATCCTGCTCCATCTCCCCTCTCCCCCGTCCTGCTCGGTCTCCCCTCTCCCCCGTCCTGCTCCATCTCCCCTCTCCCCCGTCCTGCTCCATCTCCCCTCTCCCCCGTCCTGCTCCACCTCCCCTCTCCCCCGTTCTGCTCCATCTCCCCTCTCCCCAGTCCTGCTCGGTCTCCCTTCTCCCCCATCCTGCTCGGTCTCCCCTCTCCCCCGTCCTGCTCGGTCTCCCCTCTCCCCCATCCTGCTCCATCTCCCCTCTCCCCCGTCCTGCTCCATCTCCCCTCTCCCCCGTCCTGCTCCATCTCCCCTCTCCCCCATCCTGCTCCATCTCCCCTCTCCTCCGTCCTGCTCCATCTCCCCTCTCCCCCGTCCTGCTCGGTCTCCCCTCTCCCCCGTCCTGCTCCATCTCCCCTCTCCCCCGTCCTGCTCCATCTCCCCTCTCCCCCATCCTGCTCCATCTCCCCTCTCCCCTGTCCTGCTCGGTCTCCCCTCTCCCCCGTCCTGCTCGGTCTCCCCTCTCCCCCATCCTGCTCCATCTCCCCTCTCCCCCGTCCTGCTTGGTCTCCCCTCTCCCCCGTCCTGCTCCATCTCCCCTCTCCCCCGTCCTGCTCCATCTCCCCTCTCCCCCGTCCTGCTCCACCTCCCCTCTCCCCCGTTCTGCTCCATCTCCCCTCTCCCCTGTCCTGCTCGGTCTCCCCTCTCCCCCGTTCTGCTCGGTCTCCCCTCTCCCCCATCCTGTTCGGTCTCCCCTCTCCCGACTCCTGCTCGGTCTCCTCTTTTCCCTGCATTGCACGATTTCCCCTCACCCCTGCCATGCTCAGTCTCCCCGCTCCCCTGTCCTCCTCAGTGTGTCATCTGCCCTGTCCTGTTCGATTCCCACCTCCCCTCTCCTGCTCAGTCTCCCCTGTCCTGCATGGTCCCCACTCTCCCCTCTCCCCTCTCCTACTCGGCCTCTTCCCTCCCATCTCCTGCTCAGTCTCCCCCCTTCCATGTCCTGCTTGGTCTCCTCTCTACCCTGTACTGTTCAGTTTCCCCTCTCTCCTGTCCTGCTCAGTGTCCCCTCCCCTTTCATGAGCCACTCAGGCTATCCTCCTGCTACCTCACCAAAAGCAACAGTTTAACCATAGTGCAGTAGAACTCTTTAACGTATGACTGAGCTTTGAGCAATATTCGAATAAGAGCAATACTAATGATGATAGCTTTTTTAAAATCAGATGGGATGTCTTAAACAGCATATTGCTTCCAATCTTTTAGTACTGTAATACTTAATATTTTAGAATAGTCCTGATGAAAGCGTGGTCTCAATGTTGCAATGCGAGGTGGTATATTGGGAGAGAGAGCACCCCAGACTTATTACATAGTTCGCCAGTTGGTGATGTAGCAGTATACTCACTATCACTTTTGAGCTTGTGAATCTATTTGGAGATATCCTGTTGAACTGTCACCCTGTTAAATTGGTGTCTTCTGAAGGGAAAAAAAATCAGCAGGCAAATTACAAAGTTAATTCTTTAGCATGTGAGTTATAATTTTCCAGAAGTCAGCAGAGATTTTAAAATGAGAAATAAAGAAGAAAAGGATCCCCAGTGAAATGAGGTAGAAGGCATGGTGATACCACTCCCATCATGTAACCATGCCAATGTAATTGTTGGGATTGTTCCAAGCAGCGCCCTGCAAGTGAACATACAGCTCTAAAAGGAAGTGCAATTTACTCTTTCCTCTATGTGCCGGAATTAAACACACTCCAGGTACTGGTTGACTAACTGTTCTCTGAAATTGTCTCGTAAGCCACTTGGTTCAAGGGTGATTAGGGATGGGCAACAAATGCTACCGATGCCCACATCCCAAGAAAGAATAAAAGAGAGGAAATCACATGAAAATTGGTTTATGTTGTTTCAAAATGCATTACATTTCTCTGTTGGATTTGTACCACTATGGGCCTAGTTTGAGATTTAACCATTTGCTTGGCAGAAACTGGGAGAGGGAGTAATGAAAATGAGGCCAGTCACTTTCCCCTCGAATCCTGCTGGATTCTGACTGTGTCCTGATGTTAAGCTCTTCTTCAAAACAGATGAGGATGACGCCAGCTGGAAAGTAGTGGGCTCCTCTTCAAATATGTAGATCGGACCCAATGATGGGTTAAACACCTGACCTGCAAAATGAATTAGATGCCTGAATAAAATAGGAATGTTTGCTCACCCAGCAAGTCAGAGTTGCTGGGAGCTGGATTATGGGCCAGAAAATACCCAACAGCTAAGTTTGAAAAAAATAATTTTAGGTTTCCTGTGAGGAAGAGGAGCAGCTCACCCTGGACTCACAAGGAAGCCTTGGGCCTCCCTTTTCCAAGGATTCCCTACTTCCACACAATAGCCTCCAGAACCTCCCCCCACCAACTGACTACAGTTCTCACAGGTTCCTAATTGCATCTGCTGCTAGTATATTTCTTTCCTTGTCTGCCGGACACATGGTGAATCTGATTAGGTTCTAGCGAGACTCTGAGCACCTTTTTAGAAAGGTACTCAGAATCCTTGGGTGCATTGCCCATACCTGCCTGCCTCTATCCTTTAAAAACAAGGTCTATTTGTGTTTATTTGAAGACTCCTCAAGTGTGTGCTGCTTTCTGTTTTACATTCGATAGATGTGGAAAAAGAGAGGAAAATGGCTGGTGTAAGATCACTGGTGGGAGGGGGTTGGTAACACAGTGACCTTTCATGGATCTCAGAAAATTAAAAGGGGCAGATTGGAGTAGAGTTTTCCACAAACATAAATGAAATCCAAAGGTTGAGTGATTTTCTTCCTTCTTGATTAGGTTCACACCCTTTGCAAATGGGCCTGAAGATACTCCTGAAGAAATCCTGGCACGCATTGGAAGTGGGAAATATGCCCTGACTGGAGGAAACTGGGACACCATTTCTGAAGCTGCCAAGGTGAGTGGAGCTAATGTAGGCAAACAGGCAAACCACTGAGCCCTGTCTTCCAAACAAGGTGGAGCAAATTTTGCTGAAAATATGGAGATATCTGAATGATGCACAATGTTATTAATGCACAAATTGGGCAGCAACTTGTAGCAAGCAAGAGATACCCTGTGAATTGCGAATTGGTGCAAGTGTTGGCTGATCTGTGTCGATCCGCTGTTAGCTGCACAAAAACAACACCTTATGCTTAACTTGCCTATGATTTTCATGATGTTGTACATTAAATTGCCCATTAAACTCACTTCAGGAAGTTGACTAGTAGTTAATTGTGTAAGTTTCCTTTTAATGATATCATTATTGACTGCTAACCTATCACTTCCACAGAAAGGGAACAATTGTAATAATTATATTTGGAGCCTCATTCCTCATAATCATTTTAGAAGATTTTAAAAATGCTAAATGTAAATTATCTTTTCTTACTTTTCTTTTCTGCCTCTTTTTTCACTCTCTTTTAATCCAATACTTCTGTCCCTCTCTTTGGCCCTGAGCTGTACTGAGCTTTCCAAGTAGGGGTGTGGAATTCTGGTCCCTGAACACATTGAAGTTTTAGCTCCATGGCATATTTTTCTCTTCTCCCATGAGCTTCCCTGCCTGATTGTTAGGCATACATTGTGGTCAGGTGGCTGCAGAAGACGCCACACCCCATGAGCAGGTAGGTTTCCTGCTGCTGGAGGAGAGATTGTGACTTGAAGGGGGTACAATGTGGTTTGTAGGACTGAGGGGTGATGGCGAGGGATCAGAGACAGAACGGGCCAGAGGTGGGGGTAGGAGTAGGAGGGTTGCTGATTTTAAGGTGGGGGTTCGGTTCACGTGGATGGAAACATATTAACTTGGGGGACCAGGACTCTTGCTGCACCAGGTCCACAAGCAGTGCTTGATAAGTTGTTACCATTTCCATGTAGCAGTCCTCGTCTCTCTACATCTGTAAGGTTTCAAGAGGCCTGGAAAACCAGGCTAGCTAAGATTAAACCTGGAAAAGAAAAATAATATCAGGCAGGCAGCCTCATTAAAATCTTCAAACGAACACTTTGTCTCCCGGAAGTGCGTTTGTTGCCCACTGCCATGCCACCTCTGTTAAAACTGAAAGTGGGTGGATTGATACGGGTTTCTTTGGGGCTTGAGATGTAAAAATCTTTTATGTCCCACCTGTTTTTGGGGGTTAAAATTTCTGGGTACTGAGTTGGATAGCCCCAACTGAGGGGATCACAATGCGTGATTACCATGCGTTCATTCAATGTGTTGTGCTGCTTAGTCATTTGAGCGATTGCCGTGTGCAGCCAGTGCTAACCACACTGTTCATTATCTGCACATATCAGTGGAGGGATGAGGAGGGACAATCATAGGAAATCAGAATTTTAGAAATTTGAGGCATAGGAGGCTATTCCACCCATCCTGCCTGTGCTAGCCAAAAGAGAGCTATCCATCTCTTGGGGAGATGGTGGCGTTGTGGTAATGTCACTGGACTAGCAACCCAAAGGCCCAAATTAATACTCTTGGGAACATGGGTTCAAATCCCACCATGGCAGCTGGTGAAATTTAAACTCAGTTAATAAAATCTGCATTGTAAATCAAAAATTAAAAATAACTGAGCCTTGAGTATATTCAGTGAGCCAGCCTCTATAGGAACATAGGAGCAGGAGTTGGCCATTTGGTCCTCAAGCCTGCTCTGTCACTTAACTACATCATGGCTGATCAATCGTCTCCTCTACATTGGAAAGACCAAACGTAAACTGGGCGACCGCTTTGCAGAACACCTGTGTCTGTCCGCAAGAATGACACAAACCTCCCTGTCGCTTGCCATTTTAACACTCCCCCCCCCCCCGCCCCCCCCACACACACACCTTAAACCAGCTTATATTTCACCCCTTCCTTGGATTCACCTAATTTTGTTGAAGGATCATGAGGACTTGAAACGTCAACTCTTTTCTTCTCCGCCGATGTTGCCAGACCTGCTGAGTTTTTCCAGGTAATTCTGTTTTTGTCATGGCTGATCTTCTACTTCAATGTCCCACACTATCCCCATATCCCTTGATGTCATTTGTATTTAAAAATCTATTGACCTCTGCTTTGGAAATACTCAATACTGAGCCACAACAGCCCTAGGGGTAGAGAATTCCAAAGATTCACCACCCCCTGAGTGAAGAAATACCTCCTCTCCTTGGTCCCAAATGGCCTGCCTCTTATTCTGAGAATATGCCCTCAGGTGCTAGACCCCCCAAGCCAGGGGAAATATCCTTCCTCTTGCGCCCTGTAAGAATTTTGTACACTTCAATGAGATCACCTCTCATTCTTCTAAACTCTAGAGAATACAAACCCAGTTTCCTCAATCTCTCCTCATACGACAATCCCACCATCCCGGGATTAGTCTGGTTAACCTTTGTTGCACTCCCTCTATGGCCAGTATATTCTTCCTCGGGTAAGGAGACCAAAACTGTACACTACACTCCAGGTGTGGTTTCACCAAGGCTCTTTACAACTGCCGCAAGACTTCCTCACTCCTGTACTCAAATCCCCTTGCAATAAATGCTAACGTACCATTTGCCTTTCTAATTGCTTGGTTACCTGCATGTTATTTTTCAGTGACTTATGAACAAGGACACCCAGGTCTCTTTGGACATCAACACTTCCCAATCTCTCCCCATTTAAAAAATACTCTGTATTTCTGTTTTTCCTACCATAGTGGTTAACTTCACATTTTTTTCTGCATTATATTCTCTCTGTCATGTTCTTACCCACTCACTTAATCTGTCTAAATCTCCTTGAAGCCTGTTTGCATCCTCCTCATAATTCACATTCCTACCAAGTTTTGTGTCATCGGCAAACTTGGAAATAATACAAACCTTCTTCAGAACTCTGAAGCTCTGAAGAAGAGTCATACGGACTCAAAACATTAACTCTGTTTCTCTCTCTACAGATGCTGCTAGACCTTCTGAGTTTTTCCAGCATTTTCTGTTTTTGTTTCAGATTTCCAGCATCCGCAGTATTTTGCTTTCATCTTGGAAATATTACATTTGGTCCCCACGTTCAAATCATTGATATAGAATAGCTGGGGCCTAAGCAGTGACCCAATTAGTCACATCCTGTCAACCTGAGAATGATCCATTTATCCCTACCCTCTGTTTTCTGTCTGTTAACCAATACTCAATCCATGCCTGTATATTTCCCCCAATCCCATGAGCTCTAATTTTGCTTACTGATCTCCTGTGTGGGACCTTATCAAAAGCCTCCTGAAAACCCAAATATACCACATCCACTGGTTCTCCCTTATCTATTCTGCTAGTAACATCCTCAAAAACTCCAATAGGTTTGTCAAACGTGATTTCCCTTTCATAAATCCAAGTTGGCTCTGCCCAATTCTACCATTATTTTCAAAGTGTCCATTTATCACATCCTTTATAATAGGTGCTAGCATTTTCCCTACTACTGATGTCAGGCTTAGAGGTGTGTCATTTCCCCATTTTCTCTATCCCTCCATTCTTAAATAGTGGGATTGCATTTGCTACCTTCCAATCTGGAGGCACCGTTGCAGAATCTATAGAATTTTGAAAGATGATTACCAATGTATCTACTATCTCTACAGCCACCTCTTTCAACATTTTGATGATGTACATCATCAGGTCCAGGGGATTCATCAAATTTCGGCCCCATTACTTTCTCCAGCACTAACTTTTTACTAATACTAATTTCTTTGAGATCCTCATCTCACTAGTCCCTTGGCTCCCCAATATTTCAGGAAGGGTTTTTGTTTCTTCCTCCATGAAGGCAGACACAAAATATTTGTTCAGTTTCTCTGCCATTTCCTTATTATCCATTATAAATCCGCGATTCTCTGCCAATCATGGGACCATGTTTGTCTTTACTAACCTTTTCCTAACATATCTATAGAAGCTTTTATAGTCTGTTTTTATGTTCCCCACTGTTTTAATTGCATGTTCTATTTTTTCTTTCTTTATCAATTTCTTGGTTCTCTTTTGCTGAATTTTAAAATGCTCCCAATCCTCATGCTTACTCCTTCTTTGGCAACTGTATATGCCGCTTCCTTTGATCTGATAGAATACTTATCTTGTTAGCCATGGTTGAATCATTTTTCCTATTAACTTTTTGTATCTTAAAGGAATGCAAATGTGTTGCAAACCATATATTAATTCTTTAAACGCTAGCCATTGCCTATTTACCATCATACCTTTGAATGTAGCTCTCTGATCTACCTCCACTGCTCTCTGAGGTAGAGAATTCCGAACACTAACAACCCTCTGAGAGAAGAAATTTCTCAGTCTTTGATAAAGTGCAGGAGAAGAGAGATTAAATCGCAAAAGGTCTTATGATGCAAAGCCAAAGGAAGTGGTAATGGTGAAGAAACAATGAATTTGTCTAGAGCAGGTATGAATAGCAGGATAATGAATTACTACCATCTGAAAGTAAAGAAAATAACAGAGAAAAACCAAACTAGCAAAGAAAAATGAACCAAAATGGGGTAAAGGTTATGATCTAAACTTGTTGGACTCAATGTTAAGCCTGGGGAGGTTGTAAAATGCCCAGTCAAAAGGTGAGGTGCTGTTCCTCGAGCTTACATTCAGATTCATTGGAACCCTGCAGGAGGCTAAGGACAGAAAGGTCAGAGTGGGAACACGGTGGAGAATTAAAATGACAGGGCCATGCTTGTGAACTGAACATATTCCACAAAGGGGTCACCCAATCTGCATTTGGCCTCTCCAATGTACAGGCGACCACATTATGAGCAGCGAATACTGTATATAAATTGAAAGAAGTACACATCAATCACTGTTTAATCTGGAAGGAGTGTTTGGGGCCCTGGTCAATGAGAAAGAAGGAGGTAAAAGGGCAGATATTATATCTCCTGCAATTGCATGGAAAGGTCTGTTAGGAAAGGGAGGAATTGTTGGGGATGATTGAGGAGTAGAGCAAGGTAATGCAGAGAGACAGGCCCTTTGGAATGCTGAAAGGGGAGGGGAAGATGTGTTTGTAAGTGACATATCACTGGATGTGGTGGAAGGTTGTGGATGATTTGTTGAATGTGGAGACCGGTGGAGTGAAAGCTGAGGATAACTGAAAACCTTCTCATGGTTCTGGGAGGGAGGGAAAGGGATGGAAGCAGTGGTGCATAAAATAGAATTGGTTGGAGGTCAGGGAGGGAAGACCTCCAGAAGACATAAGGCTAGTGACAGTCCTGGAAACAATGGCTAGATGTTTGGTGGTGTGGTCCAGGGGGAGGTTGGAGGAAGTGTCAGAGAGTTGGTGTTCATCCTCTGTGAGGTAGAGCTCAGTACATTGGACAGCAATGACACAACGTTGTTAACAGGTGTCATGACAATATTAGGATTGGACCTACCCTACCCTACCCGCCCTGTCCAATCTTTCCTCATGACTAAATTTTCACAGTCCTCGCAACGCCTTCATAAATCTCATCTATACCCTCTCTAGTGCAATCACACCCTTCCTGCAATGTGATGGCCGGGACTATATGCCGTAATCTAGCTGTGGTCTAGCTCGTGCTTCATAGAGTTCTGGTGTATCATCCATGCTCTTATCTTCTATGCCACAGCTAATATAGCATCCCACCTGCCATGCTAACCACCTTATCTACTGCCTTTCTACCTCCACACACATGTACCTTTTTTGGTCTCTAATTGCTTCTGCTCTTTCCTTAGCTATCCTCTTACTCTTTATATATTTATAAAACATTTTATGGTTTTTATTGGTAATATTTACTTGCCAATATGTTTTCCTGTCCTCTCTTTGCTTTCCTAATCTCTTCTGAAATTTCACCCCTGCACCTTATATTATCCTTTCAGCTTTCTGCAGTCTTGAGCTCAAAAGCAGTATCTTACCAACTGCATAACTAGCCTCAGCTCAATTCACAACATCTTCACTTGCCTACCAACAATCTCTTATCAATTAGGATTCATACCTAACATTCATAGCTTCACCTTACCCTCACACACAAGCCTCAAAACCAAATCTCACAGCTTGCAGCTATTCAGCCATGACAACTACATATCCAAACATGTTGGAAAACACCCATTAATAGATCTTGCCTTTGCAGGAAAAAGGAACACATAACCAAAGGCAACAGGAATTAACTGGAGAGGGAGTGCTCCACCTGTATGAAGGAAACAGTGCTGGGTATGATAGGAAAGTTCATTGCTTAGAATGTTGAAGATGATGGTATCCTCATACGCTGCAATTTTGTAAACAGAGTGCCATTCCTGACACCATAACTGGAACTCTGCACTACTACCACTTCCTCTCTTGTTGCTATTTCCCACATGAATCGAATTAAAATTCTAAGTGCTGGCAGCATGCATGGAACACACCTGCGAGGTAGCACCAGGGGAAGCTTTCCATTCTTGAAACCCGCCATCGGATGACAATGCTGCATCTATGAACAGCCCATTCAAGAGTCTCCTGCTCAAACAGGAGGCTCTGCATCCCTGCCAGAGCACTGCAGCTCTGAAGAATGCCATATTTGTCAGAGAGAAGTGTGACCGCCAAGTTAAACCACAGAAGAGTGAGTGCATCATCAGCCTGCGTACCACGTGGTAATTGAGGCCAAAGCATGCAGAGGATAGTATTTGTGAGCACTTGGATGTAATGTGTGAATTATAGGTTCGTATATGTGATGGGGATGCAAACAAGGGGGTTGGGTGTCACTCGACATCTCACTAACTCAGCACTTTGTCATGCAGGACAAGCAGACCCATAATGCCGATGAGAGGAGATCCACAGGAGGTGGAATTCCTGACCTCAGGCTCCTCACAGTCACTGAGAAGGGGGTGATGGAGATTGCTGGGTTAGAGGGAGCATCATCAGTTGTAGATGGTGAGGCTGGACCAACCAGGTGTAAGAAGGATGAGGCAACCAGCCTGCTGGTAGAAAAAGGGCACAGAGTGATGAAATGTGAAGCGCTCAAACTCTGATGATTCTTAATGTGATTCTTTTTGTTCTCCACTACAGGTCATCACCATCCAAGGGCCAGGCCGCAGCCATGGCAGGAACCTGAAGATGCCACCTCTGGGCACAAAGTACCCACTGTCCCAAAGGATGCACCATCTCCATCTCATCATCCATCTTCACCAACACAGCTACACCCACACATTCTGCAGGCGGGTCACATATAGATTCAGGAGCACAATCTGGTGAAGATGCCACAGACATGTCCCATCAGCTGAGGGAGGAGATGACAGCTGGGTCCCCAGCCAATCGGACAACTGCTGGGGACCAGGCCCCTGCTGAGCTCCACTCTGATGATGGGCTTCTGGTCGTGGTCACAAGGAGCCTGCTGGACATGCAGCAAAGGCTAAGGGAAAATGTGCTGGAGATGCCAGGGATTATGCGTAGCTTTCCACGGTGTGTGGAGGAGTCCGTGCTAGCCATGAGTTCTTCCATGTCCCAGGCATTTGAGCACATGGCTTAATCCATGGAGAAGATGGCAACTGTCAAAGGGAGCCAAGTGGAGCATTTGATCAATATGCACTCTGACCTGAATTCCTTTGCTCTAGCCATGAGCTCAGTGCAGCAGTGGCTAGGCAAGAGGGAGACAAGGCCCCTGGATCTCTCTCCAGGGGTCCCTTCCTGGGCGCAGTTCACGACTTACAGCTATAGTTGGTTGTTCCCAAGGAGCTTTTATGACCACATGAGTTTAATTGATGATACCTTGCACTCTAGGAGACCCAGTGAAGACACCAAATGCGACTAACCTTACAGTCTGGCTGCCTTCGTCAGTGGCGAAGTGGATAAAATAATTGGCATGACTAAATAGGGCATCAGTCACTTCCTTTATGCACCCATGTGTGACAGCCTGTGAGATGCCTCATATGTCACCTGTCACATCCTGAAAGCCACCAGTGACATTGGAATTGAGCACCACTGTAACCTTGAGGGCCACTGGCTTGGGGTCCCCACGTCTTGATGAACAATTCAACATATCTCAGTGACCATTTCCCCCGATATCCTGAGACGTCTCTGGCATCGCCTCCCTCACATCTGGAGGTAGTTTGTTTTTATCCTCCGAATGCATTGACACGTCAGTGCCCATCTTTGCCAATGCCTTTCTTGGTTGTCTGCAGCCTCCCTTTCTGATGCTGCCTGCTGTTGGCCTTGCGGTCTCTGTTGTTGGACAACAAGTGCTCTCTCTCTTCATATTCCTTTCTCCTGCTCCCGAGGTTACAGGAATATTAGGCGAAGTATCTCTACATCTCAACCTCTCATGAGAAATCAGATTTTCGCATCCGGCCTAATTAAGCCACCCTACACACCACATTTCCCGCACTTTTGGGCTCCATAAAGTCCAACTCCCACTAACTCCATAATCCTCCTTCTCAAATCCTACTTCCCCCTCGCCACACAATCTCTTCTGCCTTACTAACTGCAGATGTGATAATCACTCACTTCTTAATTTCTCCTCTCCCCTCACCACAACCTTTACCCTTGTTCCTGTTTCCTTTCAGATACCCAAGAATTGCAGCGGAGGAAGATCAGAAAGACAATGATGATGAAGACAGACCATCACTTAGTTTTACACTCACAGCTATCAGCTCAGATTTGGCACTGTGCAAATTTTAGAGAATGGCATAGAGGCAGGATGTGTAGAGACACCAAGCACAAGTCTGCTAACGTCAGGGCAGGAAGCAAGGGTAGTGCATGTGGCAGCTCGACAGAGGGTGAAGCTGAACAGGAGTTCTGCTGCAGAGGACTCAGATGAGCGCTTTGAAGACTACAGAAAAAGACTAATGAGTGCACACAATGACATGCCTGGTGTATTGGGAAGCCTGCCAGAAAGCCTGAGGTCAATGTCAAGGAACATCAACTTGGTACAGAGTTTTTCACAAAGCTTGTAGCCCTTTATTTCCAGCCTGGAATTGGTGGCCAACTCCATCAGCCCCGTTATAGAACCAACCGTTATACAGTGCCTGATGGCCGACGCTTCCATTACACAAGAAGAGCAGCTTCCACCACAAGTCTGAGTGCTGCAGTGGAAACTCATGTTGCTCTCATGCAAGCTCGGTTTTCTACCATTCAAGCTCAAATTGCAGCACATCAATGTACAAAAGGACTTGCAAGGTGCCACAACAGTCCAGCAATCTGTCCAACAGGTTACAAGATTGCTGAGGCATTGCCCTTAGGCTCCACTGAACTCGAGCCTGCTTTCCTCTCTTAGGTTGACAGAATTTGTGAGCCCATCTCTGCCAATCTCTCTCTGCCCTTGCTGTTGCCCGGCAACCAGCCAGCCCACAATTGCCAATAAATGCTGAGATGGTACAGTTCGCAACCAAGTCCCCTAGACCCAGAACTGCTCGAGGTCATGCTGCATAGCCATCTGCAGCCTCCCCCACTGAAAGTCAGCAGCTTCCACCAGCCGTGATGCAGCCACTGGGGTAGCGCTGCATAGGAGCACTAGACAAGACAAAGACACAAGGAAGATGGGCATTAAGGGAATGCACCAGGATGATTAGTTTATGTTTGTATGCAATATGGAATGATTTGATTTAAAAATTAGTTTGGCATGCTTATTATGTGTTGACTTTTATTTTTGCATTGTGACCAAGAGGATGATGTAATGGTCAGGGAGAGAGGGAAGGTAAGGGTGTGGGACCGTTGTTGGTGGGGAATTAAGGTTATGGTTCCTGGAATTGCACTCAAATTAATTCAAAACAAAGGATCTATCTGGGTTTTCCTCCTCTTCCTTTTCCATCTCCTCCAGCAGATCGTCCTGTTTTGTGTCACCTCTATTCGTTCTCCCAGTCACACTCAACTCCAAGGGGAAAGCCTACTAGTGCACCCGTATCTGAGGGCAAATGCTTTGTGCAGAAGCCTTGTAGTCAGCATCTGACACATAACTCTCTACAGATTTTTGAAACTTGAAGCAACTATGGAAGGCACCAAAAATGTGTAGAATTGTAGCAACAGCCAGAAGAAATAAACCAGCAATTAGCATGAAAGTAGTTGGCGATCCCTTTAAGTAGAACTGGCAAGAGGTCCTTCATGCTGCTTAATGCATGTTCAGCTGGACAAGGTTAAGAGAGGATTCAGGCTGGAGCATTGAGCTTTCAAAATGCCACAGTTGCATTAACTTAGTGTTGCATGCTGTTGACACCATAATCTGCCTGTACTGGATATGCTTTTATTTGGATGTGCAATGCACATGCTCTGTAACCTCTTTGCCAGGATGACGTTCAGCATGCTTGACAACAGAGGTGTCCACATGCACCTCAGATGCAGTTTTGGAATCCCAACGGCACTCAAAGCGGGCGCTCCTGAGTCCAATTTTGCCCTAAATTCTTTATTTCTATTTCTGTACCTGATTTAACATTGAATTCACCCACTTCATTTCACCTCCTCCTCAGTCCTTCTTCACCCTTTATTTCTCATTGGTGAAGGAGGTATATGGTTTGTTCCTTGTTCACCAAGCTCCAAGATGCTATGTTACCATGGTTCGTGGCCATCCTTAGCTTGCATTTTTAGCAATGTGTGGGCAGAGATCTTTGAGTGTAAACATGCATGAACATGTCTAACTATTGGGTATTATATTCCAGAAAAATTTGTAGTTCCACAAAATTGAACTTTCCTTTTCCTCTCTGCCCCATACCTTAATTAAATGGTCATTCTACATGTATCAACCCAGTTAGTAAATATTGGCAGACTATTTTACCATACAGATTGGGGGAGCAGGACAGTTTATTTTATATTCATTCACAGGATGTGGATATCACTGGCAAGACCTATATTGATTGCCCATTCGTTAATGCCTTCACTCCTGAACCCAATTCTATTTTCTTGCACACATAGATCCATTCAGTTTCCAGTAAAAATCGCTGGGCAATAACCAGAATGGAAAACGAGGTTAATTAAATACTGTTGCAGCCATCATATGAACAGAGATCAGATATTCAGCACAAGCCAGAGATCAATACCACACCATCTGGTGAACTAAGTTTATAGAGAAACCTTCCTGCAAGTGAAAGATTGCTGAAGTCCTGGGTCAGAAGTTGTGGGTACAGTCCTCACTCAAGACTTAAGTAAAAGGGGTGGAGTCTTAACAGTTGTCCTCCTGATTGGCCACTAGAACTTCAGCCGAGGATCAACCATTTCTGGAGGTTTCCGCAGATCTCCTGCAAAATTGATGTTAGCCAAGCATGAGAATCCTTGCAGAAATTTCTCCGCATAATCTAGGCTGCTGCTTCAGATCGACACCGAGAGAGTGTGGCACTGTCGGAGGTGCCATCTTTCAAATGAGGCATTAAGTCAAGGTTCTGTCTCTCCACTCGCACTATTTGAGGAAGAGTCAAGGGAAATGTCCTGAACGTTTATCCCCTAACCATGATGACTGAAAACAGACCATCTGATCATGTATCTTATTGCTCTTTGTAGGAACTAGTAGAAATTGTGTAAATTTGCCGCCAACATGAAACAGTGACTGGGCCTTCAGTTCTGGAATTCCCTCCCTAAACATCTCCACCTCTCTCCACTTCTTCAAAAGTCTCTTTAAAATCTACCACTTTGACCAAAATTTTAATTATCTGTACTAATACCTTTTTATGAGGCTCTGTGTCAAATTTTGATAATAAGCCTTTGAAGTGCTTTGGGATGTTTTACTGCATAAGAGATGCTTTATAAATATAAGTTGTTGTTGCTGTATACTTAAAATTAATTTGTTGCCCATAAAACACTTTGGGGTGCCCTGACAATGTGAAAGGTGTGACAGAGATGCAAATTCTTTTTAAATGGGCCTGATGCCTTTGTCAAAATAGCAGGCAACAAAGTTTTATAAATATTAATTTGCAGTTTTAAATTTTATAATATTTCAACAACAATAACTTGTTCCTTTACTGCCATAAAACATCCAACGTCATTGAGAGGAATGAAATCAAACAAGAACTTACACCAAACCAAAAGAGATAACATAAGTGAAAAATATTTAATGAATTGTAAAAAGTTGCTGCTTGTCTAATATATTGGGTTTTCCTCCACAGGACATGGTATCTAAGATGCTGCATGTAGATCCTCATCAAAGGCACACGGCAGCACAGGTCCTTCGACACCCCTGGATAATGAAACGAGAATACCTATCACAGAATCAGCTCAGCAGACATGATGCCCATTTAGTCAAGGCAAGTTCAGACAACTTGTTTAAAATATAGACCTTGTTTTTACCGCTGTGTCTCCTATTCCCACTATCCTGCTGCATAGCTCCAAAGAGATGCTCAGAGATGAATGGAATTTCCCCAGGGGTCTCCTGTAGGGCCATTAGCAACTCATCTCAAAGGGCTCCACACAGTGACCTGAATTGTTCTCGTGATCATTACTGCATTGAACTGGAGACCCCATCTGTAGCCTCTGCCTTTGCTACTCGGTAACCAGCCTGAGGGAACTCCTCATCATAGGTTGAACTTTAATTTGCCTACATCCCATTAGAACAACATGTCACATCCTCTCAGCATCTTCCCCTCATGACTTGGCAGAAGTCAGGGAACTGCCACACAAGGAGCATGGCAGATGCTGAATATCGTACCAGCCTCCTGTGCTTCAGCATGTTGACATTACAACAGTATGAAATAATTCACAGTGTGAAATAAATTAATCTTGGCATTCTGACCTAGAAAATATTTGATCTTTCATGTATGTTAAATGTTCGCTTGCTGTGTTGATGGTACAGCTCATAGAAATGGGCAGTGGGATCATCACATCACTGTTTTCTGTTGTAAGAGCAAAGACTGATGTGGCAAAACCACCCAAAAGGGAAGGAAGTTACTGAAAAAGCACCACCATAACTCCGCAGGAGAGAGATGTAAGGGCTGATAAATACTGACTACATGGAACATCTCAATTCTTTTTCCTGTTGGATTTGTACAGGTTAGCTGTCATACTCAACTCTTTAATTTTAGATTGTTGGATTAGTGTTGGCCTCCTGCAGGAATTACCAAAGACACCAGTGAGTAAGGGAGTCCAGTGCAATCACTGCATGTTGGTGCATTGCGACTGATTGATAGATTTCACTCGAGTCTTCAATAAAACTAAAAACACAGCTGAGGAAGATGGTCATAATTAAGGAATCATTGATAAGACTAGCAGAAGTATTGCCACTTGGAATCACAGTAATGTAGTCTTCGACATGGCTTGGCTCTTGGGCAAATTTCCACCAGTATCGGTTTAGTTAGTTTTACCCTCTGCTAGCCACAATGTGAGGGAGTGGGCAATGAGTGTGACTATGCATGAGGGTATGTCAGGTAGCAGACTGGCTTAATGGGTGACAGCTGGTGGTGCTGTAGTGCAAAGCTGGAAAGTTTAGAAAGGCTGCTTTTCTTGCTGTCAAAGGAGATTTGTGCTGAGTTACTTCCCCTGATTTATTTAAACTGTGAGTGTGGTGATGAGTGCTGAATTTCATGGGGTGGTTGTACTCCTCCTCTGTACATGAAGCAGTGCATGAAACACTGATTGGATGATTTTGGTTTTGTTATTTTAAAATACAGAATGGCACCTGGTATTGTGCCCCTCACACCACCCCTGCAGAGAGAGAGACAATATTACCACTGACTAAAACTTGTTTTCCTTTTAACACACAGGCCTCTGACTTCAGTCAGCAGGTCAAGCGCTCTCAGAAGCTGGTTTCTTCTGTATTTTGGTTGTCGTCAGCCCAGGGAAGAAGGAATCCCTTGAATCTTCATATACTCTGTGATTTCTTCCAAAATGCTGAAGTATTAGTGCACCAAACAAGATTATTGGGCTTTTCTTTTGGCAAAGAGCTCAAAGAAATATACCCATTGGTGACTGTTTTAGTGAAGTAGCTTCTAGATTTACAATATTGGAATATCTCAAAAATCACTGAAACGTAGTGATTTCTTCCCATCAATTAAGATGCAGTAGTAATGACTGAACAATCAAAACTGAGGAGATACATCCTTGGGCCTGTGATTTCCTTAACAGAAAATCCAGTAATAATTATGAAAATATTAATTACTTTGATGCTTATTCTTAATTATTAGTGTGGCTTCTTAACAATTAAAAATGCATTGCAAGCAAGGTTCTGGGGATATAGGCTAGATTTTCCTCTCGCAGCCTGACCAAAGTAGAAAAGATGGCAAAATAGACCAAGAAGACCAATCAATGGCTTTCCATCTCAGTCTCCATCTTAGTCCCTTTAACTCCCAGTGGGCTGAGTCCTGGATACCCCTCCTTTGTCCACTGCATGTATATTACAATCCTGTCATATTTCGTGAATATACAGCAGCTGAAGGGTAAATGCTGTCCACTTCCAGCTTGCTGTATTTCTTTTGAAGCGATTTAACAGCCTTTCACAATGGTCTAAGCTTTTCAAATTATTACTTTTGTTTTTAAATTCTCTCCCTCACTATCTGGATATAGCTAGAAACTTTATTATTTTATGAGAGAACACTCCCAAACACAAATTTTCCCAGCAATTAAATTATTTCTTAAAAGCCCACTTACCTAAGGGTGGATTAGCAACAGTTCCAATTTCTAACCAGAATTTGGTGTTGATTGCCGCAATGCTCATGGATGTGGACATTGAATTTGACTTAGCTGTGATGCCCTCTATGGCCCACTAGCTTGCCAAACTCCCATCTACCCTCACATACTGAGAACAGCCACTTGGGTGTGGTACTGGGAAAGTGAATGCGCCTGTACCCAAATAAGGGACAAGAGATGAGATTGGTAAAATGCTTTTTTAAAAAATCATGCCTGGTAGTCGAGCATCAGAATTTAAATTGTAATGTCCATTTTACAGATTCTTCTTTAAATCTTATTTCAGGGTGCAATGGCTGCCACCTACTTTGCTTTAAACCGTACACCTCAGGCACCAAGACTAGAACCTGTATTGGCATCAAACCTGGCCCAGCGAAGAGGAATGAAAAGATTGACTTCTACAAGGCTATAACAGCTACTGTGCAACAACTCTAGGAAGTTTTCTATTCATTATATGTAAAAGAATATGGGCCTCTCTTAGCCAATGCAAGAGACCCCAAAAGACCCAAAGTATTGACAGAGGTTGAGCCTAGTTTCAGGCTCCTGTTATTCAGTGGTTCCAGAACAGGCTGAGGGCCATTCATCAAACTTGCTGCACTGTAAAGGATAAGAGAAGATGAAGGAAAGTTAATTTCTTTTCTAAATTAACATGGGTGTCTTTGTTTTTTTACCGGCTGTAGTTTGAAAAGAACAGGTAAACACTGATTGTGAAAACTAGACTCAACCTCTTGCAAAGTAAGTAGAAAAGGATAAACACACAAGTGCTTTGATAAAACACTTGTACTTGCTGCTCTATAAAAAGCAGAGCAATGTTGTTACCTCTTAATTGTCTAAAAAAGAATAAGGAGACTAAAAAAAAAAACAGTAGTTTGAAGCAGACAGATCTCTATACAGAGAATCCTGCCTGGCTAGGCCTACAATGTCTGAACTATTCTTATTTTTTGCTTTTTTTTTGTTGGGAGCAACAATTCAGTTCCAGCAAAATATTTGTGAGCCAACCACACACTCATTGATGTTTTCATATATTATATTTGCATTTTTCTACAATGTCCTGTGATAATGTGAAGTAGCAAGAAGCACAATGAACTTCTAAGTGTAGAGGTACATGAGGCTTGTGAGCAGTGTCTTTTCATTGATGGATGCCTGTGGAGTACTGTGATGAGACAATGCTATAGCAGCTAATGTTGCCTAATTTTTACATAATTCTGTTTCTTAGCACTATGGCCTAGCTTTAACCTGTGGTATTGTATAATTTACTTACATTGAAAGGTTGGCATGCCTTAATATGGCATTATTAGTGTTAGAATCAGCAATGTTGTGATTCTACTATTAACAATCAAATAATATGTTCAGAAAATAACTTTTCCTCTCCCCACTTTTCTTCCTGCTTCTCCTCATCTGAAAATGTTGACCTTCTGCTGGGGTATATAATTAGCAGTTACCTTCTAGCTCCTCTCACAAGAAGTCATTATTCATGTGTGAACCTTGACAGTATAATCAAGTCGTGCAATCACGGGGAACCATAGCCAAGTCCAATTCTGTCATAGCCATAGAGTCATAGAGGTCTACCGCACAGAAAAAGGCCCTTCGGCCCATCAAGTCTGCACCAGTCAAATAAGTACCTAACTATTCTAATCCCATTTTCCAGCACTAGGCCCATAGCCTTGTATGCCATGGCATCACAAGTGCACATCCAAATACTTCTTAAATGTTTTGGGGGTTTCTGCCTCTACCATCCCTTCCTCATCCAATATTAATATAAACACCAACAATCCCTGCAAAGGTTTGTAAACAACGATCAGGAGAGCCCTGGCCAATTTTGCTTCCCTCAATGCGCACATGCTGTAGCGCAGTGTTGAGTCCCTACCCCACCCTGGCTGAGGTCAGCTCTCTCAGCAGTCACATATATTTTGTCACATGCTACCCACAGGAAAATACCTGGTACTTTGGAATTGTTGACATTGTCGTGCACATGAGATATTTGGCTAAAATTATTTGGTGACAATTTATCAAAAGGCCATCATGGTTACTGAGAGAGAGAGATGTCTTGCAAGGTTGGGTCACTGTGCTTCCTATTGCTTTTGGACGGAGTGCTAACTTGTGGTTCCCTTCTGAGTTGGCCCATTCATACTGTTCTGAGAAACGATTTTGATGTGGACTGAAGGGGTAATGCCATGGGTACCTCGAGTCTGATAGACTTCCAGAAATAGATTTCAGACTGTCTTGCTATCTCCCCTGCTACAGGGAGTATATATATGAACCATTCTGGGGATTGGAAAACCCACCTTACATTTATTGTGAGGAAGGTTACTCTTGTGCTTTGCAATGAGGCAGGTTTCAGGAACATTTTTTTATGGCTTCTGTTTCTAGTGGCAAAAACCCATGAGAACATTGGATGCCAAAAAAGCAGGTAAATTTTGGAGAAAATGAGTGAAATTATTTTTTGTTTGGAGCAAGACTCAAAATCAAGTAAATACACACAGGACTGAAACAACGAACAGTTTGGCTAAATGACAGCCCATAATTACTTGTCCAGTTCACAGCCAGTGTGAGGGCTGTATTAAATCACTTGGGAAAAATAAATAGTGGAGTTTGAATTTCACACTTCACTCTAAACAACAGGGACAGTGAAGGATTCAGTATTTTTCTATTTTGTGTTTCACATGCATCTCACTAATGACATCATCATGCATGGCATGTACATCACTAAAGTTATCTTCCATTCCATTTCTGCATGCAAAAACTGGGAAAGGTTCGAGGGCTTTTTAATCTGATTTTGTTCATTAACCAGCTTGTAGGAGTCTAGGGAATCTTGGTGGGATTAGGTAAAATAAACTTCAATAACATTTTGTTGGGGATGAGGAGTCCATTAGAAACAGGATCTGCCAGAATTGTGGTATAATCCCAGTGCCAAGCACCTCACGAGGCCAGCTGACCAGTAGGATTGTACTGAGAAGCTGTGGGGACCTTCTCAACTCCAGAGTCAGCCCGCCAGTTGTGGATCGGCAGCAAGGTTGGCTGGCTCGTGCTTTGGCAGAGAGCTGTTTTACACCTGTAATAGAGAAGCACAATCAAGTTTCTCAAACAGAAAATGCTGGAAATACTCAGTAGGTCTGGCAACATCTGTGGAGAGAGAAACAGAGTTAACGTTTCAGACTCATAACCTTCCATTTATTTTCATTTAGCTATCGGTAATAGGTGTGCTGGCCTACATGTTGCAGGGGAGGCTTGCCCTCTAGTGGCTGGATTCAGCAAGCACATGCTGGATGTGCAGTAATGGTGAGGCTCATTGTGTTTTTTCTGATTTTTTGCACCGCTGCCTAAATCAGTTGAATGCAGAACATAACCAGAACTCATGCTACCATTTGCCTGTCTGACTGTGAACTGTCTGAGGAAGCGGAGGTTTTTAAAGTAACTATGGGTTGTGTAATGATGAATATATTGGCCCCAAAATTGCTGTTAATATAAAAACAAGGATAGGTGAGGTTAGATGCTTTGTGGAAGGCCCTGCTCCATTTCCAGCTCGCACTTACAGCAATTGTCAGAGGAATTTAACATCAAGATTAAATGGGTAAGAGCAAGTCTGACTAACAGTGGCAACTCCGAAGAATTTATACAGACTCGAAACGTTAACTCTGTTTCTTTCTCCACAGATGCTGCCAGACCTGCTGAGATTTTCCAGCATTTTCTGTTTTTATAACAGTGTGCAATGTTCATTACTCTGCCACAGCAATTTTCAGGTCATTGTATTGAGCTGATTCTTGTGTTGCAAGTGGTTAGTTGAGAGTTTGCTTACATATATAGTGATTGTTCTAACTGTATTTTAAAGAAGTTTAAAGAAGCTGTCTGGGAGTGGGTGAAACTTCTCTAAGCATAATAGTTATGCACTCGTCAAATTGCTCTGTATGTTATTTTCATAATGCAGTGGCTCACTTAAAGAGTGAATGACAGCAGTACAGAAATTTGATGAAAAACACACTAGTCACTGTATTAAATATATTATATGGGAGATTTTTACTCCCTGTTGTCCTGCCATGGTCAAGTTGAGAGAACTGCAACAAATAGCCAGCTAATTCCACAGGATTTTCACTTCACTTTCTGCAAAGTAAAGCTGGTAAAGCGGGAGCAGCTCCAAGGAATTCCCTAGCCTACATGTTGCCAATGGTCTGAGCCCTTACCGATCTTTGCCAGGCGATGTTACAGAGACAGACATCATAGAGGAAACTTTGCGATACTCTGTTGTATGTAAAACATTGTGCACAGTCAAAGCTGTATTCAGGTTTTATGGAGCTCCCTCCGTTGCCAAAGTGTAACCTCCCCCTTGTCCATCCATTAAACCTTCTCAGCGATATCAGTAACCACATTGGACAAACTGGTATCTTGATAGCTAGCATCATTTATCGCCATGCTGTTTCTTAACTGTCATTTTCACAGGTGAAGTGACATATGAATTGTCAGCTTTGAGGAAGAAACAACAGTCACCCGACATGTTAAAGGCTTTGACTGTGTTTTCCCATCACTGGGTGCACATGTTGGCTGCAGACACGGGCATGACTATTTTCTTAGTGCCAGAGTTAACATCGTCTCAAGAAAAAGCAAAATACTGCGAATGAAAACCTGAAATAAAAACAGAAAATGCTAGAAATACACAGCAAGTCAGGCTGCATCTATAGAGGGAGAAACAGAATTAAGGTTTCAGGTCAATGTTTACCCTGTTTCTCGCTCTACAGATGCTGCTTGACCTGCTGGGTATTTCCAGCATTTTCTATATTGATCTTCTCCAGCAATCTCTATTCCATGATAGCAGAGGGTGATTGGTAATCAATGAGTAATTGACTCACTGAGAAGTTTAAACAAGGAACTCTGCCCTCACTCTGTCTCTTTATTATATAAACACTTCAATGTTAGCTGCATTATATAAACACTTCAATTTTAGCTGATGGTGTATTTAATGCATCAGGCAAATAGTCAATAGCATTGACTATTAGGAGCTGCAATACCAGACAGGGCGTGCCAATTGACCAGAAATGGGCACTTGTTAGGGAAGATCAAGATAAACTATTTCCCCTGGTGGTGGAGCCTAGAAAAAAGGGCATAACCTTAAAATTAGAGCTGGGCAGTACAGGGGTGATGTCAAGAAGCATTATTCAATCAAAAGATAGAGGAAATCTGCAACTCTCTTCAAAAAGCTGTTGGAACTGGGCCAATTGAAAATTTCAAAATTGAGATAGATAGTTTATTTGTTAGACAAGATTATTAAGGGCACCAAGATGGGTAAATGGAGTAAAGTGTAGATTAGCCATTATCTCATTGAGTGGAACAGACTCAAGGGGCTGAATGGTGCACAGCATTCCTAATGATATAAACTTCCCTGTTAAAACATGTTTTATCAGATTGTATTCAGATTTTTGAATCCTAGATTTGTAAATCTCTTCAAACTGTTTTCACATTGTGTAGGAAGGACACCTTTACATAAAGTGTCTCTGACAACTAGTCATGTCTGCTTGTGTAAAAACGGTTGTGTGCAGCCAGTTAATCTGCCTGTAATGGTCCAGTGCCTATGCTGAATGGTAATTGTCTGACAATAGTAATATGAACTAATGAATAGAATACGTGAGATAGTATGCAAAGTGTTCCCATGTTGAGATTTTTTTTTACTAATTTACAGATTTCCTTTAAAATGCTTTATCAATAAAAATGAGTAACTTATTTGAGGTAAAAAGGAAAACTACAAGTGCTGGAATCTAAAGTAAAACCAGAAAATGCTGGAAATACACAAAAAGCCCACCAATGCTTTACAGGAAAATATTATCCTTTTCAGATGCTAACTGTATTTTGTTTCCAATTTATAACTTACTTGGAATTGCCAATAACTTACTTGGAGATAGTGGCATAGTGGTAATGTGGCTGGAATTCAGAGGCCCAGGCTAATGTTCTAGGGGTATAGGTTCAAATCCTGCTATGGCAGCTGATGGAATTTAAATTCTATAAATCTAGTTTCAGTGATGATGACTATAACAACTACTACTGCTTGTTGTAACAACCCACCTGGTTTATTCATGTCCTTTAAGCAAGGAAATCTGCCAAAGTAACCTGGTCTCATTACATGTAATTAATTACATGTGACACCAGACCCACAGCAATGTTGTTGACTCTTTACTATCCTCTGAAATGGCCTACCAAGCCATTCAGTTCACACTTAGGAATGGGTAACAAATGCTAGCCCTGCCAAGAGTGCCCACATCCTATGAAGGAATAAATATATACATATATATATATATATTTCACAAGTATTTATTTTTTGCTGTATTTTTGTGCATTCAGAATAAATGGATCTATCTGCAAAGTATATTTCCCTATAGATCTGTTCCTCCTTAAAATTCCCAAATAGAAATAATAGCAAAAGCTATTATAATTAGGTGCACTTTTTAAATTTTGAGGTATATTATACCAAATGGTACAACAACTTCAGTTAACTTCAAATATTTCATATAATAAAGTGAAATCTCACCTTGAAACCTTTCTAACGTTCTGTTTAAAGGTAGTGAGAAACTTTTCTTTTGGGAGAAAATTTTGAGCAGCTAATTGTCAGGACATCAAAGAAAATTTATGAGGAACAAAATATTCAGAGGTATAAAAGCATGACCCAGCACCTCCCAGGCATAACATTACTGTGGTAACCTGTTATCATGGGCAATTCTATTCTGTTTTGGGGTAGCTAACCTCAGCTAGGGCAGCAACTATGGCACAGTTGATGTTGGTGGGAGTGGCCAGAATTTTTGTCCTTAGTGACTTCTGCTGGAAAGTGCATCCATGTAGACATGTCTTACCTACACTAAAGGAGGATGAGAGCCTGAGCACTGATCAGTGTACCTGTAGGAGCTGCAGTCAGTCCAGCAGGCTTCTCTGCGGCATTGTTCTTAGTGAATTGAAGTTAATCCTCACAGCTGCCTGAATTTTGTCAAGAAAGCTCACCTCCACCGCCCCCCCCCTCCCCCACCCAAATCCACCACTCCCAAAGTTCCACAGACATAATGGACATTTGGCATGTCTTGAGGCACTGAGGCCAACCAGACCATCTTTGTTGCTGCCCAGCTGAGATCAGATAATTTAGTATGGATCTGAGATTGAACCTAAGATATAGTCAGTCTGCATGACAATGCAGTAATCAAGTGGTAAATTTGCTAGAGGAGAGTCATATTGCATCAAACTGTGCAAATTTGTAAAATTGCTCAATATTTTCCTTGAGATCATTAATTCAAACTAAAACTAAAACTAGGGGCTCTGGGCAGAGAATTATTGCAATAAATAGAAAACAGCTCTAGTGGGCAGTAAGAGTTGCCAATGAACCATTAGTTGGCAAAATTATAGGGATTAAAATAACATCTAAATTTTAATGCCAATAATTTTTCTCATAGAGCAGAAAATATGTAATTGCAGCAAATCAACTAAAAGAGACTGCTAATGTTGTTTTGTCTGCCTTTCCGCCCCTTCAATGGGCCAGCAGAGAAATATAACAACATGCCGACTATTTTTTAAGACTTAAAACAATATTGCTAGCTTTCAACTAGGGAAACAAAGTCAATGTTTTATAAAAATTGAGCTATTGGTTGTCATTGCCTGTTGTCCTGGCAATAAAACCTTTCTTCATATTTAAGTTACCCTTTTTAATCGCCATGGTGTAATAAGGAAGGAAAGCTTATTAAACCCATTGAGAACGTATTGCTTTCAGTTAATTCTTTGCTCCATTACAGAGATCTAAAGAGACAACTGTAATAATGAACAGGAAGGATGGAATATATATTCTTGGTGAATAATTGAAAGGTGATGTTAATCAGGGACACAAGCCTTCTGCTTCTATGTTTTACTATCCGTGAGTTATGAAGCTGTAAATTAATTAATATACATGTCTGGTCCTGTTGCCATTTCTCCAGCACTTTAAATGTGCAATGTTTTAAAACTGTGTTGTAAATTATTCTTATGATTTATAATTTGTTTTGTATTACAAACTGTACTGGTTGTAGGCTTAAGTTTGGCAAATGGTACTTTATACAGTATCAGTAGGTGGAAATGAATCCCTTGAATACATTTATTAAGCTTATTTGACTTGACAAAATACATTTTGTAATGTAAGTGGATTTTATGAAGTCTAATATTTTTATAGCACTATGATAAACATAGGACTTTGTATATTAAAAGGAGCTGCTCCACAAGATGAGTACACTGCTTTTCCTTAGACTGTCCAGTAGCTTAATCCTGCAAATTGCTACAGCCATTTCCAAGGAGCATGATGATCTGATTCCATCTCCGACAGGACCTGCAGGCCCCACTCATCAGTCGTGGTTAGCCTGCTTGCACTGTTCTTAGTCCAGGTGCATTGTAGAGTCCTTAAAGGGAAAAAGCTGAAAGAACACTTGCTTGTGTCATGTACCCCATCTCTGCAAGCTGAGGATATTTTCCTCCAGTCTATTGAAAATAATCTCTTCATGTTAACTCCATTTTTTTCCACCACATGGATTTCTAAAGGAGGCGGACAAAAACTATAAAAATATGTAATTTATGGGTAATTATTTGCACTCTACCATGGCTTTGCATGTCATTTTACATGATGTCTTTATACAGAAGAAATAAAGAATTCTGGAAAATAATTCCCTGGGTTGTAGTTTGCACTTTAATTTGTTTTTTTCGGAAACCTACTGCAGACCTTGTGGTGATAGCATTTCCATAGTGATGTTGGACTTGTTGAAGGAGCTGCGTACAGAGCTTTATCAAGTCAATCTCTGAACCTCTATAACAGACACAATTGACCCTGTGATGGCGAAACTTCTCCTGCCACTGGCTCTTTTCAGGCTGCAAATGAAAAGCAAAACAATTACAAATGATGGAAATCCAAAAAGCAAAAGAAAAGCTAGAATCATGCAATAGATTAGTCAACATCTGTGAAGAGAACAAACAAATCCTGTCTCAGGATGAGAGTCCTTCATCTTAACTGAAAACAAAGACGATAGATGAAGAACCATTTTAATAGAATATGAACAAATAGAGTGGGCCTAGGCAATGAACCATGAGAGAGAGTACGGATCGACTGACTATTCACTAAATTACAAGAGAAACAGGAGGTTGTTGCTGCAATGATCTTTGCATCAGAGAATGAAAAAAAGCCTCATTAGAGAAACAAAGAAGCTGATGCTATGGAAAAGAGATGAGATAATAGATTAAAGGCCTCTGGATCAGATTTGAAATTTTTAAAAAGCTGGCAAAATAAGATGGGGCTGAGCTGGAAAAAAGAGCAGGCCAACACCAATAGCTGCAAAATCTCCCACCAGTGCTCTGTTCTGACAGGATCTTCATCGCAAAGGTCAATCAACCTCCTCTTTTGCCAGCAGCCATCAAAACCATCAGACATTGCCTGCGTCCCCTGACGTAAGGAAAGGGAGGCTCCAGTTGAGCCTCTGAAGCTATTACAGTTAATGTTCACGTAATAGAGCTACAGAGTGTCCAGGAGAAAGGTAAGCATTTGATAAGGTGCCACACCAAAGGCTATTTTAGAAAATACAGAACACTTAGCCTAACGTCCATTGTGGGGAAAATGCTAGAGTCTATTATAAAAGACGTGGTGACAGAACACTTGGAAAGCATTAACGGGATTAGACAAAGTCAGCATGGATTTATGAAGGGAAATCATGCTTAATCAATCTAGAGTTTTTTGAGGATGTAACTAGTAGAATAGATAAGGGAGAACCAGTGGATGTGGTGTATTTGGATTTCAAGAAGGCTTTTGATAAGGTCCCACATAAGAGGCTTGTGGGCAAAATTAAAGCTCAAAGGGATCATGGGTGATATACGGGCATAGATTGAGAATTGGTTGACAGACCAGAAACAGAGAGTGGGAATAAAATGGGTCTGTTTCCGGATGGCAGACTGTGACTAATGGTGTACTGCAGGGATCAGTGCTTAGGCCCCAGCTATTCACGATATATGTAAATGACTTGGATGAGGGAACCAAATGCAATATTTCCAAGTTTGCTGATGACACAAAACGGGCGGGGTTGTGAGTTGTGAGGAGGATGCAAGGAGGCTTCAGAGCGGTTTAGACAAGTTGTTTGTGTGGGCAAACACATGGCAGATGCAGTATAACGATGATAAATCTGAAGTTATACACTTCGGTGTGAAAAACAGAAGGGCAGAGTATTATTTAAATGCTGATATTTTGAGAAATGTGAATGTACAAAAGGACCTGGGTGTCCTTGTAAACCAGTCAATGAAAGTAAACAGTCGGGTGCAGCAAGCAACTAAGAGGGCAAATGGTATGTTGGCCTTCATTGCAAGAGGATTTGAGTTCAGAAGCAGGGATAGCTTACTGCAGTTATAAAGGGCCTTGGTGAGATCACACCTGAAGTATTACGTGCAGTTTTGGTCTCCCTACCTGAGAAAGGATATACTTGCCATTGAGGGAGTGTAGCAAAGATTCACTAGGCTGATATCGGGGATGGCAGGACTGCCATATGAGGAGAGATTGGTTCGACTGGGCCTGTATTCACTAGAGTTTAGAAGAATGACATCTGATTGAAACATATAAAATTCTAACAAGGCTGGATAGATTAGATGCAAGGAGGATGTTTCCCCTAGTTGGGGAGTCTAGAACCAGGGACCAGCCTCAGAATATGGGGCAGGCCATTTAGGACTGAGATGAGGAAAAATTTCTTCACTCAGTGGATGGTCAACCTGTGGAATTCTCTACAACTGTGGAGGCCGGGTGACTGAGTATATTCAAGAAAGATATTGATAAATGTTTGGATATTAGGGGCATCAAGGGGTATGGGGAGAAAGAAGGAATATGGCGATGAGATAGAGGATCAGCCATGATCATATTGAATGCCTGAGCAGGCTCAAATGGCTGAATGGCCTACTCCTGCTCCTAGTTTCTATGTTTCTATAAGTGCAGGGTGTAGGGGGTAACATATTATCATGGATAGAAGATTGGCTGGCTGGCAGAAAGCAGAGAGTATGCATAAATGGATCTTTGTTGATTGACAGGATGTGACAAGTGGAGTCCCACAGGGGTCTGTACTGGGGCCTCAGCTTTTTAGAATTTACATCAATGACTTAGATGAGGGGAGTAAATTTGCACGAAGATAGGTAAGAAAATATGTTGTGAAGAGGACATGAGGTTGCAGATGGATATAGATAGCTTGAGTGAGTGGGCAAAGATCTGGCAAATGGAGTTTAATGTGAGGAAATGTGAAGTTGTTCACTTTGGAAGGAAGAACAAAAAGCAGAGTATTACTTAAATGGAGAACGGCTGCAGAATTCTGAGGTGCAGACGGATCTAGTTGTTCTAGTACATGAGTCACAAAAAGTTAGTATGCAGGTACAGCAAGTAATTAAGAAGGCTAATGAAATGCTATCCTTTATTATGAGAAGAACTGAACATAAAAGTAAGGATGTTATGCTGAGCAATATGGGGCATTGATGAGACTGCATCTTGAATACCGT
Source organism: Carcharodon carcharias (assembly GCF_017639515.1). Taxonomy (NCBI): domain Eukaryota; kingdom Metazoa; phylum Chordata; class Chondrichthyes; order Lamniformes; family Lamnidae; genus Carcharodon; species Carcharodon carcharias. The sequence continues at coordinate 161,285,398 of NC_054468.1, forward strand.
GTGCAGTTTTGGTCTCCTTATTTAAGGAAGGATGTAAATGCATTTGAGGCAGTTCAGAGGAGGTTTACATGATTGATACCTGGAATGAGTGGGTTGTCTTATGAGGAAAGATTGGACAGACTGGGCTTGTTTTCACTGGAGTTTAGAAGAGTGAGGGATGACTTGATTGAAATATACAAGATCCTGAATGGTGTTGACAAGGTTGATGTCAAAAGGATGTTTCCTCTTGTTGGTGAGTCCAGAACTGAGGGCAATGTTTTAAAATTAGGGTTTGCCCTTTTAGGACAGAGATGAGGAGAGATTTTTTTCTCTGAGGGTTGTGCGACTTTGGAATTCTCTGCCTTTGAAGGTGGTGGAGGCAGGATCATTGAACACTTTTAAGGCAGAGGTAGATAGATTCTTGTTAGGGAAGTGAATGAAAAGCTATCGGGGGTGGATGGGAATGTGGAATTTGAAACACAAGCAGATCAGCCATGATCTTATTGAATGGCAGAGCAGGCTCGGGCCGAATGACCTACACCTGTTCCTATCTCTTATGTCCTTATGTTCTAAGGAGCTGTCCTTGGAGATTATATTGAGCTTCACTGTAAAAGACAGATGGAGAGGCCGTACTGAGAGTGGAGCAGGGCAGGGAATTAAAGTGGTAATTCACATGGAGCTCAGAGACATACTTGTAGATAGTAGGAAGACTTAAAGAAGAATAGGAAGCTAGGTAAAGGTGGAGGGATAGCACTGTTGATTAAGCATCACATTTGTGCAATAGTTAGAAATGACCTTAGTTCAGGAAATCTGGGTGTAGAATTGGTTTGGGTGGAGATGAGGAATAGGGGAAAGAAGTCATTCGTGGGAATGGTCTACAGGTCCCCAACAGTAACCGCAATTTAGGGCAAAGTATATAAGAAGAAATATTGGGTGCTTGTGATAAAGGGATGGCAATAATCATGGGTGGTTTTAATCTACATATAAACTGGAAAAATCAGATTGGCAGTAGTAGCCTGGATGAAGAGTTCATAGAATGCTTTCAAGATAGTTTCTTAGAGCAGCATGTTCTGGAACCAACCAGAGAGCAGGTTACATTAGACTTGGTATTATGTAATGTGATAGAATTAATTCATGACCTCTGAGTGAAGCGGCCCCTAGGTAGCAGTGACCACAATATGATTGAATTTTACATCCTGTTTGAAAGAGAGAAGAGTGTGTCTAAGGCTGGTATTTTAAATTTAAATAAGGGCAACTATGTGGGGATGAAAGCTGAGCTAGCTGAAGTGAACTGGGAAACTAGGCTAGAGTATAGATCAATAGAGAAGCAATGGCTGACATTTAAAAGGATATTTCCGAATACTCAGAATAAGTATATTCTTACTATAAAGAAAAATTCTGAAGGGAGGACCCACCATCTGTGGTTAACTAAAGAAGTTAAGGAAAGCATCAAACTTAAGGAACAAGCATACAACTGTGTAAAGATGAGTGGCAGGTCAGATGATTGGTCAGAATATATAAAATAACAGAGAATAACTAAAAGGTTAATCAGGAGAAAGAAATTAGAGTATGAGAGGAAGCTAGCTAGAAATGTTAAAATGGATAGCAAGAGTTTCTACAAGTATTTAAATAGGAGAAGAGTAGTTGAAGTGAATGTTGGTCCTCTATAGCCGCAGAGTGACAATGGGAAGTTAGTAGTAGATAATAAGGAAGTGGCGGATGAAATGAAAAATTTTGCTTTTGTCTTCACTATAGCGGATACAAAAATCATTCCAGTAATAGCTGTAAAACAGGAGGTGGAAGGGAGAGAGGAACTTGGTGAAATTACAATCACTGGGGAAGCTGTACTGAGCAATTAATGGAGCTGGGGACTGACAAGTCTCAGGGTCCTGGTGGACTTCATCCTAGGGTCGTAAAAGAGATTGCTAATGAGGTGCTAATTTTCCAAAATTCTTTAGATACTGGAAACGTTCCATCAGACCTGAAAGTAGCAGTATTTGTTACTATTTAAGAAGGCAGGGAGGCAGAAATCAGGAAGTTATAGGCCAGTTAGCTTGACGTCTATTGTGGGGAAGGTGTTAGAATTGATCATTAAGGAGTTTAAAGCTGAGCACTTTGAGAAAATCAACGTAATCGGGAAGAGTCAGCCTGATTTTGTGAAATGGAAATCATATTTAACCAATTTATTGAAGTTCTTTGAAGGAGTCACATGTGCTGTGGATAAAGGGGCACCTGTAGATGTGCTATATTTAGATTTCCAGAAGGCATCTGATGAGGTGCCACATCATAGAGTATTTCAGAAAATAAAGTTCATGCTTGTTCCTTAAGTTTGATGCTTTCCTTAACTTCTTTAGTTAACCACAGATGGTGGGGTAATGTATTAGAATGGATAGAAGATTGGCTGGCTGGCAGAAAACAGACAGTATGCATAAATAGGTCTTTTTCTGATTAGTAGGATGTGATGAGTGGAGACCCGCAGGGATCTATGCTGGGGCCTCAACATTTTAAAATTTATTTTAATGACTTAAATGAGGGCTGTGGAGGCACAATTATTGAGTATGTTGAAAGCAGAGGTGGATAAATTTCTAGATAGCAATAACATCAAGGGACAGTGCAGGAAGGTGGTGTTGAGGTAGAGATCAGCCATGATCCAGTTAAATGACAGAGCAGGCTTGAGGGATCGAATGGCCTAATCCTGCTCTTATGTTCCATAATGTCAGCTATTTGGTGATGACCATGTTTCCTATTCCCCCCTCCCCCATCCCACTGGTTCTTTGAAAATTCAAAACTGTTCTTGGAGAATTCAGAATCCTGTGGGTACCTCTGGGACCGCAATTTTGAAATTCCATTGATGCCAGTCCTGACTGTGCAGCCCTATGAAAATCTAGCCCCATATCTCTGTAATAGTCATGGCAAATCAATTGAATAGGTATTTTGCATCAGTTTTCACTATAAAGGATACGAGTAACATCCCAGAAATAGCTGCAAATCAGGAATTGGAAGGGAGGGAGGAACTCAGGAAAATTACAATTACCAGGGAAGTGGTACTAAGAAAATTGTTGGGCTGCAGGCTGACAAATCTCCAGGTCTGGATGGACTTCATTCTAGGGTCTTTAAAGGAGTGGCTGGTGAGATAATTGATGCATTGGTTTTAATTTTCCAAAATTGCATAGATTCAGGGAAGGTTCTATTAGGTTGAAAAATAACAAATGTAACTTCTTTATTCAAAACGGGAGAGCGACAGGAAGCAGGAAACTACAGGCCAGTTAGACTAACATCTGTTACAGGGAAACTGTTAGAAGCTATTATTAGAGATGTTATAGAAGGGCACTTAGAAAAATTCAACGCAATCAGGCAGAGTCAACATGGTTTTGTACAAGGGAAATCATGTTTAATCAATTTATTGGAGTTCTTTGAAGGGGTCACATGTGCTGTGGATAAAGGGGAATCAGCAGATGTACTGTACTTAAATTCTCAGAAGGCATCTGATAAGGTACCATATCAAAGGTTATTGCAGAAAATAAAAGCTCATGCTGTAAGGGGTAACATGTTGGCATGGATAGAAGATTGGCTAGCTAACAGGGAGCAGAGGGTATAGGCATAAATGGGTTGTTTTCTGATTGGCAGGATGTAATAAATGGTGTGCCACAGGGATCAGTGCTGGGGCTTCAACTTTTTACAAATTATATAAATGTCTTGGATAAAGGGACTGAATGTATCATTGCTAAATTTGCTGATGACACAAAGATAGGTAGGAAAGAAAGTTGTGAAGACGATGTAAGGAGGCTGTAAAGGGACATAAATAGGTTAAGTGAATGGGCACAGACCTGGCAAATGGAGAATAATGTGGGAAAATGTGAAATTGTCCATTTTGGAAGAAAGAATAAAAAAGAAGCATATTATTTCAATAGAGAGAGAATGCAGAGCTCTGAAATGCGGAGTGTCTGAGTAAATGAGTCACAAAAGGCTAGTGCGTAGGTACAACAAGTAATTAAGAAAGCTAATAGAATGTTATCGTTTATTGTGAGTGGAATTGAATATAAAAGTAGGAGGTTATGCTTCCGTTGCACAGGTCACTGGTGAGACCACATCTGGAGCAATGTGTACAGTACTGGAAGGAAGGATGTAAATACATTAGAAGCAGTTCAGAGAAGGTTTACCAGACTAATACCTGGACTGGACGGGTTGTTTTCTGAGGAAAGGTTGCACAGGTTAGGCTTGTATCCGCTGGAGTTTGGAAGAGTAAGAGGTGACTTGATTGAAATATATAAGATCCTGAGGGGTCTTGACAGGGTGGACGTGGAGAGGCTGTTCCTTCTTGTGGGAGAATCTAAAACTAGGGTCACTTTTTAAAAATAAGGGATCACTCATTTAAAATCGAGATGAGGAGAATTGTTTTCTCTGAGAGGGTAGTGAGTCTTTGGAACTCTTCTTCAAAAGGCATTTAAAGCAGAATCTTTGAATATGTTTAAGGTAGAGGTACATAGATTCTTGATAAGCAAGCAGGTGGAAGATTATCAGGTAGGTGGGAGGTTACAATTAGATCAACCATGATCTTATTAAATGGTACAGCAGGCTTGAGGGGCCGAATAGCCTACTCCTGCTCCTAATTCATATGCCCGTATGCTCAGTTGTACAAAGCTGCTACAGAAAATTCAAAAAAGGAATAAAACCAGAAGCACCACTCAGCACCAGAAACAACAATGACACACAGCGCCCAACTTACCCTGCAAGGTCCTGCTTACTAACATCTGAGGTCTTGTGCAATATTGGGAGAACTGTCCCACAGACCAGTCAAGCATTAGCCTGACATATTCATACTCACCAAGTCATATCTTACAATGTCCCAGACACCATCATCACCATTGCTGAGTGGGGTATATAGTCAGGAGGGAGTTACTTGGGAGTCCTCAACATAGGCTCTGGACCCCATGAAGTCTCATGGCATCAGGTCAAATATGGTCAAGGAAACCTCATGCTCACTATCACTCAGCTGATGAGCACTCCTCCATTTTGAAGACCAGTTGGAAGAAGCACTGAAGATGGCTAGGGCACAGAATGGGTGGATTTTGCCGTCAGCAAGCAGGGGATGGGGCCCGCTCGCCGACACGCAAAACGACACGGGGTGATGTCGAGCAGAACCCCCAACGTCATCCCGGCCCATTTAAATTTTCAGGAAAGCAGGGGCGCAGCAAAATCAGCTGCGGACCTGCCGACCTGTCAATGGCCAATTGAAGCCATTGCCACTATCATTAAAACAACTAAAGGACCTGCCCATCCAGCCTTAAGGTTGGCAAGCAGGCCAGGAGCCCCGGCGGGCAGAGAAAAAACATGAAACTTCATCTACAAGTGGGTTGAGGTTTCAAGTAGGGTTTAAAAAACTTTAATAAAGTTTTAGTGAAATTTATTAACATGTCCCATCTCGTGTGATATTGTCACATGAGGGGGACATGTTAAGGATTTTTTATTTTTCTATTTTTAATGTTTAAACAACTTTTAGTGCTCTCCCTGAGGCGGCACTTTACCTCAGGAAGATGTGCGCTCTTTCGTGTGCATGAGTGAAAGAGCACACTCTCGCAGTTGGGGAATTCCCCCCTCACCTGCACAGGAAGTACATAGCGCTTGCCGCCGGGCGTCACGTTGGGCGGGCCTTAACTGCCCTGCCCACTTAAAATGGCAGTGGGGCCCACTTTTCCGGCGAGGATCGGCTCCCCACCTGCCGGAGATTGGGTCGGGCCCGCCCGCTTGGTAGGCAGAAAATTCTGCTCAATGTATTCTGGGTGAGGGGCTTCAATGTCCGTCACCAATAGTGGCTTTGTAGCAACACAATGGATCAAGTTGGCCTAGTGCTAAAAGACCCCAGGGTGAGAGAACCAACATAGGGGACGTGATGGCGTAATGATATTGTCACTGGACTGGTAATCCAGAGACCCAGGGTTCAAATCCCACCATAGTAAATGGTGGAATTTGAATTCACTAACTATCTGGAACTATAAGTCTCATGATGATCATGAAACCATTGTTGATTGTCATAAAAACCCAACTGGTTCACTAATGTCCTTTAGGGAAGGAAATCTGCTGTCCCCGCCTGGTGTGGCCTGGCCTACATGTGACTACAGACCCACTGAAATGTGGTTGACTCTTAAAAATGCCTTCGGGATGGGCAATAAATGCTGGCCTAACCGCATCGCACGAACCAATAAAAAAAAATGAGGGAAAATACCTGCTTGACCTCAACCTCACCTCCTGCCACAGATGGATATGTCTGTAACATTGTGGAGAGGAAGTCCCGCTTTCATACTGAGATACTACGAATCATGTCGTATAGCATTACGACCATGCTAAATATGGTAGAATCAGAACAGACCTAGCAGCTCAAAACAGGGCACCCATGAGGCACTGTGGTCCATCAGCAACAGAAGAATTGTTTTCAGCTTCAATCTGTAACTTCATGGTCCAGCATATTCCTCACTCTACCATTACCTTCAAGCCAGGGATCAACTCTGGTTAAATGAAGAATGCAGGAGGGCATGCCAGGAACAGCACCAGGCATACCTAAAAATGAAGCAACAACGCAGGATTACCTGCATACACTAAGCAGTGGAAGCAGCATCCAATAGGAAGAGCTGAGTGCTCAAAAGGATCAGATAAAAGGTCTGTAGTGCTGCCACATCCAGTCGTGAATGGTGGTGAACAACTAATCAGAGGAGGAGGCTCTCATCATCTTCAGTGCATCACTGCAAAAGACAAAGTTGAAGCATTTGCAACAATCTTCAGCCAGAAGTGCCGAGTGGATGATCCATCTCGGCCTCCTCCTGAAGTCCCCAGCATCACAGATATCAGTCTTCAGCAATTTGATTCACTCCATGTAATATCAAAAAATAGCTGAAGGCACTGGATAGAGCAAAGGTTATGGACTCTGACAGTGTAAAAATATAAGAACATAAGTTATAGTGGCTGGCGTAGACCATCAAGCCTGCTCCATTCATTAAAATCATGGCTGACGTTCTGCTTTAAATCCATGTTTCTGCCTGCTCCCCATAGCCTCTGATCCCCTGAGGGACCAAAAACCTTGTCTACCCCAGCTTTAAATAAGTTCATTGATGGAGCATCCACAACCCTTGAGGGTAGAGAATTCTGAAGACTCACAACCCTCTAAGTGAAGAAATTCCTCATAATTGCAGTCCTGAATGATTGGCTCCTTATCCTGAGGCTGTGCCTGTGTGTTCCAGATTCCCCAACCAGTGGAAATAACTCTCAGCATCTAGCTTGTCAAGCCTCTTCATAACCTTGTACAACCTGGTAGTATTGAAGACTTGTACTTCAGAACTAGCTGCCCCAATAATCAAGCTATTCCAGTGCAGCTAAAACAGTGGCATCTACCTGACAATGTGAAAATTTGCCCAGTTATGTAATGTCACAAAGATCAGGACAAATTGAATCTGTCCAATTACCAACCCATCTTTCTACTCTCAATCATCAGTAAAGTGATGGAAGGTGTCATCAACAGAGCTATCAAACTACACTTACATGGCAATAACCTACTCACTGATGGTCAGTTTGGATTCTGCAAGCACCATTCACTCTGCTTGTGACTTCATTCCAGTCTTGGTCCAAACGAAGAAAAGAGCTGAACTCGAAAGGTGAGGTGAGAGTGACTGCCCTTGACATCAAGGCACCATTGACTGAGTGTGGCATCAAGGTGCCCTAGCAAAACTGGAGTCAATGGGAATCAGGGTGAAAACTCTCCACTGGTTAGAGTCATAACTAGCACAAAGGAAGATGGTTGTTGTTGGTGGCCAATCATCTCAGTCCTGGGACATCACTGCAGAAATTTGTCAGAGTAGTGTCCTAGGCCCACCCATCTTTAGCTGTTTCACCAATGACCTTCTGTCAGTTCTAAGATGAAACAACAGCCTGAATTTTCCAGCCCCGTTGGCATCGAGTATTAGGCTGGGCGGGTGGGGCGGCAACATGAAAAGAAGGCCAAAAATCAGTTTCACACCATCATGAAACCAGTTTGTGATCGTCCGCTGTATCCATCAATGGCAGGCTGTGTTTCCAGCCTAATTTCAATACTTCAGCATCTCATTATAAGTCCTGCCTGCCAGAACCATCTCCCCAACACTAGGTCAATCAGGCAATCACACCGATGTGTTTCACAACAGTACCTAAGCAATGTGCACCTGGCGAGCTGCACTCCACTCGAGCCTTCGGGGTTTGTTTGCCTACCTTGCTTCAGGCAACACTTGTAGTCATCAGTGCCAGGCTCCGCAGGCAGCAGCACATCATTTTGAGAGGGTACTCATGGGCAAGGCTCTAACTACAAGACCAGCCTTAAAGCAATGGTGGCTTTTTAACGGCTGCAGGGCTAGGTCTTGCTTGGGGAGGGGGGTAATGTGGCTTCAGGCAAGGGAAGAGGCTGCACGGTGAGGGCTGTACTGAGGAAGGGGGATATCTCAGGGGGTGTATTGGGGGCACATGCTGATCTGTGCAAGTGGCCTCAAGATGGTGAGTGTTGAGGAGGCAGTCTCCAGAGGAGACGAGGCCAGATGGAGATGTGAGGATGTGTGTGTGAGAGAGTGAGTGGTGATGTCCCTTGAGCTGGCAGTGAGTGAGATCCAGTGAATGTGTGATGGACTTGAGTGTGTGAGTTCAGAGAGATGAGATGGTTGCCTGACCCAGACGGCACAAATAAGATCATTCATCTGTTTTCTGCACTGGGATGGCCAACCTCTTGTGTGCAGCATTTGCACTGACCACCTCTGCCAGCACCTCCCAAGCTGGAGTGGTGAGATTGATGGGCCTCCTGCAGCCAGAGCAGGGGTAAAGTTCATCGCTTTGGCCTTCACAGTGTCCCAAGGATGTATCACTGAATCGAGGGGTCTGCACTCTTCTTGTCTTTTCGGGCCAAGCCTTCACTGATGCCCTCCTGGGCTGCAAGCATTGAGAAGTGCGCATGCAGCTGCAGTTTAAATATGGCGCCCTGCATGAGGAAGCGGCGAGGTAACGGTGTGGCAGGCAAATCAGAGGCCGCCCACCAGTGAGATGGCAAATTTTCTCTGGCTGCATAATTAATGAAGCAGGAATACGGCGATACGGTGCATAAACCTGCCATTGAGGCCTATGGGTAAAATGACTTTTTTCCCATCCGCTACTGCACTTTGTGCAAATCCAGGACAATTCTGCCCTACATCTTTGATGCTCATAACTTTTATGACTATTTCCTGAAATTGGTTATTGACAACCTCTCCCTGTCAAAGTGTGCGAAATATATGGAGAATGTAAGAACCATATTCTGTGGCAGTTGCTCCTAGTCATTGATTTGATTTAAAATTCTTCAGCTGAGTGTATCTCTACACCCTCACATTGTGTGTTATAAGAGATCTTGATTGTGTGACAACCCCAGATCAGAAGCTGGGCTTCCTCCTCCTGCTTAGCTTAATACCTAAAAGCAACAGCTAATTGTGTAGCATTGGAAAGCTTGCTCCGATAGGATCTCATTTCCAAATTTGCTTCATTCATACCATGGGCCAGATTCAGAGATGAACAGTAATATCACAACAACTAGACATATAGAGGTCCTCTAAAGTTCCAATGTAAGCAAGGAACCCCTCTTGTCAGAGGAAATAGCATTCCTTACTTACGGCTTTGGTAGTAACAGTAACTCTCAGACTATTAACCTTTAAACAAATGTCATTGTTACACTTGTATGTGCTGCCATTACATATGACAGAATCAACAGCATCTTCTTATTATGAAGATATAAGGTTCTTTTATACTTGCAGTGCTGATGAATCGATGTAGATGGTACATTTTGGAAAATAGAACAATGCAATGATATGTATTCTAAACTGTAAGATTCTAATTAAAGTGGAGCTTCAGAGAGCCTTAGAACTGCAGATAAAGACTTTTAAAGGTGAGAGTGCAAGTGGAAAAGGTCATAAAGAAGTCAATGGGATTCTGGGTTTGAGAATATTGAACATATACATAAAGAAACGTTGTCATTTTGGTTAGAACTTAAACTGCCAATGAGACAAATTATTAAAATATATTATTTCCAATGCATTAACTTAGTCACTTATGGGATCTGATTGAAATAGAAAATGCGCCTTGCATCATTATTCAAATGAGGTTACTGAATAACAAAAACATATTCAGCAATCTGTACACTCACACACACGCTGTGTATATATGATAATGTACTCCTACTCCTCTATTATCTTATGTAATATAACCAACTTTCAAGTAAAATGTGTTGTACTAATGTATCAGGAGTTCATAGCAGAGTTCATAGGACTCTGTTAATTATGTGATTTATGGTCTTGGTATGACACTCAACAGACCCAGAATGAATCACACTCCAGCCAGTAATAAATTGTTCCTAGACTCTAGGACCTAGAGGTTTTTGAATCATTTTTATCTGTCTGGGTAATATTCTTGTGTTGGTCGTCCTAACCACACTTATTATTGTTGGAAAGTGATAATTTTCAGGACACAAAATTGTTTCAACACTCAGAAATGCAAACTAGTTAGTTTTTTTTTTAGAACATTTATATTTTGGGTCATGGTTTATGAGTAATAATGACCATGATGTAAGTGTAAAATTCTTGAGAGGGAAAAGGTGTCCATCTGGAATTCTCTTCCTCAACCTCTCTGCTTCACTATCTCTCTTTCCAGATGCTCCTTAAAATCTACCTCTTTGACCAAGCTTTTGACTATTTGCCCTAATATCATTTTAAGTAGCTATGTGTCCAATTTTGCTTTTTAATGCTCTTGTGATGTGCTTGGGGACATTTTATTATATTAAAGGCACAATATAAATGTATGTTATAATTGGCCATGTTATGGTTCCCAAAGATTTCTATCACTGGGCTTGTTGTGGACTAACTGATAGTGATTAGTTGCTATGGTTGTTCAACAAAACCCATTACCATTGTATCATAACAGGAAGATAAATGGTGACCTGGATGTACAGCGATTTTGTTTTTAACCAAGCAATTCCTATGTGTCTAAATGGTGGTTGCACTGTGCCTGATCACAAAGGGACCACTATCTCTCTTTCCAGATGCTCCTTAAAATCTACCTCTTTGACCAAGCTTTTGACCATTTGCCCTAATATCATTTTAAGTAGCTATGTGTCCAATTTTGCTTTTTAATGCTCTTGTGATGTGCTTGGGGATATTTTATTATATTAAAGGCACAATATAAATGTATGTTATAATTGGCCATGTTATGGTTCCCAAAGATTTCTATCACTGGGCTTGTTGTGGACTAACTGATAGTGATTAGTTGCTATGGTTGTTCAACAAAACCCATTACCATTGTATCATAACAGGAAGATAAATGGTGACCTGGATGTACAGCGATTTTGTTTTTAACCAAGCAATTCCTATGTGTCTAACTGGTGGTTGCACTGTCCCTGATCACAAAGGGACCACTGGTTCTTTACATAATGGATCACTAATATTTTACTTACCTGCTCTGCCATTCACTCAGTAATTTCTTAACAATTCCCTAAAACAACTAGGTTACTGACCTTTTCCGCATATCTTTTTTAATTCTTTTCTTACATTTCCTATATCTCTCTCAAATTCTCTCTTACTGCCCCCTCTATTTTTTACTTTCTCTCAGTTAACTATAGTTTACCTTATTTTTATATAAGAACATGCGAACAAGGAGCAGGAGTAAGCCATTCAGCCCCTCGAGTCTGCTCTGCCATTTAATAAAATCATGGTTGATCTGATTGTAACCTGAAATCTGCATCCCACTTACTATCGATAACCTATCACCCCCTTGCTTACAAAGAAGCTATCCACATCTGCCTTAAAAATATTCAAAGACTCTGCTTCCACCGCCTTTTCACGAAGACAGTTCGAAAGACTCACGACCCTCTGAGTGAAAATTTTTTGCCTCATCTCTGTTTTAAACGGACGAACCCGTATTTTTAACAGTGACCCCTAGTTCTAGATTCTCCCACAAGAGGAAACATCCTCCCCACATCCACTCTGTCAAGACCCTCAGTATCTTAGATGTTTCAATCAAGTAGCCTCTTACTCTTCTAAACTCCAACAGATACAAGCCTAGTCTGTCCAACCTTACCTTATAAGACAACCCATTCATTCCAAATACTCTGTAAACCTTCTCTGAACTGCTTCCAATGAATTTACATCCTTCCTTAAATAAGGTGACCAATACTGTACACAGAACTCCAAATATGGTCTCACTAGTGCCCTGTACAACTGAAGCACAACCTCCCCACTTTTGTATTCAATTCTCCTCGCAATAAATGATACCATTCTATTAGCTTTGCTAATTACTTGCTGTACCTGCATAATAGCCTTTTGTGATTCATGCACCAGGACACCCAGATCCCCCTGCACCTCAGAGATCTGCAATCTCTCACCATTTAGATAATAAGCTTCTCTTATACTCTTCCTTCCAAAAAGGACAGTTTCACATTTTCCCACATTATAGTCCATTTGCCAGGTCTTTGCCCATTCACTTAAACTATCCATATCCCTTTACAGCCGCTTTATGTCCTTTTCACAACTTCCTTTCCTACCTATCTTTGTGTCATCAGCAAATTTGGCAACCATTCCATCCATCACTTCATCCAAGTCATTTATATAGATTGTAAACAGTTGAAGTCCCAGCATTGATCCTGTGGCAAACTCTTCATTACATCTTGCAAACCTGAAAAAGATCCATTTATGCCTTCTCTTTGTTTCCTGTTAGCAACCCAATCTTCTATTCATACAAATATGTTACCCCCCTATTCCATGAACCTTTATTTTCCACAATAACCTTTGATGTGGCACTTTATCAAATGCCTTGTGGAAATCTAAGTACAGGACATCCACTGGTTCCCATTATCCACAACACATATTACTTCCTCAGTTGGTTAAACATGATTTCCCTTTCATAAAACCATATTGACTCTGCCTGAGACTTTGAGCTTATCCAAGTGTCCTGCTATAACTTCTTTAATAATAGCTTCTAACAGTTTTCCTGTGACAGATGTTAAGCTAACTGGCCTGTAGTTTCCCACTTTCTGTCTCCCTCCCTTTTTGAATAATGGAGTTACATTGCTATCTTCCAATCTAATGGGAATTTCCCTAAATCTAGGGAGTTTTGGGAAATTAAAACCAATGCATCAACTATCTCACCATACACTTCTTTCAAGACCCTAGGATGAAGTATATGAGGACCCAAGCTCTTGTTAGCCCGCATCTCCAATAATTTACTCAGTACCATTTCACTGGTGACTGTAATTTCCCTGACTTCCTCCTCCACTTCCATTTCCCGGTTTATAGCTGCTTCTGGATGCTACTTTTATCCTCTATGGTGAAAACTGTTGCAAAATACCTATTCAATTCTTTTGCCATCCCTTTGTTCTCCAGACTTTCCAGACTCACTTTCTATAGGACCAACGCTCACTTTGTTAACTCATTTCTTTTAAAAATATTTATAGAAACTCTTACTATATATTTTTTATATTTCTGGCTAGCTTTCTCTCATACTCTAATTTTTCCTTCCTTATAAGTCTTTTAGTCATTCTTTGTTGTTCCTTATATTCTGTCCAATCTTCTGGCCTGCTACCTGTCTTTGCACAATTATATGCTTTTTCTTTATGTTTGATAATATCTTTAACCTTTCTAGTGAACCACGGATGGTGTGTCCATCCCTTGGACTTTTTCTTCTTATTGGAATGTATCTATTTTGTGCACTCTGAAATAGCCCTTTAAATATTATCCACTGCATCTCTATTGACCTATCCCTTAACCTAATTTGCCAATTCACTTTAGCCAGCTCAGCTTTTATGCCCTCATAATTGCCCTTAGTTAAGTTTCAAAACCTAGTCTCGGACCCACGCCTCTCTCCCTCAAACTGGATCTGACTTTTCCAGTCTATATGTCGATTAAAATCTCCCATGATTATTGCCATGCCTTCCTGACAAGCTCCAATTATTTTTTCCTTTATGCTCCAGTGTGGTTACTGTTAGGGGGCCTGTACACAGTTCCCACAAGTGACTTCCTGGCTTTACCATTTCTCATTTCTACCCAAAACGTTTCTTCATTCTATTTTTCTGATCTTAGGTCATCCCTCTCTTTTGTGCTAATACCATCATTAACTAACAGTTGGCTCTCCACCTCTTCCTCTCCACCTTCTCCTCACTTCCTATCCTTCCTAAATATCCTGTACCCTTCAATATCCAGGTCCCAATCCATGTCCTCCTGCAGCCATGTCTCCTTAATGGCTATCAAATCATAATTATTTATTTCCATGTGTGCTCTCATTTCATCTGTTTTGTTTTCAAAACTACGTGCATTCAGATACAGAGCTTTTAGTCTTATCCTTTCATTCATTTCATAACCTCTAGTTTCACCTATTGATTTATTGTTAGATTTGTACTCTGTCACTTGCACTGTTTAGCTCTCAATCCTCTTCTTGCACTGGTTAAGGATATACACCATTGAGCACAATGTTCCCGAGGTCCCAGATGTGGCATTGCTGCAATGCTTTGATACGCCAGCAATTTGTGACACAAATATATTGCGATCTGAATGGTGAGGTTAAAAAGTCCAATTACGATCACTTATCACGAAATGAGCCATTGTAGCAATTTCTGGACCTTCATTCTAACCACAATCCCATTTCATTGTGTTTGACTGACTGTAATGAATAATGATATTTATAATGTAGCTTGTTAAACAGTTTTGCAAGGCCAATATTTATTGTCCATCACCATGTTGCCCTCGAGAAGGTGAACTTTCTTATCCTGCTGCATTCTGTGTGCTGCAGTGTAGATACTCTCACAATGTTGTTAGTACAAATGTATTGACGTTCATTTCTCTACCAAATAGTTATTGATTGTCTCTCATTCAGGATTTTCAGGAATACAAAGGCAAATCTTTATTTTTGGGCTGGGAGAGGGAAGTTTTGCTGTCAAAGAACCAATGCAGCTTTGTTCATGAAGTAATGGTCATCCAAAAATGCCTGTGGTGCAACTTGTTCCAAACTATTATGACTACAGTTTTTCTAGTGTAGCATCTTTATTGAACTGAATGTAACATGGCTACTCCTAGATATTCCCTCATGGCAGAGGTCACATGACTATGGTAAGTAAGGTAGGATATTTAGTAATGATTGCATTTCAAAATCCAAACATCCCCTTTCCATAACAAATAATGGAAAACTTTGCATGCACTGTCATGTATAACAGTGAACTACTCACTATACCACAACTGTTCTCATGCATTAACAAACTGTTCATTATTCTCGTCAGTCTCTACACATGCTTTGCACACAGTCATTAAATCATGCAGGTCTCTTAATGGTATGCATGCATATTGACATTGGCTGTTCATCTAGATGATGTTCCTTCTCCAAGGAGTGTTGATCCGGTGGTACTTGATGTTGCCTGGTAACAGTTGTTTTTGCTCCATTTCCCATTGCTGGGGGTCAGTGGACCTCTGGGAGTGATGCTTGTTCTGTACCCTGGGCAGCTGGTGAGATCCCATCTTCCTGACCGGCCATCTGCAGTGAGGGAACAGCTTCTCTAGATGTTCATATATGTCTGCGGTTGTGCCGGTATATTAGTTCGATCACTTCCACTGCCTATGATCAAGGTGATATCTTCTCTATGCATGTTCCAAGTTGCCACGTGGGCTGACTCCTGTTGAGAGCATTGAAGGCTTGTACCCTGACGGGCTCTCTAATGCTCAACTCAGCCAATGGCTTGGCAGTCTTGTCAAAATGAAATTTGTCTTTCTGCCATTTTGCCTTGATTTTTTCACTCACACCTATTACTACTCCTGGCTTCAGTAGCTTTTTTACTATTTCCGAGGCTGCTGAAGGAAGTCAGGGAGGAGATAACAGATGCTCAGAGGGTGATTTTCCAATCTTCACTAGATACAGGGGAGGTACCGGAGGACTGGAGAAATGCAAACGTAGTTCCATTGTTTAAAAAGGAATCAAAGGAAATGCCAAACAATTATAGGCCAGTTAGTCTTACATCAGTGGTGAGTAAATTAGTAGAAACAATCCTGAGAGATAGGATTAACTGTCATGTGGAAAGGCATGGACTAGTCAAGGATGGTCAGCATGGATTTGTTAAAGGAAGGTCTTGTCTCACAAATTTGATTGAATTCTTTGAGGAAGTGACAAGAAGAGTTGATGAAGGTCGTGCAGTGGATGTTGTATACATGGATTTTAGCAAGGCATTTGACAAGGTCCCACATGGCAGATTGGTCAGGAAAGTAAAAGCCCATGGGATTCAGGGTAATGTGGCAAATTGGATAAAAGGTTGGCTTTGTAACAGGAAACAAAGGGTAATGGTCGATGGATACCCTTGTGAATGGAAAGTTGTCTCAAGTGGTGTTCCACAGGGCTCGGTGTTGGGACCTTTGCTGTTTGTGTTATATATTAACGATTTGGAGGTGAACATGGGGGACATGATTGGGAAATTTGCAGATGACACAAAGATTGGCCGAGTAGTGGATAGTGTAGAGGATAGCCATAATCTCCAAAATGATATAGATGGGTTGGTGGAGTGGGTGGTAAAGTGGCAGATGGATTTTAACGTAGAGAAGTGTGAGGTCATACATTTAGGGAGGTCAGACAGTTACAAGGATTACGAAATAAATGGGAACGTACTAAGAGAGGTAGAAGAAGTGAGAGATCTTGGCGTACAAGTACACGGGCCCCTAAAGGCAGCAGTTCAAGTAGACAAGGTTGTAAAGAAGGCATATGGAATGCTCTCCTTCACTGGCAGAGGTATAGAATATAAAAGTAAGGAATGTGGAATTGTATAAAACACTGGTGAGGCCACAACTGGAGTATTGTGTGTAGTTCTGGTCACCACATTACAGGAGGGACATAATAGCTCTGGAGAGAGTGCAGAGGAGGTTTACAAGAATGTTGCCAGGGTTAGAAAAGTGTAGCTACGAGGAGAGATTGGATAGCTTGGGGTTATTTTCCCTGGAACAAAGAAGGCTGAGAGGTGACTTGATTGAGGTGGACAAAATTATGAGGGGAATAGTTAAAGTCGACAGGATAAAATTATTTCCCTTGATGGAGAATTCTAGAACTATGGGGACTTAGATTCAAGATAGGTGGCAGAAGGTGTAGGGGGAAGATGAGGAAGAACTTTTTTATGCAGAGGGTAGTGGGTGTCTGGAATTCACTGCCCAAGTTGGTGGTAGAGGCAGAAACTTTAAACACTTTTAAAAAGTACCTGGATCTGCGCCTAAAGTGCTGTAAGCTGCAGAGCTATGGGCCGGGTGCAGGAAGGTGGGATTAGAAAGGGCACCTGGGTGTCCTCGGGCTAGCATGGACAAGATGGGCCAAATGGCCTCCTTCTGTGCTGTAACTTTTCTATGGTTCTATGGAAGAGTGGTTTGGGTGTGAAGTGACATTAGCCTTTGGACTGGACCACTTTCTATGCCTTCAGTCGGTGTGTTTCTCCGCTTGTGGATGAATTCTGTACATCTGTGCTAAATTTGCTTGATTTTTTGATGACTCCTTTGGCGATTTTCACTGCCGCCTCAGCTTTTCCATTTGACTGGGGATAGTGTGAAAATGATGTATAGTGTTGAATTTCCCAATCCTTTGTGAAGCAGATAAGTTTGTCACTTGTGAGCTGTGGGCCATTGTTATTCATCACAATATCTGCAATGCCATAATGGCTGAAGTGTGCTTTCAAGCATTCTACTATCTCTAACACAAAAACAGAAATACCTGGAAAAACTCAGCAGGTCCGGCAGCATCAGCAGAGAAGAGCACAGTCGATGTTCCGAATCCTCATGATCCCTCTACAGAACTAAGAGATTCTACTATCTCTCCTGTTGTCAATAAAGTCAGCTGGTCTAACTCCCAGTAGTCAGAATAGTAGTCTACAGTGACAAGGGCCAACGTGAAATTGCAGTCTGGCCCTGATCCGCAGATGGTGGTCGGCTTTCCGACTGCTCCTGCCAAGCCTGCCCGACAAGGGAAGAATCCTGGCCCTTGTTACTGTAGGCTACTATTCTGACTACTGGGAGTTAGACCAGCTGACTTCATTGACAACAGGAGAGATGGTAGAATGCTTGAAAGCACACTTCAGCCATTATGGCATTCCAGATATTGTGATGAGTAACAATGGCCCACAGCTCACGAGTGACAAACTTAGCTGCTTCACAAAGGATTGGGAAATTCAACACCATACACCACCTTCACACTATTAAGGCCCATCCAATGTGAAACACAAGCTTCCGCACTCAGCATTTCCTGTGTGGAGGAGGTGGGGCGGGGGGTGCGGCAAAGGCGAGAGTACAATTTTGCACATGTGCACGGGTGTACATTGGAAAAGCTCCCTGAGCCGCTGACCTGCTTCAGCGAGATGAAGAGTTCAAGAATTAAAAATAAACTAATTTAAATTGTTAAAATGTTATTAACGAAAATAAAGGCTTTTATTTTATTTTTAATAGCTGTTGGAAACCTCATCCCGTCCATGCATGAGGTTTCCTAAAAAATGCAAAGGCTGTTTGGCCTTTTCGCTCGCAAAGGTTGGATGGACAATAAAAAATTTATTTCAATTACATTTTAATGACCTTAAGGGGCCTTTTAATTGTCGGCGGGTGCACTACCAACATGCGAGTGCATGATGATGTTGGGATGCTCACCTGATGTCATCGCGCACCATTTTATACTCGAGCAGGTTGGGCACATAGCCACCCACTCAACAGAAAATCCTGCCCAAATAATGAGCTTCTGCTATAGTGAAGAGGTTTACTCCAAGCTTCATCTATGGTCTGTCCAGGATGTCATGCATCATCAATGGCCCTCTAGCTTGTTTGGCTTGGTACTCATTATAAGCACTGCACTGGCCTGTATGGCCTTTAATTTCATTGCTCATGTTTGGCCAGTAGAGCACATTACTTGCCTTCCTCAAACTCAGTTCAATTCCTTGATGACTTGCATGGATGCACTTCAGTATCTCCCTTCTCTCCCTAGACTTGCTCTCACTGTTGGATCTCTTATGCCATAGACAATCCCATCTTTAATGAGATCATCTTTTAGTTGCTCAAACTCACCTGATTTTGCAAGCTGTGTTACTGTAGCCACATACTGATCAATGGACTCTTTTTCACCTTGAGCCATAATGTTGCACACATATCATTCATATGCTACGTTCACTTGGAGGTTCAGAGCATGCCTTCAGAGCTTTCAAAATTTCTGCAGGCCGTTTTTGCCGTTCCTCGGATAGAGCTATGGTGGAATACAATTCATAGCAGTCCCTCCCCAGCAGAGTTAAAAAAGTGTTGCTACTCATATCGGCTCTGACTTGTTAATTAAATCTGTTGCAATTTTGTGGTTTTGCCAATGCAGGTGGAAAAATTGCCAGTTCTTCCGTGTTTTGCCTTTCATTTTGATAGGAGCTGAAGTGGAAAATTTACAGCCATTTTTGTCTCACCCAGTATTTTACTTGCAACCTTCAGCTTGTGTTAGCTTTTCCTTGTCTGTATTTTTTTTTCTTCAGCAGCTTTAAGCAGGTTGGAATATTTCAGTGTTCTCCTTTCAATAGCTGTGGCTTCCTTTCTAACTTTTGAAAACTCAATCTCAACTATAGTTCTGACACCATGGGCAGAATTTTTCATCTTGCAGACAGGCATGTGCCCAACCTGAACATATGTGAAATAGCACAAAATGATGTTGGGTGAACGTACCAATGTCACCTGCATGCGAGCAATCTTCAGATTGGCGGGCATGTGTGGGTGCTGGAGCTGCACCCCGACAATTAAAAGGCCACTTAAGGCTATTAAAAAGACAATTGTTCATGATTTTACATTGCCCGTGCGATTTCATGCTCATCGCCCAGGCAACACGAATAGGCAGATTTTAACAAAATCTCATCCAAGGGCGGGATAAAAAGGGTCAGCAGCATTGCCATTGTGAGTAACTCTTTTGTGTTAACTGGATGGATGGCTGCTGGGCAACAAGGGCTATCTGTTGAAAAGGTGGCTCATGACACCTCTCCACCATCAGAGAACAGAGGCAGAGCAGCATTATAATAGGAGTCACGCCTCCACAATGGTGGTGATAGAGAGGACCATAGGTCTTCTGAAAATGTGCTTCCAATGCCTGGACCGTTCAGGGGGAGCAATACAATAGCCCCCAGAGTAGTTGTATGTTGCGCTCTCCACAATCTAGGCACTGGCAAGGGGGTCCCAGTGGAGGAAGAGGATCTTGATGCAGCTCCACAAGCCACAGAGGATCAATCCAATGGTGAGTCAGAACAGGAGCATGGTGAGGAGAATGCTGAGGGCGTGGAGGCAGACCTCTATATCCTTCAGGGAGGCTGGGACACCAGGGACACCTTGATCCATTGGTCCATCAGTTAGGCTGCCAAAGGTCTGCTTCCACCTCATGCCAGGGCTGCCATATCCATCCTGGATGCCTGAAATGACCCTTTCATTTAAACCCAAAGTCCACTCAGTGTCTGTGAAATAAAGTTTCGAGCCATTCGCATCCAGCACCAAAAAAAAGGTGACGCATACTCAGGCCATTAAGACTAAAGCAAAATCTTGACGCACAACAAATGAACAGAATTATATCTGGTGTTAATGCCCATACCAGTAAACATATTTACAAAACATGGCAGAACAGAAGATCACCCGTAAACTGTCCGTCTTGTGCTCATGGTGCCTTAAACTTATGCTTATGAGTGCTGCGTCTTGGTGTCCCCCCCACTCCCTTCCCTGGACCCAGCATTGGAGACAGCCTGCTGACTCTGCTGTCTTGTTGGCCTTGATGACCTTGGTGGGCGCCCTCTGGCCAGTGGAGCCTGTGCTGGCCCTGCCTGGGAGGGAGCAGCCAGTGCCACGGCTGGCATCTCCCCAGACATCGCAGCCTCATCAGATGCCATGGTCACTGGCAGATGGGGAGGAGGAGTTGCTGCCCTCATCCAGAGCACCCTGAGATGAACCCGCAGATACAACAGGCAGGTCGTGCGCCAACGTGAGATAACTCTGGATCCCCCTGCTCACCATTGATGGACGGGCATCTAGCTGGGATATTGGTTGCCTCATCCATCTCCCACACTAGCACTGATCACCTGAGGTCAGTGCCTATGTGAGGGCTTGCAGGTCCGAGCACAACCCCAGAAACCCATGATTCTGTCCCTGGAGCTGCCTCTCCATGAGAGTCACCACTCTCAATGGAGGAGGCAGTGCACTCGGCCATGAGGGGCAATGCAGTGTTCACACTTCACGTGGATTCCTCCACAATGGAGACCATGGATGCACGCCCTCATGGATCGCCGTCAGATCCTCCCGCACACCCCACTGGACATCCAGCATCTGCCACCTGACGGACGACTCCAGAGGCTCATCATCTGTCTTTGACTCAGCATCATCCTGATCTCCAGCAGTCCTCTAACTGCCGGCGCCCTGGGCGCTCTCTGCCTCTGTCTGCACCTCAAGTGAGTATGAAGTGCCCTCACCGCTGTGCACCGAGATACTAGCTGATGATCTAACACCCACCAAGGTTCTGGTATCTGCACTGGTGCCTGATTCAGACAGCAGGCGTAACACAGGTGCATATGAAGCCTGATGGTCCTCTGGAGTCAAGGTTGGCTCTTTGGGGTCTTGAATATGAGTGCATACTGGTGAACTTAAGGGAGAACAACAACATGTCATTAGTTTAAGTCATCACACTATCACTGTGCATGACAGGAGCCCTGGTGAGACAATGGAGATCTACATCATGGTGCCATCATCTTTCAATGATCAATGGGGATTCCAGTTGAGGTTCCCATTAATGATGAGACTACACAAGAATGTTTGCACAAACCGAAACTCCTACCTCTGTGCACTGTACTGTTGAGTGCATCCATTCCATACCTCATCATGATTAGGAGGTTTGGGGGGCCTCTGCCCGTTGTTGACCTCTCTATGTTGTTATGGCTCCTCTTCTCCTGAAAGTACAGAGGAGTATTGATTGGTCTACTCCCTAGCTGCAGCGACATTGGTCTGATGTTATGGCCTCCTCCTGCCATCCCTGTGAACGATGGTGACCCGCCTGACACCCACCTCCTCCACAAGGACAGCGAGGCACTCGTCAAAGAAAAGAGGGGCCAAGTATGCACCTGAACTGCCCTCCCGCCTGATGTTTGCTGCTGCTGGTGAGACCACTGTTCCAGCTTCTGGACCAACTAAAGATTCTCCCCTGGCAGCCTTCAGGGAGCTGACTTTGCCAGTTTTAATGTGCCTGCCAGGTTACCATTGGACCCTGTGCCCAAAAAAGCCCTGCCCCCGCCCCACCCTTCCTGACCATTCAGGAGACGTGTTTCACACTAGGCGGACATTAATTGTCCAGCCAGCATGAAGTCACGGTTGGGGGATGATCACGGTTAGAAGTCCGTTTGCTGGCCGCTCCTGGACCAGCCAATCACGGGCACCCGACAAGGGAAAAATTCAGGTCCGCGTTTCAAGATCAAAGACTACAGTCTGTCTAGCGTAGTGTCTTCATTGAAGTGAATATAACATGGCTACCCCCACAGATTCCCTCATGACAGAGGTCACATGACTATGGCAAGACAGGTAAGACACTTAATTGCATTTCAGAACCCAAACAGAACTCTACATAGAAGACTAGGCTCTATGAGGAGCCTTTGTGCAGGACTACACTGAACAGCATTTATCCCACCATAGAGAAGGATAAACCAGAGCTGCTCTGCTTCATAAAGTAAAAACAGAAAATGCAGGAAGTATTGGGGGCAACTCATGCAGCATCTGTGGAAAGAGAAAATTAAACAGAGTTAATGTATCTGGTCAGTTATCAACCTGATGGTCAGAATTCTCCCAACCATGTGAAGGCGGCTTTGGAGGCTGAAGGGTGGGGGGGCAACACGGAAAATCAGGAAGAAGTGCATCTGGCTGTCTCCTCAACCTCTTCCCACCTCCATCAGCTTCCCTGCCAGCATCAACAGCTACCAGCCCAGGAGTGGCAAGTAGATAACTAAGGTGCTTAAATCTTCAATTAATGCCTATTTTGACATTTCAATAAGATTTTTCGAACGCCACAGAGCCCCCACCCCCACAGTATCAGCAGCTCATCGACTCTGAGGAGGTGAAATCACAACAGGGAGTCATCATTGCTTGCAACCGACAAGAATTCAGGTCAATAATGGGGGCAAAACTCAAGGCAGGGCTAGATGAATGATCAAATTATTCAGAACTAAATAAGAATGAAGAATAATATTTATAAATTCTGTGGCAGGAAAGGTGAAGGAAATCCCTGGGATGAACATAGATGTACAAAAACATGATAAGTGGATAGACAGAGGGTCAAACCTACAAAAAAAACCATAACTAGAGACATAAAACACAACAGTAAGTTAGTATTTTAATAGTATAAAAGGAAGCAGGTAGGTGAAGAGATGTGAACAAAATAGAATTTCAGGATAAGCTCAAGGTTAGTATAATAAATAATGTCTTTCCAAGTGAATACTAGGACAAAATATTGATTACCATGTTTTCCCCTCAGTAGTGACAGTCTAGGTAGAACTACCTCAGCCTAAATCAGCAGATACCTGGGAACACCACCATCTGCAATTTCCGCCCCAAGCTACACAGCACCCTGACTTGAAAATATATCACCATTCCTTCACTGTCATTGGGTCAAAATCTTGGAACTCCCTCCCTAACAGCACCGTGGGTGTACCTGCACGAGATGGACTTCAGCTGTTAAAGAAGGTGGCTCACCATCACCTTCTCAAGGGCAGTTCAGGATGGGCAACAAATACTGGCCTAGCCAGCAAGGCCTGCCCACATCGTATGAAAGAATAAAAAAAGCCTGAGACAGAGTAAAAAGGCTCAAAACATATGATTTCCCATGAATAGATTGCTTCTCCAAGTGTAGATGGACAGCTTAGGGAGCAGATGTGTGAAGTATTGATGGTCATTTTTTAGGACCTCAATCATTACTGGGGGTTATACTGTACAGACTGTCGATGTCCCTTTAAATATAACAGTCTCAATCATGCTGCCAACCCAGGCTCCTGTCTGCCAACCCTGATTGGATGGCAAGCGCAGAGGAAGCCTGTTAATTGGCTGCCTCCTGGAAGATTGTGCCATAGGATGGTTAGTTGCATGGCATCAGGATCCGGAAATGATTTCAACTCCTGAGAGTTTTATAAGTCTGCAAGATTCTGGCCATTAATTTCATTTTCCACAGATGCTGCCTGATCTGCTGAGCATTTTCAGCATTTTCTGTTTTTTTTATAATATTTCAGATTTCCAGCATTCACAGTATTTTATCACATCAGGTTTCTGCATTATGCAGCTGTAACTGTGTATGTTGTTGAGAGATCACAGAACAGGACAGGAAGAGAAAGCATGACAGTCAGTGTTGCTCTGTTCTCACAGAATATGTCAGGATGAAAAGGCATAAAAACAGAACAACTGGAAACAATTGCCAAATAATTGTTAGCAAGAGTCAATTTTTCAGTATAATAAAGTGAAACAGGAGAAATATAACAAGTGTTAATTTACTTGGGTAATCACCTGATTAAATTCAAAGCCAATCTTGTCACAAAAGTGCAAAGTCAGATTACTATTCAATTCCCTAGCCTGCACTGCACAGATCAGAGCTCAAAATTCCAGAGGTTCTATTTCTATTCAATTTCATTATTCAAAGCAATCAATTCCATTAACAGCTGATTAAATCATTAATATTATGGCACAAGTTATCATTCACACAAATGTAATTAATGTGATGAGTTTTAAAATATGCAGCTATTTTTCTTTAAGCTGCCTTGACTGAGGCTATCCGAATATATTGGCCCAAAAAGCGGTTTGATTTATTAATGTTAGGGGCATGTTTTTCTCTCTCTGATAGCAGTGGATGCTGAGATACTTGTCACTATTGAGAAACACAGCAGTATGGCACCTTCCAGCACCTAACTTCAGCTGAAATCTCCAAGTTGCAGTGCACCTAATTGAGCTCCAGGCGAGTTGATGCTGATGGTCCTGGAATTCACACAAGTGGCAGGGACCATTAGAAACATAGCAACGTAGTACCTAGGAGTAGGAGTAAGCCATTCAGCTCTTCGAGCTTGTTCTGCCAACCAATAAGATCATGGCTGATCTGCTTGTGGTCTGAGCTCTGCATCAGTTGGAAAACTTTGCCTGCCTGTCCTCAATGTGCATGGATTTTTACACTCAGCTGCTTCCCCACTACCACATCATCACAAGCCCCCTCTGCACCCCTGGCTCCTCTTCCACCATCCCGTAATTTGGATTCTCTCCCACCATCCCACACCCTGACTCCCTCCTGTGTTGGGAAAGGAAATAGTTAAAGAAGTTCAATTGCTATTTATTAGGTTGTTTAACTAAGTACCCATTCGGTTGTATAAAAGGGATAACAGCTGAGACTAGGGCTGGCTGTGGAGAGTTTTATGGCAAGCAATAAAACTGTTTTAAGAAGTGGATTTGGCACAACTATTGGAACTTAACTGTGGTAGTAGGGGATGGTTTCTGTCTGTAAGTCATGGATTGGAAACAAAGTTTTCTTTAGACAGCAGACTGTATTTGGAGTTAATTTTAAGAGCAGAGTGGTTTGGAAAAAAAGTGAATTAGGGTGTGATTACCCAGTGATGTTTTCTGAGAGTGAACCCTATGAGCAATGGAAGAATGAAGTAACCACGTGGACACTGGTTATGTTCTTGTCAAAAGAAAAACAGGGAACGGCCTTGGTGCTTTCATTACCATACAAAGACAAAAGAAGATGCAAAGTATTTTTGGAGTTGGAGCCTGAGTATTTGAACATGGATGAAGGTTTGGAAACATTATTAGAATTTATGGATAAGATCTATCAGAAGGATAACTTAATAAGTGCTTCCAAAACATGGCCTGATTTTGACAAATTTAGAAAGTTGGAAAAAAATTTCCATAGAAGATTACATAATGGAATTCAGTGGACTATATGCAAGATTACAAAAGTTCAGTCTAGAAATTCCCCGATGTAGTTGTATTGGAGGCGTTTCAAAGGAGGTTCTAGATTGATTCCAGAGATGTGGGGCTCCTCTTATGAGGAGAGATTGAGCAGTTTAGGCCTATACTTGCTAGAGTTTAGAAGGATAAGAGGAGATCTATTTGAGGTATATAAGTTGCTAAAGTGGATAGACAAAGTAGACGTGGAGCGGATGTTTCCACTTGTGGGGCATTCTAGAACGAGAGGTCATAGTTTTAGGTGAGGGGGTGGTAGACTTAAATCAGAGATGAGGAGGAATTACTTTTCTCAAAGGGTCGTGAGTCTGCGGAATTCAGTACCTCAGAGTGCAGTGGATGCCGGGACGCTGAATAAATTTAAGGAGGAGATAGACAGATTTTTAATTAGAGACAAGTTGAAAGGTTATGGGGAGAGGGTGGGAAATTGGAGTTGAGGCCGAAATGAGATCAGCCATGATCGTATTGAGTAGCGAGGCAGGCTCAAGGGGCTGAATTGCCTATTCCTGCTCCAAGTTCTTATGTTCAATCGGTGCTGGCATTCAAGTTACTAGACTGCCAAAGTATCAAATATAGACAGGTTTCTAGTTCTAACAGGAGTTATGTTTGCAAAAAGACACACATTGCTAGAACAGATGTTAGAAGCTCTAAAAAGATTCCTTGGGAAACATTCCTTTCTAGCAGTGTTCATAGTGCAAATGGGTCATTTGGCAATTAAACAGAAAATGGAGGATACGATGTTAATGGGATGGTGAGATCATTTAGAAACAGGACACAGGCATCAGTACAAAAGGAGATTTGTAACTAGAAGCAATGATTGCAGAAACACCTTGGACAAATATGGCAGGAGAAAAGAATTAGAGATTTATGACAAAGGAATGAACCCCAGAAATGCTCAGGGTGTGTTCAATCGGTGTTTTAGACATCATTCAAAATATCATTATGCAATGAACTGTCCCAAATGATATAATGTGTTCAAAATTAAACATGAGACATTTTCTGACTCAGAAAAAGATGGAGATATTGACCAGAGAGAGGGCATTGTATTAGTTACAAGAAGTTTCACCCTGGCAATGAATGTTTTGGTGGCAGAGTCCTTCAGCTGTGCGAAGCTAGATAGTCGATGCATGTCTACAGTCTGTGGAATAGATTTGTTAAAATGCTACCTGGACTCCTTAAATGACAAGGTTAGGAAGGTTAAACAATTTGAGATTTCCACCAGTTTTAGATTTGGAGATGATAATACCCAAAATCTTTAAAAAGGGTAGTGATTCCCTGTAAGATAGCTGGAGTCAGTTATTTCATCAGCACAGATGTAGTGTCTAGCAAAATACTTTACTGTTGAGCAGAGCATCGATGAAGAAAGAGCAAATGAAGCTGGACGTGGAAAATGACAAGGCTATTGTATTTGGAAAACCTGCGGATTTACAAGTTATGCAATCTGGACACTACTGTATTCCTTTAATGAAACCTTACTTTCCTACAAAGGAGATTAAAGAAGTGTTATTAGCATCGGCATAGGAATTTGGAAGACAAAGCAAATTGTGCTAAAATTGCATCAGCAGTTTGCCCACCCTTCTTCAAAAAAGATTAAAAATTTTGCAAAGGGATGGAGAGTACAATAAACTTGTAGATGAGATAAGCAGTAGATGTGATATATGTACAGAAGGACACCATGACAGCTGATAGTGAGTCTACCTTTAGTGAGGGATTTCAATGAAGTTGTGGCGATGGATTTAAAGGTGTGGGATAAAGAAAAGAACATTTTTATTTTACATTTAGTAGATTCGGCAACTGGGTTTAGCCCAGTTGACAATCATATACAGTAAAGAAAATAATTGTGGATCAAGTAATGGAGAAGTAGATCGGGACTGGATTGGTAAATCCAATCCAGCGAAATCCCTCACTGATAATATACGGGGGCAATGGGGGGGTAGATTGCTAACAATGAGTTCCAGGATATGTGTAGAAACATGAATATAATAATAAAATACTGCAGCTGAAACTCCCTTTAGTAATAGAGTTTGTGAAGGAACCACGTGGTTATCGATGAGATGCTTCATTAAAATATAGGTGGATGGACCAAGCTGTAAATTAACATCAGCTCTAGCATAGGCTGTCCATGCCAAGAATTCACTGCAGATGGTTGGGGGCTATAGCCCGTATCAGTTGGTTTTTGGTAGAAACCCTAGAACTCCTTCAGTCCAGAATGATCATCCCCAGCTTGGGAGGGAACTATGATTAGCTCTACCTTTTCTGAGTATTTAACTGCCCTACGTGCGGGTAGAAGAGCGTTCCTTAAAGCCAAAGTTTCAGAAAGAATTCGGAGATCTCTAAGGCACAATGTACGGCCATTGGAAGCTATTTTTGATCAGGGAAACATGGTATACTATAAAAGAGGACTTAATGAGTGGAAAGGCCCGGTAAAGATGATAAAACAGTGATTTTACAACATGGGAACTAGACTATTCGGGTACACTCATCAAGGTTAGTTGGCGCAGACTACAAATTTGTGGGTTCGGAAAGTGTTGTACGAAGGGATGAGGGACCTTGTACTTCTCATAGCCATATGTTACGTGATTGTGAAGACCAGGTGGCTGAAGTTGACTGGGTATCTGAAGATAGACAGTAATTTGGAAACAAAAAATTGAGGTGATTTGTCCCAGAGGGCAACTGCCGAAAGCTGGCAATAAAGTTACCTCCTTGCCAGAAGAGGCCAGTCAATGGTGGGATGTGACGATTGTAAGTAGCGTAGGGAAGGCCACTAGAAAATATAAAACCTGGTTAAATATACAAGATAAAGGACAGGAGGTTAGGTCTATGGATTGGAAACATGAAGTACAAAAATGGAAGGCACGGGAACACTATCAGTTCAGACTATGGGTCTGGGAGTGAACATGCCCCTAGGAAGAGATCACTAACTGTTGAAAGAACGTCTATAAGTGGGAGAGGGAGATCAAATGGTAACAGTCTGAAGCAGGATAGAGGGCATTCCTTAACAAGGTCAAGGAATATATCACAGATTCATAACGCTACGGGAAGCAGAAGCCCATGTGATCAAGAAGTCTTAGCAGCTTCAAAAAAGTTAGACAATAAATGAATAAAGGATGCCTAACAGCAAGAACTACATGGTTATAAAGAACTTGAGGTATGCACAGTGGTGCCAGATAGGGGACAACCAGATCTGTCTGATAGATGAATATGCACTGAAAAGGTGGGGCTTATAGAGCTAAAGCCAGACTAGTGGCATGAGGGTTTGGAGAAAAATTGGGTGATCAGGATATAAGAGTAGATTCACCTATGTCAGGGAAAGTTATGCTGAAGATCTTTTTGGCTCTATTAGCTACGAATGCTTGGGAATGTATGTCCATTGATATTAAAGCTGCTTTGTTGCAGGGGCACCAACTTCAAAGGGAAGTTTCTCCCCATCCACCAAAAGAGACACTAAATGCAGAAGGGACTCCCTGGATGCTAAATAAATGCGTACATAGTTTAAATGATGCCTCCAGAGTATTTCTGTGAGGTCAGTGTTGTTAAGGTTGGGCTGTCTTCAGTTGGAAGAAGACTCAGCAATGTTTTATTGGCACCATGGAGGGAAACTTGCAGGCATCTTTATGATGCATGGAAGTGATTTTTTGGTTTTTGTTGGGGGGTAGTAGAGAATTTGAAACTGTTGTCATTAATGGGCTGAGAACAGAGTTTAAAATTGGAGGTTAGGCTTCTGGTGCATTTAAGTACATTGGATTGGAAAACAGGCAGTGAGGATCTCACGTTCTTTTACATCAGCAATCCTATTTAGAGAACATCAATCTCATTGCAATTAGTCATGGTAGGACCTCCCAGAAAGATACAGTGGCTTCTGAAACAAAAAGAGGAACTCAGAAGTCTAATTGGGCAACTCAATTGGCTAGGCAAACAAGGCCAGGTGTCAGTTTTGACATTTTGGAATTGAGC
Organism: Carcharodon carcharias; assembly: GCF_017639515.1. NCBI lineage: Eukaryota > Metazoa > Chordata > Chondrichthyes > Lamniformes > Lamnidae > Carcharodon > Carcharodon carcharias. The sequence goes on from NC_054468.1 coordinate 161,315,322, forward strand.
ACTAAAATGAATGATCCCAAGGTTGAAGAAATCATTTGGGCAAACAAAACATTGACACAATTAAAAATGAAGCAGCGTGTTTTGAAATTCCCATCTTTGTGTGATGTTAGAAAAATGAAACTAAGTTCAGTGATGCATCTTATGCAAATCTATGTGATGGATTTTTGAGCATGGGAGGATTTATAATATTTCTGTTGGGTGTGGGATGGGGAGAGGCAAATGTTGCCCTTTGGCATGGGAATCTGAAAAGATACGAAGAGTTGTGAAAAGTACATTAGCAGGAGAAACTCTCGCTCCTGTTGAGGCAGTAGATATGGCATTCTTTATATCAAAGATACCAGCATACGTTTTAAATGGAAAAGGGTATTCAGGAATGGTACCTATCTTGGAGATAACAAGTCACTTAGGAAAAATGTTCACTCTACAAAGTGTGTTAATGAGAAGAGAATTTTCCCGTCGGTGATTTGTGGGTGGGGCCCGCTCACCGATCGGAAAATGACGCGGAATGACGTTGGGAAGAACCCCTGACGTCAACCCGGTCCCTTTAAACCTTTAGGAAGGCGGGTGGACAGCGAAATCAGCTGTCCACCTGCCGACCTGTCAATGGCCAATTAAGGCCATTGACATGCTAATTAAGGTCAAAGACCCTGCCCGTCCAACGTTAAGGCTGGTGGGCAGGCCAGGAGCCCCAGCGGGCTCCTGATAGTACATGAAACTTCATCCACTGGCGGGATGAGGTTTCAGGTCCGTTTTTAAAAAGTTTAGTAAAGTTTGTCGTTTTTATTAGCATGTCCCATTTTGTGTGACATTGTCACATGAGGGGGACATGTTAATAGTATTTTTATTTTTCTATTTAACTTTTTTGTGCACGGTCAGTAATCTCCCTGAGACAGCACTTAGTCTCAGGGAGCAGCGCACTTTGACAGCTGGGGAATCCCTCCCCCACCCCACCCCCACCCTGCACAGGAAGCACATAGCACTTCCAGTCAGGAAGGTCATTGGGTGGGCCTTAATTGGCCCGCCCACTAAAAATGGGGGTGGGCCCTGTTTCGGCGGTGGGGGTCGGCTGTCCGCCCGCCGCCAAGCCAGTGGGGCCCGCATGCGCACCAGGGGAAAAATTCTGTCCTATGAATTGACATTGCAAACTTAAAACAGATTTGGAGGAAAAAGAAGATTGCCAAGATCAATTGGATTGATAGCAGCAACCAATTATCTGACTGCTTCACCAAAAGAGGTGCAAGATCCGAGAAGCTACTAGAGATCCTCAAAGAGGGACGTCTTTTTCTTTAAGAAAAAATACTACTTTTGTGTGGATATGTGTATACATGTGTGTTTTTAAGGAGCGGAATAAGATTAATTTATTGAAAAAAATATATATTGATGTTTGTTATTACCATTTTTTTGTGATTATATTAACTCAGGGTTACTTTCTTTCTAAGAAGAGGGAATCGGTTAGGAAAGGAAACAGTTAAAGAAGTTAAATTGTTATTTATTAGGTTCTTTAACAAAGTACCCATTTGGTTGACTCTAAGAATTAAAATGGAAACAGCTGAGACTAGGGCTGTCTGTGGAGAGTTTTATGACAAGCAATAAAACTGTCTTGGTTTCAGTCTTCATTTCTAAACAATTATTGGAGCTTAACATCCTGCCATCCCACAGTCTGGCTCCTCCTCTCCTGCCATCCTGCATTCCTGGCTCCTCTCTGTCCCACCTGCACTCTGGCTCCTCTGCCTGCTCCTTCAGTTCTTTCCTCCCACTTTTCTCCCTGCAGCTACTCCTCTAAACCGCGTGCTTCTTTGGCACCAGCCACTCCAGGCTCCAGCTCCCCTATGGCTCTGCCCCGGCTCCTCCAGCTCTACTCCAATTTACGCAATTTCCCTTCCCCCCCTCTGGCTCCACCAATGTCAGAAACAGCAGTTCAGGGTAGAGGACCTAGGGGTGCCTAGGTGTTGGGGGTGGTGGAGTTGTGGTGTCCAATGGTGGGGGTGGGGTATCTAAAGGAGCCAGGGGTGTGGGGGGTGCTGGAGCATGGTGTTGAAGCCTGGAGTCAATGATGTGCGAGGAACAGATGCCAACAAACCTTTGCAAACTTATAAACATGTTGTAAGTATCTTTTTTAAATTTCAGTTTTTAGAAGTGTTATAACTTTGAAACTATTTTAAAAATCATTGTAGCAAATTTACCTGTCTTGAAGACTGCCCTCATGTGACCCATCTTCAGCCAGAATATTGTCAGGGCCCATAGCATTTGCAGCATCCAGCGCTTTCAGCTGTTTCTTGATATCGTGTGGAGTGAATTGAATTAGCTGAAGACTGGCACCTGTGATGCTGGGGGCCTCTGGTGGACGCCAGGGTGGAGCAGAGTTGATGCCCAAGATCAGCCATGAACGTACCAAATGGTGGCACAGGCTCAGCAGGCCATATGGTCTACTCCTGCTCCTATTTCTTATGTTCTTAGATGATGGAAATCAGCAATTAAGACCAAAATTGCATGCCAGATCCAGACTTTCAAAAAGGTAATTCTGATGATCACAGCACCCATTTAGCACCTGTTTTCACCTTTTGGCCAAAATAAACCCCATCAGCCTATCCTGGATTTTCCTCTGAGCATTGAAGCTGCAGCATTTACTGATAACTTCTCCAAAAAATTCCATCCTTACCTTATCTGTAGGCTGCAGTGAAAACTTCCTCTTCTTCCTGCAGTAGGATCTAATGTTAGGACAAGCAGCAAGGATTTCCAGTGTGCCTGCATTGTCATGTCCCCTTCTGATGTCACAAACTGAAGATGGATCGCATGAGGGCAGTCTTCAAAACAGGTAAATTTGCTGCAATGATTTTTAAAATAGTTTCAAAGTTATAACATTATAAAATTATAATATCTTGTACACAAAATGGAGGACAAATCCAACCCAGCCAATGCCTCATCAGTCTGCTCTTATCAGTATTGTAATGTAATGGAAGGGGTCATCAACAATGTCATTAAGCAGCACTTGCTTAACAATAACCTGCTCACTGATGCCCAGTTTAGGTTCCGCCAGGGCCACTCAGCTCCCAACCTCATTACGGACGTGGTTCAAACATGGACAAAAGAGCTGAACTGCTGAGGTGAGAGTGACTGCCCTTGACATCAAGGCAGCATTTGACAAGAGTGTGGCATCAAGGAACACAAGCAAAACTGAAGTCAATGGGAATTGGGGGTGGGGGAGAAACACTTTACTGGTTGGAGTCATGCCTAGCAGAAAGGAAGATGGCTGTGATTGTTGGTCAGTCATCTCAGCTCCAGTATTCACTGCAGGAGCTCTTCAGGGTAGTGTGCCCAACTATCCTCAGCTGCTCTATCAATGACCTTCCTTCCATCATAAGGTCAGAAGTGGGGATGTGTGCTGGTGACTGTACTATTTGTAACTCAGATACTGAAGTGGTCCATGTCCAAATGCAGCAAGATCTGGACGAAATCCAGGCTTGGACTAACAAGTGGCCAGTAACATTTGTGCCATAAGTGCCAAGCAATGACCACCTCCAACAAGATAGAAAGAATCCAACCCTCGCCTCTTGAAGTTCAATGGCATTACCATCACAGGAAGCCCCACTATCAACATCCTGGGAGTTACCATTGACCATAAACTGAACTGGACTAGCCATATAAATACTGTGCAAAATTGTGTGATGAGTGACTCACTTCCTGACTCTCCCAAATCTGTCCACCATCTGCAAGGCACAAGTCAGGAGTGTGATGGAATACTCCCCACTTGCCTGGATAAATGCAGCTCCCACAACACTGAAGAAACTTGACACCGTCCAGGACAAAGCAGCCCACTTCATTTGCAACACATCCACAAACATTCACTTCCTCCATCACTGACACAGTAACAGCAGTGTGTACCATCTACAAGATGCACTGCAGGAATTCACCAAGGCTTCTTCGACAGCACCTTTCAAACCCACGACCACTACTATCTAGAAGAACAAGGGCAGCAGATAGATGGGAACACCACCACCTGCAATTTCCTCTCCAAGTCACTCACCATCCTGACTTGGAGCTATATCGCTGTTCCTTCACTGTTGCTGGATCAAAATCCTGGAACTCCCTTACTAACAGCATTGTGGGTGTTCCTACACCACATGGACTGTAGCGGTTCAAGAAGGCAGTTCACCACCACCTTCTCAAGGGCAACTAGGAATGGGCAATAAATGCTGGCCCAGCCAACAAAGCTCACATGCCATGAATAAAAAACAACTCCATTTTCTAGCCTGCTCCCTTTTTCCCTTGGTTTCCTGAGAGACCTAAAATCTGTCTATCCCGGCCTTAAATATATTTGACAATGGAGCATCCACAACCCTTGGGTAGAGAATTCCAAAGATTCACAAGCCTTTGAGTGAAGAAATTTCTCCTCATCTGTCCTAACTGATCATTCTCTTATCCTGAGACTGCCCCCGTGTTTTAGATTCCCCGACCAACAATCTCTCAGCATCCACCCTATCAAGCCTCTTCAAAATTTGGTAGGTTGCAATGAGATAGACTCTCATTCTTCTCAACTCAACACAGGACAAACCCGTCATCCCAGGTACCAATTTAGTGAACCTTTGCTGTACTGCCTCCAGTGCAAGTATATCCTTTCTTAAATGTGGGGACCAAAACTACGCACAGTACTCCAGATGCAGTCTCAGCAAAACCCTACACAACTGCGGCAAGACTTCTTTATTCTTGTACTCCAATCCCCTTTCAATAAAGACCAACATGCCATTATTCTTCCTAACTGCCTCCTGCACTTGAATGCTAACTTTCTGCATTCCTTGTACAAGCACACCCAAGTCTCTTTAAAAGGTGAGAAACTTGTAAGAGTTGATGTTCAAACATTTTTTTATTCTTACGAACAATTTGAATAACTTCACGCTTTCCCTATATTATACTCCATCTGCCAGCTTGTTGCCCACTCACCTAAGCTGTCTATATCACTTTGCAGCCTCTGTGTCCTCCCCACATCTTACCCTTCCACCTAATTTGATAGAATCACATAGTGCAGAAGAGGCCTTTCAGCCCATCGACTCTGTACCAACACGTGAAAAACATCTGACTTACCTACATAATCCCATTTACCAGCACTTGGCCCATAGCCTTGAATGTTATGATGTGCCAAGTGCTCATCCCGGTACTTTTATAGGATGTGAGGCAACCCGCCTCCACCACCCTCCCAGGCAGTGCATTCCAGACCGTCACCACCATCTGAATAAAAAAGGTTTTCCTCACATCCCCCCCTAAATCTCCTGCCCCTCACCTTGAACTTCTGTCCCCTCGTGACTGACCCTTCAACTAAGGGGAACAGCTGCTCCCTATCCACCTTGTCCATGCCCCTCATAATCTTGTACACCTTGATCCGGTCGACCCTCAGTCTTCTCTGCTCCAATGAAAAAAATCCAAGTCTATCCAACTTCTCTTCATAACTTAAATGTTTCATCCCAGACAACATCCTGGTGAATCTCCTCTGCACCCCCTCCAGTGCAATCACATCCTTCCTATAATGTGGTGACCAGAACTTCACACAGTACTCCAGCTGTGGCCTCACCAAGGTTCTATACAACTCCAACATGACCTCTCTACTTTTGCAATCTATGCCTCGATTGATAAAGGCAAGTGTCCCATATGCATTTTTCACCACCCCACTAACATGCCCCTCCACTTTCAGAGATCTATGGACACACACGCCAAGGTCTCTTTGTTCCTCAGAACTTCCTAGTGTCATGCCATTCATTGAATACTTCCTTGCCAAATTACTCCTTCCAAAGTCTATCACCTCACACTGTTCAGGGGTAAATTCCATCTGCCCATTCGACCATCCTGTCTATAACTTCCTGTAGCCCAAGACACTCAACCTCACTGTTAACCACTAGGCCAATCTTTGTGTCATTTGCAAATTTACTAATCCTACCTTCCACATAGGCATCTATGTTGTTTATATAAATGACAAACAATAGGAGACCAAGCACAGATCCCTGTGGTACGCCACTGGACACTGGCTTCCAGCCACTAAAGCATCCTTCTGTCATCACCCTCTGTCTCCTACAACTAAGCCAATTTTGAATCCACCTTATCAAATTACCCTGTATCCCATGTGCATTGGCCTTCTTTATAGGTCTCCCATGTGGGACCTTGTCAAAGGCTTTGCTGAAATCCACATAAACTACATCAACTGCACCACCCTCATCTACACAACTGGTCACCTCCTCAAAAAATACAAACAAATTTGTTAGGCATGACTTCCCTCTGACAAAGCCATGCTGACTATCCCTGATCAAACCTTGCCTCTCCAAGTTTTCTCCAATAGTTTCCTTTCCACTGACGTGAGACTCACTGGCCTGTAGGCTCATCTCTACAACCCTTAAATAGCAGAACCACATTAGCTGTTCTTCATAGAGATAAAAACAAAAAAACTGCGGATGCTGGAAATCCAAAACAAAAACAGAATTACCTGGAAAAACTCAGCAGGTCTGGCAGCATCGGCGGAGAAGAAAAGAGTTGACTTTTCGAGTCCTCATGACCCTTCGACAGAACTTGAGTTCGAGTCCAAGAAAGAGTTGAAATATAAGCTGGTTTAAGGTGCGTGTGTGGGGGGCGGAGAGATAGGGAGAGAGAGAGAGGTGGGGGGGGTGTGGTTGTAGGGACAAACAAGCAGTGATAGAAGCAGATCATCAAAAGATGTCAATGACAATAGTACAATAGAACACATAGGTGTTAAAGTTAAAGTTGGTGATATTATCTAAACGAATGTGCTAATTAAGAATGGATGGTAGGGCACTCAAGGTATAGCTCTAGTGGGGTTTTTTTATATATATATATATATTTTTTTAAATAATGGAAATAGGTGGGCAAAGGAAAATCTTTATAATTTATTGGAAAAAAAAGGGGAAACAGAAAGGGGGTGGGGATGGGGGAGGGAGCTCATCCCCACCCCCTTTCTGTTTCCCCTTTTTTTTTCCAATAAATTATAAATATTTTCCTTTTCCCACCTATTTCCATTATTTAAAAAAAATATATATATAAAAAAAAACCCCACTAGAGCTATACCCTGAGTGCCCTACCATCCATTCTTAATTAGCACATTCGTTTAGATAATATCACCAACTTTAACTTTAACACCTATGTGTTCTATTGTACTATTGTCGTTGACATCTTTTGATGATCTGCTTCTATCACTGCTTGTTTGTCCCTACAACCACACCCCCCCCCCCCCACCTCTCTCTCTCTCTCTCTCTCTGTCTCTCCGCCCCCCACACACACACCTTAAACCAGCTTATATTTCAACTCTTTCTTGGACTCGAACTCAAGTTCTGTCGAAGGGTCATGAGGACTCGAAACGTCAACTCTTTTCTTCTCCTCCGATGCTGCCAGACCTGCTGAGTTTTTCCAGGTAATTCTGTTTTTGTTTTAGCTGTTCTTCAGTCTTCTGGCACCTCCCCGTAGCCAGAGAGGAATTAAAAATGTGGGTCAGAGCCCCTGCGATCTCCTCCCTTGCCTCCCTCAGCAGTCTGGGACACAAATCATCTGGACCTGGAGATTTGTCCACTTTTAAGCCTGCCAACACCTCCAATACCTTGTCACTCCCTATATCAAGTTGCTCAAGAATCTCGCAGTCTCTCTCCCAGAGTTCCATACCTTCAGTCTCATTCTCTTGGGTGAAGACTGATATGAAGTATTCATTCAACGCTCTAGCGATGTCATCTGGTTCCACCCATAGATTGCCCCCTTGGTCTCTAATGGGCCGTACTCTTTCCCTGGTTATCCTCTTCCCATTGACATACTTATAGAATATCTTGGGATTTTCTCTACTTCTACCAGCCAGAGCTTTCTCATATCCCCTCTTTGCTCTCCTAATTGCTTTCTTAAGCTCCATTCTGCACTTTCTGTACTCCACTAATGCCTGTTTATTTGCTCCCCTTGTACCTGCTAAAAGCCTCTCTTTTCCTTCTTATCAAATCCTGAATATCTCTGGTCATCCATGGTTCTCTGGGCTTGTTATTCCTTCCTATCACCCTAGAGGGAACATGTTGAGCCTGTACCCTCCCCATTTCCTTTTTGAACACCCCCCCCCCCCCCACAACTGGTCCTCTGCAGATTTCCCCACAAGTAGCTGTTCCCAATCTACCTTGGCCAGATCCTGCTTTATTTTTCTAAAATCCACACTCCCACAATCCAAAACATTTTTTTGCAACTCGTCTATTTCTTTCTCCATAACAAACTTAAACTGTACCATGTTGTGGTCGCAATCATTAAAATGCTCGCCCACCACCACCTCAGCCACCTATCCGGCTTCATTCCCCAGAATTAGGTCCAGCGCTGCGCTGTCTCTTGTTGGACCCTCTACATATTGACCTAAAACGTTCTCCTGTACACAATTCAAGAAATCCACTCCATCCAAGCCCTTAACACTATGTCCACCCCAATTAATGTTGGGAAAGTTGAAATCACCTAATATAATTACCCTATTGTTATTGTTTTTACACACCTCCGCAAATTTTGCACATATTTGCTCCTCAATCTCCCGCTGACTATCTGGGGGTTTATAATAAACACCTAACAATGTGGCTGCCCCTTTTTTATTCCTAAGCTGTACCCACAAAGCTTCATTCAATGCCCCATCCAAGATATCATCTCTCCTTACTGCAGTAACTGACTCCTTAACTAATAATGCAATGCCTCCTCCTCTTTTACCCCCTCCCCTGTCTCGCCTGAAGATTCTATATCCCAGAATGTTGAGCTGCCAATCCTGCCCCTCCCTCAACCACATCTCCGTGATGGCTACTATATCACAATTCCCCATGTCAATCCTCACCCTTAACTCATCTGTTTTGCCTGTAATACTCCTGGCATTAAAGTAGAGGCCATCCAGCCTTGCCTTACTCCCTTGAAACTTAATGCAATTGTACTCCCTCTGACTTGATTGTTTTACTGTATTATAATGTGTGCCTATTCTGCTAATATTGTGTCCCCTCCCCCTACTGAATTTGTTTAAACTCCTCCCAACAGCACCAGCAAACCCACCTGCAAGGATGTTAGTCTCACTATGGTTCAGATGTAGACCGTCCCGCTTGTACAGGTCCCACCTTCCCAAGAAACGGCCCCAGTGATCCAGGAATCTAAAACCCTCCCTCCTGCACCAATTCTTAAGTCATGTATTCATCTGTGCTATTCTCCTATTCCTGAGCTCGCTAGCACGTGGCACTGGGAATAATCCAGAGATTACAACCCGAGAGGTCTTGCTTTTTAGTCTACTGTCTAACTCCCTGAAATCTTGATGCAAGACCTCATCCCTCCTTCTACCTATGTCATTGGTACCAACATGAACCATGACCTCTGCCTTATCACCCTCCCCCTTCAGGATGCCCTGCAGCCGTTCAGTGACACCCTGGCACCAGGGAAGCAACATACCATCCTGGAGTCACGTTGACAGCCACAGTTGTGCCTCTCTATTCCCCTGACTATAGAATCCCCTATTACTATTACTCTTCTTCTCTTCCTCCCCTCTTGTACAGACAGGCTGCTTGTGATGCCAGAAGTTTGGCTCTGTCTGCACTCCCTGGAGGAACCTCCAGCCTCCAAAATGGAATACTGATTTGCACGGCCCCAGGGGACTCTTGAACCACCTGCCTGTTTCTCTTGGACTGCCTGGTGGTCACCTATTCCCTTCCTTCCTCAAGTCCCTTCAGCGGTGTGACCACCTCTCTAAACTTGCTATCCATGATGCTCTCAGACTTGTGGATGCTCCACAGTGTCCCTAGCCGCCGTTCCAGCTCTGAAACCTAAGCTTCCAGGAGCTAAGCTGGACACACTTACTGCACACATGCTGGTCCTGGGCACTGGAAATGTCCCCGGCTTCCCACATGGAGCACGAGGAACACACCATGGCTTTGAGCACTCCTGCCATGACTTATCCCTTTAAATTAAACCTTTAAAACAATTACTCTTGGGCCCTTCTTTCCTGTCCTTTGTTACTATAGAATATCCAAACTATAAACCACAAAAAGACCATAAACTATAAGCCACTATAGTAAATACTTACCCAACCTTATTCACTTCTTACCAGTCATTCCTTTTCCTTGTAGCCTCACCTGCTGCAATAGGGCAAGACCACTCTTTGAAGATTTAAGAAGTTGGATATCCAAGAAAATTGCAAAGAGCACCTCTTCCCCAATGCACCAAATCTCACCAAATTGCCAATATCTACACTCACTCTGGCTGTATCTCACTCAGGATGAGCTGTCTCCCTATTCATGTGCATCAGCGAACTTAAATACGTTACTTTCTGTCTCTTCATCTAAGTCATCAATATAGACTGTAAATAACTGAGGCCCCAGCACTGATCCTTGTGGCACTTCACTATTCACTGCCTGCCAACTTGGAAAACGCCCCGTTTATGACCACTCTCTGTTTTCCATCTGTTAACGAATCCTTTATTTGAATTTGCCTGGAGGTGGTAATACAAAAACCAGTAGGTTTAGCCCTCAAATGCTGATTAGACACAATTCTTGTGGAGCTTGAAATGTCGATTCTAGTCACCCACTCTAACTAAATGTAAGAGGTGTGTTGATGGAGACACATCACAGGCTTTCAGGATGGTTCAGGGACCGAGCAAGAGGCTGCACATGTTGGTGGATGTAATACTAAAGGCCCTGATGAAGGAGGGATATCCTGTACCTGCTTGAGGGCAGCAGGAGAGGATGGGGGGGGAGAAGTTCACCTCACCCTCCTGTCCCTCTCTCCTGCAGCACCTAGTGCTGCTTTCTCTGGCCTCATCTCCTCTTCAAATTCCTCATCCAAACCAAGGGGGCCTCCCTAGCAAAATGTCTGTGATCAAGCAATCCCTATCCCGTGGAGAGACCCCTAATAAGGTAGAGTAGCACAGCAATAAAAACAGAAAAGGCTTAAAATATTCAGGTCAGGAAGCAGCTGTGGAGACAGCAAACAAAGGGAACATTTCAGGTCTATGGCCTTTCATTGGGAGTTTGCCACACTTTGGCCTGAAATGATTTTTGAGGGCACTTACTGCTGTACCAAATGTAGATGTGTCTTCTGTGAGCTGTTTGAATATTCATTAGCTTTCATCGCTGAGATAATGTATGAGGGCCACCTTCTTTTGGATCACTGCTACATCCGGACTATCAACCCCATAGTGAGCAAGTAGGTCTTGAACCCCAAAACCCATCGATCCCACAGCATAGATAGATCTCCTAGTGAAGAAAGTGAAGGTGCTGGAGCCAATAAAATTAAACTTTTCTCCATCTCGCCACCAATTGTTATATTGGAGATATGCAGAGATGATACACCAGTTCCTATGCCTGAACAAGAATTTATTTATAATGCTGTTTAATGTGTCTGTACGTTCATGCTTCCAGCTGCTTCTTTCAGTTTGGTTTTGCTTTCATTCTGTAACCACACCCAGGCTTGACTAATAGCACACAGCATTAATTGAAGAGTCAAAGGGCACATAGAATAATTGAATAATAATGATAATTTAAGTGTTGGCTATCAATATGCTATGCAGCCTCTTTAATGAGCACTAACAGGCACTTTAAGTAATAATCAAGCATTTAACAATTTCTGGGCAGCCACTCGTAGGGCACTCATCAACTACCAAGATGCCAAGTGAGAGCTAAATTGGTATTTCAGTATAAGACCCCATCTTGCTCACCTTAGAGGCTGTTTAGTGTCTAAACTATGTGGGGAAATTCACTGAGTGTTTACTGATGAAGTTCAGAGTCGCTTTAATTTTGAATTTTCCAAGCAGTTGTATAATATATGTTGAGATTGAGCTATGGGTTATCAATACTAAAATCACTTTTATGCTGCTTTCATTTACATTGCTCTGGTAGATCTTGACTTCATATGATATTGTAAAAGGGGTAATGAATCAGGAGATCTTGTGGTGCAGTGGTAGTGTTCCTACCTCAGGGTGAAAAGCTCTGGGTTCAAGTCCCACCCCAGGGCTTGATGGCCAAACAGTTTGATTATAAGCCTGCAAATCTTTCCAGTACACCTGGTGGCAGGCGGTAAGAATGACAGAGTTTCCTGGTCAGCCATACTGCAGAAGGCAATGGCAATACTTTGCCAAATATAGTCATGGACCAATCCAATGAAAGCCCATGGATGCTAATGCCCTCTTTGGGCATGGTACCATAAGGGGGAGTGAGTCAGTAGCCTGTTTAATATCTCTCCTGATTTTCATTTCCACTGACATCATTGGATTAGATTTTGATTTTTATTCTTCTTTCATGGAATGTGGGTGTCGCAGGTACGGCCAGCATTTGTTACCCATCCCTAATTCCCATGAACTGAATGGCTTTGACAATTGAGTATAGGGCAGAACTGGTAAGATAGGCAGATTTCTTTCCCTTAGCCACTGAGATGGGTTTTTAAAACAATGGCATTACCATTGCTGAGACTAGCTTTCTGTTCCAGATTTATTGATTGAATTTAAATTTCACCAGCTGCCATGGCGGGATTTGGACCCATGTCCCCAAAGCACTAGGCTGGCCCTCTGGGTTGCTAGTCCAGTGACATTATCATTGTGCCACCGCCACCCCATCACAGGATATCTAACTGTGTCAGCCACTGGCTAGACTTGCCCTTGCATATTTGTGATGATATTTTGCACTGTACGTTTTTGGAAGTGCTAGATGGAAAGGTGTGGCATGTTCTGCAAGGCATCTGAGGTTGACCAAGAATAGGCTTGGCAGGATGGCAGTTAATAGTGAAGTCACACTCTCTAATTCGGACAGGAGTGTTACAAAGAGATGAGTAAAAAGATCTGAGCCTTGAATGGACTTGACTGTAGAAAGTTAATTTAATTGTTAAAAAGAATAATAGAATGGTTAGAGCCCAGGTGTCCCATAGTGTCTGTGCCAGCTCTCCAAGAGCGTTTCGCCTAGTGTCACCCTCCAACCTTATCTCTGTAGCCCTGCAGGTTATTTTCTCTTCAGATAATGATCTAACTCTCTTTCAAAAGCCCCAATTGAATCTGTCGACAACACACTCTCAGACAGTGCATTCTAGATGCTAACCACGTGCTGCATAAAAAGGTTTTTCCACGTATTGCTGTTACTACTTTTGCCGATTACTGTAAATCAGTGTTCTCTGATTCATGATCCTCCCACCAATGGGAACAGTTTCTCCCTATCTATTCTATCAAGACCCCTCATGATTTTGAATACCTCTATCAAATCTCCTCTCAAATGCCTCTTCTCCAAGAACAATCCAAACTTCTCCAACCTATCCACCTAACTGAAGTTCCTCATCCCTGGAATCATCCTCATGAATATTTTCTGCATCTTCTCTAACGCCTTCACATCCTTCTTAGTATGGTGTCCAGAACTAGACACAATGGCTTAGTCTCAACTAGAGTAGTGTTTTATACAACTCTGACATAACCTCCTTGCCTTTGTACTCTAAGCCCCTACTTATAAACCCCAGAATGCTGGATGTCTGTTTAATAGCACTCTCAATCTGCCCAGTCAATGAATTGTTCACATTTACCCCCAGGACCCTTTGCTCCTGCACCTCCTTTAGGAGTGTACATTTAATTTTAATGGCCTCTCCCTGTTCTTCCCACCAACATGAATCATTTCACAGAAAATGTTGGAAAAACTCAGCAGGTCTAACAGCATCTCTCCGAAGAAGACTCATACTGACTTGAAATGTTAACTCTGTTTCTCTCTCCACAGGTGCGGCCAGACTGAGTTTTTCCAGCATTTTCCATTTTATTTCAGATTTCCAGCATCTGCAGTATTATGCTTTTATTATACGGGCAGAATTTTTGGCTCGGCGAGTGGGGGCGGGGCCAGCTCGCTGAGGCGTAAAATGACGTGTGGTGATGTTGGGCGTGTGTCTCAAATTCGCCATGCATCATTTAGATTTTCAGCTTGGCAGGTGCACAGCCGAGTTGGCTGCGCACCCGCCGAACTGTCAAAGGCTTGTTAAGGCCATTAATGAACTAATTAACCCTATTGAGAAAGCTGCCCGTCCAACCTTAAGGTTGGCGGGCAGGGGAAGAGCCCAGGCGGCCTTCGCATTTTTCATGGAACCTCATCCATGGGAGGGATGAGATTTCATGAAGGGTTTATAAATTAAATAAATTTTTCCATTAAAGTTCATTGACATGTCCCAGCTCGTGTGACACTGTCCTCTGTGCCTCAGGGAGATTTCTGCGATATTTCACAGGCAGGAAACCCCTCCTCCCCACCCCACCCGCACAGGGAGTGCACAGCATTTCCAGGTGCATGTGACATGGGCCTTAATTGGCCCACCCACGTAAAATGGTGGCACGGACCCAATCGGGGGTGCCAATCAGGCCCGCCCCACACAACATCCCTCAATGGGGTGAGAATTCTCTCCTATGAATCATTTCACTCTTGTTTTAAAAGCTTTCTATCAAAGGCAGTGCAAGATCAGTTGTGTCATGGATTTATATTTCTCTTATGATTGTCGGTGTGCGGATTGTTATTTCTGCTGCCCTTACATAAGAGCATAAGAAAGAGGAGCAGCAGGAGGCCATTCGGCCCCTTGAGCCTGCTCTGCAATGCATTAAAATTGGGGCTGATCTGTTCCTGGCCTTAACACCGCTTTCCTGCCTGCTCCCCATAATGCTTGACTCCTATTGTTCAAAAATCTATCTAGCCTTGAATATTTTCAATGACTCAGCCTCCACAACTCTCTAAAGTGGAAAATCATTTTGTCATTAGTCATTTGGAACTGTTTGGAAATTTTAATAGCATCAGCCACATTACAGCATGTTTCCAAAGTAGAAAATGGCTAAATATCTTAAAGTTTATTTAAAGTTTCCATTAAATATCTCAATTATTGTTTACGCTGTAATATAAGTTCAATGTTCATCAATTTTGCTTTCCTGGGGAAGAGGATGGAATGAGGCCTGCTGCCACTTTCATTGCATTCCAAATAACTGAGCCACCAGCAGCGCTTTAGCCACCCCAACCTCTGCAGCCTTGGGGGTGGCACAAACCATGGCTCCAGGGACATCTGGATTGCGAGCCTCCAGATCAGCAGTTTCCACAGCCATCATATCTTGCTGCTTGAGGGACAGTCCTTTCAGCAGGGGGAAGTTGTGCTATGCACAGCATACGACCACAATGCTCACCACTTTGCTAGATGAATACCGGAAGCCAGCAATTAAATATTGGGAAGACTGAAACAATTGTTTACTGCACGTTCCAAACTGTTTCCTAGCTATAAACTCCATCCACCTCCCCAGCTACAGATTGACAATAAGTCAGTCTGTTCGCCACCTTGGTGTCACATTTGACCCTGGGATGAGTTTGCAGCTTCATGTTCATGCCATCACTAAGACTGCCAATTTCCATGATTTTCTAAGTGCATTGTTCAGACTCCCTTCATAATAGATTCTAGCATTTTCCCAACAACTGATGTCATGCTAACTGGCCTGTAGTTCCCTGTTTTCTCACTCCCTCCTTTCTTGAATAGTCATATTACATTTGCTAACATCCAATTTGCTGGGACCATTCTAACATCAAGGGAATTTTGGAAAATCATAACCAGGGTCATGCTATATCTCTGCAGCTACCTTCTTTTGAATCCTAGGATGTAGGCTATCAGGTCATGGAGCTTTATTGGTCTTTAATTCCTTAAGTTTCTCTAATATTTTTCTCTTCCTATGTTAACTACTTTTAATTCAGTCTTACCCTAGGTTACCTCTATTTCTCGTTTGTCATTTGAATCTTCTACTGTAAAGGCAGGCATAATATTTGTTCAATGTCTCTGCCATTTCCTCATTCCCCATGTTAATTTCTCATGTTTCTGCCTTCAAGAGCCCAAAATTTACTTTAACTACTTTCCTTCTTTTTATTTACTTGTAAAAGTTCTTTCTTGTTTTTGTGTTCTTGACTAGTTTATGCTCATATTCTATCTTTAGTAATCTTTTGGTGGCCATTTTCAGGTTTGTAAAACACTACTAATCTTCATTATTTTAACATTATAATCCTTCTTTAAATCTAATACTATCCTTAACTTCCATAGCAAACCATAGATTGACCTTTTTTGCTGGGTTTTTTTTGAATGGAATGTATTTCTTTTATTGGACATTTTTATTTTTTTAACAGAGCTTTTGGTCATTTGGCCTAATATCTCCTTATGTAACTCAGTGTACTATTCTGTTTTTTAATGGTCCTGTGAAGCACCTTGGGATGTTTTATTATGTTAAAGGTGCTAAATAAATGTCAGTTGTTGCTATTGTCACCTTCACATGCTTCTCTCCCTCTCCATGCTTGATGTCCAATGTTCCAATCAAAGCATCTTGCAACTTTTTATTTTATTAAAAAGTGTTATGATTTGGGCCACTATCTGTTTTTCTTCACTGCAAAAATCAGCTTAAGATATTCTGCACTTCCAAGGAACTAAACCTTGATGTGGCATAGTGTTGGCGATGGTGAACAATTTTTACTTGCTGGAGCATGCACCAGAAGGTACACAAAATATCATACATTTCTTATCTGCACACTTGAATGAGCCAAACTTGTTTCTGCATGTTAAATTAATTTTTGAACAATAACTATCAGGAATGATTTCATGTGCAGTTTATGGAACTCGTAAACCTACCACTATCATCTTAATCATTAACAATTCTAGTAATAATTTGAGACAAACTAATAATTACCGTAGATAAAAACAACAAACTGCGGATGCTGGAAATCCAAAACAAAAACAGAATTACCTGGAAAAACTCAGCAGGTCTGGCAGCATCGGTGGAGAAGAAAAAAGTTTTTGTTTTGAGTCCTCATGACCCTGAAGTAACCTGGTAAAATGAAGTGACCCTAGTAAAATATCCGGAAGGGTCATGAGGACTTGAAATGTCAACTTTTTTCTTCTCCGCCAATGCTGCCAGACCTGCTGAGTTTTTCCAGGTAATTCTGTTTTTGTTTTGTAATAATTACCGTAGCCCATTGCAGATTTGAGAATAAGCAGCGATACAGTTGTTTCACAACAATTTATATACATTGAATATGATGTAACATGCTAAGTCCCAACACCATGCAGTTTGGATAATTGTTGATAATTACACAGACAGATCCCTGTGGTATTGCTTATGATAAATCACAAGACATGGTTTTACAAAC
Organism: Carcharodon carcharias; assembly: GCF_017639515.1. Taxonomy (NCBI): domain Eukaryota; kingdom Metazoa; phylum Chordata; class Chondrichthyes; order Lamniformes; family Lamnidae; genus Carcharodon; species Carcharodon carcharias. The sequence continues at coordinate 161,332,457 of NC_054468.1, forward strand.
AGGAGCGATCTCTATTGTAACAACTGCAATTTAGAATATATAAGTATCTTTAACCTTGTAAAATATCCCCAGGCACTTTCTAGGAGCATTATGAAAAAAACTTGACATCAAGCCACATAAGACATTACAATAGGTGACAAAAAAAACTTTGGCAAGAGGTAGCTTTTAAGGAATGTTTAAAAAATGGAAAGTTGGAGGTAGAGAGGTGAGAGAGGATTTGGGATAGAATTCCAAAGCTGAAGGCCCAGACAGCTAGAGGCACAGCTGCCATTGGTGGAGTTATTAAAATCAAGGATGCACATTAGGTCAGACTGGAGATGGGAAGAGATCTCAGGGGGTTGTAGTGTGAGAGGACACAGAGAGGCAAGGCTATGGTGGGATTTGAAAGCAAGGATGAGAATTTTAAAATTGAGACATTGTCTATAGGTCAGCAAGCAGAGGTAAAGGGTGAACTGGACTTGATCTAATTTAGAATATGGGCAGCAAAGATGCATGGTGAGAAATGGTAAGCTGGCCAGGAGAGCATTGGAAGAGTCAAATTGAGAGTTGACAACAATTGCAACTTGTATTTATTTGGTGCTTTTACTGCAGGGAAGTTTACCATCAGATGTCCCAAGGTGTCATCAGACAAAAGGTTGGACTGTCACTTTGTTTAGGCACTGTCTCTTTCATGTGTTTGCAGAAATCATAACTAATCTAGGGTTATGGGCAAGTTGTGGTCATATTACTGATCTAGTTTACCAAGGCTTGGAAGTCCCAGAGGTGCAAGTTCCAATCTCACCACAGCAACTGGGGAATTTAGATACCCTAATTAAGTAAATCCCAAATAGAAATCTAGTCTCAGTAATGAGGACCATGCTTTTCATAAAAACCCATCTGGTTTTCTAATATCCTTCAGGGAAGGAAATCTGACCTCCCTACCCAGCCTCCCCTATCTGACTCCAGACACATAGCAGTAGGTTGACTTTGAAATGGTTCAAAAACCCATTCAGTTGTATCCAAGATGTTTTCTCACCACCATGTTCAACATGAATTTTTCCATTGTAAGAAGCATTTACCACTGATGGTGCTTGAAGTGCATTTGATGATACCCATGCTTGCTTTAAGTAACCTTTTTATCTCAATCCTTGTTTTGATTGGTACCTTGGTTGCCATCCCAATTGATGCCATAGAAACTAGGAGTAGGAGTAGCCATTCAGCCCTTCGAGACTGTTCCGCCACTCATTATGATCATGGCTGATCATCCAACTCAATTGCCTGCTCCCGCTTTCTCCCCATACCCTTTGATCCCTTTCGCCCCAAGAGCTATATCTAACTCCTTTTTGAAAACATAGGATGTTTTGGTCTCAACTACTTTGTGGTAATGAATTCCACAGGCTCACCACTCTCTGGGTGAAGAAATTTCTCCTCATCTCAGTCCTAAATGGTCTACCCCATATCCTCAGACTGTGACCCCTGGTTCTGGACTCCCCCACCATCAGGAGCATCCATCCTGCATCTACCCTGTCTAGTCCTGTTAGAATTTTATGAGATCCCCTCGCCCCCCCACCCTCATTCTTCTGAACTCCAGCAAATATAATCCTAATCAACTCAAATTCTCCTCATATGTCAGTCCTGCCATCCCAGGAATCAGTCAGGTAAACCTTCACTGCGCTCCCTCTATAGCAAGTACATCCTTCCTCAGATAAGGAGACCAAAACAGCACACAATATTCCAGGTGTGGTCTCACCAAGGCCCTGTACAATTGCAGCAAGACATCCCTGCTCCTGTACTTGAATCCTCTGGCTATGAAGGCCAACATACTATTTGCCTTCTTTTCTGCCTGCTGCACCTGCTTATCTTGAGCGACTGGTGTACAAGGCCACCCAAGTCATGTCGCACATTCCCCTCTAGCAATTTATAGCCATTCAGATAATCGGCCTTCCTGTTTTTGCTACCAAAATGGACAACCTCACATTTATCCACGTTATACTGCATCTGCCATGCATTTGCCCACTCACTCAGCTTGTCCAAATCACACTGAAGCATCTCCGCATCCTCCTCACAGCTCACCTTCCCACCCAGCTTTGTGTCATCTGCAAATTTTGACATATTACATTTAGTTCCCTCATCTAAATCATTAATATATATTGTGAATAACTGGGGTCCCAGCACTGATCCCTGTGGTACCCCACTAGTCACTGCTTGCCATTTGAGAAAAGACCCATTTATTCCTACTCTTAGTTTCCTGTCTACCAACCTGTTTTCTATCCATCTCAATACACTACCCCCAGTCCCAAGGAGTAGGCCACTTGGACTTTCCAGCCTGATCCACCATTCAATAAGATTGTCAAAAGTCTTCTGAAAGTCCAAATAAACCACATCCACTGGCTCCCCCTCATCAAATCTACTAGTTACATCCTCTCAAAATTCCAGTAGATTTGTCAAGCATGAATTCTCTTTCATAAATCCATGCTGACTCCCTCCGATTCTGCCACTGTTTTCCACGTGCTCAGTTATTAAATCTTTTATAATGGACTCTAGAATTTTCCCCACTAGCGACATCAGGCTGACTGTTCTATAATTCTCTGTTTTCTCTCTGCCTCCATTTTTAAGTAGTGGGGTTACATTAGCTACCCTCCAATCTGTAGGAACTGTTCCAGAGTCTATAAAATCTCGGAAGGTGACCACCAATGCATCCACTATTTCTAGGGCCACTTCCTTAAGTACTCTGAGATATAGATTATCAGACCCTGGGGATTTCTCAGCCTTCAATCCCATCAATTTCCCCAACACCATTTCCCTGCTAATACTGATTTCTTTCAGTTCCTCCATCTCACTAAATCCTGTGTTCCCCACCATTCTGCTTTGTTATTTGTGTCCTCCTTTGTGAAGACAGGACCAAAGTATGTATTTAGTTAGTCAGCCATTTCTTTGTTCCCCATTATAAATTCCCCTGTTTCTGACTGTAAGGGACCTACGTTTGTCTTTACCAATCTTTTTCTCTTGACATACCGATAGAAACTTTTACAGTCAGTTTTTATGTTCTCTGCAAGCTTACACTCATACTCTATTTTCTCCTTCTTAATCAATCCTCCTTTGCTGAATTTTAAAGTGCTCCCAATCCTCAAGTCTGTTGTTTTTTTCTGGCCAATTTGTATGCCTCTTCCTTGCATCTAATACTATCTCTAATTTTTCTTGTAAGCCATGGTTTGGCCTCCTTTCTATTTTACTTTTGCGCCAGACAGGAATAAACAATTGTTGCAGTTCACCCATGCTCTCTTTTAATTTTGCCATTGCCTATCCACAGGCATCATTAAGTAATGTTTCCCAATCCATCATAGCCAACTCGCACCTCAAACCATCATAGTTTCCTTTATTAAGATTCAGCACCCTAGTCTCAGAATCAAGTATGTCACTCTCCATCTTGATGAAGAATTCTATCATATTATGGTCGCTCATCCCCAAGGGGCCTCGCACAACTAGATTGCCAAATTATTCCTTTCTCATTGCACAATACCCAGTCTAGGATGGCCTGTTCTCTAGTTGGTTCCTCAACGTACTGGTCCAGAAAACCATACCATATACACTCCAGGAATTCCTCCTCTACAGTATTGTTACTAATTTGATTTGCCTAATTTATACGCAGAATAAAGTCACCCATAATTACAAATGTTCCTTTATGACATATGTCTCTAATTTCCAGTTTAATGCCATTCCCAACATCACCACTATAGTTTGGGGGTCTTTTTACAACCCTCACTAACATTTTTTGCCCCTTAATGTTTCTCAGCTGTACCCATACAGATTTCACATCGTTGGAGCTAATATCTTTCCTCACTATTGTGTTAATTTCCTCTTTAACCAGCAATGCAACACCACCACCTTTTCCTTTTTGTGTGTCCTTCCTAAATACTGAAGACCCCTGGATGTTCAGTTCCCATCCCTGGTCACCCTGTAGCCATGTCTCCGTAATCCTGACTATATCATACCTGTTTACATCTATTTGCGCGGTTAATTCATCCACTTTATTGCGAATGCTCCTTGCGTTAAGGCACAAAGCCTTAAGGCTTGTCTTTTTAACATTACTTGTCCCGTTCCCACTATTTTTCACTCAGGCCCTGTTTGATTCTTGCTCTTGATATCTCTGCCTATCACTTCTTATTCCCCTTTCTGTCTTTTGTTCTTGTCCTTGATTCCCCCTCCTCTGACTCCTTGCATAGGTTCCCATCCCCCTGCCATTTTAGTTTAAACCCTCCCCAACCACTCTAGCAAATATTCCCCCTGGGACATCAGTCCCGGTCCTGCCCAGGTGTAACCCCTCCAGTTTGTATTGGACCCACCTCCCCCAGAACCGGTCCCAATGTCCCTGCAATCTGAAACCCTCCCCCTCACACCGTCTCTTCAGCCACGTACTCATCCGATATATCCTGCTACTTCTACTCTGACTAGCACATGGCACTGGTAGTAATCCTGAGATCACTACCTTTTGAGGTCCTACTTTTTAAACTTATTTCCTAACTCCCTATATTCTGCTTTTAGGACCTCATCCCTTTTATAACCTATGTCATTTGTACCAATATGTACCATGACCACTGGCTGTTCACCCTCTCCCTTCAGAATGTCCTGTAGCCACTCTGAGACATCCTTGACCCTAGCACCAGGGAGGTAACATACCATCCTGGAGTCTCATTTGCGGTCACAGAAACACCTATCTATTCCCCTTACAATTGAATCCCCCAGAACTATTGCCTTCCCACACTTTTTATTCCTCCCCTGTGAATCAGAGCCAACTGTGGTGCAACAAATTTGGCTGTTGCTGCTTTCTCCTGAGAGGCCATTCCCCCAAACAGTATCCAAAGCACTATATCTGTTTTGCAGAGGAATAGCCACAGGAGATTCCTGCACTGCCTGCCTAGTCCTCTTGCTTTGCCTGGTGGTCACCCGTTCCCTTCCTGCTTGTGGACTCTTAGTCTGCTGTGTGACTACCTCTCTATACATGCTATCCAAGATACTCTCTGCCTAGTGGATGCTCCAAAGTGTCCCCAGCCGCTGTTCCAGCTCCAAAACCCGGGTTTCCAGGAGCTGCAGCTGGAGACACTTCCCGCACACAATCCCGGGCACCGGAAATGTGCCTGGCTTCCCATATAGGGCAGGAGGCGCACACCATGGCTTTGTGCTCTCCTGCCATGACTTACCCTTTAAATTAAATTAAACCTTTTGGAAGATACTTAACATTAAATAATATCAATTACTCTAAGACCCTTCTTCCCTGGTCCTCATTGTTACAGGATATAGCCCTTACAAACGGTGAACCACAAAATAAATCCTTAAACTATAAGCAGTAAAAGTCGTAAATGCTTACCCGGCCAGACTCACAGTACTCAAATGATCACCTTGTTCCCTCCTCACCAAACTCCCTTAGTCTCCTCTGCGCTCCCTGCTCCCCTTCAACTCCTCGCGCTCCCCTTCTACTTCCGGCTCCTCTCCGCTGGCTTCATTGGATACGATTATAAATGTCAGCGTTGTTTCCTATTGTTGTACCTGTTTTTTTATTAACATCTTTTCAGTTGTTGTAACTAATAGTAAACATGATGTTTCAGATGATCTTTCATTGCTGACACCAGTGCTTGTCTTGGTAATGTGTCTTCAGTTAGTGTTATTACTGCTCTCAATCTTTTCCTTGGTTGACATGCCTGTTGGTGCTCTTAATGACTTTAATGTCATCTCTACTTACAGATGTAATCAAATATGTCTTCCATACTCCGCTTACCTGCAAAAAGTAAATATTATTTCGTTTTTGAATTGAAAACTGTTCTGCAAATCATTTGAATTGAAAACTATTCTGCAAAGAGAAATAGCTTACAGCCCTGGTTATGTTAAACTTCAGTTCACACTATTTGCTGATTATACTTACAATAGCCTCTCCTAACTATTAGACTGAATGATGGGTTACACAAATGATAAATTGTGGTCTAACTAACCCTTTCCAAAATAAACAATCCACTGTGGATGGTGGGGGGGGGGGGGGGGGTTGAATAATGTTTTTCGCAAATGTTTAACAGGCTTGCAGTCTTAATTCAAAAGCACAAGTGAAACAGCTGACTCCTGAAGCTATTTTCATCTGTTCCTATTTTGGAATATGATCTAATGTCAGCATTTTTGAAACAAACAATTATAAAGGAAATTGAGAATCATTTGTAAATTGGAAATATATCTTCCCACTGTTTGTAGCCTGAATCAGAATGGCTCTGCTGTGGGACTGGATATTTCTGTTGAACTCTATGATATCTAATGGATGAAAGTATAGATTCTGGAATTAAATTGAATTATTTCTCTGATAATAAAATAATATTTTTGATTCTTAAAATTGCAGAGTTCTCTGTACTTTGACCATATAAAATATTTGTAAAAATGATACCAGTCAGTTGGTTTTTGATATCCTGGATATTGAATGTATATAATATTTTTAAAAGAATTGTGGGGAGAATAGTAAAGAAGTGTGATGCTGGATGATGACTTACAAACCATTCATTTGTAATAGGTCAACACAAACCAACAACCTTTCATATAATGGGAATAGCTGCACCAGCTATTTTTGCATCTAATTAAAATGCAATTTTGTGCAAATGCAAATGTTCGTTATTGATAAACTGTAAAAATGTAAAATGCAGAAATTTATATCTGGCTGCAGGTTAATTGCTGAATATCAACTTGCTCATAATGGTCCTGTCCAATTCTCTCTCTCTCTCATTCCCCTTAAGATCATGATAATATATTAGAGCATAGTTGCACTGGCAGCAACTGCTGTCCAACATCTTATGTAATTCACCTTTTTGTCAACTATCAATCTACTTAGACAAAGCTGTTCAACCGCAGAGCACATACTAGTCTAGTCAGATCCATTCCTCAGCCAGATTGGTCACAACTGATTCAGAGTATGAGCCCTGCCCACTAATTCCATCAACATATCATTCTCTTCCTTTTCATCCTAATGTGTTTTTTAACTTCCCATAAATGCATTTGTCATTTGCTTCAACTACTTTTTGTGGTAATCAGTTCCACATTCAAATCCCTCCCTGGAGAAAGAAATTCCTGCTGAATTTTCATTTGGATTTATTAGTCACTTTTTATTTATGACCCCTAGCTTTGCTTTCCCTCACAAGTGAAATCATCTTCTCCATGTCTACCTTTTCAAACTCTTTTGTAGTATTGAAGACCTCTATCAGATCACCTTACTCTTCCCTTTTCTAGAGAAAAAAGCCTCAACCTGTTCAATCTTTCCTGATAGGCATAACCTCCCAATTTTCATGTTTGCCTAGTAAATCTTTTTCACACTTTCTTCAGTGCTTCTATATCCTTTTTATAAAGTTACTGAAACCTTGCCCTGTATATTTTTTTATAAACTAGACATAGATATCCGCTTGGCTATTTCTAAAGTTTTAAAAATTGGACAAAGCCCTTTTAAAATGGCTGAATCTATGTCTGTCTGCACCCCTTTGAACAAAAGGATGATCTGGCAGTTTTGAAGAAACATCCTGGTAAAGAGGTGCATGCTAGAAACAGCTCCCTGTAGGTCATTAAACAGCTGATTGTCACCCTAAATGCCTGCTAGCTCTCATTAAAGAGGATTCACTTCAACTAACACACTCTCCTAACTGCAATTAGCTGATTGAGAGGAAACACAGCATTGATGTCAATGTCAAATAGTACTTTGGGCGATATTCACCATTTTAGGCTCATTGAAGAGGACCTCTGAAACACATCAGGGAATCTCCTGGGGCACTTAGTCAAGACTTCACCAGCAAAATCAACATTTATTCCAGAAATTCTTTTAAGGGCTACAGTTAAAACGAGTAATTGTTGTGCTATTCCACCTATTGCAGTCAGAGGAGAAAGGGAATGCTTGTTCATGGGCATCTTGCTCAAGTTCTCCCTTAGTCTGGATGAGGAATTGAGGGAGATCATGAGTTTGGGCAGAGCAGCAGGTTGCAGAATGGGGGACAGGAGGGTGAGGTGGCATCACTTCCCTTCTCTGAGGACAAAACATCCCTCCACCAGGACTTCGTGTCATGTTTGAGAATCTGTGTGACCTCTTCCTTGGTCCCTGAGACATCCTGTAACATGCTGCTGTGTGTTAGCCCAAACACTCCACACCTTTAGTGAAAGAGGGTGCAAGGAGCACACAAAAGCTGTTCCAGTCCAATTCAAGATAGCCTGCCCTACTTAAAGTATGTCTTAAAGGGGGGATACATTTTGGCTGCAGCAGCTGGAAGTCAATGTAAAACTGAGTTTGACTTGAGAGAGACAAGAATGGCAAAGTGCAAGCTCCAAGATTATCTGATACTTTACTGGAGACATGGTGCAGGAGGAGAAATGCCATTTGTCTACAGGGAGGCAGCAGACTTTCTAGACAAACTTTCAGAAACAAATGGAAACAGATGGTTATGGCAATCAATGGTGACAAAGGGAAGCAGATATTTGTGGTGCTCAGTGCCCGTTTAATGGGGGTAGATAGTTGTGATAAATGTTTGGTCAATGGGGGCAGGTAGTTGTGGTGTTTAATGATCAGTCAGTGGGGGCAGACAGTTGTGGTGTTTAATGCTGGTCAATGGGGGAAGATAGTTTTAATAGTAAGGTGAGTGTGAGACAATTAAAGAACATGAGAGGGAAAAGAGCACTTAGAGCAGCTACTTGGTGACTATTTCTAGTCTGTAAATTATAAGTAAGGTCCTTAGTTTGTATTTAGATCTCTAGTCTTTTTTCTCCTTTTCGTAAAGAAAGCCTGTTAAGTGTAAGATTGATACTGGTGTGTGTGTGTGTATAAAAAAAATTATAAAAAAGTGTAAATTTGGGTATACCAGACTAATTAATAAATTGATTAAAATACAATAGCGATGGCAGGACTGGCAATTTGTCGCAGCTGCAGCATGTGGGAGATGCTGGACACCAAGGTGATCTGAAGTGAACGTGTCTGTAGTAAGTGTTTGCAGCTCTAGGAACTTTAGATCCAAATTAAAAGACCTGGAGTCCAAGCTGCAGGACATTTTGCTCCAAGAGGCAGTCACATCTCTCAGATTAGGTCATTCAAATTTGGCCTGTGATCTGGCACAGGAGGGTGTGACTGCAAGTGTGGGGACCCAGGGGGAAGCATTCGAGGAGCCTTGGCCCCTGCAACTGTCCAACAGTTACAAGATTCTTGCAAGCTGTGTGGATGAGAGCAGGCCTGCAGGGAGGATGAGCAAACTGACCACGGCACCTTGGTACAGGGAGCCATTCAAGTGGGGGGAGCAAATGGGAGTGGAGTAGTGGTAGGAGACAGTATAAGTAGTGGAATAGATACTGTTCTCTGCAGCCGTGAGCATGAGTCCTGAAGGCTGTGTTGCCTGCCCAGTGCCAGAGTTAAGGACATCTCCTCAGGGCTGGAGAGGAACTTGGAGTGGGAGGGGAGGGATCCAGTTGTCATAATCCATGTTGGTACCAATGACATTGATAGGACAAGAAAGGAGGTTCTGCTGAAAGAATTTGAACAGTTAGGTGCTAAATTAAAAAGCAGAATCTCCAAGGTAATAATATTGGGATTACTACCTGAGCCACGGGCAAACTGGCATAGGGTTAATAAAGTCAAGGAATTATACGTGTGGCTCAGAGATTGGTGTGGGAGGAATGGGTTTCAGTTCATGGGACACTGGCACCAGTACTAGGGTAAAAAGGAGCTGTTCTGGTGGGACGGACTTCACCTGAACTGTGCTAGGACCAGTGTCCTGGAGAACCGAATAACTAGGGCTGTAGAGAGGCCTTTAAACTAAATGGGGGGGGGGGGGGGTTTCTGAAAAAGGGGATATGTAGGCTTACAAAGCAAAAGGATATGGCAGCCTTGCAGGGCAGCTATTTAGGTAATGATACCCAGAATGTGACAGGAAGGGACAGAATGTGCAAACTTTTTTTTTAAAAAGCAGCAAATAGGGTCAAAGGGGGAAAAAATAGCAAAAAGGCAAAATTAATGGCCGTTTACTTAAATGCCCGTAGTATTTGGAGCAAAATAAATGAATTAATGGCACAAATAGAGGTTAATGGGTATGACCTTATAGCCATTACAGGGGTATGGTTACAAGGAGATCAAAGCTGGGAACTAAATATTGAGGGGTATATGACTTTTGAAAAGGAAAGGGTGGTGGGGTAGATTTGTTAGTATGAGATGCAATAAGTATGATAGAAAGAAAGGGACTTGGATCGGAAGATGTAGAATCCAAATGGGTGGAGGTAAGAAATAACAAGGGGAAGAAGGCACTGTGGAAGTAGTCTATAGGCCCCCTGACTGTAGGACAGAGAACAAGTCAGGAGATAATGAGGGCATGTAAAAATGGCAGTACATAAATCATAGATGACTTTAATAGTCTTGTAGATTGGGAAAATCAAATTGTCAGAGGTAGACACAAGCAAGAATTCAGTGTATTCAGGACAGTTTCTTCAAACAATATGTTGCGAATCCATCCAGGGATCAGGCTATTTTGGTTCTGATAATGGGTAATGAGGCAGGTTTAATAAAGGATCCCTTTGGAAACAGTGACCATAATACAGTAGAATTTAGCATTTAGTGTGAGAGTAATAAACCTGGTTTGGAAACAACTGTGCTAAACTTAAATAAGGGTAATTACAATGGAATGAGGGCAGAGTTGGCTGGAGTGGACTGGGAAAGGAGTTTAGCAGAAAAGACGGTTCATGAATAATGGCAGACATTTAAGAAAATGGTTTTTGATTCTCAACTAAGAGATTTCCCAGTGAGGAAGAAGGATTCGAGGAAGGGGATAATCCAACCATGGTTAACCAAGGAAGTTAAGGACAGTATCAAATTGAAAGAAAAAACATACAATGTGGCAAAGATTAGTGGTAAAGCCAGAGGATTGGGAAAGTTTTAAAAAAACAACAAAAGATGACCAAAAAATAGAGGAAGAAAATAAACTTTGAAGGTAAACTAGCAAGTTATATAAAAATGGACAGTAAGAGCTTCTTTAAATATATAAAAAGGAAGCGAGAGTCCAAAGTGATCATAAGCCCCTTAGAGAATGAAGCTGGGGAAATAATAATGGGGAACCAGGAAATGGCAAAAGAGTTGAATCAATACTTTGCTTCAGTCTTCACGGTAGAAGACACCAAAAGCATTCCAAAAATACTAAATAATCAAGGGGCAAAAGGAGGGGAGGAAATAAATACAATAACTAGAACTGGAGAAAATGTACAAGGAAACTAATGGGGCTAAAGGCAGATAAGTCACCTGGACCTGGTGGGTTTCATCCTTGGATATTAAAGGGAGTAGCTACAGAGATAGTGGATGTACTGGTAGTAATCTTCCAAGAATCCTTAGATTCTGGAAAAGTCCCAGAGGATTAGAGAATGGCCAATATAACACCCTCATTCATAAAGGGAGGGAGACAAAAAACAGGTAACTATAGACCAGTTAGCTTAACATCTGTCATTGGGAAAATGTTGGAGTCTATTATAAATGATGTAAAACATCCTTTATGTAAATACATAATCTAATGAAACAGGTGGTGTTTAATGTTCAGGCAAAGGGAGCAGATAGTTGTGGTATTTAATGGATGGTCAACGGGAACAGATAGTTGTGGTGTTCAATGGTTTGTCAAAGTGGGCAAATAGTTGTAGTTTTTAATGGTGGTCAATAGGAGCAGATGGTTGTGGTGTTTTTAATGGTTGGTCAATGGGGGCAGATAGTTGTGATGCTTAATGGTTGGTCAATGGGTGCTTATTAGTTGTGGTGTTTAATGGTGATCCATGAGGACAGATTAGTGTGGTATTTAAAGGTCAATGAATTGGGGCAGATAGTTGTGGTGGTCAATGGGGGCAGATAGTTGTTCTGTTTAATGGTGGTCTGCAGTAGCAGATAGTTGTGGTGTTTAATTGTGGTCAATGGGAGCTAACAGTTGGTTTTGGTGTTTAATGGTGATTAAGGGGAACAGATAGTTGGGGCCTTTAATGGTGGTCAATAGGGGCAGAGAGATGTGGTGCATAATGGTGGTCAATGGGAGCAGATAGATATGGTGTTTAATGGTGGTCAAGGGGAACAGATAGTTGTGGTGTTTTATGGTTGGTGAAGTTGGGCAGAGAGTTGTGGTGTTTAATGGTGGCCAATGGTGGTGGTGGGGGGGGGGGTGCAGATAGTTATTGTGTTTAATGGTGGTCAATGGGGGGGGTTGTAGATAGTTGTTGTGGTCAATGGTGGGGGCAGATAGTTGCTGTGTTTAATGGTGGTCCACAGGAACAGATACTTGTTGTGTTCAAATATGGCCAAAGGGGGCAGATAGTTGTGGTGTTCTGTGCCTTATTCATTCACGGGATGTCGGCTTCACTGTCTGGGCCAGTAGATGGCCCCAACTACCTGCTCCTGGGACAATGGTGGTCAATGGAGGGATATAGTTGTGGTGTTTAATGGTCGGTCAATGGTGGCAGATAGTTGTGGTATTTAATGGTGGTCAGTTGAGGAAGATAGTTGTGTTTTATTGTGATCAATGGATACAGATAGTTGTGGTGCTTTATAGTCGGTGAATTGGGGCAGATAGTTGTGGTAATTAATGGTGATCCGGGGAGCAGGTCACTGTAATGTTTAAAGGTGGTGAATGGGAGCAGATAGTTGTGCTGTTTAATGGTGGTGAATGGGAGCAGATAGTTGTGTTGTTTCATGGAGACTAAGGGAAACAAAGTTCTGGTGTTTAATGAAGATCAATGGGTGCAGATAATTGTTGTGTTTCATGGTCTCTCAATAGGAGCAGATAGTTGCGGTGTTTAATGGTGGTCAATCGGGGCAGATATTTGTAGTATTTAATAGTGGCCAATGGGGGCAGATAGTTGTGGTGTTTCATGGAGACTAAGGGAAACAAAGTTCTGGTGTTTAATGAAGATCAATGGGTGCAGATAATTGTTGTGTTTCATGGTCTCTCAATAGGAGCAGATAGTTGCGGTGTTTAATGGTGGTCAATCGGGGCAGATATTTGTAGTATTTAATAGTGGCCAATGGGGGCAGATAGTTGTGGTGTTTAATGGTTGGTCAATGGTGGCGGATAGTTTTGGTGTTTAGTGATGGTCAAGGGGAACAGATCGTTGGGGTCTTTAATGATGGTCAATGGGGGCAGAGAGCTGTGGTGTTTAGTGGTGGTCAATGGGGGAAGATAGTTGTTGCAATTAATGGGGAGTAGATAGTTGTTGAGTTTAATGGTGGTCTGCAGAAGCAGATAGTTGTTGTGTTTAATGGTGGTCAATGGGGGAAAGATAGTTATGGTTCTTAATGGTCATTGAATGGGGGAAGACAGCGTGTTGTTTAATGGTGGTCAATGGGGGCAGATAGTTGTGGTGTTCTGTATCTTACTCATTCACGGGATATCGGTTTTGCTGTCTGGGCCAGCAGATGGTCCCAAATATCTGCTCCTGGGCCAATGGAGATGTGTGGTCGTGGTACCATGGGGTAAGATAGATGTGATTTTTAATGGTCAGTCAATGGGGGCTAATAGTTGTGGTGTTTAATGGTGGTCAATGGGGACAGATAGCTGTGGTATTTAGTGGTCAGTTAATGGTGACAGATAGTTACGGTGTTTAATGGTCAGTGGGGCAGATAGTTGTTGTGGTCAATGGGTGAAGATAGTTATGGTGTTTAATGGTGGTGAAGGGGAGCAGATAGTTGTTGTGTTTAATGGAGATCGAGGAACAGAGTTCTGTTGTCTAATGAAGGTTAATGGGTGCAGATAGTTGTCGTGTTTCATGGTCTGTCAATGGTGGCAGATAGTTGTGCTGTTTAATGATGGTCAATTGGGGAAGATAGTTGTGGTGTTTAATGGTGGTCAATGGGGGTAGATAGATGTGGTGCTCTGTATCTTATTCATTCACGGGATGTTGGTTTCACTCTCTGGGCCAGCAGATGGCCCCAACTATCTGCTCCTGGGCCACTGATGATCAAAGGGATCATATAGCTGTGGTGTTTAATGTTGGTCAAGGGAACAGACAGTTGTGGTGCTTAATGGTGATGAATGGGGACAGATAGTTGTGGTATTTAATGGTCCATCAATGGAGGCAGATGGTTATGTTATTTAATGCTGATCAAGGGGAACAGATAGTTGTGTTTTATAATCGGTGACTTGGGGCAGATAGTTGTGATGTTTAATGTTGGTCAATGTGGGCAGAGAGTTGTGGTGTTTAATTGTGGTCAATAGGAGCTAACATTTGTTGCGTTTAATGTTCGGTCAAAGGGGGAAGATAGTTATGTTTAATGGTGATCAATGGGGACAGATATTCGGGTGTTTAATGGTGGTCAATGGGCAGGCAGATAGTTATGTTTAATGGTGGTCCGCAGAAGCAGATAGCTGTTGTGTTTAATGGTGGTCAGTGGGGACAGATAGTTGTGGTGTCCTGTATCTTATTCATTCACGGGATGTCGGCTTCACTGTCTTTGCCAGCAGATGGCTCAACTATCTGCTCCTTGGCCAATGAAGGGATATAGTTGTGGTGTTTAATGGTGGTGAATGGGGTAAGATAGTTGTGGTGTTTAATGATCAATCAATGGGGGCAGATAGTTGCGGTATTTACTGGTGATCAAAGGGGACTGATAGTTGTTGTGTTTAATGGTCGGTCAATGACGGCAGATAGTTGTGTCAGGAGTTCATATGCTTATGAAAATATTGAGAATTGCTAAGGGACATTGAAGTGAAACTGATCTGCCACATCTGGCCAATAATCAGAGAACATTTACAGTGTAGAAGGAAGCCATGCTGTTATTTGTGTCTATACCACCTCTCCGAATGAACAACTCATCCAGTACCATTCACCTTGTTTCCTCGTAAGAATGCCTTGCAGATTTAAATGTCCTGGTTGCACTTGCCTCCACTATACTCTCTGAGAGCGTGTTCCAGATCTTAACCATTTGCTGTGTAAAATGTTTCTCCTTATATCCATTGTTTTTTCATAAATTACCTTAATTCTGTCCCCTCTGGTTCTCACCAGTGAGAATAGTTTCTCCCTATCTACTCAGTCCAGATCCCACATGATTTTTAATACCTCAATCTAATCTCCTCTCAACTTTGTTTCGCCAAGGAAAATGGTCCCAACTTCTCCAATCTATCCTCATAACTGAAGTTCCTCATCCTTGGAACGATTCTCATTAATCTTTTCTGTACTCTTTCCAATGTCTTCACTATCATCCTTACAATTCACAATGCTTCCTAGCTTTGTATCGTTTGCAAATTTTGAAATTGTGCCCTATACACCAAGTTCAAGGTCATTAACATATATCAGGAAGAACAAGGGTTTCAATACCAGCCCCTGGGAAACTACCCTACAAATCTCCCTCCAGTCCAAAAAATATCCATTAACTACTACTGTTTCCTGTCACTCAGCCAATTTTGTGTTCATGTTGCTACTGCCGCCTTTATCCCATTAGCTATAACTTTGCTCACAGGCCTGTTGTCCTTGAGAATGGAGACATCAGATGTCTTTGGGAATTCCATGTACACCACATCAACATCATTACCCTCATCAACCCTCTTTGTTACTGCTTTAAAAACTGCAGCAGGTTAGTTAAACATAAATTGCCCTTAAGTGCTTGCTGGTTTTCCTTAATTAATCCATGTTTCCCCAAGTGACTATGAATTTTGTCTTGAATTTCTAGAATTTTATCCACTACCAAAGTTAAATGAACTGGCCTATAATTGCTGAGCTTATCTTTTCACCCTTTTTAAACAAGAGTGTAATGATTATAATTCTTCAGTCCTCTTGCACCACACTTGAGTCTAAAGAAAACTATAAAATTATGGCCAGTGCTACCTCAATTTCTATTCTCACTTCCCTCAGTATCCTTAGATGCATCTCATTTGGTTCTGGTGCCATAACTACTCTCTATAGACAACCTATCCTATAAATCCTCCTTATCAATTTTAAACTCTTCAAATGCCTGAATTACCTCCTTTTTCACCATGACCTGGGCAGCAACATCTTCCTTGGCGAAGACAAATGCAAACCCCTGCCTCTAAACGTAAAGCCCCATTTTGGTCAATAATGGACCCCACCCGTCTTTTGACCACCCCTTTACTATTTACATGCCTATAAAAGACTTTGGGATTCCTTTTTGTTAGTTGCCAGTCTCTTTTCATACTCTCTTTGCTTTTTTTACTCCCCCTCTGAACATTCTATATTCAACAGGGTTCTCAATTGTATTGTCCACCTGAAATCTGTCATGAATCAGAATCACAGAATCACACAGTGCAGAAGAGGCCCTTTGGCCCATCGAGTCTACACCGACATGTGAGAAACACCTGACCTACCTACTTAATCCCATTTACAAGCACTTGGCCTATAGCCTTGAATGTTATGACGTGCCAAGTGCTCATCCAGGTATACTTTTTCTCCTTCATCTTAATCTCTTCTTTTTGTCATCCAGCGAGTTCGGGATTTGTTTTCCCTGCCTTTCCCCGTCATGGGATTGTAACTTAACTGTGTCAAAACAATCTCTTCTTTAGAGTTAGCTCATTGTTCGGTTTCTGTTTTGCCCACCAACTTTTGATTCCAATTATCCTGGCCCAGATCCATCCTTACCCCATTGAGTTGTCTTTCCACCAGTTAATTATTCTTACTCTGGATTGTTCTTTGTCCTTTTCCCTAGCCAACCTAAACCGTATGAAGCAATGATCACTGTCCCTTAAATGTCCTCCTACTGACACTTTTGATCCACTTGGTTCACCTCAATCCCAAGAATCAAGTTTAGTCGCACTTCTGTCTTCATATAATAAATAATCAAATAGAAACACTAAATTTAACATATGACCAGTTTATTAAGTCAGCAAGTTTCACATATTTTCAAGATACCTAATCATTAATAAGTTTAAACATTAACCCTTTCATATGTAATAATGCAATTTTATGAATACAATTATTAGTGCAGGTATCGTAGATTATAATCATGGTCATTTTCATATTGGTATCAATAAGCAGGGATGAAAAATTGATGCTCAGATGAAGAATCATAATAACCAGGTCACTAGTTACAAAGAAGCACTCTTTAGACCAATTTCACCTTTTATTGAGCATTTCAATATATTGTATGCAAATCTAGTCAATTTGAAAATAAGTGTGCCACAGATCAGTTAGCTATATATTTTGTAAATGAATCCTAAAAGTGCAAACCCTCAAGAACAGCATATATTAAATTAAATCTACTGTTTCTAAAATGCACTGCTTGCGCAGACACTAAAGCATATGGGATCTTTGGCTTTATAAATAGAGATGTAGTGTACAAAAAGCAATTAAGTTATGATCAGCCATTATAAAACATTGGTTCAGCCTCAACGATAATATTATGTGCAATTCTAGGCACCACACCTTAGAAAGGATGTGAAATAATAAATTTGCAAACATCGTTCCAGGGCTGAGGGACTTCAGTTATGTGGATAGATTGTGGAAGCTGGTGTTGTTCTCCTTGGAGAACAGAAGGTTAAGAGCAAAGTTGACAGGGGTATTTAAAACCATGAGGGTTCGGGACAGAGTGAATAGGGAGAATCGTTTCCGATTGCCAGAAAGATGGAGGACCAGAGGACACTGATTTTAAGTGTATGACGAAAGAACCAAAGGTGGCATGAGGAAAAATTTATGCAGTGAGTGGTTAGGATCTGGAATGCATTGTCTGAACGAGTGGTGGTGGCAGATGCAATTGTGGTTTTCAAAATGGAATTGGATAAGCACCTGAAAAGAGAATATTTGCAGGGCTAGATGGAAAAGGGAGAGGATTAGGACTAGCTGAGTTGCTGTTAGAGAGCCAGCATGGACATGTTGGGTTAAATAGCTGCCTTCTGTGCTGGAACCATTCAATGGCCGGAATCATGTGCTCTCACTGGTGGTGGGATTGAAGGTGGGGAGAACACTTAGTTGGGATGGTGGCGTACTGGAACCCCACCACCTTCCCACCTCTGCCAGAACTACGTTCTAGGTCGGAAGGCCCATCCTGTCCCACAGCAAATTAAGGCCCTTAAGTGGTGAATTAATGACCAATTAAGGACCTTATCTGGCCGCCACTGGCACTAACCCAATTGCAGGTGGGCCTGTTGCCATGCGGCATGCGCAACAGGTTAAACTGTGAGGCCAGCCTGTCACCCCCAGGGGTGGTGAGGGGGAGGGGGGAGGTGAGCAGGTGCAGTGGTCCCTTTATCAAAAGCACTCAGTGCCTGATCAAGGGACTAGACCAGGAAGTTGGGGTCCCACTGAGACTCACCTCCTGCTCTTGCTGTCAACCCACCCTGCACCCCTCTCCCCATGACCTCACCCCACAAAAGTACCCCCCATTTCCCCACATTACTTAATTGTGGCCTGTGTTGCCCTGCGATCTTGGGATGCTGGTGCTTGTTCCAGCAGCAGCCATCACCAGCCCAGAGGTGCTGCTGAGCATGAGCTGCCAGCCTCTTGGTAAGCGAGACTTCTGTCCCCAAGGTCTTGATTCCAGGGAAAGGCCTGCCGCTGGTCTCATCACTGCCTGTTTGGCTTGTGGTTCAGGGGGCCTTCCCAAATGGAGTCCACCCGGGTCTCTCTCAAGCTCTCCAGCCAGCACATGTGACCTCCAATGCCTTAAGAAGATTCAGCCCTATGGTTCTATTCTATGATTCTACATCCAGCTTGGCATCAGTAGGCTAGGTATTTTTTAAAAAAGAGAAACAGTACAGGAGGAATGAAGCCTTACTGCTGCACCTTTGCATGCCTCCTTGAGAAAAGATTCCCTTTGAGGTCAATGTGTAACAAAATTGTAAAAGTTTTATAACTAATATAGTTACAGTTGTGTAATACATGGAGGAAATGTCTTTCCCAATTCTCTAATTTAGTTAGTGTCATATGTAGACAATATCATAGATTGGCATGCATCTCGGTAAATATTTACAATTTCGAAGTTGAACAAAACCCTTCATCACGGAGTTATTTGGTCTGTTGAATATGCGGAGATGTTGATCTTATTTAAGATATTCTCTACATATTGAGATCAGATGTAGATGTAGGGAACACTAATTAGATCTCATAATATAGGTCCAACGATATTTCAGAAAAGTTTGCTTACTTGAAATATATGTTTATTCTAATTTTATAGACTAAAAGTTGGGTGGCTCCCAACTGGGCTGTAATCCTAGTACAGCACAAATTATTTGTGCCATCTGAGGCTGATGGCAGAACTATATAAAATTGGCCCAATAGCCTCATTTGCCTGGGTCCAACAGCCAAGACAGTCAATCGTTGTTCTTCCCGGAACCGTGAATTGTAGGAACCAACCACATCTTCAAAACAGCTCGATGGCCCCAGGAAATACAAGGATTGGCTGGCTTAGATACCAACCTAGGTGATGAGCAGAATCTCGGATGGGAAGAGAGGCAAGAAGAGTAGAGCACACATGAAATGTGCTTCCTTGTGTCTCCAGGCATATTATAACTTAAGTTCATATTTACGCCTGAGAACAGGTGTAATGCTAACAAATTTCTAGGTCTATTTGCATTGGGCATTGTTAACATGTTGAAAAATAATTACCTCATTGTACATATTTCTGATTTGTAACATGAGCCACAGATCTTTGCTGTAATATCCCTGAGTAGTTGTCAGTTGTGTTTCACACAGATGGTAATGGTAGTATTAGTGTGAAGCTGGTGAGATGCAGTTTGATTCTTCTCGATCTCCAGTGATTTTTCTTCTGTATAATGTCAAACTTCATGATCTTTATACTAAAGGAGAAAGTTAAATCATATTCTATTTTCATTCTGGATTTTGTGTGTGAAAACCAAAAGCACTTTTCCTTACGTTAGAATAAACCTCAAATCACATTGAGGCAAAATTTGCTGTATGGGTGAACCAACAGTGTCTGCTTTAGTTAAACTTGCTGCAATAATTTGTGCTGAGAGTTGTTAAAGTGTGAGGCTGTGACTTTGCAGTGAGAGAAACCGGGCTGGGCCCTGAGGAAACAGGACAAGCTACCCTGGGCTAGATTTTTGTATTGGGCTCGGGAAAACCATTTCCCAACTTTTGAAACCTGGGCCTGTCACCTCTGCCAACACCTGCCAGATGTGGGGAAGCAGGGTTCTGGTTTCCCAACATCTGAGGCAGCATCAGTGTAGTATATTTTCTGAGGCACACTGGTTCGAAGGCCTGCCTCAGTTTGCTGGGTCATCAGCCCAGCTCTCCACGTTGTTTGTTTGTGCCCTAACCCTCATCTTTCACCCCTTCACTCCCCGCCACCCTACCCCATGTCCCTTCCATGCCTCCTCATACTCTCCATGTTCCCTCCATGCTCACTCAAATCTCCATGCCACCTCCTATCCCCAATGCTGCCTCCATGGCCCCTTATATCCTGCATGCCCCCTCCATACCCCCTCATATTTCCTTTTCCCACCGCCATGCCCTTCCAATCACCCATGCCCTGTCCGTGTATCCTCTATAGTCAATGGCTCAGTCTCTACTATTTCAATTTCTCAGGAGCCATGTAATAGCAAAGGGAAGTCTTTGAAATGTACATGAAAAATACACCTCCAACGATCTAATAGTGCTGTCACTCAAAAGCAGTCATTCATACTGAAAAGCCTCCAGACCAATGAAAAAAATTTAAGTTGCCATAAGTGGTCATTCAGTTGTAAAAACAAACATCTATTCAGTAACCATATTAAAGATGGACAATCTTTTTATACTTATAAGACTGTCATTCAAAGTGATTCTTAGCTTTTGAAACTCAGCCAAACATTCATAATGGGTTCAGCTGTCAAAACAAAGCTGTGAAACTACAAACGATTGAATTTGAAATAGTGGATGGTGAGGTATGTTCGGAGCTCCAGCAGAAAGCCTGTCAAATTAAGCATTTCATGAGCAGGTGACTTTTTTTTCCTATAAATTAAAGCTGCAGATGGATTTGTTTTCAAATTTCAAGAACTGTGGACATTTAAATCACTTTATGCTATTAGAGTTCTCAAGCACTGTTTTCTTCAGTTTTAATGCAAAATAGCACTTTCCCCAATGTGAACAGTACTCTGATACCTCTCAATACTTAAACAATGTTGATAAATGTCATGGCCAACTTACCTAATGCTCATAACATTTGTAATAAGATGGATTAATTGATAGCACAAATAGAAATAAATGAGTATGATATGATAGTCATTACAGAGATGAGGTTGCAAGGTGATCAAGGCTAGGACCTGAATATTCATGGGTGTTTGACATTTTGGAATGACATGAGGGAAAAAAAGGAGGTGGGCAGCTTTGTTCATAATGGATGAGATCAGCACAATGATGAGAAATGATCTTGGTTCAGAAGATCAAGATATAGAATCAGTTTGGGTAGAGATAAGAAATAGCAAACATAAGAAGTCACTGGTGAGAGTAGTTTATAACATCCCCCCCCCCCCCCCCACCCCCCCCCCCCCCCCATCCATGCTAACAGTAGCTATACATGAACAAGTACTGGAGGCTTGAAAGAAAGGTATTCAGGGTGATATTAATTATCACATCAATTGGTCAAATCAAATTGGCAAAGATAGCCAAGAGTACATTTGGGACAGTTTCTTAGAACAATTCATTCTGCAACCTATTAGGAATCAGGCTATTTTGAACCTGGCAATGTGTAATGAGACAAGATTAATTAAATACCTCATTGTAAAGGATCATCTAGGAAAGAGTGATCATAACATGATAGAATTTCACATTCAGTTTGAGAGTGAGAAATATGTATCCAGAACTTTTGTCTGAAACTTAAAAGCAGTTACAATGGTATGAAGACAAACTAGGCTAAGATGGACAGGGTAAATAGGTTTAAAGAGAATATGGTAATGGCAGACATTAAAGGAGATAGTTCATAATTCTCAACAAAGGTATATTCCATTGAGGAAGAAAGATTCTACCAGAATGATGCACCATCTGTGGCTATCTAAGCAAGGTAAGGGTGGTATCAAATTGAAAGAAAAGGCATACAATGCTGTGAAGATTAGTGGTAGGCCAGAAAATTAGGCACATTTTTAGAATCTAATAAAGGATGACTAAAAATAATAACATGGGAGAAATTTGAGTATGAGGTAAAACTAGCAAGAATTATAAAATCGGACAGTAAAAGTTTCTATAAGTATATAAGTCAGAAAGAGCAGTTAAAGTGGACATTAGTCCCTTAGAGGGTGAGACTGGGGAATCGAAAATGAGACACTAGGAAATGGAAGAAACTTTGAACAAGCATCTGTCTTCAGAACAGAAGACATAAAAAAAATCCCAAGAATAGTATGAAATTAAGAGGCAAAATGGAGGGATCACTATCACTAGAGATGGGAAAACTAAGGGAACTTAAGGCTGACAAGTCCCCTGGACCTGATGGCCTGCATCCTAGGGCCTTAAAAGAAGGGGCTGCAGAGATAGTATATGCATTGGTTGTAATCTTCCAAAATTTCCTATATCCTGGAAAGGTTCCAGAGGATTAGAACACCAAAAATTTAAAACCACTGTTTAGAAAAGGAGAGAAACAGGAAGAAGGAAACGACGGGCCAATTAGCCTAATGTCCATCATTAGGAAAATACCAGAATCCAATATTATCGAGATAGTAGCAGGACATTTAAAAAATCATAACACAATTAGTTCAGAGGGTCATATGGACTTGAAACGTTAACTCAGTTTCTCTCTCCACAGGGCACCCAAATTCTCTGTACTGCAGAGTTTTGCAACCCCAACCATTAAAATAATATGCTTTTCTATTCATCCTGCTAGATCTGCTTGAGTTTTTCGAGCATTTTGTTTTTGTTTCAGATTTCCAGCAGCTGCAGTATTTTGCATTTATCACGGTTTTGACAAGAATTATTAGAGTTCTTTGAGCATGTAACAAGCAGGGTGGATAAAGAGGAACAAATAAATGTAGTGTATTCAGATTTCCGAAGGTGCCACACAAAAGGTTACTACACAAGTTAAGAGATCATGGTGTTGGGGGTGACACATTAACATGGATAGATGACTGGTTACCTAACAGGAAACAGAGTTGGAATAAATGAGTCATTTTCAGGATGGCAAAATAACTAGTGGAGTGCCACAGGTTCAGTGCTATTTATGATCTATATTAATGACTTGGCTGACGGGACCAGCTATATTTTAGCCAAATTTTATGACAATACAAAGGTAGGTAGGAACGCCAGTTATGAGGAGGATACAAAGAGTCTGTAAAAGGATGCAGATAATTTAAGTGGGGAAAAATTTGGCAAATGGAGCATAATGTGGGAAAATGTGAACTTCTTCACTTTGGCAGGAAGAATAGAAAAGCATGTTATTTTAATTGTTGGGGATTGCAAAACTCTGCAGTACAGGGAATTTGGGTGCCCTTGTAAAAGCCAGAATGCAGATACAGCAAGTAATTACCAAGGCAAATGGGCTGTTGACCTTTATTGAAAGGGGATGGAGTATAACAGAAGGGAAGTCTTGCTACAACTCTGCACAGCATTGGTGAGACCACACCTTGAGCGCTGTGTACAATTTTTGTCACCTTACTTAAGGAGAGACACACTTGCATTGGAAGCAGTTCAGAAAAGGTTCACTGGTTAGTTTTGTGGGATGAGAGGCTTGGCGTATGAAGAAAGGTTGAGCACACTGGGGCTTAGATTCTGAGGGGTAGATGCTGAGAGGATGTTTTCTCCTGTGCGGAAATCTAGAACTAGGGGGCACTGTATCAAAATAAGGGGATCGCCCATTTAAGACAGAGATAAGGAGCAATTTCATCTGAGGGTCGTTAGTGTTTGGAATTCTCTTTCCCAGCAAGAATTGGATACTGGGTCATTCAATATGTTCAAAGCTGAGTTAGACAGATTTTTGATTGATAAGGGTCAAGGGTAATGGGGGGGCAGATAGGAAAGTGGAGTCAAGACCACAGTAAGATCAACCATGCTCTTATTGGATGGCGGAGCAAGATTGATAGGCCGAATGGCCTACTCCTGTTAGCTCTTATGTTTTTTGTACCTTTGCCGGAAAAAGCCTTATGATTAATCACTGCAGTAAAAACATTTTTTTAATTCATTCATGGGATGTGGGCTTCGCTGGCTGGGCCAGCATTTATTGCGCATCCCTAGTTGCCCTTGAGAAGGTGGTGGTGAGCTGCTGCCTTGAACTGCTGCAGTCATGTGGTGTAGGTACACCCACAGTGCAGCTAGGGAGGGAGTTCCAGGATTTTGACCCAGTGACAGTGAAGGAATGACGATATATTTCCAAGTCAGGATGGTGAGTGGCTTGGAGGGGAACTTCCAGGTGGTGGTGTCCCCATCTTTCTGCTGCCTTTGTCCTTCTAGATGGTAGTGGTCGTGGGTTCCTTATATTAATGCATCTAATAATGACATTTGAATTTGTCAAAATATTTCACACTTACCTGTCAGAATGTTTGCACTCCTCAGTAGGCTTCACCCAAGGTTCCCAAACTCTCAACAAGGAGGATTTTCAGAAGTCTTCCAAAACCGCCTCATTTGACAAAAGTACCGGGGACATGAAATACAAATTTCTCCTAGGGTTGTCAAAGGCAACTCTGAAATCAGAGGATGTACTTGCAGGGTCAAAATCCAAACCTAATCCCAACCTCTTCCTACCTGTGGGAAGATTCTTGACAGCATTCCCAACTCCAAGGGGACACAAAGAACTGGCCCTATGTATCTCCTTAACCAATTAGATAGAAGGATTGTGAGATCATCAGCGCAAGGACTGGGAAGCAAATATAAATTAATGCGGCGGCATTCAATGGCAAAGTAGGTACAGAAAGAGAAGTATAGATGAGGAAGGGAAGAAAGATTAGATTAAGAGAGAAGAAAAAGAGATAGAAAAGTTCAAATAAATTTCAAACGTTGTTAGAATTTCCAACAATTGAAGTCTTTTAGTGCCAATGAAGTTCTTAGCTAGTGATTAACAATTACAGTTAAAAGGCTGTTTATTTGTGCTGCAACAATAGGGGGAGCACCTCTTACACATTCACAGTTCCAATCGCCTGGCTGAATTTTTGTCAGAGATTGGAGGCAGGTTTCATTGCAGGAATATCCACACTTAGTCCTCCTCACTCCCAACCCTGTGCTATTTTCTTCTGGCCTTTTTGCAGATTGAGAATACCTGGTGTGCAAACGCACATCCATCCCCACTGAAGTCCGATTCCCCATTTTAAATGAGGGGCAGAAACTGGATTTCCTCACACACATCGGTTTTGTCTGGTGGTGTGGGGTTTGGGCCCCTTTAAAAATATGTCAGGTTTGACAGTTTGCGAATAAAATGGAAAGCCTGCTGAGGAGTCTGGAACATTCTGAAAGGTGAGTGTAAAGTGTCTTGCCGGGTGGGAGAGGGAAATGCTGCCAGGCAGGGCCAGGCTGATGAAAGCAGAGTACTGTGGATGCTGGAAATCTGAAGTAAAAACAAAAATTGCTGGAGAAACTCAGCAGGTCTGACAGCATCTGTGCAGAGAAAGACAGAGTTAACGTTTCGAGTCCGAATGACTCTTCAGCGAGTGCGGATGAGAGGGAGAGAGCAAGAGTTTGATTAATTAAGGAGAGTCATATGGACTCGACAGGTTAACTCTGTCTTTCTCTCCACAGATGCTGTCATATCTGAGGATTTCCAGCAATTTTTGTTTTTGTTTCCGGGCCAGGCTGGGCCTGGGTGAGAGAGGAGGATGTGGCTGGGCCGGGCTGGGCCAGGCTGGGCTGGGCTGGGTGGGAGAGGAGGATGTGGCTGGGCCGGGCTGGGCTGGGCTGGGCCGGTTGAGAGAGGAGGATGTGGCTGGGCCGGGCTGGGCTGGGCTGGGCCGGGCTGGGCTGGGCTGGGTGGGAGAGGAGGATGTGGCTGGGCCGGGCTGGGCTGGGCTGGGCCGGTTGAGAGAGGAGGATGTGGCTGGGCCGGGCTGGGCTGGGCTGGGCCGGGCTGGGCTGGGCTGGGCCGGACTGGGCTGGGCTGGGCCGGTTGAGAGAGGAGGATGTGGCTGGGCCGGGCTGGGCTGGGCTGGGCCGGGCTGGGCTGGGCTGGCTGGGAGAGGAGGATGTGGCTGGGCCGGGCTGGGCTGGGCTGGGCCGGTTGAGAGAGGAGGATGTGGCTGGGCCGGGCTGGGCTGGGCTGGGCCGGGCTGGGCTGGGCTGGGCCGGGTGGGAGAGGAGGATGTGGCTGGGCCGGGCTGGGCTGGGCTGGGCCGGGTGAGAGAGGAGGATGTGGCTGGGCTGGGCCGGGCCGGGCTGGGCTGGGCTGGGTGGGAGAGGAGGATGTGGCTGGGCCGGGCTGGGCTGGGCTGGGCTGGGTGGGAGAGGAGGATGTGGCTGGGCCGGGCTGGGCTGGGCTGGGCCGGGTGAGAGAGGAGGATGTGGCTGGGCTGGGCCGGGCCGGGCTGGGCTGGGTGAGAGAGGAGGATGTGGCCGGGCCGGGCTGGGCTGGGGCAGGCCAGGCTGGGCTGGGCTGGGCTGGGTGAGAGAGGAGGATGTGGCTGGGCTGGGCTGGGCTGGGCCGGGCTGGGCTGGGCTGGGGCAGGCCAGGCTGGGCTGGGCTGGGTGAGAGAGGAGGATGTGGCTGGGCCGGGCTGGGCCGGGCTGGGCTGGGTGAGAGAGGAGGATGTGGCTGGTGCAGGTGGGAATAGTGAGGGTAAAGAGACTCACTACCTGGCGGTGTGGGAGAGAGAGGAAGAGTGTGAGTGACCGAGTGGGGGGGGAGAGAGTGAGTGAGTGTGGGTGAGGGAGAGGGTGAGTGAGTGGGGGGTGAGGGAGAGGGTGAGTGAGTGGGAGGGAGGGAGAGGGTGAGTGAGTGGGAGGGAGGGAGAGGGTGAGTGAGTGGGGGTGAGGGAGAGGGTGAGTGAGTGGGGGGTGAGGGAGAGGGTGAGTGAGTGGGGGGGAGGGAGAGGGTGAGTGAGTGGGGGTGAGGGAGAGGGTGAGTGAGTGGGGGGGGAAGAGGGTGAGTGAGTGGGGGGGGAGGGAGAGGGTGAGTGAGTGTTGGGGGGAAGAGGGTGAGTGAGTGGGGGGGAGGGAGAGGGTGAGTGAGTGGGGGGGGGAAGAGGGTGAGTGAGTGGGGGGTGAGGGAGAGGGTGAGTGAGTGGGGGGGAAGAGGGTGAGTGAGTGGGGGGGAGGGAGAGGGTGAGTGAGTGGGGGGGTGGGAGAGGGTGAGTGAGTGGGGGGTGGGAGAGGGTGAGTGAGTGGGGGGTGGAAGAGGGTGAGTGAGTGGGGGGGGAAGAGGGTGAGTGAGTGGGGGGGGAAGAGGGTGAGTGAGTGGGGTGAGGGAGAGGGTGAGTGAGTGGGGTGAGGGAGAGGGTGAGTGAGTGGGGTGAGGGAGAGGGTGAGCGAGTGGGGGGGAGGGAGAGGGTGAGCGAGTGGGGGGGAGGGAGAGGGTGAGTGAGTGTTGGGGGGAAAGGGTGAGCGAGTGGGGGGGAGGGAGAGGGTGAGCGAGTGGGGGGGAGGGAGAGGGTGAGTGAGTGGGGGGGAGGGAGAGGGTGAGTGAGTGGGGGGGAGGGAGAGGGTGAGTGAGTGGGGGGGAGGGAGAGGGTGAGTGAGTGGGGGGGGGAAGAGGGTGAGTGAGTGAGTGGGGGGTGAGGGAGAGGGTGAGTGAGTGGGGGGGGTAGAGGGAGAGGGTGAGTGAGTGGGGGGTGAGGGAGAGGGTGAGTGAGTGGGGGGGGAAGAGGGTGAGTGAGTGGGGGGGAGGGAGAGGGTGAGTGAGTGGGGGGGAGGGAGAGGGTGAGTGAGTGGGGGGGAAGAGGGTGAGTGAGTGGGGGGTGAGGGAGAGGGTGAGTGAGTGGGGGGGAAGAGGGTGAGTGAGTGGGGTGTGAGGGAGAGGGTGAGTGAGTGTTGGGGGGAAGAGGGTGAGTGAGTGGGGGGGGAAGAGGGTGAGTGAGTGGGGGGTGAGGGAGAGGGTGAGTGAGTGTTGGGGAGAAGAGGGTGAGTGAGTGGGGGGGGAAGAGGGTGAGTGAGTGGGGGGTGAGGGAGAGGGTGAGTGAGTGGGGGGAGAGGGGGCAGTGGGGAATGGGATTGAGAATGAGGGAGTGTGGCAGTGTGTGTGTGTCTGACTCACTCACAGTCTCAGGATTTACCCTTACCCCCCCTTACCCCCCCCCCCCCACCCCCCCAACCCCACCCCCAAACACACAGTGGGGGCGGGTGAATGAGATTGTGAATGAGCCAGACAAATAGATCCTGTCCCCCTCACACTCTAATGGTGATCTTTGTTACTCTTGTTTTAAAATTATCAATTTATTGCTTTAGTTTTGCTTAGGGAGTTGTTTTGTTTTTTTCATACCTCAAATGTAACTTGAAATTCATGTTTAATGTTGTGCCAAACCTTATCTTTATGAAACTTGTTCATCGGCCCCTTGAATCAGAAACAAATGGAAATGTGACCCCCTCAAGTGAGAAGATTGGACAAGCCGGCCTCCGGTCTGGGCCTTCAGGCCCCGGGGATTTGCCATCCTTTTGTTCTAATTTTTCTCAGTACCCTTTCCCTGGTTATTGTAATTGTTTTCAGTTCCTCCCTTTTTTCTCACCTCTTGATTTAGAAATATTTCTGGGATATTATTTCCATTTTGTATAGTGAAGACAGACATAAAATATCTGTTCAATGCTTCCACCATTTCCTTTAATTCCCATTATTAATTCCCCAGACTTATTGCTAGAGGACCAAGCTCACACTAGTTACTCGTTTCCTTTTTAAATACTTGTAGAAATGCTTACTGTTTTTATATTTCTAGCTTGCTTTCTCCCATATTCTAATTTCTCCCCCTTATTGGATTTTTGGTCATTCTTTGCTGGTTTAAATGCATCAATGAACTCATCTTCCAGGGTACCTTTGCCAATCTGATTTGTCTAATCATTATGCAGATTAAAATCACCTATGATTATCGCTGTACCTTCCTTACACACTCCCATTAATTCTTCCTGTACACCCTTTCCTACAGTGTAGTTACTGTTAGGGGACCTCTAATTATTCCCAAAGTGACTTCTTACCTTTGCTATTTCTTATCTCTACTCAAACTGATTCTACATCTTGATCTTCAGAACTAAAGTCTTCTCTCACTGTAGTACTAATGTAATTTTTAATTAACACAGCTATCCCTCCACCTTTCCCTAGCTGCCTGTACTTCTGAAATGTCAAGTACCCTTGAATATTCAGGTCCCAGCCCTGATCACCTTGCAGCCACTTCTCTATAATGGCTATCCAGTCACAGCTATTCGTTTTTATTTGTGCTGACAATTCATCCATTTTGATATGAATACTACACACATTCAGATGCAAAGCTTTTAGTTCTGTCTTTTTTATTATTCTTGCAAACTCTGGCCTTATCTGCTGGCACACATTTACATTTGTTCGCTCTGTCCCATCCTGCCACGCTCTGATTATCAGTATCCTTATTGCTACCTTGCTCTCTAGCCTTGTTCTTTCCCTTTAATTGACCACATCTTCCCTCACATGATTCTTCCTCCCAATATTTAGTTTAAAACCCTCTCTACTGCCCTAGTTATATGACTAGCCAGAACACTGATCCCTGTATGGTTCAGGTGAAGACCATCCCAATGGTACAGCTCCCACTTGCCCCAGAACTGGTTCCAGTGCCCCATTACTTCCACACCAATCTTTCAGCCATGCACTCAGCTCCCTAATCTTATGTGGCCCCTTTCAATTTGCTCGTGGGTCAGTTAATAACCCAGAGATTATTACCTTTGATGTTCTGCTTTTTTTTGGTTTAGCGCCTAGCTGCTCATACGGCATAAGCAGAACCTCTTTCCTAGCCCTATCTATGTAATTGGTACCTATGTGGATCATGGCAACAGGAATTCACCACACCCCTCAGCCCTCCCAACTTCCCACTGCAAGCTCCTCTCCAGCCCAGAGGAGAGATCCCGAACCCTGGCATCAAGCAGGCATTACAACTATCTAGAATCCATCTCTTGGCTTTAGAGAGCTGTGTCTATCTCCTTGACTATACTGGCCTCTACTACCATTACATTCCTTTGTACTCCCCCTGTTTGAATGTCGCCATGGTCAGTTCGCTCATCCTTCCTGCAGTCCCTGGTCTCATCCGTACAAACTGAAAGAATCTCAAACCTTTTGGAAAATTGTGAGGGCTGAGGCTCCTCCACCTCTGCCTTCTCAATCCCCATACCTTCCTCACTTGTGGTCACACACCTCTGTCCCTGACCAGATCAGAAGACCCCATCCCAAGAGGTGTGACTGCCTTCTGGGACAAAAAGTGTCCAGGTAACTTTCCCCTCCCGATGCATTGCATTGCCTGCAGTTCAACCTCCAGCTCATTGATTCGGAGTCGATGATCCTCAAACAGTAGACACTAACTGCAGACGTGGTTGCCATGGATCACATGGGTGTCCACAAACCCCCACATACATCATAGGCCCTGCCATCCTTATTGTGTTTTAATTAATTCATTAATTTCTTAAACTAAATATTACAATCTATTAACTAAGGATAAATTTAGGCAAAAATCAAATTTTACAAAAAGCATTTTGACTAAAATATTTAAGAAAACAAATTATTATGAAGCGGTGATCCGAGGATTAAGAGTCCCATTATCTACCAAATGAACTGCCTGGGCTGTGTAGAAGCTCCCTGCACAAAGCCCTAACACACTGGATTGAATTTAAGGAGGTAGCACTCTCAAAATCTCACTGGGATTGAATCCTGACACCTTTCAAGTCAGCAGTAGGATTTACAATGTTAAATATCAGTGAAGATTAATATAGGCTTACTTACATGTTAAGAACTGCATTGCCTGCAGTTCAACCTCCAGCTCATTGATTCTGAGCCGATGATCCTCAAACAGTAGGCACTAACTGCAGACGTGGTTGCCATGTTAAGAACAGTGAGTGCTGTTAGCCTCACTGTTAATTTGATCAAAAAAATGCAACAATAACTCTTTCTATGCCAGTGACCTTGCAGAGTAAACTCTCCTGTGACATGTAACTAGTCACTAACCATCCACTCAGAGGCATTGCTTCATCTCAAACCATTTATGAGAGTTTAAAGATCAAACGTTTTTCAGTTCTTTGAGTCTTAAGGGGGAATATTCTGTTTTTCCTGCACCTGGGTTTTCCATCTATGAAAAAGAATCATCAAGGAATGATACTTTAGCTGATGTAAATACAAGGTGTGCCATGGTTAGCCACAGAATGTATTAACTAAATCCGCTGTTCTTCCCACAATTAATTACAAGCCAATACCTATCACAGGTGCTCTTCATTGTGAATTTGAGGATATAAAATTTTATATAGTCCAAATTTTTCTGGAACTAATCTCAAGGTAACCCCATTAGTTAAGCTTCTTCCTCACTGTTTAGCTCAAAAATTATTGCCCTGCAAGTTGCTGAAAGTGTAAGCTGAGAACAGAGCAAGCAGAGATTTGGTAAACGATGGGATTGATGGTTGAAGGAGATTGACCAATGTCATTTAAGGATTGAGAACAAAATAGAGGCATGCTGGAGATATGATGAATTAAAGTCAAGTTAGGAACAGAGAGAAATAAAAAGGGTGAAGAAAAATTAGATTAAGGGTGAAAAAAACAAGAGAAAAGTAAGAAAACAAATCACATTTAAAATGCAATATTTTTATTAAAATCTCCAGGAACAATTTACTACTTGTAGAAATTAAACTCTACAGTTTCAATTTTTCTGTTTCTGGGCCAGAGAAGTTGTATATTTGGCATCTAAGGAACATCAATCCCGTTATTAAAACGCTATTTATGCTGATGGGTACTAGCCCTAACTTTTTGTGGTAAACTTAATTGACAATTAATATGAGAGATGCAGCTGCAGCAAATTCTTAAGTCATGGGGATGTTGAGGGTGTATCCATAACATTGACTGTCAGATATTTCTTCCTTGCCAAAAGATAATGGGCAATTTGCACATTAAATGTGTACGCAGTAAACTTACAATGATTTTGGCAGCTATTTCTGGGCTAACATTTGGGGTGTCATGCCATGTGAGGCATGATGGACCAAAAGGACTAATGGATCCTCTAGAAGCTTTCCTGCATCTTCAATTCTGATTTGCTGCTGGTTTACTTTGAGCCAAGTAAAAATATAAAATGTCTCAAGTACAACATGAGGGCAGTGTAACAGAAAGTGCAAAGATTACAGGAAGTTGGCATCAAATACAAGACTTTTAATTCATTATAGATAATTTCATTCCTTTCAAAAAATGCATAGTGAGATTTGTCAGTCTTACCATTTGGTGATACTTTCCAACACTCTGTTGTGGTTTCATTTCAGTTCCTTTGTATGCTATAAAGTGAATGAGTGTGTTAATCCTGAAAAAAAGTAAATAAAATTGTTACCACTTCCAATAACATTGTATTACTTCTTTGTAAATCAAAATACAGTTTCATTAATACCTGTGGTACAACATGGTGAGGAACTGAATTCCCAATAACCCAGCGAACGATACCAAGAACATGAAACTGAGTGGTTCGATGGTTAAAATTTCACCTTTTGAAAAAATTCCATTTGGGAGGATTTTTGGGATCTTGATGTTTATCTCTGGACCAATTGCTTGCAGGAAAAATGTTGAAATGATCCACAAAGCATTAATAATGAAGTACAGAAAAGTGGCCTGAAAAAAATGGAAGGGTTTATTCATAAAAGTAATATTCCCATTGAGGACAATGTGAGTGAACACACATTTCCAAGCAATATGGTTTTCTTGTAACCCTCGCCATGCAAGAACACAAGTAAACTGAATTAATCATTACAGGTGTTCAAGGGGAGCTCCTGATTTACTTTCATCACTGAGAAAACAGGAACTGTACCTAATGGGTGTGCTAACCCGCACCAACACTGAATCTCCAATTCTCAGTCTTACTGAGCCAGGTTGCACTCGGAGAATTAAGCATCTTTTAGCCCATTATCACATGTGTTTTGCTTTCTTTCAATTGGAAGGCATTTTGCACAATGGCCAAGCATTAGCAAGGTTATGTAGAACTCTGTGAACTAATGACTGGGATGTTATATTCAGAAAGCTGAACAGATCAGGAGAAAGTTTGGCAATCCACTTCTAATGCTGAACCCTCAAATCTGCTGACTTCTCTGTGCCTTCTGTACCTCCTTTGTTTCCTCCTTCCACAGCCAAACATGGTTCAACATGGTTCCCCCTTTGGGATTGAACAAGTGCCCAACTTCAGAATAATTACCTGTACATAGTGTTTACCTTATTTCTGAGGGACTTTAGTTGCTTTGCTATCTCTGTCTGTTTCTCTTTGTCTTCCTCAATTGCTTTGAGATACAGGTTGATGAGGTCATTCCACAATGGGTTTTCCGCCTACAAATAAGAAATATCGAACAATAAGGTGAGTAAAAATGTTATATTCCAATTATCTATCTGAATGGCATATTTTGCTTTATAGTACAGGTGAATTGCTACATACAACAAAACAGATTTCATATTACACAAGGAAATGAATACACAAGGAAATGAAGAGAAATGTCATTAGCAACAACTTAGTTCATCAAGCTCTTCTTCAACAAGCAATATATGGAGTGACTGCTCTTGCAAGTTACTTGTCCAATCTACACAATGAAAGCAAGATCATTCTCAAAAACATTACAATCAAGTCAGTTGAACAACAAAATATCTTTCATTTTTCCTTCAAACTGCAGATGACCCAAAACTCCATTTGAATATACAGAAGAAAGCATGTTGTCAATCTCTGTGGTAGCATCTTTCCAATAGTTCAAAAAACATAGAGACAATTTGCATTTATATTGCACCTTTCACGATCTCAGGGTGTTCTGATGTGGGGCAAAGTCAACAAAGCATTTTTTGTACAGTTGTAATGGAGGAGAAAGAGCTGTCAATGTATGTGCACAGTAAAAGTCTCAGAAACAGCAATGATGTATGTAGTGAAATAAACTGATTTTTGTGAAAATGCTTAAAGGCTTAGACATCAGACGGGACGCCCCAGTTTTTCTTAGAGCATTGTTATGACTGATGCAGTTGGTACAGCTGAGTTATTTAAAAATCCCAGAGGGAAACTTTAAATAACTGTCATAACCTATAATTTTTAGTGTTATGTTTGCGATGCAACTCTAAATTCAGGAATCAGACCACCAGTTCCTGAGGCTTTACATTAAACTAAATGAGACATTTTATTAATTTACACAGGTTAAAATATATATACACATGACTCCAAATTACTACTATCATAGCTTTTCACAAATTCCCAAACTAATCTCCATTAAGGCAACATCAACCCATAGACTTAACCAAACACCAGGCAAAGTAATTTCACCTTTCAAATTCAAAATGAGGTTCTTTTCACTGTGGAACCGGTTGGAGGCTTGCAGCTGCCTTTTGATCTTACATTGCCTCTGCCCTGCACACACAAAACTGCTGAAATTATATGTACCACTGCCATTGAATGTAAATTCTCATTGTATCATCAACTTCTCTAACAATAAAACCCCTTTCATAGTACCAATTTAATTAGTAAGATAAACATATTGCTTGGCATCTGCTAAATAGGCATCAGTTTTCACCCAACTCTTGAATGCTTTATTCAAAACATGCAAATACACTCTACCTCTCTGTTTACATCTCAAAACCAGTACATATCAAAGTACCCAGACTAGCTGGCTTTAATCAAATTAAGGCACACTCACAGACTATTTTAAAAGAAAAATATTTTCCAATAATATTATATACTTTAATAGCTTCATGACAAGCAGTAACATGGGATCTTTTATATCAACCTGAAATGACAGATGGAGCCGAAGTTTAACATCTGATTTGAACAATGACACCTTAGAAAATGTAGCACACTGTCAGTACTGCAGTGGAGCGTCATTCTGGATTAGATGATCACATATTTAGAGAGGAGCTCAAAACTACAATTCTTGATGCAGTGCTGCCACTGAACCTTGGTTAGCATCAATATTTTGCATCTGATCCCAGTATCTTTCACACCATATCCCACCATCACTATGCAGCATTACAAACCCCAATATAACTCGATCATTAGACTCACCTGATACCTCGGATGGGAGGGCTATTTTAAGAAGAAAGGCTGGATATGCTGGACCTGCACTCATTGGATAAAAACAAAAAAACTGCAGATGCTGGAAATCCAAAACAAAAACAGAATTACCTGGAAAAACTCAGCAGGTCTGGCAGCATCAAAAACTCAGCAGGTCTGGCATCCCAACTTAGTCTACTGCATTTGTTGCTCCCAATGTGGTCTCCTCTACATTGGAGAGACCAAACGTAAACTGGGCGACCGCTTTGCAGAACACCTGCGGTCTGTCCGCAAGAATGACCCAAACTTCCCTGTCGCTTGCCATTTTAACACTCCACCCTGCTCTCTTGCCCACATGTCTGTCCTTGGCTTGCTGCATTGTTCCAGTGAAGCCTAACGCAAACAGAAGGAACAACACCTCATCTTCCGACTAGGCACTTTACAGCCTTCCGGGCTGAATATTGAATTCAACAACTTTAGGTCTTGAGCTCCCTCCTCCATCCCCACCCCCTTTCTGTTTCCCCCTTCCTTTTGTTTTTTCCAATAAATTATATAGATTTTTCTTTACCCACCTATTTCCATTATTTTAAAATATTTTTAAATCTTTTATGCTCCCCCCACCCCCACTAGAGCTATACCTTGAGTGCCCTACCATCCATTCTTAATTAGCACATTCATTTAGATAATATCACCAACTTTAACACCTATGTGTTCTTTTGTTCTATTGTTTGTGACATCTTTTGATGATCTGCTTCTATTACTGCTTGTTTGTCCCTACAACCACACCAACCCCCTCCACTTCTCTCTCTCTCCCCCCACCCAAACCCCCCCCCCGCCAACACACACCTTAAACCAGCTTATATTTCACCCCTTTCTTGGACTCACTCAAGTTCTGTCGAAGGGTCATGAGGACTCGAAACGTCAACTCTTTTCTTCTCCGCCGATGCTGCCAGACCTGCTGAGTTTTTCCAGGTAATTCAGTTTTTGTTCTGCACTCATTGGAGTTTAGAAGATTAAGAGGTGATCTTATTGAAACATATAAGATCCTGAGGGGACTTGACAGGGTGGATGCTGAAAGGATGTTTCCCCTTGTGGGAGAGACTAGAACTATGGGACACAGTTTAAAAATAAGGGGTCTCCCATGTAAGACAGAGATGTTAAGAAATTCTTTTCTCTCAAAGGGTCGTGAATCTTTGGCACTGTCTTCCACAGACAGCGGTGGAGGCTGGGTCAATGAATATTTTTAAAGCCCAATAGGTATATTCTTGACTAACAAGGGAGTCAAAGGTTATCGCGTGTTTGAAGAACATGGAATTGAGGCCACGATCAGGTCAGCCATGATCTTATTGAAAAGCAGAGCAGGCTCGAGGGGCTGAATGGCTTAATCCTGATTCTAATTCATGTATGTATGTTCTTATGTACTCCTCTCCCACAAAGGGAAATATCCTTTCAGCATCCACTCCATCAAGCCCCCTCAGAAACTTATATGTTTCAATAAGATTGCCTCTCATTCTTATAAACTCCAATGGATACAGGCCCAACCTTTCCTCATAAGATAACCCCCTCATCACATGAACCAGCCGAGTGAACCTTCTCTGAACTGCTTCTAATGCAATTATATTCTTTAGTAAGGAGACCAAAACTGTACACAGTACTTCAGGTTTGGGCCCAGATCTTCCGGTCTCCGGATGGTTGTATCCTGGAGTTACCCCGGAAGATGCCCTCAGAAGCCCCCATGCACGCACTACATGGGAATTGCCCAGGGAGTTTTAATTTCCATTGGGCACTTGCCCTGCACCTGGAACCTTCTGAAACTCTGATTTTAAAGTTGGAGATTTTGGATGGTTCCAGCTTACTTAGCAGAATATTTACCCAGGAAAAGATAGAAGGATTAACACCAGTTCTAATTCCTGGGTAACTATACTATCGATCCCTTGGACACACCCACAGGATCAGCCAGCTACACTCCTGATCCCTGACTATGCCTCCCACCCGCTGACTACCCTCCCTGACACCTCTGACTACCTTCTACCCCCCGACTACCACCAACCCACGACTACCCTCCCCATCCTGCAAATACCCCACTGACTACCAACTACCCCAACACCTCCTGACTATGCCCCACCCCTGACTACTCTCCCCATCCTTGACTACCAACCCCACAACCAGACTACCCCCAACCCCTCAACTTCCCTCCTGAACCCCCCCCGACAACCCCCATCCACAGACCACCCCCTGACCCCTCAATTACCCTCCAGCCACCACCTACTAGCCCCACCACACATTGACTAACCCCATCCCCACAACGCCTCCCCTCAACTACCACATCATCCTTCTGACCACACCCCAAACCTCTGATCACCAGGCCCTGCCCGACCACTTGGTCCCTCACCCTGGCCCACCCTACCCCTCAGTCACATACCTTACACAATTCAATTCTCTCCCTAGCTTTACAAAGTGGCTTCAGGACATTTAAAATTTATGGTAGCTTGTGCCGTAGAAAAAGGACATGGCTTGTCCTCCCACCCATGATCTTACACCCTGAGGGAAGGACTCCAGAACCAATATGCTGCACATTTCTCAGGAGACCTGGCTCGGCAGTCAGGACAAGAAGTGTGGAGCTCCAGTGTAGGCTAGGTAAATAAGTGTGAGTGGCAATCCAATGGTAATTGCCACTCCATGGAAGATTATACCTGTGGTTTCACCAATACAAAACTATTTTTATAGTCCATTCCCCTTGCAAAAAAACAACAATATTCCATTTGCCTTCCTAATTGCATCTTGGACCTGCATTCTAACTTTGTGATTCATGTACCAGGACACCCAGATCCCTCTGTATCACATAGTTCAGCAATCTCTCTCCATTTAGAAAATGTTCAGCACCATTCTCGACTTAGATACTGAAGCAGTCCATGTCCAAATGCAGCAAGACCAGGACAGTATCCAGGTTGGGACTGACAAGTGGCAAGTAACATTCGCGTCACACAAGTGCCGGTCGATGACCATCTCCAACAAAAGAGAATCTAACCATCGCCCCTTGACATTCAATGGCATTACCATCACTGAACTCCCCACTATCAACATCCTGGGTTTTACCATCGACCAGAAACTGAATTGGACTAGCCATATAAATACAGTGGCTACAAGAGCAGGTCAGAAGCTAGGAATCCTCCGGTGAGTAACTCACTTCCTGACTCCCCAAAGCCTGTCCACCAAGGCACAAGTCAGGAGTGTGATGGTATACTCTACACTTGCCTAGATGAGTACAGTTCCAACAACATTCAAGCAGCTCGACACCATCCAGGAAAAAGCAGCCTGCTTGATTGGCATTCACTCCCTCCAGTACCGACGCACAGTGGCAATAGTATTTACCATCTACAAAATTCACTGCAGGATGTCACCAAGGGTCCTTCTACAACACCTTCCAAACACACAACCACTACCATCTAGAATGACAGGGGCAGCAGACACATGGGAACACCATTACTTGGAAGTTTCTGTCCAAGCTACTCACCATTCTGACTTGGAAATATATCATCGTTGTCTCACTGCCACTGGGCTAAAATCTTGGAACTCCTCCCCACCAACAGCACTGTGGGTGTACCTATACCACATGGACTGCAGCGATTCCAGAAGACAGTTCACCATCACCTTCTCAAGGGCAATTAGGGATGGACAATAAATGCTGGCCTAGCCAGTGATGCCCACATCCCATGAATGAGTTTTTTAAAAATTGCGGCTTTTCTATTCTTCCTGCCAAAGTGGAAAAGTTCACATTTCCCATATTATTATACTCATCTGCCATATTTTTGCCCATTCACTTAACCTATCTGTATCCCTTTGAGAATCCCTTATGTCCTCTGCACAATTTACTTTCCTACCTTTCTTTATGCTATCAGCAAATTAGCAGCTCTACATTCAGTCCCTTTACCCAAATCATTGACATAGATCGTTGAGGCCCCAGCCCTGGGCCCTGCGGCATTACATCTTGCCAATTACATCTTTACATTTTGCAAACCAAAAAATGACCAATTGATGGCTCCTACACTCTGTTTCTTCTTGGCTAACCAACTCTCTGTCCATGCTAATATGTTACCCCCTACATCATGAACTCTTACTTTGTGTAGCAATCTTTGATGTGGCACCTTGTCAAATGCCTTCTGGAAATCTAAGTACACCACACCAAAGGCTCCCCTTTATCAACTTTGATCAATACTTCCTCAAAGAACTATAATAGATTAGTCAAACACAATTTCCCTTTCACAAAACTATATTCACTCTGCCTGATTGCACTAAGGTTTTCTAAGTGCCCAGCTATAACCTCCTTGATAATAGATTCCAGCATTTTCCCTATGAAAGATTTTAGACTAACCTGCCTGTAGTTTCCTGCTTTCTGTCTCTCCCCTTTCTTGAATAGAGGAATTATATTGACTATTTTCCAATCTGATGGGACAGTTCCAGAATCTGTGGAATATTTTTGGAAAATTAAAACCAATGCAATAGTCATTTCTTTTAAGATTCCAGGATGAAATCCATCATGATCTGGGGACTTGTCAACTTTTAGTTCTAATCATTTTCTCTGTATCCTTTCACTGGTGATTGTAATTGTTTTAAGTTCCTCCATCCCTTTTACCTCTTTATGCACACTTATTTCTGAATTTTATTTGTATCCTCTATAGTGAAGATAGATGTAAAATACTTGTTCAATTCATCCGCCATTTCATTATTTTCCATTATTAAATCCCCATTCTCACTCTCTAGAGGACCAATGCTTGGTTTACTTATTCTTTTCTATTTTATATTTGTTTTTATATTTCTAGCTAGCTTTCTCTTGTATTCTAATTTCTCCCTCCATATTATTCTTTTAGTCATCCTTTGCTGTATTTTATATTCTGTCCAATCTTCTATCCTGCCACTAATCTTCAAGAAAATTGTATGCTTCTTTCTTTCAATTTGATACTTTCTTTAACTTCCATAGATAGCCATGGCTGGTGTGTCCTTCCCCTAATCTTTCTTTCTCACTGGAATGCATCTTTGCTGAGTATTGTGAAATGTCTCCTTAAGTACCTGCCACTGCCTCTCTGCTGACCTTTTCCTTAGTCTAATTTCCCAGTTCATTTTAGGCAGCTCTATCTTCATACCCTCATAATTGCCCTTATTTAAGTTTAAAACTAGCCTTTGACCCACTCTTCTGTCCCTCAAACTGAATGCAAAATTTAATCATGTTATGATCACTGCTACCTAGGGATCCTTTATTGTGAGGTAATTAATTAATCCTGTTTCATTGTACATTACCAGATCCAGAATAGCCTGCCCTCTAGTTGGGTGTATGATGTGCTGCTCCAAGAAACTGTCCCGAAAACACTATGAGCTCATCTTCCAGGCTACACTTGGCAATCTGATTTGTCCAGTCTGTATGTAGATTAAAATTACCCATGATTATCACTGTACCTTTGTCACAAGCTCCCACAATTTCTTCCTGTATATCCCATCCTACAGTGTGGTGGGGGCATATAAACTATTCCCACAAGTGACTTCCTACCTTTACTGTTTCTTATCTCTACCAAAACTATATTTTTATCTTGAGAATCAAGGTCATCCCTCTCCAATATACTAATGCCATCCTCAATTAACAGAGCTACTTCTTCACCTTTTCCTAGTTTCATATCCTTCCGAGATGTCAGGCACTCTTGAGTGTTCAGGCCCCAGGCATTGCTATCCTGCAGCCGACATTGTCATTCTGCAACCATGTCTCTGTAATGCTTATCAGATCATATATATTTATTTCTATTTGTGCTCTCAATTCATCCGTCTTGACACGAATGCTATGTGCATTTAGATGCAGAGGCCAGCATTTTCTAGCCCTTCATACCGGTGGGATCGCCCGGTCACGCTGATGTGAACAGAGATTTCAATAGCTCACTGGCACTGCCACGGGGGAACCCGTTGTGGTGGGGGTGGTGGGGTGGGTGCAGTAATGGGTGCTGCAAGATTCCGGCCAGAGCCTTTAGTTATGCCCTTTTACTATTTTTGCAACATCTGCAGGAAGAAAACCCTGCAATACCAATAACAATTCTGCTTGTGTAGGACATTTTATTTATTTCTTGAAAGCCTGTCAATTAACCACAAGTCAGAATTTTCTATAACCTTATCAATATTCACTATCTTCAACTCTGGGCTTGATTTCTTCTTCATCAGTTATACTGAAGGAAATAATCAAAGAATACCTGAATCATTTTTCAAAGATTTGAAATAGTTTGAATTTAGAGCATCAAGAAAAATGTTACTAGGTAATATAAAATATAAATAGGGAAAAAGTCACAAGTGAACACTGTCAATTTTTAGATTTCAAAGCAATGACCTAATTAAAAAGATAAAAAGGATGCCCTCCAGGGACAAAATATTTCAAAGATATACCCAGAACTCTCAAGAACATAGAACAGAATAGAATGGAGAAGTCAGGACAATGGAAAGAAGGGACTTGATTTTAACTCTCTGCAAGTGGATGGATTTAAATGGGTTAATATTGGGCCCTATATCTCTGAATGTGGTAAGAAGACTGATGTGAATGATTGGAAGAAATATCAAGTTTCAGATGTATAGAGATGTTTGCAAGTATTCTTGAATTAAATATTCATTAGAACAATGTCAAGAAGAATTTGCCTCTTTGAACCGTGAAACATTGTATTAGTTTGCTTGGACAACTGTCATCTTAGTTCATGGAAAAATATGTAGCTAATCTTTCTCATGCTTAAAAATAGGAAACAGTCAGGATTTCCCTTTGAAAACAGAATTTTCTTTCTCTTTTCCACCTCCACCCCAGTCAAGAGAAATCCCATTGCCTCAAGCAGTGGGAGGAGGGACTTGTAAGGGGCTTGCGAATTTGTAAAGGGCAATTTGAGAGGCCAATTTAATCCAAAGAGAATTCTTCAATCAAAAACCAATAACTAAACCTTCAGAGCAAAGGAATCCCAAACACAAAGAACTGGGAGATTGGACTGTTAATTCTTTAAGGGCTGAATGTTGTGCTTGTTTAGTTTGGGGGGGGGGGCGGAGTGGGAGCAGGAGCAGGCAGACGCAGACCTGATCACTGCTCGCGTTGGGTCCATGCCGCCATTTTATGTGGGCGAGCCAATTAAGGCTCGCCCAGCATACTTCACGACTCACGCGTACAGCAGGAGTGGGCAGGCAGTGGCAGGAGCGCTCAGGCCGCCGGATCCAATGGCAACCCAGCAGCCTCAGAAAGGCTGCTCGCAATGGCTGGGTAAAGAGCTGTGCAGAGAGGCAATGAAGCTCATGCAAATCCGGAGGGTAGGCCATTGGGGCAGGCCAGGCTGGAGGCTAAGGGGGGGGGGCAGTGCGCCCCTTGTTTTTCTGCCTTGCTGCCCTCTTCAAGGAGGTGGCAGCACAGCGGGAGGCCCCCCTACATGATGAAACATGCCTGGGAGGAGGTGGTGGAGGTGGTGAGCTCCCGCGACGTGGTGCCATGCACCTGGATCTGGTTTCGCAAG
This sequence comes from Carcharodon carcharias, assembly GCF_017639515.1. Lineage (NCBI taxonomy): Eukaryota > Metazoa > Chordata > Chondrichthyes > Lamniformes > Lamnidae > Carcharodon > Carcharodon carcharias. The sequence continues at coordinate 161,374,926 of NC_054468.1, forward strand.
TGCTTCAATGATTTGTTGTACTCTGGAAGGTGAGTACCATGTTGGCATTGGTCATGTAACCCAGCAGGTCGGATTACCCCCCTGCTACATCCACCACCCCCAACCAAGTCTGAGTGTAGTGACTGCATTGAATCATTGACGGTATGTGTCCTTTGCTGGGTGAGCCAGCAGTTATTGCCCATGCTGAGGTCAGCCTGAGAGGGTGATGAAGAGATGTGTAATGCCCCTGGAGCTTGTGGTACACTGAGTCCCACATGACTGGTTTGGGGGCAAACTGGAGGAGCCGCACCTCGGTGCTGTGCTGGAACTGCAGGACATGTCCAAGTCAGGGTGATGACATGCTGGGAGGGGAGCTTCAAGGTGGCGTGGCAACAAACCATCTGCTGCGCTCTGTGCTCCATGTGCTCGTGCCTCCTTACTATAGAAGGATATATCATGTGGTGCCTAATGTAATATAGGCAGCATGTGGCCAAGGGTGGGGTGGGGAGATGTGGAGCAGGCCCAGCATCTTCGTGTGAGTGTTCGGCAGCAGTGGGGTGAGGAGGCTCTGGTGCCCTGATATGTCCCATTCTAGTTGGGGTGGGCCGTGCATGAAAAGAGTCTATCTGAAATTTGCACAAATCAATGCTCTTCTTTCATTTTCAGGAGAAGAATGCTCATAACACTGCAGAGCGTGTGAGGACTGGCAGCGGCCAGGTGCAGATCACCACTCTTAGCCGGTTTGAGCAGGAGGCCCTGGATTTGGAGAGGTGCCATGCGCCAAGGTCCACTGGTGTCGATGAGGTTAGGGTGTCACAGCCAGGTATTTATGCCCAGCAGTGAGGTCAGCATTGTTATCCCAGCAGCCATAGCAGTGCTGAGTGTCAATTGATTTAATTTTTCAACTTGGCTTGACCATTGCTTATGGAAGGATGAGCACATAATGATCCAGGGGACAGGGATGCATTTTGTCATTGTCTCCAGGTTAACTGATCCAATGTCCTTGTTCTTCCTTTCAGCATCAGCGAAGCAGGGCCGGGAGGAGGAGCAGCAGAGACCCCTCTCACACCTGAGGGCCCTGAGGTCTCACCAGCATCACACCATCCCCACCAGGCAGGCACCAGCGCAGATGCTAGCACCTCAGTGGGAATTCAAACATCAGCTGGTGTCCCCGGGCAAGCAGTGAGGGCACTTCACAGTCGCTGGACGAGCAGGCAGAGACAGAGAGTGCATATGGCGCCAGCAGTTGGAGAACCGCAGGGACCAGGCACATGCTCAGTTGATGCCTGATGATGTGCCTCTGGAGTCGTCCGCAATGCAGCAGGTGCAGAAAATGTGGCTGGGTGTGCGGGAGCATCTGGTGGAGATACATGAGGCTATGCTGGGCTTGCTCTCCATGGTGGAGGAGTCTACGTGGACGATTGCTGAAGCAATGAGCTACCTGTCTGAGCACCATGCGTCCTCCATGGAGAGAGTGGTGACTCTCGTGGAGAGGCTCCTCCAGGAGACCCGTCAGGGCTTCCTGAGGATGAGCTCTGACAAACAAGCCCTCATATTGGCATTGACCTCAGCTGGTCAGTGCCAGTGTGGGAGATGGTCTGGGCTCCAAGTTTCCCAACTCGGTGCCATCCATTCACAGTGAGCAGGGAGGTCGAAAGCAACCACATGTCAGCTTAGCTGCTGCCTGTCATCTCTGTGGGCACCTCTCAGGGTGCTCCAGATGAGGGCGGTAGCTCCTCTGTCCCTCTGCCAGTGAGCATGGCATCCAATGAAACTGCAATGACTGGGGAGGTCCCAGCGGTGGAACTGGCAGCTCCCTCCAAGGCAGGGCCAGCACTGGCTCCACGAGCCAGAGGATAACCGCCAAGGTCATCGAGGCCAACAGGACAGCAGAGTGAGCAGGCTGTCTCAGGTGCCACTCCAAGCGAGGGGGCAGCACCAAGACGTAGCATCTGAAAACATAAACATAAGGCACCTTAGGCACACCGCGGGTTTATCACTGGTGCTTTTGTGTTGGCCCGAGATGAGGTCTTTATAATTTGCTTTGAACTGAAACACCATTGTCATTTTTTTGGCTTAAGTTTCTTTGCTTGTGATATTAAATTCAGACATGTGACCAAGGCTGAGGGTGCCTCTTTTCTTCTGCATGTGTATGGTTTCCAAGAACGTATGAGTGCTTTGTGGGACATTCAGCTTTATTAACAAGGTCCTTCGTTACTGTTCCTAACCTAACAGATTTGGCACTTAGATATCGAGTATGGAGCCTGCAGCCCAGGCTTGTCCTGGAGGTCCATCTGTGGTGTGCTAGCTGAAGGTTCATTGGGTTAAAGCCTCCCGGGTGTCCCTGCCTCCCTGGAGTATGCTCGGGTCAGCGTCTACCCCCTCAGCATTTCCCTGTGCATGCTCATCCTTGGACTCACTGCTGGACTCATTGTGTGCAGCCGCAGCCACTGCATCGATGTCTTCATCGTCCACTGAGTCCCCCCTTTCCAGCGCAAGATTGTGGAGAGCGCAGCATGCAACCACTATCACCGAGACACGATCTGGGGGGTACTGGAGTGCGCCCCCTGAGCGGTCCAGGCATTGCAAGTGCATCTTGAGAAGCCCGATAGTTCTCCCCACCACAGCCCTTGTGGAGGCATGACTCCTATTATACCGCTGCTCATCTTCTGTTCTTGGATGGCGGAGAGGTGTCTGAGGGGAAAGCCCTTGTCACCCAGCAGCCATCCATCCAGCTGGGCTGGAGCACTGAAGAGCTCCAGCACCTGGGAGTGTCTGAGGATGTAGGTGTCGTGGGAGCTGCCTGGGTACCTTGCACAGACTTGTAAAATCAGCATCCTGTGTCACACACTATCTGCACGTTCATGGAGTGGAAGCCCTTCCTGTTGATGAAGGCACCGGGCTCATCTGCTGACGCCTTGATGGCCACATGTGTGCAGTCTATAGCATCCTGGACACGGGGGAAGCCAGCAATGGCTGCAAAGCCTCTGGCTCACTGCGTCTGGCTTGACTGGCCCCAATGGTAGTGGATGAAGGTCAATGTATGGCTGAACAGTTTGGCTGTAACCTGCTTGATACAAGTGTGGACAAGTGATTGGGAGACACCGCAAAGACCACCCACCGACCACTGGAATGAGCCAGAGGCAAAGAAGTTGAGCACAGCTGTGACCTTCAGAGCCACTGGCATGAGGTGTCCAGCCACACAGTTAGCAGAGATCTCAGGCCCAATGAACTGACAGATATAGTTGACTGTCTCCCTTGAGAGACGGAGCCTCCTTCGGCACTGCACCTCAGACATATTGAGGTAGCTGCTTCACCGCCTGTATACCCTGGCAGCAGGACAGTGGCGTTTTCTGAGGCCCCTTCCACCTCGGACTACCTCTTGGCCCTGTGCCCCATGTGGCTGCGCCTCTTGTACCTGCGCCTGTCCTCCTAAAAGTGGCTCCGCTGGAGGCTGAATGTGCACCCCTGGCCTCTTCCCCCTTCTAGCCCTCCCTTCCTCTACAGAGGAGCTGAATCCAGTGGACAGTTCAGCTCCCATTCCCAGGCTATGGGAATTCCCATTCAGCTCCCATTCCCAGGCTTCCTGAAACCTGCAGGCTCAGAAAAGATTGCTCACTGCAGTGTGATGATGTAAAGGTTAAGAGTCCAGACAAAGCAGTTGGAATGTGTTTTGATCACACAGACAAGTTTCAATAACTTTGAAAAATAAATACTTGATAGAACACACTCGCGACCCCAGTAAGGCCTCTTATCCTGCCCATGAGTGAAGTTTACACAAATGTCCCCTGCCCATTGTGCCCGTGCGCCGACCCGAAGATTGCATGGGTGCAGAAACATCGGCATCAACTGGGGAGTCAAGGTCCTTAAGTGGCCCGACAATTAATGGCGGGTGCACATCGGACAACATTGCATGACCACACAATGAAATATCGCGATGGTGCGCAGTGACGTCGGGTCACTTGCTCAACATCACAGCACGTCATTTTACATGAGGGGTCTGCCCCCACCCGCCAAAGGGAAGATTTTGTCCCAAGAGTTTTATATGAAGACCACAGCAAGTTATGCTTCCTTTTAATATTGTAATTACTTTGAAAGCAAGTTACCTGTCTATATGTTGAGTTAGTTCCTTTTTATCCTCTTTGACTACAAATTCAATATCCCAACAGATGCATTTGCATTTCTTTTCATATCGCAGAACATGCTGAGGTTTCTTTTTATCCTGTACCTTCGGACTGACTGTTTCACGTGTGCCCCATGAAATGTTATTCATGTTTACCATGGAGTAAATTGGCAACAACTAGTATCTACTGGGGATACAAATTATGTATAGCAGCCCATAAAACATAAGGGGGAATTCCTGAGGATGGAGCATTGCTGTTGAGATGTAAAGGATCATCATGGAGATAAAGAACAAGCCTGTTGGAGTAATACAGGTGTTTTCTCTGACCGTTTCACCTAAAAACACAGAACATGGTGTTAGCATTAAGGAACGAGCTTATGATTCATCTTTCCCACCTACACAGTCAAGTAAATGTGAATGTATGGAAATGGGCTTATATTAGCATGAAGCCCCTTGTCTGGTTTAAGAGTGTCTACTGAAGTCATGCCCTACCCATTTGCACCAGAATTTTCCAATCAGACTCTGACAAACAATCTAGGATCCCTATTTGCATATTGGAAGGTTCTTGTGCCCTTTTAGGCAGACAGATTGCTCGCTCATTTACAGGTCTGCCTAAAGCAGGCAGGGTGTGAAAGGGGTATCCAAAGTATTCATCCTCTTTAAGCCTCCAATAAATTTTAACAGCTGACCGTACATTTTATAAGCATCAGGTGGGCAATCGTGAGTTTATTTTTTCCCCTCATATTCTTATCTTGGTAAGTCAATGTTTCTCTTGCTGAAATGCTACTTGTTTGGTCTCCTTCATAAACATAATGAGCACTTTGTTCGATTTAATTGAAAGCTCCCTTGACATATAGGGTAATAATTTTAAGACAGTCATGCCCAACAGTTTGGTAATTAAATACTAATAAGGTTACACCCTCCAGTAAAGGCAAGTGAAGGATGCAGAACATAAGTAATTGGCAACACATTTGAAACATGGCAGTGACAAAAAAAATGTAATGCAGCTGGTCTGTATATTGGGAGGATATACAATGCTAACATATATCGGAAGATGTAAAAAAATCTATTTGATAAAACTCTCACCAAAGAGATAGCTTGAGTCCTCAATCCCAAGTTCATTCTATAACTCAAACCCCAAATGATCCCTTTGATTCAGTCTACTTTTTTCATCCCCTGGATGGGGGCAGGAGGAGGGAAGTGGATCTTGAAAGAGTAGGAAATTGAGAACATAACTCCTCCCAGTTTCAGCCTTCTATTGGCTGCACCTGACCCTGTTTGAATAGTATGAAGTAATGTCAATTACATGTACATGAATATCTGAGGCTCTATATGGTAAACAGCCAGGTGTATATGGGAGCAGTCTGCCACATTTAAACCTGACACTAACAGCGTTTTCTTTGCTGCCCTCTCTGTCTTAAAGGGATTGGCTGGTATTGTCAAAAAAAGAGGACTAATGAAAACATTGGGAAAGCTAGAATTCTATTTCACCTGTCTCAAAATTGCAGCAGCAGCTACAGCATAATTTCTAGTTCCAGAATGGCACAAAACTCCAGATTTCCAGCAGCCATGACTTCAATGCTGCTCCTTCTCCTGCAGCAGCCCTTTTAATGCTGCTGCTTCATAAGATATCTGTGTTTTTTCACCAACAAAGCTAACAATTTAGTTGGGTAAAGCCTAATTCTCAAATTCTACACAAATGTTTCACTTACTACAGCAAGAAAGGTAACTTGTTAAAGGTACTGTGCCACTAACAGAACATTAGAGTAGGCCGTAAATGGGGCTAATAAATTCTGCGTAAAAAGGTTTAAACCATTCACCGAATCTTCTCTTTATGTTGATGCTGCCAAAAAATTCTGCGCTTATCTTCTCATTTTAGCTTCCAAGCTTTTTTAAAAACTATATAAATGACTTTCATACAAATTTGTAAAGATGCAAGATTTAGTGTAGTCTTTCTGTGAATCAAGGTTAGAGAGCAAGGATTAATTGGACTAAACCATACAGGAATAAGTCAATTCCCCAGTTTCAAGTCCTTTTCTGCACTGCTTTCATTGTATACCACTCCACATGGGCAATTTCTATGATAATCTTGGAAACAGGAATTTATAATGAATAAGATACCAGAAAGTGTGCAAAAAAGGTTTGCAATATATTATTGATTTATGATGGTCCAGAAATGACTTCATGTTCAAAACAGGAAAGAGGGATATTTGGACCACTATTAAGTAAGTACAATAGTTTGGAACCAAGGCAGTTGAATGCAGTTAGGATACAAGATATTAAGAATTAAAATGTTAGCCGTGATCTAACTGAATGTCAAATGGGATCGAGGTTGAATGCCCTCTCCATGTTCCTATGTTCTTCAGCCCTATGTATTGCATTTTTTAATTACATTTCACTTTCTCATCTGACAACCTCAGATGGCAAAAGAGAGCTTTGGTTGCTACTACATATCTTTAACATAGTGATTCATAATTAAATGCAGTAATAATGAATAAATTAATAAACATGAAAAGATAATCCATATTACAAAGTTTTAAGATGAATAGTTTCAAAGGTTTGGGTGATAAACTTAATTCCTGTACAATATAAAATTTAATTTGAAATCTAGAAGTGTAGTCAATGAAACACTGACCAATAATGGACATTATCGTTGCAATCATGAAAAATGCATAAAAGATGCTCAGAACAGCAGCAATATTGATCTGGGTATCTGATTTGACTTTGTAACAGATCAGTATGTAAATAGCAGGAGGCAAGATCCCAAGTGCCAGAGCAACATTTCCATTCCAGTTAAGCACAAAGGTAAATGCTCCTGTAAATGTTATTGTGTAGCATAGAGTCATCTACATTGTATTAAAAAGAACATTTATCCTATTAAGATTGGATAAAACAAAGAACAAAGTTATCCTATAAGTTTTCCTTCACTAACCTTATGAATTCAGTGTTAATCAATATATAAGATATTCTACTGGACTTTTCTGTTTCTCATTCACTGATACCAAGCACAACTATTTCAAGATCCACTTGTTAGACCACAGTCAGGAACATACTCAAAGTTATTCCTGCTGAGCCACCATAATTTCAGAGTCAACAGGTTTTTCACTGTACTTTCAGTCAAGTTAAGATAGCAGAGTGGGAGCATTTCTAAGGAAGTTCCTGACCCATGTATTTGACTGCCATCCTTGACTTTTCTACTATTGCCACTTGGTGTGTATTTTTCCCTCCTCTCTTCAAAGCTCCTACATTAAAGCTGTTGCCACAGACCTGAATCACATCGCTGTAGCAATGTGCATCAACTGTTGCCTTCTGAAGGCCCACTCCATACTGCATTGATGGCATGACATCATGATACATGACATTGGGTGTGAGCGGAATTGTTGACCAATTATTCGCTGGGCTTGACAGCTTGAAAAGGTATTTGGTAAACTTATTTTGTTTGGTTAGTGAGGATGAAAAGTTATGATGATGACAGGTGCGAATCATACCATTAGGTGTTTCAGTCTGATGTATGTCAACACACCACGCAGTAAAACAGGTGATCTTACACTCCCGGCCGTGAACCTTGCTTAATGGGAATGGAGGGCTGAGGAATCAGTGCAACAGGTTTGTAGACAATCCACACTCTGAGCAAATAATATTTCATGTTGGGAGCACAGGATTGCTGAACTTACTCTTATGTGTTTGTAAGCATCTGTAAGGAGGTTTTCCAAAACATTTTTTTAATGTAACCTCTGACCTTTTGGGTGATTGCTGGACCATTTGGGGTGTACATCCCACTACAAGGCTGTGCAGTAATATCAGAAACCTGTCATAGTGTCATTTCTGCAGCTGAATCCTAAGACCTGACTGGCATCTAAGATGCTTTATAATTATTTTGGCAGATCCTGATGAGACACACCCTTCATATTGATGCAGAAACCTGCACTCCCACTCATGGGGGCAAAAAAGCCTGTGTCCTTTCATCTGTATGTAGCTAAATACAATCACTCATGCATTTGTGGCACTGATACTATTTTACAATAATGCTGTAGAAATGAAATATTGCCAGTAGTTGAAGTATATTATGCCAAATTACAAGCAAGAAAATATCACAATGTGGTAGAAAAGCATAGTCCTGCTATCATCAAAACCACAGTGGCAGGTCCCAGAATCGATGCTGCTGTGGTGCGTTTGCGTAGGCATCTGAAGCTGCATTGTATTCTACACGCCTGCCCTGCTGTAGTAATAATGTACATAGCCAATGGTCTTCTCCTGTTAGAATTGATTATTGTACATTACTGTTCAAAGTGCTTACTAGCCCATCATAGTATGACTGATCATTTCAATCATCCAAAAATATGAGATTCTCTTGGTACAAGGAATATCCCTGCCTGCAGTAAAATATGCATCCTGAATGATTCATCACTAAACAATTAGTATGTGATTAAACCAATTGTAAAAGTTTATATTGGTCCCTTTAGACTTACTTAGCCCACAATTACAACATGACAGTAAATGGTGGCTAGGTATCTTTGTTGTAGTTGCCTCTCAGTTTACATCAGCTTTTCCTATAGAAAATATTTCATTGAATATTCCTTCCAAATAAAGCTTTCCCATTCACATTGAGGTGGATCTTTTATACACCAAGGCTCCTCAGCGCCTTCCAAATCCACGACCACTACCATCTAGAAGGACAAGGACAGCAGATACATGGAAACACCATCACCTGGAACTTCCCCTCCAAGACACTCACCATCCTGACTTGGAAATATATCTCCATTCTTTCACTGTGGCTGGGTTAAAATCCTGGAACTCCCTCCCTAACAGCACTGTGGGTGTACCTACACCACTTGGATTGCAGCGGTTCAAGAAAGCAGCGCACCACCACCTTCTCAAGGGCAATTAGGGATGGGCAATAAATGCTGGCATAGCCAGCAATGCCCATATCCCATCAATGAATTAAAAAAAACAGTGGGGTGGAATTACGACAGGAGTTTGTCCTACCTCCCACTGCACCTTTGATGGAAGAACCTCAGAATTTCCTCCATACATCATAAACAGTCATTTACACCATTCCCAGTGTTAAAGAGGGAGATTTATGGAAATTCTAGCAAAATGTAGAAGTGAATATTGGTTACATACCTTGATCATATTGGACAAAATGCTGTCCTTCAGTGGCTTTGGTGATGTATTTTTTAACCACATTATCATCCATTAGGGCTGTTGCCCTGTACAAACTGAAGCACCCTGGACTGCACAGTACGCAGCCTAACATGTGTTCAGCCGCCTTCTGTAACCAGTGACCAACAGCATATTCAAACTTCTGGTACCAGACCATAGGACCTTTGAGAGGAAGGAGGGGAGGTGGAAATGTACACTTTACTGGTCTGCGCAGATTTACTGAGTATCAAAGTTTGATGACTTAACATGAAATATGGAATAAAGGAAGAGCACTTGGTTGATCAAGACTGCTTGTTCCATAGCATACATTCAACTGTATAAAAACAAAAAACTGCGGATGCTGGAAATCCAAAACAAAAATTACCTGGAAAAAGTCAGCAGGTCTGGCAGCATCGGCGGAGAAGAAAAGAGTTGACGTTTCGAGTCCTCATGACCCTTCAACAGAGTTCTGTTGAAGGGTCATGAGGACTCGAAACGTCAACTCTTTTCTTCTCCGCCGATGCTGCCAGACCTGTTGAGTTTTTCCAGGTAATTTTTGTTTTACATTCAACTGTAGCCTGTCTGAGGAGAAACTCAGATGGAATTTTCCCAGGCCATTGGAGATGGGTTGGGAGGCAGGAGGTGATAAAATTGAGGTGGAATACATTGAGAAGGAGCCAATGCCTTCACATCACAATGTATATTACTAAAGGCACCCGGGCAAATGGGAGGAGGTTGAGATGGAATGGGGTAGGAAAGTAATTAAGCCTGTCAAACAGGCAATTAACAGCAATTTTGCCAGGTTTTTCTATTTTTCTCTTGGATGGACAGGAACAGCAGTGCTTCAGAGCTACGCCAGCTATAACCAGGTGCAGGTTTAGTGGGAAGTCAGTGTTGGTTGTAGTCAGCAGCCATAGTGAGCAAACGCATGGCTTGGCAGGCGACATAGAGCTGTCTGGGCACTGAAAGTTTCACTTAGAAGCAGGGACAAACTTGCCTGGCACAAGGGAGGGCATTTGGTTTTACTGCCCTCTCAGACATGGCATCTATATGTATTGTAGGTGGTGGTGATGTGTGTCAGCTTCACCTCTGACTTCTGAGTGGGCCAAATCGCTCCCACTCCCTGGGTTCTAGATCTTGGACTTATTTGGGGGTTGTGACAAAGTGCAGCAGACCAACTGGTTTTAGTGCAAGAAAAAAAAACTGGGTTTATTGAAGTCACAAATGAACTTATTAGGATTACACTGAGATTATACAGACCTACTAAGTACACCTAGTTAAGAATGGGGAACACACTGCAGAAGGAGAGAAAATCACGCTACTAATCCCCTTACTGTGTTCCACCCTCAAAACCTAACTAAGTTGAACTAGGAGAAGTCTGGGATCATGCTCACCAACCAGGGTTCCTTGACAATTCGAAATCCAGCCAAATAAGCCGGTTGCAGTTTTGGGCTATGCTCTCTGTGTCCTTGGGGCCTGCCGTCCCCATGTGGTCCTGGTCTGTGGAATCTGCGAAGGTTCTTCAGTTGGGTGGGGGGCGCGGTTGTGGGTGGTCAATCTTCATGGAGGTCTTCAGTTGAACCAGCCACCTCATGCCCCTCACCATGATGTTGCCTGCTGGCCTGCAAACCTCCAGATCTCCTCCCTCCACTTGGCTCAGCTACCTCTCCCTGCTTAACCTCTGCTTCAACTGCTTCAAAACTGCTCACCCCTCCTCCTCTTCGTAACTGGTGGCCCAGTTATACTGTTTTTCAAATTTCTTATCTGAAACCAAATCAAGGCTAGTTCTTTGTCTGATTTTGGTGGTCTTCTTCAGGTGATTGTTGTCTCGTTGTTTTTAATGGGCTCGCTTGATGTTTTTTGTTGTCTTCCTGCCCCCGTAACTAGTCTTGAACTGAAAGCCATTGTATATGTGGAGTATTGATGGGTTCACATAATTGCATTGATTGCTGCCTTCCTGTCTTAGTAGTTAACAGCGATTATTTATGCAAGATTTTGATGGGCTTTAGTTTCGTGTAAGGTGAAGTCTTTCTCTAGGTTGATTGTTTTACAGGGAAGAGTACGTATTCTGTCTCCTCTCGTTGTCTAGTTTAAGGCAACAATCCACACTGCACTCAACAAGCTCCGGCATGTCCAGTCCCAGGCCTTCATGGGCCTAGCCTCCTGTCTGCAGGGTTCTACACTTAACTCAGTAGCTGGGTCCTCTGCCATAAAAGTCCAAAAGTCATATCCTTGTTGATGATATAAAAAATGTGGGAATTTTGAGAACCCTTCAGCCCCCCACCCTGTGATACTTAAACCTTGCTTCAAGTATCATACTGGAAAAAAAGCAAAATTCCCGACCCTCCATAGTCAATCTTCCCCTGTAGTTACCTATCTAAGATCTCATGACACATACATTCCCCATTCTTTAAAATGTGGTGTAAGTAAGCATGCATAGGCAAAATACATTTATTTACATACACCCAAACATTTAGGGGGGCCAACACCCTACTTGGTGCACATACGTCTTTATTAAAAGAAAACAACATGTAAAAGTCTTTCTTAAAAATAACCAAACACAAAAAAAAAACAACAATCTTTATTCAGGAACACAAAAAAATATATATGAAAAGTTCAAACAGGTGTAACTCTCTCCACCTTAGCATAATGCTTCTTCTAGGTCCTTTCGCTTTGGAACTCTAGGATTTTGCCTCTTCCCTTGCACTGAGAGCCCAACAAGTACAACACTATCCCCAGCTGGCAAACCACGAGGATGTGGGAAGCCATTCTGACTCATGAAGGGACCTCTATGTTTTCGAAAATATCCCACCAGGGTGGGACTGTGATACCTTGAATCTCTCCCTCTATCTTGTGTTCTCCTCTCGTTCCAAACTATTGAAATACTTTTGTGATAACTCTACAGCTTTTAGTAGTTTAGTAAGATGTTCTGGTAGAGGGGGAATTTCATAACCGAAATGTGTGACAGCGATCTGCAGGTTGGTAATATTTTCCCTAATAGTGAGCTGAACGGTGGAGGGTTCAGAAAGGGACAATCCGTTCCTGGGCCACTTGAACTTTTGCCTTGGGCTTAAAACAAAAACTGCTGTCACTTACCAGACACCGGATGTGCTGTCCAAGCTGGTAATGGGTAACACAATATGTCCCACCCCCTATATATGCTACTTGTGGGGGAACGTGGCCTTGTGCCATTACCTCCATGGTACAGTTTATAGGCCGTGCACCAGCAGTTTTAAACCCGTACTGTGGTCTGAAATAGGCGTTCAAGTGCTAGGGACACAGTACTACGTGTGCAGCCTGGCTCCAGCACCCAGAGAGGCCTGTACCTGACATCATGTGCTCCCACTTTATGACGTAAGGTGGCACTGCTGCGAAATGGACGTGTGCACCCCCTTGAATGACTCCAATGCTCTCCACCCTATATACCGGTGCAGGTCGGGCTGTCCCACCCATGACCGGCATCCTCACTACGAACCCCATGATGGTGTGGTTGGAACGCCCACAATCTACTGGGACAGGGTAGGCTTCAGAGGCTAGACGGAACTGAGACTGGCTTAGTGAATTCTCAAATGGGTGGAGGGCTGCGAGGTGCTTGTTGCTGATGCAGGAGGGGACTAAACCTTGCTTTAAATCCTCCAGGTTGCTGCGGCCCTCGCCCAGCAACCATGCCCCGTACAGCACGCACACCTCATTCTGTGCAGCCTGGTCTGATGCATTCCTATCCTCTCGAATGAGTGCATTCACTGTTTTGGTGTGCCTTTCCAACTCAGCAAAAATCTCCTTTAAATGGATCATCATGGCCTGGTCCTCGTGTAGCTCTGAGCCTATCACTGTGTTCTCCTCTGTTAAGATTTTTCGTAATTGTGTTTTTAAACCGTTTATTTGTGTTTGCGATTCTATGTCATCCAGACTGTTTATCACAGAGGATCCTGTATTATATGCTGTGAAAACATCATTCCAGGTTCCCCTTCTTTGTCCCCCCGCATTGCTGAAGTACTCAGTGTGGGTAGTGTACAGTTCTGTTTTGTCTACATTGGCAAAATCGAACTCGTAGAATTTCCTGAACATTTCTCTAAACAGGGCCTGGTATAGCTGTTCTGTCTCCTTGGGGCACCACTCAGGTAAGTGCACCTCTGTGAGGTTTAGAATCACAGAAGCTACCGGGTAGTGTACCCCTGGTATAGCACCTTTTCAGTCGGCACTAGTACCAGCCCATTCCCTGGTTCCTTGGTGGTGGCAGGGCACTTCTCCATATGTGTCCTTACTGTCGGGGCTGTGGGCAGGGGCTTTTGGGCACATGATACGAGTTCAGTGGCCTTAACTGAGGCTGGAGAGGATGGGGTTATGCAAGTTAATAGGTGGGAATCCCATTCCACTCCCTTCTCCTTGTCCAGCCATGCTGCGGAAAAGATAATGGATACGCCCGTGGGGCAAGTCTTCTGCGATCCACATGCAGACATAGATTCCCTGTTCCGATTTCCACCACTTGTCCCAGCACACACTCACCCCCCGCCATGGTTCCCGGTAATGGTCCGATGGGTGTCGTTCCCCAGTTGCTCCCAGTCAGCTGTACCATCCCCCATGTCTCTGCTCGGCTTCCCAAGCCACCAGCACCTTCTCAGGGGAATCAGTCTTCTGCAGGTCAGGCATACGCATTTCCCCTCAGTGACCCCGGCCTGTGTGGCCACAACCTGTATGCTGGGACAGGGGAGGGAGGCCTCCCCGTAGGTGAACCCGGTCTGACTGGAGTATCAGGTGAAGTTAGATCCCAGCCACCCTGGCCATCTTCCCACAGGGGAATAGGTAGTGATCTCCTCCACGTTACCCTCGCTGCCCCTTGCAGTCATGACTGGTGCTTTCTCTCCTGAGCACCCAAAAATGTGGGAGTCCTCCATGTCACCTCGCCTCCCAGTGACCATTCCTATCAGGGTGAGTAGGAGTATGCCCCCCATCCTATCAAAATCCTTTCTGTAGGGAGACATAAGAGCATATAGCCAGGCTCCGAATGGATTCACTGGCTTGGGTAAAGAATAGTCGAGTTTTGCGACCTGGACTCAATACAAACACTCTTAAACAATAATACTTAAACTACCAACCGCCTTATTTAAAATTTAACTGAAACACCTAATCTTAACAATCTCAAAATTAAATAACAGAAGCTATGTACATCCACCTCCCGTCCCCCGGCGGCCAGGTTAATCCCTGGGTTGGGCTAAAGCACACTACTCCCTTCGGTATGGCCACCCTGTCCTGTACCTTTGGTCCCTTGCGGCCTGCGGCTGCTGGCTGGGGACCTCTGTCCTCAGATCGATCCCTGACTTGAGGGGCTGCCCTTTTAAACTGGGGAGCCGGTGACCATGGTTTCTTTGGCTGTGGCGTTCATGGGGACCTTCTAGGGACTCTGGCTGGTGGGGGTTTTCTGACTGGTGGATCTTCAACCCAAGCCACTGTCTCCTCATGTGCCGTCTGTAGAATCTCCTCTGCTGCTGGCTGGGGATTTTTATCCTCAGGCTGTACCTCTTCTAAACCTGTGTCAGGGGCAGGTAACTCTCTGCCCTCAGGTCCCACCTCGTCTGAGTCCCAGATGAGTGGGGGAGTGTCCCAAACGTTGGGTGGGATGGCCCTTCCCTTAAAACAAGCCACTGCACCTGCTTGTGCAGTCTGTGAGTTTGCTCCTGCTGCAGACTGAGGATTTTTATCCTCGGACCTTGACCCAACCGGCTGCTCCCTTCTCTCGGATTTAAACAACTTACGTTGGTCATTGGTTAATGTGGAACCATTTGGTGCGCCAAGGCAGCTTTATGGCGTATACCATGGGGATTGCCTTATCTACAATGCTGTAGGACCCCATGTATAATGGTTCTATACTGCCTACCCGAGCAGAATTCCTAATCATAACCTGATCCCCTATCTCCCACTCGTGGTGCGTACAGGGTTCTAGCAGCAGTCGGTTACTCCGATGCTGTTTTCCCATGTTGCTGGCAGCCTGCCAGTGACCCTGTTTAAGGTGTTCAAACAGATTCCTGATGAAGCTGTCCCAGTTCACCTCTCTGAGCTGACCCTCCGTGAGCACCGGGGCTAGCACATGGGTGGGGGTCCGCATAACCCTACCAGTCATGAACTCGTATGGGGAATAACCCGTGCTTTTTGACTGGCTGGCTCAGATCCCCATTAGGACCAACGGTAAGACTTCTACCCACTTTCTAGGTGAGTCTACCGTCTCTTTCCTCAGCCTTTCTTTCAAGGTTCTGTTCATCCTCTCTACAATCCCTGAGGACTGTGGGTTGTGTGCAATGTGCCATTTCCTCTCTATACCAAGTACCATAAGGGCATTCTGCATGACCTGCCCGGTAAAGTGGCTCCCTTGGTCAGACTCCACGTAGTATGGTAGCCCCCTTCGTGAGAACACCTCCCTGACCAGGATCCTGGCTGTTCGGCAGGGGAAGGCTTCAGTAAGGAGGACTTGGCTGCTTCCATGTCTGGCTCCGCTTCCCTGGGGAAGTTAAATTGCTTTTGTGGTCGGGCCATAGGGACCCCATCTACACTGACTTCAAACCCGTTGACCCTCCCACAGTCGTGTTTGTGTGTGGCAAATGTGGCTAGGTGGGCTCGCACAAATGCCTGGAACTCCCTTGGGGTATTACTGACAATGAATTCGAGGTAATAACCCTCTTTAGGCTTCATTGTACACAGGGTCCCCTTCCCCTGGTTCCCTGGGATGACTACTACTCCGCCTTCCTTTTCTGTTTTTGCCCCCCATAGGCAGTAAATCCTCAAATCCACTAGGATCCCATGGCCTACAATAAAGTCAGCTCCAAGGATCCCTTTTCCACCCTCCACTTCCCACTTCATTAGGGTACAGGTCCACTTAGAGCGGAGTGTTCCTAAACGAATGGTAAGCAGGATGGAAAATGAGCCAGCCTGTTCTTTACCTGTGAATCCCAACAGAGTGTATGGAACCCCGATAGATAGAGATGAGGTGGTGGGGTTAGCTGAATGGATCACAATACACGATGCTCCTGTGTCCAACAGGTAGGTCCCCTTTACCTCTTCTACCTCCATCTGAACGCGGGGTCTCTTCCATAAGTCGTAGGTAAGGGAACACAGGTAAACAGGCTGCGCTGGCTCTAGTCAGGGTTGTGGGTTAGATGGGGCTGATGGGGTCAGTGTGCCGGTGGTGGCTGCTACCTTCCCTGAGCCAGTCATTAGGGTTCTCATGGCATCCAAAAATGACTCGACTGTGGCGGGAGGGATTCCTGTCTCTGCCTTTTGGGCTGGGGTTGAGGAATTCTTTCCCTTGTTATCTTTCCAAGGATTCTTACACTCCTTCCTCCAGTGTCCATTCTTCCCACACCCATAACAGTTGAGCTTTGTGCTGGAAGGGTTATTCCCTTCCTGATGCCACTCTTTCCTACCCTGGCCAGGTTTTATTTCATGCATTTTCCCTTTAGGTGGGTGTGCATCGGTTCCTTTACCATTACGGTAAGCTATGGCCAATTGTCTGATCACTGTGAGTTCAGAAGTCAGGGGATTCTTTGGGTCAAACCACATTCCTGCTGCAGCCCTGACCTGTGGCAAGCTGTTTGCCACCAGGCAACGGAGTCAGTGGGCCCGCTGATCCTGGTCCAGGTTAGCCCGGTTAGGCGTCCCACTGCATGCGCTCCTATATACCAGCTACAACCTGTCTGCAAAAGCCTACGAGCTGCACTGTTTTTTCCACACTGGAGAAAGGACTTCCCTCATTCATCCCCATGGCCTCAAGAACTTCCTCCTTGAGCTCCCCATTATCACACTGTCCCATCTTACATTGGTCAGAGAGGGACTGGAAGAGCTTACTCTCCAGGGAGAATAGCAGCATTTTGGCCTGTTCAGCATCATTGCACTCATTGAAGCTTGCTGCTTGTTCCACTTCCCTGAAATGGACCGAAGGATCCCCATTTGCCACAAGTTTAGTTAAATGGCTTACCATGGCCCTAAGCTGTTGGGTGGCGTGGGGAACTACGAACTGGTTTAGGAGGGTCCCTCATCCCCATTATCAGCGGGCAGGCCGAACATTTGCTGCCGGGCCGGGCACTTCGGCCCCAGTCCCAGCCTCTCTTGCTGTGGGTTTTCCTCCTCAGCTTCTGCCCTAATTCCACCCCACCACTCCTGCCAGATTTCGCTTAAAGGTTGGCGCTACGGGTGGTTGTCGTGGGCCCTCCTGCTCCTCAACCGGGTGGTCCCTTGGCACTACCTGTGGTGTCTGAACCGTCCTCCCCAGGTTCCCTGTGAAGTCGACCTTGGCTGCACTAGGGCTTATGAGGCACACCATGCCTTTTGCCGTCCTTAGAGCAAGGTTCGGACTCTCTATCTGCTTCTGGCAGGGGCCATGGTCTGCATCCTCAAACCCCTGTGCGCTCACTATCTTATAAACCTATCTAAACATTTTACTTTCTCCTCCTGCTGTCTTACTTGTCTTGCTAGGTGGGCATTCTTTTCCCGCAACCGCAGCTCATTGTTCTTGGCCTCAGTGACCTGATACTGTAAATATTCCTGCTGGGTCTTATGCTCCCTCACTAACTGCACCCTGTCCTGGTTCAGAGCCTGCAATGCTAACAGTAACTTTTCCCCTGCTTGGGCCTTTGTTTGAACTTCCAGGGCTGACTCGCGAATCTCAGCTGCCTGTGCTTCAACGGGCCTGTCCAAAAGCTGGATCTGTTTCCTGATGCACATCAGCCAGACGGCCTTTTCTATGGATTTTTTATGATCCTTCCCTTTAACTGCAGCATCTACTGGGCGCCCAGCCTTTAACAGATTAGTGACCATTTTTATTTCCATATTCACCTTACTGAACACATAATTGGAAATCCTCTCTTCCATTACAGTTCTCTCTTCCACATCAGTGTCCACTGCATCGCAACCCTTTTGCCAAGGTCCTGTTGTGGTCGCCATTATGTAGGGGCTGGTGATGTGTGTCAGCTTCACCTCTGACATCCGAGTTGCTCCCACTCCCTGGGTTCTAGACCTTGGACCTATTTTGGGGTTGTGACAAAGTGCAGCAGACAACTGGTTTTGGTGCAAGAAAAAGAAACTGGGTTTATTGAAGTCACAAATGAACTTACAACATTAGGATTACACTGAGATTATACAGACCAACAAAGTACACTTAGTTAAGAATGGGGAACACACGGCATAATGAGGGAAAATCATGCTACTAATCCCCTTACCCTTGTCTCACCCTCAAAACCTAACTAAATTGAACTAGGAAAAGTCTGGGATCATGCTTCGAAATCCAGCCAGGTAAGCCAGTTGCAGTTTTGGGCTATGCTCTTTGTGTCCTCTGGGGCCTGCCATCCCCACATGGTCCTGGTCTGTGGAATCTGCGAAGGTTCTTCAGTTGGGTGGAGGGTACGGTTGTGGGTGGTCAATCTTCGTGGAGGACTGCGGCTGCAGCCTTGTTGGCTTCAGTTGAGCCAGCCATCTCATGCCCCTCACCATGATGTTGCGAGCAGGCCTGCAAACCTCCAGATCTCTCCCCTCCACTTGGCTCAGCTACCTCTACCTTCTTAAATTCTGCTTCAACCACTCCAAAACTTCTCACCCCTCCTCCCCTTCATAACTGGTGGCCCAGTTATACTGTTTTTCAAATTTCTGATCTGAAACCAAATCCAGGTTAGTTCTTTGTCTGATTTTGGTGGTCTTCTTCAGGTGATTGTTGTCTTATTGTTTTTAATGAGCTCGCATGATGTTTTTTGTTGTCTTCCTGCCCCCGTAACTAGTCTTGAACTGAAAGCCATTGTATATGTGGAGTATTGATGGGTTTGCATAATTGCATTGATTGCTGCCTTCCTGCCTTAGTAGTTAGTAGCGATTATTTATGCAAGATTTTTATGGGCTTTAGTTTCATGCAAGATGAAGTCTTTCTCTGGGTTGATTGTTTTAAAGGGAAGAATGCGTATTCTGTCTCCTCTCGTTGTCTGGTTTCAGGCAACAATCCACACTGCACCCAACAAGCTCCGGCATGTCCAGTCCTTCATAGGCCTTCATGGGCCTATCCTCCTGTCTGCAGGGTTCTACACTTAATTCAGCAGTTGGGTCCTCTGCCATAAAAGTCCAAAAGTCATATCCTTGTTGATGATATGAAAAAAATGTGGGAATTTTGAGAATCCTTCATACAGAGCAATGTGGGTGGGAGGTCTTTAGATCTGAGTGTGGCTATTTGTCATGAACCTCATTCAGTCAGGTTTTGAGACCTCCAGTGAGGTGCAGCATCAGGGAGGGAGAGAGTTACAGCTACAGGCAGTGGGATAATGGTAATCAGTGGGCAAGGTGCAGGGGGTGGGGAGGAGAAGGACATCCATAAAGGATCACTATCAAAAGCTCAACTTCCTACAATAGTCAGAGCAACACTGTTGCCATAGGCTGCACCTGTCCAGGGAAACGGTTACCAAGCTTATGCCATGATAGCAGATAAGTCGATCCTTAAGGGAAATGGCCTGTTGTGCTCATGTTCACTATGGTGGTGAATTTCTACACCCCTGGATCATTCTAGGATTCTTTTGGCAATAACTGTTGGATCTCACAGTCTATGGGTCACTAATATATCAAGATTTTCACCAATGTCATGCGCAGGAGGGCCAGTGAAAACGTATGACTTTGCACTGATCCTGAGTGTCAGGCAGGGAGGGCTAAAGGATTCGGGGCCATCACTGGACTCCCCCAGGCACAAAGTGTCATCATTTGCACACATGTGGCTATCAGGCAGACAGTGGCCTTCCACTCACTCAAAATATAAATGCTCTGCGACAACCGGAAATAGATCCTTCAGCTCTGGACACAGTTCCTGATAAGCTGCCAAGATGCCTACAGACTATAGCAATACCAGGTGCCTAACTTTGTTGAGGACCCCAGCACGCTTCTGAGAAAGGATACTGGGTGAGCTACCCACTGAAGAACTGGCTACCGACATTCATATGGAAGCCAAGTGCAGGTGGAGAGGAAAGATACAGCATCTGCCATGGCACAACTCGAGCAGTCACCAAGCAGGCCATAGGCTTTCTGAAGATGAGGTTCAGAAGACTGGATAGATTTGGTGACACCTTTCAATATATCCCAAAGCAAGGGTCTTGCATATCATGGTAGCGTGCTGCGTTCTGCACAGCCTGACACTACAGGTGGGAGAAGATCTGAACCATGACGACATCCAGGAGCATGATGCCTCTAAAGAGTTTGAAGATAAGGGGGATGATGACCAGGTACAAAAAGGACAGCAGGTAAGGGGAATGAGGGACATGCAATGGAGGCTCGCGCAGTGCTAATGTAGGCACATTTCCCATGAGCCTTACTTTCACACTCAGTCAATCCAATACATTTCCACTTTTAGCAAATCTGTTGTCTCATCCGTGATTGAACATTTCTCTGCAGCTGTTATCATCTAAGGCAGCAGCCTGGGAAATGCCGTGAGCTCGATCAATGTGCACCTTCCCATTACACCCATCGTAGGAACCAATAAGTGTTAAAAACCCAGTAGTGTTTAAAGGAATAAAGGATTCTCTCGGTGGTGCACATTTCACAATTCATTTCAAACAAATACACATTGAGGTGACATTTGACATCAGGAAATAATGCCACGTAACCCAGGGGGAGAATTTTCTCCCCACTGGGGGGATTGGGCAGAAGCAGGGCGCGGGCATGCATACGTGTGTGCAGGCAATCACAGCCTGCAATCGGCTGCATGCCGCCATTTTACATGCCAGCGTGACGTGCACCCGGAAGCGCTGAGTGCCCCCTGCCCGGGCGTGGGGAGGAGGCTGAGTTGGGGCCTGTGCACTTTCATGCGGAGCTGCCTCAGGAAGATTACTTCGATATTTTAAAAAAATTTTAATAAAGGGAAAAAAGAATTAAGACGTCCCCTCATGTGACAGTATCACATGAGCTGGGACATGTCAATGAATTTTATTAAAATTTTTTATTAATGTTTTAAAACCTTCATGAAACTTCATCCTGCCCTGGCTGAGGTTTCATGATAAATGCGAAGGCCGCCTGGGCTCTTCGCCTGCCCACCAACCTTAAGGTTGGACAGGCAGCTCAGTTAATTACTTCAATTGAAATTTAAATGGCCTTAACAGGCCTTTATAGTTCAGCAGGCGTGCAGCCGACTCCGGTGCACGCCCACTGAATTGAAGATCAGAACGACGCGCAGTGACTTTGGGGCGCATGCCCGACATCACTGTGCATAATTTAATGCGTTGGCGAGTGGGGCCCATCCCTGCAGGCCAACCCAAAGATTCTGGCCCAAGTGTAGGTGTGGTGACTCTTTCATACTGTGCGCGTGCTCCTATGCAGTACTCCCCTGTGCTGTCAGCTGACATGGACCCAGTCTGCTCACCTTTCTGTTTTGTGGCCTTCAATGACCATGAGTTTATCCTTGAGTTACCTGAGGCCTCGAGGACCCTGGAATATTGCGAGCCTCCTCCACAGGTGCAGGAGCCCCTCTGTTTCCGTGGCTTTGTGAGGTGCTGGTGTCACTGTCAGAGGGGCTGAGGAGTTACTGCCCACAGTAGGAGCTCCCTATGAAGAGCCCACCAATCCTGCAGGCAGCTACCCCTCCACTCTTTTAGGGCACACCTGTCATTCCCTGCTCACCTGAGGAGTCTGAGGACCTGGTGATGGCTCTATTTTGCTCATCTCCATCTGGTCCAGCCATTGCTCCACAGAGCTCATGGAGAAGGCAAAGCCATGCTGGTGAGTGCACATCTCTGGCATTCATTGGGTGGTCTGCAGGATACATTTCTCCATGAGGGGTGCCAATTTTGAGGAAGGCAAGTGTGCACACAAAAGTCATGATTGCATGGCTCCTTCACCTATGTGTACACATAGCTACCGGAAATTCTGCCAGATGTTCATGCATCTCACTCTGCAGCTTCAGCATCTACCTCCTTGTTGATTTCGAAAGCAGCAAGTCATCAGCCTGAAGTGGAGCATTTCTGCTGAGTGAGAGTGATTTGGGCTGTCACTACCTCCATCAGCTGCTCAACTGTGTCTGTGCTCTGTTCACCAGAATGGTCATATTCATGGGGTCATCCATGACTAACCGTGTGCAAATACTGACAGGCTGCATTGTATCTGCACATGGGATAATATGACAATATACTCCCAGAGGTCTCCGCCTCCTGCTCAAGAGGTGAGGCTGTCTCTCATGATCGATGGTTATCTGCTTTTGTCTATGAACCTGCAAGAGAGATAAGACTGATGAAAGGGTTATACAATTTCTAACTGCTTCTCATTATTTGGAGCTCTATGTGAGCAGTGCTGCATACATGGGTACAATGCTCTGAGCTCACTATATGGTCTCTTGCATCCGTCCATTGGGTCATTCACTCTCCTGGAGCTTCACACCCCTTGCACCATCCACAATAGCCTGGCTGCATCCATTCCAACCAGCTCCAGTGCCTCTTCCTTCATAGGAGTCAAGATGGCCATGGAGGGCACGCCATCTCCAATTCAGGCCATCTCCTGAACATTCTGAGCTCTCTCCTCCATGCACGTACAGTCCCATTGTTGGTCACCCATCAAAGACAGGCACAATTTCTATGCTGTTGGCAGCCTAACTGTGTAACATGGTTCTACAGTTAAGCCTCCTGCTTGTGGCCAATCAACACTTACAGGAGTCACATCTGCCTGACCAGTGTCCTGCACAGACACACTGACATACATCTGACAGCCAATGCTGATGCCTGGGCATCACCCTTTCTCCTATTTCTTATTCACCTTCACACATTTAAGACTGGAAGATTAATGTTTTGTGCTGCACTGTCCTTGCCAGGACATATCTTGTCATTGACTCTTTTTCAGCACTGCATCCAAGGACAAGGAACAAGCCCACAACTTCTGACCTCTTCTGAAACCTCCATCCAGTCCTGCTTGATCTGCTATGCCATCCCGAGGGAACAGGACTTTCCTCCATGTTCTCAAGCCTGGAGTGTTGTATGTCTGTTCAATAGGTCTCACAAAGAAGTGCTGAGTCTCGTATGGCTGAACATTTAAGTGTTTATTTATAACACATATTGATGTACATATATTCAGGGTATAGTCCATATGAGCTAACTCCATACTTGCTTCTAGTCCACAACTGACTCTAGTCACAGGTCATGTGTCTCTTTGCATCAGACTCTGGCAATACTGTTTCCCAGTCCCACATTAACCCTTGCTATGCCAGATACCCTTATACTATATGGAGGAGTACATCCTGGGAGGCATTCTTGAACCTGGGATGACTCTTGATCCAGCTTTGGCCATGACTTCATTTTGTATCACTGCCAGGGCTCTGCTCCCTGCAGAGTTGCTGCATTATAATGTGCTGCCAACTATTTTTTAAAAGTGGCTCTAATATTAACAAGCCAGACAGTATATTTTTCACAAAAATATAATTTAACAAAAATTATGAAAAGAATAATGTGTTTCTTTTTCTTTCCTACATTCCAATTTTCAATGAACCTATCTAGTTTCTTTCTCTATCTGTCTCCTTCCATTTCTGTTACCTTGACTCTGCTCTCTCATCATCTCTGACTGTGCCAGACCTGAACTTTAACTTTTGCTACTAACTCCACTTAATGGTTGAGGCAGTGACATTGAATGAGTTGCCTTCATCATAGACCGTCTCTTTACTCTGCTGGTGGATTCTGTAATACCAGAAAACTTTCAGCTTCTTTGTGATTGTCATTTTCTTTCTGATTTTCTCTTGAGCTGTAGAAGGAATTTGGACCATAGGAGGTTTCTCATGCTCTCCCTTTATCAAATTTCCTCTTTCAAGCACATGATACTGACCAAGTTTCTGTCCAATCTTCACTAGATATGTGAATGTCTCTGTACAACAACTCTAATCACACACTTCTCCTTAATGCCTCGGCTGGTTTTCACCATGGCCTTTTGACCAGCCTTGAACTCTAAGTTTCATGCCTGGTGTATCATGACTCATCTTCACTTTGTCTTGTTTTTCTCTTAAATTGCTATTGACGTCAGTCTTAGGCAAAGTAAACCTTGTTCTAGGAGCGTGTTTAAACACTAACTTGTAAGGTGAGCGACCTGTTGTAGGCTGTAGGGTTATTCTGTAAGAGAACAGAAAATTGTCTAGTCTGTGTTGAAGAGAAACAGTGTTGTGAGTGATGGCCGAGTTGTTACAATTGATAGAGTTGATCAACAGACACTACTCAGGTGGAAACTTATAGCTTATTTACAAAGGTACTCAGCAACAACTACATGTGTGCTTTTGCTTCAAACTCTATCCCTACACTACTGCTGAGGTAGCCAATGCTACTTTCCTATTGATCACTACAGATCATGTGATCTTCCTTAACAAGTATTATTCTTAAAGGTACATTACACAAAATAAAACCATAATTACTATATTCCACCCCCCCCCCTTTAACTTAGCTTTACATATATTTATAAGTACACATTTTTCAAGACAACATAATATTTACACTGGGTAAGGAGTTTACAAGTTCAGTCTTTCAGGTGGTTTACTAGTACGTGTGGAACGTCACAGCTCCACAACTTCAGGTTCTTTGTCAGGACCTCCCTTTTCCGGAGTTGCCTGAACATCAGGTGCTTCGTGGGTACCTGCAGTTCTGTATCATTAACTTCTATAGGAACATCAGACATGTCAGTCCTGGGTTGAGTATCCGCAACAGGAAAAGCAGACCCGGTTTGGGAGGAACCAACTCTTGGTGATTTGTCTCTCTCTTCCTTAAATGGTCCACATGTTTACAAATGATCCGGCCTTCCACCTCCACATAGTAAGATAGGGGTCCAGTCACTGCACTTATTTCAAATAGTAACCACTTTGGTCCTTCTTCCAAATTCTTCACATATACCGGCTCTCCCACGGTAAGTTTTCTCTGATGACTATGCCAGTTGTGTCTAGTTGTCTGGCTTCCCTGACTCCTTTCCACTTTCCCCTCTAAATTCAGCATTATTGAGCTTAATCTTATCCTGAGATGGCATTTTAACAATAACTCCGCAGGTATGGCACCTGTTGTTGTATGAGGGGTGGTCCTGTAATGAAAAAGAAAACATGCTAGCTTGGTTGCCAAGGAATCGCCAGTTAGCTTTTTCTTGCCAGCCTTGAATGTTTGAACTGCCCTTTTGGCCAGTCCGTTTGAGGAAGGGTGGTACTGTGCAGTTTTTACAAGTGATGCCGTTGAGGGTGAAAAACCATTGAAATTCAGCACCCATAAATGCTGTGCTGTTATTGGAAACGACTACTTCTGGTAATCCATTAATAGTAAAACTTTGACGTAGCTTCTCAATTGTAGCAGCCGATGTTGGTGACTTCTCCTCATACACATCCAACATTTTGAATGGGCATTGACAATGAGCAGAAACATTCTTCCCAGGAAAGTTCCAAGGTAGTCAACATGTTATCGCACCCAGGGTCCACCTGGCCACTCCTGTGGGTGTAATGGAGCTGTCACTGGCAACTTTTGCAGTTGCTGACATTGCACACAGTGCTTTCCTAAACTCCCTATTTTGCCATCCATTCCAGGCCACCACAGCTGCAAGCTATGGCCTTCATTCGGGAAATTCCTGGATGGGCACTGTGTAGTTCAATTAAAAGTGGCTCACTTCCCTTTGGAGGTGGTATCGCTCGTGCTCCCCACAATAAGATGCCATCCTGGTGGGTTGTTTCATGTCTTCTGTTAAAGTACAGTTTCATTTCATCAGATACAGGATCTTGTGGCCAACCATGAAGTACTTGTTCTCGTACTTGAGATAGGACTGGGTCCTGACTTGTCCAGCCTCTGATCTGTCGAGCACATACCAGCGAGGAATCTAAGAAATTTAACAATAAAACAAGGTCTTGTGGAAATAGGATGTCCTCATCATTTTCTTGTAAAGGCAAATGGCTAAGGGCATCAGCATTCGTGATTTGATTTCCAGGTCTATGTATGAAAGTGTAAGCATGGGCTGCCAGAATTAAAGTCTTATTTGTGTTTCTGTGTCTTCTTTCTACATGCCTTCTTCTTTCTAGCACTGACTTTAATATTGGCCAGACTACTCTCAGATGCAAGCTCTACTTGAGTGAGCTCAGTGGTTGAGTCTCCCAAAATTTCTTTATCTGCCTGCTTCTTGGAAAGTTCTGTGACTTTTGCCTCCAAAGCCTCCTTGGCTTCATGCAGCTGATTTTTCATCTCTTCCATCTCGTCTTTGTATTTGTTTGCTGCCTCCTGGAAAATTGAGCATTGTGGTGTTTTCTCTGCCAACTCATCCTTCAGTTTATTCAGAGAGGTGCTGAATTCTTTCTGTTTCTCTTTGTACTTTTCCAAAGATACAAACTTTGACCTGAGGGAATCTTGCATTGTGTGAAGGTCTTTCAACAAGTTTTCTTTTTCCCTGCAAAGGTTGCTCGTCTTGAAATCTGTCATCAAGCAGGGTCTTTTTGAGTTTCTCCTGCTTTTCTTCCAGGTTTTGGCTTAAGACAGCCTGCATTTCCTCAGGTTGTTGAGTCCTTATACACTTTTTTCAAAACAGGAGTGCTTGTAGCTTCCTTTTGAAATCTCAGTGGCTACTCAAGGTTGATTTCCCTTAGCCAATGTTGCCGTAGGAGGCTGGGTCCTCTGCCTTTCAATACCAACACTGATAACTTTACTGATTGGCTTCCATAATGGACAGTTACCCTACTTATGCCTCTGACTTGAATGTCTTCATCCATATATGTTTTTAACTGGTCCATTGTTTCAACTGATGTTCCCCTAAATTCAGATATCTGTTCCCCAATTACTGTAGTGGAAGCTCCCATGTCCGCTTCTATTCTAACAGGCCTGCCATTTACTTTCACTGTTACAAATATTGGTTCTATCTTTCCAACTTTCATATTAAACAATGAGTAACTGTCTGAATTTGTTGTTTCAGGCTCTTCTACATTGTAGTTCTCACTGGGTTGTTTCTTTTGTTTAAAAACCTGCTTGAATCTTTCCTTGCATTGTCTCATTATATGTCCATTTCTGTGACAATAATAACATTCGATTTTTTAAAACTGCCAATCGTTAGACGACTGCTTCTCTTCACCTCTGTTGAAATTATTTTTTGTTTGCACTGCTAAATAATTTTAAAAAATTTTCCAGCTAGCTGCCAGCTAGCTGATTCCCACTTCTCGGTAGAATCTTGCATTTTTATGCCCTTTTTGGTTGGGGTTTCCTTCCTGATGTGGGGGACGGCACCATTTAGCGTGCTCTTTATGGCTTTTGAATTTCTTACTGTGCTTTCCACGGCCAGTGCTACCTCTAGTGCCTTCATGAAATCCAAATTCACTTCGGACAATAATCTCTTCTGAATCGTGTCTTCATTCACACCATACACTGAACGATCTCTGAGCATGTTGTTTAGAGATGTACCAAACTCGCAATGTTCCATTAACTGCTTCACACTTGCCACATGGATTACAACTGTCTCCCCTGGAGCTTTATTTCTCGAGATAAACTTGAACCTTTACATCGTTACTGAGGGCTTTGGTTGATAATGACCCTTTATGAAGTCCACCAATTCATCAAGGTTTTTTGAACCTGGGGCACTGGGTACTGTCAAACTTCAGATCAAGCCAGAGGTTCTATTCTCACATGTACTTAAGAGGATCGCTTGCCTCTTCTCTTCCCCTGTAATCTCGTTTGCTTGGAAAAAGAACACATGTAATGAGACCAATCGTCTGTGGCTGGATTGAAAGGATCAATTCTTCTGAATTGTGGCATTGTGAGAGGGAATTACTTCTTCAATTTGAATGGAGCTTCTACTTACAGTTACTTGGCAAGGTACAGTGCTGATTAGGTTTCACTTGATTTCTCCTGTTAAACTTGTTTTATCCTCACTGCCAGTTTGTTGTGAATGGTGGCCAAGTTGGTACAAGTGTTAGAGTTGATCAGCAGACATTTCTTAGGTAGAAACTTTTAGTTTATTTACAAAGGTACTCAGCAGCACCTACATGTGCTTTCATTCAAACTCTATCCCGACACTACTGCTGAGGTAGCCTGCACTACTATCCTATTGGCTACTACAGATCATGTGATCTTCTGGAACAAGTATTATTCTTAAAGGTAGTTTACATATGAAATAAAACGATAATTACTACACGTAGAAATTACTGCTAGCTTGTCACAAAGCAAATACTTCTGCAAAGACATCTTCACTAGTACACTTCTTTCTGCAGCACTATTCAATTATGGGTGATATGGTAGCATTAGAGTCTGTTTGATTGCATTCTTACTCAAATATTTCAAACCCTCCTGATGTAAACTGTGGAGAATCATTTGACACCAACAACTCTTAAATTACAAACCAACTTTTTTTTAATATATTCATTCATTCATGGGATCTCGGCTTCGCTGACTGAGCCAGCATTTATTGCCCTACCCTAATTGCCCTTGAGAAGGTAGTGGTGAGCTGCCTTTTTAAATTGCAGCAGTCCATGTGGTGTAGGTATACCCACAGTGCTGTTAGGGAGGGAGTTCCAGGATTTTGACACAGCGACAGTGAAGGAATGGCGATATATTTCCAAGTCAGGATGGTGAGTGACTTCGAGGGGAACTTCCAGGTGATGGCGTTTCCATATCTCTGTTGCCCTTGTCCTTCTAGATGGTAGTTGTTTTGGGCTTGGAAGGTGCTGTTGAAGGAGCCTTGGTGAATTCCCGCAGTGCATCTTTTAGATGGTACACACTGCTGCTACTGTACGTCAGTGGTGGAGGGAGTAAATTTTTGTGGATCTGGTGCCAATCAAGCAGGCTGCTTTGTTCTGGACGGTGTCCAGCTTCTTCAGTTTTGTGGGAGCTGCACTCAACTAGGTAAGTGGGGAGTATTCCATCACACTCCTGACTTGTGCCTTGTAGGTGCTGGACAGGCTTTGGGGAGTCGGGAGGTGAGTTACTTGTCACACTATTCCCAGCCTCTGACCTGCTTTTGTAGCCACAGTATTTATATGGCTAATCCAGTTCAGTTTCTGGTCAATGGTAACCCCCAGAATCTTGATAATGGGGGATTCAGTAATGGTAATGCCATTGAAGGGGTGATGGTTGGATTCTCTCTTGTTGGAGATGGCCATTGCCTGACACTTATGTGGCACCAAGCCTGGACATTGTCCAGGTCTTGCTGCATTTGGACATGGACTGCTTCAGTATCTAAGGAATTGTGAATGATGCTGAACATTGCGCAATCATCAGCAAACAGCCCCACTTCTGACCTTATGATGGAAGGAAGGTCATTGATGAAGCAGCTGAAGATGGTTGGGCCTAGGACACTACCCTGAGGAACTCCTGCAGTGATGTCCTGGAACTGGGATGACTGACCTTCATCAACCACAACCATCTTCCTTTGTGTTAGGTATGACTCCAACCAGCAGAAAGTTTTCCCCCTGTTTCCCATTGACTCCAGTTTGACTAGGGCTTCTTGATGCCACACTCGGTCAAATGCTGCCTTGATGTCAAGAGCAGTCACTATCACCTCACCTTGGGAGTTCAGCTCTTTTGTCCATGTTTGAACCAAGGCTGTAATGAGGTCAGGAGCTCAGTGGCCCTGGTGGAGCCCAAACTGAGTGTCAGTGAGCAGATTACTACTAAAGAAGTGCTTCTTGATCGCACTGTTGATGACCCCTTCCATCACTTTACTGGTGATCAAAAGTAGACTGATGGGGTGATAATTGGCTGCATTGGATTTGACCTGCTTTTTGTGTACAGGACATACCTGGGCAATTTCCCACATAGCCTGGTAGATGCCATTGTTGTAGCTGTACTGGAACAGCTTGGCGAGGGGTGGGGCATGTTCTGGAGCACAAGTCTTCAGTACTATTGCTGGAATATTGTCAGGCCGCATAGCCTTTGCAGTATCCAGTGCCTTCAGCTGTTTCTTGATAGCACGTGGAGTGAATCGAATTGGCTGAAGACTGGCATCTGTGATGCTGGGGATCTCTGGAGGGGACCGAGATAGATCATCCACTCAGCATTTCTGGCTGAAGATTGTAGCAAATGCTTCAGCCTTATCTTTTGCACTGATATGCTGGGCTCCTCCATTATTGAGGATGGGGATATTTGTGGAGCCTCCTCCTCCAGTGAGTTATTTAATTGTCCACCACCATCGACGATGTGGCAGGACTGCAGATCTTAGATCTGATCCGTTGGTTGTGGGATCGCTTAGCTCTGTCTATCACTTGCTGTTTAGCACGCAAATAGTCCTGTGCTGTAGGTTAACCAGGTTGACACCTCATTTTTAGGTATGCCTGCTGCTGTTCCTGGCATGCCTTCCTGCACTCTTCATTGAACCAGGGTTGATCCCTTGGCTCGATGGTAATGGTAGAGTGGGGGATATGCTAGGCCATGAGGTTACAGACTGTGTTGGAGAGATGCAAGCATTATAGAATAATTATAAAAGGGGGAGGGGTTTACTTATCTGGATATAGACTGAGATAGTAGTAGTCTAAAGGGCAGAGAGAGGCAAGAGTTCCTAGAGGTGCGTTCAGGACAATTTTCTTTTCTGGTCTACAGTCTACAGCTTCCCTCCTCATACTTAGTATTGCAAATCATTCACTGTCATAGATATACATGAACCAGTCCTTGACCCAAATATAGTTCATCAATGACCATCCCTCTGTGCCAAAGTGCCCTCAGAATCTTACATGTTTCAATAAGATCACCTCTCATTTTTCTAAGTTCCAATGAGTATAGGCCCAATCTTTCTTCATAAAACAACCCCTTCATCCCAGAATCAATCTAGTAAACATTCTCTGAGCAGCTTCCAATGTAAGTATATCCTTCCTTAATTAAGGTGACCAAACTGCACACGGTATTCTAGATGTGGTCTCACTAATGTCCTGTAGAATGTCAGCAAGACTTCCCAACTTTTATACTCCATCCTTCTTGCAAGAAGGCAAATATTCTGGCTGTATCTGCATGCTGAAATTTTATGACTGATATACGAGGACATCCAGATCTCTCTGCACCACAGCATTCTGGAGTCCCTCTCCATTTAAATAATATTCTGCTTTTCTGTTCTTACTGTCAAAGTGAACAACCTCACATTTTCCCACGTTACACTCCATCAGCCAAGTTTTTGCCCACTAACTTAACCTATCTATATCCTTTTGAAGACTCTTTGTATCCTGCTCACGACTTGTTTTCCTGCCTATGTATCATCAGCAAGTTGGCCACAATACAGTCAGTCCCTTCATCCAAGTCATTAATATAGATCATAAATTGTAACCCTAGTGCTGACCCCTGTGGCACTGCTCTAGTTACAGTTTGCCATCCTGAAAATGAACCATTTATTTTGTTTCCCTGTTTCCTGCTGATTTATCAGTCCTCTATGATAATGTATTTCCCACTCATAAAACCATGTTGACTCTGCCTGATTGTATGATGATTTTCTACATGTCCTGCTACCTCTTTAACAGACATTAGATAGGGCTTGCCCACTAGGCAGCCAACAGGCCAGAATTCCATCTATGTTGGCTGTGTACACAGCCCACCAAGCATTCTCCGAGATAGAGCGAAGAATGGTTAAGTAGATCTAAAGATGCTGTTGAGGTGATCACCCAATCACAGACTGTCTTCTCCCTGCATTTGCTGCTCTTAGGCTCAAGTGAGCCTATCAGCAGAAAATGCAAGGAGAAAGCAGTCTGTGATTGGATGAGCAGCAAGCAGCGGTGATCAGTTCTCAGTTTCCAGAGCGCTGAAGCATAGTGGTAGGTTTACAGGTGACTCAGGGGTGAAGGGTGGTGGCAGAGCAATGCCCAATGGAGAAATCTGTGGGTGGTGGGAGGAAGGGCAGAGAGACCCAGAGGCTAGAGGAACATGGGAGGGGGTGAAGGGGTTAGGGGGGGAGGGGCAGTGAGTGAGGGAAAAAATTGAGACATGGTCCGTCCTGTGAAAAAGCTGGACAAAATCAAGATCACTCCTGCCACACAGGTGATCTGTCCTGAATACTCCGCAGCACCACATCAAATATAAGGGCAGGCATTGACTTCTTTTGCAAGTAAAAAAAAAAATGCTCGACATGATGCAGAGAAGCTAAGGCACTAAGTTAGTCTTTACATTTGGGGCTTGTTCATAAAGATGCAGATTTTTGTTTTTTGAATTCATAATGAGATAAATTTCTATTCCTCTGATTTGGCTTCCTTTTCTTCCCAAAGTTTGCACAGCAGCTCCCAGAGTGAGAAAAAAATTGAAATGTGGACCTTCACGTGAAAATGTTGGATAAGCCTGTGTTAGACTGATTGGCCTATAGTTTCCTGCTTTCTGTCTCCACACTTTCATGAACAGAGAGTAAATGTATAAATATATGAATTAGGAGCAGGAGGAGGCCATTCAGCCTCTCAAGCCTGCTCCGCCATTCAATAATAGTTGATCTGATTGTAACCTCAACTCCATATTCCGTCTACCTCTGATAACCTTTGACCCTTGTTAGTCAAGATCTATCTCCCGCTGCCTTAAAAATATTCAATGGCCCTGCCTTCACCACTCTCGATGAAAATGAGTTCCAAAAATTGAACAGAGATGTTAGATTTGCCATTTTTCCAATCCACTAGGACCTTTCCAGGATCTAGGGAGTTCTGGAAGATTATAACCAATTCATCCATGGTCTCTGCAGCCACTTCTTTTAACAGCCTAGAATGCAGACCATCAGGCCCAGGGGACCTGTCAGCCTTTAGTCCCGTTATTTTTGCATTAGTTTTTCTTTAGTGATAGTGATCATTCTAAGTTCCTCCCTCCCCTTTGCCTTTTGATTTTTGCCTATTCTTGGGATACTTTTTGTGTCTTCTAATATGAAGACAGATATAAAATACTTGTTCAAAACCTCTATTTCCTCATTCCCATTATTAATCACCCTGTCTCAGGGTTGATAGAGCTGATATGTACAGGATTGATTCATAGGCTGTCCACAGAGAGATGCAGGGAGTGATTATCCCTGGAAACTTGAGACTAAAGAGCCTCCAAGGTGCTCAGGATGTTTTAAGATGCAATACTGGCTCAACTTATGTTTAGTGCAAGACACCATCTTGATACAGGAGTTGAAGAGCCAAGGACAACCCTTCATCCAAGGGGCTGACAACTGAATTGCTTGCAAGTTCACATTAAACTGGGCACAGGCATTTTGGTGGGCAGCGCTTCAATTAATGACCTCTCCTAAAAGTGACCAGCTGAAGAGGAGTAAACAAGTCCTTGTTCAGGAGTTTGAGTGCTATTTTAAACCATGCTCAACTTTTTTGTTCACTAGCTGATTGAGATCAACTGACTACACAACGTTTGAAAGGGATTTCTGAGACATGTCAGGAGGCTTTCTTGGGACGCTTTGTCTAGTCTTCACCAATACAGCGTCGGCATCATTCCTGAAAATCCTCTCATGTTTTCACCTTTTGAGAAGGGTTCTCATCAGGAAGATCTATCCACCCAGGCTATTCAGAAAGTATGACTCCTACATTCCCATGAGCCAAGGCCAGTTCACAAGAAGGCTGTGCTTTACCATGGAGATTGTCACAGAGATCTGTGGCCTTATGGAACAGAGCCTCAGACATCACAGCACAGCCAGGAGTGCAGTGCCTCTGGTGGTCAAGGTGAAAGCAGTACTTTTTTATGTCACTGAAACCGTCCAAATATGTGACCTTGCAAGCCCCTAAATGAGAGGTGTTCAAGAGTAGAAAGAATTCCATTACCTCAATGTGTAGCCCATATGTGAGTAGTAGCAACACATAATGCAGGTGAGTGCTTGCTATCCAGGGAGCTGCCAAGATACATTAATAATGAGACACTCATCCGACCCACAGATGTGTGAGCTCCCATGCACTGTGCATGACTGGCTACTAGATAAGAAGGGATGCTCACCGACATCATACAGCAAGAAATCCCCAGAGACAAGCTGAGCACTAACACACTGACAGAAACTCAGCTGGACCATTTATGTCTTCAACCAGATCAGTCAGTAGGTATCCTGTAGGAAACAAAAACAGAATTACCTGGAAAAACTCAGCAGGTCTGGCAGCATCGGCGGAGAAGAAAAGAGCTGACGTTTCGAGTCCTCATGACCCTTCGACAGAACTTGAGTTCGAGTCCAAGAAAGCTCTGGCCGAGAACATCTCTAGATTCGTGGTGATTTACTGCATTCCTTCTGTCCAGAAAATGCGATCATTTGATTGTGACTTCCTCAGGCTTGTATTGCACTGTTTTAACTATTTGATTCAAGCTCTTACTGGACTTATTGTTTTGACACTGCATTTGGTTGAATATATTAAGTGTCAAGTCAACAAATGCTGCATTGATCACTCTGACAAAGTTCTGACACAGGATCCTGAAGCAATAACCCTGTTTCTTGCTCTGTTGCCAAACTTGCTGAGTGCTTCCAGCAATTTTTGTGTTTTATATTTCCAGTGTCCAATTATTTTGCTCTTGCTCAATCAGTCCTGAACCTGGGGCCCTTTATCGAGTTCCATCCTTAGCTTTTACATTATTCATGGAGTATTTAAGAATATACAAATAAGCAAACACCTTTACAAGATAACACCAGCTGGTCCATCTAGCCTGCTCTGTATAATTGTGATGCCTTTTGCATCTGGCCAAGAGACTGCTTACCCAATAGATGCCTAATAGTTTCCTAGGGAAAGTGAAAAACCAGTCCAAAAGCCATTAGTTAATTAGGGAGGAAAGAAATCTGGAAAATCTTCTCCAATCCTTCTGAATGTTTAAAACTAGTCCAGGAGATTACATTGACTGTAATTTATCCTCTTTGGTACCTAGCTGTTGCATGATGCGATCTCCATCCCAATCAGGAGTCAATCTAACTTTCCCCTCATACAGCAAACATCTGCTCAATCTAACTCGCATTTCTGATGTTATGCTGCTCGATTCACTGTGCAGACATTATAATACACATATTCCTCCTGCTGCTGAAATTAACATTATCAGGGCTTAAACAACAGGTCTAAACTCACTCATAAACCCACCATCAACCCTTTAATAGCATACGGCTGATTGCTAGACCTTATTGTGTATATGCTTACGACAATACTGAGAATTGCTTCCTTATTAAAACCAATGAGAATTGCAAAGGGACAATCCTTACCAAAACCGATCCACCACATCTGACCAATAATAAATAATCAAATGGAAATGCTAAATTTAGCATAAGACCAGTTTATTAAGTAAGCAACGGTTTCACATACCAATGATTAGGTACCTTGAAGATGTGGTTAAACATTCACCCTGTCACATGTATGATGTAATTTTATGAATACAGTTATTAGTGTAAGCATCAGAGATTATCTACTTATAACAGAGGTCATTTTCACATTTGGAGCAGTAAGTATGGAACAGAAATTAAATCACAGTGGTCACCCGTTGTTAAAAAGTATTGTTTAGGCCAGGTTCACCCTTTGTTGAGCATTCCAATAAATTATGCACAAACTTAGTCCATTTTAAAATGTGTACCACAGATCGGTTAGCTATTCATTCAGTAAATTAATCCTAAAAGCAAAACCCACAAAAAGAGCATATATAAAATTAAATCCACTGTTTCTAAAATGCACTAATTGTCTCCAAAAATTCAATGGACATTAGTCCATTAGCGGAATATTAGAAAAGGTTAATCAGGAACATCTCATCATGGCAGGATTCTGTGTTTTTGTTTGGATCAGGAAATCTGTAAACTGGAGAGAATAAGAAATGGTTGATGCTTTAAAATTCTGCAGAGTGAGAAAGGAATGATCTGATACACGGGAGTTCTACATTTGAATCAGAATTCTGTGTACATGAAGCATGCTTGTCTTATAATGTGAAAAGTGCACAGACGAAACTTAACACAATTGCACTTTAAATGTAAATAAGTAACAGGTCACATTTGATAGATGATACATTTAATAAGTAACTTCATTATTTCATAAATTAACATTCATATTTGCATTAAACATTTTGCATCTTCAAGATTATTGTAAACAGAGACTAGAACAACTGATCATTTTGTGCAAAGGCATGGTTTGTGAATTCATGATCAATTGTAAAGTATCATAATTGCACATTAATAATTCCTTATGTTTAGCATGATGCATATAACGTGTGGGTCTTGTGCACATGCATTTGTATGCAAAATTATCTTCATCTTTCACGTTTATATTTTAGATGTATCAGTTGATGGTCATTGCACACGCAAGCGAGTATATAATCTCTTTCTATATCCAATGGTCATCTTTAGATCTTGGCTATTTGCAAATTTTGGCCATTTTAAGAACTTGGGTAAAGCTGATTAGCATATGGGAAAAATAAGGTCTATTGCAAGGTCCTGTCCTCACCACACATATCCAGTACGGAACAAGTGGGCCAGATGTTAACCAAAAGAGAATCAGTACAGGAGGAATGAAGGCTTACTGCTGCATCTCTGTATGACTCTTAGGGAAAAGATTTCCTTTGTGGTCAATGTGTAATAAAATTGGAAAAGTTTAATAAATAATATAGTTAAGAGTTTTGCAATATATGGCACATGGAGGAAATTATCTTCCTAATTCATCAATTTAGTGAGTGTCAAAAGTAGATTATGTCATAATTTGGCATGTGTAACAGTAATTACTTACAATCCCGAGGCTGATCAAAACTTATTTGTCCCTGAGTTATTCGGTCAATCTAATTTTTGGCGATGTTTATCTTATTACAGTTATTCTCTCCATATTGAGATTAGTTCAGATGTAGGGCGCATTAACCAGATGTCATAACATAGGCCCAACAATATTTCAGAAAAGTCTACTTATTTTTAAAAATGTTTATACTTATTTTATAGCCTAATAATTTGGTGGCTTCCAAATCGGGCTGTAATCCTAGTGCAGCACAAATTGTTCATGCCAGTTGTGGCTAATGGCAGAACTATGCAGAATAGGCCCAATGGCCTCATTCGTCTGAGTCGATGTCCAAGACATCCAATCATCATTCTTCCTGAAACCAGCGAGCTGTGAACACCAGTCACAGCATCAAGACAGCGCGTTGGTCCCAGGATATACAAGGAATGGCTGGTTTAGATGCCGTTTCAGGTGATGAGCAGAGGCCAGGATGAGAGGAGAGGCAAGAAGAGTTGTACCAAATGGAATGTACTTGCATTTGCCTCCAGCCATTATGGCACTTAGGTGCCTATTTACAAAGGGATGCAGCACCAACAAATCTCTCAGCCTATTTGCATAAGGTATTGTTAATATATTGAAAAATAACTCTCTCATTGTATATATTTCTGATTTGTAACATGAACCACAGAACTTTGCTGTAATATCCCTGAGAAGTTGTTAGTTGTGTTTCACACAGACGGTAATGGTAGCATTAGTGTGAAGCTGGTGAGATGCAGTTTGATTCTTCTCAAGCTCTGCTGGTTTTTCTCCGGTATAATATCAAACCTCATGATCTTTATACTAAAAAAAGGAGAAAGTTAAATAGCATTCAATTTTCATTCAGGGTTTTGTGCTTGAAAAGCAAAATTGTTTTCACTTATATTAGAAATAAAACTCAAATTACATTGAGGCAAAATTTGCTGTAGG
This sequence comes from Carcharodon carcharias, assembly GCF_017639515.1. NCBI lineage: Eukaryota > Metazoa > Chordata > Chondrichthyes > Lamniformes > Lamnidae > Carcharodon > Carcharodon carcharias. The sequence continues at coordinate 161,412,686 of NC_054468.1, forward strand.
AGTGAATCTAACAGTGTCTGCTTTAGTTAAACTTGTCCTTGCCATTTTAACTTTGACAAGTTGTTGAAAATGTGAGGCTATAACTGGGATCTGAGTGAACAGGACAAGCAACTATGTATTTCCTTGACTAATTAGATTAAAGAATTGTAAGATTATCAGTGCAAGGACTGGGAAGCAAATATAGAGTGGTTGCATTCAATGCCAAATCAGATACAGAAAGAGAAATGTAGATGATGGAGAGAAATAAAATTGGATTAAGAGAGAGGGAAAAGAAATACAAAGGAAAGGTTTAAATAAATTTAAAATTGTACTTTTTAAAAATGTTTAACGACAATTAAAACTGGAAGGAATGAGACTCCAGATTTGTAATAGCTACTTTTTAGTGTCAAAGAGTTCCTTGATGTTAATTAACAATTAGAATATCATGAAAGCAATCTCTGACAGTTAATCTAGATATAAGTAATTTTGCAGGGGCTTTAAATGACTTTAAACAGGTTCCTTGCATCTCTTCAGACGACTTCTAACTTTAGCATGCAAATTCAGGAACTTCACATCTCTCAATGTGTTTTAATGGTGAGGCACACAGAGGCAGGCAAAGAGACACATTTCAGAATGTACCTTTTGGATATTTGTGTTTAGCCATGCAACTGCTCTGACCTGAAGTTACTTTGCCATTTTCACATTAATAAGTGAGTACTATTAAACACACTTTTAATTTGACAGGAAATTATGGAAAAGTAACTCTCACTATGCCAGTGTCCTTGCAGAATAAATCTGCTGTGGTGTAAATAGTCAATAATGATTTACTCAGAACCACTGCTTCATCTCAGTCCTACAATATCATAAAGATCAAAGAGGGTTTTAAATCCTTTAGGTATAATGGGAGATTTTCTTACATCTGTATTTTCCATCTATTGGTAGTAGAACCAAGGAATCAGGCCTTAAATTATGTAAGTAAAACTTGCACCTGGCCAGCCACAGCATGTGTTAACTAAATCTACAATTAAATACTAACCAGTACATATTCCACGTGCCACTCATGGTGCATTTGAAGACATAAAGTTTAAGACAGTCCAGATTTCCCCAGAATAGGGCATTTAGAGGTGACCCCATTACTTAGGCATTTTTTCATCATCATTTAGCTCCAAAAGTTCTTGCCCTGTAAATTACTGAAAGTATGAGCTGAGAACAGAGCATCTGGGATCTTGGTAGATTATGGGACCAATTTTCTCTCTCCTTAACCAAGGCATTTTAAAGATTGAGAAGAAAACTGAGACATGTTGGAAATATGCTGAATTAAAGTCAAATCAGGAACAGAAAGAGAAATAAAAAGAGTGAAAGAATGATTGCAATAAGAGTGAAAAACAGAAAAGTGAGAAAAAAATCATTAGGCCAATTGAAATTAAACTCTACAGTTTTAATTTTTGTGTTTCAGGGCCAAAGAAGTTGCATATTTGGTATTCAGTCTCATCATTAAAAAGGTCCTTATGCTGTTAGGTACTACTCTGAATATTATGTGGCGAGTTTAATTGGCAATGAATGTGATGTAGCAATTTCTTGAAACTCAAAGGAATGTTGAAGGAGAATTGCTGACCCGAATTTCTGCTCAGACAAAAATGGTCTCTGTCTTTGCAAAAATGGTGCTGGAAGCCTAAATCTGAAAGTCCTGCCCCTGAACCCAGCCCCCAATATTTTTGCAAGGGGGAAAATGGGAGAGGTTAGAAGTTGTGGCATCTGTGAGTCAGGGAGTCAACTGCACATGTTAAAGTGAAACTGCCTTCAGTCTGATCTGACTGTCACAAAGAGGAAGTGGGAAGTACGACTTATGCACATTAGGCCTGGTCGTAGAAGGTCTAACTTACAGGAATTCTTTGGAAAGGTAGGGTACCCTTTTGGATTGGTCGAGGGACACCTTTGGGAGAGTTCAGGTGTCCTTTGGGGGAGGTGAAGTGTCCTTTGGAATTGTTGAAAGTAGACATGAATATGCAGAAAAAGTGGATAAACTCATTAAAACTCTCAAGCTTATCAGAACTGACAAGGGAACTGTTAAGCTGTTAAGCCATTAAATCTCCTGCCCTTTAAATATTTGAAAAACACTGTCAGCTGTGTAAAAAAAACAGCGCTTGCTACTTCACTCTGTCTGTTGACATAAACCGGGGGATTGCTATTACGGGATTAGTGCAGCATAACTGATTTCACAACCTACCATTGTCACATGGGATACCTGTGAGTTCACAGTTTGATTGACAGCCTCAAGTGTTTATAGAATCTTTGAAGTGGGACAATGAATACAAATGCTAGTCTTTGTAAGGGATTAAAAGAAGTTAACTGTAGTGAATGGTTATTATCAATGAGAGTATTTTTTAAATAATATATTCAACAATAAACACTTCAGAACTTTATTCAATCTTAGCATGGAGCCTGAGGTCTTCTCGTGGTATATATTGGGTGAGTCGACATGGGGGTTGTAAAGGAAAATGGTGATGGGTGGAGGGGCATGGGTAGGCATAAATTGGGTATAGGGACCATAAAAGACCATGAGGAGGGGAGTGTTTGCAGGAGCATAGGTTGGCATAGAGAGTATAAAGGGCCAAGGATGGTGAGTAGAGGGGCATACATTGGCATGGATGATATGCAGGGCCATTGGCGATGTGTGGCTAGCATTAGATAGCATGGGTTAGCATGGATGCATCATGGGGTGTATGTGATGGAGAGAGGGAATGCTGGAGGGCCATTCTTTTGTTTCATGCTTTTCTTCATAGCTGGGACAAAGTGCTGGAGCACCAAGGTGGACCCTTCTCACAGCCCACCTAAACATCCAAAAGCCCCTGTGGCTGCCTGCAAACTCTTCCTGGGGTAGACGCAGGATGAAAATCCAAACTTCCAGGGTGCTTTTTCAAGAGTTGGGCACGTGGAGCCAGGAATTCTCCCAACTCTGCACACCTGACGGGAGTGTGAAAATTTAGGTCACTCCATTTACAAGGCTGAGAGCAGGATATTTCTTAATTGTGACAAGCTGATGGACAATTTGCACATTAATAAATGTGTACGCAGTAAACTTACAATGATTTTGGCAGCTATTTCTGGGCTAACATTTGGGGTGTCATGCCATGTGAGGCATGATGGACCAAAAGGACTAATGGATCCTCTAGAAGCTTTCCTGCATCTTCAATTCTGATTTGCTGCTGGTTTACTTTGAGCCAAGTAAAAATATAAAATGTCTCAAGTACGACATGAGGGCAGTGTAACAGAAAGTGCAAAGATTACAGGAAGTTGGCATCAAATACAAGACTTTTAATTCATTATAGATAACTTGATTCCTTTCAATAAAACGCATGGTGAGATTTGTCGGTCTTACCATTTGGTGATACTTTCCAACACTCTGTTGCGGTTTCATTTCAGTTCCTTTGTATGCTATAAAGTGAATGAGTGTGTTAATCCTGAAAAAAAGTAAATAAAATTGTTATCACTTCCAATAACATTGTATTACTTCTTTGTAAATCAAAATACAGTTTCATTAATACCTGTGGTACAACATGGTGAGGAACTGAATTCCCAATAACCCAGCGAACGATACCAAGAACATGAAACTGAGTGGTTCGATGTTTAGAATTTCATCTTCTGAAAAGATACCATTTGGGAGGATTTTTGGGATCTTGATGTTTATCTCTGGACCAATTGCTTGTAGGAAAAATGTTGAAACGATCCACAAAGCATTAATAATGAAATACAGAAAAGTGGCCTGAAAAAAATGGAAGGGTTTATTCCTAAAATTAATATTCTCATTGAGTACAATGTGAGCGAACACGCATTTCCCAGCAATATGGTTTTCTTGTAACCCTTGCCATGCAAGAACACAAGTAAACTGAATTAATCATTACAGGTGTTCAATAGGAGCTCCTGATTTACTTTCATCACTGAGAAAACAGGAACTGTACCTATTGGGTGTGCTAACCCGCACCAACACTGAATCTCCAATTCTCAGTCTTACTGAGCCAGGTTGCACTCGGAGAATAAAGCCTCACAAAGTTTATCTTTTAGCCCATTATCACATGCATTTTGCTTTCTTTAAACTGGAAGGCATTTTGCACAATGGCCAAGCATTGGCAAGTTTATGCAGATGTAATGGCTGGTATGTTATGCTCGAAAAGCTGAACAGATCGCAAGAAAGTTTGGCAATCTATTTCTAATGCTGAATCCTGAAATCTGCTGACTTCTCTGTGCCTTCTGTACCTCCTTTGTTTCCTCCTTCCACACCCAAACTCGGTTCCCCCTTTAGCATTGAACAAGGTGACCAGATTCAGAACAGATAGCTGTACATAGTATTTTTTACCTTGTTTCTGAGAGACTTCAGTTGCTTTGCTATTTCTGCCTGTCTCTCTTTGTCTTCCTCAATTGGTTTAAGATACAGATTGATGAGGTCATTCCAGAATGGCTTTTCTGTCTGCAGATGAGAAATAAGGTGAATAAAAATGTTATATTCCAATCGTCTTTCTGAATGGCATATTTTGCTTTATAGTACAGGTGAATTGCTACATACAACAAACAGATTTCATACTAGACATTGAAATGAATACACAAGGAAATGAAAAATGTCATTAGCAACAACTTACTTCATTAAGCTCTTCTTCAACAAGCAGTATATGTAGTGACTGCACTTGCAAGTTACTTATCCAATCTACACAATGAAAGCATAAGTGAGATCATTCTCAAAAGCATTGCAATCGAGTCAGTTGAACAACAAAATATCTTTCATTTTGACCTTCAAACTGCAAATGACCCAAAGCTCCATTTGAATATACAGAAGAAAGCATGTTATCAGTCTCTGTGGTGGCATCTTTCTAACAGTTCAAAAAACATGGAGACAAGTTGCATCTTTCATGATCTCAGGGTGTTCTGATGTGGAGCAAAGTCAACAAAGAATTTTTTTTTTGTACAGTTGCAATGAAGGAGAAACAGCTGCCAATGTATGTGCACAGTAAAATCTCACAAACAGCTATGAGGTAAGTAGTGAAATAAACTGATTTTTGTGAAGATGGTGATAGGCTTGGATATCAGAGGGCACTCCCCAGTTTTTCTTAGAGCAGTAGCATGGGATCTTTTATATCAACCTGAAGTCACAGATGGAGCCGAAGTTTATCATCCAATCTGAACAATGGCACCTTCGAAAATGTAGCACACCGTCAGTACTGCAATGGAGTTTCATTCTGGATTAGATGACCACATGTTTAGATATGAGCTCAAAACCACAAGTCTTGATGCAGTGCTGCCGCTGAACCTTGTGTAACATCAATATTTTGCATTTGATCCCAGTATCTTTTGCACCCCACACCCCACCATCACTATGCAGCATTACAAACCCCAAATATAACTCGATAATTACACTGATAAACTAACAAGTTATGTGATCTTTTCAGCCTGCAGAAAGAAGATTCACTCGAATGATACCTCGGATGGGAGGGTTATGTTACAAGGAAAGGTTGGACAAGCTGGACCTGCATCCACTGGAGTTCAGAAGATTAAGAGGTGATCTTATTGAAACATATAAGATCCTGAAGGGACTTGACAGGGTGGATGCTGAAAGGATGTTTCTCCTTGTGTGAGACTAGAACGAGGGGACACAGTTTAAAAATAAGGGGTCTCCCATGTAAGACAGAGATGAGAAGAAATTCTTTTCTCTCAGCCTGCCCGACTTCCCGATCCCTCACCCCAGCCCACCCTACCCCCGCAGTCACTTACCTTACACACTTCACTTCTCTGCCTAGCTTTACAAAGTGGCTTTGGGACATTTAAAGTTTGTGGTAGCTAGTGTCTTAATAAGGGGGTATGGCTTGTCCTCCCACCCATCATCCTACACTCTGAGGGAGGGACTCCACAACTGGTACACTGCACATTTCTCACGAGGCCTGGCTCGGAGGTACAGCTGAGAAGTGTGGAGCTCCAGTGTAGGGTAGGTAAATACGAACGAGTAGTAATCCAATGGTAATTGCCACTCCATGGATGATTCTACCCATGGTCTCACCAATACCCCATATATCTATAGCAAAACATCCCTACTTTTATATTCTATTCCCCTTGAAATAAACAACAATATTCCATTTGTCTACGAACTTTTTGTGATTCATGTACCAAATTCATGTACCCAAATCCCTCTGTATTTCATAGTTCATCAATCTCTCTCCAGTTAAATAATGTTCAGCACCATGCATGGACTTTTTAGATGCTGAGGCACTCCATGTCTAAATACAGCAAGACCTGGACAGTATCCAGGCTTGGGCTGAGAACTGGCGAGTAACATTCGTGCCACACAAGTGTCAGGCAATGACCATCTCCAGCAAGAGAGAATCTAACCATTACCCCTTGGCAATCAATGGCATTACCATTGCTGAAATCCCCACGATTAACATCCTGGGGGTTACCATTGACCAGAATCTGAACAGCACTAGCCATATAATTACTGCAGCTACAAGAGCAGATCAGAAGCTTGGAATCCTGTGGCAAGTAACTCACCTCCTGACCCCCCAAAGCCTGTCCACCATCTACAAGGCACAAGTCAGGAGTGTGATGGAATATGCCCCACTTACCTGGATGAGTGCAGCTCCAACAACACTCAAGCAGCTCAATGCCATCCAGGACAAAGCAGCCCACTTGATTGGCACCCCATGCACAAACATTCACTCCCTCCACCACCGATGCACAGTGGCAGCAGTGTATGCCATCTACAAAATGCGCTGCAGGAATTCACTAAGGCTCCTTCAACAGCACCTTCCAAACATACGACTGCTACCATCTAGAAGGACAAGGGTAGCAGACACATGGAAATGCCACCACCTGGAAGTTTCTTTCCAAGCCACTCACTGTCCTGACTTGGAAAAATATCATCGTTCCATCACTGTCGCTGGGCTAAAATCCTGGAAGTCCCTCCCTAACGGCACTGTAGGTGTACCTACACCATATGGACGGCAAAAATTCTAGAAGGCAGCTCACCACCATCTTCTCAAGGATAATTAATGCTGGCCTTGCCAGCGACATCCACATGCCATGAGTGAATTTTTTTTAAAAAATTGATCCTTTTCTATTCTTCCCGACAAAGTGGAAATGTTCATATTTCCCACATTATATTCATCTGCCATATTTTGCCCATTCACTTCTTTTCTTATTTGCAGGATGTGGGCTTCACTGGCTAGGCCAGTATTCATGGCCCATCCCTAATTGGCCTTGAGAAGGTGGTGGTGAGCTGCCATCTCGAACCGCTGCAGTCCATGTGGTGTAGGTACACCGACAGCGCTGTTAGGGAGGAAGCTCCAAGATTTTGACCCAGCAACAGTGAAGGAATAGCGATATATTTCCAAGTCCAGATGGTGAGTGTCTTGGGAGGGGAACTTCCAGGTGGTGGTGTTCCCATGTGTCTGCTAGATGTGGGTTTGGAAGGAGCTGCCCAAGAAACCCTGGTGAGTTTCTGCAGTAGATCTTGTAGATGGTACACAATACTGCCATTGTACATCAGTGGTGGAGGGAGTGAATGCTTGTGGAAGGGGTGCCAATCAAGTGTGTTGCTTTGTCCTGGATGGTGTAAAGCTTCTTGAGTGTTGTTGGAGCTACACTCATCCAGGCAAGTGGGGAGTATTCCATCACACTCCTGAAATAACCTATCTATATCCCTTTGAGAACCCCTTACTTCCACTCCACAATTTACTTTCCTCCCTATCTTTATATCATCAGCAAATTAGCAGCTATATATTCAATCCCTTCATCCAAACCATTGATGTAGATTGCAAATCGTTAAGGCCCCGACACTGGTCCCTGTCGCACTCTACTCATTACATTTTGCAAACCCAAAAATGACCAATTCATGCCTACTACGTTCTGTTTCTTCTTCACTAACCAACCCTCTGTCCAAGCTAATATGTTACCCCCTACATCATGAACTTTTACTTTGTGTAGCAACCTTTGATGTGGCACCTTGTCAAATGCCTTCTGGAAATCTAAGTACACTACACCACAGGCTCCCCTTTATCAACTTTGATCAATACTTCCTCAAAGAACTATAATAGATTAGTCAAACACAATTTCCCTTTCACAAAACTATGTTCACTCTGCCTGATTGCACTAAGGTTTTCTAAGTGCCCAGCTATAACCTCCTTGATAATAGATTCCAGCATTTTCCCTATGAAAGATTTTAGGCTAACTGGCCTGTAGTTTCCTGCTTTCTGTCTCTCCCCTTTCTTGAATAGAGGAATTATATTGACTATTTTCCAATCTGATGGGACAGTTCCAGAATCTGTGGAATATTTTTGGAAAATTAAAACCAATGCAGTAGTCATTTCTTTTAAGACCCCAGGATGAAATCCATCATGACCTGGGGACTTTTCAACTTTTAGTTCTAATCATTTTCTCTGTACTCATTCCCCGGTGATTGTAATTGTTTTAAGTTCCTCCATCCCTTCCACCTCTCGATGCACATTTATTTCCGGGATTATATTTGTATCCTCTACAGTAAAGAAAGATGCAAAATATCTGTTCAATTCATCCGCCATTTACTTATTTTCCATTATTAAATCCCCATTCTCACTCTCTGGAGAGCCAACACTTACTTTATTTACTTTTTTCCAGTTTTAATGCATGTAGTAATTCAAAATATTTGTTTTTATATATCTAGCTAGCTTTCTCTTGTACTCTAATTTCTCCCTCCATATTATTCTTTTAGCCACCCTTTGCTGTATTTATATTCTGTCTAATCTTCTGACCTGCCACTAATCTTCACGGAATTGTATGCTTTTTCTTTCAATTTGATAACTTCTATAGATAGACACAGCTGGTGTGTCCTTCCCCTAGAGTCTTTCTTTTTCACTGGAATGTATCTTTGCTGAGTATTATGAAATATCGCCTTAAATGTCTGCCACTGCATCTCTGCTGACCTATCCCTTCATCTAATTTCCCAGTTCACTTTAGACTGCTCTATTTTCATGCCCTCATGATTGCCCTAATTAAAGTGTAAAACACTAATCTTAGACCCACTCTATTGTCCCTCAAACTGAATATAAAACTTAATCATAGTTTGATCACTGCTACCTAGGGATCCTTTACTGCAAGGTCATTTATAAATCCTGTCTCATTGTATACTATTAGATCTAGAATACCCTGCTCTCTACTTGGGTGTACAATGTGCTGCTGCAAGAAACTATCACGAAAACACTTTTACCTCATCTTCCAGGCTACCCCTGCCAAACTGATGCATCCAACCTACATGTAGATTAAAATTACCCATGATTATCACTGTACCTTTGTCACAAACTTCCAAAATTTATTCCTGTATACCCCACCCTACAGTGTGGTTACTGTTACGAGGCATATAAACTACTCCCCTATGTGATTTCTTACCTTTACTGTTTCTTATCTCTGCCAAAACTACATCTTGATCTTTAGGTCATCCCTCTCGAATGTGCTAATGCTATCCTCAATTAACAGAGCTACCTCTTCACCTTTTCCTAGTTTCATGTCCTTCCGAAATGTCTTGCACCCTTGAATATTCAGGTCCCAGACGTTGTCATTCTGGAGCCAACATTGTCATCCTGCAGCCATGTCTCTGTAATGCCTCTCAGATCATATATATTTATTTCTACTTGTGATCTTAATTCATCCATCTTGTTATGAATGCTGTGTGCATTTAGGTACAGAGGCCAGAATTTTCCAGCCCTTCACACCGGTGGGGATCTGCTGGTTCCCCCGAGGTGAACGGAGGTTTCAATGGCTCACTGGCATCACCATGGAGGAACCAACCATGGCGGGGAAAGGGGGGAGGTGGGAGGAACGTGGCTGGAAGTTTCTGGTTAGAGCCTTTGGTTATGTCCTTTTACTATTTTTGCAACCTCTGCAGGAAGAAAACCCTGCAATACCAACAACAGTTCTGCTTGTGTTGGAGGTTTTATCTATTTATTTCTGGAAGGCCCATCAATTAATCACAAGTCAGGATTTTCTATAACCTTATCAATACTCACTATCTTCAACTCTGGGCTTGATTTCTTCCTCTTCATCAGTTATACTGAAGGAAAAAATCAATGAATACCTGAATAATTTTTCAAAGATTTGAAATAGTTTGAATTTAGAGCATCAAGCAATATGATGATACTAGGAAATATAAAATATAAATAGGGAAAAAGTCACAAGTGAACACTGTCAATTTTTAGATTTCAAAGCAATGACCTAATTAAAAAGATAAAAAGGATGCCCTCCAGGGACAAAATATTTCAAAGATATACCCAGAACTCTCAAGAACATAGCACAGAATAGAATGGAGAAGTCAGGACAATGGAAAGAAGGGACTTGATTTTAACTCCCTGCAAGTGGATGGATTTAAATGGGTTAACATTGGGCTCTATATTTCTGAATGTGGTAAGAAGACTGATGTGAATGATTGGAAGAAATATTGGACAGAATTTTCTACCTGCCAAGCGGGTGGACCCGACCCAATCTCCGGTGGGTGGGGAGCCAATCCCCGCCAGAGAAGCGGGCCTCACTGCCATTTTACGTGGGCAGGCCAAGTGAGGCCCACCCAGCATGACGTCCGCCAGGAAGTGCTATGTGCTCCCTGTGCAGGCGGGGGGGATTCCCCATAAGCGAGAGTGTGCTCTTTCGCACATGTGCATGAAAGAGCACACATCTCCCTGAGGCTAAGTGCTGCCCCAGGGAGATCGCTGACACTTTTAATAATGTTAAAAATAGAAAAAAAAAATCCTTAACCTGTCCGCTTCATGACAATGTCACATGAGCTGGGACATGTTCATAAATTACACTAAAATATTATTAAACTTTTTAAATCCCTACATGAAACCTCATCCCGCCGGTGGATGAGGTTTCATGTATTTTCTAATTCACGCCGGGGCTCCTGGCCTCCCACCAGCCTTAAGGTTGGATGGGCAGGTCCTTTAATTGTTTCAATGATCCTGTCAATGGCCTCAATTGGCCATTGAGAGGTCGGCGGGTCCGCAGCTGATTTTGCTGTGCCCCCGCCTTCCTGAAAATTTAAATGGGGCGGGATGATGTCGGGGGTTCTCCCTGACATTATGCCGCGTCATTTTAGGTGTCGGCGAGCGGGCCCCGCCTCCTACCTGCCGACAGCAAAATTCAGCCCATTAAGTTTCCCAATATCAATATTAATTGGAACAACGTCAAGAAGAATCTGCCGCTTGAACCGTGAAACGTTTTATGAGTTTGCTTGGACACCTGTCATTTTAGTTCAGGGAAAATATGTAGCTAATCTTTCTCATGCTTAAAAATAGGAAACAGTCAGGATTTCCCTTTGAAAACAGAATTTTCTTTCTCTTTCTCACCTCCACCCCAGTCAAAAGAAATCCCATTGCCTCAAGCAGTGGGATGAGGGGCTTGTAAGGGGCTTGTGAGTTTGAAAAGGGCAATTTGAGAGGCCAATTTAATCCAAAGAGAATGTATCAATCAAAAATCAATAACTAAACCTTCAGAGCAAAGGGATCCCAAACACAGAGAACTGGGAGATTGGACTGTTAACTCTTTAAGAGTTTTCTATGAAGACTACAGCAACTTATACTGCCTTTTAACATTGTAATTACTTTGAAAGCAAGTTACCTGTCTGTATGTTGAGTTAGTTCCTTTTTATCCTCTTTGACTACAAATTCAATATCCCAACAGATGCATTTGCATTTCTTTTCATATCGCAGAACATGCTGAGGTTTCTTTTTGTCCTGTACCTTTGGACTGACTGTTTCACGTGTGCCCCATGAAACGTTATTCATGTTTACCATGGAGTAAATTGGCAACAGCAAGTATCCACTGGGGATACAAATTATGTATAGCAGCCCATAAAACACAAGGGGGAATTCCTGAGGATGGAGCATTGCAGTTGAAATGTAAAGGATCATCATGGAGATAAAGAACAAGCCTGTTGGAGTAATAAAGGTATTTTCTCTGACCATTTCACCTAAAAACACAGAACATGGTGTTAGCATTAAGGAACGAGCTTATGACTCATTTTTCCCACCTACACAGTCAAGTGAACGTGAATGTACAGGGCTTATGTTAGCATGAAGACCCTTGTCTGGTTTAAGAGTGGCTTCTGAAGTCATGCCCTACCCATTTGCACCAGAATTTTCCAATCAGACTCTGACAAACAATCTAGGATCCCAATTTGCATATTGGAAGGTTCTTGTGCCCTTTTAGGCAGACAGATTGCTCGCTCATTTACAGGTCTGCCTAAAGCAGGCAGGGTGTGAAAGGGGTATCCAAAGTATTCATCCTCTTTAAGCCTCCCACAACTTTTAACAGCTGACTGTACATTTTTCAAGCATCAGGTGGGCAATCGTGAGTTTAATTTCTCCCCTCACATATTCTTATCTTTGTAAGTCAATGCTTCTCTTGCTGAAATGCTACTTGTTTGGTCTCCTACATAAACATAGTGAGCACTTTGTTCGATTTAATTGAAAGCTCCCTTGACATATAGGGTAATAATTTTAAGACAGTCACACCCATCAGTTTGGTAATTAAATACTGATAAGGTTACACCCTCCAGTAAAGGCAAGCAAAGGTTGCAGAACATAAGTAACTGGCAACACATTTGAAACATGGCAGTGGCAAAAAAAATGTAATGCAGCTGGTCTGTATATTGGGAGGATATACAATGCTAACATATATCGGAAGATGTAAAAAAATCTATTTGATAAAACTCTCACCAAAGAGATAGCTTGAGTCCTCAATCCCAAGTTCATTCTATAACTCAAACCCCAAAAGATCCCTTTGATTCAGTCTACCTTTTTCATCCCCCTGGATGGGGGCAGGAGGAGGGAAGTGGATCTTGAAAGAGGAAATTGGGAACATAACTCCTCCCAGTTTCAGCCTTCTATTGGCTGCACCTGACCCTGTTTGAATAGTATGAAGCAATGTCAATTACATGTACATCAATATCTGAGGCTCTATATGGTAAACAGCCAGGTGTGTATGGGAGCAGTCTGCCACATTTAAACCTGACACTAACAGCGTTTCCTTTGCTGCCCTCTCTGACTTAAATGGATTGGCTGGTATTGTCAAAAAAAAAGAGGACTAATGAAATCATTGGGAAAGCTGGAATTGTATTTCACCTGTCTCAAAAATGCAGCAGCAGCTACAACATAATTCCTGGTTCCAGAATGGCACAAAACTCCAGATTTCCAGCAGCCATGGCTTCAATGCTGCTCCTTCTCCTGCAGCAGCCCTTTTAATGCTGCTGCTTCACATGATATCTGTGGTTTTTCACCAACAAAGCTAACAATTTAGTTGAGTAAAGCCTAATTCTCAAATTGTACACAAATGTTTCACTTACTACAGCAGGAAAGGTAACTTGTTAAGATTGCAGTGCCACCAACAGAACATTAGAGTAGGTTGTAACTGGGCTAATAAAATCTGTGTAAAAAGGTTCAAACCATTCAGTGAATCTCCGCTTTGTCTTGACACTGCCAAATAATTCTGTGCTTATTGTCTTATTTTCGCTTCCAAGCTTTTTAAAAAAATATATAAATGACAATCATAAAAATTGGTAAAGATGTGAGATTTATGAATGTAATAACAATGTGCAAGTGCCTAGATGGCCTTATGACAACAATTTGTTAAATACACTGGTCAGACCCCCATAGTTTTAACTCTTTGGGCAGAATTTTCGTGATCGGCGGGCCTGGGAGCAACCGGGGAATGGACCGGCGACCATGATCGGCCCCCGACTGTGATTTCATGCTGGCTTGCCAATTAATGTCCAGCCAGCGTGAAAGGTGCATTGAAAGGCTCAGCGCTGCCGGGGTGGGGGCGGGAGGAGGGCGAGCGCTGAAGTCAGCGCGGGCGTTGGTGAGCGTGGAAGGAAAGCTTCCTGAAGGCAGAGAGCTGCCTGTGGGAGCTGATGAATTTACAATCAAAAAAAACAGAATGTAAAATCGGGAAATTATGTCCACACGTCAGAATAAGACATCTTAACATACGGGTGATGAAAATTTTTTTGATATTTTAATTTTTTTTTAAATTAATCACAGAATCCTCATCCCACCCTTGGATAAGTTTTCCTCAAAAATTCAAAGGCCGCCTGGCCGATTCACTCACCTGCCAAGGGTAACATTAGACCGGCAGTGAATAATCGCAGTCAATTGCTAATTTAATGGCCTTAATAGATCAACATATCGCGCTATTTACGCTCAAGCATGTCAGGCACGTGCCTGCACACCGAGCAGAAAATTCTACCCCTTGTGTGAGATTCTAACTATCATCTTCCTGTGAATCAAGGAATAGGAATAGTTAGAGGGCAATGGTTAATTAGACTAAACCATACCGGAATAATTCAGCTCCCCAGTTTCATGTCACTTTCTGTAGTGCTTTCATTGGCTACAACTCTACATGGGCAGTTTCTACTAATACCTTGGAAACAGGAATTTATAATGATCAAGATACCAAAAGTGTGCAAAAAGGTTTGCAATATATTATTGATTTATTATTGTCCAAAAATGACTTCATGTTCAAAACAGGAAAGAGGGATATTTGGACCACTATTAAGTAAGCACAACAGTTTGGAACCAAGGCAGGTGAATGCAGTTAGGATACAAAATATTAAGAATTAAAATGTTAGCCGTGATCTAACTGAATGTCGAATGGAATTGAAGCTGAATGCCCTCTCCATGTTCCTATGTTCTTCAGCCCTATGTATTGCATTTTTTAATTACATTTCACTTTCTTATCTGACAACTTCAGATGGCAAAAGAGAGCTTTGATTGCCACTACACATCTTTAACATAGTGATTCATAATTAAATGCAGTATTAATGAATAAATTAATAAACATGAAAAGATAATCCATATTACAAAGTTTTAAGATGAATAGTTTCAAAGGTTTGGGTGATAAAGTTAATTCCTGTACAATATAAAATTTAATTTGAAATCTAGAAGTGTAGTCAATGAAACACTCACCAATAATGGACACTATCGTTGCAATCATGAGAAAGGCATAAAAGATGCTCAGAACAGCAGCAATATTGATCTGGGTATCTGATTTGACTTTGTAACAGATCAGTATGTAGATGGCAGGAGGCAAGATCCCAAGTGCCAGAGCAACATTTCCATTCCAGTTAAACACAAAGGTAAATGCTCCTGTAAAAGTTATTGTGTAGCATAAAGTCATCTACATTGTATTAGAAAGAACATTTATCCTATTAAGATTGGGTAAAACAAAGAACAAAGTTATCCTATAAGCTTTCCTGTACTAACGTTATGAATTCAATATTAATCAATATATAAGATATCCTATTAGACTTTTCTGTTTCTCATTCACTGATACCAAGCACAACCTCCTCAAGATTCACTTGTTAGACCACAGTCAGGAACATACTCAAAGTTACTCCTGCTGAACCACCATAATTTCAGAGTCAACAAGTTTTTCACTGCACTTCCAGTCAAGTTAAGATAGCAGAGTGGGAGCATTTCTAAGGAAGTTCCTGACCCATGTATTTGACTACCATTCTTGACTTTCCTACTATTGTTGCTTGGTGTCCATTTTTACATCCTCTCTTCAAAACTTCTTGAGGAGTTTTTCTATATTAAAGCTGTTGTATAAGTGAAACTTGTTAATATTGTTGTAGACCTGAATCGCATTGCTCTAGCAATGTGCATCGGCTGTTACCTTCTGAAGGCCCACTCCATACTGCATTGATGGCATGACATCATGATACATGACATTGGGTGTGAGCGGAATTGTTGAGCAAGTATTCGGTGGGCTTGACAGCTTGAAAAGGTATTTGGTAAACTTATTTTGTTTGGTTAGTGAGGATGAAAAGTTATGATGATGACAGGTGCAAATCATACCATTAGGTGTTTCAGTCTGATGTATGTCAACACACCACACAGTAAACCAGGTGATCTTACACTCCCGGCCGTGAACCTTGCTTAATGGGAATGGAGGGCTGAGGAATCAGTGCAACAGGTTTGTAGACAATCCACACTCCGAGCAAATAATATTTCATGTTGGGAGCACAGGATTGCTGAACTTACTCTCATGTGTTTGTAAGCAACTGTAACAAGGTTTTCCAAATAATTTTTTTTAATGAAAACTCTGACCTTTTGTGAGATTGCTGGACCATTTGGGGTGTACATCCCACTACAAGGCTGTGCAGTAATGTCAGAAACCTGTCATGGATTCATTTCTGTAGCTGAATCCTAAGGCCTGACTGGCGTCTAAGATACTTTATAATTATTTTGGCAGATCCTGATGAGACACATCAGTAGATGACTGTGTGTCAGCACACCCTTCATATTGATGCAGAAGCCTGTACTCCCACTCTTGGGGGCAAAAAAGCCTGTGTCCTTTCATCTGTATGTAGCTAAATACAATCACTCATGCATTTGTGGCACTGATACTATTTTATGATAATGCTGTAGAAATGAAATATTGCCAATAGTTGGGGTATTTTATCCCAAGTTACAGGCAAGAAAATATCACAATGTGGTAGAAAAGCTTGGTACCTGCTATCATCAAAACCACAGTGGCAGGACCCAGAATCGATGCTGCTGTTCCAATAATCTGGTACAGAATGTAGAGTTTTGAAATTGAGGGGTTTCTCCTGGAGGTTGGTGCTCCGCTGTTCAAAAGGTCAATTGTATTTGCCAAAGTCGATGGCACCCAACGGCGTCGTTGATTGTAGAATTCTCTGAACTCCTGTGGTGCTTTTGTGTAGGCATCTGAAGCTGCATTGTATTCTACACGCCAGCCCTGCTGTAGTAATAATGTACATAGCCAACGGTCTTCTCCTGTTAGAGTTGATGAATGCACATTACTGTTAAAAGTGCTTACTAGCCCATCATAGTATGACTGATCGTTTAAATCATCCAAAAATATGAGATTCTCTTGATTCAAGGAATATCCCTGCCTTCAGTAAAATATGCATCCTGAATGATTCATCACTAAATGATTAGTGCGTGGTTAAACCAATTGTACAAATTTACATATGGTTATAATTGGTCCCTTTGACTGACTGTTCTTGATTGTAGCCCATTATTACAATATGACATAATGGTAGTGAGGGAAATGTGTTGTAGTTGCCTCTCAGTTAATATCAGCTTTTCCTATTGAAAGGAGCTGACTGGTGTGACAGGAAGGGACAGAGTGTACAAACATAAGTGTGCACTAGCAAATAAGGTCAGAGTAGCAAAAAATGATAAGACAGAGTTAAACACTCTTTATCTGAATGCATGCAGAATTCGTAACAAGATGGAGAATTGATAGCAAAATTAGAAATAAATGAGTATGATATGAACACCATTATAGAGACATGGTTGCAAAATGACGGCAGCCGGGACCTGCATATTCAAAGGCCTTTGACATTTTGGAAAGGCAGGAGGAAAGGAAAAGGAGGTGGGGTGGCTCTGTTAATAAAGGATAAGATCAGTATTGTAGTGATAAATGATCTTGGTTCAGATGATCAAAATGGAGAATCAGTTTGGATCCACTAGCAAAGGAACGAAGTCATTGAAAGGAGTGGTTTAGAGGTTCCCGACAGTGGCTATGCTGTAAGGGCAGAGTTTAAAATCAAGAAATAAGGCTGGCTTGTAAAAAAGGTACTTCAATACTGTGGGGGATTTTAATATTCATATAGATTGGATGAATCATCTTGGCAAAAGTAGCCTGTAAGATGAGTTCAGGAGTGTATTTGGAACAGTTTCATAGAAATAAGCATTCTGGAACCAACCAAGGAACAGGATATTTTAGAGCTGGTAATGTGTAATGAGCCAGGATTAATTAATGACCTCTTACTAAAAGATCCTCTAGGTAAGAGCGATTATAACATGATAGAATTTCTCATTCAGTTTGAGGGTGAGAAATTTGGGCCTGAAACTACTGGGCCTTTACATAAAGGCAATTCCAGTATATGACAACAGAGTTGACTAAAGTGGGCTGGGAAAGGAGATTGAAAGGTAAGATGGTAGAAAAGCAGTGGTAGACAATTAAGGAGATATTTCATAACTCAGAACAAGGATAGATTCCATTGAGAAGGAAAGATGCAATAAGAAGGATGCACCATCCATGGCTAACTAATAAAGTTAAGGATGGTATCAAATTGAAATGCAAGATGTACAATGCTACAAATATTTGTGATAACCAAGAATGTTGGGAAAATTTTAGGAACCAGCAAAGGATGACTAAAAAAAATGAGAAATGGGAGCATGAGAGAAAACTAGCTAGAAATATAAAAACAGACAGTAAAATCTTCTATAAAAAGTAGAAGACACAGAAAGCGCCCATGAGGGGTCACAAGTTTAAAAATAAGGGCTCTTCCATTAAAGATGAAGATAAATTTCTTCTCTCAGAGGGTTGTTAGTGGGAATCTCTTCCACAGAAAACTGTAGAGACTGCTTTATTGAATATTTTCAAGACTCGGTTAGACAGATTTTTGGATCAACAAAGATAATAAGTTAAGTGTTATGGGGGTCAGGCAGGAAAGTGGAGTTAAGACAATAATCAGAACAGCCACGATCTTATTCAATGGTGGAGCAGACTTGATGAGCCGAATGGCCTACTGATGCTCGTGTTTCTAATGACCTTATGATCTGAATGTTCTTTCCAGCTAAAGCTTTCCCATTCACATTGAGATTAATCGTTTATGCACAGTGGGGTAGAATTACGACAGGAGTTTGCCCAATCTCCCAATGGCCCTTTGATGGAAGAATCTCAGAACGTTTTCCACACATCCTAAATAGTCATTTACACCATTCCCAGGGTTATGGAGGGAGATTTATGGAAATTCTAGCCAAATGTAAAAGTGAATGTTGGTTACATACCTTGATCGTACTGGACAAAATGCTGTCCTTCAGTGGCTTTGGTGGTATATTTTTTAACCACGTTATTATCCATTAGGGCTGCAGCCCTGTACAAACTGAAGCATCCTGGACTGCACAGTACGCAGCCTAACACGTGTTCAGCCGTCTTCTGTAACCAGTGACCAACAGCATATTCAAACTTCTGGTACCATACCATAGGACCTTTGAGAGGAAGGAGCGGGGGTGAAATGTACACTTTACTGGTCCGCACAGACTTACTGAGTATCAAAGTTTGATGACTTAACATGAGGAGATATGCAACTAGGTATGAACATTTGGTTGATCAAGCCTGCTTGTTCCATTATGTACAATTAACATTACCATGGACTGTACCCTGCCTGAGGAGAAACTCTGGGATGAAATTTACCAGCCCACTGGAGAAAGGTTGAGGAGCAGAAGGCTTCAAACTTGTAGCAGAAGGTGCTGAAAGAGGAGCCTGACATCCTGCTGTATATTCTCAGGGGCAGAGAAGGCAGTGGTGCATCACCCCACCAACCCTCTTTCCCCCGCCCGCCGACTGGAAGCAGGTGTTAAATTAAAACAATTAATCAATTTACAGTAAATTACCATCCCGCTTCCCCCCACTGGCATTTTACTGTATGTGGAGACCACCAGATAAACTTTGGCAGCTTCCAAGTGGGTTTGTGAGGGGGCTGTCCCTCAATGTCTGATCCATGGCCCATGGAGGGGCTCCCCCAAGGCAATGACTACGCTCATTACCCCAACACTGCCACTGGAGGGTTTACCCCTCCAATTGCTGGCCCCTACATGCCTCACATGAAACAAATTCCTATCTGGTCTTCAAGGGTGCCTTAACATGGAGACATCCTCTTCATCCCACAGTCACAGTGGCGGTCACCTCAATGTATGGCCCTACCAAAGCTGCTGGGCTGCCAATTCTCTGAATGAACCAGCAGCTGTCAGAGGATGGCTGCTGCTCTCAACTGGACAGCAGTCCTAGCGGTGGCCTCTTAATTGGGCACTGCCAGTGAGCTTATGCCCAGGTATTGCCATGCACCCATGCTTTTGCTCCCAGGTTGGGACTTCCCAACTTGTGGTGGAATTCTGGCCTCTATGTCATTCTCTGACTTTCAAAGTTAGTCTTGTGTCATTGCTTATCATCTGACCCTGTATTAGCACTATTCAACTTCAACTAAGCAGCTTCCACAGACAACATTATCATCCCTCAGAACTAATATTAGCAAGCCAGCAAATAATGGCATATTTTCATCAAGGCACTAATTTTCATTTATGGTTAAAAAAGAACATAAATTACAGGGGGGGTGGGGGGAAGGAGATTTTAATTATTATTAATCGCAATAAACCTGATGGCCTGGGTTTTGTGAGAGGAATAATGACGAGTTTATTAGAACTCATTTATTATGAGGTTCATTAGGCAGCAACTTGCAGTAAACACAATGCATAGTTATATGCACAGTGGAAACTGGGAAACTGTCATCTGATTTTCCCTACTCCTCTACAAGCTGCACTGCACCTGTACATCGTTGAATGACTCAGCATTAGAATGCGTGAAGGATGTGAAGTTGCAGTACTTAGCCATTAGATAACCACCATACACACCAGAAAAAATTAGGGCTGGTGAATTCAGCTGGAATGGCTGAATTTTCAACTGTTTAATAAGTATTAATTACTGCAAAAGAACTCTTAAAAATAATTTTAAAAGTGTGGAGTCTTGTTCATTCAGAAATTATTTTTTGTTTGAGATTTGTTAGATACATGAAATATGCATTTTCAAAATTTCGCTGTCTCTTTTTTCTCTCTCTCTCTTAATCCCATCTTTCCTTCTATCTTTTTATTTTGTTTTCTTTACACGATTTTACATTGAATTGAATATTCTAATTCATACTTCCTGGTTAAGACCCGTGGGTCAATTTTGATTCTGTAGAGGTGGATGGGTTTTGAATGGGTTGAAATAGCATCCTGCCTGTCTCAGTGAGGATTATTTAATTTAATTGGTTAAAGAGACACACTTGCTCTGCTCACACATGCTACAAATATCCTATAGAAGGTGCCACATTGAAAAGGGTTTAAAGACCATAACTTGGCACATAAAGCCCACACAAAGTTTTTGGCATCTATAAGTGTAATGAATGGCGAGTGCTGTTCTTTCAACACTGGCTGAAAAACCTGAGCCATTGGCCTGAATTTCATGCTTGGTGTGCAAGCCAGGTTAGCTGGAGCAGAAACGGAATATGGAATCCATTCCTGGCTGTGGCCACGTTGCAAACACAATTTCACGCTGGATAGCCAACTAAGGTCTGCCCAGTGTGAAACCCATCTTCTAGTAGGCAAAATTAAAGCACATGGGATTGGGGGTAATACACTGGCATGGAATGAGACCGGAAACAGAGTGGGAATAAATGGGTCTCTTTCCGGATGGCAGGCAGTGACTAGTGGTGTGCCGCAGGGATCAGTGCTTGGGCCTGAGCTATTCACAATATAAATATTTCCAAGTCTGCTGATGACATAAAACTGGGCATGGTTGTGAGTTGTGAGGAGGATGCAAGGAAGCTTCAAGGTGATTTAGACAAGTTGCATGTGTGGGCAAACACATGGCAGATACAGTCTAACGTGGATAAATGTGAAGTTATACACTTCGGTGTGAAAAACAGAAAGGCAGAGTATTATTTAAATGCTGATATTTTGGGAAATGTGGGTGTACAAAAGGATCTGGGTGTCCTTATACACCAGTCAATGAAAGTAAATAGGTAGATGCAGCAAGCAACTAGGAAGGCAAATGGTATGTTGGCCTTCATTGCTAGAGGATTTGAGATCAGAAGTAAGGATATCTTACTGCAGTTATACAGGGCCTGGGTGAGACCACACCTGGAATATTGCGTGCAGTTTTGGTCTCCCTACCTGAGAAAGGATATACTTGCCATAGACGGAGTGCAGCGAAGGTTCGCTAGGCTGATTCCGGGGATGGCAGGACTGTTGTATGAGGAGAGATTGTTTTAACTGGGCCTGTATTCACAAGAGTTTAGAAGAATGAGAGGGGATCTGATTGAAATATATAAAATTCCAACAGGGCTAGACAGAGAGCATGCAGGGAGGATGTTTCCCCTGGTTGGGGAGTCTGGAATCAGGGGCCACGTAATCTCAGGATATGGGGCAGGCCATTTAGGACTGAGATTAGGAAAAATGTCTTCACTCAAGAGGGTGGTTAACCTGTGGAATTCTCTATCACAGAAAGCTATTGAGGCCGGGTCACTGAGAATATTCAAGAAAGAAATTGATAATTTTTTGGAAATTAGGGGCATCAAGGGGTATGAAGAGAAAGCGGGAGTATGGCGTTGAGATAGAGGATCAGCCATGATCATATTGAATGGCGGAGCAGGCTCAAAGGGCCGAATGGCCTACTCCTGCTCCTAGTTTCTATGTTTATGTTTCTGAATGGTCAGGAAGAGCCAGGCAGACACGGGAGCTGTCGGGCGCCAGGTCCAATGGCGACCAGGCAGATGCTTTAAAACTAGCAAATGCAGCTCCCTGAAGGCTGCCAGGGAAGAATCTGGAAGTCTGTCCAGAAGACTGGAACAATAGCCTCACCAGCGGCTGGAGACATGAGGCAGGAGCACAAGTCGGGTGGGCATTCGGCCCCCCATTTCTTGGATGAGTGCCTTGTGGTCCTCGTGGAGAGGCTGGTGTCAGGCTCTTGTATGCAGGGATGGCAGGAGGAGGCCACCACAACTGACCAAAAAAGACTGGGAGCTGGTGGCAGCCGAGGTCATCAGCCATGGTGTTATTTGGCACACGTGGATTAGGTGTCACAAAAGGTCAATGACCTGCTGTGCTTGGCAAGGGTGAGTACCGAATTGGCATGAATCAGTGTGTTGAAGTGTTACGGTCTGGCTGTCCCCCTACCATGGAACTCAGGGGTGTTAGAGTCTGAGTGCCAACTGCCACTGACACCAGAAATGGCCAAGGGGTGAGCACTGGCTGCTTGGCCTGAGTGCCTTGCAGGTCAAGGGTCACAACTCAGGTGTGTCCTGTAAGTGCTTCTCACATGGGGTAGGCCGGGCTGCAATGGCACTGTAAGTAGGGAGTGGACTAACCAATGTTCCCCTTCCCTTTCAGAAGAGTAGTCATAACACCATCGAGTGGTCAAGGACAGGCTGAGGCCTCCCAAACCTAATTTTGACGAGGTACAAAACGGATGCCTTGAACTAGAGTCCCGCCACCCACCTTGGTCAGCCGGTTGTGGAGAGGCAGGGGTCTCTGAGGAAGGTAAGAGTGCAGTGAGAGTGTCAGATTGTGTAAACATTTTTGTGTAGTCTCTTCACTGATGGGAGCCTCAAAACTGGAGTCCCCATTGATCATTAAAAGATGATGGCATCATGATGCAGATCTCCACTGTCTCACCAGGGAGCCTGGCATGCACAGTGACAGTGTGATGACTTAAACTAATGATATGTCATTGTTCTCCCTTTGATTCGCCAGCTTGCACTCGAGCGCAGGACCCTGAAGAGCCACCCTTGATGCCAGAGGACCACGGGACTTAAAATGCACCTGCGTCACATCCACTCTCTGAACCAGGCGCCAGTGCAGATACCAGCACCTCAGTGAGCATTAGATCATTGGCTAGAATGTTGCTGCACCGCAGTGAGGCACATTTGCTTGAGGAGCAGTCGGAGGCAGAAAGTGCCCAGGGTGCCAGCAGTCAGTGGACTGCTGGAGACCAGGACAAAACCTGTCAAAGACAGGTGAGCCTCTGGAGTCGTCCATTAGGCGGCAGCTGCTGGATGTCCAGTGGGATGTGCGAGAGGATCTGGCGGAGATTCATGAGGGTATACATGCCATGGTCTCCATTGTGGAGGAGTCAATGCAGAGCATAAGTACTGTGTTGACCCTCATTGCAGAGCGCACTGCCTCCTTCTTTGAGAGAGGCAGCTCCATGGACAGAGCAGGGGTTTCTAGGGTTGCACTCGGACCTGCAAGCCTTCACAAAGGCAATGACCTCAGGTGGTGAGTGCCAGTGTGGGAGATGGATGAGGCACCCAGTGTCCCAGCTAGGTGCCCACATATCAATGGCAAGTAGGGAGGTCCAGAGCAACCTCATGTTGGTACACAATCTGTTGTACTCTCTGCGGGCTTCTCTCAGAGCACTCTGGGTGACGACAGTAGCTCCGTCTCCACTCTGCCAGTGACCATGGCATCTGATGAGGCTGTGATGACTGGGGAGATGCCAGCCGTGGCACTGGCCACTCCATCCCGGTCGGGGCCAGCACAGGCTCCACTGGCCAGAGGACGGGGGCCAAGGTCACCAAGGCCAACATGACAGCAGAGTCAGCAGGCTGTCTCTAATCCTGCTGCCAGCGAGCAGGGTAGGTTGGGGACAAAAAGATGCAGCACTCGCAAACATAAGTTTTAAGGCACTATGAGCACAAGAGGCCATGTTTTGTTTAGATGTTTACTGGTGTGACCACTAACACCATATATAGTTATGTTCATTTCATGTGAGTGTCAGCATGATATAAATTTTGCTTTTTGTCTTTATGGCCTGAGTAGGCTTCACTTGTTTTGCATGTGCAGGATATGCCAGTATGTAATGCTGGAGGTGAACGGCCCTAAACTTTATTGCCCAGGCACTGAGTGGACTTTGTGTTCAAATGAGAGGTTCATTTCAAACATCCTGGCTGGAGTCAGCAGCCCTGACATGAGGTGGAAGCAGATCTTTGGCAGTCTAGCTGAAGGAGCGTTGGATCAAGGTGTCCCTGCCTCCCTGAAGGATCCAGAGGTCTGCCTCCATGTGTTCAGCATTCTCCTCACCATGCTCCTCTTCTGACTCACCACTGGAGTCATCCTCTGTGTCCTGTGGAGCTGCCTCAAGATCCTCTTCCTCCAGTGGGTCCCCGCTTGCCAGAACCAGATTGTGGAGAGTGCAGCATGCAACCACTATCAGTGCCACCCACTCTGGAGGGTATTGCAGTGCTCCCCCCATATGGTCCAGGCATCAGAAGCGCATCTTCAGAATAACTATGGTCCTCTCTATCACCGCACTTGTGGAGGCATGGCTCTGCTTGGGTGGTGGAGAGACATCTTCAGCCACCTTTTCAAGGGATAGCCCTTGTCACCCAGCAGCCATCCACCCAGTCAGGCTGGAGCACTGAATAGCCTCGGCACCTAGGACTGTCTGAGGATACAAGTGTCATGGGAGGTGTCAGGGTACCTTGCATAGACTTGCAGAATCTGCACCTTGTGGTGACAAGCTATCTGCACGTTCATGGAGTTATAACCCTTCCTGTTGATGAAGGCACCTGGCTGACCTGCTGATGCCCTGATGGCCACATGTGTGCAGTCGATTATACCCTGGCCAAGAGGGAAGCCAGCAATCGCTGCGTACGGAAATGAATAAATGTCATTACCCGCCTGAATGGAGCATCAGTCACCAGCTTGACGCAACTGTGCTCAGCTGATTGGGAGACTCCACAAAGATCCCCCACTGGCTCCTGGAATGAGCCAGAGGCATGGAAGTTTAGGGCCACTGTGACCTTCACAGCAACTGGCATGGGGTGTCCACCCACACAGTTGGACCTGATCTCAGGGCCAATCATATGACAAATGGAGGTCACGGTCTCCCTGGAGAGGCGGAGCCTCCTTCAGCACTGCACTTCAGATGTTTTGAGGCAGCTGCATCGCTGCCTGTAAATCCTGGCAGCAGAATAGTGGTGGCATCTCCAACCCGTTCCACCTTGCACTACCTGCTGGCCCTGAGCTCGTTGTTCCTGCGCCTCTCCCCTGGAAGCTGCATTGGGATACCTGGCCTCCTCTCCTTTCTGCCCCCCTCTTTGACCTTAGAGGAGATGCCAACAGTGGAGACCACAATCCCCCTTGCCAGGGTAACAGAAGGCTGTCTGGTACCTGGAAGAGCCTACATGGTCAAAACCCTCTTTGGAGACACCAATGAGTCCTGAGATGAAGCCTAGAAATGCTAAAAGTGAAGTTCAAAATAGAGATGAAGCTATCAAGTTCAAATAACATTCAGCAGCAAACTTTTTCCTAAACTTCTCACTCCTCACGATGGCAATGCTATTGACCTCTTTTATCCCATCCTTGATGAAGTTTCCTTAAAGGTTGGCTGCCTGCCTGCCCATGCAACAATTGCAAAATTTCATGGGCAACGTAAAATTGTGAACAATTGCTTTTTTAATGGCCTTAAGTGGCTTTTTAATTGTTGGCAGGTGTGGCTCCAATGCCCGCATGTGCCCGCCAACCTGAAGATTGCTTGTGTGCAGGGATGATGTAAGCACGCTCGCCCGGCATCACCTCACGCTATTTTATGTCTGTTCGGGTCAGGTACGTGTCCGCCTGTGAGGCATAAAATTCTGCCCATTGTCTTTTTTTAAAATACTCAGGACAAATAAAATTCACCTGCTTTATTTTGAACAAACTGCATGCCCAATTATCACCATCATAATGTTAAAATATAAAGGAAAAGGGAGAGGACTTGCATTTATAGACAACATTTCACAACTTCAGCACTTCTGACACTGCAGCATTGGAGTGTCGGTCCAGATTTTGTGCCTCAGTCTCTGGAATACATCCCACAACCTGCTGACTCAGAAGTGAGAGTGCTACCACTGAGCGCATGCGTGAAAGAGTGTTGGACCCGACTCATCTTCCTCCCCCCACCCACACAGGTAGAGCTCAGTGCTACCGATCACGTATTACACTGGGTGGGACTTAATTGACCCGCCTGCCTAAAATGGCGATGCGGAGCCGACCACGGGCGGCGGGCGGCTCCACGACTGCCCCTGCCCGCTCCTGCCCAGCCTACCCAGCGCGGGAAAAATTCAGGCCCTAGAAAAGATTGTAAGGGGGAAATGAGGTCGAGGGTGTTAAAGAGATTGCATAGTGGTGGGGGGGGGGGGGTGAGATTAGAGGTGATGAGATTGCTGGGAGAGGATTTACAGAAGGGAAGTAATCACTGGTCAGCATTAAATTGCAGCAGGTGCTTTAAATCCTGCTGCACAATGACAGCGCTGTGTACCATCTATAAAATGCAATGCAACAGTCTGCCAAGGCATCTGCAATGGTCCATTCCAAATCTACGATTTCTATCACCTAGATGGCTCTGTTTGTGTGATTTAATTACTTTTGGAGTCAGGTAGACTGCAAGCTTGTAATCATCAATAGAAGCTATATGTAGAAATGTACTTGAAATGCTAATGAGTAAACATGAATGCTGTCTTAGCATATAAGATGCGAAGGGAATTTGCATCCTTTAGATAGGTGAAGGGATTGTTTGAATTTCAAAGGGGTGTTTGTCTGTTTACAACTAGTCAGATAAGCAAGGCTAGGGAGTGTGTTTATATTTTCCCCAAAGGTTACTGACAATATTAGCAGCATGAAAATTTTTATATTATAGGAACACTAGAATTCCAAAGATATATGGAGCAATAGAATTTACATATTAACGAGAGAGAAACATATATAAAGGAGGATGAAAGGCTATGTTGGAGGGCATGTAAGATTTAACAGAAGTAGGTAAAACAGCCTTGAAGAATCCTCCAGCCATTTGTGCATATGTCTGTTATGTCCAGTAAAATTCATTTGGAATTCCATTGTCAAGTGGGTTCTGTGTTAACTTTCTGGGTTTTTAAAAAAAAATCTAAAATCTGCTTTGGACTGTTGCCTTAAAGGGGGTGTGTAACAGGGAATCAGTTTAATTAGGAATTTTAGGAGTTGTTTTAGTATTAAATATTAGCACTCATATGTATGTGCTTGAAATTTATTTTGTTAATAAATGTTTTAATTTAATTTTTTAAAATCTCTAAAGCTCCTAGTGAACTCATTACTTCTGAATTCAGTGCACACATCTTCTTGTAATAAATACAAACTGCAAAACCATTGTGACAGGGTGACCAAGTTTCCCTTGTGGATTCGGCCTGCCTGGCACACATTGTCTGCCACATCATAACATCATCTATCCTATCAATTCCCCTTAATGTCATGATAAATTCAATAAAATCAGTCCTTAATTTTCTGAATTCCAGATTATACAACCCAAATCTGTGGCTTGCCTCATAACTTAACCCTTGGAGTCCAGGCATCATTCCAGTAAATCTATGCTGTACTCCCTCCAAGCCAATATATCCTCCCCAATTCCCCAAGGGGCTGGATGTCAGGGTGGCCAAATAAATTTCCTAGCCAATTCCTGCTGGCCGCCATCTTGACTGGCACAGATAATGTGGTGGGTTGTGACCCGGCACGCACTCAAAGTAACATTGGGTTTATCTTTTTAAATAAAGAGATAAAAACAAAAAACTGTGGATGCTGGAAATCCAAAACAAAAACAGAATTACCTGGAAAAACTCAGCAGGTCTGGCAGCATCGGCGGAGAAGAAAAGAGTTGACGTTTTGAGTCCTCATGACCCTTCAACAGAACTGGGTGAATCCAAGGAAAGGGGTGAAATATAAACTGGTTTAAGGTGGGGTGGGGGGGGTTTGGTTGGGGGGGGTGTTGGGTGGGGGGAGAGAAGTGGAGGCGGGTGGTGTGGTTGTAGGGACAAGCGAGCAGTGATAGGAGCAGATAATCAAAAGATGTCACAGACAAAAGAACAAAAGAACACAGGTGTTGAAGTTGGTGATATTATCTAAACAAATGTGCTCATTAAGAATGGATGGTAGGACACTCAAGGTATAGCTCTAGTGGGGGTGGGGGGGGGCATAAAAGATTTAAAAATAATGGAAATAGGTGGGAAAAGAAAAATCTATATAAATTATTGGAAAAAACAAAAGGAAGGGGGAAGAAACAGAAAGGGGGTGGGGATGGAGGAGGGAGCTCAAGATCTAAAGTTGTTAAATTCAATATTCAGTCCAGAAGGCTGTAAGGTGCCTAGTCGGAAGATGAGGTGCTGTTCCTCCAGTTTGCGTTGGGCTTCACTGGAACAATGCAGCAAGCCAAGGACAGACATGTGGACAAGAGAGCTGGGTGGAGTGTTAAAATGGCAAGCGACAGGGAGGTTTGGGTCATTATTGCGGACAGACCGCAGGTGTTCTGCAAAGCGGTCGCCCAGTTTACGTTTGGTCTCTCCAATGTAGAGGAGACCGCATTGGGAGCAACAAATGCAGTAGACTAGGTTGGGGGAAATACAAGTGAAATGCTGCTTCACTTGAAAGGAGTGTTTGGGCCCTTGGACGGTGAGGAGAGAGGAATTGAAGGGGCAGGTGTTGCATCTTTTTCGTGGACATGGGGAGGTGCCATAGGTGGGGGTTGAGGAGTAGGGGGTGATGGAGGAGTGGACCAGGGTGTCCCGGAGGGAACGATCCCTACAGAATCCCGCCGGGGGGTGAAGGGAAGATGTGTATGGTGGTGGCATCATGCTGGAGTTGGCGGAAATGGTGGAGGATGATCCTTTGAATGCGGAGGCTGGTGGGGTGATAAGTGAGGACAAGGGGGACCCTATCATGTTTCTGGGAGGGAGGAGACAGGGCCCTCAACTGTGTCCGGCCCATCTCCCGCGCATCCACCCTCACGCCTTCTCCTGGTCTGTCCTTGGCTTGCTGCATTGTTCCAGTGAAGCCCAACGCAAACTGGAGGAACAGCACCTCATCTTCCGACTAGGCACTTTACAGCCTTCCAGACTGAATATTGAATTCAACAACTTTAGATCTTGACCTCCCTCTTCCATCCCCACCCCCTTTCTGTTTCTTCCTCCTTCCTTTTGTTTTTACCAATAATTTATATAGATTTTTCTTTTCCCACCTATTTCCATTATTGTTAAATCTTTTATGCCCCCCCCACCCCCACTAGAGCTATATCTTGAGTGCCCTACCATCCATTCTTAATTAGCACATTTGTTTAGATAATATCACCAACTTCAACACCTCTGTGTTCTTTTGTCTGTGACATCTTTTGATTATCTGCTCCTATCACTGCTTGCTTGTCCCTACAACCACACCACCCCCCCTCCACTTCTCTCCCCCTACCCAACACCGCCCCCCCCCCCCTCCCCGCCACCCCACCTTAAACCAGTTTATATTTCACCCCTCTCCTTGGATTCACCCAGTTCTGCTGAACGGTCATGAGGATTCGAAACGTCAACTCTTTTCTTCTCCGCCGATGCTGCCAGACCTGCTGGGTTTTTCCAGGTAATTCTGTTTTTGTTTTTATCTTTTTAAATGCCTGCCTCAATTTGAGTTTCCCTGAGTTTGAGAGCTTCAGCGAGGTGGGTGGGTTCTTGAAGCCTGAGTGAAACAAGTCAGATCAGTCAATTCATGAACCTTGCTGTGGAGCCTGTTGTGCAGTCAACAACCTTTCGACAGAAATGTTTAAAAGGTGTTGTCAACTTCAAATGTCCTAGTTAGATTCCATATGACAAGTTAGGTATGCTTTAATTCAGTAACTGATCATAGGATTCTGTCCTTAAAAAGTAAGTGGCTATTAAATTGATCAGTATTGTCTAAGTGTTCGTATGCATTTGATAAATTTCTCCAGTAGCTAAAGGGTTCTTATGCATTTTCCCCTATTGAGAATCAGATATTAATGTGTCAACTAGATCCTGTGCTTTGATTTTTACATTGATTTAAAGTCCAGATATCTGTTAAGCCTTTGAGAAAACTGAACAGATGCCTGACTTCTTTGATTGAAAGCGCATGGTTAGACATCTGTTCAGTCAATTTCAAAGGCTCTATTGTATTTAGCTCTGGAAGCTTTATATATAAAACTGTGCAATGAAATCTCATTATAAATGCCTGGCTAAGTTCCAAATCTTACTCATGGATTTAGCTGAGCAGGGGCTGATTGCAAAGCTTTTAAGGGGACTATGAACTTTGTTTCAATGACAGTTTTAATACTTATTTAATGTTTCTTTGAAGCTGTTTTCCATAGCTATTTGTTTGTTTTGACAGACATATGAGTACTTAAGAGAAAGTTTATTTTACAAGTGGAGTTTGAATGAACAACTGTTCACTTTGATGGTTTCATGAGCATTCTATGGTGTTATTATAGGGCTCATGAGTTCTGTCCATATTGAGTGAGTGGGTACAGTGAATGATGAGCAGGCATGAAGGAGGAATGAGAGCATGGAGAGCTATGAGGAGGAATGGAGGGGGCATGGGATTGGATAATGGGGGTGATAGGTAAGGTGCCTAATAATCATGAATTGAAGTAGGCTGATGTCCCAGAAAATTGATGTGAGTCTTCTAACCTGCCAGCCTTGACACCTGCTCTCCTCCAATCCCACCTCCTCCACTCCCACCTTGGTCGTGCTTCGGGAAGCAGCATCCTTGACTCCAGCCCGACCATGAATCCCCAGGGGAAAATAATGTGTGCATGTGTGTTTATACAAGAGGCAGGAACATGATGTCAGGGAAATGACCCGACTTGAGATTCACACTCTGGCCCATGGTTACGGAACTGAATATGGTGCTCCAGGTATGGTCTAACCAGGGTTTTGTGTGAGTGGAATATAACTTAAACCCCCTTGAATTCTAATCCTCCAGATGAAAATGTCACTATTCCGTTTGCATTTTTTGAATATTTTCTGTACCTGTTCATGGCATTTTAATGACTATGTACCGGACCCCCAAGTCTCTTTGGGCCTCCACTGTTTCTAACTTTTCAATAGTTAGAAAGCAACTTGTTCTATTTTTTAAGGTCCAAAGTGGATTTTTTTTGTCGCAGTTTTCCCCATTCACTTACTCCAATAATGGCCCAGATCTTCCGGTCTTGGATTGTCAGTGACCAGACATGTCTCCAAAGATGCACTTCGGGACACTGCAGAGATCCCAATGCAACGACACTGTGAGAACTGCCCGGGAAACTTAAATTTCCAATAGGAAATTTCCCTACTCTCTGGGACCCTCTGAATTAGAGTCAGAGACTTTAGACAATTCTGACTTACTTACCTGGATAGTTACCCAGGAAACATCAGACAGAAAAGTCCAAGTCTAAGTACACAACTGACCACCCCCCCCCCCCCCGACACATGACTCTCCTCTCGACCCATCCCCCGACTACCTCCCTGACCCCCTCTCTGACCTGACCTGACTCGTCTCCACCACCTGACTCGCCCCCAGCCCAACCAGACTAGCCCCCACCATCTGATGCCCCAACCCCCTGACTCCCGCCCAACCTGAAACCCCTCCTGACCTGACTGACTACACCCATGGCTCAACTACCCGCTCACCCACCCACCATCCTACCCAGCTACCACCCTACCCACTTGCCACATACCCAGCTGACAGCCTACTCAGTTCCACACTTACACATTCACCCAGTCATTCACCCATTCGCTCACCCATTCGCTCATGCACTCATTCACTAACAC
Organism: Carcharodon carcharias; assembly: GCF_017639515.1. Taxonomy (NCBI): domain Eukaryota; kingdom Metazoa; phylum Chordata; class Chondrichthyes; order Lamniformes; family Lamnidae; genus Carcharodon; species Carcharodon carcharias. The sequence continues at coordinate 161,444,826 of NC_054468.1, forward strand.
ACTGAGAAGCTGCTTAAGTACTGCAGCTAGTGCTGTAAAAAGGAGGCATGGCTTATCTTCCCAGCAATGATCCAGCGTTTCCCCCAATGGTTTAAATACCCAGGGTTTAAATACTGTGATATTAAACAAATTCTAATCTTTTTGCCAATGGAATTTTTTTTTGTAACTAAATGCAAAACTGGAATTTTTAAATGTAATAACTTGTGATGGAACTTAGAATTTCAGAAGCTCTTAATCAATGGGTTTGCTCATTTACTGTTCTTTGTTGTACAGATGGAAAGGTGAGTGATTGCTTTGGTTCACAACACAGTTTAAATATTTTACTTAAAATGCAAATAACTGTGGAAACACCATTTTTTTTTTATTCCTATAAACACATGTAGCAATCTATAAGTCATGACTTATATTTTTTCTTCTGTGTTATGTACTTTGCAAGTAAGTAAAGATATTGAATAAGGTTGCGTAGAAAGCTAAATATAACTTCATACCAGTTCCAGTTGGATGTATTCTACCACATGCAGCCCCGACATGGGGATATCGTCTCAGCCTGTCAACTAACAAGATTAAAGCTGAGGGTTGGAAGTCAGTGTCGCCATCCAAGGCCAGAATGTATGTGTTCTCCTTCTCAATCTTTTCAACAAAATGAATATAAAAAAACATGAGATTTATTATGCTTTTGAATAGAAAGGTCTGAAAATTACTGTATGATAGAAGCATGCAAATAGCTTGTTTACATAACATTTCTATTTACCAGAGACATAAAAATCCCAATACTGACACGGTGAGTTTGGCAAGCAGGGGACAGAGGATGCAGGGTTTTGGACAGGATAAACAGAATTCCTGTTCTCTTTGAGAGGATCACCTCCCGGAAGTCAGCTTGAATGCAAGGTGTGACTTCCAATTGGATGGAGAGCTCTCCAGCGTAGGTATGAAGCATGCAGCTGCTACTGAAAGGGCAGGATTTTACGGCCCCAGCGGATGTGGCGAGCCATTTAAATCTCCATTCAGTTCAGCAGGACTGTAATATCCAGCCAGGCGGGAGGGGCCGTAAAATCCTGGCCAGAGAGTTTAAGAGGGAGGTGGGGGATGCTCAGTCTGATCCCAACCCCAGCAAGGGATGAAATCCAAGGTAGGGTTCAATCTTTGGGACGAGGAGAGTCTCATTCCTGATCAAAGGAAGGGGTCTGGTCCCAGTTAAATTTGATCCCCAACACTGCATGGGGGAATTTGTCCAGCGGGGCCAGGTGCAGATGGTAGGGGCAACTGACCCAAGGGAAGTAAGCAAGCTTGAGAGCTAGGAGAAATATACCTGCTCCAAATGCAGGTATACTTCCACATTCTCTCCAAAGATGTCATCACCTAACCTTGAGCTATCAGGTTTCCTGAGGCCTGAGAAACCTGTCCGGCCAGGGTTTAACAACTGCCAGCCTCATTAAAATGTCTAAGTTATCAACCCATATTCTGGGAGCAAGCAGGCAGCCTGTTCCTTGTCTCATCTCTGTTCAACCCAAAATGGGAAGGGGATAGGAGTCAAGCTTGAGATTTTTTACATTTTATCATCACTTGACTCAAGCCCATCTGTTGTTTGGAGTTTACAATTCACCCCTTCCTGTTTAATACAAACAGATCAAGGCATCAGCTAAAATGCTAACTGGAGAGAGAAACACACCCTATAAATTGCTATTGCACATCATAATTTGAGGCATTAGAATGTGAATCTCATTTTTTTTTACCTTTAAGGCATTTGCAGTGGACATTTCATCTTCAAATTTTTCTGATAGGGTAATATACTTTCTATTTAACTTCCATCCCAGCAGATAATACATGTACATGATCTGAAAAGAAGCATACAAGATACAAGCAAAAAATGCTAGCATGCACAGAGGCATGCTTTGTTGCTTTGGAGGTGATTATTTTCCAGTTCTCGACCAAGTTACTAACAATGTTCAGGAGTCAAATATATCTGATTAGGCTTCAAATTTATATCTCCGTACCTTATGTGCCTCAGACCTTGAGAAGATTTCAAAAGAACTTTACTACTAACATCAACATTGACAGTCAAAGACAACTTTGATCTCACATGCCTTTGGGGAACCATTTGAAGGCTTCTAAGTCTATTTCTGCAACTCACTTGACAATTTTGGATCAAGCACAGACCATCTCATTTGAATGCAGCTGCCCTAAACACCTCAAACCTTCCAAATCACCAAACAGCATGTCCAATAAACCTCCTGGAAATCAGATCTGATACTAAGGCACCGTTAATTGAGCGCTGTCCCACAAAATGAGCAGAAGGTTAAAGGGATAATTGGTGAACAAACAGAGGAAAGATGGAAAACTTTTCTCTGCAGCAAGTTGTTGTGACCTGGTGGATAGAAGCAGATTCGAAACAGTAAGACCTTGTTTTAAGTTGCCCCAATTTAAGTTGATTCATTAGAATGCAGTATTTGTTTTAGGTCCTGTTTCCCTGATATAAGTCCTGATTTCCAGTATAAAGGTTCTTCTCACATCATCACACAATCAGCTGCCGTCATGCAACATCAGGTCCTGTCGGGTCAGCGTCATTGAGTAGTGTGGTATTCAAGGCAACATTGATCCCTTTTTGAAAAAAAGGCATCCAAAGGCAGAGTTTATTAAATTCTGGAGTTTTGCTGTGGGAGAGTCTTTTAAATCAGCAGTGAAATTTGATGTTTTAAAACATCTTGAGGCTGGGGAATAAGCAATCGATATTGCTAGAGTGCTTGGGCTATCCCTTACAGTGCAACAGCCAGGTTATCCCACTTGCCAACATGCCCAGCATCGAGGTTCTAAATCAGTCAAAGCCACCTCCACTGAAACGCTTCAGAGATGTCCTCAAAGCATCCATGAAGAAGTCAAACACCTGCCCAACCCATCAAGCCAGAGTGGAAGCACATCTTCCCCAAACCCAAGGGACTGCCTATAAGAGACAGAGACTGGGAAGTGTTACCTAATTTGATTTTTTTTACAGGATTTATTTTATATTTAGTGATTTATTTTATTTTGCAAGTTATTCCAGCTTAGAATGCACAGTGCTGCACATGTGGTACAGTATTTCAACTTGTACATTGTTTTTTTCAGATGAGAAATGTCTGACGGAAGCTAGCCTCAATTTAAACATTGATTCCTATGGGAAACCATAATTCACATAAACTTGATTCATTTAGAGTAGTGATTTTCAGGAATGCAACCATAAGTTATGGTGTGGATTTACTGTAGTAACTTTCAAGGTGGAATTGTATACGAGCAAAGGAAAATTTGTATGGCTATGGGGAAGGAGCAGGCAAGTACCAGTAGATCTAATGGATAGCTCTTTCAGAAGGTCAGCACAAGCGCAATGGGCTCCTTCTGTGCTGTGGGCTTCTACTACTTTATATAATGGCATCTATTGTTATAACTCTGTAGCCTGCTGGAAGATATTTTTCATGATTCATCACAGTATTGAAAGCAGCAGCATCCACAGACAAATGGACACTAAGAATGTACAACACAAATAAAGATAACATGCCAAATAAAGTCTAATGCTTTTTAAGTTGGCAAAATGTGAGTCTTATCATTTGAACCTTAAATGCTTTAGTTACTTGAGGTTATGATTTTGATTTAAACCATATCTAAAACTATTCTGATCTTACACATTTTTATTGTTTACTTCTCAGTGAGCCATGATACCTACTAAATGCATTAGCTGAACAGCTAAGTACTTAAACCGAACTGCTCGGAAAACACTGTCAGCAGTATTATATAGCAGAAGTCTTATTATTACCAGAGGGTATTTCCTTAGAAGTAGTAACACACTCCTGAATGAAAAGCTTAGTATGCTTTTTCTTTGCTTACAAAGTGACAGCCACACCCTGAAATTCAGAACTCCCTTAAAATTCGTTACAACACTGTCATGGTATTGTATTATTGTAATAAGATTGTATTAAAGAGGAAGTGGTTTGTCAATATAATTATAAACATTGAGAATTACAGATTCTGACCATCGTGTTATTGGGTCAGGTTACAGTGAAAAATATATTTTAGATTTTGTGTTATGTTTATTTTAGTGTTGGATATATTTCAGTGAAAAATTTTCTTTGACATATCTCTCCGTTACATTAAAAATGTCAGGCTTTATTTTCTGCAAAAAAGAATACCTCATCCTTTCCTAAAGTAGAATAACAGGTTCAATAATGTGAATAGGAGAGCAGAAAACACATGAGGGGAACCTGGTACACAGTCTCAGAGCAGCAGGTGAAATTCTGATTTAAAGCCCCAGACTATCATATATTTAACATCTTGCTGTATGAGTTTTCAGGTTTAGTAGGAATGATTTCTGCTCCACATTTCTAAATGTATGACTTGCTTTAATTTTATACTCTATTCATTATTTAAACGTACTTGAGACCATCTCTTCTTGTGCCGAATTTTCTGCTTGTCTTTCAGATGAACATATAGTGTGTTTCCATATGGAAGGGTGTAGGTGATTCTTCCACCATAAGGCGTCTCCATTATGGTTTGCTTTACCAATTCCTCATCTTCTTCATCCTTCAAAGTCTGCTTTTCACGTGAAAATATCCTGCATAATAAGGAGTTTAATTTCAAAAAATTAATTACAAGTTCCTCAGGAGTGTGACAGATACATGTTACATACAGCCATGGTGCTGCAGCAGTCTTACTGTTACAACTGTATGTTCGCATAGCTCCTTAAAACTAACACCCTCTGAAATGTTCCCCCTCCCATTGATGATATTACCTGCTTAAACAAAAACAGACTTCAAAATTAAATTGGCACAGTTGTGAGGAACAAACAAAAGGATAAATTACATTCTATTAATCCCATTCTTTTAGTTTTTAAAAGGTGTAATGATGATTATACTTTAAGTGGATACTTATGTAAGGTTAGACAAGGCTCACTGTTCTTATTTCTATCATGTCATATTTGTTTGTTCCAATATTTAGATAAGATATTGCTACAGTTAACAGCCATTATTAAAATACTGTCAGAAAGTAATGGATAATAAAGTTAGTCAAATATTTTTATGTGTTCTATTAACTGAACAATTACTAACTTAAATGCATTTGGATTAAATGTATCCATTTTGTAATTCTGGGCTATACTAACCTATAATTGCAATAAGTATTGTCCATGTTTTATGAATCTGTACATTTATAGAATAAACATTTTGCTTTGGTTCAGACATTTCACACCTTGAATCAATTTTTTAATTCTTTCATGGGATGTGGGCATCACTGGCAAGGCCCGTTCACATTTCCCCTTGACTGGCTTGGTAGGCCATTTGAAAGTCAACCACATTGCTGTGGTTCTGGAATCACATGTAGATTGGACTAAGAAAGGATGGTAGATTGCCTTTCCCTATAGGACATTAGCAAATCAGTTGGGCCTTTATAACAATCAGTGGTAACGGTCATGGTCAAAATTGCAGAGACCAGCTTTATATCCCAGATTTATTAATTGAATTTAAATTCCATCAGCTGTTATTGGGGAATAAGAACCCATATCCTCAAGGCATCAGCCTAGGCTTCTGGATTGCTAACTCAGTGACATTACCGCTACTCCCCAATCCTGGTGAATTATGGTATCAAGTAAATACAGGTACCAGACCATGTATCCGGGAAGCTTCGGACTGGACGTGTGCTGGATTTGGGGATTTTATGGATTTTGGATCCTAGGCCTAGCATGTACAAAAGTATGAAAAAAATAAAGAAAAATCTATTTAAATTGCTACTCGTGGTGCCAGCTATGAATGTAGCCGGTTTTCAGGCCATTTCGAATTTTGGGACGCCAAATAAGGGGTCTGATATCTATAGTTTTTTTCTCTTACTGAGTGGATTTGAGTTTGAGTTATTTTTAAATGTGTTTTCAAGCAAAGTAAATTTTAACAGATTTAAAAATGACTCAGGCTGCAAGCATTGAAGGTGTGTAATAAAGCTAAAGAAACCTGTCTGTGGAATGTCATGGCTCATTTTCTATTTGAAACAGATGCTTAAGCCCATTAGTCAGGATAGTCTCTTTCCCTTTTCTTTAACCTCATATCCTAATGGGAGAAGGGGTAAGTAACCAATGTTATTGGCAGGCTTACTGGTGAATTACTGAATGGGGAGGAACTTAGAATCACTGGCCAGGTCATAGAGGAAAAAGACAAAGGGACATGGAGACAGTTAGACTGCAAATGGCAATTTATATAGCTGGGGTTGGAAACTAAAATTCAGGTCAACTTTTGCAGTTCAAAGTTGTTCTGAAAGAAATGGATTCTAAAGACAGATAGTCAGCTTATGAAAGTGATTAGGGCTCACAGTTAAATTTTTCCTATTTTACAAAGAAAGAATTGAAATTGATTGAAATAAGTGGAATTTGCTGTTCTGTATGTTATTCTGTATGTTCACATAAGGTTAAGCAGATCAATGATTCTCAAAATCTTTCAGTCCACCTTCAGGAAATGCAGAAGTGTACATGTGAAAAACTCAGTATAGGCAGATTACTAGGGAGTCCTATTGGTTCACCCTGGGATAACCTCTCACATAGTTAGACATTAGGCAGCATGAGGACAAACATGAGCATAAAGCACTCGATCATGTACTTAGGGTCACTAGCGTCATTGTATCCAAAAGAATGCCGAAGGCAGTCCTGAAACTTGTCACAAATTGATATCTAGTTTCCAAGCTCATTTCCTAACATAAAATGCAGCTGGTGGTCAGGGGCTTGTCGACATTATTATGAGTTTTATTTATATAAACAGGAATTCATACTGAATGTAAGATAGTTCCAGTACTTGTAAATGTCCTCCATTATGCAAATGAGGTTCTTCACATATTGATTCACAACTCTTTCCTGCACATTGTTATCTGGACTGGTGAGATGAAAAGAATCATCAAAATAAACGTGTGCTTCAAAGTCAAAATTGTCTTTGTGGGATTTTGAAGAGTTTGGTTTGTATTTGTCCAATCTGCAAAATAAGATAACATTGGCTCAATGAGCTTTGGATATACCAAAGCAGGCACAGTAATAATTGTTAAAGTTGAATCTCTTATTTCATAATCTTATGACTAATAACGTTTATATCAAGCACTTTCTTCATGAACATTTAGTTACGACAATAAGACTGTCCAGAAGAAAGTCAGTACAAAGTCAAGCACTCAATTTCCAATTCGAAAGTCACTGGTTTTGACTTCAGTGCGGCATTCACTGTGATTCTAACTGATTAGGTTTTCTGAGATTTGTCTCTACTTTGCTAGGTCATCATATCGGGTACCATATAGAAATGAGAAGTCCTTTCTTCAGGAAATTAATGAAGAGGTTAGCAACAACTGGGCCCCTGCTTTGGAATATACCGCTTCTGCTTGCTAACCATAGGATAGAATGGTAACAGCAGGGGAGGCCATTCAGCCTGTAGTGTCCCTACTGTTCCTCTTTTAAGAGCAACTCAACCAGTCCCATTATCCTGTTCTTTCCCTATAGCTTTGCAAAATTTCTCACTTCACGTGCTTATCTAATTCTCTTTTGAAAGCCCCAATTGTACCGGTCTCCACCTCACCTGCAGGTAGTGCATTCCAGATCTGAACCACTCAAAAAGTATTTTTCTCATGTTGTCGTTAGTTCTTTTGCCAATGACCTTAAATCAGTGTTTTCTGGTTATTGAACCTTCCTCTAATGGGAAAAAGTTTCTCCCTATCTACTCTGCCTATGCACTTCATGATCGTGAACAGTTCTATCAAAGCTCATTTCAGCCTTCTCTTACCTGAGGAGAACAACCCCAGCCATCCATATTATTGAAGTCCCTCATCCCTGGAACCATTCCCTAAATCTTTTCTACACCCTCTCTAAGGCCTTCATGTCCTTCCTAAAGTGCTCATATTTTGACACAGAGGCCAAAATGTTTCACCATAACTTCCTTTTTTGTTCTTTATCCCTCCAAAGCCCAGAATTTTGTTTGCCTTTTTAACCACTTTCTTGGGTCGCTCTGTTTCTACACCCTTTTTAAAACTGTGTCCTTTATTTTACATTATCTCTTCTCATTCTTCCTACTAAAATATATTACATTACACTCTCTGCATTGAATTCAATTTGCTAAAGAAACATAGAAAATAGGAGCAGCAGTAGGCCATTCAGCCCTTCAAGCCTACTCCGCCATTCATTATGATCATGGCTCATCATCCAACTCGATAGCCTGCTCCCGCTTTCTCCCCATATCCTTTGATCCCTTTCGCCCCAAGATCTATATCTAACTCCTTCTTGAAAACATACAATGTTTTGGCCTCAACTACTTTCTGTGGTAGTGAATTCCACAGGCTCACCACTCTTTGGGTTAAGAAATTTCTCCTCATCTCAGTCCTAGATGGTCTACCCCGTATCCTCAGACTGTGACCCTTGGTTCTGGAATCCCCAACCATTGGGAACATCCTTCCTGCATCTACCCTGTCTAGTCCTGTTAGAACTTTATAGGTTTTTATGAGATCCCCCCTCATTCTTCAGAACTCTAGCGAATATAATCCTAACTGACTCAATCTCTTCTCATATGTCAGTCCCGCCATCCCAGGAATCAGTCTCGTAAATCTTCGCTGCACTCCCTCTAAAGCAAGAATATCCTTCCTCAGATTAGGAGACCAAAACTGCACACAATATTCCAGGTATGATCTTACCAAAACCCTGTATAATTGTAGCCAGACATCCCTGCTCCTGTACTCAAATCCTCTCTCTATGAAGGCTAACAAAACATTTGCCTTCTTTACCACCTGCTGCACCTGCATGCTTACCTTCAGTGACTGGTGTACAAGGACACCCAGGTCTCATTGCACATTCCCCTCAATTTATAACCACTCAGATAATAATCGGCCTTCCTGTATTTGCTACCCAAGTGGATAACCTCACATTTATCCACATTATACTGTATCTGCATTTGCCCATTCACTCAGCTAGTCCAAATCACACTGAAGCATCTCTGCATCCTCCTCACAGCTCACCCTCCTATCCAGCTTTATGTCATCTGCAAATTTGGAGATATTACATTTAGTTCCCTCATCTAAATCATTAATATATATTGCGAATAGCTGGGGTGCCAGCACCAATCTCTGCGGTACCCCACTAGTCACTGTCTGCCATTTGGAAAAAGACCCATTTATTCTTACTCTTTGTTTCCTGTCTGCCAACCAGTTTTCTGTCCATCTCAATACACTACCCCCAATTCCATGTGCTTCAGGTTTACACACTAATCTCTTATGTGGGACTTTGTCAAAAGCCTTCTGAAAGTCCAAATAAACCACATCTACTGGCTCCTCCTCATCAACTCTACTGGTTACATTTGCAAAAAGTTCCAGTAGATTTGTCAAGCATGATTTCCCTTTCATAAATCCATGCTGACTCTGTCTGATTCTGCAACTGTTTTCCAAGTGCTCAGCTTTTAATCTTTTATAATGGACTCTAGAATTTTCCCCACTACCGATGTCAGGCTGACTGGTCTATAATTCCCTGTTTTCTCTCTACCTTCCCTTTTAAATAGTGGGGTTACATTAGCTACCCTCCAATCTGTAGGAACTGTTCCAGAATCTATAGAATCTCGGAAGATGAACACCAATGCATCCACTATTTCTAGGGCCACTTCCTTAAGTACTCTGGGATGTAGATTAACAGGCTCTGGGGATTTATCAGCATTCAATCCCAGCAATTTCCCCAACACCATTTCCCTACTAATACTGATTTCTTTCAGTTCCTCCCCCTCACTAAATCCTGTGTTCCCCAACATTTCTGGTATGTTATTTGTGTCCTCCTTTGTGAAGACAGGACCAAAGTGTGTATTTAGCTGGTCCGCCATTTCTTTGTTCCCCATTATAAATTCCCCTCTTTCTGACTGTAAGGGACCTACATTTGTCTTCACCAATCTTTTTCTCTTCACATAACAATAGAAACTTTTACCGTCAGTTTTTATGTTCCCTGCAAGCTTACTCTTGTACTCTATTTTCCCCTTCTTAATCAATCCCTTGATCCTCCTTTGCTGAATTCAAAAATGCTCCCTATCCTCAGGTCTGATGTTTTCACTGGCCAATTTGTATTCCTCTTCTTTGGATCTAATATTATCTCTAATTTTCCTGGTAAACCATGGTTTGGCCACCTTCCCTATTTTACTTTTGCGCCAGACAGGAATAAACAATTGTTGCAGTTCACCCATGCGCTCCTTGAATGTTGGCCATTGCGTATCCACTGTCATCCCTTTAAGTAACGTTTCCCAATCCATCATAGCTAACTCGCACCTCGTACCATCGTAGTTTCCTTTATTAAGATTCAACACCATAGTCTCAGAATCAACTACGTCATTCTCCATCTTGATGAAGAATTCTATTGTATTATGGTCGCTCTTCCCCAATCTAGCACAACTAGATTGCCAATTATTCCTTTCTCATTACACAAAACCCAGTCTAGGATGGCCAGTTTTCTCGTTGGTTCCTCAACGTATTGATCCAGAAAACCATCCCATATACACTCCAGGAATTCCTCCTCTACAGTATTGTTACTAATTTGATTTGACCAATCTATATGCAGATTAAAGACACCCATAATTACCAACGTTTCTTTATTGCATGCATCTCTAATTTCCAGTTTAATGCCATTCCCAACATCACCACTACAGTTTGCGGGTCTATATACAATGCCCACTAATGTTTTTTGCCCCTTCGTGTTTTTCAGCTGTACCCATACAGATTCCACATCGTCGGAGCTAATATCTTTCCTCACTATTGCGTTAATTTTCTCTTTAACCAGCAATGCAACACCACCACCTTTGCCTTTTTGCCTGTTGTTCCTAAATACTGAATACCCCTGAATGTTCAGTTCCCATCCCTGATCACCCTGCAGCCATGTCTCTGTAATTCTGGCTATATCATACCTGTTTACATCTATTTGCGTGGTTAATTCATCCACTTTATTGCGAATGCTCCTCACATTAAGGCATAAAGCCTTAAGGCTTGTCTTTTTAACATTACTTGTCCCGTTCCCACTATTTTTCACTCAGGCCCTGTTTGATTCTTGCCCTCGATTTTTCTGCCTATCACTTTACTTATTCCCCTTTCTGTCTTTTGTTCTTGTCCTTGATTCCCCCTCCTCTGACTCCTTGCATAGGTTCCCTTCCCCCTGCCATTTTAGTTTAAACCCTCCCCAACCACTCTAGCAAATATTCCCCCTGGGACATCAGTCCCGGTCCTGCCCAGGTGTAACCCGTCCAGTTTGTACTGGTCCCACCTCCCCCGGAACCAGTCCCAATGTCCCTGCAATCTGAAACCCTCCCCCTCACACCGTCTCTTCAGCCACGTACTCATCCGATATACCCTGCGATTTCTACTCTGGCTAGTACGTGGCACTGGTAGTAATCCTAAGATCACTACCTTTGAGGTCCTACTTTTCAACTTACTCCCTAACTCCCTATATTCTGCTTTTAGGACCTCATCCCTTTTTTTACCTATGTTGTTTGTACCAATATGTACCACCACCACTGGCTGTTCACCCTCCCCTTTCAGAATGTCCTGTAGCCACTCTGAGACATCCTTGACCCTAGCACCAGGGAGGCAACATACCACCCTGGAGTCTTGTTTGTGGCTACAAAAACACCTATCTATTCCCCTTACAATTGAATCCCCGATAACTATTGCATTCCCACACTTTTTACTCCTCCCCTGTGCAGCAGAGCCAAGCATGGTGCATTGAATTTGGCTATTGCTGCCTTCCCCTAAGAGGCCCTTCCCCCCCACCAGTATCCAAAGCGGTATATCTGTTTTGCAGGGGAATAGCCACAGGAGATTCCTGCACTGCCTGCCTAGTCCTCTTACTCTGCCTGGTGGTCACCGGTTCCCTCCCTGCCTTTGGACTCTTAGCCACCTCTCTATATATGATATCCACGATACTCTCCACCTCACGGGTTCTCCACAGTGACCCCAGCCGCCGATCCAGCTCTGAAACCTGGGCTTCCAGGAGCTGTAGCTGGAGACACTTCCCACACACATGCTGGCCCCGGACACTGGAAATGTTCCCGGCTTCCCACATAGAGCAGGAGGAGCACACCATGGCTTTGAGCTCTCCTGCCATGACTTAACCCTTCAAAAGGTTTAATTTAATTTAAAGATACTTTATATTAAATAATATCAATAACTCTAGGGCCCTTCTTCCTTGCTCCTTGTTGTTACAGAATATAGCCCGTACAAACGATGAACCACGAAATAAGAACTTAAAAACTATAAGTGATAAAAGTAGTAAATACTTACCCGACCGTACTCACAGTACTCAAATGATCACCTCGTTCCCAGCTCACTGAACTCCCTCAGTCACCTCTGCTCTCCCAGCTCCTTTTGAACTCCCGGCTCCTCTCGCGCTCCTTTTCAACTCCCGGCTCCACTCAGGCTCCTTTTCAACTCCCGGTTCCTCTCGCACTTCTCTTCAACTCTCAGCTCCTCTCGTGCTTCACTTCAACTCCCAGCTCCTCTCACACTTCTCTTCAACTCCCGGCTCCTCTCGCTCTTCACTTCAACTCCCAGCTCCTCTCACGCTTCTCTTCAACTCCCAGCTCCTCTCGCTCTTCTTTTCAACTCCTGACTCCTCTCGTGCTTCTCTTGTTTGTCCATTCCACCAGCCTGTCCATTTCATCTTCAATTCTATCACTATCCTGACAGTTCACAATACTTCTAAACTTTGGGCAGAATCGTCCGTGCCCACTGGAGTCGGGCATGTTTGGCTGCGTGCGCGGACAATATGGCGAGAAGACCAAAAATTGGCTTCTCATTCGCTCAGCCCGTCAATGGCGGGCCGCGTTTCCCGCCATGGTACATTGGCAACCTCATTGTAATACATCTGCATATCATTATAAGGCCAGCCCACTGGAATCATCCCCCTGGCTGGATCATCCACCACATTGGCATGATTTCATGCCAACATGTTTCACAACAGCATATATAAGGTGTGCGCTTGGAAGGCTGCACTTTGAGGGGAACTTGGAAGTGAGTGCACAGTAACACTGCGCAGCGCTTGCCTGGGTCGCCAGTTGGACTTCAAGGTTGAGACGCATTGAAAGCATTGGAGCAAGAGCTGCCCTGAGGTTGAAGGTAGTGTAGCTGTGGGATGGGGGTGGGAGGAATAAAGTGGCCTCGCAGTAGGCAAACCTTGTAAAACATGACCATTCCTCTGCAGCTGAGACATTTCAGATGCAGTCACATTGACATGCTTGGAGTCGGGCCTCTAACTTATCAGCTCACGCAAGAAATGCAGAGGCCATTCAAGTGCCACCAAGTGCCTCAGAGCTTGTCATCCCTCAGGCACAGACTGTAAACTAATGAGCATTTTAGTGGACTGCAGAGCAGTTGGACGACCAGGCACATTGTCCAATCTCCTCACTAAAGCTGGCCATGGAGCAGTCACTGGTGGAGGTGCTCACAGCTCCTTGCAATGTCATCATCTTGGTCTGGACCAGTCTCCCCATGGATCAAGCTAACAGTGCAGCCTTGCAGTGCGGGTTAGGAGAATGGCTGCCCTGAACTGAGAATACAGCATGCAGTCCAATGGGCGAAGCTGCCGCCAACCAGTCAGGTGGAGGAGGATGGGGTTTTCGGTTGCCATGCAGCAGACTTAACTCTGGCCATCCAAGTGGTGACCAGCACTCTCCAGGATGTGTTAAGGGGCCTTCAGACTTAATCATCTTAGCATACCCAAGCTAACCCAGGTACCTCTCTCTTTCATCCTGCAGGAGGACTAACTGTATGCCTCACAATGTACAAAGAGCAAAGACGATGGAGGGGAAAGTGACAGAGGCACCTCTGGCTGTGCAGAGGCAGGAGCAGCGCCCTCAGGAAGAATGGGTGGCTGGTGCTCCCACACACATTGCTGAAGGGCCACAGTGAGCCATCATTGATCGGCACCCAGGCAGATCCAGCATCTATAGACACTGCCTTTCATTCCTGCAGATGGCCAAGAATCAGTGTTGCCGAAGACTGTACATGTCTAGGGAACTGGTCGGTCACATCCGCCAGCTGCTGCAGGATTTGGTGCCAGGGGGACATGGGGAGCATCCACTGCCTGTGGCCATGAAAGTGACCGCAGCACACAATTTTTACACCAATGGCTCCTGTGAGGGTTCCACAGGTGACCTCTGAGGGATATCACAAGCCTCTACCCACAAATGCGTCCATGAGGTCACAGATGCCATCTTCATGAGGGAACACAACTTTGTGCATTTCGCGTGGGATCAAGAGAGCCAGGATGCAAGAGCAATTGGATTTGCCCAGATCTCGGGTTTCTTACAGGTTCAGGGTGCAATCGAATGCACTCACATGGTGCTCAGATCTCCATCGCAACATACGGTCAACTATGTCAACCGCAAGGGCTTCCATTCACTGAATGTGCAGCTGGTGTGTGACCAGCAGAAGCTCATCCTGCAGGTCTGTGCACAGTTTCCAGGGAGTGTCCATAGCTCTTACATTCTCAGTCTCATGTCTTCCAGGGTCCACAGAGACTGCAGGGATGGCTATTTGGGGACAAGGGCTATGGGCAGAAGACTGATGGCACCCCATGCTGTGGCCTCAGACTGCAGCACAGCGAAGGTATAATGAGACTCATGCTGCAACTCACAACTTGGTGGAGCAGACCCGTGGGATGCTGAAAATAAGGTCCTGGTGCCTGGACCAGTCTGGTGCAGCCCTGCAATACAGGCCACAGAGAGTGTCATGCATCGTCATCGTCTGCCATGCCCTGGCACTGCAATGGTGAGAGCAGTTGGCTGAGGAGGAGATGGAGAAGCTGGACGTCTCCTCCGATGAAGAGGATGTCAACAGGGATGAGGGTGAGGAGGTCCTTGCTTGTAGGAGGGCAGCTTGTTGTGCTCTGTGATCAGGGTCATGTCATGGAGATGCAGCCATGAAACTTTAAAAGCATCTCATCCTTTGTCTGCCTTCTGCACCTGACCCCTTCAGGAGCACAGTGTCTCTGGTCACAGATGCTGAAGAGATAGGGGACAGATCCACCTTAAAAATGCTCAGAGCACACAGAGAGAATGATGTAACTCAGTGACGCCTGCCCATGACATTCTGGCAGCAATGACAAGCACAGTCAAGGTGCAGACATCAGTAATGTGTCCAGTGAGTGTGAGGCTGGACCATCACTTTGGTCTGAAGTCTGCACAAAGCACAGGGAAGAGGCCCTGGACTGAGGCATCTGCCTTTTATCTTGTGCAGAAAGGTTTCACATCTGAGTGACACAAACACTGCTCATCAGAACAAGGAGCCACAGGCAGGGAGACATCCTTGGTAGTTTATTTGTATTAGTGAACATTATGTACAAGTGATCAACGCCCATGCTTAGGCAGTACAGCTGCATCTTTTTAACTTTCCTAACCCTGCCACTACTTCTCGGTGTTTGCCGAACATACAGCGGATCTGGAGGCAGCTTGCTGACTGCTACGCCATGTCTGGGATGACCTTGGCGGGTGTTGTCTGGAGGGCCGAGACCTGGAGGGCCCCGGCCTGCTTTCAGAGCCCTGCTGTGTTGCAGTGGCACCCTCGGCCTGTGGAGCTGCGGAGGTCACAGAAAAAGGGGAGTCGGATGGGTCGGACACTCCCAGAGTCACCTGGGTGGATGGCCCCAGGGGGTGCACCTGCTGATCTTCCTCCCCATGGGAAGGGGTAGCTGGAGTGAGATCAGGCTGCACCACATCCTTCTCACATACGCACTGTTGAAGGCCAACTGTGGCATCAGCGATGGAGTTCAGCCCACAGAGCAACGCAGGAGCAACATCCTGGACCAAGGCCTCCATGGCGGCCACCATCCTACCAGTGTTGCCCTCAGTGCATTGCAATGCTGGCGCTATCACCTCAGCCTGAAGGTGGACAGACTCATCCATCATGCCTTGCAATCTGAGGAGTGCAGCAGACATCCTTTCCTAATGTTCCTGAGTTTGCCTTTGCAGCATCAGCAACTGTGACATAACTGAGTCCAGAGGCTTGTCATCTGACTCAGACTCAGGAAATGTCTAGCCTCTAGCAGCCATCCAAGTGCAGGACACCTGGGAAGTCTCTGCTGCGGCCTGCTGTGATCAGAAAGTAGGATATGCTCACCAGATTGTGATCCTGAGGCTACTCTAAAGCTAGGTCCCACTGAGGTGTGTGGCTCTGTGCTGTTGCAGGGTGTTGGTGAGCGCTGTGATGGGTCTTCAGGGAGGGTTTCAGTGGTTTCATCTTCTGAATTTCCCTCAGGGCTTGATTGGAGACCCTGGGTCATGGTCTCTGTTGGCTTTTTCCCAGGTGTGCCTGCGAAATCAAGGAGAGGTCATAGGTGCGAGGCAAGGGGCTGCGGAACAAGACACATCACTCACAACATAGTCGTCTGATGGATTTTGCACTCCTGTATCCTCACTTGGTGGAGCACCACTGACCTCACCATCAGCACAAGAATGGTCCAGATCCTCACTATCCAGCTGGGTTTGTCTGTTTTCAAAGTCCGTGAGGTCCTTGATTTCAGGCATTTATCCACTATTCTGCAACCTCTCCCTCTTGTTGTGTGCCAGCTTGTCCTGAATGAATAGAGATGGATGGAGTGTAAGCAGGATGCCTGCCAGGCCAGATGATAAGTATGCCTGGCATGTGTGGGTGGTGAGTGGTCCCATGGATGGGATGAGGACAATGATGGTGTGTGTGAGAGAGTGAATGGTGATTTCCCTTGAACTGGCAGTGAGTGAGGGCCCTGTGGATGTATGATGGGCTTATGAGTGTGAGAGCTGAGAGTGATGAGAAGAGTGACTTACCTTGGTGGAACAGAGATCATTCATCCTCTTGCAGCACTGGGTGGATGTCCCCTTTTGCAGGGCATTGATACTGACCACCCCTGCCCCCGCCTCCCAAGCCGGATAAGCGATATTGCTGCCCATCCTGTAGCCAGAGTAGGGTACAGGACACCACCGGGGATTTCCACTACATCCAAAAGGCGCTTGAGCCCCTATTGAACCTGGGGGCTGCAGTCCTCTTGCCTTTCGGAACCATGTCATCCATGCAGCAGTCCAGGACTGGAAGCATCTAGTGATATACGCGTGGCTGCACTTTAAATATGGCACCTGGCATGAAGAAGCCGCGAGGTGGTGGTATGGAGAGCGAATGAGAGCCCGCCCACCATCGAGATGGCGTATTTCCCAGGAACTTATAATTAATGTGGTGGGTTTGGGATGATACAGCGTAAAATGTCGCTTTACCAACCCCCCACCTCCTGCCCCCACGACCACACCTAATGAAAATCTGGGATGATTCTGCCCTTTGTGTTATCTGAAAACATTGAAATTGTGCCCTGTACACCCACGTCCAGGTCATTAGTAGAAATCAGGAAAGTTCTGATCTCTGGGGAACCCACTTTATCCCTTTCTCCAGTCTGAAAAACAACCATTCACCACTACTCTCTGGCCAGAATCTGCGGATCAGGGTGCGGGAGCGGGTCTCGCTCACCGATGCGTAAAATGATATCACCGCGTGTCATTCTAATTTTCAGTTCAGCATGCACGCACCGGTGTTGGCTGCGCTCCCACCAAATTGTCAAAGGTCTGTTAAGGCCAAAAACACTTAATGGAGCTGCCCGTCCAACCTTAAGGCCGAGGCAGCCTTCGCATTTATCATGAAACCTCACCCATGGGCGGGATAAGGTTTCATGAAGTGTTTATCAATGGAGTAAAAAATTTTATTAAAGTTCATTGACATGTCCCAGCTCATGTAACACTGTCACATGAGGGGACATGTCTTAAAAATGTTTTTTTTTGTTTATTAAAATTTTTGACCAAACTTATCTCCCTGGGGCAGCTCCGTGCCTTGGAGATTTCTGCACTCTTATGCGCACATGCGCCTACTCTCCCCGCCCACACAGGGAGAGCTCAGCACTTCCGGGTGTGCGTGACGCCTTAATTGACTCACCCATGTAAAATGGCGGCGCACAGCCAATTGCAGGCAGCGATTGGCTGCACACCCACCTGCGCCTGCTCCTGCTCACCCCCCTGACGGGAAGAAAATTCTCCCCTCTGTTTCCTGTCAGTCAGTGAACTTTGTATCCATGTTTCCCGTGTTTTCCATGGGCTTCAACAGAATCGGCACTTTATCAAAGTGGTGCTTTATTATTATTAAATGTCTTTTGGAAGTCCATAAACACAACATCAACCGAATTATCCTCACCAACAATCGCTATTATCTCTGAGAAATGGATTTTATTTTTAAAATATTTTTGTGGAATATTGTGTTATTCTGTAAAGAAGGCTGCATGCGTTCATATAAATTATTTAATTAAGCTGGGCAAAGGTCACTAGGAGATAGGTTGTCTGGGGGTTTTAAAACATGAAAAGGGATAGGGGTGTTAGGTCTGAGGTACAAGTGAATAGGTTAGATCTAACATTTGCATTTTTAGATAAGTTGAGAGTTTGTTTGAATATCAAAGCGAAGTCAGAGATATCAAGAAACATGTTTGCATCTTGCAGGAGTTCCATAGATAAATAGAAAAGGTATATTACATTTTATTGACCCGAAAGCAGAGGAAAAAAATAGAAACATGGAAGATTTTATATTTGAAAGGATTTGAGTTTCAAAGAGGTGTGAGGACAATGGAATCTGAGATGAAAGAGGGAAAAGGATATTTTAGAGTTACAATGGAAAGCTTAAGGTAGCTGTGAGGTGTAGCACTGGAGCTGGGTTGGGAGCTATTAGCTATAGATCTAGGCTGGGGAAAGAGGCAGTTTGCCTCAGCCATCCAGTCAAGCCAGAGAAGTCTTGGGATGCAACAAACAGTCCGGCTCTGAAGTCTTAGATTTCCACAGCAGAATGGGAGGCCATTAAGAGATCATGTGGTATGCCTTCATTATAGCTACAGCAGTTTGCCTTGGGTAATATTATTGGATTTTTATAGTTAAGTTATAAGGGAGTATGAAAAACAAAATACTGCGGATGCAGGAAATCTGAAACAAACACAGAAAATGCTGGAAAAACTCAGGAGATCTGACAGCATCTGTGAAGAGAGAATCAGAGTTGATGTTTTGAGTCCATATGACCCTTCTTCAGAGCTACAGAGAAGTAAAAATGCATTGAAATTTATACTGTTTTAGGGAGGAGGAGCAGGTGAAACTGGATAGAAGGCCAGCGATAGGTGGGGGCAAAGTAGAGATTGACATTGATGTCATGAACAAAAGGACAAAGGGAGTGTTAATGGTAGTGGTAAGGGCTAAAAAAAGGTGCTCATAGTGGCATTAAGGTAAGAAAGCAGAATATGATAATAGCAGAACAAGGGTAAGTACTCTGAAAAGAACAACATGAAAGTAACAGATAGCCCTTGTGGTGGTGGGGTGGAGGGAGGGGTGGTGATGGGGGAAAAATGATTTCCTTTGCCCCCACCTATTGCCCCCACCCTTCTATCCAGCTTCACCTGCTCCACCCACCTTAAATAGTATAAATTTCATCACATTTATACTTCTCTGTAGCTCTGAAGAAGGGTCATATGGCCTCAAAATGTCAACTCTGTTTCTTTCTCCACAGATGCTGTCAGACCTGCTGGGTTTTTCTCATTTTCAGAATACAAAGAAAAAATTATGGCCCATTAGCCAAGTTTCCCTCTAGGATTTGGTTTGTGCAGCAATTAACATAAGCTGTGGTCATAAAACCTCATCAAAAAACTCAACAAGTTACACAGACATATTTTGCATTTAACAAATCCCTGCTGACTTTTCATAATTAATCTGCACTTGTCCAAGTGACTGCTAATTTTGTCCCAGATTATTGTTTCTAAAAGCTTTCCCAGCACCATGTTCAAACTGACTAGACTGTAGTTGCTGGGCTTATCCTTACTCCATTTATTGGACATTTGCATTCTCCAGTCCACTGGCACCCCCACCATCTGAGAATTGGAAAATTATGGCCAGTACCTCCACACTTTCCTTCTCTCAGCATCCTTGGATGCATCACAGTTGATCCTGGTGACTTACCAACTTTAAGAATAGCCAGCCTTTCTAATATTTCCTGTATATCAATTTTTAATCACATCCAGAATTTCAACTACCTCCTCTTTCAAAATGAATTTGGCAGTACCTTCTTCCTTATGAACAGGTGCAAAGCTCTCATTTAGTACCTTAGCATGCCCTCTGCCTCCATATGTAAATCCACTTTTTAAGATCCTAATTGCCCTTACCCCTCCTTTTGTTAACTCAGAAGGCTTTTGGATTCACTTTTATGTTAGCTGCCGGTCTCTACTCATATTCTCCATTTGCTTCTCTTCCCCTCTGAACTTTCTATATTCATCGTCTACCTGAAGTTCCCAGCATCACTGATGCCAGTCTTTAGCCAATTCAATTCACTCCACATGATAGCAAGAAATGGCTGGAGGCACTGAATAGAGCAAAATCTATGAGCTCCGACAACACCCCATAAATGTACTGAAGACATGAGCTCCAGAATGAGTCGCATACCTAACCAAGCTGCAACTCTGGCATCTACCTGATAATTTGGAAAATTGCCTAGGTATGCCTTGCCTATAAAAAGCAGGACAAATCCAATCCAGCCAATTAGCACCCCATCAGTCCACTCTCGATTATCAGCAAAATGATGGAAGGTACCATCGACAATGCTATCAAGTGGCATTTACACAGACATAGCCTGCTCATTGAAGTTCAGTTTGGATTCCACCAGGGCCACTCAGCTATGGACCTCATTACAGCCTTGGTCCAATCATGGACAAAAGAGTTGAATTCCAGAGGAGAGTCAATACCTTTGGCATCAATGCAGGATTTGACCAAGTGTGGCATCAAAGCCTTGGCAAAATTGAAATCAATAGGAATAAGGGGTACAACTTTCCTCTGGCTGGAGTCATTCCTAGCACAAATGATGATGATTGTGGCTATTGAAAACCAATCATGTCACCCTCAGGATATCACTGCAGGTGTTACGCAGGGTAGTGCCCTAGGCCTAACCAGCTACAGTTGCTTCATTAATGGCCTTTCTTCCATCATAAGGTCAGAAGTGGGAATATTCGCTGATAATTGCACAGTTTTCAGTATCATTCTTGACCCCCCCCAAGTTACTGAAACAGTCTGTGCCCACATTCAAAAAGACCTGGAGCACACATTCAGGTGGCCTCATAACTAGCAAGTAACATTCAGGCCACGTAAGTGTCAGCCAATATAACAAGACAGAATCTAATCATCTCCCCTTGACATTCAAAACATTGCCATTACTAAATCCCACAACATCAACATCCTGTGGGGGTTTCCATTGACCAGAAACTTAACTACACCCACCATATAAATACTGTGGCTACAAGAACAAGTTAGAGTCAAGGATTTCTGCAGTAAGTCACCTGCTGACTCCCAAAGCTCATCACCACCTTCTCAATTAGGGATAGATAACAAATGCCGGCTTTGGCAGTGACACTCTCACCTCATTATTGAGCACAAAAAAATGGCCGCTTTGCATGTGTTCCCCGAAGCTCTGCACCTCGGCCTTGCTGAACACAATTGTGTCTGAGGTGTTTCTCCACTGGTGGAGGATGCACTTGATGGCTATGATGGTGCAGCCTTGGATGTACCTTCCTCCTCTGAAGCTGCAGGCACAGCATGCTTGAATGCTGGGGCACCCCCTCCACAACTGACCCAGGGGTAGACATAAGACTTTAGTTAGGAAAGTTCTTTTCTGCCAGTAACTGCTTCAGCAGAGCTACAGCAGCCCAGTTTATGCTTCACGTGCAGTAAACAAATGACGACATAGCTTCATCCCTTCACGTGCAAAAGATAAGATCCTTTCAACCTGTCTCAGATGGACACCCATCTTGCCCTCAACAACTCCCTGCTGAGCTCCACCCTGGCAATTTCAAGGGCTTCCGCCTTCATGGACACTAATGTAGCAAGCTGTGTCGCCCCAATAGCAGAGTGACCTCGTCTCTCACATTGCAGGGAAAAAAAGAGCAAACAAAAACTCAAAAGGGTGAGAATTCAAATCATGGTACCCTCCGTCACCAGAACCAATGACTTACTCTTCTATGTTCATATGACGGTGAATGAAAATTCAGCCCAGTCCCTAACTTCCACTGACTCCTCACTTTTACCTTTTTGTCTCTGGCACTGTTTCCCCTCAAGTTCACTTCCTCTGTCTCAAAGAATCACAGGGCAGAATTGATGTGGAACTCGGTGACATGGCTCCTTCCTCACAGAAGAAGGATAATGAACAACCCACAATAGAAATGTGCTCAAAAATGAGTAGAAATACTCAAAGTCACAGAATGAAGAACAGGTTTGAACGATGGTAAATGGGGTGAGAAAAATATCAAAGGAGTCATATCTGAGCACTCTCTAGCACTTTAGTTGGACAAGTACAGGGCACTGGAAGGAGCCTTCAA
Organism: Carcharodon carcharias; assembly: GCF_017639515.1. NCBI lineage: Eukaryota > Metazoa > Chordata > Chondrichthyes > Lamniformes > Lamnidae > Carcharodon > Carcharodon carcharias. The sequence goes on from NC_054468.1 coordinate 161,467,207, forward strand.
ACTGGAAATTCATCTGACCAAAAGGCAGACCAGCAATCATGGTCAGGCAGACTGGAGGTGGGAAGAATTTCCCAGAGAGGAAAAAATAGCTCAGCCACTTGATTACTATTTTAGCTTTATTTTGTTTCCCCACTATAGAGCTTAGATATCTCCCCTCACTCTCAATATTCTGGCAGATGGCAAAGGTGCAAAACCTGTTCAAGTCAATGTTCAAGAATTCAATGTTCCCTTCCTTTTTTGCAGGATGTATTCCCCAAAAGCACAGCAAAATTGTAAGGAAAATATCAAAGGCTATGAACCCTCATTCTACTGTTAACTGACATTGTAAAGACAATCCATTCCACGTTATTTGAACAAGCAGGAAAAAAACAAAGGCTGGGGATTTACACTTGCAAGCAGAGTTGCCAATGTAGCAGTAGAGTGGAAGAAGGTCCAGTGAAATTGTTGGAAACCCTCACAATGTGATTGGATGTTGCATAAACATACACTATCCAAGATGAAAACATTCAGCTGTATAAACAACTTCAGTGATGACAACTAATTGTTATTATTGCTTTGTTATACAGAATGTACTATGTCATAACAATAATTTGTGGTTGGATGCCTTGAAGGTAAACTCCCATTTTGGCTTTGATGTCCAATTGATGTCCCCTGGATTTACCTGAATATTGAAGTAAGGATCTTTGCCATTTCATCCACTGTTTCATGCCACATTGTTGCACACAGATATATCATGACATGGTCCGATTTCCTGTTCAGAAAATTTGTTTCATTTGTTACTAATATCAAAAATTTGTTTTAAATAATGTACAATGCTCGGAATTCATAGTAACTGTGATTGCTAATTATACTTGGGTCAGTTAAACATTAAGGAAATTATTTTAAATCCCAATTACTTGGGAGACATTTTAGGGAGACAGATTTCCTAAACTTGGCCCAGGGGATGCCTGCTCTGCGGTTGCATAGGTAGGAAAAAAGCTGGGGAGACCTAATACAGCAATAATTCCCTACTCTTCTCCCCACTTTTACAAAATTGCCCCAAGATTTCTGGGCTTTGTGTTAGCTGGGTCTGTGTCTGCAGTAGGCACAGATTTATCACTCAGGTGTTAAAGCTAGTGCTTAAGTCAGGATGCTCCTCGTATCAGAAGGTAAGGAAGATATGGCAGTAAGCCAAAGAAGAATCCAGATCAGGAGCATTTTATTTTCAAGTACCTGCCACATCTTTCAGTGTCAGGGTTGTAAACTCTAGCTAAGTGTAGCCTGGTGGGTACATCACATGACCTCCTAGCTCCAACCACCTTAACCCTACCCTCCCTCCATTGGCAACCTGGCCTATTGATCTTCATGCCATCCTGCCTTCAATTGGAATGTGAACAGACCCCATTACCTGATTAGTTGTCAGTTAATCAAAGAGTCTTTTTACTATCACCAATATTGCTATAAAACTGTTCAAAGAAAACCAATTTTTTTAGTGCCCTTATGACTTTTCTCCTGGGTTTCTTGCAGAAGGGATTAAACTTTAATTTCTGGAGACTTGAGGACAGTCCTTGAGAAATGGCAACCCTATTTGGTATCAGGGCCTTTTGCTGCTAACAATAGCCAGAAGGCCTTCTGCCTAGCAACCAGGCCCACAGCCACAGACATCTGTATCTACCCACTTTTCTCCAGGTTGACCAACTCTTATGAAATAAGAGATATTTCAACCACGGGACTGGGACTAAGTGGGGAGGGGGGTAGGGGGAGAGGGAAGGTGTGTGGGGAGGGGGAAGGTATCCAGGGGTGGGTGGTGGGTAGTGGGTAGTGATGCTTGTGACCAATTGAGCAGGGCTGAGGAAGCCTGAGAGTGGGGGAAGGGCATCAGGGGTGGGTGGGGGGGGGTGGTGGGGATGGTGATGGTGATGGTTTCTGGGTTGTTTAAAGCAACCAAAGCTTACAACATATTTTGTGGAGTCACAACATTATCATATCCCTGCTTGCTGACTCACAGAAGTCCTGCTCAAATCACTCAACTGAGACTCCCACAGGCTGTCTGAGGGATATGGGACAAAAGGCATCCCATAAGGGACTCAGAACAGCCAAAATAAGGGGCGATCCCTTAAAATATGTGACAGTTGATCACCCTGCTTTCCTCCTTAGAAATGCAAGACCCTGCACTTGTCCTGCACAGAAGGCAGGCCTGTATCATGGCTATAACTGCACCTGTCCAGCACTGGAGCAGAAAGTGGCACCAGAAAGTCATGTCTTATATGTATGAATGAACGGGAACATTGAAATGTGGTTAGTCTTCTAATTCTCACTCGAAATCACCAAAAAAATACAGTGATTGGTGTTAATATAAATTAGTTATTAATAGCTGTCCACTGGAATTTGGTTAAATGTAATTAGTTATTGCTGAGTAGGGAGAGCTTCACCCAATATCAGAATGTTTTATTGAGCAATAGCAAAAGACTGGATTTTGGACATTGCTTGCATCCAACCAGCTCCATACGTATCATAAACCCCCCACCATCAGTTCCAATGGTGCTTTTGGAGAAATGTATAAAGGGAGGTCTGTCACAATCCCAACTAAAACAGACCATGTTGTGACAGTGACCTGCTGAGGAAGACAGACATAATTTCAAAAAACATGAAACTGATCATTCCCTGCACTGCACTTTAAGCACTGCGTTGCACAGAGATCTCTGCAGACTTAACTGTGAATTGTTCAAAAGGAATGTCCCTCAGGGTAACAGAGTCAGAGAATTAAGGCTGTTTTTTTCTGCTTGACACCTATTTTTGTCATTCAATAAGGCAACCAGCTGCTGAAATGATTTCCACAATAGAATGGTAACAGTGACGTCAAGTGCCTTGCATATTGGCTCCCTTGTACTAAACAAGTTTAGAGAAAAATATCTTTCCATTAAGATATCCGTAAGAAAGTATAACGTAGAGCTGTACCTTTTAATTTTTTCCTCTCTCTTTTGCTGGACTCGTGTATTGAGCAGCATTGACTGTTCCATGAAGACTGTTTCGTACAGCCATCGAACAAACAGCTGCGATGTCCTTTCAATCCGTTGAATGTGTTGGCCCCACACGTAGAATGTTGAGAAAAATAGCCCTAGCCAAAAGCAGATAGCCAAGGAGCCCAGCAGCGCCAAGCCAATTCTGTTGGAATCTAATATTGCAGGCGCTCTGCAAAGGCTGCGAGGAATTTCTAAAAGCAGGATTTGTACAGCGTCGCTATCATTGGAGGTTTTTAAACTGTGGCAGACGGCAGTCAAGTTAAAAGCAGCCGCTTCACCATATTTAGTCGAACTATCATACAACACAATCAAAAAAGCAAAAAACACAATTGGAGTGGCTAATATGGAAGGCACAATGAAGCTGCGTCTGACCGCATGCATTTTACACACCAGAACCCCAAACCAGTGGCAAAGGGCGGAAGAAATCGCCTGTATTCCAAAGAGGCTCAAGATCATTTTTAAATCGAATTGCGAGACTGTTTTCACATCTTTCCAGTTATATCCCTTCATTGGGATCCACGTTGCCACTACGGCACCAGTGACCAGAATTCGAACTGTACTGGTAAAAATATATGTGATGTTTCTGGTGTGGCGCAAGCTTTTCCTTATATTTTCCATCACTCCAATTTTGCAGTACAATGTAAAGTTTTCCCACCAGTTGAATGAAGTGAAGATTAAGGCAACAATTGCAAGGGCCACATACCGTTGAATGTGTTGAACTTCCTCTAAATGTTTTTGAGGGTTGTGAGCTAAAATAAAAAGTACGAGGCCCAGGGAAACAAAGCCAAAGCCGACCAGTGGGAGCAACATAGAAGGTTTAAGCGGTTTCAACTGAAACATTACTTGTAGAAGAGAGGGAAGAAGGCAAACGCCATTCAAAATGTACAGATTAGTTATAATGTCAAAGTGAGGCATGCAGACCAGCACCAGGACTGAAGTACCAAAAGCAACAACTGCTTCAATCATGCAAACCTGGTAATAAAATGGAAGAAACAAAAAGAAAGTCTAAAAAGTTATATTATAATGTTGCAAAACACAAGGTTAAACATGGAAATAAAGTGTTGCATCAATAAGATTCTTCATTAGTATTCAGTTAGCTTAATCTGTCTTGATAGGTAAGTTCTCAATGAAAACTCCTCCCGCACTGGGCTAACTCCTTCAGTACAATTTTCAGCTCTTTGCTTTCGATAAATTTAAATATCAGGTGGTGCCTATAACTGTGGCCAATCAGAAACTGCCCGAGCTGAATTTCTACCCCCTGGAGCGTATAAAGTTCCATCTAGCGGTAGAAAGGAACAACTGCAGGCTTGACCCCGTGTCATAGAATGTTAGTTTTAAATATAGAGTGTAACTAGTCATTTTTAATAGATCATTAATTAAATATTCAATTTATCATTTTCTTTCTGTCTCTTTGCTTCCAGTGTGCTTTGAGAAATAACTTTGGAACTGTTTTTAATTAACTTTTCAAAGTAACGAGTAAGTTACCCCCATGAAAGGATCACATGTGGATAAGTGAACTCAATGCACTGAGATTGAACCTTCTCAGGTTTTGCTGATTTACGCCCAGTTAAAGCAGATTTGTCAACATTGATTATTTCCTAAAATTTCCTGCTTTGTCTTAACACCTTGTCAACAGATATCAAAAATTACAATAATATTTGTAAAACTTGAAGAGACATTTAAATTAGATCTTTTTAAGCCACTGCAGAGGGTGCTGGAAGATTCCCTCAAAATTGTACTGTGGGATATGTGTCGAATTCACCTGTCTAAGATACTTCTCTCTGTCATTTAGTGGGGGTGTTAATCCCTTTAAAAAAATTTAAATTCTGTTTCTTATTCATTACTTTGTAATTCCAGGTTAAAAACTATGCAAAGTAATTGATGAGGTTCTGCCCCTAAACTTTCACCGGAAAATTAACATTGGCTTCTCGTCTAGTTTTTTTTAAGAAGACCCGAAAGTTTCTAACGATTTGTTAGCTAAAGGACAGGAGGTTCATCTTACCATTCCTAGAATACTCGGTGGGGGAGCGATGGATGATCCAAATGCTGTTTTCCATAAGGCCTTTGCAAATGCCAGAACATTAGGCACCAATAATACACAAGCTAAGACAAGGTGATTGAAAGGTTTGTTTTCAAAGGGTGAGTGAGTGTTTGAAGTGCTGATCAATAAGAGAAGACTGGTCTGCAAAATATAAAAGTGTACGTTCTTCAGTAATAACATCACTCACTCCAGCATGTCAAAAGGTACAACATGCTGACTAATCACAAGGTATTAACATACAGCATCAAAAATAATTGCTCCCTTAAAGGATTAATCAGGAAATGGTATTGGAACAATTTCTGGCATTTTCCATGCCTGGTCTCCAAGTGGTGGGCTCCACTGCTCCCCTTAGCTGACCTGTACACCAAGTTCATTCCAGCATCAGGTCTCTTAGTGGAAGAGAGACTGATGTTGAGGAAGTTCCTAGTCTGGAAACCCTTCCACTCAGCTCCGCATTATTCATTGCCATAAGTCAGGTTTGGATAGGACATGGTGCCGGTCCAGACTGAGGCCCGGCATGTCTGGGTCCTGCTCAAAATCCCTAGTTTGTGCTGTACCTGGGAACAACTTACACCAGGAACTGCTGGCCAGAAGGAATTTCGGGGCTAGGGTATTTCCATGGGTTACTTAATTGAATCACAGCACAGCCTATCCCTCTCTTCAACTAATATTCACTTTCAAACACAGATTACTGAATTACAAACAGTAACAAGAACTCCAACCTCCTGTTACTCTCCCAAGATAGCTCAGGAACTTTGAAAGCTATTGGAGCAATTGCATTATTAGTTCTTATTCCTTAGCATTTGAGATTAGCATGAAAATGGAAATGAACTTGAAGATCATAATGAACAAAAAGATTTTACCCATGGATGCTATCAGCTGGTTGTGGGGGAGTTCAATTCACTTTTCCTTGGATGTCAGTTCGTAGCAGACTCAGTTTCTAGCACTCTTACCTGTGATTCAGGCTGTGGATTCAAGCCAATCTCTGCAGTACAAAATCTAGGCTGACACTCCAATGCCATACTGGAAGAGCGCTGCACTGTTGGAGTTGCTGTCTTTCAGATGAGACTAAGATGTTTGTTTTCTCCAGGTGGATGTAAACAATCCTGCAGTTATATTCCCAGGAAGTTCAGAGTAGCTTTCTCTGGGATAATAAAACAAAGAAAACGCTGGAAACTCAGAGCGGTTCTGGCAGGAGGGGGAAATTAACATTTCAGGTCGTGACTTTTCATCAGAACAGTTCTGATGAAAGATCATGACCTGAAATGTTAACTCTGTTTTTCTCTCCACCAATCCTGCATTCCCTGCCATGTATTTTCAGAATTTGCTGTGTTGAGTGCAGATTTTCAGCATCCGCAGTATTTTACTTTCGTGCAAAGTTCCCTGGTGTCCTAGCCAGTCTTAATCCTTCAGCCAGTGTCACAAGAAACATGTTATGTGGTTAGTTTCACATTGCTATATCTGGGTCCTGGATCTGCACAATTAGACTGCTACATTTCCTACATTATAACAGCAACTACAACTCAAAGGTACGAAAGTGATGGGAAAGAGCTTTGGGGTGAATTGAAGTTGTGAAGTACATTATATGGATACAAATTCTTTTTTTATCTTTGAGATTTATTTTTATCTCAGTTCAGGCACATATGGTTTTGCTGCTCAGCTTCATTGAGATTTCATTATGTTATGGTCATTCCTTTAGAATATCATATTTAATTATGCAATGAAAATCTTCAAAAGAACATCAGAAAGTTCAATGGCAAACTTTGGACAATTGTTTGTAACACAATATGCTGGAATTCACTCTAACCGAAGAACTGATTGCCTTTGTCCATTTAATTGATTTTGTACAATAAATTGCTATTAGTGGGAGATGGTAACAGTGCAGTGTCCTCTACAGGCAAGCTGAGAACTATATGAACAGGCAAGCCACTATGCAAACCCTTAACCAATCAGATTAAAGAAATGGTAATGAACTGCGTGGATGGTGCACCAGGAAATGCAGGTTAGAATACTGAAAGCAATGTCAAATTAGATACAGAAAACAAAAGTGAGGCAAAGAAAGATAGGATAAAAAGATAGCAAGGAAAAATTTAAAAATCTAATTTTAAACTTGACATTTTAAATCTCAAGCAATAATTTAAAGCTGAGGAAATGAGCCTCCACATTTTGACAAGTTATTCTTCAGTGACAGAGAGGTTGTTTGGCAATAATTAAGGCCAGGATGTTTAGGTCGGTGAGTGGGGGAGTGGGGCCTGCTCACCGACGCGTAAAATGATGCGGGATGTCGGGCGGAACTCCCAACGTCACCCCTGTGTCATTTCAATTTTCAGGTCCGCGGCGGCGCAGTCGAATCAGTTATGCACCCACCAACCTGTCAACAGCCTAGTGAGGCCATTTAAAAAATAATTAAGTTCATTAATGGACCTGCCCGTCCAACCTTAAGGTTGGTGGGCAGGCCAGGAGCCCTGGCGGGCTTCAGAAAAAGCATGAAACCTCATTTACGGGCGGGATGACGTTTCATGAAGCTTTTTAAAAAGTTAATAAATATTTGATTAAAAGTGATGGACATGTCCCAACTCATGTGACAGTATCACATGAGAGGACATGTCAGGGAAATTTTATTTTTGCCCCTTCACCATTTTTAAATTTGGCGCTGATCTCCCTGAGGCAGCACTTAGCCTCAGAGAGATGAGTGCGCTCTTTCGTGCGCATGCGCAAAAGAGTGCACTCTTGGCTGAGGGATTCCCCCCCTCGCCCGCACAAGGAGCGCTTAGCTCTCCTTGGCTGATGTCAGGCTGAGCCAGCCTTAGTTGGCCTGCCAACATAAAATGGCAGCGTGCCCCCAATCAGGTCCACTGATCGGACGCACGTCTGCACGCGCCCACTCCTGCACTTCCCCCCTGACAGGGGGGATATTCTCTCCTAAGACTTGCCACATTTAAAATACTACTTAAGTTAAAATGGGCAAGTCATAACTTTCTGTGGTGAGTTTAGTTCATATCTATAATATCTGTAGAGGAACTCCATGTTGTTTAATACCTTGGAATGGAGAGTCAGATGCTGAGATTCTGTTTTCCTGCAACTTTTGGCAGAGCAGTACATTCCAAACAGCAACTTCTGGATTTTTGCATCTAAACTGTGCATCTACGTGCACCTAAAGCTTCAGTTCAATTTGTTTATAAATAATGGTGAGTCTAGTTAGCTTTATCATTATTTTTACAGTAAATTTTGGCCAATTGACACTTTTTGTTTCACAATACTGTTATTTGAGTGGAATAACATTTCATTACAAAAATATCATCCTGTTGCTGATGCAATTGCATTAAAAATGACATAGGCTGAGATTTTCCAGCCCCACCATGGCAGGGCCTGCCACGGGGGTTGTGACAGCACAGCCAAAATTTCATTGACTTTCAGTGAGACCGAACAATCTCGGTGGTGGGTGGGGCTAGAAAATCCTGCCCTCAGTCTTTCTGAGCTCAGAAAGTACCAGCTACCCTTCCCAAGGTCCACTAAAATTCACCGAGCACCAATTACTCTTCAGAAAGTACCTGCTACTCTTCAGAAAGTGCCAGCTACCCTTCAGAAAGTACCTGCTATTCTTCAGAAAGCACCAGCTACCCGTCCCAAAGTCCACTAAAATTCCCCGAGCACCAACTACTCTTCAGAAAGTACCAGCTACCCTTCCCATAGTCCACTGAATTTCCATGACCATCAACTACTCTTCAAAAATTACCAGCTACCCGTCCTAAAGTCCACTAAAATTCCCTGAGCACCACCTACTCTTCAAAAAGTACCAGCTGCCTGTCCCAAAGCCCACTACAATTCCCTGAGCACCAACTACCCTTCAGAAAGTACCACCTACTCTTCCTGAAGCTGACCTACTTTTATGCAAATCAAAATATTAGATTGATGAAGAAGGAAAACACTGGAAATATTTGGCAGGTCAGGCAGCGCCTGTGGAGATAGAGTTAGCATTTCAGCTTGAGGATCTTTCATCAAATTCATTCTGCTTCAACAATCTTATCCTTTGTATTCCATCAACCTGATGGATATGTGTCAGCTATGGCTCAGTGGTTGCACTCTTCTCACTGAGATTGGATGCTCTGAGTTCAAACCCCAATCGAGAGATCTGAGAACAAAATCTAGGTGGACATTGCAATGGTGTGCTACACTGTCACAGGTACATATCTTTAATCATTGAACTGAATCATTAAACTGAAGTCCCTGTCTGCACTCTCAGGTAGGTGTGAAATATTCAATGGTACTACTCAAAGAGAAGTTATCCGAAGTCCCTGGTCAACATTTATATCTCAATCAACATTCAAAACAAATCTAGCCATTTATTTCATTGCTATCTCCTTGGCTGTAAAAGTGCTTTGGGACATTCTAAGATCATAAAATGTGCTTATGTAATGTGATCCATAGGTCTTAAGTAAAAATTGCACTATAGTACTGTTGTTTAACAAACATTATAAAAGGCTTACAATATAACAAAAGATGTGAAGCAAATTTAAGTTTTTTTTTAAATTTCCAGCACTATTTCTTCAAGTAATTACTAACCTTGCTAAGAAAGATAAATCCCAGAACACAAACTCCAAAGATAAAGCAGATTATGTACTGCAAGAGCAACACAAATTTCCCAGTGATTTCTTCTTCATCGTTTACCGTTTTCAACATAAAGGGATCCCAGGTTTTCCTGAAACTAAATGAAAAAAAAATACAATAAAGCATCTGCTGTACAGTGGACTTAGTAGATTGTTCATTGTAAATTTAAAATGTAGTAATTTTTGCTTAAGGTAAAATTGCCCAAATGTTTACATAATATTTCAAGTATAGCACAGTTATGATGATTATTAACAGCTGAAGCAAAGGAGGTATGGAGATGAACAGCACATGTCAGAAGTTCTTTACACTGCAGCATCTATTACACATTCTCAAAAACTACGGTATTCAACTTGTCAAAATTCATTGCAATTAATTTGATTTGTAATGAAAACTAATCACCAGATGACCAAATATTAGAGTTTTTAGTTACTTTGCTATTGTAAATTAATATTGCTTTGCAGCATTTTAAATCCTTTGCTCTTTCAGAGGTTCCCCCCGCACCCCTCCCCCCACCCCCCCACCCACCCACACACACACAATGCATCCAAACCTTTCAACTGTATATGATTACAGAGTGTATTGCTTTAAATAAACATGGTGCTCTAAGTTTTACAATTACTCTTTTAATTTACCAAACCAGCTATAAAACCTGATACTTAATATTAGGTAGCTAGTGGCCAAATGCCAAATATTCATTTTTCAAATATTTTACAGAAATATTTATATGTCTATCTATGCATCGTTTTAGAAATAATAAATTCATATCACATTAAGAGAACTTTTAAAACGTTTTACCTGCTTCTGTACAGTCTTTTCACCTCATTGATATCTTGATCCTTACTCTCCATTTTTATTCAATAGTTAGCAAAGAAATGTTATTTACAAGAGCATTCGGCTACAGTAAGCCAAATACACTGAATACTATCTATATATATGCTTTCAAGTAGTCCTTATAGGTGTGGTGTTCATTTTACATATTCAGCCACACCTATCTTCTCAGCTATGTCAAAGATGGTTTTATTTTGAAAACCATTTTGAATAATCAGCCACAGACAGAGAATATATTTATTACCATTTCCTTAAATAATAGAATTTGTTTTAATTCTTAGAATAATTTTAATGGTTGTATGCAATTACTATAACTAAGCACTCAATGATTAGAATTAAAAAAATCAATCAGCATTTTACTGGCCATTATGCAACCTAAGATGAAAAGTATATATGCACTGGAACAGCACAGATCTTTATGGTAGCAGTTTCATTAAGTAGTCACCCAATTCTATCCATCTTACTGCTAATCTGAAATCCAGAGCTTGGGTTTTAGGGGTGCATGTTTGTTAAATTCACCTGTCATGGCTGAGTGGGTCAAAAAGCTTTAGCCAGGTTGCTATGCAATGCCTTTTTACCAGTTTCTTTGTATAAATTAAATAACTGATGTGTAACAGTTATTGGCTCAGCCACAAGAATACATTCATAGCACTGGCCTGTTTGTTAACCTGCAGATCCAAACTGTACACTTAAATAAAGGGCAATTACAGAATTGATTCTGAGCAAGAAAGATCAGACGTCTCATTCCTAATGGAAATAGATACTGTTTTACACAATCCTCCATTACGTATTGCTCTTAGACCACGAGTTTAAAATTACAATTAAAAATAATGTTTGCATTTTGTTTTAACTAGTCTTGTTAAATTCAGGGGGAACCATACGAACATGTCGAGAATGTAAAAGCAGCTCATACTCTTGAAATGCCTTTCATCTGTCTTTGCTTTGATTAGATTGCTAAAAATCCTTGAAGCATAGGTGAGGTTACACAACATGAGCTGCTGCACCCGCCTAGTGGAAGGAAACATCTCATTCTGCAATTAAATAATGCTTATACCATCTAAATATTTGTTCTAAAATTAGTTCATTTATTCTGTTCTTGATTTTAGAGCAAAATATGGACAATTAGGACATAAGCATAGATTTATATTCTCCTGAAATGTAAGAATTAGTTTTAAAGTTTTTATTTGTTTCATATGTTTTTGACTTCATGTGCTGCTCCATCTTTAACACATTGAAGCAAGCAAGGGACCTCCTCCAAAACCTGTGCCAAGGTAACTGTGACCAGAGAGTGCAGAGGAGTGCCTGAAACATAAGAACAGGAGTAGGCTGATTCAGCCCCTCGAGACTTTTTTGACATTCAGTGATACCATCTCCATTAACCCAACTTGGATCCATCTCATTTGATGCCCTTGCCTAACAACAATCTATTGATCTCAGTGCTGAGAATTTGATTTGATTCTGAATTGCATTACAGACTTCTATACTCTTTATGTGAAGATATACTTACTGATTCCAAAAAGATTTAGCTCTATATATGTAAGATTGTACCCCCTTATAAGACCATAAGAAATAGTAACAGGAGTAGTCCATTCAGCCCCTTGAGCCTGCTCCAGTATTCAGTAAGATCATGGCTGATCTTCTTGTGTTCCAATTTCCATGTTCCCATCTAACCCCGATTCCCTTGCCTAACAAGAATCCATCTACCTCTGTCTTAAAACTATTCAATGACCCCACCTCCACTACCTTCTGAGGCAGAAAATTCCAATGTTGCACAAGCATCGGAGTGAAATGATTTCTCCTCATCTCTGTCCTAAAAGGGTGGCCCCCATTTTTAAAACATTGCCCCCTAGTTCTGGACTCACCCACAAGAAAAGACATCCTTTCGACATCCACCTTGTCAAGGCCGTTTAGGATCTTGTATACTTCAATCAAATCATGCCTCATCTTCTAAACTCCAGTGGAAACAAGCCCAGCCTGTCCAACCTTCCCTCATAAGACAACCCACTCATTCCAGGTATCAATCTAGTAAACTTCCTTTGAACTGCCTCCAATGCATTTACATCCTTCCTTAAATAAGGAAACCAAAACTGCACATATATTCAAGTTGTGGGCTCACCAATGCCCTGTATAATGGAAGCATAACATCCTTATTTTTATGTTCAGTCCATCTCATAATAAAGGATAGTATCCATTAGCCTTCTTAACTCCTTGCTGTACCTGCATACTAACTTTTTGTGACTAGACTAGACATGTACTAGAACACCTAGATCCTCTGCACCTCAGAATTATGCAGCCGTTCTCCATTTAAGTAATACTCTGCTTTTTTGTTCTTCCTACCAAAGTGAACAACTTCACATTTTCCCACATTAAACTCCATTTGCCAGATCTTTGCCCACTCACTCATCTATCTATAACCTATCTATCTGTAACCTCCTCACGTCCTCTTCACAACATACTTTGTTACCTACCTTTGTGTCATCTTCAAATTTCACTACCGTGACTTCACTCCCCTCATCTAAGTCATTGTTGTAAATTGTAAAATGTTGAGGTCTGGATTTCTCCCAAAAAGGGAACGGTGTCTCTGTTCAAATCCCTTTATAGTTCTTAACTGACTTGGCTCCAACCCCCTACAGAAGTACCTTCCCACTGCTCAACATTCCCCAATCGGCCTGTCCTTGTGTCATCAAACTTTTTTGAAATCAATGCATTAGACAATACACAGTCAATACACATCAAGGAGAAGTCATGTCATGAGCAAATAGACCTGATTATGTGACAGAACACACAGGTAGCAAACTTTGGGCGAGTTGGAGTTTATGGAAATTGAAACTTGGGATGGTGACAATTTTGGCAATAAAGTAATCAAATTGGGAGTTGACAAAAGCTTGGATTACAGCTTGTGTTGTGGAGGAAGGTGCTGCAGAGGTAGAAGGAAGTTGTATTGAACATAACACAAGAACATTACACTATAAGAAATAGGAGCAGGAGTATACCACACTGACCGTCGAGCCAGGTCTGTTATTCAATAAGAACATGGCTGATCTTCTGCCTCAACTCCACTTTCCCACCCATTCCTCATGTTCCTAGATTCCATGAGAGGTCAAAAATCTCATGCCTTGAATGTGCTCAACTAGGGCGAATTCACAACCCTTTGGGGTAGAGACTTCCTAAGATTCACAACACTCTGTTCTCACGGGAAAAATTTTCCCCCTGTCGGGGGGATGTGCAGGAACAGGCACAGGCAGGCACGCCTCTGATCGGTGCCCCCAATTGGGAGCGGGCCGCCATTTTATGTGGGCGGGCCAATTAAGGCCCGCCCAGCATGACATCTGCCTGGAAGCGCTATGCACTCCCTGCGCGGGCAGTGGGGGATTCCCTCAGCCGGGAGTGCGCTCTTCCACGCATGTGCGCAAAAGGGTGCACTGATCTCCCTGCAGCTAAGTGCTGCCTCAGGGAGATCACGCCGGAATTAAAACTTTTAAGACAAATGTTAAAAAAATTTCCCTGACACATCCTCTCATGTAACACTGTCACATGAGTTGGGACATGTCCATCACTTTTACTCAAATCTTTATTAAATATTTAAAAACCCTCATGAAACCTCATCCCGCCTATGGATGAGGTTTCATGCTTTTTCTTAAGCCCGCCAGCTCCAGCCTGCACCGCCAACCCTAAGGTTGGACGGGCAGCCCTGTCAATTACCTAAATTGGTTTATTAATGGCCTCAATAGGCCGTTGACAGGTCGGCGGGCACACAGCTGACTTGGCTGCGCCCCTGCCAACCTGAAAATGGAAATGACATGGGGTGATGTCGAGAGTTTCACCCAACGTCATCCTGCATCATTTTAAGCATCGGTGAGCGGCTGCTCACCAACCGGAAGATCATCCCCATCTCAGTACAGACCAGTAACTTTTAAAAAGGAATTCAAACTACCCATCATTAATTGAAAGAACTATGCCACAAGATTTCACATTTTAACCAAAAAACATTTACTATACAAAAGTTAAACAAAACAAGTACTACTAACTTAATACCATTGTAAACATTTATACTTTAAACCCAACATTCTCAACAGACCTCTTCCTGTTCCATTTTAATTTCTACCCAAGAACTTCCTTGTACTTTTTAGCGTCTTAAGGGTTCCTTCACTTCTCCTAAAACCAAATTAAGGTGTGCCACATCTCTCAAGAATTCACTTACTTTTCCTGCATGTTCTCCCTATTCTCCAAGGTATGAGATTCATGGGGTTCTTCCACTAGTATCCAGCTAAGGAAACATTCCAACTCTCCTTCAATTCCACACAATTGTGGACTCCCCAGCTCAAGCATGGGCCTCCCTGCATTCTTGCTTAGCGACTGCTGATCAGAAACATTCCTGATAATCCTCTGCTCCTAATCCATAGCTGCTTTTCAGCTCCTGGCAGAATCTCTGTCTGCCTTTATAAATCTGCTTCAGGCTGACTGCCTGTTTCTGTGAGAGATCACACACCTAAACCCCCAAACCAAAAAAAAAACCTCGCTGCTATCCCATGGAAACATGGCACATTTGGGATGTCCCAGATAGAGATTTAAACTAATTAACATTATCTTCAAAACAACCCTTTAATTCTGGGACCCACATGAGTATTTTATCTCTAATGTGGACAACTGCAATCTTACCAGACTCACTAACTCCATCACGAAGCTAAGAGAGGACCACTTGTTTTTTTATTGTTTTCACACCCCCAGCTCCAACCCCTTTAATTAAACATGGACCATCCTTTGAATTGTAATTATCTTATGGGTATTTACCAGTTTCTCAAACCCAGGGTTTTTTTCATTTACATTTAAAAATTAAATTCCCACTAAAAGTTATACTCTTAAAGCATATACATCATAAAATTAGGCATTCGCAACACCTCTGAATGCCCAGAATGCCAAGACAGTAATCTTTCTGATGGAGCCTGAATAAACTGCTTGGGAGTGAGAGAAGGCCAGTAACAAGTGTGTGTAATTTGGGTGGGGACTGTATAAAATAGCTTTGGATTTCCCAATGTTTGACTCATAATTTTCTTCAATCTTTCATGACAGGTAGTATGACAAAAAAGAGAAGTAGGGAGGGTGTCATCAACCAACTGCCAAAAAGCAATGGAAGGGGAAATGCTCAATTATACTTTGTTAGAAATTGAGGAGTAAATGCACATAGCAGCCCCACAATAAATAGCACAAAGGCAGAAACAGTAAAGTATAAATTAAGCAGAAATATTCAAAAATAAATTAAATCACAAAATAAAAGAAGGGAATTATAACCTCCACAGGTTGGGCAGGAGAGGGACGAGGGGATGTCCAAAAATTCAAAACTAAGAAATCCAACACCAACAAACCTGCTTTTGTTAAAACTGGAATCAAATGGCAAACCTACTCACAAGAGGTGTGTCCTTGACTGCAACACTTTAATGAGGTTGCATCCCCTTGATTTTAGCTGTCTTTTAAATTTAATGGCTATGGGTCAGGTTTCCCACATCATGGTAAACCTGGCAGCTGAGGGAGGAGAGGAAAGCCAGATCCAGCAGATAAGTGCCATTTCAGCACTGTTTGGGCCAGGAAGAGTAAAATGCTTCCCCACAGCCCATCATGGTTTCTACAGCGTGGGATCAACCATCTGCAATTAGAATGCACCCGCCCTGCAAAAGGACACAACCCCACAATTAGATGCCTTTTCCTGCAACTGGACCACCTTGACCTGTTCACAGCATACCCCCAATCTTTCAGGCCCCAAACAAACTGCCCAACATGCAATCAATCTCTCTGCAACTCTCTTGATCTCTCTGGCCATTCCCAATCACTCCACACTCCTTACAAATGTTGTCATCCATGACCCACAATCCCTGTCTCCCTCCGCCATCTCCACTTCCCTGCTGAGGTCTGGAGTCTCTCAATCTGGTGTCACCTGAGAAATATAGCCCAAAAATTTAAATCAGTTCCTGCCATTAAATTTGGCTGGACCTCCAGGAAACCCATAGATCCTATTTCCTGTACTCTACTCTTACAACCAGGGTTGGGAGTACAAAAGACTCCTTGGGGAGGGTTGCTCCCACTGACACACATAGTAAATCTTTAGAATGGTTTAACAAAGAGACCAAACTTGGTCTCTTGTAGCTACTCAGTTGACAGCCATCAACTAAAACATCTTAATGTTGCAAATAATGTCATCAGGCCTTGTCTTTTGAATGTAGAGTATGCCTCTGTCAGCCTACCTGATTTGAGGTTAGTTAAGAGGTAGATAGTGCCAACACCCCACTTGCCATCTTAACAATCTACCCACCCAATTTGTGGCAGGCAGGCTGGGTTAAATTCATTCCTATATTTCAGCCCTAAGCTCACAAACACTTACACAGCAAACCAGGCCAATTGTTTAAACCAGGGGCAGAATTTACCCCCTATTGGGGGGGATGTTTAAGTGCGGGCATGCGGAGGCGCACCACCATTTTACATGGTGGGCCAATTAAGGCCCGCCCAGCGTGACATCCATGCGGAAGCGCTATGCGCTCCCTGTGTGGGCAGGGGGCGGGGGGATTCCCTGAGCCAAGAGTGCACTATTTTGCACATGCACACGAAAGACTGCACTCATCTCCCTGGGGCTAAGTGCTGCCTCAGGGAGATCGGCTGTACAATAATAAATGTGAAAAATAGAGAAAAAAATTTCCCTGACATGTCCCCTCATGTGACACTGTCACATTAGTTGGGAGATGTCCATCACTTTTAAATACACTTTAATAACATTTATTAAAACCTACATGAAACCCCATCCCGCCATGGATGAGGTTTCATGCTTTATCTAATTCCCGCCAGGGCTCCTGGCCTGCCTGCCAACCTTAAGGTTGAACGAGCAGGTCCATTAATTAGTTTAATGACTCCGTCAATGGCTTCAATTGGCCATTGACAGGTCGCCGGGCGCACAGCTGATTCTGCTGAGCACCCACCAACCTGAAAATTTAAATGCGGCGTGATGACGTCTGGAGTTCTACCCAACATCATCCCACATCATTTTACGTGTCAGTGAGTGGGCCCTGTCCCCCTCGCCAACCGGGAAATCCTGGCCCAGCAGTTTTCACTACTCTGGCTGGTAGCTGGGCAAGGTAGGGGTACCTCCTTTATGGGCCCCCTGTGCCCATCGTAGGCCCTGCCCCAAGGTTTTCCCACCCTACATTTTCCCTTCCCTGCTGCCCTGTTTATCCCAGCACCCCCACCACCTCCTCGCCCCATTTCCTGGGCCAATCAACCTGGCTTGGCAATGCCCTCCCCAAAACCTATCTTCATATCGGCTCCATTAACAATCACCACTGGGGACTGGATGCAGCCCCAGCTCCCCGTGGCGCTCCTGCGACAAAAGAACTTCTGGCCACCTAATTGGCTGGCAGCTCTCGGAAGCAGGATTTCCTTACCAATGAGGTACAAGTCCAGCCTACAGCTAATTAACCACCTGACCGGTCGAGCTGACAAAGCAGGGGTAAATTCATTCCTGACTTTCACTCTGGGGCAAGGTTACCACCCCCCACCCCCTGTACAATCCAGCCCTATGTGGCAATGGGATCAGTGGGAAGCAGGCATTAAGTCCCTTATGTGAAGGATCTTTATTATATCTGATTTAAGCATGGACAGGAGATGCCTCTTGTTTGTTATTAGTCAATGTGGTGGGTGGTGCACTCAATCTTCTACAACCTCTGAAGAATGCTTCCACTTGCTGCCAGCATTTTGAGGCCTTAGGAGGCCATGTAGCACCTGAGAAATGAACAACTTAAAACACAATTTCTTGGGCAAGACGCCCATGAAGGCTCCTTCAACCAATGGCATTGTGTTCTTGAACAGGAAAAGATTTCATTCAATATCTATGCAAGTTGTCTGTAACCACCATTGCTCCATCAAGCAGATAGATACTTGGTACCTGGAGGCTGATATGATTTATTCATCTGTCACACAATTTTGAGGAATAAGTTTAATAAGTAGAAAAGCTATGTTTAATAGCTTGGTCGCGTGCTCCATCGTGTTGTGTGGCATTATCACCGTGCTAAATGGGATAGATTTCGAACAGATCAAGCAACTCAAGACTGGGCATCCATGAGGCATGTGGGCCATCAGCAGCAGTGGAATTGTACTCGAACACAATCTGTAACCTCATGGCCCGGCATATCCCCCACTCTACCATTACCATCAAGCCAGGGGATCAATCCCGGTTCAATAAAGAGTCAGGAGGGCATGTCAGGAGCAGCACCAGGCAAACCTAAAAATTAGGTGTCAACCTGGTGAAGCTATAACACAGGACTACTTGCGTGCCAACCAGCATAAGCAGCTAGTGATAGACAGAGATAAGCGATTCCATAAGCAAAGGATCAGATCTAATCTCTGCAGTCCTTCCACATTTAGTCTTGAATGGACAATTAAACAACTCCCTGGAGGAGGAGGCTCAACAAATATCCCCATTCTCAATGCTGGAGGAGCCCTGCACATCAGTGCAAAAGATAAGGCTGAAGCATTTGCTACAAATTTCAGCCAGAAGTGCAGAGTGGCTGATCCATCTTGACCTCCTACGGAGGTCCCCAGCATCACAGATGCTAGTCTTCAGCTGATTCAATTCACCCCATGTGATATCAAGAAATGGCTGAAGGCACTGGATAGTGGAAAGACTGTGAGGCCTGACAATATTCCGGCAATAGTACTGAAGACTTGTGCTCCAGGATTTGCTGCACTCCTAGCCAAGCTGTTTCAGTAGAGCTACAACACTGGCATCTACCAGGCTATGTGGAAAATTGCCCAGGGAAGTCCTGTACACAAAAAGCAGGACTAATCCAACCCGGCCAATTACCGCCTCATCAGTCTACTCTCGATCATCACTAAAGTGATGGAAGGGGCCATCAACAGTGCTATCAAACATCACTTGCTTAGTAATAACCTGCTCACTGACGGCCAGTGTGGGTTCCGCCAGGGCCACTCAGCCCCTGACCTCACTACAGACGAGGTGAGGTGAGAGTGATTGCCCTTGACATCAAGGCCGCATTTGACTGAGTGTGGCATCAAGGAGCCCTAGCAAAACTGGAGTCATTGGGAATCTAGGGGAAAAGTCTCCACCGGTTGGAGTCACACCTGGCACAAAGGAAGCTGGTTGTGGTTTTTGGAGGTCAGTCATCTCAGCTCCAAGACATCACTGCAGGAGTTCCTTAGGGTAGTGTCCTCAGCCCAACTATCTTCAACTGCTTCATCAATGACCTTCCTTCCATCATAAGGTCACAAGTGGGGATGTTTGCTGATGATTGCGCAATGTTCAGCACCATTCATGACTCCTCAGATACTGAAGCAGTCCATGTCCAAATGCAGAAAGACCTGGAAAATATTGAGGCTTGGGCTGACAAACAGCAAGTAACATCTGCACCACAAAAGTGTCAGGCAATGACCATCTCCAACAAGGGACAATCTAACCATCGTCCCTTGATATTCAATGGCATTATCATCGCTGAATCCCCCACTATCAACATCCTGGGGGTTATCATTGACCAGGAACTGAACTAGACTAGCCATATAAATACTGCGACTACAAGAGCAGATCAGAGGCTAGAAATCCTGTGACGAGTAACTCACTTCCTGACTCCCCAAAGCCTGCCCATCATTTACAAGGCACAGGTCAGGAGTGTGATGGAATACTCCTCATTTGCCTGGATGAGTGCAGCTCCAACAACACTCAAGAAGCTTGGCACTGTCCAACACATGGCAGCCCACTTGATTGGTAGCACATCCACAAACATTCACTCCTTCCACCACTGATGCACAGTAGCAGCCGTGTGTACCATCTACAAGATGCAGGAATTCACCAAGACTTCTTAGACAGCACCTTCCAAATCCACGACCACTACCAACTTCAAGGACAAGAGCAGCTGATAGATGGGAACACCACCACCTGGAAGTTCCCTTCCAAGTCACTCTCATTGGAAATATATCACTGTTCCTTTACTATCGCTGCGTCAAAATCCTGGAACTTGCTTCCTAACAGCGTTGTGGGTGTACCTACACCACATTGGCTGCAGCAGTTCAAGAAAGCAGCTCACCACCACCTTCTGAAGGGCAACTAGGGATAGACAATAAATGCTGGCCCAGCCAGCAAAGTCCACATCCCAGAATGAATTTTAAAAAATGATCCTCATCAGGATGTAATTTAAAAAGCTGACCTCAAGTAGGATAATGAACAGGGGAGCTGGTAACCACCTTGACAGTTTAGATTCCTGTCCTGTGTCCATTGATCAGAGTAATTTGAATAGGTGATTGACACTAGGTAAGCTACCAGCCCCCAGAAAAAGGATATATTAACAAGTGCTCATTCACAGGGGCCAGGTCCTGCTGGGGTCATATATAAGCGGGGTCCTGGTGAGGTGTCTTGGCGAGGTTCCAGTGCCTGTCGGCAGTTGTCTTCCTCAGGTTGGGCAAGGAGGAGGAGGAAGATAAGATCAGTACACTTCATGCCAAACATTTGTCTGCCATCTGGGACCAGTAAACTGCAACTGTTAGAATTTGTACGCATCTTCTGACCAATTAGTTAATGTATCATATCTAAACTGCTGTTTCTTAATAAATTTAATAAACTGTTTAAAATGACTTATGACTAGTCAACTGCCTATTTAGGTATCTGTGGCCCCCGAATCCCAGAAAATCTTACTACACACACACTCAACTGCAGCGTATTGGCTCTCGCACCTATTCCTCTCAGTCAACCTCCACAAATGGCATCCTTCCCTCCTCCCCGCAAGCCACTACAAATAATCACTCATCTCTGCTTTCTCTCCTTGCAGAGAACACCCAACTTGGCAAGAGGCAGAGACCCAGAGGGATTGGCCTTCCAATGACAGGCACCTTGTTGGGAATGCATGCCCACTTGCTCTGCTGGTAAGGAGGCTACAGATGTCAGCAAGACCTGCCATGAAATCCTGAGCTTCCTGAAGGGACCTTGTGTTGGGGGTCTTTCACCCTTCCAATTGGATCTTGGGCCCGAACTTCCGAGCCCCTGACACCTGCATGACCTTCCGGAGATTTGAATGGCTCTCCAGCCCCACTGTGGGGGGAGTCACTGTGGGAATGCTAGCAAATTTCAGCCTTGATGTCCCCTCTGCCCTGTGGATCAGCTTGTAACTGAGGAGAAGACAGCAGGTACTGCTGCTGGTGTTGCTGCCGATGATGTTGGTGCTTAAGTTGCTACTCCTTTTGCCCCTCATCAGAGGTGCAAGGCTGAGTTGCATAGCATAAAAACATAAGAACATAAGAAATAGGGACAGGACAAGGACATTTAGCCTCTCAAGCCTGCTCCACCATTCAATAAGATCATAGGTGATCTGATTGTTCCCTTAACTTCACTCTCTTGCCAGACTCCCATAACCTTTGATTTTTGTTTCTTGCTTTTTGCATTTTGCTCCCATTCTGTGGTGAAGGCTTGCAACAGGGCCATGCAACTGAGGGTGAGTGAAGTCCAAGGCAGATGAACTGACTTCCAAAAAATTGGCAATCTACTATCAAGTGGTGAAAGTGCACTGTCAGAAGGAGTGCTATGAGCAGCAGTCCCTCAGCTGGCCATGGCTGTAGCTCTTCAGTTTCACTGTTTAAAGCCTTCCCAGTCTGACACTTTCACTGAAGAAACTCTTCCAGTTGTGCACCTGCCTCGGTGACCCTGGCAAATTGCTGCCAGCTCAAGAAATACATACACTGGCTTTTAAAACCAGAATTCTTGATTATAATCAAGAATTAATCAGCTGTTTGCATATTACAATTAATTACCCAACAGCTCCAAAGGAGTTCACACCTCCATGCCTGCACCTGCTTAATAAAACCCAGAAGTGGATCCCGATCTGACTTCACTTTTATAGGACTTGCCTTGCCTGCACCCAAACCTCTCTCGGCAGTTAAGATTCTGCACAATAATTTGGTTTTGATAATGCAGTCATTTTCTGCTGCTGCTTGTCTGCCTTGCGCCATTCTCACACATCCACTATCGCTTGTCCGCAGCCCTTATATGACATCTGTCATCCAAATCCACCTAGGTCGAAACCTCTTTTTGCCACCCTCCACCTTACCCTTTAGAAGAGATTTCTGTAGTTTTTCAGCTCTGATCAAATGGCCAAAGAACAGACATTTTTTTTTTGTACATCACTTTTTAAGAGTTCTTTTTGCTCTTACAAATTCAATAACCTCTTCGCTTGCCTTATGGTCTGTATGTGGAATTTTTAGCATAGATCTTTGGATCGACATTTCAAAGGCCTCTGTTTTCTTCCACGGATCTTTACTTATTGTCCAGGTTTCTGATGCAAACAGGAAATTGGATGGAATGTAGCATTTTATGAGTTTTTTCCTTGTTACAAGCTTGAGTTTTCTTGTTGTTACCACATTCTTCATCTTCACAAAATTACATCTGGCTCTCCCTATCCTTCCTCTAACTTCTGCATCACAGCTGCCATCTTCTGTTATCATTTACTGTAAGCAAACAAACTTATCTTCTTCTTCTAGTGTGACACCATCCACTGCAATCTTCACTCTAGTTTCTTCTAATTTTTCCTTCTAACTACCATTGTTTTCATCAGTTTGATGTTCATACTCAATCCATATTCTAAACTTCTACATTTTATTCCATCTGCGATATTTTCTGGGGCCTCTTATGATTCTGCAATTAGCTCTGTTTGGTCATCGTACCGCAAGTTTGTTATGTTCTTGCCTCCGATGTTTACCCTGCAAAAACATCTAGTTCTCTGAATATTCGTTCAATGTACAGATTGAATAATCTTGGCAATAATACACAGTCTTGTTGTACTCCTCTCTTCACTTGAAACATGTCCAATTGTCCACCTTCAAGCCTGATACTCGTTATGGGGTCCGGATAAATCTCACATCTTTACTGTCAATGTCACATTTCAGCAAATCATCAAATAGCCTTTGGCTACAGGTGCTGCTCTGCCCCTCTGCCAGTGACAGTATTGTCTGAAGAATCCATGACAACTGAGGAGTGTCCTACCACTGTGAAGGACTCTCCTGCCCAGGTGTGCACTCAGGGCCTCCGCCAACCACAGGACAACTGCTAAGGTCATTCAGACTAATGGGGCATCTGAGTCAGTAGCCTGCCTCCAGTGCAGCTACTAGTGGTGGGGAAGTACAAAGATGAAGCACTTGTAAACAGTAAACACAGAAGGGCAGTCATAGGTGAATATTCAGCTGTATGACTTGTGTTTTGTTGTTCCACATCAGTTTAATACATTAATAATTCATATCACATGTTCTTCTTGCACTATGAGTGGTATGAAGTTTGGAGCCTGCAATGCAATCCCAAAAGCAATTGAGGGTAATTGCTCTTTTTTGGAAGAGGCATAGTCCAAAGAGTCAGGAGGGATTCATGTGGTCTGAGCAATTATGTAACTGCTACTTTTCAAGGATATGGAATGAAGACTTTGGCAGACTATTGGAAGCTCCCTTGAATGAGAGCTTCCCTGGCTCCCAAAAGCTGCTGCCCTGCTGGCTCTTCAGCTTGGCCCTGTGGCTGCAAAAGTTCATCCTCAGAGTCAGTGCTGGATTCATCCTCAAATGTCTATTGTTATCCATCCCAGTCATCTTCCTCCATCTGATCTCCCAGAGAGAGAGTCAAATTGTGCAGAGCACAGTACAAAACAACAATTAATGACACACAGTCTCATGCATATTGAAGTGGTTCACCCAGACCAGTCCAGGCCATGGAACCTCATTCTGAACAGGCTGATTGTCCTCTTGATCATGACACTCATGTAGGCATGTCTTCTCTTGTACCCCTCTTCAGCAGGGATTTGAGGATGGCTTATTGATGTCATTAACCATCTTTTCAGAGGGTATCCTTTATCCCCCACCAGCCAGCCATCTAATCATGCAAGGGGACTGAAAAGCCTTGGAATCAGGGAGTGCTGGAGAGTTATGGCAACTCCCAGGATATCTTGCACATACCTGGAGGGTCTGCTGCTGCTGATTGCACAGTAGCTGGATGTTGAGCAAGTGGTAGCCGTTATGATTCACAAAGGATGCCGGTTCTCCTGCAGGTGTTTTGATCAGTATATGGGTGCAATTAATGTAGCCCTGAATCTTTGGGAACACATTAATAGCTGCAAATCCTCTTGCACACTCTGCCTTGCTATCTTGACCCCTTTTGAAAAGTATAAAAGTATGTACACTCCTGAAGAGTACATCCGTGATATGTTTTATGCAGTTGCATGCTGTGGACTGTGACACCCTGCAGAGATCACCTACAGCGCCCTGGAAGGAGCCTTAAGGTTAAATTTAATTTTATTTATTCATGGGATGTGGGAGTCGCTGGCTAGGCCAGCATTTATTGCCAATCACTAATTGCCCTTGTCCAGAGGGCATTTAAGAGCCAGCCAGATTGCTATGGTCTGGAGTTGCCTGTAGACCAAACCAGGTAAGGACAGCAGATTTCCTTCCCTAAAGGATATTAGTGAACCAGGTGGCTTTTTACTACAACTGGCAATGGTTTTGTGGTCATCATCAGAATTTCAATTCAAATTTCACCATCTGTCATGGTGGGATTCGAACCCAGGTTCCCAGAGCATTACCCTGGGTCTCTGGAATACCTCTATGTCATTGCCTCCCCCTACAACAGTCACTTTCAGTGCCACAAGCATAGGATGCACCCCCAGCAAAGTTGGATGCAACCTCAGGGCCAATCATTTCGCAGACAGAAGATACAGTCTCCCTTGAAAGGCAGATCCTTCTTCTGCACTGCACCTCCATTACAGTCAGATTGTTGGATCTTACTCGGTATACTCTGCCAGCAGGGTACTGGCGCCTCCATTGGCCCCTCCTCCTTAGCAAGCCTTGCTGGCCATCAACCCTTTAGGGTCTGCTGCTTGCTCTTGTGGGCGGACACGTTGATGCTGTCTCCAGCCAGCTGGCCTCCTCTACCTTCTTCTCCTCTCTTCATCTGAAGAAGAACCCTCACCTGATATAACAATCCCCATTTGTAAGCAATTTGATTGCTGAGGTGCTGATCACTGGTGTTATGGTCAGTCTGTTAGTGTTTCTTTAAGAACAGAAGGCTCCTTACCCCTGGAAAATTTTGAACAATATGGTTCAGAAAACAACCCAGACAGTCAAAGCTTAACCAATAAATATTAAATCCTTGCTCCACATTCTTTGCTCCATCTTCTGCCTTACATTCCATCTTGGATTGAGAAACTGCTCATTGTGAGTTCCCTGCCTGTCCGTGCAGCCCATACACCAGCTGTTAAAATGCATGGGCTGCTTAAAATTGCAGTACATTGCCTCTTTAATTACTTGAATTTCCCATTTAATTGATGTCGGGTGGACTGTCAACATTTGGATCTGCCTACCTCCTGAAATATCGCAATGCATCGTGATGATGTCAGAAATCCCCCTGATGTCATCACAATCTATTTTATGGCGTATCAGGAGTACCGTGCAACCGCCCTGTGCCATCAAATTCAGCCTCAGGTCTAAATCCAGACCGTGTTTTGCCAATTTCTTCTTCAAGTGTGTTATTATTTCTTTCTATTATGATTTGCAAGATCACTTCAATGGGATAATTCGTTAAACTTACAGTTCTAAAATGATTGCACTCCATTGCATTAGGTTTCACAGGTAACCTAACGAATAATGAATGTCTCAAGCCACTTGGAATGTATCCTTTGGTATATATTTGAACACAAATTTCTGTTAGCACTTCTAATTCTGTTTTGCTGATGTCTTTTAGATGTTCTGTTGAAACCATTGTTGATTGTTGTAAAAACCCATCTGGTTCACTATTGTCCGTTAGGGAAGAATGGTCTGTTAAAAGCCCTGTGAACAAGGACAATTAGAGATGAGCAATAAATGTCCACATCCTGTGAATGGATAAAAAAAAACCTCATCCATAGCTATTCCTTGTTCTTTACTCATCAATTTGAAAGTGCTCTTTACCTCTGATATCATAATGTTTGTTCATTCATTTGCCCCTATAACTTGAGGACTCCCTCAATTTGGATCATCATACAACTCACTTATATATTCTGTCCACCATTTTGTTAATTCAACACTTTCAAACAATGTTTTACCATCTTTGTCTTTTGTGCATCCAATATCTGTTGTTATCCCTTTCATACAAACATATGAATTAGGAACTGTAGTAGACCATTCGGCCCCACAAGCCTGCTCCGCCATTCAGTAAGATCATGCCGGATCTGATTGTGGCCTCAGCGCCATTTTCCTGCCTACCCTCGATACCCTTTGATCCTCTTGTTAGTCAAAAATCTATCTACCTCTGCCTTAAAAATATTCAATGACCCTGCCTCTACCACTCTCCTGGGAACAGACTTAGGAACATCTGAAAGAAAAATTTCTCCTCATCTCCTTAAATGAGAGATCCCTTATTTTAAACTGTGTTTCCTAGATCTAGTCTCCCCCAATAGGAGAAACATCCTTTCATCCTGTCAAGTCCCATCAGGATCTTATATGTTTCAATAAGATCACCTCTCATTCTCTAAACTCCAACCTGTCCAACCTTTCCTCATAACATAACCTACTCATCCCAGGGATTAGTCGAGACAACTTTCCCTGAACTGCTTCTAATGCAGGTATGTCCTTTCTTAAATAAAGAGACCAAACCTATACACAATACTCTACTTGTGATCTCACCAACACCGTGTACAACAGTAGCAAAACATCCCTACTTTTATATTCCATTCTCCTTGCAATAAATGACAACATTCCATTCACCTTCCTAATCACTTGCTGTACCTGCATATTAACATTTTGTGATTCATGTGCAAAGACACCCAGATCCTTCTGTACCTCAGTCACAATTTACAACAGAATCAGTTACATCTGCTGTATCTCCCATTCTTCGACAATAAATATAGATGGCTAACAATGGGGCTTCTACTGTGTGAGGTCCCAGACTCTTCATAGGTGCTGCCCAGATTGTCTTACAAAAGGCAGAATCATCCCAGATTTGCACTAAATTCAGCAGTGGGCAGGAAAAGGATTTTACCTGCCAGCCACAATAGCAGCTTCTCATGCTATGTCGTCCCAAACCTGCCTCATTAATCATGCATTCCTGAGAAACGCTCTCTTTTGATGGCAGGCAGGCTTTGATTTATCCACCATTACCATTACCATTACCTCGCTGCTTCCTTACGCCAGGCACCATATTTAAAGTGTAGCCATGCGCACACCTCTCAGTGCTTCAAGGCAAGGACTGCTGCATGGAAGACAGGGCCCAGAAAGGCAAGAAGACTGCAGCCCCCTGAGCCAGTGACACATCAGTGACGAATGCTTTTTGGATGCTGTGGTGGCCCGCTGTGATGTCCTCTGCCCCCGCTCAGGCTGCAGGAGGGGCAGCAACATCACCAATCCAGGTTGGGAGGCAGTGGCAGGGATAGGTAGTGCCAATGCCCTTCAAAAGAAGACAGACACACAGTGCCAAAAGAGGATGAATGATCTCCTCTGCTCTGCCAAGGTAAGTCACTCTTCTCATTACTCTCAACTCACACACTCACAAACCCATCACACATCCACAGGGATCTCACTCACACACATACACCTTCATTGGCCTCATCCACCCACACATGTCAGGCATACTTATCACCTGGCCTGGCAGGCGTCCTGCTTACACCCTCTCCATCTATCTCATGCAGGGCAAGCAGGTACACAACAAAAGGGAGAGGTCGCAGACTGTTGAAAGAATCAAGTCCTCATGGACTCTGAAAATAGAGCCATACAGCTGGCTGGTGAGAATTTGGACTGTTCCTGTGCTGATAGTGTGCTCAGGGGTGCTCTTCCAAGTGAGGATCCAGCAGTGCAACATCTATCAGACAACCATGCTGTGAGTGATGTGTCCTCTTTCACAGGCCACTGCCATGTACTGATTATCTCTCTTTGCTTTTGCAGGCACATTTGGGAAACAACCAAGGGAGTCCATGACCCAGGTCCTCAACTCAAGCCCCGAAGGCACCTCACAATAGGAATCTGATGAAACCTCAATTGAAGGCCCATCACAGCGCTCACCCACACCCTCCACAAGCACAGAGACACACACCTCGGTGGGAACTAGTTCTACAGTAGCCTTGAGATCACAATCTGGTGAGCAAATCGCACTGTCTGATCTGCAACAGGTGGAAACAGGGGTTCCCCAGGTGTCCAGCACTCAGTGGACTGCTGGAGATCAGAAATCTGCTGAGTCCAAGTCAGATGACGAGCCTCTGGACTCAGTCATACCTCAGTTGCTACAGTTGCAAAAGCAAGTCCAGGAACAAGAGGGAGGGATGCTCGCTGCACTCCTCAGATTGCAAGGCACGATGGAGGAATCTGTCTGCCTTCAAGCTGAGGTGATAGCATGCCAACACACCAAGGTCATCACAGGTAGCAGTCAGCAGGCTGCCCGCAACACCGGTGTGGATGTTGGAGTGCACCAAGAAGTAGTGGCAGGGCTAGGAAGGTTAAGACGATGTAGTTGCACAGCCTGGGACAGGTGTTAATCACTAGTACATAAAGTTCACTATTGTAAATAAACTCCCAAGAATGTCTCCTTGTATATGGCTCCTTGTTATGATGAGCAGTGTTCATGTCACTTAGATGTGAAATCTTGTTTCCTGCACAAGATAAAGGCAGGTGTCTCAGTCCAGGGCCTCTTCCCTGTGCTTTGTGTAACCTTAGGACCAAAGTGATTGTCTGGCTTCACACTCACTGGGCACATTACTGATGCCTGCACCTCAATGGTGCTTGTCATTGCTGCCAGAATGTCGTGGACAGGCATCACAGAGTTCCGTTATTCTTTCTGAGCGCTCTCAGCACATTTGAGGTAGGGCTGGCCCCCATCTCGTCAGCATCTGTGCTTCTGCAGAGGTCAGGTGCTGAAGGCTGACAAAGCAGCAGGTGTATTTAAAGTTTCATGGCTGTATCTCCATGAAGTGACCCTGATCACAGAGCACGAGCGATCTGCCCCCAGACAGACAGGAGTCAGACATTCACAGAGGCTATGTGAAGATCTATGGAGTGTCCTCACTACATGTCATTATCATCCTCCTGCAATCGAGCGACTAATAGGACCTCCACTGTGTCTCCATGACAGGAGCCTTATCACAGGGGGCATGTGGGCTGTCATCAGCCAGACTGGAGTCAAATGTTCACAGATGCAATGTGAGGATCTATGGTGTCTCCTCACTGCATGTCGTCATCATCCTCCACAAATTTAGCAGCTATGAGGGCCTTCTGAGAACACCTGCCTGATCTATCAGTGCAATGACTTCATCTCCAGCATTCTTACCTTCGAGGACCTCCTCACCCTCATCTCCATTGATGTCCTCCTCAGCGGAGGAGATGTACAGCTCCTCTCCCCATTGCATCTCCAGGTTGTAAAGGGCGCAGCAAGTGATGACAATGCATGACACCCTCTGTGGACTATACTGCAAGGCTCCACCAGACTATCTAAGCACCGGAACTTCATTTTCAGCATCCCGATGGTTTGCTCCAGTAAGGTGCGAGCTGCAGCATGAGCCTCATTTTACCTTTGCTCTGCTGCAGTCTGAAGCTGCCGCACATCAACCACCTCCTCTGCGAGTAACCCTTGTCCCTGAGGAGCTAACCCTGTGGTCTCTGTGAACCATGAAAGACACCAGGAACCTGAGACCTACGGAGAATGTAAAAGTCATGGACACTCCCTGGGAACCATGCGCAGGCCTGCAGGATGTATTTGTCATGGTCACACACCAGTTGCATGTTGAGCAAATGGTTGGCATAGTTGACCACTTGTTGCGATGGAGATCTGTGTGCTACATAAGTGCAGTTGATGGCACCTGTACCTGTGAGAAACATAAGATCTGGGTAAATCCCAGGGCTCTTGCATCCTGGCTTCCCTGGTCCCTGGCAAAATGCACAAAGTTGTGTTCCTTTGCAAAGATGGTGTCCATGATCTAATAGCTGCATTTGTGGGTAGAGGCTTGTGATATTCCACAAGGGTCACCTGTGGAGCCCTGAAAGAAGCCACAGTCATAGAAATTGAGCACTGTGGATGACCTCCATGTCCCCGTGGCACCAAATCCTGCAGTAAATGCCAGATGTGACCAACCAGTCCCCTAGAAATGCACAGTCTTCGGCAACACTGGTTCTTGATCACCGGCAGGAATGAAAGGTGGCTTCTATAGGCCCTGGGTCTAGCTAGGTGCCAACCAATGATGGCTCGCTGTGGCTCTTCAGTAGCGTGTGCGGGCACCCCAGCTGCCCCTTCTGCCTGAGGATGCAGCTCCTCCCTCTGCGCAGCAAGGCGCCTCCATCGCTCCCTTCTCCTTTATCTCTGCTCCCTGTAAGTCATGAGGCATACAGCAAGGTCACTAGGCTCCATGCTCCTGATGTACTCCTCCTGCAGAATGAAAGGGAGAGGCATGTGGGTTAGCTTGGATATGCTATGAACCTCTCTTGGTTAAGTCTGAAGGCCTCTTAACGCCTCCTGGAGACTGCTGGCCACCACTTGGATGGTCAGACTTTAGTGCTCTGCATGGCTGGCTGAAACCCCAACCACATCTGCCCCACTCCACCTGACCGATTGGCAGCAGCTTCAGCCATTGGACTGCATGCTGTGCTCTCAGCTCAGGCACAGGCATTCTCCTAACCCACACTGCAAGACTGCACTATTAGCTTGAACCATGGGGGAGACCGGTCTAAACCGAGTTGATGACATTGCAAGGGGCTGTGAGCGCCTCCACCAGTGACTGCTCCATGGCCAACTTTAGCAAGGAGATTGTACAAAGTGCCCAGTCGTCCAACTCTTCTGCAGTCCACAATAACATTCATTAGTTTGCAGTCTGTGCCCATGAGGTGAAGAGCTCTGGAGCACTTAGTGGCACTTTCAGGCCCCTGTGTTGCTTGAGTGGGCAGATAAGCTAGATGTTCAACTCCAAGCATGACAATGTTTGAATGTCTGAACTGTCTCAGCTGCTGAGGAATGGTGACTTTATATAAGGTTTCCCTAATGCATGGTTACTTCCCTATCCACCCCCACCCCACTGCATGTGCTTGTACACGGCCTGTAACCACAGTGCAACTGTTTCCCTCTTGCCCAACTCACCTCAACTGCAGGGCAGTCAGCCAGCTGGGAAAAAGTGACTTGCCTGTGCCCTCGCATGAATACCTGGCATCTCAACCTTGAGGTCCAACAAGCAACCTCGTAAGCACTGTGCAACATTACTGTGTACTCACCCCCTAGTTCCCCTCAAAGTGCAGCTCACCAGCTGCATTCTTGATAAATGCTGTTGTGAAACATGTCGATGTGCAACCGCAGCTCCGTGCTTGGATGATCCAGCATTGGGGGTTAATTCCAGTGAGCTGGGCTTATAATGATTTGCAGATGTATTACAATGAAGTTCCTGATCGGAAACGCATCCCCCCCCATTGACGGGTTGGTTGCAAATGTGTTTCATAACGGCCTGAAACCACTTTTTGGCCTTCCCGCCATATTGTCTGTTTACGCCAGCGGGCATGGAAAGTTACGCCCCCAAGTATCATTACTGTGCTCCCGGGCATATCCCACACCTGGCTGGTCTCTGCTTTTTGTGCCATTGTCCTACTAGCTGGTTAGCATATTCTGCCTGCTCCGCCATTCCCAAACATCGTGTACATTGGAAGGGCCACGCACATCACACCAGCTGGAATCTGATGGGCCCCTCACTTAGTTTTGCGCAACTGATGACTCAAGATCCTGGGATATGACTGCTTGCGTGCAAAACCAGCTACTTGGAGTCGTAACTGAGAGTTGGAGAGTTGTGGGACACTGTTCTCCCCTATTCATACCCTTTTTGACATGGGAGCACGGCTTGCTAGGGGATCAAAGGTATTGGGGTACTAGCCCTTACAAACATATCCCATGTTGAATCATAGAATCATAGGTTTTTTAAAATTAATTTGAGGGATGTCAGACCAGCATTTATTGCCCATCCCTAATTGCCCTTGAGAATGTGAAGGTGAGCTGCTTTCTTGAATCACTGCAGTTCCTGTGGTGTCAGTGCACCCACAGTGTTGTTAGGGAGGGAGTTTCAGGATTTTGACCCAGGCACAATGAAGGAACGGCGATATATTAACATGTCAGGAAGGTGAGTGGCTTGAAGGGGAACTTCCAGCTGACAGTGCTCTCATGTGTCTGCTGCCCTTGTCCTGGATGGTAGCGGTCATGGGTTTGAAAGGTGCTGTTTAAGGAGCCTTGGTGAGCTCCTGCTGTGCGTCTTGTAGACGGTACACACTGCTGCCACTGTTCATCCATAGTGGAGGGAGTGAGTGTTTGTGGATGGGATGCCAATGAAATGAGCTTCTTTGTCCTGGATGGTGCCAAGATTCTTGGAGCTGCACTCATCCAGACAAGTGGAGAGTATTCCATCACGCCCCTGAGTTGTGCCTTGTAGATGGTGGACAGGCTTTGGGGAGTCAGGGGATAGGTTACTCACCATAGCATTCCTAGCCTTTGACTTGCTCTTGTTGACACAGTATTTATATGGCTAGTCCAGTTCAGTCCTGGTTAATGGTAACCCCCAGGATTTTGATAGCGGGATTCAGAAATGGTGATGCTATCAAGGGGTGATGGTTGGATTCTCTCTTGTGGGAGATGATCATTGCCTGGCACTTGTGTAGCAGGAATGTTACTTTCCCACTTATCAGCCCAAACCTGAATATTGTCCAGTCTTGTTGCATTTGGACATGGACTGCTTCAGTATCTGAGGAGTCGCAAATGTTGCTGAACATTGTGCAATCATCAGCGAACATCCCCACATCTGACCTTATGATGGAATGAAGATCATTGATGAAGCAGCTGAAGATGGTAGGGCCTAGCACACTACCCTGAGGAACTCCTGCTGTGACGTTTTGGAACCGAGATGATTGACCTCCGACAACCACAACCATCTCCCTTTGTACTAGGTATGACTCCAACCAGCGGAGAGTTTCCCCATGATTCCCATTGGCTCCAGTTTTGCTAGGGCTCCTTGATGCTACACTCGGTCAAATGCTTCCTTGATGTCAAGGGCAGTCACTCTCACCTCACCTCTATATTTCAGCTCTTTTGTCCATGTTTGAACCAAGGCTGAAATGAGGTCAGGAACTGAGTGACCCTGGTGGAACCCAAACTGAGCATCAATGAGCATGTTATTGCTAAGCAAGTGATGCTTGATAGCACTATTGATTTTGCCTTCCATCTCTTTACTTAACAGCACAGAAGGAGGCCATTCAGCCCATCATGTCCACCCTGGTTAATAGTGAGCCATCCAATCTAATCTCACTTTCAGCTCTTGGCTTTTGGGCCTTGTAGGTTGTACCCCATACCCACTTTCAAAGGTAAGGATATCAGGACAAAGTGTTGAGTTTGGAATTCAGAGGTGATATTAGAATGAGGTTACAGTTAAAGTCTTTACTGTAGGCAAAACATTGGCATCAGAAAGGAGAAGGTAAGCGGGAACTGATAAAATGTTCAGTGAACAGAGGTCCAAACAGGTATGAGATTTTATAGACCATACAGTTAGGCTCTTTTCACCATCAGCTTTAAAAAATAAAACAAGCAAGCTTGCATTCCTATCGTGCCTTTCATGAGCACAGTACATTCCAAATTACTTTACAGCCAATTAAGTACTCTTGTCACATTGTTACTGCGGTAACACATGAGTAGATAGCATAGTAGCAATATCACTGGACTAGTAATCCAGAGACCCAGAGTCATGCTCAGGGGGATATGGGCTCAAATCTCACTACAGCAGCTGATGGAATTTACATTAAATTAAATAAATCTGTAATTGAAATCTTGTCTCAGTAATGGTGACCATGAAACTATCCTTAGCTGTCATAAAAACCCAGGGCTGATTATTTCAGGTGGTGGGGTTTCTGGGCTGGGTTCACAAATCTGACTGCCCCGCAGCCATTTCACACTGCAGGCACAGGCCTTCTGCCCTTCACTCAGGAGGAAAAGAGCTGCTGGTCTATCTGATTGGTTGGCAGCTCTCTAGTCCCTGCAGTGACAAGAGGAAGATGCCTGGGACCAAGCAGCAGGGTAAGTTTATGGGATCGCAGGGCCAGAGGGGAGGAAGGCTTGTGGCAGGGTGTCAGGGTGGAGGGGGAGGTAGAGAGGTCCACTAGCCACTGAACCCTAAGGGAAGGGTGCCCTAAGTCAACAGAAGGCTTCTGATGGAGGCACACTTGGTGCCCGAGGCCTACACTCACTCATTTTCAGGCTTCGCTCATGCCAGGTAAATCACCCTGCCAGCCTAAAAATTGAGGCTGGGTGGCAAATGACATTTAAGTGGCCAATAAGAGCCTCAACTGGGGTAAGGGCAGGCAACCCTTCTGAGGCCTTCCTGCCCCAGAGTAAAATCATTGCGAGTTTGGGGCTGGGGGGAACCCAGAGGGGATACCCCTTCCTTCAATTTCACCCTCCCCTCTCCTCCACTTTTTATTTCCACCTGAGAGGACTGACAGGGCTTTGGTTCATCGTCCCTGTTGTAATATGCCTTTAAGAGATTGTAACATGACATCACTAGAAAGGAAGTATGTCATGTGATCTAGTTTTCTTTTCACTTTTTCTTTTAAGCAGAGCACACACAGATGGCTCTGCTGCTGGTGTCTTTAAGATTTATACCCACATATATCTGTTATCAAGTACCTAGTCTCAATGATCGAACCCACAACATGTTTACCCAATCCCTTATGAATGATTGGTGCTTTTGATGTCATTATAAAAACACGACAATGTGTGCAGCATTAGTTCCTTCCAAACAACATGGTGCTCAGTCTGGCAGCAAGATTAAGTACAGGTACAATATGGTGAACCGTCTTAGATCATGCTACATGGCATGAGATGACCCTCAATATATTGGTGAGACCACAATGAAGCCACAGCATCGGACAGTGCTGAAAACGCAGCGTGCTGACTGTGCAGGAAAGCTTTAAAGAAACAGTGCCTAGATTGCTCAAACGAAGAACTGGTAAGCAGACGGATCCCTTGTGGTGAGATTGCAGTGCATACCCTGTCAGTTCTATGAGTGGGACAGTATGTTAAAAGGGCCAGCACCAGGTTTGCTCGGTTAGGAAAGGCAAGTGACCTGGGTATAGCTGGGATCAAAAACGAGCGAGGGAGAATCAAACAAAAAAAATTCAGAACAATCAGGCCAGAGAAGACTGTGATCATAACAGGCAGAGCTTCAGAAAAGTGTGCAAAAGCAGCTATAGCAACACTCATCCCATGTACAACAGGAGAAGGAAGGTCAAAGGGATATTTCAAAACATAGACAAAGTTTCGCACTTTGAATTGGGATGCAGCTGACCCACTATCTGAATTCAAATCATTTAAACAGACAAGCAAGTCATAAAAATTCACCTAGCAATTGGGAATGACGTTTTACACAGGCTGAACACATTAGGTTTAACAAAAGAGTTCAAGGATCCCCTAAAAATATGGACTACATTGGAAGACTGGTTTAGAATCAGGTTAAACTTCCGTATTCGTCGACTACAGTTCATGTCATTCGACAACGGCCAACAGACTCCACAGACCACTTCATCAGCAGATGCAAAGAAAAGGGTACGTACTGTGATTTTTCAAATGCAGAGCTAGCAGGTAGAATTGTTGAGTTGGTAAGCACATCCACTCCCATGGAAGCATTCCAGAAAGATCTAATAGACAAGCCCAAAACATATGGCATTGAAGAACTACTCAATGATGGATGTTAAGTACGAAACGATCCTTGCAGGCCAACAAGGTTTACAGATCCTAAGTACAATCCCGATTGTTGACACACTCACTGGAACACCCAAACCTAGCACAACATGTGGCCTTCTGCATGCACCAAGGAAATGCCCAGCTTTCCAGCAATTCTGCAAGGCATGTGCCAGAAAGTGCAATTAGTGGCAGCAGTGCACAAAAGTGAAGACTGATGCAGCTACAAAGGGCAATGCTCTGATCCAAATAGATTGTACACAATGGGTACCTTCGAGCAATAAGGATGACCATCTGGTATCCCATCAGAACCATATACATGAGGCGATTGACAAGCAAGAAAATGATGATGTTGTGCATGACAAGACGAAGAG
Source organism: Carcharodon carcharias (assembly GCF_017639515.1). Taxonomy (NCBI): domain Eukaryota; kingdom Metazoa; phylum Chordata; class Chondrichthyes; order Lamniformes; family Lamnidae; genus Carcharodon; species Carcharodon carcharias. The sequence continues at coordinate 161,503,777 of NC_054468.1, forward strand.
CAGTGAACACATGTTTCAATCTCATGAACAATATAGGTGCCGTCACACCGTCCGAAGTGTGTGCCAAGATTCAAATTATTTGCCTGAAGAAAGTTGACAAATATTCATTATTGGTAAAGAATGACTAAAGGGCAAGTGCAAACACACTACTCCTATTTCTGAAAGACATATATCTACAGGCATGGACAACCGTGGCAAAACCTACTACCGTGAAACTTTCAGTGTACGACGGTTCACTAATTCCATGTGATGTGAAGGATCCATATTACTGGAGTATAAATACAATCAATCTGCCCAGCTGTCACAGAAGTTCTATATCGTGGAGACTAAAGGCCCAGCAATCATGGGTCTACCAGCATGCTATGAGCTCACACTAGTGACAATCCATGGAATTGGTCAGACCTCATACAGTAGATCAACCTCAGAAACTACTTCTATCACCTCAGTTCATGACCTAACATCGAAATACCCAGAATGTTTCAACAGCATTGGCAGTTCCAAGGGAACTGGAACATTGCACTTGCAGGGGAATGCAAGTCCTTCAAATGATCTGGTACTTTTTGCGCATATCAAATGCCAGCAACTACAAGAAGTGATGGCGAAAGATTCTACACTACAGAAACTTTGGAAAACCATCATCGAAGGATAGCCTGATTCAATTCAGCATGTCCAAGATCACGTGAGTCCATTTTGGCCTTATCAGGACGAGCAGGCATCTCCTGGGGAGCCATTTTTAAAGGTAGGCAGGTCATCATACCAGAATCTTTGCAACCTGATATTCTTCAACAACTTCATGATTCACTCATGAGTCCTGTTATGAACAGGATAGGGGTCAGTTCAAACAGCAGTTTTCCTCTTACTGCCTGTCTGTAAACAAGCGTTTTGAATTAGTTTGTTTTGAAGAGTAACAATGACATATTTTTTCCAACCTCTTGACTTTCATGCGATCCAATTTTATTAATAATCCACAGCAAACTCAAGTTAGGAGGATTAGCTCAGAATGTTAGATTATTCCTCACATTCAAAATCTGTGAAAGGAGTGTCTGCAACATCCCACTCTGCATTCACACAGTAAAGGGAGGGATAGACAAAAGGAGGTTTACAGTACAAGGACCACAGCAAAAACTGAATATTGGCTCATTCGAGCTCCAGAGTCCCAAAGTCAGAGTCCAATGAGGAATTCTTTCACATAGGCATTTCAAGTCGATTGGCTGGAGACCAGTGTTATAAGATTTACTTTTCAAGTGACGTTGATGTCACAAGATGAAGTGGGCATGCAGAGATTGAGTCAGTTTTGTAGGCGATGGTACAAAATAGAGTCATAGGGCTGCATCTTACCTATGTCGGGCGGGCTGTGTGGGTGGGAGCGGGTGGGGGCGGCTGCGGAGCTGGTCGACGCCTGCAATCGGCTGCGCGCTGCCACTTTACATGGATGGGCCAATTAAGGCTAGTCCTCCCAAAATGCATCACCCCACACTTCTCAGTATTAAGTTCCTTTTGCCATGCTCTGCCCATCTTACCAGCCCATCTATATCGTCCTGTAATCTATGGCTTTCCACCTCACTATTTACAACACCACCAATTTCCATGTCTTCTGCGAAGTTATTGACCATACCTCCTTTATTCATGTCAAAACCATTAATGTACACTACAAACAGCAAGGGTCCCAGCACCAATTCCTGTGGTACACCACTCATCACAGGCTTCCAATCACAAAAACAACCTTCGACCATAACACTCTACCTCCTGCTACTAAGCCAGTTTTGGATCCAATTTGCTAGATTGCCCTGGATCCCATGGGCTCTTATCTTCTTAACCATTCTTCCAAGAGGGACCTTGTCAAAAGCCTTACTGAAGTCCATGTGGACTACATCAATTGCACTAACCTCATCTACACAACTAGTCACCTCCTCGAAAAATTCAGTCAAATTTGTCAGACATGATCTCCCCCTGACAAAGCCATGCTGAATATCCCTGATTAATCCCTGCCTCTCCAAGTGGAGATTAATCTAGTCCCTCAGAATTTTTCCAATAATTTCCCTACCACTGATGTTAGACTTATGGGCCTGTAATTATTTGGTTTATCCCTACTACCCTTCTTGAATAATGGTATCAAATTTGCTGTCCTCCAGTCTCTGGCACCTCTTCTGTGGCCAGAGAGGATTTGAAAATTAGTGTCAGAGCCCCTGCAATCTCCTCCCTTGCCTCACACAGCAGCCTGGGATACATCTCATCTGGGCCTGGGGATTTATCCATTTTTAAGCCTGCTAAAACCACTAACACCTCCTCCCTTTCAATGCTAATTTGTTCAAGTATATTACAGTTCCCCATGCTTGATGTCTACACCACCATCATCCTTCTCCATAGTGAACACAGATGAAAATTAATCATTTAAAACCTCAACTACATCCTCTGGCTCCACGCACAGATTACCACTTTGGCCCCTATTGGGCCACACTCTTTCCCTGGTTATCCTCTTGCCCTTAATATATTCATAAAATGCCTTGGGATTTTACTTTATCCTACCGGCAGTGTTTTTCATGCCCCCTCTTCTCTCTCCAAATTATTTTTTAAAGTACCCCCCTACACTTTCTATATTCCTCTAGGGCTTCCACTGGTTTCAGCCCTCTGTATCTTCCATAAGCTTCCTTTCTTTTTTCCTTTTCCATTCCTATATATCCCTTAACATCCAGAGTTCCCTGGACTTGTTGGTCCTACCCTTCATCTTTATAGGAACATGTTGGACCTGAACTCTTACTATTTCCTTTTTGAATGACTCCCACTAGTCTGATGTAGACTTTCCTACAGGTAGCTGCTCCCAGTCCACTTTGGCCAGGTCCTGTCTTATTATGTTGAAATTGGCCTTACCCCAACTTAGGACCTTTATTTCTGGCCCATCTTTGTCCCTTTCCATAACTACTTTAAATCTTACAGAGTTATGGTCACTATACCGGAAATGCTCCCCCACTGACACTTCTACCACTTGCCCGGCTTCATTCCCTAAGATTAGATCCAGTACCGCCCCTTCTCTAGTAGGACTTTCTACATGCTGGTTCAAAAAGCTCTCTTGGATGCACTTTAAGAATTCTGCCCCTCTAAGCTTTTCACACTAAGACTATCCCAGTTAATATTGGGGACGTTGAAAGCCCTTATTATCCTATTATTTTTACACTTCTCTGAGATTTGCCTACATACCTACTCCTCTACCTCCCCCTGACTGTTTAGACTGCCAGCAAAGTGATTACCCACTTTTTGTTTTGAAGTTCTGCCCATATGGCCTCATTTGAGGATCCTTCCCTCCTTGAGAATACCAACCCTCCTTACTGTGGTAATTGACTCATTGATCAATAGTGCAATGCCACCTCCTCTTTTATACCACCCAGCCCCCCCGCCCCATCACACCTGAAGAATCTATACCCTGGAATATGGAGCTGCCAGTCCTGCCCTTCCCTTAACCATGTCTCTGTGATAGAACAATATCATATTCCCATGTGTTAATCAATGCCCTCAATTCATCTGCCTTACTTGTAAGACTCCTTATGTTAAAATAGATGCAACCAGCTTTGCATTATTCCCTTGTGCCTTAGAAGGCTTATATTTGCTCTGCCTTCCAGACTGACTTAGCTTCTCTTCCATATTTAGCTGTGCATCACCCCCTACTGTACCTCCACTCTATATCCCATACCCTGCCAAATTAGTTTAAACCCCCCAACAAAAGCACTAACAAACCTCCCCACAAGGATGTTGGTCCTGTTCCAGTTCAGGTGCAACCCGTCCAACTCATACACCTTCACCAGAAACAAACCCATTGATCCAGGAAACTAAAGCCCTCACTCCTGAACCATCTTTTCAGCCACGCATTTATCCTCTCTATCCTCCTATTCCTGTACTCACTAGCACATGGCACAGGGAGTAATCCAGAGATTGCAATCTTTGCTGTCCTGCTTTTTAATCTGCTGCCTAGCTCCCTAAATTCTTGTTGCAGAACCACATCCCTCTTTCTACCCATGCCATTGGTACCAATATGAACCACGGCCTCTGACTGTTCGCCCTCCCCCTTCAGAATGCCTTGTAGCCCTTCAGTGACATCTTTGACCCTGGCAGAGGGAGGCAACACATCATCCTGGAGTCACGTTTACAGCCTCAGAAGCGCCTGTCTGCACCCATCATTATTGAGTTTCCTACCACTATTATTCTTGCACTCTTACTCCTCCCCACTTGTGCAGCTGAGTCACTCACAGTGCCGTGAACTTGGCTCTGGCTACATAGGTAGAAAGAAGGATGAGGTCCTGCAATAACGATTTAGGGAGCTAGGTAGCAGATTAGCAGATGAGGCTTCATCCTCACCGTTTTGCAACACAGAAGAATGGTTCTTGAGTGAGATGCACTCTGGGGCTTTCCTGGCTACCTGCCTCCCTCCCTTCTTCTGACTGGTGGTCACCCATTCCCTCTCTGATTGCACTTCCTTAAGCTCCGGAGTGACCACATCTAAAAACGTGCTATCCACGTAACCCTCAGCCTCGCGGATGCACCGCTGTGTCTCCAGCTGATGCTCAAGCTCCGAAACCCATTGCTCAAGCTGGTCAAGCCAGTGACCCTGTTCTTCCAGCAGAGTCAGAATAGATGGCCCAATTGTCCTGCCTGGTCAGAGCCGGCTTCTTTGTGGCTTGCCAGGAGGATGGTAAAACAGCAAACTGCCTTTGCAGCCCAGGAATGTGATATTGAAATGTTCCAAGGGCCAGAGTCTTGGGTTATGTGACCTTCCTTCTCCACAATAACTTTAAAAGTGATATTTATCCATGTCTGGAATTAGTTTTGTTTTCAGGACTGATGATGTCTCAGTCATTATGAGTTGAAAGGGGTCCCATTTATGTTGAGGGTCTAGCATTTGGGAAGCCATTGTCTCGGCAGGCCCACTGATTCCACTAGCAAGATTGGCTTATCAAATGTAAATGGAATTCCTGTAGCTTCCTTTGAAATTGGCCTGAACAGTCCTAGGTTGTCTGTTAGTAGCTCCCTAGGCATAATAAGTTGTGACATTCCAGAAACTTAGAAGTGAATATTTTTTGTTCTTGAGAAAAAGCCCAGTTTAAAAATAAAAAATAGCAATAAGGATAAAGTTTTTTAATATATACAGTGTTGGGTTTATTTTCGGTGTTGGAGGAACCCAACAGATTGAGCGAGGAGACTCCCAAGAGAGACAATCTATTGGCCAGGTACGAACAATGGCATTTAAGTCATTGTCAAGAAGTGTGAGGCATGTCGAGAGCATATGACAAGTCAGCACAAAGAACCATAAAGTCCACATGAAGTTGCTACTCATCCTTGGTCCAAAATTGTGTCCGACCTCTTTCATGTCCATGGCACTGACTTCATCCTCATCATTGACTACTTTATCAAATACCCCATTATTTAACAATTGCACAATAAGTCAAGTACAACTGTCGGCACACTCTAAGCGCTATTTTAAGTTTATTTGATGTGCCTAGAGAGATCATTATAGAAAATGGTCCGCAATTTATTCATAAGCCTTTTCAGGACGTGTAAAAAGTGAAATATTGATCACGCTACTTTTTCTCCTCATTACTCTGGATCTAATGGCCTAGCTGAATGAATGATTCAAACTGTGAAATCCTTAATTCTCAAATGTAGACAGACCAAACAAGATCTACACATTGCAATGTTACATCTGAGAGACACACCTTTAAGGGCAGCGATACCTTCACTGGCAGAGCTCATGTTGGGCAGACCAGTGCGTACCTACTTACCTACTCTTACCCATTCTACTCTCTCAAAAACTAGAGAGCAACTTCTGAAACCACAAAAGAAGATGACCAATGTGCATGTTAAAAATGCAGGTACAGAATTGCCAAGTTTATCATTGGGACTACAAGTTCACACCCAGGATCCCACAGAAGGCAGGAGCCAACCAGCTGAGGTGACCAAGATTTGTTAGGAACCAAGGTCCTATGAAGTCATTACACATGAACGCACAATGGTGAGGCATAACCAAGGACAAATCAGATCCATTCCAGCTCTTCAACCACAATGCAGTCCTATTGCAACTGGGACAAGATCACAAGTGCAATCAGAACAACATCCAAGAATGACAATCCCACTGATCACTGTGAGCAACTAAAGATACCTCCAGACAAGGTTTCTATCACAAGATCCAGGCACATCAACAGATGGTCTTTAAGCTTTAGTGACACATAGATTCACTAGTCAGGCTGCTGCCACTCACTTTGTTGACTGACATGAAAGATGAAATGAGATTGGGATGCCACTGGGATACATATAGGCTGAAGCTGGCAACATCTCTAACATCTTCAGTTCATTGCTGTATCAGAGACGTCACAGTGCCAGGAGAGTGGAATTCATTCTTACTGGAGAAAAGCAAGTGGACTGAACAAAGAACAAAGAAAAGAAAAGGAACCTGCGCTGATCATATTGCCCATCAACTAAAATATTTTGCACTTCTGGGGTCCGTATCCTTCTATTCCCATCCTATTCATGTATTTGTCAAGCTGCCTCTTAAACACCACTATCGTACCTGCTTCCACCACCTCCTCTGGCAACAAATTCCAGACACTCACTACCCTCTGCGTAAAAAACTTGCCCTGCACATCTCCTCTATAGTTTTCTCCTCTCATCTTAAATCTATGTCCCCTAGTAATTGACTCTTCCACCCTAGGAAAAAGCTTCTGACTATCTACTCTGTCCATGCCACTCATAATTTTGTAAACTTCTATCAAGTTGCCCCTCAATCTCTGTCACTCTAGTGAGAACAATCTGAGTTTCTCCAACCTCTCCTCATAGCTAATAACCTCCAGACCAGGCAGCATCCTGGTAAACCTCCTCTGCACCCTCTCCAATGCCTCCATATCCTTCTGGTAATGTGGCAACCAGAATTGCATGCAATATTCCAAGTGTGGCCTAACCAAGGTTTTATACAGCTGCAGCATGACTTCCCAGCTTTTATATTCAATACCCCTGCCAATGAAGGCTGCATATGGTTTTGTCAGGATAGCAGGCTTACACTTGTTGCAGAGTACCGTCGACTGCACACAGACGGCTTTGTAGGCTTACATTTCAATGCTGAGATGTGGAGGCAGCTGAAGCAGTCAGAAGGGAATTAGACTGTTATCTGAAAAGAAAGAATGTGCAGGGTTCCAGGGTGAAGGCAGGAGAATGGCACTGAGGGAACTGCTCCATCGGGCCCCACGACAGCAGTTTCTCAACTCGTTGCCCATCCATCCATGGTGAGCAGGGAGGTCTGAAGTGACCTCACGTCAGTGCAGCAGCTTCCTGTTGTATCTGCGGTCTCCTCTCAGGGCACTCCGGATGAGGGCGGTAGCTCCTCTGCCAGTGACCGTTGCATCTGATGAGGCTGCAATGACTGGGGAGATGCCAGCTATAGAACTGGTAATTCCCTCCCAGGCGGGGCCAGCACAGACTCCAAGGGCCAGAGGACGACCGCCAAGGTCATCGAGGACACCAGGATAGTAGCGTCAGCAGGCTGTCTCAGATGCCACTCCCAGCAAGGGGCAGCACCAAGACGTAGCACCCAGAAATGTAAATGTAAGGCACCTTAGGTATAATAGGCTTTTGTGTTGGCCTGCAATGAGGTCTTCATGAGTTGGTGTTATTTTTAACACCTTTGTCATTTTGTTTTCTTAAGTTCCTTTGGTTGTAATATTAAATTCAGACATGTCACCATGTCTGAGGTTGCCTCTTTTCTTCTGCAGGTGGATGGTTTCCAATAATGTTATGAGTGATTTGTGGAACAGTCAGCTTTATTAACAAGGCCCTTAGTTAATGTTCCTTTCAAGGCAGGTTTTGCACTTAGGTATCGAGTATGGAGCCTGCAGCCCAGGCTTGTCCTGGAGGTCCATATGTGGTGTGCTAGCTGAAGGTTAGTTGCATTAAAGCCTCCCGGGTGTCCCTGCCTCCCTGGAGTACGCCCGGGTCAGCGTCTACCCCCTCAGCATTTCCCTGTGCGTGCTCATCCTCGGACTCACTGCTGGACTCATCGTGTACAGCCGCAGCCACTGCGTCGACATCTTCATCATCCACTGTATTCCTTTGCAGCGCAAGATTGTGGGGAGCGCAGCACACAACCACTATCACCGAGACATGATCTGGGGGGTACCGGAGTGCGCCCCCTGAGCGGTCCAGGCATCGGAAGCGCATCTTGAGAAGACCAACAGCTCTCTCCACCACAGGCCTTGTGGAGGCGTGGCTCCTAATGTACCGCTGCTCAGCTTCTGTTCTTGGATGGCAGAGAGGCATCATGAGCCACCTTCTGAGGGGATAGCCCTTGTCTCCCAGCAGCCATCCATCCAGCCGGGCTGGAGCACTGAAGAGCCCCGGCACCTGGGAGTGTCTGAGGATGTAGGGGCCGTGGGAGCTGCCTGGGTACCTTGAACAGACTTGTAGAAACAGCATCCTGTGATCACACACTATCTGCACGTTCATGGAGTGGAAGCCCTTCCTGTTGACGAAGGCACCGGGCTCACCCGCTGGCACCTTGATGGCCACATGTGTACAGTCTATTGCATCCTGGGCACAGGGGAAGCCAACAATGACCGTGAAGCCTCTGGCTCATTCTGTCTGGCTGGCCTGATCCCAATGGTGAATGAAACTCAATGCACGCCTGAACAGAGCATCTGTAACCTGCTTGACACATATGTTGACAGCTGTTTGGGAGACACCACAAAGATCACCCTCTGACCCGTGGAAGGAGCCAGAAGCATGGAACTTGAGGGCAGCTGTGACCTTTAGAGCCACTGGCATGGGGTGTCCACTCACACAGTTCACAGAGATCTCAGGGCCAATCATCTGATAGATATAGTTAACTGCCTCCCTTGAGACACAGAGCCTCCTTCGGCACTGCATCTCAGAAGTATTGAGGTAGCTACTTTGCCACCTGTATACACTGGCAGCAGAGTAGTGGTGTCTTCTGCAGCCCCTTCCACCTTGGACTACCTCTTGGCCATGAGCCTCTTGTGCCTGTGCCTGTCCTCCCAAAGTTGGCTCCCCTGGAGGCTGAGTGTGCACTCCTGGCCTCCTCCCCCTTCTAGCCCTCCCTTCCTCGTCAGAGGAGGTGCCTCCAGTGGAGAATTCAGCTCCCATTCCCAGGCTAAGGGAAGGCTTCCTGAAACCTGCAGGTCCCAAAAAAGATTCCTCACTGCAGAGTGCTGACCTGAAGGTTGTGAGTCCAGTCCAAGCAGCTGGTTTGAGTTTTGAAGTATTGCAGATCACACGGGAAAGCATCAGTAACTTTGAAACATCATGTACAGTTCATACCATTAAAAATGTAGTCTTTGAGGAGATTTTCGGATTCAGGTAGAGTGACATAGCTCAACAACTTCCATTGGATCGCCCTGAAGAGGAAATGCAGCTTCAGGGAAATCCCGAGGCAATGGTATTTCAGAATTATTTACTTCAATGGAGACATCCAGTATGTCTGTTCTTTATCAATCTAGCACCTCAGGGAAGATGGTTCCACTTTGATTTCAGGTGGATTGACTGGCTGTTGGAGGATTTCTCAACTTCTGAGATAATCCACGTGTTTCCTAACAATCCTGTTTTCCACTTTTACCTGATAAGATAAAGGTCCTGTTTCTGAGACGATTGTACCAGGAACCCATCTCGGTCCAGTTGCAAAATTTCATACAAAAACTGTCTCTCCCACAGTAAACTCTTGACCTTTACATGATTCACTTTCCGACTACCCTGGTTTCTCTCCACAGTCCCCTCTAAATTAGGGAATACTAGATCTTGTCTGAAGTCAGCGCTTCATTAACAATTCTGAAGGTGTTAAGCCAGTGGCCTCATGAGGAGTTGTACGATAGCTGAACAGGAATCTTGAAATTCATGTTTCTAATGCCCTCTGATAGTTTCTTCATGCCTGTTTTAAAGGTTTGTACTGCTCTTTCTGCTAACTTATTCGAAGAGGGATGATACAGTACTATTCAGATGTGTTTAGTCCCATTTAGGTTCACGAATATTTGAAATTCAGTGCTAGTGAAAGCAGTACCATTATCTGACACAATGACTTCAGGTAAACCATGAACACTGAAACTCCAGTGCAGCTTTTCAGTGGTTGTAGACAATGTAGGCAATCTCACTTCAAGCAAGTCCATCCATTTGGAATCCTGCATCGATAGCCACCAGGAACATGGTACCTAGAAATGGACCTACATAGTCTATATGTAGTCTAACCCAGGGTCAACCAGGCCACTCCCATAGATGCAGTGTAGCTGAAACCGGTAACTTCTACTGTTGCTGACATTGGAGATAGTGTTTCACCATTTTTTCTATTTCATTGTCTATATCTGGCCATCAGATATAACTTAGTGTGAGCATCTTCATTTTTGAAACACCAGGATGTGAACTATGAAGTTCTTCCAATAATGGTTCTTTTCCTTGCAAAGGGATAATGACTCTTGCTCCCCATAACAAAATACCATCTTGACAACTCAATTCGGATCTACGTACAAAGAATGATTTAATTCTTCAGGGACTTATGCATTTGACCATCCTTGTAATACTTGCTCACAGACTCTTGCTAAAATTGGATCCCGATTTGTCCAATTCTTTATCTGTCTTGCGCAGACTGGTGAGGACTCCAGGAAATTCAACACAAATACTACCTCTTGAGTTAGTGGAACATGTGTAACACTATTGGGCAAAGGGAGACGACTGAGGGCATCCGCATTTGCAATATGAACACCCGGATGGTGCATAAAAGTGTACTCGTATGCCGACAAAATTAAAGCCCATCTTTGAATTCGAGCAGAGGCTATCGGTGGGATTGCCTTATCTTCACCAAACAACCCTGTTTTGTGATCTGACACTATGGTGAAGTGTCGATCATGCAAATATTGATGGAACTTCTTTACTCCAAATACGATAGATAAGCCCTCTCTTTCAATTTGACAGTAACCTTTCTCGGCTGCAGAAAGGGTTCTGGATACATTATCCTATCAGTCTTTCAGATCCATCCTCCATCTTGTGTGACAATACTGCTCCTAATCCGTAGGGAGAGGCATCACAAATGAGTATCAATTCCTTAGGTCATAGTGCACCAGCAGACACGATGAGTGTAAAAGCTTCTTGACTCTTGTGAAGGCTTCCTCTTGCTGTGCCTTCCAGGCCCATCTGTGGTCCTTTTTCAATAATAAGTGTAAAGGGGTAATTAGATTAGACAAGAATTGACCATAATAGTTTACCCTGCCCAAAAGAGACGAGCTCTGTGGTGTTAGTAGGAGAGGGTGCTTCCTTGATTGCCCTGAGTTTCTCTTTTAATGGATGCAACCCTTGGGTATCCACTCAATGACCCAGATACGTAACTTCCTTAGCTTGGAAGATGCACTTTTCCTTTTTTAAATGAATGCCAGCCTCCAAAAATCTCTTCAGGACCTCTTCCAGGTTTGCCACATGTCCTGTTTTTTGGACCCTGTGATTAGGACAACGTCCAGGTACACTATAACTCAGGGAAGTCCTTGTAGCAAGTTTTCCATGGTCCTTTGGAAAATCATGCAGGCAGAAGGCACATCGAAGGGTAGGTGTGTAAATTGGTACAGGTCCTTGTGCATGTTTATGGCGACATAACTTCTTGATGTGTTGTCCAGCTCAGGCTGTTGATACGCATGACTCATGTCCAGTTTAGTATAGGATCTTCCTCCTGCAAGTTTAGCGTACAGATCTTCAATCCTTGAGATTGACCATTTGTCTAATTTTACAGCCTTGTTCACTGTTAATTTATAATCCCCACAGATGTGAATGGTTTAGCCTAGTTTCAACACAAGGATTATGGGTGCTGCCCATTCTGAAAATTAGACTGGCTATATTATTCCTAACTTCTTCAAATGTCATAATTCCACATCTACCTTTTTTTTTAAGCGTAAGACACAGGTCTTGCCTTAAAAAACGGGTGTTGCTTCAGGCTCCACATATGTTTTAGCTTGTAGACCTTTGATTTTCCCCAACTCATCTCGGAATGTTCTGTCATACTTTTTCAGCAACTCTGGAATTCCTCCTGTCCTGAAAAATTTCTGACCAGTTTAGTTTGATTTCCTTCAACCACTCACAGCCCAGAATGCTAAGTCCATCTCCTGTAACAACAATTATTGGCAGCTGATCTGTTGTTGCCTGTAGGATACGGGTACAGAGGTGATGTCTTTCAGCTGTATTTCTTCTCCTGTATATATTTTTAACTGAGAAGTGGTTTTCTCCAAACTCAATGGCTGGATCCCTTACCTGAGGTACTTAAAGGTGGGTTCTCCCACCATTGTGGTCGATGCTCCTGTGTCAGCCTCCATGAGCAGAGGTTTTCCATTTACTTGAAGGGTAACAGAGATTGGTTCAGTTTTCCTGGCCTTCAGATTGTCTAGGGAATAAATGTCAGCCTCAGTAATTTCTGGCTCACCTTGTGCACTTGATTTAACTTGACTTGCTGTCTGAATGCTGCCTTGATTGAGTTCTGCACTGTTTAACAACATGCCCTTTTTTGTGGCATTCTGCCTCTTCAAATCTACAGACTTTGCTGCATAATTTCCCCCACAACTGTTACACTTTAACTTCTGGGTTACTGCTGAGCTGCTTCCAGTATTTCTTTTTATTTTTCTAGCTGTAGAGACCGTGTCCCGCTTCGCGGTCGCCTCCCTGGTCTTCTCACCACGCCCGGCGGCAGGTTCCCGCCCTAGCTGCAGAACGGCTCCATGTTGCACACTCTGCAAAGCCTGTATGTCCCTTTCAGCACTCTCCATTGCTAGTGCTATCTCCATGGCGTGCTTCAGGTCTATCTCAACTTCTGCAAGCAAACAGCGCTGAATAGCATTGTCATTTATGCTGCAACCCAAACGATCTCACAACATGTCACTTAAAATATCACCGACGTCACAGTGCTCCATTAATTGTTTTAACTCCACAATGTACGTTGCGATCGACTCATCGGGAGCCCTTACTCCAGAATTAAACTTGAATCTTTGGATGATCACTGAGGGTTTAGACTGAAAATGTCCTTTCACAAGGTCGACTAGGTGAAGGACCTGGAATTTGGCATGATCAGAGCTATAAAGCTATAGATTAGGTTTATCTTTTGTTCCCGCAGACACTTAGAAGAATTGCCTTCTGCTTTCCCTCTGCTGTTATTTCATTAGCCACAAAGTAGAAACCTAATCGCTCAACGTATCGACTCCAGTCCTCAACGGGTGTGTCATACTGGTCAATTCTGCCGAAGAGAGGCATTGCTGGAGAGTATGCTTCTTTTCTTCCTTCCCTTAAAACGTTGGAATTCTCATGGTCGCGAGGCGAGGTGTGTTGGTGCTATTTATCCTCATTGCCAGTTGTAATAAACTCGGAGTGCAGGACTAGTTTCCTATTAGAAACAGGAAACTTTATTTACAGACTCCAGATGAGACTATATGCTTGATCCAAGACCAAGGCTAAAAAACTCCTCCCCTAAGATTCCCCCTGCTTAGGACTGATTTGTCTATACAGTCACATGATTCCCCAGAACAGTAAGAAATGGGTTAATTTACAATCATTACAATGACGGAGAACGATTTTAAAAGGCAAACAGCTACCATGTTGTGGCTTTTCATTACCTGAGGGAACAGAACAGCAAGGTGTGCAATGGGCCAGCACTGGCCTGGACAGGCATGCCTAGAGGGCCTGTATTTTTCTGAAGCTGCCCTTGACACGTTGACAGATGCTATGTCCAAGAGGAGAGTTGTGCTCTTCCCTCCTTTCAGAGGAAGAAATCCTTCCAGAGCAAGAAGGCATGGTTAGAGGTGGCTGCAGAGGTCAGCATTCAGGGATCCAAGCAGAGTGAGTGTCCATAGTTCTCCTAACGTCATCAGATCAAGTGGTCAGTTGCAGTTATGAGAGTTCAGCAATCTTCAAAAAGAAAAGAAGAAAAGGAAAAGAGTAAGTAAAGTGAGCATTGGCCCTCTAGAGAGTGAGAATGGGGAATTAATAATGGAAAATAAGGAATAGGCAGATGAACTGAATAGATATTTTGCATCTGTCTTCACTGTAGAGAATATAAATAACATCCCAGGCATAATTGTGAAACAGGAGGTGAAAGGGAGGGAGGAACTTAAAACAGTTACAATCACCAGGGAAAGGATACAGAGAAAATTGTTAGAACTAAAAGCTGACAAGTCCCCAGGACCTGATGGATTTTATCTTCGTGCATTAAAAGAAATGGCTACTGAAATAGTAAGGCATTGGTTTTAATTTTGCAAAATTTCTGAGATTCTGGAAAGGTCTCATCAGATTGGATAATAGCAAATAACTCCTCTATTCAAGGAAGGAAAGAGACAGAAAACAGGAAACTAAAGGCCAGTTGGCTTAACATCTGTTGTAGAGAAATTGCTGGATTTTATTATTAAGGAGGTTATAGCAGGGCACTTAGAAAATCTCAAACCAACCAAGCAGAGTCAGCATGGTTTTGTGAAAGGGAAATCATATTTGACTTTATTTCAGGAAGCAATGAGCAACACGGATAAAGGGAAACCTGTGGATGTGCTGTACTTAGATTACCCGAAGGCATTTAACAAGGCGCCACATCAAAAGTTACTACGCAAAGTAAGAGCTCAGTGTAGGGGGTAACATATAAGCATGGACAGAGGATTGGTTAGCTAACAGGAAACATTGAATACGGATAAATCGGCCTTTTTTTGGATTGGCAAGACGAGGCAAGCTGGGGCCTCAACTATTTACAATTTATATCAATGCCTTGCATGAAGGGGCCAAATGTATGATTGCGAAATTTGCCGATGACACAATGATAGGTAGGAAAGTGAGTTGTGAAGAGGAAATAAGGAGTCTGCAAAGAGACATAGATAGGTTGTGAGTGGGCAAAAGTTTGACAGATGGAGTATAATGTGGGAAAATGTGGACTTGTCCACTTTAGTTGGAACAATAGAAAAACAGCTTATTATTTAAATGGAGTGAGATTGCAGATGTCTGAGGCACAGAGGGTACTGGGTGTCCTGATACATGAATCAGGAAAAGTTAAAATTCAGTTACAGCAATTCATTAGGAGGGCAAATGGAATGTTGTTATTTATTGCAAGGAAAATTGAATATAAAAGAAGCGATGTTTTGCTACAGAAATGTTGTACAGGGTGTTAGTGAGACCACATCTGGAGTGCTGTGTACAGTTTTGGTCTTCTTATTTAAGAAAGGCTGTAAATGTGTTAGAAGCAGTTCAGAGAAGGTTCACTCGACTGATACCCAGATTGAAGGGTTTATTTTATGATGAAAGGTGAAGAGGTTGGGCCTGTATCCATTGGAGTTTAGAAAATTGAGAGGTGATCTTATGAAACATATAAGATCCTGAGGGGACTTGACAGGGTGGAAAGGTTGTTTCCCCTAGAGGGAGAGACTAGAATTAGGGGACACAGTTTAAAAATAAGGGATCTCTCATTTAAGACGGAGACGAGGAGAAGGTTTTTCCCTCAGAGCCTCAGAGGGTTGTAAATCTTTGGGATTCTCTTCCTTGGAGGGTGATGGAGACAGGGTCAATGAATATTTTTAAGGCAGAAGTAGATAGATTCTTGACTAACAAGGGAGTCAAAGGTTATCGGGGGTAGGCGGAAGGTGGAGTTGAGGTCACAATCAGATCAGCCATGATCTTACTGAATAGTGGAGCAGGCTGAATGACCTATTCCTGCTCTTAATTCAATGTTTGTATGTTCACATATGGTTTACAGTTGTGCACAGAGTGCCACTGAGATTTGCAACATCTCATGTGCATGCAAAACTTGAATTGATGAGAGAGGGCAGCTTACTCAAAAAGCTGTTTCTCTTCTTCCTGTAGGAGAAGAAGAATGCATAATTAACAAGTGATATCTTGGATTGGTGGTGGTTTGCTGCAGCTCCACACACTGATCCCCTCTGGACGCAGCCCTGAAGATAGCAAGAGTGCCATCGTGCCAAGTCAATGGCAATGGTTAGATGGCAGGTCGTCAAGAAGAGGGTCATTTGATAGTTCAATCTACAGGTGAAGGAAATGGAGGTCAGTCCTGCCCATTGGCCACTGTGGCTAGATAACCACTTCATCTATTGGATTAGTTGTGCTGAGGTATCTACTCAGTTGCCTGAGTTCTTACTACCATCTCCTTGCTTTCCACTACTTTCCTGCTTTCCACAGGACCAGTTATAGAAATTAAGGAAGAAGCAGAAGCTCAGTCGTCGCCAGCTTCCTTGGCAGGGA
This sequence comes from Carcharodon carcharias, assembly GCF_017639515.1. NCBI lineage: Eukaryota > Metazoa > Chordata > Chondrichthyes > Lamniformes > Lamnidae > Carcharodon > Carcharodon carcharias. The sequence continues at coordinate 161,520,010 of NC_054468.1, forward strand.
GCAAAGTATCTGAGGCCGTACTATCACATCATTCCTCTACACCCTCCGCTAACACACGCGTTCACTTCAGTTGGGCCTCAGCCTTTCTTAGAACAAGGTGCATTGGGTAAACCGCACATTATGAGTTATCAACAACAGGAGGGTGCAGCAGAGTTAGCTGTGGACAGTCATCTTTAGAGGATGGAGGACAGACACAGGCAGCACTGTCTGTATCAGAGTGCCTCAGTTGGAGATTGGTGAGAGAGAAAGTTTGCTGGAGAAGGGAAGAGGTGACCCTTCCATTTTCTATCATTCCTCAGTAAGAAGTGCCATGGCCTTGGTAAGTAGGACCTGGTAAGTATTTATTTTGTCCTTAATATTCTTTAAACTAGAGGAAGTAAAGGTAAAGGGTGTAATTTAAGGGTGAACATGTGTGCTGGAAATGTCTTCAGCTGCAGTTACTCGAAGTCTATGTTTCTGAGCTGGAGCTGCGCCTGGAGTCACTGCGGAGCATCCACAAGGATGAGATCTTTGTGAATAGCATGTATAGTGAGGTGGTCACACCACAGATAAAGAGTGCACAGGCAGAAAGGGAATGGTGACCACCAGACAGAGTAAAAGCAGCAGGCAGGTAGTGCAGGAGTCCCCTGGATCCATCTCCCTCTCCAACAGATTTTCCATTTAGGATACTGCTGGGGGAGATGGTTTTTCAGGGGGATGCAGCAAGAACCAAGTTTGTAGCACCACAAGTGGCTCAGTTGCACAGAGTGGGGGAAGAAAGAGTGGGAGAGCAATAGTAATAGAGGATTCTATTGTAACAGATAGATATTTCTGCAGCTGCAGATGTGACACCAGGATGGTATGTTGCCTCCCTGGTGCTATGGTTGAGGATATCACTGAGCGGCTACAGGACATTCTGAAGTGAACAGCCAGAGGTTGTGGTTCATATCGATACCAATAACATAGTTAAAAAGAGGGATGAGGTACTGAAAGCAGAATATAGGGTGCTAGGAAATAAATTAAAAAGCAGGACATCAAAGGTAATAATCTCAGGATTGCTCCCAGTGCCATTGAGATCAGGAATAGGAGAATAGATCAGATGAATGTGTGGCTGGAGAGATGATGTAGGAGGGAGGGATTTAGAATCCTGAGATATTGGGACCCATTCTGGGGAAGATCAGGCCTGTTCAAGATGGATGAGTTGTACCCCAGCAGGACCGGGACCAATATCCTCACAGGGGTATTTACTAATACTGTTTTGGTGAGGGGGGTAGGTTAAACCAGATTGGCAGGGGGATAAGAACCTGAGCAGGGACACAAGAGAGGGAAACAAAGATAGGGATGAATGACAGAAAAGTGGAAAGCAAAAGTGGAAGACAGAGAAAACAAGGTCTGGAAGCAAATAGGCCATAGTACAAAAAAAGTGTAAAAATGGTAAAAAGACAAGTCTAAAGGCACTGTATCTGAATTCAAGGAGCATTCACAATAAGGTAGATGAAATAACAGTGCAAATGGATGTAAACGGATATGATATGATTATGAATACAGAGACATGGCTGCAGGGTGACCAAGGTTGGGAACTGAATATCCAAGGGTATTCAATATTTAGGACGGGTAGGCAAAAAGGAAAAGGAGGTGGCATTGCATGGTTAGTTAAGGATGACTTCAGTGCAATAGGGAGAGAGGATATTGGCTCAGAAAATCTAGAGATATAATCAGTGTGGATGGAGCTAAGTAGCCACAAGTGGTGGAAAACATTAGTGGGAGTTGTCCATATGCCTCCAAATAGTAGCGATAAGGTAGGGGATGGCATTAAAGAGGAAATTAGAGCTAAATGTAACAAGGGTGCTACGGTAATCATGGGTGACTTTAATCTACATATAGACTGAGCAAACCAAATTAGTAATAATACTGTGGCGGACGAATTTCTGGAGTATGTACGAAATGGCTTTTTTAGACCAATATGTCGAGGAACCGATTAGGGAACAGTCTATCCTAGATTTGATATTAGACCGTAAGACATAGGAGCAAAAAGTAGGCCATTTGGCCCATCGAGTCTACTCCGCCATTCAATCATGGTCGATAAGTTTCTCAACCCCATTCTCCCGCCTTCTCCCCATAACCGTTGAACCCCTTATCAATCAAGAATATTGTGCAAAGGGAAGGGTTTAATTAATAATCTTGTTGAGTGGGGTCCTTTAGGGAACAGTGACCATTAGGTGATCGAATTCTTCATTAGGATGGAAAGTGATGGATCTGAAAGTAGGATCTTAAATCTTAACAAAGGAAACTACGAAGGTATGAGGCGTGAGTTGGCAAAGATAGATTGGGGAACTTACAATGGATAAACAATGGCTAATATTTAAGGAATGAATGTATGCATTGCAACAGTTATACATTCCTTTCCGGCGCAAAAACACAACAGGAAAAGCAGCCCAACCATGACTAACAAAAGAAATTAGGGATAGTATTAGATCCAAAGAGGAGACATATAAAGTTACTAGAAAAAGTAGCAAGCCTGAGGATCGGAAGAAGTTTAAATTCAGCAAAGGAGGACCAAGAGATTGATTAAGAGGGGAAAAATAGAGAATGAGAGTAAACTTGCAAGGAGTATAAAAGCGGACTGTAAAAGCTTTTATAAGTATGTAAAAAGAAAAAGATTAGTGAAGACAAATGTAGGTTCCTTCCAGTCTGAAATGGGAGAATTTGTAATAAAGAACAAGGAAATGGCAGAGCAACTAAGCAACTGCTTTAGTTCTGTCCTCACAGAGGAAGACGCAAATAATTTCTCAGAAATACTAAGGAACCAAGGGTAGAGGGAGAAGGAGGGATTTAAGGAAATTAGCATTACTAAAACAATAGTGCTGGAGAAATTAATGGGACTGAAAGCCTATAAATCCCCAGGGCTCGATAATCGACATCCCAGTGTACTAAAGGAGGTGGCCTTGGATGTGCTGGTTGTCATCTTTCAAAATTCCATAAATTTTGGAATAGTCCCAGCAGATTGGAGGGTGGCAAATGTAACCCCACTGTTTAAAAAAAGAGGGAGGGAGAAAACAATGAATTACAGACCAGTTAGCCTAACATCAGTAGTAGAGAAAATGGTAGGATTTGATAACAGGATATTTAGAAAATATCAACAGGATTAGACAAAGTCAACATGGATTTATGAAAGGGAAATCATGTTTAACAAACCTACTGGAGTTTTTTAAGGATGTAACTAGCAGAATAGATAAGGGGGGTGGGCAATGGATGTAGTGTCTTTGGATTTTCAGAAAGCTTTTGATAAAGTCCCACAGAAGAGATTAGTGTGTAAAATTAAAGCACATGGGATTGGGAGTAATACATTGGCATGGATTGAGAATTGTTTAGATGACAGGAAACAGAGATAGGAATAAATGGGTCTTTTGCGGAACGGCAGGTAGTGACTAGTGGGGTACCGCAGGGATCAGTGCTTGGGCCCCAGCTATTCACAATATATATCAATGATTTGGAACCAACTGTAATATTTCCAAGTTTGCAGATGACATGAAACTTTGTGGGAATGTAAGCAATGAAGAGGGTGTTAAAAGGTTTCAAGGCGATTTAGACAGGTTGAGTGCGTGGGCAAATAAATGGCAGATGCAGTATAACGTGGATAAGAGTGAAGTTATCCACTTTGGTAGGAAAAATAGAATGGCAGAGTATTGTTTAAATGGTGATAGACTGGGAAATGTTGATGCACAAAGGGACCTGGGTGTCCTTGTACACCAATCACTGAAAATAATCATGCAGATGCAGCAAGCAGCTAAGAAAGCAAATGGTATGTTGGCCTTCATTGCGAGAGAACTTGAGTACAGGAGCAAATATATCTTACTGCAGCTGTACAGGGCCTTGGGGCAGGATTTTCTCTTCGTTAGGCGGGCGTGGCAGTGGGCCCAGGAGCAGCCGCGACACAGACCACTGCCCTCGATCGGGCGCTGACCACAATTGCATGCTGGCTGGTCGATTAACAACCAGCCAATGTGAAAGGTGCGCTGAAAGGCTCAGCTCTGCGGGGGTGGGGCAGGAGGGGGGCAAGCGCTGACAGCTCCCTGAGGGCACAGCGCTGCCTCAGGGAGCTGAACATTTGGACAAAGACAAATAAAGATTTAATAAATGACATAACCATGTCCCCACATGTGACTCAGTCACATGAAGAAGGACATGTTTAAAGTGAAGTGGAAAATTATTTTGTGTTTTTTACTTACCGCTGGAAACCTCATCCCTTTCAAAAATGCAAAAAATTGCAAAGGCCGCCTGGCCTATTCACCCACCGTAAGTTTGGGCAGCAAAAAATACAAATTAATTAATTGCTTCAGGGCCTTAATAGACCTGTTAATTGTCAGCAGGCGGGCTGCCCACACTCGTGCGCAACCGCCAACAAAAGATCACGAGTGTGCGATAACGTCAGGCACTTGCCCAACATCATCATGTGTGATTTTATGCTTGAGCGGTTCAGGAACAGGCCCACCCTACAAAGGTAAAACACTTCCCCTGAAGCATTATGTGCAGCTTTGGTCTCCTTAACTGAGAAAGGATGTACTTACTATAGAGGGAGTGCAGCAAAGTTTCACCAGTCTGATTCCTGAGATGGCAGGATTGTGGTATGAGGAGAGGTTGGACCGATTCACTAAAATTTAGAAGAGTCAGAGGAGATCTCATTGAAACATATAAAATTCTGACAGGGCCGGGCAGACTAGATGCAGGGATGATATTTCCTCTGGCTGGGGATCTAGAACAAGGAGTCACAGTCTCAGGATATGGGGTAGACCATTTAGGGCTGAGATGAAGAGAAACTGCTCCACTCAGAGGATGATGAACCTACAGAATTCTCTACCACAGATGTGGAGGCCAAGTCACTGAATACCTTCAAGCAGGAAATAAATAGATTACTGGACTTTAAAGACGCCAAGGGGAGAGTGCAGGAGCACAGCATTGAGATAGAGGATCAGCCATGAGCAGGCTCAAAGGGCTGAATGAACTACTCCTGCTCCTATTTTCTATATTTCTATGCTCCACTGGTGGAGCACACAAGGCGGGAATTCCTGGCACATCAGAGGCAGATGAGTTTCTGAATGTCGGAGATTCCTGAGGCATTGTGGAACAATGGGTAGTCAATGGAAGAGTTCATGCAGCACAATGTGCATCATTATGACTAAGGAATTTAAGCACATGAACTCTTTGATTGAGACGATGGCCAATCTCATGGAGGGCCATATGCAGCACCACTCAGAGTGGAAGAAGCAGGATGACATGCACATATAGAGTGAGAGTCTCTGTAGCATTGACACTCGGTGTTGCCGATGGCACAGCATGTGAGGAGTGGATGCCAGCTGTATCCCAACTAATAGCCTAAGCCAGCATACCGTCCCTGCTGCAAGATTCCGTGACACAGGCTGCCCCTGCAATGATGAAGGCGCAGCAGCCACTGGAGGAGCTCCCATGGGCACCTCCATGACTAGGACAGAAATCACCAGCGTATCAGCTGCGAGTTTTATAAGGTGCCAAGGCCTTTTGAGGGAGAATGGTGGCGATGGAGAGCCGAGTTTTAGTCAGTGTGAATGACAATGCAGTTTATTCAGACTTATGTGCTTACTGGATAATTTCTCTCTCTGACGAAAGGTCAGTGCCAGAGTCATCTGGCAGCTGCTCAAGTGAAACATTGTTGAATTGACATGGCCTTTGCAGCCATGCTAGCCGGCTGATCATCGTGAGACCTGGGACAGCCTCGGCAGACTTCGAACAATGCCTGCACACCGGGCTCCTTGGCAGCACCCTTTCATCCTTCTCTTTCTCCTCCTCTCCATCCTCCTTTGTGGAAGCATGGTGCTCCTCTTCTCTATCCAGCTCCAGACCTCTTTGCATAGTCACGTTACGCAGCACGCAGCATATGACCAGAAAACAAAATCCCCTGGCTAGCTCATACTGGAGGACACCACCTTGTTTGGGGAACGTGCTAGGCCTGAGCTCTAGTGAAGAGGTATTTACATAAACCTAGTTTATTTACACTATTTACAATATGTACATGGTGGGTTACTGAAATGGCACATCTCCTTCAAGAACTGCCTGTCTGCTGTAAAGATAAGCTAGCACAAGACTGACTGACTGATGTCTGTGCTACATCATCATCTGCATCATTTTAAAATTCATTTTTGGGATGTGGGCTTCACTTGCTAGGCCAGTATTTATTGCCCATCGCTACTTGAGAAGCTGGTAATGAGTTGCCTTCTTGAACTGCTGCAGTCCATATGGTGTAGGTACACCCACAGCGCTGTTGGAGTGGGAGTTTCGGGATTTGACCCAACAGTAAAGGAACGGCAATATATTTCCAAATCAGGATAGTGAGTGGTCTGGAGAGGAACTCCGAGGTGGTGGTGTTCCCATGTATCTGTTGCCCTTGCCCTTTTAAATGATAGTGGTCATCTGGTGCTATCTAAGGAGCCTTGTTAAGTTTCTGCAGTGCATCTTGTAGATGGTACACACTGCTGCTACTATGGACTAGTTTGTGAGACAGCTCACGCAATTTTGGCACAAGTCCTCAGATGTTAATAAGGACTTTGCAGGGTCAACAGGGCTGAGTTTGTCATTGTCATTTCCGGTGCCTAAGTCGATGCTGGGTGGTCCATTCAGTTTCATTCCTTTTAGGCTTTTTAGCTCATTGATATGACTTGAGTGCCTTGCTAGACCATTTCAGAATCAACCACATTGCTGTGGGTCAGGAGTCACATGTAGGCCAGACCAGGTAAGGATGGCAGATTTCCTTCCCTAAAGGGCATTAGTGAACCAGGTAGGTTTTTCTTAACAATTGCCAATGGTTTCATGGTCATCATCAGACTTTTACTTCCAGGTTTATATTGAATTCAAATTCCACTATCTGCCATGGTAGGATTTGAACCCATGTCCCCAGAGCATTACCCTGGGTATCTGGATTACTAAACTGGTGACAATACCATGACACCACTACACCACTGCTTCCCCTAGATTAGCATATATATGGGCAGCTGCTGGGAATAACCTTTTATCTCCAGCAGTCACCCACGGAGTCTGGGTGTTAGCCTGAAAAGGTGTGGCAACTGGGGCTCTCACAAGATGAAGGAAACATGGCAATTGCCTGGGAACAAAATGCAGACCTGCAGGATGTGCTACCTTTGGTCACAGACCAGCTGTAGTCCAAATGCCAAAAGTCACATCTTAACAGCTTGTCCATGTCCAATTTTTAAAAGTATTAAAGTTATTACCGGAGTCAGAGTCATTTAACTGTGATATGTAAATGTCTCCACCATTTACAGTGCAACTAGAACCAGGAGGGAGGGACTTCACTTAAATGCCTTATAAATACACAGAGCAGGCTCACAGGGCTCTGAGCAGTAAATATTTTTTTTTAAATACAGTTTTTCATCTTCCCTGCTGCTTTGGGAAATGGAATCAATCTCTTTCCTAATTATATATCCGCAATAATTTTGAATGTTTAAATGACACCCCCCACCCCTCAAAAATGTAGATCAGAAACTCACACTTGTCCTTGGTAACCAACAATGCTAAGGGTGTAAATAAGAACATTTTATCACAACATATTTCCCTTATTTGCATTACTTTTTTTGGAAGTTTTTCAGGCATCCAAGGCAGTTGAGTAAAACATTTGAACAAAAAAATTAGGAGCTTGAGTAGGCCATTGGACCCATTAAGCCTCCTCCACCATTCAATAGGATCATGGCTGATCTTCTACTTTAGCCTTTCTACACTAGCTCCATATCCCTTAATACTCTTAGCATCCAAAAATCTATCCACATCTGTCTTGAACATAGTCAACAACCGAGCCTCCACAACTCTCTGGTGTAGAGACTACAAAGATTCAGAACCTTTTGAAAGAGAAAAATTCTCCTAATCTGAGTCCTAAATGGCTGACCCCTTATTCTGAGTCTGTGACCCTAGTTCTAGACTCCTCAGTCAGGAGAAACGTCCTTCCAGCATCTATTCGGTTAAGCTCCCAAAGAACTTTATATGATTCAATGAGATCATCTCTCATTCTTCTAAACTCTAGGGTTCTATAAACCTCATCTCTCAATCTCTCCTCATAAATCAATCCTTTTATTGCAGGAAGCAGTCTAGTGAACTTTTGGTACTACTGAATACCAACACTTCCCAGTCTCCTATCATTTAAAAAATATTCTCCTTTTCTATTTTTCCTACCAAAGTCAACAACTTCACGTTTCTCCATATTGCATTCCATCTGCCACATCATTCTTGCCCACTCACTTGACCTGTCTTTAACCTTTTTCAGCGTCTTCTCCTCAAAATTCATCTTTCCATTTAGCTTTGTATCATTAGAAAACTTGGATACATTACTCTGTGCCCTCAGTTAAATAAATAATTCATATAAATTGTAAGTAACTGAGGCCCAATCACTGATCCTTGGGGTACCCCAATAGTTACAGCCTGCCAACCGAAAAATTACTTTATTCCTACTCTCTGTTTTATGGGCATTGACCAATCCTTTATACATGCTAATATATCACCGTCAATCCATAAACCCTAACTTTATGTGATAATCTCTTGTGTGGCAGTTTTTGAATGTTTTGTTGAAATTCCAAATTCGCTACATCCACTGTTGTCTAATTATCTACCCTGTTAGTTACAACCTCGAAAGCTTCCCTTTCTAATCTGTGTGAACTCTGCACAATGATATTAAGATTCTCTAGCTGCCCGTTGCCACACCCCCAATAATAGATTCCAGCATCTTCTCTCGTATTGATCTCAGGCCTATGGTTCCCTATTTTATCTCTCTATCCTTTCTTGAATGGTGGGGTTATATTTTCTATTTACCAATCCATGATAACCATTCTAGAATCTAGGGAATTCTGGAAGATCAAAACCAAAGCATCCACTATCACTGTAGCCACCTTTTTAAAACTCTTTGCTGTTCCTGGGCAGGGTGGAGAGGGCAGGACAGCAATCCTACCCAATCCCCAATTAAAGGCAACTAAGGTGCTAAGGAGCTCATTAAGAGCTTGTTTATGGGCTGTGTTGAGATTTTCTCAAGGTTCACAAGCTGTATGCGCTGTCTGAGGCAAAAGCAGATGGGTACAAAATGGGAAGCCAATCATAGTCATCCCAGGGGATTACCTCTGTGTTACAAACCTTTCAACAGCACAGTGTGGAGGTACCCAGGCATTGCTAAACAGGTGTCCTTGGTACTGCACAGATATTGGGGAGAGTGGGCAGTTAGTACTCAAACAGTACAGAACACCATCATCCTCCTACCATCACAGGGCAAAAAGAGTCAGGATCCAAGCAACCAAGGACACTGGGCTACCAGCTGAGCACAAGGAAAGCAACAGCTGGCAATGTTAGCATGAGTCTTAGATTTTGGATCCAGTGCAATGAGAAGCAATGCTCTGCACAGGAAGGGCGGAGCCCTGGGTATCAAGAGGCCAGGCACAAGGAGCAGGAAGGACACATAGGCCATACCCTCCCTTAAGGTCTACAGGTGAAAGTGGAGCTACCAGAGATGACCAAAACCCAGTGCCACAGGAGATTGCGTTCTGCAAGCAGATAGTCACAGATGTCTGTGCCCTTGTCCCTGGAGATTTCATATCTTACTGCACTGGTCACTATGTCCCTCCAGTAGCCATGTAAGTCTCTGTGGCCTTGAGCTTCGTTGTCTCTGATTCCTTCAAAGAATCAGCTATGGACTTCAGTGGCATCTTGCAAACGGCTGCACACCTCAGCATCTCACAGATCATTGATGCCCTATTTCTGAGAGCCGGTCAGTATACTCAATTCCAAACAGATGGGGCCTCGCAGTGAGAGTGGGAAGTGGGTTTTGCTGCTTTTGCTGGTTCCCCCCAAGTACAGGGCATCATCAGTTGCACCCATTAAGGCACCAAGTGACTGGCGAGTGAGAGCCATCGACAGGAAGGGCTTCCACTCCTTCATTGTTCAGTTGGTCTTCGACCACAGTAAGAGCTCCCTCCATGTATGCACTCACTTTCCTGGCAGCTGCCAAGATCCCTTCATCCTTTGGTAGTTCAGACTGCCTCAGATCTTCACTGAAAACCTGAAGAGGCTACTGGCAGGACATAGTGACCAGTGCAGTGAGATGTGAAGTTTACAGAGACCAGGGCACAGAGGTCTGTGACTATCTGCTTGCAGAATGCAGTCTCCTGTGGCGTTGGGTCTTGGTCGCCTCCTTTGGTAGTTCAGGCTGCCTCAAATCTTCAATACAATCCCTAAAGACCATGGATGGATCCTAGGAAACATAGGATACTCCTTGAAGAGATGGTTACTCACCCCAAGAGAAACCCAGGCAGAAGCACAGAGGCCATCTTCCCTGTAGGACAAGCATTGACCAGGCCATCAGGCTTCTAATTATGTGATTCAGGTGCCTCGGGAAGTCAGATGGCACCCTCCAATGGTCTCCTGCACATCCTCAGTCATTGTAGTTGTCTGCTACACTCTCCATGACACAGCCCTCCATTGAGGTATATACCATGAGGATGATGAGGCCCTGGTACGAGAACGAGGAAGAACAGGAGGTGGAAGAGGAGGAGAAAGCAGAGGGAGTAGATGCAGAATACTGAGGTGCCCCTGCTGCACGAGGAAGTGTTGGTGACTGGCATGGGTCTCAAAGGTCTTGTCAGGATGCCATAAATATCAGGTATCATTTGATTCATGAACATTTAAACTGAGTACCTCTGAACCAGAATGAACGGCATGATATGGAACTCACTGCAGCTCCTGTGCTAACACATCGATTGAAGACACAGTCTGGAACATTTAAACTCTTACCGCCAATGGAGGAAGCACATCTGGTCACAGGCTTTGCCCTCACCATAGGCAAAACCTTGAAATCCTCAAACCAATTTTCATGTCACACCAGCAATAAAAGATGTCTCAAACATGTGGCTTGATGTCATTAATTTTACAGTGATAAGAAAGGGAAACAGTGCATAGAGACAGTGAGAAAACGCCCTGCTGGCCCACTCTGTGCTTTTCGCAATGCAGTGGCCTTCACATTTGTCCAGTCCTATGCGGTGCTCCCGCTGGGCCTTCAGAGAAGATGGTGGCCGCCTGGCCACTTGTCTTTGCCTGCGGTTAAAGTGTAAGTGTTAGTTGTCCTCGTCCTGGAGGTGCCTAATGCTGCTGCACTTGCATCATTGTAGAGGCAGCCTCTATCACTTGGCCCTGCTGCACAGATGCTCCTTCTGTAAGAGGGGCCAAGGAGGCCAAGGATGATAAAGGTGTTCTGTGGGAGCTGGCACCCTCATCCTCCTCCGTAACATCTTCAGGCCTTGGCAGGCACACTGGATGGCTGGAGGAAGTCACCAGCTAGGACACAATTGGCATCCACTCCAAACGGCTCTGCACCAGTAGAGCCATTGACCTCTCCATTCTACACAGTGTGTCTTGCACAGATCGTTGAAGGTGACAAGACAGATTGAGAGTGTAGCAAAGCATATGGGATCTTGGGCCAGATAAATATAGGTATGGGGTACAAGTCAGAAACTCATCACTGTATAGCCCATACACATCCCTGCAGATTTGCTCACCTATATCCCACTATTTGGATGTCTTTAGAATACCCCCTGTAAATTATTAGGTTACAAACAAGAATATGAATTGTTAAAATCTAATTTTGTTATAAGAAACTAACAACTAACCTTGTAGTTAGCTAACATTTGACTTAATTAGATACCCTTCTGTGTGGGATAGAGAAGTGGGAACACATAGAAGTAGGGCACAGTATAGAAAAGATGCCAAGTAAAGGGATTCTGGGAGCTTGTGTCAAGTTTTAAAAGAGCTTATTCATAGCAAAACGGACAAGACCTTGAAAGCTGTCTGTGAAAAACTACATGTCTTTCTTTACCAGCTAAAGAACCATGGCATATAAAAACATTGAGATACAAAGGACCTTACATACGTAAATATATAAGTTTGGCAACAGTCACTTAAACTATTCCTGACTAGCCAAGGAAAGTGTCCTTCCACACAGGGCTGAAGAGGATTGAGGTGACGGAGTGGTTAATTGGATAACAACCAGAATAAATAACACCCCGAATTTGCCTTCTTCATGGCAGAGGGAAAGGCTATCTAGAGACAAGATCAAAACAAGAGACAAGGGACAGAGAGAGAGAGAGAGCAAGAGAGACTTGAAGACCAGAAGACCAATGCTGTGAGAAAAACCATTTTTTGCACTCTGCTGCCTAGATCCTGTCAAGGGAACATATTCCGCATTAAACTGTAAATCACTGCTCAATTTTGTTGACAAAGTTCATCTGAGAACTTAATAAATTTGTCTTTACTTTGTCTCAATAAAGTTGATTCATACCAAAGTTTTGCTGCCAAGTCTGTTCCTGCCTTAAAGGGGTGCAAAGAACACAAAATCTCACACTGACGACCGTGCTGCAGGACTTGGTGCATCGTGAACACTCTTTGAGAGAAGGGCAGAATCTCAACTTCTTGAGTCTGGGCAGCACATGTCTCAGGAGGGAAAACCCTTTGGGTGAGTGTGGAGACCTTGAACGATCAATGATCAATGACACTTACATAAGAATAAGAATAAACAACAGATAAAGAGTAGACAAAATATTATTTAAAAAGAAGTGTTAAACAAGTCTTTGAACAGAAATTAGAGTTCATCCAGTAAGCGAGGAGTTACAAAGTGGGAGGGTGAGACACCAAATTATTTTCAGCGCTCACTTTTGCGCTCAGAAAGATAAGATTATTGACCAGAAAAATCAGGAAACAGAGTGACTAAACCAGGGAGTTCGAGATTTGGAGCTGTGCAAGAAAGTGTATGAACACTTTGTTGTTGCAGCGACATGTCTCTAATCTGGCTGTTAGTGCAGTTGTGTTTGAAGCTAGAAACCAGGAGGAGGATGAATGTTTAAAAAAAAATACTATGCCCAAACAAACTGTTGAGAGGACAGTTTAAAAAGTAAAAAAAGACAAGGGCCAGAACTTTTCTCATGTCGGGTGGGCTCAGCAGGAGCAGGTAGAGGCGGTCGGGAACCCGCACATCGCCATTTCAAGCAGGCGGGCCAATTAAGGCCCGCCCAGCGTAATGCGCATCTCCCGAGATCAGCTGGAAGGGGCAGGAGGGGGTGGGAGGCCAATGTCCGCCCAGTCCAATGGTCACCCAGCGGCCGTGCTAAGGCTGCCATTGACTTCACAGATCAGCAAGGATGCAGAACGTTGTTGGAGAACAGGGCAGGCAGGAGGGCAGGTCAGCGGGACAGTCGGCCCTGAGGCTTTCAGACGAGTGCCTCGCTGCTCTCCTGGAGGAGGTGGCAACACGCCTTGATATCTTTGTCCCAAGAGATGGGAAGAGGAGGCCCCACCACCTAACCAAACATGCCTGGGAGGATGTGGCATCAGGGGTCAGCTCCCATGACGTGATGAAGCATTTTACTGACCTTCTGTGATCGGGAAGGGTGAGTACCATGTTGGCATAGGTCACTTAACATAGCAGCTAGGTGCACCCACACCCCCAATCCCTTCCCCGCCTGGACCTCAGAGTTCTTCAAGTGTGAATGGCAAATGTCATGGAGGCAGCATCTGGACAAGGGGTTGAACCCTGGCTGCTTGGAATGAGTGCTTTGCGGCTCCAGGGTGACGAATTGGCTGGGCCCTGTGAGGTGTTCCTCAGGTGGGGGTGGCCAGGCGGCAATGGCAGTGCAGGTACAGGGTGGATGAATCAATGCTCCTCTATTCTTTCAGGAGAAGACAGCCCACAATAACACAGAGAGGCTGCGGACTGGCGGAGGACCGCCCCATCTTCTAATCCTTACCAGATACAAGCAGGAGGCACTGGAGCTGGAGAGGCACTATGCACCTAGATCAACCGGCCACAGTGAGGTTGGGGTGCCACCAGGAGGTAAGAATGCACTGAGGTCAGAACCTGTCATTGCAACCATTCCACTGTTGACTATATATTGATTTCAGCCTTCAACATAGAGTTCCCATTGATAAGGAAAGACGAGGGCACCCTGATCCTGGTGCCTGGCATGCACAGTAACAGCATAACTTCAACTAATCACATGTCCTTGTTCTTCCTTTCAGGATCACCAGAAGACCATCGGGGTCAGGAGCCTGAAGGACTGCTGCTCACCCCTGAGGACACGGAGGATCTAAACGCACCAGCGTCACACCCTTTCAGCCAGGCAGGCACCAGCGCAGATAGCAGCACCTTGGCAGGAACAAGATCGTCAGCTAGTGTCTCGGTGCACAGCGGTGAGGCCACTTCACACTCATTTGAGGTGCGGGTGGAGACAGAGAGTGCCCATGGCGCCAGCAGATGGAGGACTGCTGGGGACCAGGAACATGCTCAGTCAGTGGCTGATGATATGCCTCTGGAGTTGTCACTGAGGCAGCAGATGTTGGAAGTCCAGCAGGGTGTAGGGGAGGATCTGGCGGAGATACATGAGGGAATGCGTGCCATGGTGTCCATGATGGAGGAGTCCATGCGGAGCATGAACAATGCAATGACCCTCATGGTCGAGCGTACAGTCTCTTCCATATAGAGAGTGGCGACTCTCATAGAGAGGCTCGTCCAGCAGCTCAATCAGGGCTTCCTGGGGATGCACTCAGACCTGCAAGCCCTCACAGCAGCATTGACTCGGGTAGTCACTGTCAATGTGGGAGATGGATTAGGCACTCAGTATCCCAGCTAGGTGCCCATCCATCAATGGTGAGCAGGGAGGTCCAGGGCAACCTGACATTGGTGCACGAGCTGCTTGTTGTCTCTGCGGGCTCCTCTCAGGGCGCTCTGGATGAGGGCAGCAGCTCCTCCGCCCCTCTGCCAGTGACCATGGCATCAGATGAGGCTGCGGCGACTGGGGAGATGCCAGCCATGGCACTGGCTGCTCCCTCCCAGGCGAGGCCAGCACAGGCTCCACGGGCCAGAGGACGCCCATCAAGGTCATCAAGGCCAACAGGACAGCAGAATGAGCAGGCTGTCTCCAATTCTGGGGCCAGCAAGAGGGGAGCACCTAGACGTAGCACCCGCAAACATAAATGCAAATCACCTTTGGCAATACACAGCTGAAGGAGCATTGGATCAAAGCCTTCCCAGTGTCCCTGCCTCCCTGGAGGTTGCCCAGGTTGGTATCCATCTCCTCAGTGTTCTCCTGAGCGTACTCATCCTCGGACTCACTATTGTCTGCTGCCAGAGCAGCTGTGTCAACATCATCTTCCTCCACTGCGTCGCCACTTTCCAGCTTCAGATTGTGGAGAGCACAACATGCAATCACTATCAGTGACACACAACCTGGGTGGTTTTGCAGTGCACCCCCTGAACGGTCCAGGCATCGGAAGCGCATCTTGAGAAGACCAATGGTTCTCTCCACCATATGGAGGCGTGGCTCCTATTGTACCGCTGCTCGACCTCTGTTCTTGGATGGCAGAGAGGCATCATGAGCCACCTTCTGAGGGGATAGCCCTTGTCACCCAGCAGCCATCCATCCAGCCGGGCTGGAGCACTGAAGAGCCTCGGCACCTGGGAGTGTCTCAGAATGTAAGCGTCATGGAAGCTGCCTGGGTACCTTGCATAGACTTGTAAAATCAGTATCCTGTGATCACACACTATCTGCTTATGGAGTGGAAGCCCTTCATGTTGACGAAGGCACCAGGCTTACGTGCTGCCACATGTGTGCACCCTGCACGCGGGGGAAGCCAGCATTTGCTGTGAAGCCTCTGGCTTACTCTGCCTGGCTGGCCTTGTCCCAGTGATAGTGAATGAAAGTCAATGCATGCCTGAACAGAGTGCCTGTCACCAGCTTGACACAACTGTGGACAGCTGACTGGGAGACTTCGCAAAGATCACCCAGCAACCCCTGGAAATAGCTGGAGGCATAGAAATTGAGGGCCACCATGACCTTCAGCGCCACTGGCATGAGGTGTCCATCCACACAGTTGGAGCTGATCTCAGGGCCAATCATCTGACAGATGGTGGTCATTGTTTCCCTTGAGAGGCGGAGCCTCCTTCGGCATTGCATCTCAGACATATTGAGGTAGCTGCATTGCTGCCTGTAAACCCTGGCAGCAGGATAGTAGCATCTTCTGTGGCCCCATCTGCCTTGGACTTCCTGTTGGCCCTGTGCCCTTTGTGCCTGAGCCTGTCCTTCCACAGGTAGCTCCCATGGAGGCTGAAAAGGGACACCTGGCCTCCTCCCCCTTCTGGCCCTCTCTCCCTCCTCAGAGGAGGTGCCTCCAGCAGAGACAATCCCCATTCCCAGGGTAAGGGAGAGCTGTCTGATACCTGAAAGACCCCAAGTGTTATGACTCCTCCGGAGTCCTGAACTGAAGCCTGTTATTTCTGTCAAAGCAGCTCTGAAGCGGAATGAAGTTGTCCTGTTCATACAAGCAAGTAATCTAAAGTTCTAACAACTCACATTAGCAAGCCCACTCACCCCCCTTATCCCGCCCATGGATGAGGTTTTTGAAAATGTGGCCTACCCGCCTGTCCATGCGACACCCTGAAAATCACATGGGCTGCGCAAAATG
Source organism: Carcharodon carcharias (assembly GCF_017639515.1). NCBI lineage: Eukaryota > Metazoa > Chordata > Chondrichthyes > Lamniformes > Lamnidae > Carcharodon > Carcharodon carcharias. Next base: position 161,536,513 of record NC_054468.1, read on the forward strand.
GAAATCAGTTGCTGCCTTGAGGACCTTAACTGGCCCATTAATTAATGGCTGGGCGCCTCCAAACTCATAACGCACCCGCCTTCTGAAATATCACGATGCTGTGCACTGACGTCGGGACACATGTCCGACATCATTGCATGTCAGTTTACACAGATGCATGTCGGGCTTGCACCACACGCCAGCTGTAAAATCCTGGCCTAGGAATTGAAACCATAACTTAGATGTTCAGCCTCTGTGCCAAGAAAATGCTTTAAAGATTGTTCAGGAGGGAAAATGGCTAGGAGAAGGAGATGCATGTTAAAGAGCCCATAGCAATAGTTAAAACCACTATGAGAACGGATTCTGTGCTATTTCTGTTTTACAAGAATGATAACTGGATTCTGTTATCATTGTGAGAGAGTTTTGGAAGCTTCCACAAATTAATGTCTGTCCTTAGGTCTCTTTTCAGTAGAACTGAAAGTCATTAGCTCTTTGCCTTCTGACCTTTAATGTTGACAGAATAATTTCTTAATTGTCCTAATTATTTTTGTGGGAAATTTGTGTCACATGTTTTGGTTATGAACTAGATGAAAGCTGTGTGTTCCTCAGACTTGGAAATGGGAACATAAAACAAATGTTGGCACTTTGAATTCATCACCCATTACAGGAATCAATATTTTGAACAAAAACAGAATTACCTGGAAAAACTCAGCAGGTCTGGCAGCATCGGCGGAGAAGAGAAGAGTTGACGTTTCGAGTCCTCATGACCCTTCGATCAATATTTTGAAGTTGCACGAAAGTATGTTTGTTTTAATTAAAGATTGTATGGCTAGAATTGGAAAGATATAAATTAACGGCCCCCAACCAGCTCTACCTGTCCCACCCACCCCCCATTAAACCAGTTTATATTTCACCAATTTTCTATTTTGCCTTAGTTCTGATGAAGAGTCATTCGGACTCGAAATGTTAACTGTGTTCCTGTCCGCAGATGCTGTCAGACCTGTTGAGTTTTTCCTGGTATTTTTGTTTTTGTTCTGGATTTCCAGCATCCGCAGTATTTTGCTTTTATATAAATTAACGTTGCTGGTTTGTGAGTTATTTTTGTTTCAATTTATTGTTGCAACTGTGGTAGAGGAAAAGCTTGTATTGTAAGAGATAAGCTCCTGCCTTGAAAATGTTTGGCAGGAAGTCAATTTGGACTATTTAAAACATTTTGCTTCTTTTAAAGGAGAAAAGGGAAAATCAAAAGATTTAACGGAAAGATTTTGTTCCTTTTCTACAGTTAGTCTGTAGTGTTGTCTTTTTAAGAAGCTGGTGTTCATCTTTAACTCTATTTGGCCTTAGAATGTTGAATGTTTTATTTACCTGTGAAAGCTAACATTTCCTGTAGTCTTTTATGTCTATAGTTTTTGCAGTCATTTGAAAAGCTGCCCAAGAAACAACTGCAGAATGACATACATATATATGAATTAGGAGCAGGAGTAGGATATTCAGCCCCTCGAGCCTGCTCTGCTATTTGATAAGATCATTGCTGATCTCACTGTGGCCTCAAAGCCACTTTCCTGTCTATTTGCTGTACACTTTGGCTCCCTTGTCAATCAATAATCTACCTAAACTAGCCTCAAAAATACTCAATGACCCGGCCTTCACTGCTCTCTGCGGAAGAGAATTTCACAGGCTATTGCAAGGGGAAACATCTTCTCAGTATCCATCAGAATCCACCCTGTCAAGTCCCCTCAGAATCTTATGTATTTCAATCAGATCATCTCTCATTCTTCTAAACTACAATGGTTATAGACCCAACCTGTCCAACCTTTCCTCATAAGATAACTCCCTCATCCCAGGAAAGTTGAGTGAACCTTTTCCAAGCTGCTTCAAGTAAGGAGATCAAAACTGTACACAGTGCTCCAGATGTGGTCTCATCTGTAGTATTGATGTGTTCAGGGTTGAAAGGGTTAATGTATGGGACTGGAGAAACAGTACCATCCACATCATGATGTAGGAGACGCAAGACCAGGAGTCAAGAGAGAGAATGCTCATGGCTTAAACTGAGTAACACCTAGTCTTGTATATCTGTATATAGTTATATATATCCAATAAACCAGTTATTGTTCAGACATACCTATGTCTCAGCAATCGTTCCTTAGCCAGTCACAACCAACATACAACATGGTGGCCACAGTGGCACCTGCTGTGAAGGACCCAGAAATCACAGAAAAACAACTTTAAAAAGGTTTACAAGTCTGACCAAAAAGGTGCCAAAACTGAAGACTTCAGTAAGCGTTGAAAATCTCCAAAAGGCTCCAAAGAAGACGTGGAGACAGAGAAAAAAAATCAACTGTTCAGCTTACTAGGGGCTGTACCACAGCACGTGGTGGTCCATGAAAAATCCCAATCCAGCAGCAGAGTCAAAGAATTTAATGGCAATCGAGGAAGGGTGAGCAAACTTTGAAAAAGACTCAAAATCTTCAATTTAATGGTGCAATTATCAGGCAGCATTGGACAAATTCCACTTTACTGAGCATGGGTTTTGATACATCCTTCAATCCGGTTCTGAGTTCGACACCATTACATTTGGTGACCTGCAAGGCAGCAATTGAAAAAATTGTTGCTTAAACACGATTCTCCAGTGGGAGGAAAGCAGTGAACAGAGCTTAATAGTAACTTCTAGTATCCATAGCAGGCATCATTGAAAGACTGATCATCATGGGAAAGCTCCAATACTGCAACAGAAATTTAAAAAATCAAGGCAAACCTCCTAAAAGCTTAAAGCAGCTATGGATTCCATATTCACATTGCCTGAGCGATTTGGGCATATGGAAGAGTCAGATTAAACATAGAATGGAACACTGTGGAGGAAGAGATTTTTAAGAATCTTCAATCCAGAAGCAATTCTGAACAAGCCTGAGGCTGAACAAATCAATATATTATTGTACTGTATTGGAGCTGATGATGTTATTGTAAGAAAAGGCATTAATGAAACATCAGACAAATTCGAAGATGTCTTAAAAGCCTTTGATTTGTGATGAAAGTGTAATAATTTTCGTAATATTTTTCTGGTTTATTGTGAATTAGGTTTATGGGGGTAAGTATAGTTGGGTGTGTCTGTGTGATTTCATTGCATTTGGAGTGCAAGCTTAAAATCATCAAAAGAAGCTAGGTGCTTGACATGCTAATAAGTAAACATGGATGCTGGCTTAGCATGTATGAAGGGAATTAGCATTTTTAAATAAATGAAGGGATTATTTGGATTTCAAAGGGATCTTAGTCTGTTTACAACTAGGCAGATAGGCAGGGCTAAGGTGTGTGTTTATTTTTCCATAATGTTACAGACAATGATGGCAGCATGAAAGTTTTTATATTATGAGGAAGGTACAGTTTCAAATATTTGTGTAGATTTTACATATTAAAATGAGAGAAAAATATATAAAGCAGAATGAAAGGCTATGTGGAATGAAGGCCATGGAAGATCTATCAGGAATGTGTGAAATAGTCTTAATTAGGCCTCCAGCCATGCGTGCATGACTGCTATGTAATGAAACTAAAGTTGGGAAAAAGCCTTTTGGAATTCCACATTCAAGTGGGTATTGGGTTGACTTGCTGGTTCTGTTTTAAATCTAAAATCTATTTTGGACTGTTGTCTTAAATGGGGTGTAACTGGGGGTCATGTTAATTAGGAATTTTAGATATTATTATAGTAGTAAGTAAGTGTAGTCATATGCAAGTGCTTGAATCCTTTATATTTTGTTAATAAATATTTTAATTTAACTTTTAAAATCTCTAAAGGTCTTTGTGGACTTATTATTCCTGAAGGCAGTGCATACATCTTCTCGTAATAAATACAAATTGCAAAACTGTTGTGAGAGCACAGAGTTTGGGGGAGTCAGACGGTGAATTAAACACTGCAGGGTTCCTAGCCTCTGACCTGCTTTTGTAGCCACAATATTTACATGGCTAGTCCAGTTCAGTTTCTGGTCAATGATAACCCCCAGGATGTTAACAATGGGGTTCAGTGATGGTAATGCCATTGAATGACAAGGGGCAGTGATTAGTTTCTTCCTTGTTGGAGATGGTCATTTCCCAGTACTTGTGTGGCGAGAATGTTACTTGCCACATGTCAGCCTATGCCTGGATATTATCTAGTTCTTGCTGCATTTGGGCATGGACTGCTTCAGTATCTGAGGAGTCGCGAATGGTGCTGAACATTATGCAAACATCAGTGAACAACCCCACTTCTGATCTTATGATGGAAGGAAGGTCATTGATGAAGCAGCTGAAGATGGTTGGGCTGAGGACTCTACCCTGAGGAGCTACTGCAGTGATGTCCTGGAGCTGAGATGATTGACCTCCAACAACTACAATCATCTTCTTTTGTGCTGGGTGTGACTCCGACCAGTGGAGAATTTTCCCTCTGATTCCCAGTGGCTTCAGTTTTGCTGGGGCTCCTTGATGCCACACTCGGTCAAATGCGGCCTTGATATCAAGGGCAGTCACTCTCATCTCACCTCAGGAGTTCAGCTCTGATTTTCGGCAATTCTATATTTTTGCGTTTTGTTTCTGCTTTGCTCTCGATTTTAAGTCTACAGTGAATATTTAAAGTTATTTTGTATTAAATCTTACTTGGAAGATATTGATCTTAGCTCAGCTATGATTGTGCTTTGATTAATGAACAATAATAATCAGTAATGATCTGATTTCCCAGACCTTGGGCGGAATTGTCTCATATTTGCTCTAAGTGCGGTAGTGGGCAGGTAAAAGGATATTTAACCCACCAGCAGGCAATGGTGACTTTTCACTCTGTATCATCCCAAACCTGCTGCATTAATTATGCATTTCTGGGAAACACACCATTTCGATGGCTGGTGGGAGCTTATTCGCTGGCCATGCCATCACCTCGCAGCTTCATCACACTGGGCATCATATTTAAAGTGCAGTCACGCAAACACCTCTCAGTGCTTCCAGCCCATGACTGCTGCATAGGAGACATGGCCCCAAAAGACAAAAAGACTGCAGCCCCCAGGTTCAATGACACGTCCCTTGAGCGCCGTTTGGAAGTAGTGGAGACTTATTGTGATGTCCTATACCCCCGCTCTGGCTGCAGGATGGGCAGCAACATCACTAGCCTGGCTTGGGAGGCAGTGCAGCAATTGGCAGTGCCAACGCCCTGCAAAAGAGGACAGCCACCCAATACCGGAAAGGGGATGAAAGATCTCCTCTGTTCCACCAGGGTAATTCACTCTTCTCCTCACTCTCAACTCACATACTCACAAACCAATCACACATCCAAGGGGCCTCACTCACTGCTAGTTCAAGGGACATCACCATTCACTGTCTCACACACACATCTTCATTGTCTTCATCCTGTCCATGGGACCACTCACCACCCACACATGTCAGGCATGCTTTTCATCTGGCCTGTCAGGCATCTTGCTTACACTCTCTCCATCCCTAATCATGCAGGACAAGCTGGCACAAAACAAGAGGGAGAGGTCACAGACCAATGGAGGAATGCCCAAGTTCAAGGTCCTCGTGACCTTTGAAAACAGAGCCATCCATCTGGCTGGTGAGGGCCTGGACCATTCCTGTGCTGAGGGAAGGTCAACATTGCTCAACCAAGTGACAATCCAGCAGTGCAACATCCATCAGACAACCATGCCGTGAGTGATGTGTCCTCTTTCACAGGCCACTGCCATGCACTAATTATCTCTCCTTGCTTTTTCGGGCACTTCTGCCAAACAGCCGAAGGAGTCCGTGACCCAGGGCCTCCAATCAACCCCGAAGAAACCTCTGAAAAGGAATCTGAAGACACCCTCCCTGAAGTCCCATCACAGTGCTCACCCACACCCTCCACCAGCACAGAGACACACACCTTGGTGGGTCCTAGCTTTAGAGTAGCCTCAGGATCACAATCTGGTGAGCACATTGCACCGTCTGATCCATAGCAGGCAGAGGCAGGGACTTCCCAGGTGTCTTACACTAGGAGGACTGCTGGAGGTCAGAAATTTGCTCAGTCCGAGTCAGATGACGAGCCTCTGGACTCAATCATGACACAATTGCTGGAGCTGCAAAGGCATGGTCAGGGCCATCAGGAAGGAATGTCCGCTGCACTCCTTGGATTGCAAGGCACAATGGAGGAATCTGTCCATCTTCAGGCTGGGATGGTAGCACTGGCATTGCAACGCACTGAGGGCAACACTGTTAGGTTGGTGGCCACCATGGAGACCTTGGTCCAGGACATCACTCCCACACTGCTGTGTGGGCTGAACTCCATCATGACCTCATGGATGCATTTACGGGTGGAGGCTTGTGATATCCCACAGAGGTCATACCCTCAATGACCAGCCTCATGTCATGGAGATGGAGTGGAGGCCCTGATAGTCACTCAATTCCAGGATGGTGACATGCAGTGAGGACACTCCATAGATCTTTAGATAACCTCTGAGAATGTTTGACTCCTGTCTGTCCAGAGGTAGCTTGATTGTGCTCTGTGATCAGGATCATATCATAGAGTCGCAGCTGTGAAACTTTAAGTGCATCTGATCTTTTATCATCTTGCAGCACTGAGCCCTTCAGGTGCACAGCATCATTGGTCACAGATACTGAAGAGAGGGGGAGGCCAGCGCCACCTCAAAAGCTGATGAGGGCACACATAGAGAGTGATGGAACTCTGTGACACCTGCCCACGACATTCTGGCAGCAAAGACCAGCACTGTTGAGGTGTATCAGTAATGTGTCCAGGGCATGTGAGGCTGGACCATCACTTTGGTCTGAAGGCTGCACAGAGCACAGGGAAGAGGCCCTGGACTGAGACACCTTTATCTTATGCAGGAAGCAAGGTTTCATATCTCAGTGACATGAACACTGCTCATCATAACAAGGAGCCACAGGCAATGAGACATTCTTAGAGGTTTATTTACAATAGTGAACAATATATACAAGTGATTAACACACGTTCCCAGGCTGTGAAAACTATATCTTCATGACTTTCCTAACCCTGATGCTTCATCTTGGTGCTCCCCGGACATCCACAGCAAAGGTGGAGGTAGCCTGCTGACTGCTACGCCCTGTCTGTGATGACCTTGGCGGGCATTCTCTGGAAGGGCCTGGCCTGCTTTCGGGCTCCTGCGTGTGGCTGTGGCACCCTCCTCAGCCTGTGAAGCTTAGGCTGCTGGGGCCACAGGAAGAGGGGTTTCGGGTGGGCTGGACACTCCCAGAGTCACCTGGGTGGATGACCCCGAGGTGTGCACCTCCTCCCTACGAGTGCCCAGTGGCCCCTGGCTGACTCATTGAGGAGAAGGGGAAGCTGGAGTGAGATCAAGCTGCCACACAACCCACTCACGCTGACACTGCTGGAGGCCAAATATGACGTCAGCCATGGAGTTCAGCACAAGCAGCAGTGCAAGAGTGATGTCCTGGACCAAGGTCTCCAGGGCGGCTGCCATCCTACCAGTGTTGTCATTGGTGCGATGGTATGCCAGTGCTATCACCTCAGCCTGAAGGCAGACGGACTCCTCCATAGTGCCTTGTATCTGAGGAGTGCAGTGGACATCCCTTCCTGATGTTCCCGAGCTTGCCTTTGCAGCTCCAGCAACTGTGACATGACCGAGTCCAGAGGCTCCTCACCTGCCTTGGACTCAGCAGATTTCTGGCCTCCAGCAGTCCTCCGAGTTCCGGAAACCTGGGAAGTCCCTGCCTCCGCCTGGTATGGATCAGACAGTGTGATGTGCTCACCAGATTGTGGACCCAAGGCTACTCTCGAACCAGGTCCCATTGAGGTGTGTGAATCTGCACTGATGGAGGGTGTGATGAACGCTGTGATGGGTCTTCAATTAGGGTGTCATCAGATTCTTCTTCAGAGGTGTCTTCGGGACTTGAGTTGAGGACCTGGGCCGTGGACACCTTTGGCTGCTTCCCAGATGTGCCTGCAAAAGCAAGCAGAGATAATTAGTGCATGGCCTGGGACTGTGGAATAGGAGAACTCATTCACATTATGGTTATCTGAAAGCTTTTGCACTGTTGGTCCCTCACTTGGTTGAGCATCACTGGCCTCACCGTCAGCACAGGAAGGGTCCAGATCATCGTGGACCAGCTGGATGACTCTATTGTCAAAAACTGTGAGGACCTCGATGTCGGGCATTCCTGCACCAGCCTGTGACCTCTCCCTTCTGTTGTATGCCAGGTTGTCCTGCATGAAGATGGATGGAGGTACTGTAAGCAGGAAGCCTTCCAGGCCAAATGAGAAGGATGCCTGGCAAGTGTGCATGGCAAGTGGTGCCATGGATGGGATGAGAACGTGATCTGGAAGGCAGCTGAAGGTATGTGTGAGAGAGTGAATGATGATGTTCCTTGAACTGGCAGTGAGTGAGATTCCTGTGGACGAGTGATGGGTTTGTGAGTATGTGAGTTGAGAGCGATGAGAAGAGTGACTTACCCTGGCAGAACAGAAGAGATCATTCATCTTCTTGTGGCATTGGGTGGTTGTCCTCTTTTGCAGGGGGTTGGCACTTCCACCCCTGCCACCACCTCCCATGCTGGTTTGGTGACCTTGCTTGCTAGTCTTCACCCAGAATGGTGTTAGAGGACTTCACCATGGGGTTCTACAGCATCCAGTAGGCGCCTGAGGAGACATCACTAGATTTGGGGGCAGCATGTTTCCTCATTTTGGCAGCCATGATTTTGGAGCAGCTTCCGAGCTCTTAGGGAGAGCTAGCTCTGTGCAGGGGCACCCTTTATATATGGTGCCTAGGTTACTGATGGTCTGAGGTGACAGCAGGGCAGGTGAATCAGAGGCCGCCCCGCCAGTATTCAGGTGTGCTTCCCGGGAATGTATTATTAATGAGGTGGGACACATGAGGAATGGGACAATATGACATGAACACCCGCCATTGCAGCTGGTGGTAAAATTATTCTTTTTCACACTTGCTACTGCACTTAGTGCAAATCTGGGACGATTCCACCTGAAATTTTAATTCCCGATTACAAAGTTCACACATATTGGTAATTCTGAATTTTAAATGGTCAATGCTGTGAATTGGAGTTTAAGATATCTGAATTGATCCTAATTGATTAAACATCCTGATTGTGCCAAAATATAATCTTGGGTAATGTCTTACAAAATGCTAAAAAGTTTTGAAACTATTGGAATTTAATCAAAAATTTGGGCAAAGTTGAAGAAACAATTTTTTTTCAGAAGAGCAGAGTTTAAAATGGAGCTTAGGTTCTTTAGATTGTGTTATGTTAAAAAAAAATTTACGCAATTCTGTGCATTCGAGAATGTTTTGCTCTGCCCTTTGGAAAAGCAAACAGAAAAGTTAACCCTTTCTGCTGACAGCTGTTTATTTTTAAATTCACTGCACAATTTTTATTTTGCTAAATGTATATAGTTTGGACATTACCAAATTTTAAGTTTCTAAATTTACAGATATGATTGGACATATTAACCCATTGGGCTCCTGGCCAGAGCCAAAATGGATTATCTTTTTTTGTAATATTTTTTAACAGTTTACCAGAACCATGAGCATTGAAACTGCAGCAAGGGACCCAGGTGTCTTGCAAATTCAAGAACCTATCTACAGACATCAAATGTCAGAGCAAATGTCAGTCCTGATGTGAACTAAGGCTTTGCCTTCCAAAAACTTGGTCTAACCATTCAGGCCATTTGTTATCTTCCAAGACAAGGGCCAGAATATTCTGTTCTGGAATCTAAGTTCAATGGTGGGTGAGGAAATGGGAGTGATCTCTGCTAGGGCAGGATGGCTGATCATGCATGATCTTGCACTTCTCAACTCAATACAATGCATCCATGAGGAGCTCCCGAATCTCGCGTTGGGGGCAGGGAGAAAGTTGCCACCCCATCGTTGCATCATAGGGTCAAATGTCCGGGTGCCATATTTAAAAGGCACCCAGACAGCCTGCACTATCCCTTCCACCGCTGCCCAGCCACTGCTCCACCCTTCCCAGCTAACCCTTACGTCCTCTCTTGGTCACCCTTCACACAACTTGCACTGCCACCACTCGGTCCCACGCATAGGCTGGCATTTACAGGTGCTCGCCAATGAAGACAATGCAGTGGCAACTCACCATTAATCATGGAAGGAGTCAAGTTCGTCATGTGCACGCCACTTATGTGCTGTCATAAAAGTGAATGCTCTAATTTCTCACTGGTGGTAACTAAATTTGGAGAGGGAACTTAATTCAGCCTTTTAATGAGCATGCATGACTTGCTAATACACACAAAAAGGCTTCCTGACATTGTTCGTTGGGAAGCTCGACCTGCCTTTGAAGTCCCAAGAACTTAATTGCTAAAGTTCATCCTGCCGTCGAAGAACTGATTTTTGCATCCCCCCCCACCCGCCAAGTTATGTTTCCCCATCCACCAATCTTCCCACTGATGGCAGGAGCAGAAGATTCCACCCATGTAACTGATAAAATACATTGATATGAGTTGTTATTTCAAGCACTCAAAGGAAAATTTACCTGAAGTTTAAGGGGGTAATCAATTTTTAATTTTTTGATATTTAAAAAAAGAGCTAATGGAAAAGCAGTCTAAGTCATTTCTGGATTACAAAAGAAGAGGAAGTTTATCTTGGAGTGAAAGAAATTGAATGCAAGAAAACCTGTCAGCCCAACAACACTGTTATGTGAATATGGGATCATTCTGAAATGCAAAGAAAAATGTTAGGTATAATTTAGTAGGGTTACTTTTGAGAAAATAACATGTCTTCTAAAATAACAAACAACAAACAAAATTTGTTAATAACTGGAGTCAATGTATGATTTCTGTTTTAAAGATATTATGAAAAGATTTTATTGGACAGTTTCTCTAAGGCACCTGAATGAGATTGAATCATAAATAATGGGGGTGCCCCACTTAGAATAAAAGATAGATTCAGGAAAATCACACCACCAAATGGAAATTAGAATAATTCACTTTGGGTGTAGTTCAATGGAATAGGTCAGTCTGGTATTGATGTGCATTTTAGTAAAAGTAAAGTGCAGATATGAGACTAGTAAACTGATAGCTTTGTCTTGGAGATATTTGAGTCCTTGCCTATGAACTTTTTAAGAGAATTGAATTTAATAGTTTGGTCACAGAATGGGTCTCAGACATATGCAACTACTTGAACAACAGCATGACATGAAATGGTTAATGTGGCCACTACAATGAGACAACATTGTATATCATCAAGGCACTAATAGAGAAACAAACTGATCAATCTGGATAGAATTAAATGTATTGATAATGGTCAAAGTAAGTAAAATTAAAGTAAAAGGGATACATTTTTCATTGGGACAATTGAAGTCTAGGGAGAAATATGCTTAATAAGAATTATCCACAAGATTGATATAGGTGAAGGGAAAATCGGAGAATCTTTTAAGTCCATACGTAATCTGTTGCTTTCATTTTGGTACCTAGCCTGTATTCGAGACATCTCTGTCTTAAGTATCATCCATTGTTACGTTACCGTTTCTCCTGTCAGTCTTTGGTTCCATTTTACCCTGGCTAGACCCCGTCTCATCCCATTGAAGTTATTCCCCTTTCAATATAGAAATTCCACTTTAGATTGTGCCTTGCTCTCCTCCATTACTAATATAAACCTTTTAATATGATGACCACTCTTACCCAAATGTTCCCCCACAGATACTGGATCACTTGGTCCAGTACCATATCCAGCAATGAACATACTGGTCATGGAAATTCTCCTGAATCCAGATCAGAAATTCCTCCCCCTCCTTTCCCTTTACTTTAACATTATCCCAATTGATAACAGTGAAATTAAAACCCCAATATCATCACTCTATAATTCTTGCACATGTCTGCAGATTTGCTCACGCATACCTAACGTACTATTTGCAAGCCGACAGAATACCCCAGAAATATGATCATACCCTTTTTGCATCTCAACTTTCACCAAATGGATTATTTTCTTCCCCCTCAAGGACATCCACTCTTTCTAGCACTGCAATGACTTCCCTAATCAGTACTGTCAGCCCACCTACATTTTTCCCTTCCCTAACTTTTCTGAACACTTTATATCTATGAATATTTAGTATCCCCAGTAGTCAACCTCTTGAAACCACATTTCCTGATTGCCACTACATTATATTCCCACATAATTATTTGCCTCTTGTACTTCGCATGACACTATGCATTTAAATACAAACATTCTAAACCTGGTCTTTGTATTCCCCATAGTCTTTCTGAGGCTCTCCTAGCTAATATGGTACTACTTCCTTCTCTAGTACTGTCAACACTGTCAGATCTTTATGTACCTTATTCCTCTTTTTTACTTCCATATTCTGATGACCAGCCCCTGCCAATTTGGCTTCAATCCTTTCCAAGCACACTAAATATTTTCCCCATGAGGACACTGGTCCTCTGCAGAAATGAGGTGCAACCTGTCCCTTTTGAATAGGTACCTCCTGCCTCAGAAGTGGTCGCAATGCCCCAAGAATCTGAAGCTCTACCCCCTCCCTCCTCAAGCCACAAACTGATCCTCCCTATCTTTCTATTTCTACTCTTGCTGCTGCAAGGCACTGGGAGTAATCGACAGATTACTACAATCAAGGTCTTACTTTTTAACTTCCTTTCCTAATGCTCCGCTCTCAGTCTCACCCTTTCCTAATGCTCCACTCTCAGTCTCACCCTTTCCTACTGCTCCGCTCTCAGTCTCAATCTCACCCTTTTTTACCGCTCCACTTTCACTCTCAATCTCACTCTTTCCTACTGCTTCACTCTCAGTCTCACTCTTTCCTACCATTCCAATCTCACTCTCAGTCTCACCCTTTCTGACAGCCCTGGTCTCAATCTCAACCTTTCCTACTGCTTCACTCTCAGTCTCAGTCTCACTCTTTCCTACCAATCCACTCTCAATCTCACACGTTCCTACTGCTTCACTCTCAGTCTCAACCTTTCCTTCAGCTCTGCCCTGAGTCTCAGTCTCACACTTTCTTTCCACTCTGCTCTCAGTTTCACTCTTTCCTACTGCTCCTCTCCCTGCCTCACAGTCTCCTATCACTCCGCTCTCAGTCTCACCAATTCCTACCGCTCCGCTCTCAGTCTCACCAATTCCTACCGCTCCGCTCTCAGTCTCACCATTTCCTACCACTCCACTCTCAGTCTCACCTTCTCCTACCACTCGTCTGTCAATCTCACCCTTTCCTACCGCTCCGCTCTCAGTCTCACCATTTCCTATCACTCTAATGCTCAATCTCACTCTTTTCTACTGCTCCGCTCTCAATCTCACCATTTCCTCCCGCTTCACACTCCGTCTTACACTTTTCTATCACTTCCGCCCTCACTGTCATCCTTTCATTCCGCTCTGCTCACAGTCGCTTCTTTTCTATCGCTCCACCATCAGTCTCACCCTTTCCTACTGCTCCACTCTCAGGCTCACCCTTTCCTACCGCTCCACTCTCAGTCTCACCCTTTCCTACCGCTCTGGTCTCAATCTCACCATTTCCTACTGCTCCGCTCTCAGTCTCACCATTTCCTATCACTCTCAGTCTCAGTCACACTCATTCTTACCGCTCCACTCTCAGTCTCAGCCTTTCCTCTCGCTTCACTCTCAGTCTCATACTTTCCTATCATTCCACTCTCACTCTCGCCCTTTCCTACTGCTCCGCTCTCAGTCTCACTCTTTCCTACCATTTCACCATCAGTCTCACTCTTTCCTACTGCTTCACTCTCAGTCTCATTCTTTCCTACTGCTCCACTCTCAGTCTCACCCTTTCCTACTGCTCCGCTCTCAGTCTCAGTCTCCCCCTTTCTTACTGCTCCGATTTCAGTCCCACCCTTTCCTAATGTTCCACTCTCTGCCTCATCCTTTCCTGCTGCTCAGCTCTCAATCTCACCCTTTCTTACCGCTCCATGCTTAGTCTCGCCCTTTCTTACTGCTCCGATTTCCTTCTCACCCTTTTGTACTGCTCTGGTTTCAATCTCAACCTTTTTTAACTCTCTGCCCTTGTTCTTGACCTTTTCCATCTCTTCCCCCTTAGTCTTGCCCTTTTCTTACTCTCAGCTTTCTGACCTTAGATCCCTATACATGCTGGTGAAGGTTCGGTCTCTTCCCAGATTTTTCTGCTCTGTGAAGATTTAGGGCTGGCTCCCCTCAGACTTTCCAAGCATGAATGTACTCTCAAAAAGGCCAAATTGTTAATTCTTTTTAAGGATTGTTTTGAATCCATGAGGAACAGAAATGCTCCTCAAGGCTCCACAACACTCCCCACAGTCATTTTGACATCTGATTGTGACACCCCCTCCCCACAACCCCCCCACCCCACCATTGTTCTGCTTGCCTACCCTTTCCTTCTCAGACAACTGAAATCTCTACTGGTGAGGTAAATGAAGGGAGAACCATCTGCTTGAAATGGAGTACAAGAGCCAATTTCTGGACCAACCTGGGCCTCCCAATACAGGCATGCACTCTGTACTCATCGTGTGTTATGAAGCCCAAAACAGACCTTCACCAATTTCCACCTATGGCAGAATCCAGGTAATGCCCACTTTCTACCACGTTATCCCAGCTATCAGTTCACTAGAAAAAAATCAGGAATTTTGAGGCCTAAATATTTGCTCTTTCTAAATATTAAACTCCCGCACCACTGCCTCCCACTACCCACAACCCACCCTACCCCCACCCGACCAGGACCGCCACCAACTTGCCCTTTACCCTAATCTTCCATCTGTGTTCGTCAACATTTATTTCCATGACTTTTTACAGTGAATTCATGCTATGAAACTACTTCTACTTGAAGGAGGCCTGTTTATGCTGACCCAGTTCAATGGAATCTAACCAACACTGTCCAACAACATGCAGGGTGGTGTAATGCCTAGCAGCAACATAAAGGTAACAAGAAAGCAGTTGTCTGAAATTTGCAAATTTGCCAAACTCTTGAATAAATTTAAGACATTCTTACTTTGGAGCACTTTTGTCCTGGATTTCAGGAAACTGACACCAAACTTGCCTCTATGCATCACTTCTCCATGTTTAGCTTGTGAGTCCACAAAGGAATTGAATTACGGAGCAGGCTCGAGAGGCCAAATGGCCTACCCCTGCTCCTTATTTCTTTATTCCTATGCCTTCGTGCAGCTTGTTCAAGTTAGTTCAAAGAGAATTATTAAAGAGTACTGTACCATCTTGAATGAATAAAAACCAAGTAGTTTTCAGTTACAAATACAGAGTATTTTTAGCATCATTTCAGTTTGATTGACCATTTCTCATTTTAAACAGGGTGCCCTGATGTGGGAAAGTGGGGAAGGCATGAAAGAGTTATTAAATCCAATGCATGAGAAGTGAATATCAGCTGTGACAAGGCCATTAATGTAAAGAGCTTTGCAATCAGATCATTTTGTTTTCTGTGTTCCCTTTTCACTGAATTATAGGGTTCCGATATTTTTCTAGAAACAGGCGAGTTCTGAAATCCGGTACAGACTCAACCCTGAGCTTGCCAGAGATAAAAACAAAAAACTGCGAAATCCAAAACAATAACAGAAATACCTGGAAACACTCAGCAGGTCTGGCAGCATCGGTGGAGAAGAACAAAGTTGACTTTTCGAGTCCACATGGCCCTTCAACAGAACTAAGGAAAAATAGGAGAGGGGTGAAATATAAGCTGGTTTAAGGTGGGGGGGTTGAGGGGAGAAGCTTGCCAGATTTGAGGTACTCTTCCTGAATTCTATAAATGGAAAAAAAACTGCAGAACTCTATAATACAGAGGGGTCTGGGTATCCTGGCAAATGAATCATAAACAGTTAGTATGCAGGTGTAGCAAGTGATTAGAAAAGGCAAATGGAATGTTTGCATTTATTGCAAGGGGAATCAAGTATAAAAGTAAGAAATGTTGCTACAGCTTACAGGATTTTACTGAGACCGCATCTGGGGCAGAATCTTCTGACTGTCGGGTGGGCCGTTCGGGAGCGGGTGTGGGCGGGTGCAGAGCCGATCGCCGCCCGCAATCAGCTGCGCACCACCATTTTACATGAGTGGACCAATTAAGGCCTGTCCAGTGTGGCGCGTGCCCAGTAGCACTCAGCGCTACCTGTGTGGGCGGCTGGGGGCGGGGGGGGGGTGAGAGGGAGAGTCAGGGCCAGCGCTCTTCCGCATATGCACACAAAAGAGCGCAGAGATCTCCATGAGGCACGGAGCTACTTCAGGGAGATTAAGTTCAGTCTTAAAGTTTGAAAAATAGAAAGATTAAAATTATTCAGATATGTCCCCCCATGTCACATAAGCTGGTATATGTTTATGAATTGTCAGAAATTTTTTTATTTATTTAATAAAACTTCATGAAACCTCATCCCGCCCGTGCATGAGGGTTTATGAAAAACTCGAAGGCCTCTTGGGCTCTTCGCTAACCTGCCAACTTTAAGGTTGGATGTGCAGTATTGAGAGTTAGGTTAATTAGTTTATTAATGGCCTTAACAGGCAGACAGTTCAGTGGGCATGCAACCGAACAGAATATCTGAATGACACATGGTGACGTCGGAACACATGCCCGACGCGCTAGCCCCCACGCGCCGATGTCAAAATTGTCCCCTTGGAGTGCTGCGTACTGTTTTGGTCTCCTTAATGAAGAAAGATGAAATTGCATTAGAAGCAGTTCAGGGGAGGTTCACTCAACTGATTCCTGGGATGAAGGGGTTATCTTATGAGGAAAGGTTGAACAGGTTGGTCCTATATCCATTGGAGCTTAGAAGCAGAAAGGCTCACTGGGTGGGTGCATGCCTGACCCGAACAAGTGTAAAATGATGCACAATGATGTCGGGTGAGCGTCTGGACGTCATAGTACACTCACGCGATATTGCGGTTGTTGGACATGCATGGGAATAAGCGGTGCGCCCGCCGACAATTAACAGACCTATTAAGGCCATTAAAGACGTAATTGAATTAAATTTTTCGCCGTCCGTCCAACCTTATGGTCGATAGGCAGGCGAAAAGGTCTTGCGAAGCCTCATCACGGGTGGGATGAGGTTTCGAAGTGTCATTAAAAAAAATTTTTATATTTCAAACTAATTTCTGACATGTCCCTGCTCATGTGGGGACATGTTGCTAACATTTAAAATCAATTTTTTTTATTCTCATAAATCGTCATCTCACAGAGGTGCCTCAGGGAGCTTTTCCTGCGCGAACTTGCTTGCTTACCCCCACCCCCAACCCCCCCACCCCACCCCACCACACACAGGCAACACTGAGCGCTGCAGCATGTGTTTCACACTGGGAGGGCCTTAATTGGCCTGCCAGTGTGAAATCGCAGCCGTGACCTGATCGCAGGCGGCAGTGGGCTTCCTGACCCCTCCTGCTCACCCCTGCCAACGAGAGCAAAATTCTGCCTATAAAATCCTGGAGGGCTTAACTGGGTGGATGTAAATGGGATGTTTCCCCCTGTGGGGGAGTCTAGATCTAGGGGTCATGGTTTAAAACTTAGGGGCCTCCCATTTGAGACTGAGTTAAGCAATATTTTTTTCTCTCAGGGTGTTGTTAGTCTGTGGAACTATCTTCCCCAGAAAGCAGTAGAGGCTGGGTCATTGAATATATTCAGGGCTGAGTGAGATAGATTTTTGATTGACAAAAGAACCAAGGGTTATGGGGTGCAGACAGGAAAGTGGAGTTGAGGCTACAATCAGATCAGCCATGATCTTACTGAATGTGAAGCAGACTTGAGGGGCTGAATGGCCTACTCCTACTCCTAGTTCTTGTGATCTTGTATTTGTGCTGCCTGAGCATTTCCATGATTTGCCGCCAACAGTCACCACACCATTCATTAGCTGCATGCATCAGAATGGAGCCCAATATCATTAGTGTCTAGCACTATTTAAAGCAAGCCTATGTCACTTAACAGGAGATGCGGTGTAGCTGGTGGTGGTGCTTTGAACATTCCAAATACTATGCTGTGGGAGAAGGCATGCATCGAAGTTTTCAGACACTACAGTAGAGTTCTTGGTGGAAGAGGTGGAAAGAGGAAATGTGTCCTATGCCCTAGTGGAGGCTGGAAGCTCTCTAGATGCATGTTCAGGTGGCAGTGGCAAGAGATATCAAGGGAGGCCAATGGCAGGAGTGTAACTTTAAGGACTTGGGTATAGCTGGATACAGTGTAAGAGGAAGTTTAATGGCCTCACATTAGTGTTCACGGTCAGTGAATGCATTTTCAAACCCCATATCCAACTAATTGCACCACTCTCTCATTCGATACTCATTTTGTCACACCCCCATGACTCCTGTCCCAACAATTTCTAGCAAACAGGACTCATTCCTAGCAGTCATATGCTTTACCTCACACTCACACACTTAGCACTGTGGCAAGCCCCACACCAGACAATTCACATTTGGGATACACTGCCAGCAATTCAACTACAATTGCTACATATTGCACAATACTCACTAACACATTTCCCTCCGTCTAGCAGGAGGAGATGACAGCAGGCAGCAAAAATTAATGGTAGGAAAAGAGACCTGACTGCGTGTTTGAAACCTATGGTGAAGACAGTGCTGGTCATTATGGGGAGGGCTCTTGCCAAGACAATGACCACAGCTCAGGCGGAAGGGGTTGAAGATGGGGTTGTTCATACCTAATTCCCCTCCTCTCATCCCACTTCTCCCCCCTCTCTCAGTCTTTTCAAATGTAAAAGCTTCAAAAGGTGTAAACGCATACTTCTTGCTTTGTCCTCTCCCCTCACCACAACCAAGACCTTTTTAAATTCAGATATCCAAGATCTTGAACTGGACAAGGCAGTAGAGCAGGAACCAGAAGAAAGTAAGGGTGAAGGGAAATTGCTACTCAGTTTCACAGTCACAGACACCAGCTTCAAGATTGATACTGATTGTATTTTAGAGACTAAGATAGGAGGGATCTACACATGGTGAGACACCGGGTACAAGTACATTGGAGCCTGGAGGAAAGGGCAATCGGTTCTCCATCGGAGAACTAGGATTGTTAAGGCATGTCCCCAGGAGAGTGGCAGTGGCTTATGGAGTACGAACCAACCGCCCTCTCAAAAGGGCAGCATTCATGTTCCCAACCTTGTCACTCCACCACTGCTCTTGCTGTTGCCTGTCAGCCAGCCAGCCCAGACTGCTGCAACCCACATCAAGCTGGTGCAGCCTGTAGTCAAGTCCCAAAGCTCCTGAAGGTAGGCCTCTCAAGCCATCTGCATTCTCTTCAATTGATGGTCAGCAGCCTTCCAACGCCCACACTACAGCCGGTGGGGAAAGTACCTTGTACGATCACCAGGAGATGCAATGGCACACAAAAGACATGCACCAAGGGAATACACAAGTCTGATTATTTTATGATATAATTTATTAATTTGGATTGGAATGTGTATTTTGTATGGATTTTATTTAAACATTGTAAGATAAAAGATGATCTAATGGTCAGTGACAGAGGAAAAGCAAAGAGTGTGGCACTTTTATTGAATGGGGAATTGGGATTGGGGATAATAGGATTAATCATAGATTATTTGTTCAGGTAGAGCCCAAGCAGGAAGGGCCTGTCAAGGTTGCAACCAAACCTTCCTCTTCCCCCTGCTCCTCTTTCTTTTCCTCCTCCTCATCCTCAGCTTCTCACCTGATATATGGTATTGTGGATTGGTCCCTCTGAATGACAAGGTTGTTCAGCATGCAACACGCTACCATAAATCTTGAGACCTGCTTATCTGAGTGCTGCAGGGCTCCTCCATGGTGATCCGGGCAGCAGAAGCATTGTTTTAGCGTGCCAATGGATTCTTTGTGACAGCATGCTCTTTTTGTATGACTGCTGTGCGCATGTGCATGGATACTGAACTGGATACATGGACCATGACTAAATAACCCTTGATGCCCAATAGCTACACTTTGATACAGCTAGACTTCCACAGAATAAACACATGGTGGCTGATGCCAAGATAACAAGCATTGACCTACATGATGTACTGACTGTGCAGGTCACATATCAGCTGCTAATCACGACACTGTAATCTTTTTTGGTTCAGTTATGTGGTCAGGTTCACAGGCATCACACACAAAGCAACATACATGCTGTGTATGGCACCCCCTGTGCCATGGGGAAGCCTGCAATCCTTGAAAATGTTTGTGTTCACTCCACCTGTTTCTCTCTGGAATGAATGAATAAAATGAAACTCTCTCTTTGCGAAATGAGCCTCAATGACCTCCTTTTTGGATCTCCAATCTGAGAGATGTTGCTAATAACTTCAGCAGCAGCCTGGAAGGAGCCAGAATTTGAAAGAACAGTTTCTTTTACAGTCACTGACAATGCAGTCCTTGCCTTCCTGGAGGTTGAAGGTGTGCTAGCAACAGTTTTCAAATTTCAGTCACAGCCGCCACAGTGAATCACAGACATCACAAGCATTGGTCGTTGGTGAAGTTCAGGTATGAGAATTGCACCTGAAATAGCCACAATGGATATGGTTTCCTGCTGAAAGCCCTTCTTCCCTCCTCTGTCTTCTGGCAGCATTGTCCTGTAGCCCTCCCGGTCATGCTCATTGCAAAGAAGAAGCTCTACTGGAGTTTCAGTAGTGAAACTGGTCACTGGTGTTTGGAAACAACTAGGTTGCACATCAGGCTTTAAGTCACTAAGAAAATTACTTCAGCATCAGCCAAGCCAGTCCTTGTAAACTACTGGGGCTGCATCTCCTGGTTGGAGAGTGGGGGCGTGGGGGTGTGGGGGGGGCCCACTCGCTGACACATAAAATGATGTGGGGTGACGTCTGGCGGGCATCCCTGCGTCACCCCGCGTCATTTACACTTTCAAGTCAGCTGCGCACCCACCAACCTGTCAATGGCCACTTAAGGCCATTAATAAAGTAATTGAATCAATCAATGGACCTGCCTGTCCAACCTTAAGGTTGGTGGTGCAGGTCGGGAGACCAGCTGGGCTTCCAAAAAAGCATGAAACCCCATTCAAGGGCAGGATGAGGTTTCATGAGGGTATTAAAATTTGTATTAAATGTCTAAATAAAAGAAATTGACATGTCCCAGCTCATGTGACATTGGCACATGAGGGGACATGTCAGTAATTTTTTTTCTAATCTTTATTCAATGTTTCAAATCTGAGCCGATCTCCCTGAGGCAGCACTTTGCCTCGGGGAGTTGAGTGCGCTCTTTCACGTGCATGCACAAAAGAGCACAATCCCGGCTAAAGAAATGCCCCCACCCTGCTGACATATGGAGCATGCAGTGCTTCTGCACTGAACCTAACTCCCAAGGAAAGCTACAGACGCTGAGAAAACTCACTGGAAAAAAACAAAAAGAAAGCTCCAGAGACCAAAGGTGCTGGAAGCAAACAAGAAAGGTTGAAGTTTTGCTCAGGTAAGACTACATTGCATCCTGCTGGGAAGTCCAGCTTAAGCAAGCAGAGCTCGCAGCTTGGAAGGATGAGATAAAATGTTTAAATTCCAGGCCAGCTAGTCCTGAGAAACCCCTCTTAAGCCATTCAGTCAGAAACACCATTTTAAAACAACCTGTCGCCTAACCAGGCCCCAGACTCTTGAGTCTCAACACGTGGCTCCCGATCCAGCAAAAAAATATCATTAATCATTAATTTTGTCCATTCCGGGTACTTCGTGACCATCCAAGCTCAGAAACAGTAAGCCCATGGTTCTTTTCCAAGAGTCCAACTCGTAATGTGACACAGCAGGATGAATTGTCGGCAGCCAGCCCACCAACATCGCCATTGCAGTCATTTCTTCTTCAGGCAGAAGCACATCGCCGCCATTTTGAAAAGCTTGTTAAAGACCAACAGGTGTGGGAAGATCCTTTATTCAGCAGTAACCAGTGACGCCATCTTGGAAGCCTGTACTCTCTTAAAGCTGTACCCACACTTTTTAAAATCATCAAAAATGGATCACAATTTCACACTTCCAGCTCAACTGGGATTCTCCCATGGCCCAGACCAGCCACAGAATTGGGATCTTTGGAGAAGAAGATTTTTAAGATCCAGCTTCGCTGCAGGTCTCAATAAAAAAAAATCAGAGACAAAACAAGTTAGTACACTTCTTTATTCAATTGGGCCAATAGCAGGCAACATCATTGTATGACAAGCTATTGGTGAATCATATGCCAAATTTGATAATGTTTTGAAATATTTCCGAGTGTATTCCAACTTGAGATCCAATAAAATGAAGAAGTAACACATGCTGTGGATAAAGTGGAACTGGTGGATGTACTGTACTTAGATTTTAAGAAGGCATTTAAGAAGGTGCCATATCAAAGGTTATTGCGCAAAATAAAAGCTCATGTTAAGGGAGTAACATATTGGAATGGACAGATGATTTGCTAGCCAACAAGGAACAGAGTATAGACATAAAAAGGTGTTTTTGTGCTTGGTAAGATTTAACAAGTAGTGTGCCGCAGGGATCAGTGCAGGGGCCTCAACTTTTTACAATTTTATATAAATGACTTGGATGAAGGGACTGAAGATATTGTTGCTAAGTTTGCTGATGACACAAAGATAGGTGGGAAAGTAAGCTGTGAAGAGGACACAAGGAGGCTACAAAGAGATATAGAATGGTTGAGTGAGTAGGCAAAGACCTGGCAAATGGAGTATGATGTGGAAAAATGTGAAATTGTCCATTTTAGCAGGAAAAATAAAAAAGAAGCATATTATCTAAATGGTGAGAGATTGTAGGGCTCTGAAGTGCAGAGGGATCTGGGTGTCCTAGTGCATGAATTGCAAAAGGCTAGTATGCAGGTACAGCAAGTAATTAGGACAGCTAATAGAATGTTATTGCTTATAGTGAGGTGAATTGAATACAAAAGTAAGGAGATTATGCTTTAGTTATACAGGACATTGGTGAGACCACATCTGGAGTACTGTGTACAGTACTGGTTTTCTTATTTCAGGAAGGATGTAAATGCATTGGCAGCAGTTCAGTCTAATACCTGGAACAGACGGGTTATCTTATGAGGAAAGGTTGAACAGGCTAGGCTTGTATTTGCTGGAGTGTAGAAGAGAAGGAGGAGGCTTGATTGAAAAATAGAAGATCCTGAGCAGTTTTGACAGGGTGGATTTGCAGAAGATGTTTCCTGTTGCGGGAGAATCTAGAACTTGGGGTCACTGTTTAAAAATAAGGGGTTGCCCATTTAGGACAGACATGGAGGAGAAATTTTTTCACTCAGAGGGTAGCGAGTCATTGGAAATCTCTTCTTCTAAAGGTGGTGGAAGCAGAGTCTTTGAATATTTTTAAGACAGAGCTAGATAGATTCTTCATAAGCAAGGCGTGAAAGGTTATCAGGGGTAGGCAGGAATGTGAAGTTGAGGTTACAATCAGATCAGCCATGATCTTATTAAATGGTGGTGCAAGTTCGAGGAGCCGAGTGGCCTATTCCTCCTCCTGATTTGTATGCTTATGTGTAAAATACTGGAGAGAGCTAAATTTAATAAGAGAGTCCAGCTCCCTGGGGAACCTGTTGATTCCTTCATTAATGAGTGCATTAGGATAACAGCAGGACGTGAATATGGTAATTTAAAGTCTGAGCTCCTCCGAGACAGAATCACGGTGGATGTTGCAGACGATTCACTCTCTGACCTCCTACAAGCTAAAGATGATCTTATGCTTGGCAAGGCTATTCAGCTAGCTAGACTGAAGCACCATCCCACGGGGAGAGAACACTTCATGAGGCAAAAACCAACCTTCAGTCCACCATATCAAGTCTCAAAAACGCAGGGACCACCCAATTCAGAGAAAACAACCCCTGAACCGCGCCAGCAGAGTGAGCTTGCCAGCACTGTGATGCAAAGTGTCCTCACAGGAAAGATCAGCGCCCTGCGAGTACAACCAGCCCAATGCTTCCACTGCAACAGATAGGGACTCTTTGGTAAACTGTGCAAGTCAAAATGCCAACACCACACAGGCATCCCAAAGGTCATTCACGAGTTCGAGACTGAAGACACAAAAGATGCACAGCCATTCTTCTTGGGGGATATCAGAGAATGCGCTTTTTTTTAGAATGTTGATATCCTGGTATCAATGGACATCAAACAAATTTTAATTTAGATTCAGGTGCCAGTGTAACAGTCCTGTCAGATGAGGAACCATGGCTCCAAGGCCTTTGGATTCGAACAGCAGACAGTCCACTGTATGGAGCAGGGGTAGTCCACCTCCCAGCCCTTGGAATGATCCTTGAACCACTGAGGAATGGTGATAAACAAATCTTTGAGCTGATGTATGTGGTCTGCAATCAGTCATTCTCTATTCTGAGTGGAGATGCCTGCGTAGCCCTCAATGTTTTCCAACCGTAGGAAGATGTCAAGACTGCCACAGTTGTTAGTCTCCCAGAACAGCATATTCCTGAGTCCTCAAACAATAAAGAGTATTCAGACTCTGATTTCACTTGTGACCTCTCTTCTCTTTTTGTAGACCAGGTTTGTCCATCATCATTCCAGGTCCTGGAAGGTCCCCAAAGATCAGACAAACCTACTGCACACAAGATTATCATTGCACCTCCGGTGGAAGTGGTACCAGAGGTGGATCAGCAATCTGAGGAGTCTCTACCTCCAACTGCAATGACAGTACAGTTGGTAGACACACCAGCCACAGTGCACACACAACAACTTCCAGCCAGTGCGCCAGAACCACAAGAGATTCTGGAACCTGGTAGCAGTTGCATACCATCGACAACAAAAAGCAGAGGTAAACATGCTACTCAATCTTCTTCTTGCCACAGGAACACTCTTCCCAGCTTCAGCAAGCTTCCAGATGGCCTAACACAGAAAAGAAAGAAGATAAAACACCACCAAGTAGACTTATACCATATTCATCCACCCCACAGGAAATGATCAAGAGTAACAATGGCCATACACCGCCAAGCCAACCAGACCAACCAAACGTGGTTTAACATTAAGCAACGGAGGAACCTGGAGGAAACCATATCCAAACTCCAGTCCAATCTCCAAGCCAACAACAAGATCAAGCAACACCAGAACATATCACTCTCCTGACATAATGGTGAACAAGATGTGGAAAGTTTATAAGTCCTCCAGACTGCCTGGATAAAGACTTGGGGGGGGGTTTAGTAGCAGGGTCTGGTACATAAAGGGTTAATGTGGGTCTGAGTACAGTACCACCCACACAATGATGTAAGAAGGCACGTACCCAGAACCAGGGTCAGTCTAGAGATAGACAGAGTTAGATAAAGACCTAGTCTGGAGTCAGCTTCATACCTGTACCCTCTACTGTAAATATGAACATAAATATGAATTGTTAATAAAGACTTGCTGTTAACATACTCTAGACTACAAAGCCTACTTCATGATGTCCGAAGCTGGATTCTTCAGTTAGGTGCACACACGCAAACCCCTTTACAAATATCATGTCCAGTGCACTCCCAAAAAAACAGCCACAGCAGTGCCAAATCCCACTCCAAAATGTCTGCCATTAAACAAGGCAGCAGCAACTGCCAGACGATGACTTTGCAGAATGATCAGGAATGATTTTAACTTTTATTGGTGAGTAAGAACTGGGTGATAGTGAATTAGACTCTTGTGTTACACCACACCCAATTTTCACTCCCAGCCTGTGGCCGGGAGTGAATCGATCCTTGCCTGAGGTTGCAAATGCTTAGTTATGACTGAGTGAGTCTGAATGCATGGTAGGAGGCTGGAAGAACAGGAAAAGTAAAGCACCACCTCTGAGCCTGAGGGAGGCTTACTCAGCTCACCCCAATCCCTGAATAATGACATGCCTATAAATTAGATTGCGGCGTTTTCATTTATATCTAAGGGCAGAAGGTGCTGTGACACTCCTCCTAGGGTTTTTCCGGTCCTTCTGCATGCTGATTTAGCCTAATTTTGTGGATAAAATTCAGTTTTGGTGGGAATACAATAACAGTGACAGTGGATCAGCCACCCATTATATACACTGGGGAATTGTAACTTGCATTGACTGCTGCCCATTTTACATCTCTGCTGAAAATGAATTTTATTCCCTTTCTAGATTTGAAAAGTACATACTGGCGGTGATATGACAAAGGAAAACTATCCCTCCTCCATTCTCAACCCATCTGCAGCCTTTGACCCAGTTAATAACACCATCTTCCTCCAAAGCCTCCCCACTGATATCCAGCTGCGTGGGACTACACTCCCCTAGTTCCATTCTTATCTATCTATTCATAACCAGGGATTTGCCATCAATGGTTTCTCTTCCCATTTCCACATGGTTATTTCTAGTGTCCCCCAGGGATCTACCCTTCTACATGCTACCCCTCGATGACATCATCCAAAAACACACTAGTTTTCACATGCACGTTGATGACACCCAGCTTTACCAATCTCTTCACCCCTCCACTGCCTCCACTACTTGTCCGCAATGCAATACTGAATGAGCAGAAATTTCCTCTAATTAAATATTGCGAAGACTAAAGCTATTATCTTCAATTCCCACCACAAGCTCGTTCCCTAGTTAGCGACTCCATCCCCCTGAGACTGAGCCAGACTTTTGCAACCTTGGCGTTATATTTGACCCTGAGATGAGCTTTCAAACACAAAGCTGTCCTTCACTAAGACCACCTATTTTCAACTTCATAACATCTCCATTCCTCTAATGCACTCCGGGCCAGCCTCCTATATTCTATCCTCCTTAAACATAAAGACACCAAAACTTTGCTGTCCATGTCCTAACTCAAATCAAGCCCAAGTTCTATTTACCTATCACCCCTGTGCTTCATGACCTGTGCTGGCTCCTGGTCAAGCGATGTCTCAATTGTAAATTTCTCATCCTTATTTTCAGTTCCTTCTATGGCCTGGACCCTCCATTTCTCTGTGATCTCCTGCAACCCTATAACACTCTGAGATATTTGCATTTCTCTAATTCTGGCCTCTTCATTTCAGACACTGCACCATTGCTGGCCATGTCTTCAACTACCCAGAAGGAAAAAGCAGTTTGGACCAGTACTCCTATTTCCCTGTTTGTTACTGGTGTTCCATTTTAAGGTATACAAGACCAGTTCAGACCAGCATTCTTATTTCCTAGTTTTTTACTGTTTTTTCCTTCATAGTACCTAGGCCCTAAGCCCTGGAACCCCCTCCTCCTTTAAGACATGCTATAAACCTACTTCTATGACCTAGCTTTTGGTCATCTGCTCTAATATCTCCCTGCGTGGCACTGAAAGCTAATAAATCTACATCCCAGGGTGCTAAAGGAGGCGGCCATGGAAATAGTGGAATCGTTGGTTGTCATCTTCGAAAATTCTGTACATTCTGGAACAGTCCCAGCAGATTGGAGGGTGGCAAATGTAACCCCACTATTTAATAAAGGAAGGAGGGGAAAAAAGAGGGAATTACTGACTGATTAGTCTAACATCAGTGGCAGGCAAAATGCTAGAGTCTATTATAAAGGATGTGATAACAGGACACTTAGAAAATATCAACAGGATTAAGCAAAGTCAACATGGATTTATGAAAAGGAAATCATGCTTGACAAACACACTGGAGTTTTTTGAGGATGTAACTAGCAGAATAGATAAGGGAGGACCAGCGGGTGTGGTGTATTTGGATTTTCAGAAAGCTTTTGTTAAAGTCCCAGATAAGAAGTTTGTGCACAAAATTAAAACACATGGGATTGGGGGTAATATATTTGCTTAGATTGAGAATTGGTAAGCAGACAGGAAACAGAGAGTAGGAATAAATGGCTCTTTTTCGGAATGGCGGGCAGTGACTAGTGGGGTACCGCAGGGATCAGTGCTGGGACCCAGCCATTCACAACATATATCAATGATTTGGATGAGGGAACCAAATGTAATATTTCCAAGTTTGCTGATGACACAAAGCTAGGTGGGAATGTGATTGGTGAGGAGGATGTTAAGAGGCTTCAAGGCAATTTAGACAGGTTGAGTGAGTGGGCAAATACATGGCTGATGCAGTATAACGTGGATAAGTGTGAAGTTATCCACTTTGGTAGGAAAAACAGAATGGCAGAATATTATTTAAATAGTGATAGATTGGGAAATGTTGATGTACAAAGGGACCTGGGTGTCCTTGTACACCAATCACTGAAAGCAAACATGCAGGTGCAGCAAGCAGGTAAGAAGATAAATGGTATATTGGCTTTTATTACAAGAGGACTTGAGTACAGGAGCAAGGGTTTCTTACTGCAGCTGTACAGGGCCTTGGGGCAGGATTTTCCCTTTGTTGGGCGGGCATGGCAGTGGGCCCAGGAACGGCCGCGACACAGACCACTGCCCTCGATCGGGCACTGACCACGATTGCATGCTGGCTGGTCAATTAAAAGCCAGCCAATGTGAAGTATTTACATTGACAATGTGCTTTTCATAAAAACATCCATGCCACCTTTGAGCCCTTATAAATCCTTTAGTTCTCTTTTCTCACCATTATATCTTGGTGTGTCCCCAACATCAGCAGCAGGGGTGGAGGCAGGTTGCTGAGGTGATGCCCTATTGCCCGCAATAACTTTGGCCTGCTACCTCTGGAAGTCCGAGGCCTTGAGATCTATCCTACTGGGGCTGTTCCACACAGGTACAGGGGCAACCCCCTCCGTCACATCTGCCGGAGGCAATGGGGTAAATGACAGAGGGGAAGATGAGAGGCTGTGCATCAGTCCTCTTCACTCATAGTCTTCAGTAGTGAATGTGCGTGATAGACATTCACCCCCTAGCTATTCTAGGTGGTAGAGAACGCAGGTTCAGAGGTACTTCCTGGGTGGGAGTCTGGCAGACATTGATAAGCATCCTGAGCAGACAAATCTGTCCTGGCAATGGGAGAATGGTCATGTAGGTCCCTCAATCTTGGACAAATCTTGTGCATTTGAGACTATCCCTGGTATTCCTGGCATGCCTCTCCATGACCCTGGCATCCATTATAGGAAAATTCATGTCCTCTTCCTCAGGCTCATCCTATTCGGCCTCATCTGAGGAGTATTGTTCCTTCCTGTTATCCTGAAGTAAGGGTCATTGTGTTGCATGGCCACAGTTGTGCAATGCACATCATACCACAACTATCCATGAAACACAATGTGGTGTGTACTGCAGAGCCTCTCCAGAAGTGCATTTTCAACATGCCAATGGTCTGTTTGATGATGGCTCTGGTGAAGGTGTGGGCTTCATTGTAGTGCTCTTCTGCTGTGCTGTGGGAATGCCTCACTGGTGGTAACAACCAGGTCCAGAGGGGTCAGCCCTTATCACCCAGGATCAAGTCATCAATCTGGGCAGGGGCCTTGAAAGGCTCAGGTCGCGGTGGATTCTGTGAACTCTAGGGAGTCATGAAAGCTTCCTGGGAAACAAGCACAGACCTGCAGGGTTCTTCATTTTTGGTCGCTGACCAGTTGGATGTCTAGAGAGTGGAATCCCTTGTGGTTCATATATGTCACTGGCTGTTGCCAGGGGGCTCTAATGGAAACATGAATGCAGTCAATTAGCCCTTGCGCTCTAGGGAAACAAGCAATCGCCAAGAAGCCCCTCGCCCTGGCTGTTTGGCTGGCATAATTGGTGCTGAATCTGATTAACTCATTGGATGATGGAAGAGGGCATTAGTTAGCTCTTTGTTGCACTTGTGGCAGCCTGCAAAATGCCATACATGTCACCCATGGAGCCCTGGAAGCAGCTGATGGTGAAAAAGTTGAGCACCGCAGACACTTTGAAAGCTACTGGCAAGGGGTTGGGGTTGCTTCCAAATCCATGCGGCTGCAGATCTTGCTGCAAATTTTGGTGATTGTTTCCTAGGACATCCTCAGGTGTGCATCTCTGGCATTGCCTCTTAGCACTGGGAGGCAGTTTGTCTGTATCTTGAAGACATGCTGATGCGCCAGTGACCTTCTTCTCCTATGCTTTCCCTGGATAGCTGCCTCCTGACCACCCTCCCCCTTGGTGCTGCCTGCTGTTGGCCTTGTGACCTCTGTTGTTGATCTCCTTTGTCGCATCCTCTCCTCCTGCTCCTGAGGTTGTAGGGATATTGGGTGTATGAGACTCATGGGTACTCTACCAAGTGAAATGTGTGAAAAAGGCAGACAGTGATATGAAAACCCTTGTGTCCATGGGTTTCATCCATTCAGCTCCTGATCAGTGAGATTTTCCACTCCTCCCATTACTCACACCCAAAACTGCACCCTCCTCACACTTGCATCCTCCTAGTTGGACCTGCAGTCCTGGCAGTTAAAAGTGAGTTTTTAAAAATGGCCAGCTACAGTGTGCAAGTTACTCTCACCTTGTAATAAGTGACCTTCCACCTGTCACCTTGACTTTGTCGCCATCACCCTTCACCCTCCCTACATCACTGTGTGCCTTCCCTCTGTGACCCTTGAACCTCCCCACATCACGCTAGAACCTAACATCATGGACATGAAATCTCCCCCACACTGAGCCTACGCCTATCACTGTTGAGATTCCTCTTCTGTTCCTAGACCCTCCCCACATCATCCTTAGAGTTTCTGTTAGATCCTATGACCCACTCTACAAGACCTTTGAGTACCCCTACCTCAGATTAGACCTGCCACCTACCGAATCAACTTCCCCCCGTGACTGTGATGCCAGCCAGCATCCTGAGTTTGACTCACAAGACACACATGTAGATAGTACTGACCCTGCCCATTAGGGCTTTCGTTTTGTTTAACTACACCAACTGGACCCACACCCCTACCACACCCAAGACACCATGCTCTTCCCACTACACAATTCCATGACCTGACACCAACCTCTGTACTTCCTCGGAGCCCTCTTCCACTCCTCCAAGCCCCAGCCTGAAGCCACCATCACCCACTCACCCCACCCCACCACCCCCACCCCATCACGTGCCCTTTCTGATCTCAGCCCTCTATACCTTCCATGCATGCTGCCATTCTACTGTTCCCCTCCCTTGAGCCGCAGAGCTCAACAAAGACATCATTCACCTCAAACACAACTGCATCAAGCCAACTTGTGCACATCACCTTTAAATGAATGTGAGTTAGGGGTCATGATGTTTCTGTATGCTCCCGACTTAATCTTGAAGGTATGACTTATGTTTTAAGGTAATGAATATTCATGGAATGCAAATGTAGTACAAGTAGGAACTCACCACGGGATGCCATAATGCCCAACCTGCCACGTGTAATTTTTCATTCCAAAAGGCTGGCATGATTTTGGTATTTTGGCTCCTACCTGGTTAATTTATCCCACCCACCACACTTCCCGGTCCCAAGGCCTTCATTAAATTCTGCTCACAGAATCCACCAGTAGAGCAAAGTGAGTCAGAGTTTTTGGTGAAGATGAATTAATCGCTCTATCTCTCCACCCCCCACACACACACGTTAAACCAGCTTATATTTCAACTCTTTCTTGGACTCGAACGCAAGTTCTGTCGAAGGGTCATGAGGACTCGAAACGTCAACTCTTTTCTTCTCCGCCGATGCTGCCAGACCTGCTGAGTTTTTCCAGGTAATTCTGTTTTTGTTATGAATTAATCAACATCACAGTCCCAACCATTAAGTGGAGTTGGTAGTCAAAGTCAAAGTTTAGGTTTGACACGGTCAGAGACAATGAGAGAGCTAATGACAATGGAAGGAAATACCCAGACAGGAAGAGGAGGAAGCCAGATAAGTTAATTGAAAGTATGTCAGAAGGAAGAAGAATAAAGTTATTCTTTTCATTATTTCTTGTCAAGTGATGATATTTTTGTTAAATATTGGCATGAAGGAAAATCTATTTTTTTGACGTGTAGGTTACTCTGTAGCATCAGTCATATATGTTTTGGTTGTGATTACAGCAAAAACAAGTATGCAACCCAACCTGTTGAATTTTCCAGTATTGTTGATGCTGGTTTAGTCATATTGCATTCTGGGATCTTATGCATATGTACTATTTTAGATTTTAATGTATATATTGTTGGAGGGAGTGTAGTATATTGAAAGATCTGAACATTTAGTTATACTCAGTGCAATATAAAACAATTGGCCAGATGTAGAAAAGTTTGTGGGAGAGTGCAAAAATAGATGTGATAAATGAAAGAGTCACTGGAAGGAACATATATTTTTATTTCTGTCGGATTGTTGTAAAGAACATATCTTTTTATTTTCTGTTGGAATGCGGAGTAAAATTACAATGGCTGCCGTTTGAAAGATATGTCCACTGGAGCACGATGAGAGATATATACGATGTTGCAGTCCTGGAACAGAGTGTGCCATGAAAGACAGGATGTGCTGGAAAGGAGCCCTGGACCAAGAGAGCTGCCAGGCAACAACATTTTAATTGGCTCCTGACCAGGTGACCAGGGTTTTGTATGAGGGCAGTGCAGAAGAGTAGCTCCTAGCCTGAAAGGAACAATCCCTAAAACCTCATCCTCCTATGTGTGGAAGATTCCAGCAATTCCTCAATAATAGTTAGTTGCTTTTTCTCCTCATATCTCTATAATTTGGTCTCTCTCTGAAAACCTCTGTCAAGAGGCAAAAAGGGAAAATCACTGTTAAAGACGTTGAAAGGTAAGTCCTCAACTAGTGAACAAACTACTAAAAGTGCTGGAAGACCACCTTGTGTCATCAACAAGAACGGAAAGGAATTTGGAAGACATTGATTGAAATCAACTATCAAATCCTGTTCTCCGGATTGGTGCGATTGAATTGTTTTATCCCACCCTTAAAATCCATGACCAGAATTTTCTCATCGGCATGTGGTGACGGGCCCCGCACGCCGATGCTTAAAATGACGCGCAGTGACGTCAAGTAAATGTCCCAACTTCACCACGCACCATCATGATATTTTGGTGGGCGGGTGCGTAATAATCTCCTATGCGCGCCCGCCATTAACTAACGGGCTGCTTAAGGCCCTTGAGGCAGCAATTGGCACAGATTTTTCGGGGCCTGTGCGATCTTCAGGTCATCGCACAGGCGCAACAGGCAGGTGGGTAGGACACATTTTTATCAACCTCATCCACTGGCGGGATAAAAGGAGTGAGTGAGGTCATGAGTATTATTTATCAGAAAATTAATGCTTAAAATTACTTATACTGGCCTGTGTGAGCAGGAATACTTCAAAACTCTTCACAGCTGCTTGGACACGAGTAACAGGCTTCAGGTCAGGACTCTTGAGTAGACATCATTTCTAGGGCCTTGCTGCTTTCATGAAGCCTTCCTTTAGCCTGAGAATGGGAGTTGTGCTCTCCACTGGAGGCACCTCCTCCGAGGAGGAAGGGTGGGCTAGAAGGGGGAGGAGTCCAGGAGTGCACATTCAGCCTCCAGGGGAGCCAACTTTGGGAGGAGGGCCACAGGCATAAGGGGTACTGGGCCAGCAGGAAGTCCAAGGCGGAAGGGGCTGCAGAAAATGCCACTATCCAGCTGCCAGGGTATACAGGTGGTGAAGCAGCTACCTCAATGTGTCCGAGGTGCAGTGCCGAAGGAGGCTCCGTCTCTCAAGGGAGATAGTCACCTCCATTTGTCAGATGATAGGCCCTGAGATCTGCACCATGTGGGTGGACAGCCCATGCCAGTGGCGTTGAAGGTCACAGCCACCCTCAACTTCTATCTTTCCATGGGCCGGTGGGTGATCTTTGTGGCATCTCCCAGTCAGCTGTCCACAGTTGTGTGAAATGGGTGACAAACACTCTGTTCGGGCGTGCATTGACTTTCATCCACTACCGCTGGGACGAGGCCAGCCAGACACAGCGAGCCAGAGGCTTCACGGCCATTGCTGGCTTTCCCCGTGTCCAGGGTGCAATAGACTGTACACATGTGGCCATCAAGGCACCAGCAGATGAGCCCTTCATCAACAGGAAGGGCTTCCACTTCATGAACATGCAGATAGTGTGTGATCACAGGATGCTGATTCTACAAGTCTCTGCAAGGTACCCAGGCAGTTCCCACAACGCCTACATCCTCAGACACTCCCAGGAGCCAGGGCCCTTCAGTGCTCCAGCCCGGCTGGATGGATGGCTGCTGGGTGACAAGGGCTATCCCCTCAGAAAGTGGCTCATAACGCCTCTACGCCATCCAAGAACAGAAGCTGAGCAGCGGTACAATAGGAGCCAGGGCACCACAAGGCCTGTGGTGGAGGGAACCATCGGTCTTCTCAAAATGCGCTTCCGATGCCTGGACCGCTCAGGGGGCACACTCCAGTATCCCCCAGATCGTAAGTTACTGATAGTGGTTGCACGCTGCGCTCTCCACAATCTGGCGCTGGAAAGGGGGGATGCAGTGGAGGAAGAAGATGTAGATACAGTGGCTACGGCTGCACACGATGAGTCCAGCAGTGAGTCTGAGGATGAGCACGCACAGGAGAACATTGAGGGGGTAGACGCTGACCCGTGAATCCTCCAGGGAGGCAGGGACACACAGTATCAACGAACCTTCAGCTAGCACACCACAGATGGACGTTCAACACACGCTAGGGCTGCAGGCTTCACACTCGATACCTGAGAGCAAAATCTGTCTGGTTAGGAACATTAACCATGTGCCTTGTCAATAAAGCTCAATGACAAATAACTCACTCATAACATCATGAGTTCCTATTCACCTGCAGAAGTAATGAAGCACCCAGAGTCATGCTCACATATCAAAATTTAATGAATTAACAAAATGAAGCAGGAAATAAAATGAAGGCAAAGGTGTTACGTATCACACCAACTTGGCATCAGCTAATAGCGGAACAACATAAAACCATCAGTGAGAAGCCCGTGGTGTGCCTAAGGTGCCTTAAGTTTACGTTTGTGGGTGCTATGTCGAGTTGCTCCCCACTCGCTGGCCGCAGCATTGGAGACAGCCTGCTCACTCTGCTGTCCTGTTGGCCCCAATGACCTTGGCAGGCGTCTTCTGGCCCATGGAGCCTGTGATGACCCTGCCTTGGAGGGAGCAGCCGGTTCCACGGCTGGCATCTCCCCAGTCACTGCAGCCTCATAGGATCCCACAGTCACTGACAGTGGGGCAGAGGAGATACTGCCCTATCCGGAGCACTCTGAGAGAAGCCCGCAGAGAAGACAGGCAGCTCTTGTGCTGACGAGAGGTCGCTTCGGACCTCCCTGCTCATCACTGATGGCTGGGCACTGAGCTGGGATACTCGGTGCCCAATCCATCTCCCACATGGCAATGACCAGCTGAGGTCAATGCCGCTGTGAGGGCTTGCATGTCCGAGCGCATCCCCAGGAAGCCCTGATTATTCTCCAGGAGGAGTCTCGCCACGAGAGTCGCCACTCTCTTCATGGGGGAAGCATTGCGCTCGGCCATGAGGCTCATTGCATCGGTGATGCTCCACGTGGACTCCTCCAGCACGGACACCATGCCACGTGTAGCCTCATGTATTTCCGCCAGATCCTCCCACATACCCAGCTGGACTTCCTGTGTTTGCTGCCTCATGGACGACTCCAGAGGTACATCATCAGCCACCAACCAAGCATGTTTCTGGTCCCCTGCAGTCCTCCGACTGCGGGCGCCATGGGCACTCTCTGTCTCCACCTGCACCTCAAGTGAGTGTGAAGTCCCCTCACCGCTGTGCCCCAGGACACTAGCTGACAATCTAATTCCCACCGAGGTGCAAGCATCTGCGCTGGTGCCTGCCTGGCTGAGATGGTGTGACATTAGTGATTCCATTTCTTCAGGGCCCTCAGGTATCAGAGGTGGCCCCTCTGCCTCCTCCTCCTGGCCCTGTTCCGGTGATGCTGAAAGGAAGAACAAGGACATTTGATTTATTCAAGTGGAGACAATGTCAATGTGCATGCTTGTCCCCCGGATCAGTATGCATTCATCCTTCCATAATCAATGGTCAAGCCATGTTGCAAGCTTCAATCACTGAACATTCAGCAGTGCCATGGCTGCTGGGACACACAGTGCACTGCAATCTTACCTCCCCGGGGCACCCCAGCTTCACCGCCACAGGTAAACCTGGGCACATGGTGCCTCTCCAGACCCATCGCCTCCTGCGTCACCTATCTAGTCACGATGGCCAACTGGGCCTGGCCTCCGCCAGTCTGCATTCACTTGGCGGCATTGTGTGCAGTCTTCTCCTGAAAAGGAGAGAAGAGCATTGATTAGTCCAGCCTGTACCTGGGTTCCCATCGCATCCCTGCCAACCCAACCAGAGTGGGACATTGCAGGGGTCCTGTAATTCGTCATCCCGCAGCTGCCGTACACTCACACCAAGAAGCCAGGGCTGACCCCCCCCTTGCCCACATGCTGCCTCCATCACATTTGCCACCACAAGGTGTAACCTTGCAAAGCAAGGAGCACTGCCAATGGCAGTAGATGGATTGGTGCCCCGCCACCTGGAAGCTCCCCTCCCAGCATGTTAGCACCCTGACTTTGACATGCTTTACAGTTCCAGCATTGTGCCTAGGTGCAGATTCTTGGGCTTGCCTCCAACACAGTGCTCTGGGTGTCAGTCTAATACATGCTGCGGATGCTGAGCCCATCACAGCACTACCCTCTCAGGGTGAACTAGGCATGGGCAATATCTGTTGGTCCACCCAGCGAGTGAAACATGCCATGAATGATTCAATGCTGTAACTGTATTCAGTGTTGAGGAGTGGAGGGTGCTGGGGGGAAAGCTTACCTGCTGTATTAAGTGACGTTTGCTAACATGGTACCCACCCTTCCCGAGGGCAAGAGGTCATTGAATCACTTGCGGCACTGGACCCACATAAGTTGCACCACATCACAGGAGCTGCCTTTGTTGGCCACCTCCTCCTGGGCATGTTTGGTCAGGTGGGGGGGGGGGGGCTCCTCCCGTCACTAGGAACGAGGGCCTCCTGTCACGCTTCCACCTCCTCCAGGAGGGCAGCAAGGCACTCACCAGAAAACTGAGGGGCACAGTGCCCTGCTGCCCTACCCTCCTGCCTGGCCTGCTCTCCAGCAGCGCTCTGGGGAGCCCTTCTCTTGGCCATGGTGAACAGCCTGTGCAAGGCTGCCTACGCTCTATTTGAACAGGCCATCAGGTCGCTAATGGACCCGGTGGTCATTGCACTCCCGCTACCGCCTGCCCACTCCCGCTATCCTTGGGAGCCGTGTTTCATGCAAAATGACAGCGCGGAGCCGATCAGCTCAGCACCCATTTGCACCCCTTCCCAAATAGCCTGTCCGATGGGGAGAAAATTCTCCCCTATGATTTGTGTGTCTTATGTGTCTTGTGTGTGAGTGCGTGTTTGTGTAGGGATTTAAGAAGGGGATAGAATTTAAGTTATAGTGTTAGAAGTTAGCAGTTCATATTTCTCTCTTTTGTCACTGTTTAACGACAGTTTGTTCAATAAACAGTTATTTACTTATTAAGCTTACAAACCTGGTGCTATATTCTGTTAATCTAAATTAAACAGTTAGGTAGAATTGGGGCAGCCTGGTCACATTTGTCATGGCTCGGGGAACAGTGGGGTTTGATATTACAGCGCACTATCCCCAGTGAGTCGTGACATCACTAATAAATACAACGAAGATTTCAGGAGAAACTTCTTTACTCAGATAGAGGTTAGAATAGAGAAATTGCTACCACAAGGAAAATTTGAGGCAAATAACACAAATGCTTTTAAGGGGTAGCTAGTTAAGTGCAAGAGGGGGAAAGGAATAGAGGACATGAAGATAAGGAAAGTAAGGTGACAGGAGCTGAAATGGAGCAGAAACATCAGCTTAGGCCAAATGGGCTGATCCTGTACTGTAAATTCTGTGCAATTCCCAGTGAATGTTGAAAAATCAGCTTCTCAGGATTTGCTGCTATGGTCTGGTGATGCACAAGATTACCCACACCAGAGTATTCTTGGGAAATTACTCCCAGTGCCACCAAATTTTGCAATGATGTTTAAAAACCTGAAATAGAAAGTTTACCATTGCAGGATACCAGCTTGTTATCCAGAATTTAATTCTGTCTTCTATCTCTCGCTATCTGCCCATCTAAACTTCACTGCTTAGCCACTAACTGCCCACAGCTACAAAGGAAATTAAAAACCTGTGCAGTAACCAGCAGGGTTCACGGGCAACATAAAGCTAAAGAAACTCCAGGAATTACTGGCGCAGTGCATGCATGAATGACACCACAATTCTCAGCAGAGAGCTTGTGATCTCATGTTGGAATCTCCCACACAACACAAAAAGAACTGGTAGACATGAATGAAACCAGCATGAAACTCGCACAAGAAAGCAAATTACCTTTGAACAAGTGTAAATTACACAACACATTCAATTGTTGTGGGGATATGATTTTGTGGCAAGGGCGTTGTAGCTTACAACTCACAATAACATCACCCTGCTGCACCTCCTCCCCAACCCCCAACCACTACCCCACCCCCCCACCCCCCACACCACCCCCCAACGGCCTTCTACCCTGCCTGCACAAGACAAAACAAATTCCATTTTTGCATCAATAGCACACCCTTCTTGGGCCTAAACATAAAGAAAGCTGATGCTTACCATTAAGGTCAAACATTGCATACATCAAGAGCAAACTGGGTGAGGGTGTCATTAATCTGACAATATGATGAATATGCAGGTTGTACCTCATATACAAAATATGGTTATTTATGTCTCTGCTAACTTCTCAAGTTCAGCCAATGATTCCTTTGTTTTCAATCAGTTCAACTTTGAGATGAAATCCTTGCTGAATGGTTCCTGGGTCGCCATAGCTGTGGCCAAAAACAATGGATTATGAGAGTCAACAATATATAGACGTCCAGGGGTATATTGGTGTAATGGGGAAAAATCTACAAGAAAGGAATAAAGAGGAGTGAAGAGAAAACAGAAATTACCAAAATCTGGAAATAGAAGGTTAGAAAAACATAGGAACTCCGTCAGCATCTGGAATGAGACAGGGCAGGTTAATAAATCAGGGATTAACTTTCTATCAGGAAAAATGTGGATGAACTGGCAAGAGGTTGATGTCCAAAATGCTGTGTGTCATTTTCTTTAGAAATGAAGCTGCTGAATATTTCCAGTATTGTCACATTTTGCTACTAAGGAAGTTCACAGAATTTGCTCAGGTCAAAGAAAGGTATAGGACATAGTGGGGATTTGCTGCTCCATCAGAATACCGTCATGGTTCCAACAGGGCGGGAGTTCTATCTGCTTCACTGGACCACACCTGCCTTCATGATTTTCTGGGGAGGAGTCATTTACATTTATTCCAATCTCCCTTTTTCCAATAATTTATAATTTTTTTACAAATATATTTTTCTTTTCCCATCTATTTTTAAATTTATTTCGATCTATTGTTTCATCTCCACCTTTTAGCCCATTTCGATTCCTTCCCCCCATCCCACCCCCACTACGGACATCTGCATTAACTTGTCCTGCTTGCTACCCTTATTGTCCCCATTAGCACATCCTTTAGATAATATCACCACCGTCAACACCCCTTTGTCCTTTTGTCCTTGACATCTTTGGCCTCCACCTATCACTGGCCCTCTATCCAGCTCTACCTGTCCCACCCCCCTCTACCAGCTTATATTTCACCTCATTTCTATATTTTTTAGTTCTGATGAAGAGTCATACGGACTCGAAACGTCAACTGTATTCCTCTCCACAGATGCTGTCAGACCTGCTGAGTTTTTCCAGGTATGCTTCAGTAATTTACACAATACTGGCAAGGCTCTCAGACCCTCTAGCCTGGGGAAATTCAACCATTTTTACAGCCTAGGAATATTTTCAAGCTGGCACATTTATCATTGGCCGCTGTTTTAGTTAACTCCTTGGTGCTACACAATCATTACTTTGCAATATTACATTTGAGTTTAAAGTGACAAATAGCTGTAACAGCAAAGGGAGTATGTGGGAAAGTCAAGAGCATCAGAGTCACTGGGATCACTTTTTAAACCCTCTCCCTCCACCTGGTGGGAATGGTGCATGGATAGTATTATCAACTCCAGCTAGACATATTCCAGGAGATGTTGGCAGAAGTGATGTCATAGAATAGAAGTGATGTTGGCGTGAGTGGGTGAGCCCACCTGGCGGCAGTGGGGGGAATATCCAAAGTCTCGGACACTAGCGGGTGGGTAGGGTTCATTCAATGCACACAAATGAACAACAGTACTTTGTGTCCTTGTTTAGAGTTGGCTACTTCAGGCATTGCTGTGTCCAAGTGACAGCTGGAACCACGATCAGTTGCCCTTTAAAGCAGCAGGTAGATGGGAACACCAGCACCTGCAAGTTCCCCTCCGAGCCACTCACCATCCTGACTTAGAAATACATCGCCATTCCTTCACTGTCGCTGGGCCAAAATCCTGAAACTCACTTCCTAACAGCACTGTGAGTATAACTACACCACATAGGCTGCAGTGGTTCAAGAAGGCAGCTCACCACCACCTTCTCAAGGACAACTTGGGATGGGCAATAAATGCTGGCCTAGCCAGCGACGCCCAGATCCCGTAAATTAATAATAAAAAAAAGCCACTGCTGAATCCTCGACCATCCCCACTCCACCCCCAAACCCCCACCTCCATCTGGCTCAGACCCCAGTCTTTCCACTTGCTCCTGTCCACACACACACACACACACACACATACACTATGCTCAGTACACATGTGCGGCAGTGCTGCCTAGCCTGCCTGCGAAATGCCATTCATTGAAATGGAGTCTGTGGCCACCAGGACGTGAGTCGATTGTTTAATGGCGAATCCTATCATATTAAGAACCCCTGGACTGCTTTCAATAGCCGCTGAGAGATTGGAGGCGATTCCTGGCCATTCTGCGATTGTTGTGTTGAAAGTGTTAAAATGGAGCCAATGAGCTTACCAGCATGAAGTCACTGCATCTGACATTCAATACCGTTACAGATGACTGAGGGCCCCACCACAGGCACATAATGACCTCATCAATGTTTAAATATTGGGCCTAAAGACATCAATCAAACCCCGATACCATAATAACTGCCATAAGTGAAAACAAACACAACGCCTGTCCTAGGAATCTACAGGGGGATGGATTATGGCACAAAGGATCCCATGTTTTGAAGGTTTCCTTGAAGGTGAGGAGGAGAAGTCATGGAAACCATGATATTATGGCCCAAATCTTCCAATTTGGGTAAAAGCAAAATACTGCGGATGCTGGAAATCGGAAACAAAAACAGGAAATGCTGGAAAAACTCAACAGGTCTGACAGCATCTGTGGAGAGAGAGACAAAGTTAACATTTCAAGTCCATATGATTTTCATCAGAACAAAAGAGAAATAAAAATGTGGTGAAATATATACTGTTTAAGGGGGGTGGGACAGGAAAAGCTGGATAGAGGGCCAGTGATAGGTGGAGGCAAAGGAGAGGTTGTGAAAGATGTCATAAACAAAAGGTCAAAGGGGTGTTGACGGTGGTGATATTAGCTAAAGGAGGTGTTAATGGTGACATTAAGAGTAGAAAGCAGAATGAGCAAGTGACAGATCGCCCTAGTTGGGGTGGGGTGAGGTGAGTAGAGGGAGGGGATGGTGTGGGAGAAAAGTTTGAAATAGGCTAAAAGGTGGGGATAAAACAATGAATGGAAATAAATTTTAAAAATAATGATAATAGAAATAAGTGAGAAAAATATATATTTAAAAATTTTAAAATAAATATTTGAAAAAAGGGGATCAAAAAGAGGTGAGGATGGAGGAGAGAGTTCATGATCTGAAGTTGTTGAACTCAATATTAAGTCTGGAAGGCTGCAAAGTGCCTAGTCGGAAGATGAGGTGTTGTTCCTCCAGTTTGCATTGAGCTTCACTAGAACATTGCAGCAGGCCAAGAACAGACATGTGGGTATGAGAGCAGGGTGGAGTGTTGAAATGGCAAGCGACAGGGAGGTCTGGGTCATGCTTGTGGACAGATTGAAGGTGTTCTGCAAAGAGGTCACCCAGTCTGCATTTGGTCTCTCCAGCGGATACCGCATTGGGAGCAGCGAATGTAGTAGACTAAATTGAGGG
The DNA here is from genome assembly GCF_017639515.1 of Carcharodon carcharias. Classification (NCBI taxonomy): domain Eukaryota; kingdom Metazoa; phylum Chordata; class Chondrichthyes; order Lamniformes; family Lamnidae; genus Carcharodon; species Carcharodon carcharias. The sequence goes on from NC_054468.1 coordinate 161,578,254, forward strand.
CAGTGCAAGAGAAACACAGCTTCACTTGAGAGGAGTATTTGGGCCCTTGGACGGTGAGGTGGGAGGAAGTAAAGGGGTAGGTGTTGCACCTTCTGCGGTTGCATGGAAAGGTGCCGTGGGAGGGGGTTGAGGTGTATGGGGTGATGTAGGAGTGGACCAGGGTGTCCTGGAGGGAACAGTCCCTATGGAATGCCGACAGGGGGGATGAAGGGAAGATGTGTTTGGTGATGGCATCATGCTGGAGTTGGCGGAAATGGTGGAGGTTGATCCTTTGAATGCGGAGGCTGGCAGGGGTGAAAGGTGAGGACAAGGGGGACCCTATTGTGGTTCTAGGAGGGAGAGGAATATGTGAGGGCAGAGGCACGGGAGATGGGTCGGACATGGTTGAGGGCCCTGTCAACCACTGTGGGTGGGAAACCTCAGCTAAGGAAGAAGGAAGACATGTCAGGAGCACTGTCTTGGAAAGTGGCATCATCAGAACAGATGTGCCGGAGGAGAAGGAACTGAGAGAATGGGATGGAGTCCTTACAGGAAGCAGGGAGTGAGGAGCTGTAGTCGAGGTAGCTGTGGGAGTCAATGGGCTTGTAATGAATGTTGTCTAGTCTATCACCAGATATCGAGACAGAGAGGTCAAGGAAGGAAATGGAAGTGTCAGTGATGGACCATGTGAAAGTGATGGAGGGGTGGAAATTGGAAGCAAAATTAATAAATTTTTCCAGGTCCAGATGAGAGCATGAAGCCACACCAAAACACTCATCGATGTACCAGAGAAAGAGATGTGGGAGGGGGCCTGAGTAGGACTGGAACAAGGAATGTTCTACATGCCCCATAATGAGACAGGCATAACTGGGGCCCATGCGGGTACATATAGCCACACCTTTTATTTGGAGGAAGTGAGAGGAGTTTAAGGAGAAATTGTGCAGAGAGAGAACAAGTTCAGCCAGGCGGAGAGTGGCGGTAGATGGGGATTGTTCGGGCCTCTGTTCAAGGAAGAAGTGGAGAGCCCTCAGACCATCCCAGTGGGGGATGGAGGTAGAGGAATTGGATGTCCGTGGTGAAGAGGAGGTGGTTGGGGCCAGGGAACTGGAAATTGTTGATGTGATGTAGGGCATCCGGCGAATCACAGATGTGGTGGGAAGAGACTGGACAAGAGGAAAGAGAATGGAGTCAATCTTGGCCTGCTGCAATGTTCCGGTGAAGCTCAACGCAAACTGGAGGAACGGCTCCTCATCTTCCGACTAGGCACTTTACAGCCTTCAGATCATGAACTCTCTCCTCCATCCTCACCCCTTTTTGATCCCCTTTTTAAAATATTTATTTTTTAATTTTTAAATATATATTTTTTACCACTTATTTCTATTATTATTATTTTAAAAATGTATTTCCATTCATTGTTTTATCCCCACCTTTTAGCCTATTTCGAACTTTTCTCCCACACCGTCCCCTCCCCCCACCCCATCCCCACTAGGGCCATCTGTCACTTACTCATCCTGCTTTCTACTCTTAATGTCACCATTAGCTCCTCCTTTAGTCAGTATCACCACCATCAACACCCTTTTGACCTTTTGTTTATGACATCTTTTGCTATGTCTCCTTTCCCTCCGCCTATCGCTGGCCTTCTATCCAGCTTTACTTGTCCCACCTTCCTGAAACAGTATATATTTTACCACATTATTAATTCTCTTTAGTTCTGAAAAAGAGTCATACGGACTTGAAACGTTAACTCTGTCTTTCTCTCCACAGATGCTGTCAGACCTGCTGGGTTTTTCCAGCAATTTTTGTTTTTCTTCCTGTACAAGGATAGCCTTCGGCTCCGATAATGTCACTGATGCACATCACTGATGTTCACGGTCCCCCTGACAATGTTCCCCACCCCCCTCCTGACAATATTCCTCTGATGCCTCCCGATAATGATCACCACCCCCACCCTCACCCCTTCATCCCCCCTCCCCCCAATCCCACCCCACCCAACCCCTCCTGACAATGTTCACCACACCCACCCTATCCAGGCAATATTCAACTCCTGTCTGGAAATGTTCACCCCACTCCAGCTGTTCCAGCAATGGTCCCCACGTCTCACAGAGCAGTGCTCACCCCTCCCCACCTAAACAGTGCTCACCCTTTCCCCAACTTACCTTCCCGAATCCCTGATTCCTGTCCGGCTGAAGTCGGGAGAGTCAGCATTGTCGGGAGTGAAGTGTGTGTGGGGTGGATTGAGCATTTTCATGGATTGAGGGGGACTGAACATTTCGGGGATGAGGGGCAGAGGTGAATACTGTCGGGGGTGGGGCAGGGGGATAAACAAAGTCCAGAGTGAGGGAGGGGGTGTGAACACGGTCCAGGTGAGGGAAGGGGGTGAATACTGTCGGGGGTGATTGAGGGGTTGAATACTGTCAACGGGTGAGGGAGGGGTTGTGAACACTGTCTGTGGTGAGAGAGTGGTGTGAATACTGTCGAGGATGAGGGGGTTAGGGGTGAACACTATCCAGGGTGAGGCAGGGGGGGAATACTGCTGGGAGTGAGGGAGGGTGGGGTGAACACAGTCCGGGGGGAGGGAGGGTGGGGTGAACACAGTCCGGGGTGAGGGAAGGGGTGAACACTGTCCGGGGTGAGCGAGGGGGTGAACACTGTCCGAGGTGAGGAAGGGTGGGGTGAACACTGTCCAGGGTTCGGGATGGGGTGAACACTGTCCAGGGTGAGGGAGGGGGTGAACACTGTCCGGGGTGAGGGAGGGGGTGAACACTGTCCGGGGTGAGGAAAGGAGTGAACACTGTCCGAGATGAGGAAGGGAGTGAACACTGTCCGAGATGAGGAAGGGAGGGGTGAACACTGTCCAGGGTGAGGGAGGGGGTGAACACTGTCCGAGGTGAGGAAGGGTGGGGTGAACACTGTCCAGAATGAGGGAGGGGGTGAATACTGTCTGGGATGAGGAAGGGGGTGAATACTGTCAGGAGAGAGGGAGGGAGATTGAACACTGTCCAGGTTGAGGGAGGGTGGGGTGAACACTGTCCGAGGTGAGGGAGGGTGGGGTGAACACTGTCAGGGATGAGGGAGCGGGTGAATACTGTCAGGAAAGAGGGAGGGAGATTGAACAATGTCCGAGGTGACAGACGGGGGTGAACACTGATAGAGTTGAGTAAGGGAGGTGAATACTGTCAGGTTGAGTAAAGGAGGCAAATACTGTCAGGGTGAGGGAGGGAGGTGAATACTGTCAGGGTGAGAGAGGGAGGTGAATATTGTCGCGGGTGAGGGAGGGATGTGAATATTGTCGGGGTGAGGGAGGGAGGTGAATATTGTCGCAGGTGAGGGAGGGATGTGAATATTGTTGGAGTGAGGGAGGGAGGTGAATACTGTCAGGGTGAGAGGGAGGTGAATATTGTCGCGGGTGAGGGAGGGAGGTGAATATTGTCACGGGTGAGGGAGGGATGTGAATATTGTTGGGGTGAGGGAGGGAGGTGAATACTGTCAGGGTGAGAGAGGGAGGTGAATATTGTCGCGGGTGAGGGAGGGATGTGAATATTGTTGCGGGTGAGGGAGGGAGGTGAATATTGTCGCGGGTGAGGGAGGGAAGTGAATACTGTCGGGGTGAGTAAGGGAGGTGAACACTGATCGGGTTGAGTAAGGGAGGTGAATACTGTTGGGTTGAGTAAGGGAGGTGAATACTGTCGGGGTGAGGGAGGGAGGTGAATACTGTTGGGGTGAGGGAGGGAGATGAATATTGTCATGGGTGAGGGAGGGAGGTGAATACTGTCGGGGTGAGGGAGGGAGATGAATATTGTCACGGGTGAGGGAGGGAGGTGAATACTGTAGGGGTGAGGGAGGGAGGTGAATACTGTCACGGGTGAGATGGGGGGATGAATACTGTTGAGAATGAGTTGGGGGGGTGAATACAATCGAATGCATGAGGGAAGGGTTTGAGCACTGTCAGGGGGTGGGGGTTTAGCACTGTCAGTGAGGGGAGGTTGTGCAATATTGAGGTTGACAGCTCCATTTAAATCAGTGTCAGTCAATGAACTGAAGGCAGACCTTAAGTGGCGTGTATATAGTTCATGACAAGAAAAGGGGATGCAACTGTGCTGGAATTATGCCTGTCCCTTGGCCTCCTGACTTGGTGCATCTCTACATCCCTACTGGAGCCGGCAATAGAAGGTGCAAAAGCTCCAGTGGACGATAGTAAATGGGCAGAGATTCGGTAGTGAGCTGGAAGCAGGTGTCACCACTGTCCACGTGAATAACATCACTGTACCTTTGGGATATATTGCCAAGAGTCAGCATGCAGATGAGAAATAGTAAGGGGCCAAGATAGATCCTTGGGGGCCACCAGATTTAACAGTGTGTGAGCAAGAAGAGAAGCCACTGTAGGCAATACTCAGGCTATGACTAGGTAGATAAAGTAGAACCAGGTGGGTGTGGTCCCATGCAGTTTGGACAACCATGTAGGAGGATGTTGTGGTCAATCATGGCAAAGGCTGCAGACAGGTCAGGAGGAGGAGAAGGGTTAGTTTACCTTTGTCACTGTCACATGGGATGTCATTTGTGACTTTCATAAGAGCCGCTTCAGTACTGTGGCAGGGGCAGCACTTTATTGATGGGACACAGATATGGAGTTGCAGGAATGATGAGCACAGATTTGGGAGGTGACAACACAGCCCAGAATTTTGGAGAGGAATGGGAGGTTAGAGATGGGGCAGTAGTTTGCAAGGATGGTGAAGCCAAGTGTTGTTTTCTTAAACAGAGGGTGATAATGGCTGATTTGAAGGAAAGCTGAACAGCACCAGAGGAAATTATTAACAATATCTGCCAATATGGAGGCCAAGAAGGACATCTGTGCAGTCAGAAAAATAGGGTTGAGGAAGTCGTAGGTGGGTCCCATGTTAAGCTGAGCTCAGAGATCACATGAGAGAAGAGAGCAGGGAAATTAGAAAAAATTATATTTCAGGTTCAGGGCGTGGGGGAAACGTAGAGAAAAGAAGAAAGAGAAGTGGAAAAAACTGAAATACTGGGAAAGCTAAAAATAAAAATAGAGTTGGTAAAACAGGAACTCCGTCAGCATCTGGAATGAGACAGGGCAGGTTAATAAATCAGGGATTAACTTTCTGTCAGAAAAAATGTGGATGAACTGGCAAGAGGTTGATGTCCAAAATGCTGTGTGTCATTTTCTTTAGAAATGAAGCTGCTGAATATTTCCAGTATTGTCATATTTTGCTACTGAGGAAGTTCACAGAATTTACTCAGGTCAAAGAAAGGTGTAGGACATAGTGGGGATGTGCTGCTCCATCAGAATACCGTCATGGTTCCAACAGGGCGGGAGTTCTACCTGCCTCACTGAACCACACCTGCCTTCATGATTTTACATAATACTGGCAAGGCTCTCAGACCCTCTAGCCTGGGGAAATTCAACCATTTTTACTGCCTAGGAATATTTTCAAGCTTGCACATTTATCATTTGCAGCTGGGTTTGTTAATTCCTTGGTGCTACATAATCATTACATTGCAATATTACATTTGAGTGACAAGTAGCTGCAGCAGCAAGTGGAGCACGTGGGAAAGTCAGGAGGATCAGAGTCACTGGGGTCACTTTTAAAACCCTTTCCCCACACCGGGAAACATTGTATGGATAGATTTAAAATGAAGAAAATGGATTTACCAGCCTTTTGTCACTGCATCTGACCTTTAATATGCTTACAGATGACCAAGGACCCCACCACAGGTAAATGGGAACCTCCTCAATATTTAAATATTGGGGTCCATAGATGTCAATCAAACCCCGACACCATACTAACTGCCAATAGTGAAGTTAGGTGTGGCACCCATGCTAGGAATTGGTGGAGGATGGATTGTGGCCCAAAGTATCCCAGCTCAGTGCAGCTTTGTCAGCATTTGAGGGTTCCTTACTGAATGAAGTGGAGCAGTCAAGGAAACCTCAACATTAAGCCTGCATGTGATAGCATCCTTCCTTGTCATTGCAGGGAATGTCTGCCAAATAAACCAATCTGCCATTCACTCCTGCTAAAAACCAATCCTGCTCCTCCAAGTGGAGGGTGGGGGAAGAAGCTGGAGATATGGAGGGAGTTAAAATCAATTGCAGCAACAACCTGCATTTATCTAGTGCCTTTAATGCACAGTAAAGTCCCACCATTCGTGGGGGCTACTTTCCTGCGAAAACTTGCAAATGGCGAAATTGCAAATGATGAACATACTTTACAGTGGGAATCATTTGATAAGTTCCAGCTATCCTAAACTTTGACATGAGTGAAGGATCAAAGGCAATAAGATCTATGCTCTAAATAAATTTAAAGAAAAACTATTTAATAAAACAATAAAACAAAATCAATGTAAAATTTGTCACACTTACATTGGTTGAGAGTCACTGTGATCAGGAATTAAATTGCAGCAACAACGAACACCCACATACAAACATCAGCAGATAATGTATGTGCAGCATGCACTAGCTGCTGCAGGAAATACATCATGGACACCTTCAACTTTTTTAAAACTTCATTCAAGCGTTTTTGTCTTTTTTCAGCATTTGCACCAGCAGCATCTGGAAGTTCCCCTCCAAGTCACTCACCATCCTGACTTGGAAATATATCGTCGTTCCTTCACTGTCGCTGGGTCAAAATCCTGGAATTCCCTGCCTAACAGCAGTGTGGGTGCACCTACACCACATGGATTGCAGCAGTTCAAGAAGGCAGCTCAGCACCACATTCTCAAAGGCAACTAAGGATGGGCAATAAATACTGGCCTAGCCAGCGACGCCCACATCCTGTAAATGAATAAAAAAAAATTGGCTTCTATTTTTTATGTTTAAAACCATGGATAAGTGAACATTTGAGCCCACAATAGGTAATCTGGTGTACAAAGACTTTTGTACAGCTAAGCGAAAGAGGAAGTCACAAATGGCGTGACTTTACTGCACTCGAATGCCCCATAAGGCCCTTCAAAAAACAATGCACCAAGTAACAGAAGGAGATTTTATAACAAAGGAGAAAAATTTGGTTGAAGGCAATTTAACAGAAATGGGGAGGTGCAAGGCCATGCAGGGGATTAACACACCATGGTATTCCTGTATGGGAGCCAAACAGTTCAGAAAGCATGGGGGTTTGGGATGAATGGGACATGGTGCAAGTTAGAACATGAGTAGCAGAGTTTGTTCAAAGAAAATACAATGTGAGATTGGCCAGCGGCTGTGTTGGAATAGGTGAAGCCAGGGTAAGAGTTAATGGGGCATGTAGCAGGAAGTGCATCTAAGGTTTATGTATAAGACCAAGGTTGCAAACTGTCTGATTCAGTGTTATGGCACAGCGGATGGTAAATGCTGAGCTGCTCAAATCCCAGAAAGAAACTTGAAACAGCTGCCACAACTGTTTTTCCAATTTGTATTTTTATTTTGAGATGCATGCCTTGAATTCAGTAGTAATAAATCCAAATAAAGACATATTTGAACAATGGGATTTACTTTGAAAAGGGAGAAACATGTATAAAGGAGATGAGGTTATGTTTCAGGAAGAAGAATTCTAAGATCCAGCAAGTGTGAAAAGCCTCCAGCCTCTATGTACCAAGCTGCTGTCTCCAGGAACTGATACATTTTTTAAAAAGCTAAATTAAACATTTATTAATAAAAGAAATGATTTTAAGCACACATTTTTTAAAATATATTTTATATTTTATATTTGGTCTACAAATTATTACTATGATAACTCCTAAATCCCATAATTAATCTAGCTCCTAGTTACACCTCTCTTAAGGCAACAGTAAAACAATATAGATTTCAACAGGCCCAGGCAATGCACACAATGCCCTGGACAGTGATATTCAAAATGAATTCTCTTCATTTTGGTTCCTGGAGACAGTAGCTTGGTACATAGAGGCTGGAGGCTTTTCACACTTGCTGGATCTTAGAATGCCTTCTTCCTTAAACATAGCCTCATCTCCTTTAAACATGTTTCTCCCTTTCCAAAGTAAATCCCATTGTTCAAATAGGTCTTTGCAACTTGACTTTTTCCATAATATAAATCTTTCATAGTATTCATATTGTCAGTAATCTTTGGGATACATAAAAACACTGTTTGGCTTAGCTTCTGTTGGCTAGATGTAACACCTTACCATCTCTTTGAAATTCATGATTCTGGTTTATCTAAAAATGCAAATGTTCTTCACACCACACATTCTAAAACTTCAGCCATGTTTACATATTTAGCACTTCAAACCTAGTTTCCCTTCTGATACATCAAAGCAGCCAGACCAGCTGCCTGTAATTCAATTAAAACTCACACACATACACCTACACACAGGGAAACTAATCCAAATCCCACTATTAACCTGCCTTTACAATAAAGTACAATAATATTGTGAAAAATGTTATATTTTCATGACATTCAGCCTTAGACAGCTCGCAGGGAAAGTGACGGTGTTGGTGACTAGGGCACAGAGTTTGCAGTGGGGAGTATGAATTGGAAAATGTGATAAACATAGAAGTATAGAATAGTACAGCACAGGAAGCCATTTGGCCCATCCTCTGTTCCAGCTTTTTCAAATACCAATCTAGTTTGTCCATTTCCCCGATTCTTTCTCCATAGTGTGCAACCTTTCTCCTAAAAGTATTTATCCAATTCCCTATTATTAAATCTGTTTCCACCATTCTATCAGACCATGCATTCCAAATCCTAACTATTCTGCATAAAAAATGTTTTCCTCACATTGTCTCTGGTTCCTTTACCACTCACCTTAAATCTTTGGTCATTGACTCTCCTGTCGTGGGAAAGAGAGTACTGCATCAAAACCCTTTGTGGTTTTAAACACTGCCATCAAAGCTCCTCTTTGTCTTCTCTGCTCTAAGGATACCAACCTCAGTTTCTCCAGTCCATCCATGGAACCATTCTAGTAAACCTCTTCTATAATCTCTCCAAAGCCTTCACATCCTTCCTGAAATCGTTGAGAGTTGGGTTCTATATCCCAGTTCGTGCCAGCCTAGTGTTTTTATAAAGGTTTACCATAAGTTCTTGTTTTTTATACTTTATTCCTCTATTTATAAAGCTGTAAGAAAATACTTGAAGATTTGCTTGAAATTATTGCAAGTGCAAAATAATTTTTGGAACATGTTGTGGTTTGGAAAAACCCTTTCTTTTCCTTTGATACTCACAATTTGATGGTCTCCCGGCCCACCTGTAGCCTCATTGAACTTTGAGGCAAAGTTCATCGAGTTCATCAGACATCTTGTGGTTAAACATGCCAGGAAAAATAGGCCACAGGAAGAATCAACTATGCGGGATATTTTGGACCAGAGTTCAATTCAATGAGGGCCAATCATGGACTGACCACATTCCCCATGAACCAATTTACGGGGCACAGAAGGACCAACACTGGCACAGTTGCTCTGCCAAAAAGATAACAGGAGGTTAAGACCCTTTCGGCACAACGTTGTCGAGCGAGACCATTGAGGAGAGAAGTCCCGCTGAAGGAGAATTGGTCCTAGTCAGATCAGTTCTGATTGATCTGCAGTCACTGTCAGGGGTAACTGTATGCTTTCTAAAATTGCTCTGTGACTCTTTAAGTTTTAAGCTTTGTCTTGCTAATAAAAGCTGATGGATTTGCAGTACCATCATGACAGTTGTAATTCTCAATCTCACAGACATGGACAGTCACTTAGCTCATGATCTGATATGCTTTATTAGCTGCCTTGTTAACCTGTCATCAAAAGATTTGTGCATAAACAGACCTTGTCTCTCTGTTCCTGCACTCCCTTTAAACTAATGCTACTTAGTTTCAATCATTTATCCTTATTCTTCTTGTGAAAATACAGCACAACACAATTTTGTGTTGAATTTTATTTGCCATATGTCCACCCATTCCACCAAGAAACATCTCCTTGAAGTCTATTACTGTCTTCCTCACTGTTCACTATATTTGCAAATTTCATGTCATCTACAAATTTTTAAATTGTGCCCTCCTCCCCAATTAAGGCATATCAGAAGCACCTGTAGTTCCACTACTGGACTTTGGGGAACTCCAGTGTATATCTCCCTCCAGTCCAAGAATCAACCATTCATCACAACTTTTTGCTTTCTATCCCTTAGCCAATTTTATATCTATTCTGCTGCTGGCCCTTTTATTCCATTGCTAACAAGCCTATTATGTACTTTTGAAAGTACATATATACATCAACTGCACTGCCCCCATCCATACTCCACTGCATTTAAGTGCCAGCTTAAATTACATACTCAAGTCCATGGAGTGCAGCTTGAACTCAAACATCTGGGCAGATGTTTGCGCTGAGCGGGCAGGTGCGCACCCGACTCACTCGAGCGTAGAATGAGGTCGGGCGAGCATCCTGATGCCATCGCACACTCATGTGATATTTTAGTCGGCGGGCATGCACGGGAATCAGCAGCATGCCGACTGACAATTAACAGGCCTATTAAGGCCACTAAAGCTATAAATGAATGAAAATTTTCGCTGCCCATCCAAGCTTACGGTTGGTGGGCAGGCGAAAATGCTAAGCAGCCTTTGGATTTTTTAGGAAACCTCATCCACGGGTGAGATGAGGTTTCCAACAGCAATTAAAAATTAAATTAAAATGTTTTAACATTGCTAAGTTTTATATATTTGATTTTTTAAATCTTCAGCTCCCTGAGGCAGCTCTGTGCCTCAGGGAATTTGCATTGTGCACATTCGTGCACCTGCGTGAACTTCTGTGCTTGCCCTCCTCCCAACCCCAACCCGGCAGTGTTCAGTGTTGCAGTGCATCTTTCACATTGGCTGGCCGTTAATTGGCCAGTCAGTGTGAAATCGATGTCGGGGCCAATCGTGGGCAGTGGTCAGCTTCGTGACCACTCCCGGGCCTGCCCGCTGCGCCCGCCCAACATGGTAAAAATCCTGGCCTCTGACTCAGAGCCAAGACTATGACGACTGAATCACAGCAAACACCGTAACTCTGATCTCTTGTGACTCCCCTTTCTCTTTGCCTCAACATTCCTTCCCTAAATCCCTTCACATCCCTCTCCTCTTTTAAGACCCTCCTCAAAACCTACCTCTGTTATCCAATCCATCGTATAAATCACAGCATCATAGAACAGGCCTACTCCCCTGTGTTTTCCCTGAAGCTCTACAAATCTTTTCCGTTCAGGCGCTTACCTAATTTTCTTTTGAAAGCCAGAATTAAATCTGCCTTCACCACACTCTCAGGTACTGCATTCCAGGTCCTAACCACTCACTTATATCACTATTGTTTCTTTTGTCATTCATTTTATATCGGTGTCCTCTGCTTTCAACCCATATGTCAATGGTAACAGTTTCTATCAAGACCACTCATAACTTTAAGCACTTCTATCAAATCATCTCTCAGCATTCTCTTCTCTAAGGAGAACAATCCCAGCTTTTCCAATCTATCCATGTAACTGAAGTCTCTCATCCCTGGAACTATTTTGTAAATCTTTTGTGCACCCTCTCTAAAGCTTTCACACCTTCCTAAAGTGCAGCGCCCAGAATTGGACACAATACTCCAGTTGAAGCTAAACCAATGTTTTATAAAGGTTCATCATAACTGTGGACAGAGAAACAGTTAACCTTTCAGGTGGTTTTCCACCCACGGTGGTTGACAGGGCCCTTAACCCTGTCCGGCCCATCTCCCGCGCATCTGCCCTCACACCTTTTCTCTCCCAGAAACATGATAGGGTCCTCATTTATCACCCCACCAGCTTCCGCATTCAAAGGATCATCCTCCGCCATTTCCGCCTACTCCAGCATGATGCCACCACCAAACATATCTTCCCTTTGCCCCCCCAGCGGCATTCTGCAGGGATCGTTCCCTCTGGGACACCCTGGTCCACTCCTCCATCACTCCCTACACCTCAACCCCCTCCCACGGCACCTTCCCCTGCAACCGCAGAAGATGCAACACCTGCCTCTTTACTTCCCCTCTCCTCACCATCCAAGGGCCCAAACACTCCTTTCAAGTGAAGCAGCATTTCACTTGCACTTCACTCAATTTAGTCTACTGCATTTGTTGCTCCCAATGTGGTTTCCTCAACATTGGAGAGACCAAGCGCAGACTGGGTGACTGCTTTGCAGAACACCTTCGGTCTGTCCGCAAGCATTACCCAGACCTCCCTGTCGCTTGCCATTTCAACACTCCACCCTGCTCTCATGCCCACATGTCCGTCCTTGGCCTGCTGCAATGTTCCAGTGAAGCTCAACACAAACTGGAGGAACAGCACCTCATCTTCCGACTAGGCACTTTACAGCCTTACGGACTGAATATTGTGTTCAACAATTTTAGATCATGAACTCTCTCCTCCATCCCCACCCCCCTTCCTTTCCCCCCCACCCCCCCTTTTTTCCAATAATTTATATAAATTTTTCTTTTCCCACCTACTTCCATTATTTTTAAATATATTTCCATCCATTGTTTTATCTCTATCTTTCAGCTTTTTTTGATTCCTTCACCCCACCCTACCCCCACTAGGGCTATCTGTACCTTGCTTGTCCTGCTTTCTACCCTTAATTAGCACATTCCTCAGATAATATCACCACTTTCAACACCTCTTTGTCCTTTTGTCTGACATCTTATGGTTATCTCCCTCTATCCAGCTCTACTTGTCCCACCCACCCTTAAACCAGCTTATATTTTACCTCTCTTCTTTTTTTACTTAGTTCTGTTGAAGGGTCATTCAGATTCGAAATGTTAACTGTGTTCCTCTCCGCAGATGCTGCCAGACCTGCTGAGTTTTTCCAGGTATTTTTGTTTTTGTTTTGGATTTCCAGCATCCGCAGTTTTTTGCTTTTATCCTAATGAATGGTCATTGACCTGTAATGTTAACTCTGTTTATCTCTCCACAGGTGTTGCCTAACCTGCTGAGTATTTTTAGCCTTTCTTTTTGTTTGAATTTCAGGTTGCCAGGTCTGTGGTACCTTGCTTTTGAACCATAGGGATAAGATTTGTTATAGGCTGGAAGGCAGCACCTGCACTATTTTGCTTTTGAATTAAAGTATGGGCTTTGTCTGCAGCTGGAAAAGCACTAAAATGTATTTGCATATTCCTGCAGCTGTGTTCCATCCAAAGCATTTTATATAATTTAATTTTGTACAATACATTTATTAGGAATTTTGCATTACATCAAGCTCACACTGCTATAGTTTTAATTAGAATAACACACCATTCTAAGACAAGCTGATAACATAATATCAATGTTGTGAATGGTTTCTTCCTCTAAGCAGCAATTACTGAGAATTATATGAGAGTTCTTTGCCACAGAGATAATCAATATTATTTTGAACAAGTTCTGTGTCAGGCTTTTCATATACAATCACTTTATCTCAACCTTGCTGGTTACATTGCTCATCATTATTTTAAACTAAACAGCATTCCAAATTTGACATCTTAGTTTTTGATAAAATACTGCTTTAAAGCAGGGAGATGCTTGTATTGTAAATGGTATCAAAGCATTTTTGACGCCAATTAAGAAACTCCCGATGAGGCAACAATGTAATATCACAATTAAATCTTTTCCAAAGGGCTACATCTATTATTTTAGATGTCCTAGCTAATTAGTTAACATGATTAATTGGTCACTGGAGCTGCTGAATTCACCATAGTGGTTGACGTTTAAACATGCCTTTCCAACTGTGTGATTCTGCAATCTAGAGAAAGAGAGAGATAAAGAGAGGTCACTAAAATACCTTAATGAGAAATAATAACAAAATAGGACATAATAAAACATAAGCCTATTCTTATATTTACATCTTAAAGAAAATATTGGCCTGAATTTCATGCTTGGTATGGGCGCCAAGTCGGCAGGCCCAGAAGTAGACGCGAAATGCACTTCCACCTGCGATCGGCCCCCAAAAGCAATTTCACACTGGCTGGCCAATTAACGGTCAGCCAGTGTGAAACACACACTGGGAAAGCCTCAGCGCTGCCGAGGAAGGCAGGAAGAGGGCGGGCGCCAACAAAAGTGAGGGTGCTGGTGGGTGTTTCTAGCTGTTGCTGTGGAGCTGCCTCAGGGAGCTGCAGACCTGGACAGATTTTAAATGCAGCAAACTGTGTCTATGCAGCATATTCAAGCACCCGACAGCAGAACTCAAAAAACATCAGTTCCCAGATATCTGTTCTATTATATTTCACCTCGGACATTTCATCCCGCACTGGATGAGATTCCGCTAAAAAGGGCTTTCCACCTGCCCACTTTGCCTGAGCACAAAATTACATGGGCAATGTAAAATCGTGGACAATAGGGTTTTTAATGGCTTTAATTGGTACTTTAATTGTTGGCAGGTGCGGCTCCGCCTCCCACGCGCACCTGCCGATCTCAATATTGCTTGCGTGCACGATGACATTGTGCAATTTCATGTGTCTTCGGGTGGGGCGGGTGCCCACTCGATCAACATAAAATTCTGGACATTATGTTTATTTTAAATTATGCAAACCAGAATTCAAGCATTACTTTGAAAATTACCAAACTGCAATATTTGTCCCTCAGTCTTCGAAACGACTTATTCTGTAACTTAAGAATGAGTGCCCCTTCTGCCGATTGCAGTCATTCTCCACCCGCACCAGCATGTGCCAACCCCCACCCTGCCAACCCTAACAATGAGATCACAGACCTCCCCCACAAACGCTGACATCTGCTCCATGCTGTGCTCTGGTACAAGCCTTCCCTCTCCCCACAAAGCACTAATCTTTCCCATCCTGATTCCCCTCCTCTTCCATCTTCCCAAGGCCCCTATCTCTAGCCTTCCTCCTCCTCTCATTTGCTTCTTTCTTCCCAATTCCCAAGCCCCAATTGCCAGCTTTCTACCCAACTGATTTCTGTTCTTTCTCCCACCAAACCACAGGCCCTGATCAAAGGTCAAGGAACTGAAATGGTTAATTCTGTTTCTTTCCACAGATGTTGACCTGCTCAGTATTTCCAGCATTTTCTGCCTTTATGGTTTATTTCAGTGTGAATTTTTGTTGTGGACAGTATACATTGCTGCTGCTTGAAGTTGTGAATTAGCTCTATAGGTTTGTGTCAATACAACTGAATTGAAAACAAATAGGAAAAACCAAAGCAATAAGGGAGGTTGAAGCCTGAAAATGGGTGCAAGAATCATGATGGGTGATTACCCTGTGCCATTCATTCCAATCCAGGCTGCACACAAACTTTCTGCATTAACTGCGCTGCTGAATGGCTGCACACCTCAGCAGAGGCATTCCAGACAGACACTGAGAAGGCAATGGGAGCAGATGGCTTTTGCTGGCATTGCAAGCTCGCCCCTAGGATCTGGACGCAGTGCAGGAAGAAGTTCAATGACCTTACACAAGTGATCACTATCAGTGAGTGCATCTGCAAATGCCATATTCTTTCAAATGAACCAATTGCTTCACACACAGATCAGAGCACCACCCCTACCAGTGCCTCACCGACCCCCAAGCGGCCCACCCGCCTTCACTCCAATATGCTCCAGCAACCAAGCCTCATTCTTAACATTCATAGCCTCACCTCACCCTGATGCACCTTCACACCTGAAAGCCTCACATCCACATCTCGCAGCTTGCACATGCTGGCAACTGTTGAACCATGTCAGACAGATCACCCAAGCACATTGCACCACACTTACTGACAAACTTCATTCTATCCTGCAGGACAAGGTGGCCCATAATCACAGACGGCAACACTAAACAGGTAGGGTACAGATATGGCAGCATTTCCTCAGCCCCATGGAGGAGTCAGCACTAGCAACCATTAGTGCAGCATAACCGAGGCCATGGCCAATTGGCAGGGCTGAAACCATAGAAGACGATGGTAGGTTCCTACTTAATCCACCTTCTTAAATCCCACTTCCCCTTCAGTCCACAAGCTCTTCCAATTTACAAGGTGCATATGGTGTTGCTTTCTCCCCACTTTCTTAATCACAAGTTTACTATTCCAACCTTTAAGCTTTCAGATATCCGAAAGCTGGCCAGGCAGTGGTGTGGAAGCATGAAATCCAAGCAGAGCAGCAGGAGTTGCATGATGATGAAACCCTGTGACTCCATCTCACACTGACAGCCACCAGCTCAGATTCTGGCACTGTAAGCTCTTCAATGAATAGCATAGAAATGAAATCAGCATGTACATTGGCACCAGGCACGAATGGCCTCCAGCCAGGGCTGGGGAACAGGATTGGCTTGGTGCCAGCTCCTTGTGGGTGAGGTGACATGAGTTCTGCTGCAAATGGCTCAGATGAGGATTTCAATGAGGATGGCATGAAGAAAAAGGCGAATGGGCATGTACAATGAAATGCCTGGTGTTATTGACAGGCTTGCCAGAAAACCCGCAGTCATTGTCAAGGAGCATGGGGGAATCTGGCTCCAAGTTGGCACAGGGCTTTGCACAGAGCTTGCAGACCATCCTTTCCAGCATGGAGGTGGTGGCCAACTCCAGCAAAACACTTGTGGGCCCAAAAATAATGCAGCATCTGATGGCTGTTGCCTCAGCTTCCATTGCAGCACAAGGAGAAGTCATCCAACGTCTGAGTGCTGCAGTGGAAGCTCTGACTGAGGCTCTGCAATCTCAGTTTGTTTTCTTGCAGGATCAGTCTGCTGTCATTATGGCTGCCAATACCAACGTTCAAGGGAATTGGCAGGATGTCATAGCAGTCCAGCAATCAGTCTTCTGACAGATGACTAGGGTTGCTGAGGCATCGTCGCAGGGCAGTAGCAGTGACTCCATGGCGCACAAACCTACTGTCCACCTTCAAGATATGAGCATTCATGCTCCTACCACTGCCACTCGATCAGTGCCCTTGTTGCTGCCTATTGACTAGCCAACCTAAACTACTGCTACCCATGCTGAGATGGTGTCTTCCAAAGCTGGGTGCTCCACGGCTAGATCTGCTCAAGGACATCCTCCAAGGCCATCTGCAGTCTTTCCTCCCAGTGAAAGTCATAAACCATCCACTGCAGCCACTGGGTAACACTGTGTAGGAGCATTAGACCAGGCAGAGGTCCCGGCAAGAAAAGCACTTAAGGAATGCACAATGTGATTAGTTAAGTTTTGTATGGAATGTTGAATGGTTTGTTTGTTAAGTTTGTGTAGAGAGATTGTTTTGTGGTGGCTTTTATTTCACGATTCTAGCCAAGGGGACATGATGATGGTCAGTGACAGAGGGAAGATAAGATAAGATAAGGTGACTTGTCAAATGGGAATTTTGGTGTTATGTTCACTGGAACCATATGGCCAATATGAATAACCTGATTGGAAAGAGGATATGTTGGTTGTCTCCCCTTCTTTCTCATGATCTTCCTCCTCCATCTACCCCTCAGCTGCTCGCCATATGCCGGGTGGCAAGGACTCAAGATGCCAAAGCTGTGCGGGATTCAGTAGATCACAGTGAATCAGGATGCCTAACCAGCAAACACTGCAAGGCTCTTCCAGAGTGGTTCAGACTCATTGCTTGGACATTCCAATAGTCCAGTTCTTGATGTTTCTTGTGGCAACATGAGACTCATAATGTGTATGCTGGCCATGTATGGTTGGGTTGTGCACCCAGAGCCATGAGTCAGGTGGCCAATGAATAGCCCTTGTCACCCGGCAGCCACCCCTGCTTTGACATGATGGCTCAAATCCTGAGGGAACATGAACTCGCACAGAATAAACACACCATGACTGCTGCCAGGATTCCGGGTGTTCATTGGATCATGTGCTGAGCATGGGTCACCCACCAACTGCACAGTGGAGCCCTTTGTGGTTTCAGTACAGCTTTGTATTTAGATGCTGTGCTCACAGAGCAAAGTGCATTGCAGCGTCAAGGAGCATGTTATCCTGGCAAAACCACCTGCATGCTACACCCTGATTCTCCCTGGTCAGAGAGAAGACAATGTCCCCTCTCCTGGCATACAGTGCATCAGTTACCTCTCTTGAAAGCACTAGATGATGAACTGGGAGATGTTAGAGTAGGTGCCTGCTCCAGGCTGGAAGGATCCCAACACACAGAAATTCATTGCTACAGTCACCTTCACAGCCACTGGTGTACTGCCCTTGCCCTGCTCTGAATTTGCAGGTCTCGCTGCAAGAGATGACAAATTTCTGTGAGCACTTCCATTGAAAAATAGGGATGCTGCACAAACTTCTTGGCTTAGGTAAGAGAAATACTCCCTGAAGACTATAGGTGGAGGGAGTCAGTTAGCTTAGATGTTTAAAGTGTGATGCAGAATGACACCAACAGCACGGGTTCAGTCCCTGTTTGGGTTGCAGTATTTCATGGAGGCCCTGCCTCTTTGCCTTGCCTCATGCTTGCAGAGTGGTGCCCATCGAGGTACAAGTTGCCAAAATTCTCTCTCTAATGGAGAGAGATACCTGTGGTCATTTCAGGCTGATGTTGAAGACTATAGATGGATAAAGGCCTCCAACTGAGAAACCTACTCCCTGTCCTTGTTCTCATTGTGAACAACATGTCCTTCTCAGTTGCCTAGGCCTTATCCTCTGGAACTGCCTTCCTAAATGTCTCTGCCCCTATTTCCTCCTTTAAGGTGCTCCTTAAAATCTACCTCTTTGATGAAGCTTTTGGTCCTTTGGCCCTGTATCTCCTTATGTAGCCCGGAGTTAAAGTTTGTCTCATACCATCCCTAGGAAGCACCTTGGGATGTATTACTATGTTATAGGTGTTCTATCAAAAAAAAGCTGTTGTTATTGCTGCTGATGCTCCAGACTACTTGACATCAGTCATGGTGAATAAGTTCCTTTATTTTCCCCGGAGGTCAGAGTGACCAAACAGCTGTGACTCATTTCTGCTAGTGTTTCGTGGGAAAGTAATCTAGTCAGTAACCTCACATACACAGAATCAATCTATAATCAAGCACTCACTATTTTAGACATGTGTGTTGTATTTTGAAAATAGGATCTAAATCAATTGTTTACTTTTTGTCTCTTCTTCTGCTGGGCTTCTTTCTTTAGTATACATGCTCTAAAATTACCAGAAAACTCCAACTGATTTTTTTTTCTTGCAATTTCTAATATGGATGCTTTCTTCATTATATGAATGAAATATTGGTAACTCTTATTTTGTGTAAGTTAATAAATCAAAATCAAGATAGTGGGTGAATTTCCATTCTATTTCAGGAGGTTTCAAATCTATTGACCATTTTGCATTCTTTAATGTCAATCAGGAGCCATTTGTAAAAATGTCGCTTTCACACTTCTGAATCAGAATTTTGAGGGACCGCAGATGTGTTTTTGGCCAGAAATGTAGCTGGAATGTCCCATTTACAGAGAGGTCTCATCGATCATGATATTCAAGCTTTTGACTTGGGCTAATGTACATATCAGAGGGGAAGGATCCATATTGGCACCAGCGGCATAGGTAGCAAGAGGGATGAGGTCCTGCAGGCAGACTCTAGGAAGCAGGAGCATAGCATTTCAAAATGGCAGCACTGACATCAAATCATCATTGTGCACCAACTGATGTCAGAATCTAGCTGCTTCACATGCTGATGACAGTGCAAAGTCTTTACTAATATTGCACTGGACATACTTTCTATCAATGGATTATATGCATGTCTCAGACCCTATTTTCAAGTTATAGGAGTCCTTAAAAATAAACCCCAATTTCTCGCCAAACATCACTGTGCTTAGCTGGTGTTAACATGTAAGATTTTTTTTTCAGAGTCAACTATCCCAATGATCTGAATGACCTGAAATGTTAGCCTTGTTTCTCTCCCCACAGATGTTGTCAAACCTGCTGAAAGTTTCTCACATTTTCTGCTTCTATTTCAGAAATAGTAAGGTGTTCCAAAGGGTCAGTCTAAGCCGGAATATTGTTAAGATCTAATTTAGGTAAATAAGGTTGGTGAGCTGCAGGCACAGATATCACCATGTTAGAATATGATGTTGCAGTAGTACCAGAGAAATGGCTCAAAAAGGAGCAGAATTGGATATTCTAGCATTCCCTCAGTACTGCACATAAGTGTCAGCCTAAGCCTGCGCTCAAGTCCTGGAGTGGGATATGAAGCCACAACATCCAGACTCAGAGAAAAGGTACCACCAACTGAGCTGTGGCTGAGACCTATACAGTGGCATCACTTAAAGGGAGATGTGATATAGCAGTAATGTCACTAGACTAGTAACCTAGAGGCCCAGGTTTATGCTCTGTGACACAGGTTCAAATCCCACCAAGACTGCTGATGGAATTCAAATTCAATTAATCAGTAAATTGAATTAATAAAAAAATCTGGAATTGAAAGCTATTAACGGTGACCATTAAACTATCATCAATTGTCGTGAAGATCCAATTGGTTCACTGATACCTTTTAGGGAAGGAAATTTGTTGTCCTTACCTGGCCTGGTCTCTGTGTGACTCCAGACCCACAGCAATGTGATTGACTCTTAACTGCCCACTGAAATGGCCTAGCAAACCACACAGTTCAATGGCAATTAGGGATGGGCAATGAATGTTGGCCTTGCCAGCGACACCCACATCCCATGAAAAAAATAACAAAAAACTATAAGCCTATGCCCGGTCTTAACTCTGCATAGCTAAACAGGCAGCAAGAAGCAGGGATAAACAGGGTATTTTCGAGTCTGCAGGCTATAACTAGTGGAGTACCACATGGATTAGTCCTGGTACCTCTGCTATTTATAATCTATATAATGACTTAGACAAAGAGATGAGCTTCATCAATATCAATATCAGCAATTTCTTAACCTTTCCATGATCATTGACTATCACATAGTTGACTTTCCAACAATTTAAACCACCTGAAAATTTTAATCCAATTTCCTAATTCAATCATGGCATAATGAACAAAAAGAAATCTAATCAACCTTGTTCATTCCCTTAGTGCCTGTCTTCCATATGTCTTTTTTTATGCAAGTGCTCCTACAAGATGCTTCCTCAGTAGCCAGAGCATGGATGATGGATGGCTGCTGACTTGAGGAGGCTGCTGATGGCCTTGCAGGACATCCTTGAGCAACTCTGGGCTGAGAGAGCCCAGCATCAGACTGCACAATCCTGGCCTGTGTTGCAGCAGGCTGGGTCTTCTGACTGATATACAACAGCAAAGGCACTGGCATAGTTGGAGGAGTGAAAGCAGGAATGTTGTGATCCTGAGAGAGATTCTTGCTTCATGCAGCTAGTACTATTTTCCTGGTGTGGGGCCTTAGTAGTCCTACTGATCTCTTGGATAACACATTGACAGACTGTTGTGATCCTTTGAAGCCTCTTTGGACACTGTAAACCATAGCTATGATGGCAGCAGACTTGGCTCCCATTGCAACCCTCAGGGAGACCTTAGATTGAAGCTGTTTCTGCTGCAAAGGAAAAGGTGACGCCAGTAATCAGCTACTGTATATTACTGGGTTTGACAAGTGTCCTGATGGAGATGATTACTGTTTCATGTTGGAAATGATGAACGCCAAGATCTATACAAAACCTGTAAGATCAAATGACAATGACTTTCTTCTTTCTCTTCCTCCACCGACTGGCAAATTTCCAGTTCTTTGGTATCTGCAACGAAAATGAGACCAGGGTTGTGTTGTGGTGAGGGGAGCAGAGAAAGCAAGTGTGTACATACACCGCCTATAGCCTGTGAGTCAACAGAGATTGAAGGATGAAGGAGAAGGGGAATGAGAGGAGGAGGAGGATTAGATGTGCATGTAACCTCATCATTGGCCCCTTCAGCCCTGTCTGGGCAATGGATCCAGTGATTCCCCTTCCCATGATGGTCAGCACTGTCTCCTCCACTGCTGTAATATGTACATGCTAATCTTCATCCAATTCTTTCCTGCTGTTTCATCCTTGTCAAAACTCAATAGCCAGGTGGTGAAGAATCGAAGAGTAGAGTTTTGTCTTTACTCACATACAAGCTTTTATTCACAAAGACACACAATGCAGATCATGCACCTCCAGGAGAAAAAAAAACCCTCTTAGCCTACTCTTGTACAATATGAGCACAAGCTCATCCTCCCAATTAAAATTCACCTCCTGAATAAAATTAACACCCAGTTAAAATACAATTAACAATCTTTTCTTGCAAGAAAGAGAGAATTTTGTCCATTGTATCCTACAGGTTTGGATGATGTGGCCATCATGGTTAAATAACTGCCAGTGTTTGTGAGCAGTGAGTTGTGGTGTGAGGCTTGGATCAGTGTAAGCAATATGAGTGAAGAAAAGCATTTGAATTTTAGAGTTGAGTTCTGATTGGTAGAGGTTATAGGTTGATGATGGGGGTGTAGAGGATTGAGCAGTGGATGAGGCAGTCAATAGAATATGCCAGTTGAAGATTTACTCATTCACCTTGACAACTTATGTTAGATCATTAGATTTCTTCCTACACTGCATCCATGTTCTTGGAGGAATGCTCCAGGCATCGACCTTAGCCGTTACTTGCTCCAACTGCATCTCAGCATCTGTCTGAAGGGTTTCCTGCCTCTTGCACTTATAGGGCATCTCTCCTTGTCTGCACCTCTTCCTCCAAGACTTCCAGTGCATTACCTGAAAGCTTTGGTCTTCGCTGTTTCACATGTTCAGCCATTGTTCAAAGTATTCACAGAATCACGGAATTGTTACAGTGTAGAAGGAAGCATTTGGCCCATCGTGTCTGCACCGGCTTTCTGAGCATTTTAACTTAGTGCCAGTCTCCTGCCTTTTCCCTGTAACCCTGCACATTGTTTCTATTTAAATAATCATCCAATGCCCTCTTGAATGTTTCAATTGATCCTGCCTCCACCACACTTCCAGACAGTGCATTCCAAACCCTAACTACTCACTGTGTGAAAAAGCTTTTTCTCATCTTGCATTTGCTTCTTTTGCATAACACTTTAAAACTGTGCCCTCCGGTTCTCGATCCGTTTATGAGCAAGAGCAGTTTCTGCCCATCTACTCTGTCCAGGCCTCTCATGATTTTGAAAACTTCTATTAAGTCTTCTCTTAGCCTTCTCCTCTCCAAGGAAAACAGTCCCAACTTCTCCAATCTTTCTTCATAACTGAAGTGTCTCATCCCTGGAATCATTCTCGTAAACCTCTTCTGCACTCTCTCCAATGTGTTCCCATCCTTCCTTGCAGCCCAGGTTGAAAAAGGAGAAACTCCCAACTCTTCCTGCAGCCATAATGCACCTTCCCTTTAAGAGGTGCAGGTTGTCTTTAAGTTGTGCTAACAATTTGCCATATTAGGCCCCTTACTGATGAATACAGCCAACGAACAGCATGCAGCGATCATTTAAAACAGCAGGCAGCACTAATTTTGTGTACTGCCTGCAATATAATGAAGGGACACAGGGCAGAGTTTTACCCTTGGCATGCAGGTGCGCACCTGACACGCCCGTGCGTGAAATAAAGCATGTTGGTGTCGGACGAGCGTCCCGACGTCAACGCACACTCTCACGATATTTCGTTAGGCGGGCGTGCAATGAAGACAGAGGCGCGCCCACTATTAATTAAGTGGCCAGTTAAGGCTCTTGAGAGACCAATTGATTCTGAGTTTACGTAGCCCGTGCAATTTTCAGGCTGTCACACAGGCAGAACAGGAAGGCGGGCAGGCCACAATTTGCAAAACCTCATCCAGGGGCAGGATAAGAGGAGTCAGTGGGGCGTCACAAAGCGAATAGTGAGTAGTTTTGGATATCACTTGCTGCTGCTTGCTTCTGTGAACAGGAGTGCTTAATTTTGCTTCAGCACTGCATTCAGAGCATTTAGAGGCTTCAGTTCAGGACTCAGTGTTGTCTTCCAGGCCCCCAGAAGATTCACATTGCGTGGAGCCTTCCAGGTATCAGAGAGCCTCCCCTTATCCTGCCTCCCAATGGGGATACCTCCTTTGAGGGGGAAGAGAGGGCCAGAAGGGAGACAAAGCCAGGTGTCCCAATGCAGCTTCCAGGGAAGGGACATGTGGGAGGAGAGGCACAGGCACAAGGAGCGCAGGGCCAGCAGCAAGGCCAAGGCGGAAGGGGCCGCGGAAGACGCTACTATCCTGCTACCAGGCAGAGATATGTCTGAGGTGCAATGCCAAAGGAGGCTCCATCACTGAAGGGAGACAGTGACCTCCAACTGTCAGAGGATTGGGCCTGAGATCAGCTCTGACTGTGTGGTTGGACACACCATGCCAGTGGCTCTGAAGGTCATGGTGGCCCTTAACTTCTATGCCTCCAGCTCTTTCCAGGGCTCAGTGGGGGATCTGTGTGGAGTTTCCTAATCAGCCGTCCACAGTTGCATCAAACTGGTGACAGGTGCTCTGTTCAGGTGTGCACTGACTTTCATTCATTCGTCCGTACGGACAAGACCAGCAAGGCAGAATGAGCCAGAGACTCTGTAGCAATTGCTGGCTTTCCCTGTATCTAGGGTGCAATCGACTGCACACATTTGGCCATCAAGGTGCCGGGGGTCAGCCGGGAGCCTTCGTCAACAGAAAGGGATTCCACTCCACGAACGTGCAGATAGTGAGTGAACACAGGATGCTGATTTTACAAGTCTGTGCAAGGTATGAGAGCTGCTCCCATGATGCTTACATCCTCAGACACTCCCAGGTGCCGAGGCTCTTCAGTGCACCAGCCCGGCTGGATGGATGGCTGCTGGGTGACAAGGGCCATCTGCTCAAAAGGTGGCTCATGACAC
Organism: Carcharodon carcharias; assembly: GCF_017639515.1. Lineage (NCBI taxonomy): Eukaryota > Metazoa > Chordata > Chondrichthyes > Lamniformes > Lamnidae > Carcharodon > Carcharodon carcharias. The sequence goes on from NC_054468.1 coordinate 161,602,815, forward strand.
CTCTCCACCTTCCAAGAACAGAGGCTGTGCAGCAGTACATTAGGTACCACGCCTCGACAAGGGCTGTGGTGGAGAGAGCCATCGGTCTTCTCAAGATGTGCTTCCGATGCCTGGACCGTTCAGGGGGCGCACTCCAGTACCCCCCAGATCATGTGTCATGGATAGTGGCTGCATGCTGCGCTCTCCACAATCTGGTGCTGGAAAGGGGAGATGCACTGGAGGAAAAAGATGTAGACGCAGCTGCACAGGCAACAGATGATGAGTCCGGTCGTGAGTCCGAGGATGAGCACGCTCAGGAGAACGCTGAGGGCATAGACACTGACCTGGGCAACCTCCAGGGAGGCAGGAACACCCAGAAGGCTTTGATCCAATGATCCTTCAGCTAGACTATCCAAGTAACAGCCACCACCAGATGTCAGGGCTGCAGGCGCCTTATTCAACCCCTGACTGGACCAGTTCCTTGTTCAACAACATACACTCTGCCACTGCAATAAAGTTTAAGGAGTCACACATCCATCATAACGTGGCTTACCCTGCAAATGAAGCACCCAGAGGCCAAAAAATACATCTAATTTACTTCTGAGTGACAAACATAGCAGAAACTAACAATCACCAAGGTTTTACTTCACACCACAAATGTCACCAGTGATAAGCCCACGTTGTGCTTAAGATGCTTTAAGTTTTTGCTTGCGGGTGCTACGTCTAGGTGCTCCCCCATCGCTGGCACCGGCATTGGAGGTAGCCTGCTGACTCTGCTGTCTTGTTGGCCTTGATAACCTTGGTGGTCGTCCTCAGGCCAGTGGAGTCTGTGCTGGCCCTGCCTGGGAGGGAGCAGCGAGTGCTAGGCTGGTATCTCCCCAGTCACCGCAATCTCATCAGATACCACGGTCACTGGCAGAGGGGCAGAGGAGCTGCTGCCATCATCCGGAGTGCCCTGAGAGGAGCCCACAGAAACAACACGGAGCTCGTACACCAACGTCAGGTCGCTCTGGACCTCCCTGTTCACCATCGATGGAAGGACACCTAGCTGGGATATTGGGTGCTCAATCCATCTCTCACACTGACACTGACCAGCTAAGGTTGTTGCCAGTGTGAGGGCGTGCAGGTCCGAGTGCATCCCCAGGAACACCTGATTGATCTCCTGGAAGAGCCTCGCCATGAGGGTCGCCAATCTCTCCATGTATGGGGCATTGCCCTCGGCCATGAGGGTCAACGCAGTGCTTGTGCTCTGCATGGACTCCTCCATCACGGACACCATGGCACGCATTCCCTCATGTATCTCCACTAGATCTTCCCACACATCCCGCTGGACATCTGCTGCCTCAGGGTTGACTCCAGAGGTATATCATCAGCTACTGACTGAGCATGTTCTTGGTCCTCAGCAGTCCTCTGACTGCCAGTGACCTGGGCACTCTCTGCCTCTGCCTGCACCTCAAGCGAGTGTGAAGCGCCCTCACCACTGTGCACCAAGATACTGGATGCCGACCTTATGCCCACCGAGGCACTGGTATCTGTGCTGGTGCCTGCTTGGCAGAGAGGGTGTGATGCTGGTGTGTGCTCAGCATGCTGGTCCTCGGGGATCAGGGGTGGACCTTCAGGCTTCTCACAACGAGGGGTTGCTGGTCAGCCTAAAAGGGAGAAGAAGGACATGTCATTAGTTTAAGTCATTGGACTGTCAGTGTGCATGCCTGGCACCCTGATGAGACAGAGATCTGCATCCTGGTGCCCTTTACTTTCCATTATCAATGGGCATTCCAGGCTCGAGTCTCATATCCATATAGAGACTATACTGGAATGGTTGCAAAAAGCCACATTCTCACCTCAGTGCAATGCACTCTTACCACCCTCTGGAACCCCAACCTCACCGCAGCCACTTGACCAATGTGCATGGCGCCTTTCCAGCTCCAGGGCATCCTGCTCATATCTACTGAGGTTAAGGAGATGTGGGGGTCCCCCACCAGTCCGCAACCTCTCTGCATTGTTATGGGATGTTTTCTCCTGAAAGGAGCATTGATTAGTCCACTCTCTACCTGCAGCACCATTGCAGCCTGGCCAACCTCACCTGAGGAACACCTCGCAGGGCTCAGCCCATTCGTGACCCTGGAGCCGCAAGACACACAGTCCAAGCAGCCAGGGCTCAACCCCTTGGCCAGATCCTGCCTCATTGACATTTGCCATTCACACTGTAACACACAGAAACATAGAAATAAAGAAACATAGAATATAAGAGCAGGAGTAGGTCATTCGGCCCTTTGAGCCTGCTCCGCCATTCATTATGATCATGGCTGATCATCCATCTCAATATCCTGCTCTCGCTTTCTCCCCATATCCTTCGATCCTTTTCGCCCCAAGAGCTATATCTAACTCCTTCATGAAAACATACAATGTTTTGGCCTCAACTACTTTCTGTGGTAGTGAATTCCACAGGCTCACCACTCTCTGGGTTAAGAAATTTCTCCTCATCTCAGTCCTAAATGGCCTATCCCGTATCCTCAGGCTGTGACCCCTGGCTCTGGACTCCCCCACCATCGGGAACATCCTTCCTGCATCTACCCTGTCTAGTCCTGTTAGAATTTTATAGGTTTCTCTGAGGTCCCCACTCATTCTTCTGAACTCCAGCGAAATATAATCCTAACCGACTCAATCTCTCCTCATATGACAGTCTTGCCGTCCCAGGAACCAGTCTGGTAAACCTTTACTGCATTCCCTCTATAGCAAGGACATCCTTCCTCGGATAAGGAGACCAAAATTGCACACAATGTTCCAGATGTAGTCTCACCAAGGCCTTGTATAATTGCAGCAAGACATCCCTGCTCCTGTACTCAAATCCTCTCGCTATGAAGGCCAACATACTATTTGCCTTCTTTACCGTCTGCTGCACCTGCATGCTTACCTTCAGTGACTGGTGTATGAGGACACTTGGGTCTCATTGCACATTCCCCTCTCTCAATTTATAGCCATTCAGATAATAATCTGCTTTCCTGTTTTTGTTACCAAAGTGGATAACCTCACACTTATCCACATTATACTGCATCTGCCATGCATTTGCCCACTCACTCAGTTTGTCCAAATCACACTGAAGCATCTCTGCATCCTCCTCACAGCTCACCCTCCCACCCAGCTTTGTGTCATCTACAAATTTGGAGATATTATATTTAGTTCCCTCATCTAAATCATAATATATATTGTGAATAGCTTGGGTCCCAGCACCAATCCCTGCAGTACCCCACTAGTCACTGCCTGGCATTCGGAAAAAAACCCGTTTATTCCTACTCTTTGTTTCCTGTCTGCCAACCAGTTTTCTATCCATCTCAATACACTACCCCCGATCCCATGTGCTTCAATTTTACATGCTAATCTCTTATGTGGGACTTTGTTGAAAGCCTTCTGAAAGTCCAAAAAACCAAATCCACTGGCTCCCCGTCATCAACTCTATTACTTACATTCTCGAAAAATTCCAGTAGACTTGTCAAGCATGATTTCTCTTTCATAAATCCATGCTGACTCTGTCTGATTCTGCCACTGTTTTCCAAGTGTTCAGCTATTAAATCTTTTATAATGGACTCTAGAATTTTCCCCACTTCTGACATTAGGCTAACTGGACTATAATTCCGTGTTTTCTCTCTACCTCCCTTTTTAAATAGTGGGGTTACATTAGCTGCCCTCCAATCTGTAGGAACTGTTCCAGAGTCTATAGAATCTCAGCAGATGACCACCAATGCATTCATTATTTCTAGGGCCACTTCCTTAAGTACTCTGGGATGTAGATTAACAGGTCCTGGAGATTTATCGGCCTTCAATCCAATCAATTTCCCCAACACTATTTCCCTGCTAATACTGATTTCTTTCAGTTCCTCCCTCTCACTAAACCCTGTGTTCCCCAATATTTCTGTTATGTTATTTGTGTCCTCATTTGTGAAGACAGAACCAAAGTATGTATTCAGTTGGTCAGCCATTTCTTTGTTCCCCATTATAAATTCCCCTGTTTCTGACTGTAAGGGACCTACATTTGTCTTCACCAATCTTTTTCTCTTCACATGTGTAAAGAAACTTCTACAATTAGTTTTTATATTCCCCGCACGTTTACTCTCGTACTCTATTTTCCCCTTCTTAATCAATCCTTTGGTCCTCCTTTGCTGAATTCTAAAGTGCTCCCAATCCTCAGGTCTGTTGTTTTTTTTTCTGGCCAATTTCTATGCCTCTTCCTTGGATCCAATACTATCTCTATTTTCTCTTGTAAGCCATGGTTTGGCCACCTTTCCTTTTTTACTTTTACGCCAGACAGGAATAAACAATTGTTGCAGTTCACCAATGTGCTCTTTGAACGTTTGCCATTGCCTATCCACCATCATCCCTTTCCCAATACATCATAGCCAACTCACGTCTCATACCATTGAAGTTTCTTTTATTAAAATCAGGACCCTAGTCTCAGAATCAAGTACGTCACTCTCCATCTTGATGAAGAATTCTATCATATTATGGTCGCTCATCCCCAAGGGGCCTCGCACAACTGGATTGCCAATTATTCCTTTCTCATTGCACAATACCCAGTCTAGGATGGCCTGTTATTTAGTTGGTTCCTCAACGTATTAATCCAGAAAACCATCCCATATACACTTCAGGAATTCCTCCTCTACGGTATTGTTACTAATTTGATTTGCCCAATCTATATGCAGATTAAAGTCACCCATAATTACAGATGTTCCTTTATTGCATGCATCTCTAATTTCCATTTTAATGCCATTCCCAACATCACCACTAAAGTTTGGGGGTCTATATACAACCTTCACTAACATTTTTTGCCCTTTATTGTTTCTCAGCTCTGCCCATACAGATTCCACATCATTGGAGCTAATATCTTTCCTCAATATTGCGTTAATTTCCTCCTTAACCAGCAATGCAACTCCACCGCCTTTTCCTTTTTGCCTGTCTGTCCTAAATACTGAATACCCCTGGATTTTCAGTTCCCATCCCTGGTCACCCTGCAGCCATGTCTCCATAATCTCGACTATATCATACCTGTTTACATCTATTTGAGTGGTTAATTCATCCACTTTATTGCGAATGTTCCTCACATTAAGGAACAAAGCCTTAAGGCTTATCTTTTTAACATTACATGTCCAGTTCCCACTATTTTTCACTGAGGCCCTGTTTGAATCTTGCCCTTGATTTCTCTGCCTATCACTTTTCTTATTCCGTTTTCTATCTTTTCTTCTTGTCCTTGATTCTCCCTCCTCTGACTCCTTGCATAGGTTCCCATCCCCCTGCCATTTTAGTTTAAACCCTCCCCAACCACTCTAGCAAATATTCCCCCTTGGACATCAGTCCCGGTCCTGCCCGGGTGTAACCCGTCCAGTTTGTACTGGTCCCACCTCCCCCAGAACCGGTCCTAATGTCCCAGGAATCTGAAACCCTCCCCCTCACACCATCTCTTCAGCCACGTACTCATCCGACATATCCTGCTATTTCTACCCTGACTAGCACATGGCACAAGTAGTAATCCTGAGCTCACTACCTTTGAGGTCCTACTTTTCAACTTACTGCCTAACTCCATGTATTCTGCTTTTAGGACCTCATCTCTTTTTTTACCTATGTCATTTGTACCTATGTGTACCAAGACATCTAGGCTGTTCACCCTCTCCCTTCAGAATGTCCTGTAGCTGTTCTGGGAGATCCTTGACCCTAGCACCAGGGAGGCAACCATCCTGGAGTCTCATTTGCGGCCACAGAAATGCCTATCTATTCCCCTTACAATTGAATCCCCTATAACTATTGCATTCCCACACTTTTTACTCCTCCGCTGTGCAGCAGAGCCAACCGTGGTGCAATGAATTTGGCTGTTGCTGCTTTCCCCTGAGAGGCCATTCCCCTCAACAGTATCCAAAGCGGTATATCTGCAGGGGAATAGCCCAAGGAGATTCCTGCACTGCCTGCCTAGTCCTCTTGCTCTGCCTGGTGGTCACCCACTCCCTTCCTGCCTGTGGACTCTTAGCCTGCAGTGTGACTTCCTCTCTATACATGCTATCCAAGATACTCTCTGCCTCGCTATTGCTCCGCAGTGTCCCCAGCCGCCGCTCCAGTTCAGACACCACTGAGGTCCATGGGGGGGATGGGCAGCTCTTAACTGCTGTGCAAAGTGACCCATGCCAATACGGTACTCATCCTTTCTGATCGCAGGAGATTGTTAAAATGCTTTTGGCACTGGACCCATGTGCAGCTCACCCAATCATGGCTGCTGACCCTGGATGCCACCTCCTCCCAGGCCTTTTTGGTGAGGTGAGGTGAGGGGCCTCCTCCTCCCATCTCTGGGGACAAGTGTTTCTCTCCTGGCTGCCACCTCCTCTAGGAGGCACCAAGGCACTCATCGGAAAAATGCAGGGCCAATTGCCCCGCTGACCTGCCGTCCTGCCTGCCGTGTCCACCCACTGTGGCATCCATGCACACAACTTCCATGTCCTTCGGTGACAGCCTTCCTGGGCTGCCGAGGCAGTATTTGACAGGGTCGCCATTGAACCCGGCGGACATTAAGCCCCCAACCCCGTCCGCCCCTTTGCACTCATTCAAGGGCCGTGTCTCAAGCTGGGTGGGCCTTAATTGGCTTCCTGCATAAAATCTCATTGTGCTGCCGATCGCGGGTGGTGGTCAGCTTCCTAACCTCCCCTGCCCACCCCCGTCAAGCCCGCAGGCCAAGGGTAAAATTCTGCCCATATTTTATTCTCTTACCATAACCTCCATGTCCATTTTAGGGGTTAACCAACTTCTCACCCATTAAGTCTCTATCTGTCTCAAATACTTTGAACAAACAACCTTGTGGATGAATCACTTACTTGCATTCTCTGATTTAAAAATCGCAGTTTCTGATTCAGCAACTCTATTTCCTAAAGTAAAAGGCAAACAAAAACACATATGGATCTTCCAGTATTTTGTTATCAAACAGATTTCATAGTTGTTTGTCAAAACATAGGAATATAGGCCTTAGGAGAGAAGTAGGCCGTTCAGTCCTTCTCACCTGCTCAGCCATTCAATAAGATCATGGCTGATCTGGTTGTGGTCTCAGCTCCATTTTGCCATTTGCCCCTCATAGCTCTTGACTCCCTTGTCTATCAAAAATCTGTCTTACTCTGCCTTGAATAAATTCAATGACCCAGCCTCCACTGCTGTCTGGGAATGAGAATTCCACATACTAACAACACTTCAAGAGAAATAAATTCTCCTCAGCTCTGTCTTAAATGGCAGATTTCTTATTCTTAACCTCTGTCTCCTGGTTCTAGTCTCTCCCACAAGTGGAAACATCCTCCTAATACCTACCCTATCAAATCCCCTCAGGGTCTTATATGTTTCAAGAAGATCACGTCTCATTCTTCTAAACTCTAATGGGTACAGTCCAACCTGTCCAACATGAATGTGCAAGATTCCTATTTCGGAACAGGAATCTAAGATGGAGTAAAATATCAAGGTGATCAGATGTGCAGTAATTGGGCAGAGCTATAAAAGAAATGGCAGTAACTGTGGTTTGTGCCATCCATCGTTAGCCATGTTAGTAATTTGGCAGTGCAAATTCAGTTTCTTACAAATTAACATCTTTGTTGACATTGATAAATCATTTATTTTCAATAACTCAATGAGTTTTGAAACCGCTGCTATATTGTCTTGTATGCCTGGTCTAACTTCAGGCTTTTCCTGAAATTTGTCTTTCTTATCAAAGTGAGGATTGTTAGGGTTGGAGAATGCATGCTTCCAATTTCCGACACTCATGTTAGTCACAGGTACTGCCAGGTCAGCTGCTACTAAGACAGATATACTTAAACTCACAGCTATGCCTTTAACTTAAGGTTGCTTTGTTTTCAAACATAACATGGTAGTCACATCCCATCTTGTTCTTTCTGATGTGGCTGTTGATGTCATGGTTTGAGGGTGCATTGTGACAGACGATCCATGTCATTTAGCTGTTTTTGACTCACCACGATCTTGGTTTTATTCTAAGATTCAGTTTTGTAATCATTTTTTGCCCTTTTGATTCAATGTGGAGATCCTAATTATTGTTGGCTTTTACATGCCTTTGTTTTTAGCTTAAGCTGGGTGCTAATTCCAAATGCAAGAGTGATCCATTAAACCAGTGACACAATATAGATCAGCTTGAGAATGAGATGAGTATAGTGTGGTTATCAGTGAATAAAAGTCTTAGTTTATCTCTGGCCCTTTGTCTGCGGGGGTTGAAAATGGCACAATCTCTCCAGAGTTGACAGAGGTGCCCCTGTTTAAATCAGTTATGCAACATACAATATAACTGTGCAAGGAAGCCCAGAGGAGAACAAAGCAGGTACTTAGCCTTGTTTTCATGTTGCTTTCTTTCATTCATTTATGGGATGTGGTCTTTGCCAGTTGACAACCATAGCCAACTAGGTTATTTGAAACAGCTGCTGTATTGTTTTGTATGCCTGGTCAAATGTGGTTATTGCCCATCCCTTAATGCTTTTCAGCATGTGCCTTCTTGAGCTGCTGCTGTCTGTGTGATGTAGGTAGACTCACACTGCTGTTAGGTAGAGAGTTCCAGAATTTTGATTCTGTGGCAATGAAGGAACAGTTATACATTTCCAGTGTAACTTGGAAGGGAGCTTAGAGATGGTTATGGAAATATGTTCATGGTATCATCAGTGATTACAATGTCCATGTTATCAGTGTCATGAAAATATAATTATTTTCATAATATTATGATTTATTGTAAAAGTGGATTAATAGTGGGGTTTGGATAGTGTCTGTGTGTGTGTGGGATTTAATCGAATTGGACACAGCTGGTCTGGAGAATTTGAGTTATCAAAAAGAAGCTAGGTTTGAAATGCTAAATATGAAACACGGCTGCAGTTTTAGAATGTGAGGTGTGAGGAAAATTTGCATTTATAGATAAACCAGAGTAGTTTGGATTTCAAAGAGATTGTAAGAGGTTACACATAGCCAGAAGAAGCCAAGCCAAACAGTGTGTTTATTTTTCCCAAAGGTTATTGATAAAATTAGTACTATGAAAAGATATGTATTATGAGAGAGGTAAAGTTCCAAAAACACATGGGAACAATGGAATTCATATTAAAAAGGGAGAAACATGTATAACAGATATGAGGCAATGTGTCAGAAGGGAGAAGGCATTCTCAGATCTGACACAAGTGTGAAAAGCCTCTAGCTCTCTGCATCAAGTTGCTGTGTGCAGGAACCAAAGCTGAGAAAACTTATTTTGAATGTGACTGTCCAGGGTATTGCGTTACTTTGCCTGGGTCTGTTTAAATCTATTTGTTTTACTGCTGCCTTAATGGGGGTGTAACTGGAAGCCAGATTAATTCAGGGTTTTAGGAGTTATTATAGTAGTAATTTGTACACCTGTGTATATGCTTGAAATCTTTTCTTTTATTAATAAATGTTTAATTTATTGTTGTAAAAAAAACCTCTAAATCTTGGTGGACTTATTACTACTGAATTCAAGGCATGCATTTCAAAATAAAAATACAAATTGCAAAATTGTTGTGACTGCGTGATCAAGTTTCCCTCGTTAATTTGATCTGCGTGGCACACATCATCTGCCGTGTCATAGCACTGGTCTTAAAAGGACAAATAGATGTGCTGCACTGTTTCCTTCTCTGGTAATTGCATCAAAGGCTTTTGTGATTATCAATAAACATGAAGCCTAACTATTGCAATTGCTGCAGGCATTTCTGCTACGTATACTAGATTAAAAAGATTGTGCAAACGATTCCAAGCTCTGTATGAACTAATACCATGCTTCATGAAATACTCAAGTTGCAGTTGCAAACTTCACATAGGCAGCCCAAGATATTGGTCACTTGTTTAAATTAATAGGGATACAAATTTAGAGTCATGTTGCTTGATCCCTCTTGCCTACATTGAATGTATCAACTCCTTGAGGGCTGCTCTTACACAGTCCAATTTTATTGTTTTCTTTCAAGTTCTTTAAATAATTATGACTCAATGTTAACATCCAGCTTTGTGCAGATGGCCAAATAGCCTTATTCATTGTCCACTTCTTGAAGAATGTTGTCCAAACATCTTCAAACAAAATTGGCTAGCCTACCATAGACAACTAGGTTATTCTTGTCAGATTGAAATGATAAGTCTTTACTAAGTTGAGCTTTGAATGTTAGAATATTGTTCGATCATTTTTAAAGATCCAAACTCCTCCATAGGTCATTCTTCAGTCCAAAATTCATCACTTCAACACATCTTTGCATTAAATTTCACCTGCCATGAGTCTGCTCAATTCACCATCTATAGTCTGCCACTATTCTCCTGTTTATTATATTTTCCAGTTTTGTGCCATCTGCAAACTTAACAATTATGCCTCCTATATCCAAGCCTAGATCATTAATTTGTACCAAAAATATCAGTGGCCCTAAAGGAAAGGCTGGAGAACACCACTCTTCAGAATGAGAAATAACCCTTTGGGCAAGATTTTACCTCCAGGCTGGGAAACAGGGATCAGGGCTATTTCTGGGTCCCGAACTTTCCAGTCACTCATTGTGATTTTCACATGGGCATCCTCTGAATTAGTCTGGAGACAGGCTTGCCATCCAACTAAGGATGGCAGGCAGGCTCACAAAGCTGCAGGACCAATTAGAGGCCTTCCAGCTTCAAAGGAGCAGCAGGTGGCAATGGAGGATAAGTAAGAGAAAGAGGGGTTCAAGCTGAAAGTGACCTCTCCCTAAATTTTAAAAATAGCTTTTGCAACCAGGCCAATGCTGTGAGGTAAGGTGAAAAGGTGGAGGTTGGGCTCTAGGGGCTGCCCTGTAGCTGTACTTAGGCGAGTAGGGGATGGAACTTCAGGCCTGCCTGGAGTGCTAGTCCCCCTGCCTACCACGGAGCTGCCTCCAGGCACCCAAACTAACCCTGCCACCTGCAGGAAGGTGGAGGCCTACTGAAAAATCCTAGTCAGGATTTCATGTTAAAAGAAGTTAAAATCTGGAACTGCCCAAAAAGGCTGTGGTTGCTGAGTCAATTGAAATTTTCAACACTGAGATTGATCATTATTTTTAGGTAAGGATATAGATATGGAACAAAGGTAAGTAAATGGAATTGCAGTACAGGCCAGCATGACCTAACAGAATTGCAGACCAGCATGAGGAACTGAATGACCTACTCCTGTTCTTTGTTTTGAAGTAAAACAAATCAATGAGTCAATTCCTTCATTCAGTGCACAGGAGTTATATAATCCCATTAGTCAAATTCAATTGTTGATTGCAGAGAATGTCTACCTCATTTAGCTTGTCTTGCCGTCTCATTTTTATTTCTGGTGCCAATTCCTCTATTCTCTCAATCTGAAAATAAATTACCAAAGGACATCAATAAAATTACTGGTATTTCAATACTGAAGGGAAATGTACAATAATAGTTACTTCTTATATTTTACAATGCACAGCTTTATATAAACACTGTTGATGTTGTGCTTATTGTGTAACCATTAAGCCAACATTGTTATACATTCTAATAAACAATGAAAACATTAAGCCCATTCCCCAAAACTGTTTTGTACATGCTAAACTGAGGTAAGTATCCTTGGCTTAACTCAAAGAATAATCACATTTCTATTCAATCTCATTATATTTTTCAAAAATATCTCAAAATACCGCACATAAAATAAATTACTTAAGTGACATTACTGACGTTACGTGGCAATAGATAGGCATGTGAATAATAAAATGGTCTGATCCTCTGACTCCCCCATCCCTGACTCTCCGACTCCCCCTCAACCCTCCAATTCTTCATTATCTTCCAACCCCCACCTCACCCTACAACTCCCCATGATCCTCCAACCCCCACCCCACCCTCTAACTCCCCCATGACCCTCCAACCCCAACCCCACCCTCCGACTCCCATGACCCTCCAACCCCCACCCCGCCCTCCAACTCCCCCATGACCCTCCAACTCCCACCCCATCCCCCAAACCCCCATGATCCTTCGACTCCCAACCCACTCACTGCCACCCCCAACCCTCCACAATTCCCTTCCTAACCCTCCAACTCTCACACCAACCTGACCCAAACTCATCACCCTACACAGCCTCCCACCAACAGCCCTGCCACTTGCCACTCGACTCGTCCTGCCACCTGCCATCTACCACTCTACCCAGCCTGGCACCCTACCCAGATGGCACCCTACCCACTTATCTCACTCGCACTCATTCACTAAGACAGTGAAAAGCTATTTAAATGTCCCAAAGCTTTTCACTTTGTTAGTGAATGAAGACTTAACAAAATATTGCAGCTAGTGCCAGTAAAAAAGGGTGTGGCTTGGCTTCCCCCAATGATCCTGCCCTACAAAGAAAGACTTCAAGGACAGGTATGCTCCGCATTTCTGAAGAAGCCTGGTTTGGAAGTCTGGGCCAAGAATGCAGAGCTCTAGTGTTAGGTAAAAAAAAAAGAAGCAGAATGGCAATCCAAAAGTGATTGGAATTCCTTGGAAGATAAGGCCCATTAGGTTTAAACAGTAGTGTGTCCTCTTTAGCAATTCCTAGTCTACAAGTGTATTGTTGTTTCAATGTCCCTTAGTCATTATATAAAAACAAGGAACTGGTTTCAACAACTTGCTATGATCACCTTGTAAATTAATTCAATATTTGAGGTCAAAAAACTGTATAAATCATTTATGGCATTTCTGAAACCTTCTGTTGAACATATCAGGACCCTACTATTTGCCACACTAAGAATCTAAAACAACATAGGACATTGCAGAAAAGTTTTAATCAGCATAAAAGCAAAATACTGCGGATGCTGGAAATCTGAAACAAAAACAAAAATAGCTGGAAAAATTCAGCAGGTCTGACACCTACGGAGAGGAATACAGTTAACATTTTGAGTCCATATGACTCTTCATCAGAACTAAGGGAACATAGAAATTAGGTGAAATATAAGCTGGTTGAGGGGTGATGGGACAGGTAGAGCTGGTTAGAGGGCCAGTGATAGGTGGAGGCAAAGACGATACTGCCAAAGATGTCATAGACAAAAGGACAAAGAGGTGTTGATGGTGATGATATTAGCCAAGGAATGTGCTAATGGTGACATTAAGGATAGAAAGCAGGATGAGCAAGTGACAGATGGCTCTAGTAGGGGTGGGGCGGGGGGAAGGGATCAAAATAGGCTAATAGGTGGAGATAAAGCAATAGATGGAAATAGATTTGAAAATAATGGAAATAGGTGGGAAAAGAAAAATATATTTAAAAAATTATAAATTATTGGAAAAAGGGAGATCGGAAAGGAACAGGAGGGGATGGAGGAGAGAGTTCATGATCTGAAGTTGTTGAATTCAATGTTAAGTCCAGAAGGCTTTAAAGTGCCTAGTCGGAAGACGAGGTGCTATTCCTCCAGTTTGCGTTGAGCTTCACTGGAACATTGCAGCAGGCCAAGGATGGACATGTGGGCATGAAAGCAGAGTGGGTATGTTGAAATGGCAAGCGCCAGGGAGGTCTGTGTCATGCTTGCGGACAGACCAAAGGTGATCTGCAAAGCGGTCACACAGTCTGCGTTTGGTCTCTCTGATGTAGAGGAGACCACATTGGGAGCAGCGAATGCAGTAGACTAAATTGAGGGAAGTGCAAGTGAAGTGCTGCTTCACTTGAAAGGAGTGTTTAGGCCCTTGGACGGTGAGGAGGGGGGAAGTGAAGGGGCAGGTGTTGCACCTTCTGCGGTTGCATGGGAAGGGGCCGTGGGAGGGGGTTGAGGTGTAGGGGGTGATGGAGGAGTGGACCAGGGTATCCCGGAGGGAATGATCCCTGTGGAATGCTGCCAGTGGGGTGAAGGGACGATGTGTTTGGTGGTGGCATCATGCTGGAGTTGGCAGAAGTAGAGGAGGTTGATCCTTTGAATGTAGAGGCTGGTGGGGTGATAGGTGAGGACAAGGGGGACCCTATCATTGTTCTGGGAGGGAGAGGAAGGTGTGAGGGTGGATGCACGGGAGATGGGCCGGACATGGTTGTGGGCCCTGTCAACTATCGTGGATGGAAAACCTCAGGTAAGGAAGAAGGAAGACATGTCAGAGGAACAGTTTCTTGGCTAATATCACCACAGTCAACACCTCTTTGTCCTTTTGTCTATGACATCTTTGGCAATATCTTCTTTGCCTCCACCTATCACTGGCCCTCTAACCAGCTCTACCTGTCCCATCCCCCTCAACCAGCTTATATTTCACCTAATTTCTATATTTCCTTAGTTCTGATGAAGACTCATACGGACTCGAAACATTAACTGTATTCCTCTCCGCAGATGCTGTCAGACCTGCTGAGTTTTTCCAGCTATTTTTGTTTTTGTTTTAATCAGCACACCTAGTTAGCCAAGGTAAGTGAAGGCACAAGTGCCCAGAAGCGGAAGCTTGGCTGACCTCCAACTCCATAACATTCACACTGTTTAAATGCAAAAAATACCTCAGCAATCACTCCCTCTTCCACCACCACACCCTGCACACACAACTCTGTCCTCGCATTCCACTGTTCCTCATGCTACTTCCTGACACCAAGGTGGCAGTGTTTGAGTGAAATGTGAAGAGGCTGCTACACGGCCTACACCTCAAAGTATGATCACCGTGAAATGTCAACAGAAACCTTCAGGTAATTCAAATCTGAATTAATCCTTTATATTGCTTTACATTCTTTGCAAATGAAAAGGTCATCCATAATCAGTGGCAATTAAGTATCACAAGTGAAGAAACAGCAATCATCAGGTCCAGAGTAGGCATCAGAACGCAGTTCTACAATTTCTAGATGCACCAGAAGATAGCAGTAGATGTGGTAGTGGAGAATGGCCAGGTTCTGGTTGCTAAATTAATCATTAGTAAGAGTGCACCTTCTGAAGATGAATGATCGTCCACCCCTTTGTAACAGAAAGCAGGATCTGATGGTCAGCCGGACAACTCGAGTGAATCCATTCATGCATCTAATCCACTGCGCCATTATACTTATTGAATCACTAACTGTAAGAAATGGTATGTTTCAGAATATTATAGAATATCTGTGGAATTAGCAGGCACAGTATGAGGCCACCTGGTGCCTATTACTCTTCTCTAAAAAAACACAAGCTGTCCGTGTCAGGGACTGAGGTAAAACAAAGATCATGGTCATGGAGAGTGATGTTTTCGAGAGGGCCATATAGAGGCCAATAGACTCTCTAGACATTTCTGAACTGATCGTAGGGAGTTTTGTGGCTCCTTGTGTACCTTTTATATATATATATATACACACACAAGTGCCTGGCAGGAGTTAACAAAAGGCACTCAGCATGAGAATAACTAAGAGGTGACCTCGAGCCAATTTGGGGCGGGGGGGGGAGGTGCCTCGGGCACTTGTCTTTTGGTCATCGGCCAGATGCACTGGAACATGTGATTGATATAGGATAAGCAACTAGCCCCTAGAATTAAAGTATCTTAACAAGTGCTTGGGAGGTCAAGGGGGAAGTGCTTATCAGGCAGCTGCCTTCTTCATATGGAGGAAGGCTGGGGAAGAGCAAGGAAGACTGTGAGAAGAGCTACTTAACATTTCCACTGGAGAGCATAATTCTGCTCCCACAAATTACAGAGACCAATACTCACTGTGCGTCATCCACCTGTTTGTTGCCTGGGACTGGTAAGTCACTCTCAACTGTCGTGGGTTGCATGTTTTTTCTGTATAGTTAGCTTATGTGTCATAGTTGAACTGTTGCTTCTTATAAACACTTAGTAAATTACTTCAAATTCACTTATGAGCTGCTCCATTTTTTGAGGTAATCTGTGACTTTTTCTTCTTCAGTTCTCTATCCGTGGGCAGGTCCAAACCACAGTGCCACAATCTCCGTCATGGCTAGGGCAAGAAGACAGGCTCCAAATCCACCCCTGCCGGAACAGGAATTGACTCCTATATTATTGGCACCATCTAATCCACATGCCAGTCATCCTGAGTAAGCAAAGCATACTGTTGCTTTTATGAATGGATTTTAATTTAGCCTGAGTTATCGTGTACTGTACGATCACTGGGCCACCTAAGCAAACCGCCCCCAGCCCCACCCCACTTCCAGGGATTCTGAGTTGCTATGAAAGATACACTTCTACATGCAAGTTGTAGTGTGGAACTATATTGGAGTGATGGTAAAGGCTCCAACATTCTTTCCATCACGTGGATGACCAGGAATCTCTCCCAATCTTACCACCTGTCATTGGTTTCACTGTGTTATGATCACACCTTCCTTGACCATCAAGTCCTGGGGTGGAACTTGAACCAAGAGCTTCTGGCTCAGAGGCAGGGACACTACTCATTGCGCCAATCTGTGACTCAGAGCTAAAACTTAGAGAGCTCAGATATACCCACTCAGGAGAACCTAACTCGTTTAATGGAGGGAATATCACAGGGTGAACAACATGGCACAAGTAAGCTGCAGGATAATGAGGAGGAATTAGCTAGCTCTTCCTAGGGATGGCAGGTCTGAAACAATTGGCCTCAGCCAAGGAACCCAAAGACCCAGATCTCAGGAGCCCAGTCTTTCAAACAATTCTGATTTAGGAACACAGCTCTTGTGCAAGTGGTGAAGACAGTTTGCTCTGAGATAGTACAATAGGAAAAGTTTTCATGTGAGCTATTAGCCCAACTGAGGCCATGGCCAGCACAAATAGGCTGTAAGGACCAGTCACAGATCCAAACTCAACCCCATTTCCCAACCCAAGCCACACCCCTACCCCACCCTCCCCCCAACCAAAGCCAGCACAAGAGGGACTTAGTGAACACATCAGTGGCATGAGACTGGAAGCAGGTCCAGCATGGGCATTAGCATCACTGAGACAATTCCCACTTCAGCACTGAGGGCCCCATCAATATAATCCCAGCCAGCAAACACACCATTTCTTCCACGAAGTTAGCTATCATATTGGAGTCAGATTTTAAGTTCATGTGTAGAAAAAGATTTAAGCCAAGGAGTAGGCACAGTGACGGGAAATAGCAACAGAAAATAATGAAGTGACAATCAGCAAATATGATAAGGAAAACGTGGATAAGACACAAAAATGGGTGCAGAGAGCACAATGTCAATTGACCCATGCCCATTCATTCCAATGTGGACAGCATGAAAACTTCATGTTGTCTGCTAATTCAAATGATAGTAGCATGCAGGTCAGTGCTAAATGTGCTGCTGAATGGCTGTGCACAACAGTAGGAGGCCCAAGTTCATGGCCTAGACCACTTAAACTTAGTCTGCATTACTTAAAGCCAGTCTCACCTCTTAAAGGGGAGATGCATTTTGCAACTTAATGCAGAGGGCATCCTGAGCAGGACTAAGAATGAAATAGCACAAAAATGGAAACAGCATGCTTCAAGATTCTCAGGCATGGGAGATAATCAGGAAGAGAGAGATCCTGTACACCCCCCAGAAGCCAGAAAACTGTCCAGGCAGACATTGAAAAAGAAATAGGAGCAGGTAGCCATTACTCGCAATGCAAGTGGTCCAGTGCTAAGGATCTGGAAATAGTGCAGGAAGAGCTTTAATGATCTTACATAAGTGATAAGGTCAGTTAATGCATCTTCTTGTGCTTACAAATCCTTACAAGTGAACCAATAGTCTCATACGTTGCTCCATTCACCAACCACCCCTCACCTACCTACCGCCATTCGCTACCAAACATGTCTCATATTTCACACTCATAGCTTCACTTCAACTTCACACACTTCACACTGCTGCAAGCTTCACATCCTCAATTCATTGCTTTAACACAGTGTCAGCTATTCAATTATTACAACCACATCTCACAAACACATTGCACCATGCTCACTGACACACTTCTGTGATAAAATGGAGTGCTATGTATCTTTAAGAGAATGTAACTGACCATATGGCTGTATTGACCAATTGCTATACAGCACGGGTACTTGGGTAACAGTAAGTCTAGAGCTGGAGGTGATTGAAGAAGCACACATGGTGTTAGTGCTCTGTTCTTAGTTCCAATAAACCACCAGTGTTTGTTCAGTTAATTGGTCTGTCTGCCTATATCGTTTCAAGCACCAACTAATGTGTTAATATCAAGGGCACAGATCATGGTCGCTGGGCAAAGTGAACCTGATAACCAAAAACATAAAACTGGCAATGAGGAAACCAGATCAATTGACGGCAATCAAGGAAGCTGTGGTAAGACAGCTACGTTACTTCACCACTATCTTCAAGCTGTTTGAAAGCGCATTCTCCTTAGTCATTGAGTAAGCTGTGGTTTGGGCATTTGAATCATTCGATTCCATTTCTGATGACTGGTCTCATTATGTCAACTGCCTAGCGTTCTCTTTTGCCGCTAATGACACCATCAGGAAGGACAGGAAGAGGGCGATTCTTTAGTCCACACAAGGGAGCAAGTCACATGGGCTGATCCACAGCCTCACGTCACCGAACACACCGATACGAAGACTTTCGCAAGTTAGTAAATATTGTCAAAAACCACCTGAAGCCAAAGCCCTCAGCCACTAGGCAACGTTGTAAATTCAATTCAAGGAATAGGCTTCCAGGAGAACAATCGCTGGCTATTTGGCTGCTTTAAAGGATTTAATGGAATATTGTGAGTTTGGAACTTCAATTAATGACATGTTGAGAGACCAACTGATATGCGGAATTGGGAACGATGCTGTTCAAAAGCGATTGCTATCTGAAACCAGTCTAGACTTCAGTAAGGCATTAGAATTGGTAACAGCCATGGACAGCACTGTTAGAGACTTGGAAGCAATAAAAGATACACAAAATGGTGCTGTCCATCTTGTAGGGTGGGAAGGGCCGGTAACAAATTGCACGAGAACGTCGGACTCCGCAGAAAGGTGGGGAACGCCCACTATGTACAGACCATTGAAGAACAACAGTACTACAGTGAAAACCACAATATTAATGAGAGAAATGCATCCAGGCAACCTACAGGCGATTGACAGTTCAGAAATATCGAATGCTTTTTTTGCCAACACAATGGTCACATAATGTGGCACTGTGAAGATAGGCTGAGACAGCATTTTAAAATCAAAAGTAGAAATCATGAAATCTGTCTCGTTGAAGAACCAGAGGAAGCAGAATCTGACATCTATTCATTATACAACCGGAAAGTGGATAGAACTGAGCCAATCCAGGTAGTCATTACTATCAATGAACAACCATTCAACATGGAGGTCGATACTGGGGCATCAATGCCTGTCATAGGAGAATGTATGTTCAGATACTTGAATAAAGGAGTCCATCCCTTAAGTTTGGAAGAATCAGGCAACAAATTAGGGACATTCACAGGTGAAGAAATAAGAGTGAAAGAGATATATCAAGTCCTGGTGCAGTATGGGGATCAGTCTGCAAATTCACCCCTTATAGTAGTTGCTGGGGCAGACCTCAGTTTAACTGGTCGCATCTGGTTCAAAAAGATTAAACTGCAAGAATAAAGGGCCAAGAATTTTCAAATCAGAACGAGAAACTTACAGGAACTGTTACAAAAGTACTTTTCCATTTTCAGTGACCAGCTAGGAAAGAGTCGTGGGCCACAAGCCAAAATTCACATAGACCCTAACGCAATCCCCAGATTTATCAGAGCCAGACCAGTCCCTTAGGCTCCACGGGGCAAGGTCGAGACAAGGAAAAGTTGCATATCTTACAACCGGCCCAATTTTGTGCGTGAGTGTAGTGAAGCCAGACCAAAGTGTTCACTTATGCAGTGACTATAAATTGACTATAAGGTGATTGTAAACAGTGTGGCATCACATATTCAAAACTCAACATGAAACACACCTACCAGCAGGAAGAGTTGGAAGAAGGCTCTAGGGTATTGGTGACCATCAATACACATCGAGGGTTGTATCAATATATTCAACTGCCCTTTGGGGTCTCATCAACATGTGCTATTTTCCAGCATACCATGGAAAACCTACTTCAAGGACTGTCCCATATCATTATCTATCTGCAATATGTCTTAGTCACTGGACTAACTGACAAAGAAAATTCAGCTAATTTGCAGGAGGTGCTGAAACACTTCCCACAAGCGGGGGTACCCTCAGGTGCACATCCCTAAAGTACAGTTGTGAAATACATTGGCGTGATTGACTGGATGGTTTAGTGTGGGGGGGATGATTCTGGAAAGCAAAGCTTATAATTAGATGCAAAAGCATTAAAATGATGTCTCCAATGTGCGGCGGCAGGAAATGTGGCCCGCCATTGAAGGGTGGAGCAGACAATCGTAAACTGCTTTCACAACGGCATGAAACCAATTTTTGGCCTACTCAACATATTGTCTGCCCCTGCCTGCCATGATGCCTGACACCAACGGGGCTGGAAAATTCAGTTCTCAAGGGCAATTAGGGTTGGGCAATAAATGTTGGCTAAGCCAGCAACATCCCCGTCGCATGAACGAATAAAAAAACTTCCAAATGGTCATTTGCTATTTCAATTCATAACTCTGACCTGCTGATCGCTTGCCAAGTCAATTCACTCTCATACTTACATTTCTGTCCTCAGTCTGCTGCAACGTTCCATACACAAGGTTAAGGAACAACACGTCATAATCCGATTAGGCACTTTACAGCCTTCTGGACTCAACAACTTCAGACCATGAGCTTCATCCTTCATTTTGTATTGTGTCCCCCAGAACCAGTCTGTATCTTGTCCCTCCGGGACACCCTGGTCCACTCCTCCATCACCCCCTACTCCTCAACCCCCTCCTATGGCACAACCCCTTGCCCACGCAAAAGATGCAACACCTGCCCCTTCACTTCCTCTCTCCTCACCGTCCAAGGACCCAAACACTCCTTTCAAGTGAAGCAGCATTTCACTTGCATTTCCCCCAACTTAGTCTACTGCATTCGTTGCTCCCAATGTGGTCTCCTCTACATTGGAGAGACCAAACGTAAACTGGGCGACCGCTTTGCAGAACACCTGCGGTCTGTCCGCAAGAATGACCCAAACCTCCCTGTCGCTTGCCATTTTAACACTCCACCCTGCTCTCTTGCCCACATGTCTGTCCTTGGCTTGCTGCATTGTTCCAGTGAAGCCCAACGCAAACTGGAGGAACAACACCTCATCTTCCGACTAGGGACTTTACAGCCTTCCGGACTGAATATTGAATTCAACAACTTTAGGTCGTGAGTCCCCTCCCCCATCCCCACCCCCTTTCTGTTTCCCCCTTCTTTTTTTCCCCAATAAATTATAAAGATTTTCCTTTTCCCACCTATTTCCATTATATAAAATAAAAAAAAAAACCCACTAGAGCTATACCTTGAGTGCCCTACCATCCATTCTTAATTAGCACATTCGTTTAGATAATATCACCAACTTTAACTTTAACACCTATGTGTTCTATTGTACTATTGTTGTTGACATCTTTTGATGATCTGCTTCTATCACTGCTTGTTTGTCGCTACAACCACACCAACCCCCTCCACCTCTTTGTCTCTCTATCTCTCCGCCCCCCACACACACACCTTAAACCAGCTTATATTTCAGCTCTTTCCTGGACTCAAACTCAAGTTCTGTCGAAGGGTCATGAGGACTCGAAACGTCAACTCTTTTCTTCTCCGCCGATGCTGCCAGACCTGCTGAGTTTTTCCAGGTAATTCTGTTTTTGTTTTGGATTTCCAGCATCCGCAGTTTTTTTGTTTTTATCTCTGTATCTTGTTCTCATGTTTTGCTTTCAGACAGCACTGACCTTTATTCTGCTATTAACACCTACTCTGGGTCAATGCTTTGTTCCTTTACTACGACCATTCCCACTCTCTTGTTCTTTTGCTCCATGACGTCTTTGTAATTTAATCTCCTTTGCCCGATCCCTGATTTTCTCTTTTTCCTCCACCTTCAACAGCATAAAACCCATCACCTCTCTTCAGTTCCAAAGAAGTCATACTGAACTTGAAATGTTAACTCTGTTTCTCTCTCCACGGATGCTGCCAGACCTGCTGCAGTTTTCCAGAACTTTCTGTTTCTGATCCAAAAGAAGGTGTATCCAGCTCCAGCTTCTGTAATTTGACTTTGTCATCTAGACAAGTCTCACTTAATGCTACTCTGTGGATGTTGTAACTGGCAAGTTCTTTCCCAACCAGTCCTGTTCCTCTCTCTGTCTGTCTGTCTGCTCTGGCATAGTTCATGAGTGTTCACATTTTCCACATGCCAATTGTAATCTGCATTAACTATATCTTCTTTACACTTGTTCAACCATTGTAATGGGATCCCTGTAAAGTGCATGGATAGAAGATTGTCTGTCTGGCAGGAGGCAGAGCGTGGGGATAAGGGGGTCCTTCTCAGGATGGCGGCCGGTGACTAGTTGAGTTCTGCAGGGGTCAGTGTTGGGACCACAACTTTTCACTTTATACATTAATGATCTAGATGAAGGAACTGAGGGCACCCTGGCTAAATTTGCAGATGATACAAAGATAGGTGGAGGGACAGGTAGTATTGAGGAGGTGGGGAGGCTGCAGAAGGATTTGGACAGGTTAGGAGAATGGACTAAGAAGTGGCAGATGGAATACAACGTGGAGAAGTGTGAGGTCATGCACTTTGGTAGGAAGAATAGAAGCATAGACTATTTTCTAAATGGGGAGAGAATTCAGAAATCTGGAGTGCAAAGGGACTTGGCAGATCTAGTCCAGGATTCTCTTAAGGTTAACTTGGAGGTTGAGTCAGTAGTTAGGAAGGCAAATGCAATGTTGGCATTTATTTCGAGAGGACAGGGATGTGCTGCTGAGGCTTTACAAGGCTCTGGTCAGACCACATTTAGAATATTGTGAGCAGTTTTGGGCCCCGTATCTCAGGAATGATGTTCTGGCCCTGGAGAAGGTCCAGAGGAGGTTCATGAGAACGATCCCAGGAATGAAAGGCTTAAAATATGAGGAAAGTTTGAGGACTCTGGGTCTATACTCGATAGAGTTTAGAAGGACGAGGGGGGATCTGATTGAAACTTACAGAATACTGAAAGGCCTGGATAGAGTGGACGTGGGGAAGATGTTTCCATTAGTAGGAGAGACTAGGACCCGAGGGCACAGCCTCAGAGTAAAGGGAAGACCTTTTAGAACAGAGATGAGGAGAAACTTCTTTAGCCAGAGTGGTGAATCTATGGAATTCATTGCCACAGAAGGCTGTGAAGGCCAGGTCATTGAGTGTATTTAAGACCGAGATAGATAGGTTCTTGATTGGTAAGGGGATCAAAGGTTACGGGGAGAAGGCAGGAGAATGGGGTTGACAAACTTATCAGCCATGATTGAATGGCAGAGCAGACTCGATGGGCCGAATGGCCTAATTTCTGCTCCTATGTCTTATGTCTTATGGTCTAAACTGACCCAGGTAGCTGAAACAGACAATATTTAGGACAGCTTGTTTCCAGCCTCTTCCTCATGTGATGGAGTTGAGCAGCGCAATCTTGAAGAGGGCTGCTCAGTCACTCAGGGGGCTGTCAAAGTCCACTGCCACTTCAATCCAATGAAAGACAACCCTATGGCCTGGGCTGCCTGTGTGCAGGATTGCATGTACAGCTTCCATTGTATCCTCATCTCCTATTTCATCACTTGAAGACTGTATGGTAATGAATTGGTGGCTGATGTCATGACTTGCACATGAAGTAGATTGTAGTGAGGGGGATTTGCGCTGTGTCAACCTTATTCTCTCATCCAGGCACATCTGAATCCAATGGCAAGACAGCTGGAAATGATTCTGGATATAGTGGATGACGTTGGTACCTTGAGTGCCTCTTTGCATTCCACAATGCTTTGCTTAGTCACCCTTATGGTCACTGAATTTGTGATGAACTTTTCCACCCATTCCACCCAGTAAGAATTCGCAGGTAAGGATAGGCAGTTCTGCGGTTTGCTAGGGTTTGGCCATTGTTGCATGCAAATAGCTACTTGAAATCACAGGAGATAGTTGGATATCAGTGAGGGCCAACAGAAGGTGAAGCACTCTAAAGAGTATGACAAGTCCCCTCTTTACAGAGATACAACTCTTCCCGGGGGTTCCCCATACACCCTTCTCAAGCTCCAGCCTCTGGGGAGACATTTCATTGTAGTACCAAGATAGAGAACGGTACAAGAAAGATACTTTCTTTTTTGTTAGCATGTTACAATGATTATTTTGATGAACTATGAATTGAATGTCCATTTGCTTTTGGGTTTTATGTCTGCAGTCACATGAGGGACATGCCAATAAGTGTTGACAGGAAGAGGGTGAGATGATGGTTCTTGAGTGAGGAAAGATGAGGAGAATGGGACAGCTGGTGAATGACAGGTGATTGGTCAGTGGAAGGACCAGTCAATGAGCTGTCCTTCTAGAGTCCTGGCAGAAAGGGACTGCCTTCTCTACTCCTCCCCCTACTCCATCCACTCTTCCTTATCTTCCTGCTTCCCCTCATTTTATCTTCTGGTGGTAAGGGATGCTCCCTCAATTTGGCAAAGAAGAAATATATGCAAAGTGTGGTCACAACTCTGGATACTCGCTCAGCGATGTACTACAGGACTCCTTAACAGTCCAGATGGCAGAAGCTTGACCGTGGATGGTGCTTGAGTGCTTGATGATGCAGTATGGCTCTCATTGTACTCCTGTTAAGCATTTTTGGGTGGGTTCCTGACCAGGTGCATTAGCCCTGTTAGTCTTGTGTCCCAATAGCCAGCCTCTCATTTGGAAGGGGTGTTTGGAAAACAGGGGCAGAGGGATGCTGTAGAATGAATTACTGCTGCCAGGATACGGTCACAGGCTTGCCTGATGCATTGCCTATAATTGCAAACTAGCTGCATGTTGAAGGAATGGAATTCCTTTCTATTGGTAAGATTATAGCATTCTGATGGGAAGCCGACAAGGCAAAGTGCATGCAGTTAATGGCACCAAGAACCATGGGGAAGTGTTCCCTGAAGACCCTCCATAGATATGGCCTCCTCCTCTGTGTCCTGCTCTTTTTCCTCACTCTTCTGATAGCTCATCCTGCTCTGTGGTGTCCTCCTTCATGCTCCCAGTCACGTATACATGATAGGCCTAGAAGCCCAGCCAGGTCTGGAGGAAAGTAATTTGTGACAAAAATAACAGCAGGAGGCCTGGCAAGTGGAGCAGATTTCAACCCATAAATAAACTAAACTTCCAACAGCTCTAAAACTCAACCAAAAATGTCTAGAATTCAAGCGACAGCCAAAGTTAATTATCCAGCAACTGACCTGTAACCCCAGTGTTTTAAATACTACTTGTGTGTGACCCTTCATGCAATTTAGCATCATGATCTACTGAGAAAGGTAAAGGCAAGGCATTTGACTGAGTGGGACATCAAAATGGCTTCAAACCAGCATTGTACTCACTATCTGCCTGCTCCACATTTTGTTTATGGTTCCTAAGCACGTGGGTGGTAACTATTTAACAAAGATGGTGCATTGTGTGTATTTGGGTGGCCACATAGTGCCTAAGAAAGGACACTCCACAGCCCAACTGAACTCCCATTTATAATGCTATTTACTTGCAATAGTACTAAACTTCCTTAAGGTGCAAATATCTTTGTTTTCCTTCTCTCTCCAAAGCCCCTTATTGTCAGTTATTTTGTAGGGATTTTGCTTAACCAACTACAGTGGAAATGCAGTACTATATGTTTAAAATGCAGTATTTTTTTTCAATTAATTATATGATTATAAAAATCATTTTTTATAAAATCATACAACACAGAGGAGGTCATTCAGCCCATTGTATCTCCAATGACCGGCACCTTGAACAAGTATTCATTCATAATCATCCAGGACCGACTGACTGACCTCACCAACAATGGGCTGAATTTGAATGCTGGATTTGGGACTCCTAGGTTGAGGTCAAAAGCGTGCCCTGAGCCTACACTTGCTGGCAGCGGGACTGGCTTGGCAATTTTACAGCAGGCAGCCTCCTACTTGACCTGCCATACAATTAAAAACAGCGAATATGCTCCTGATGCTGCTGCCCACTGGCAGGACACCATCAGGGAACCATCCCAAAGCAGCTCCCTGCTATTTTCCCACCCCCTCCCGCCTCTCAGCCCACCACCTGGAGTCAGTCAAATTCTGCCCAGTGACTGAGTTCAGCAGCAAGGCATGTGATAACTATCCCTCTCTGGCACTGACACAAACACCAACAAGCCTAAGAAACACAAAAAGCCTCACCCCTAAGACAGAGAGCTCAGACTTTTAATTTAACAGCTTAAATTGTACAAAATGTTGTAAACAATATTTTTATATTTTCTTTTCATAGCTTATTCCTAATTCAAAAATGACAAGCAGGAAAATACCAGCTGGTCCATAAAGCCTGCCCCACACTCATAATGGCAAAAGCATCATGACTTTGTATTCACGTTGTATTCACCCCCTTCCCCATTAGCCCCAACATCCTCGCAATCACATAATCTCAAAGGACATGGAAAAAGAACAGAAAAGCCCAAGACTAATAAGTTGAAAAGTACTCTTTCCTTTTGGATCTTCTCAAATTGTCAAACTGGAATAATAAGCATGCCCCGCAGCTCTTTCGTTAATTTATAAATCACTAGCAGATCACTTGTAAGTCTACGCTGCTTGATAGACCCAGTTCTTTAAGTCTATGTGTGAAAGTACAGTTCTTTAAACTAGATTCATCCTCTTAGTTTTCCTCTGAGCCTTTTCCAAGGCACATATATCAGCCACATGTGAGGGGACCAAAACTGGGCTACGTACTCATGATACAGTCCAGTCAATGACCTATATCATTGCACAATAGTATGTACTCAATGCTCTATTAATACAACCTAATTCTTTGTGATCTTTGCTAATAGTTTTTCTGCATTTTTCAATAACCTTCGGTGGTCTGGCACACTAACACATAAGTTTTTGTTTTTTTTCTGTCATAATGCAGTGATGTATGCTGGGTATCATGGTTCCAAAGGCACAAAGTGAAAGCACAACATCCAAAAGATTTTTTTTACCAATACAAAGTTTATTAACAGGTGCAGAAAATCCTCAGCACCAACAGCCAAGCAAAGATGTCCAATTCTGAAGCTGAAGAAGGATTTCATAAGAATTTTGCAATTGTAGACTTGTGGAAAACTATCCGTGCTCCATTGCTCTGTTTATAAAGTCAAGGATCCATATACTTTGCGAACAGCCATCTCAACTTGTCCTGTCACCTTCAAAGGTTCCTAGATGTGAACCCCCAGAGCCAGGTTTTCGCCATTGAGGTGGGCAGTTCGAGTTGGGAAATTTCCAGACTCGGCAGACCTGCCCTCCCACCATATTTTCATCCTGGGAGGCAGGGGCGAGATGGAGTTGAGCCTGCTGCCCCTAGGGGCTGTTCGAAGGCAGCCATAGAGGTGGATGAGTGCCGAGGTGGGTTAGTTAGAAGGCCCACCTCAGTTCTCTGTGACTTCAGCCCACTTATATAAAAGGCTATTAGGTTCTGTAGTCCTTACCCCACCCCCCCTTCCACCTACATGAGCCCTCATACCTCCATGCCAGCTCCATGTCACCCAGGCCACTCACCTAGTATCCACTGTGGACAGACATCAGGAGCCATGTGGAAATGAAAGAAACACTTCTAACAATCTAAGAGAGCTTTCATTCATACAGATGTGTTACTGAAAAAAACTGTAATACATGAAACCCATTCAAAAAATGTAAATCATTTTAACTCTATTCATTAACCACTTCAGAGTAACAATTCCTATAATAGCCCCTTAAAACTGTCAATTAAAATGTGAACAAAGCTCCGCAGTAGAGATAAGTGGTTTTGGAGTCTTTGAAATGCAGCCAAGCATCTATAATGGACTCAACAGTAATAAAGTATTTGGGAAAGGTCAAAAATGAAATCTATTGAAACTGCAGAGACAGGTGGATAATCTTTTTATATAAGCTGGACCAGGTGGCCTGTCAAACAATGCAGCTCAGCAGTGGGTATCTTCTTTTCTACTCAAATTGAAAGCTATAGCCTTTTTTATTTTAAAAGAGCTGGGGATTTAAATAACTTAAGTTCATGACATTTAAGCAGACTTATCCATTCTTCAAGAATGTTTATACCTCCTCCATAAATTTGATCCCACACACATGCAGTAAGACCTGGACAATATCCAGGCTTCAGCTGACAAGTGGCAAGTAACATTCATGCCACGCAAGTGCTAGGCAATGACCACCTCCAACAAAAGAGAATCTAGCCATTGCCCCATGACATTCAATGGCATTACCATTGCTGAATCCCCCATTATCAACATCCTGGGGGTTACCATTGACTAGAAATTGAATTGGACTAGCCACATAAATACTGTGGCTACAAGGGCAGGTCAGAGGCTAGAAATATTGCGATGAGTAACCTACCTCCTGACTCCCCAAAGCCTGTCCACATGGCACAAGTCAGGAATGTGATGGAATACTCCCCACTTGCCTGGATGAGTGCAGCTCCAACAACACTCAAGAAGCTCGACACCATCCAGGACAAAGCAGCCCACTTGATTGGCACCCCATCCACAAACATTCATTCCCTCTACTACCGACGCACAGTAGCAGCAGTGTGTACCATTTACAAAATGCACTGCAGAAACTCACCAAGGCTCCTAAGGCAGCATCCTCCAAACCCACAACTGCTACATCTAGAAGGACAAGGGCAGCAGATAGATGGGAACAGCGCCACCTGGAAGTTCCCATTCAAGCCACACATCATTCTGACTTGGAAATATATCACCGTTCTTTCACTAACACTGGGTCCAAATCCTGGAACGTACTCCCTAACAGCACTGTGGATGTACCTACATCACATGGGCTGCAGCGGTTCAAAACGGCAGCTCACCACTGCCTTCTCAAGGGCAATTAAGGATAGGGAACAAATGCAGGCCTAGCCAGCAACGCCCACATCCCATAAATTATTTTTAAAAACGCTGCAAGTTAAAATACTTGCTACAGTGAAAATGGTGTCTGTTTGACCTCAGCACTAATTTCAAATGGTCCTACTGAGTTCAGGTTTTCCACCTGTGTGACTCACACACTGCTCCCTTCCCCCTGCTGGCAAAAATTGGATCTGCTGGAAATACGGGCAGGACTTCCACATCCAAGTCCCGCTGGCCAATTTAAAGGCCTCTTCAGTTGGCTCAACTCTGTGAAATCGGGCCCCTAGTCTCTCTGTTCCTGAAACCCTTTCTAAAACAAACCACACCCCTGTAGAGGTACTATAGTGCAAGCAGGAGGGCTTAATGACAGTGTGGTAAGTTTAAGCTTTGTATGTTTCCTCCCCATTATCCTCCTCTTCCAGGTATTTCCCCCTTTTCCTCTGATATCCACCCCATCCTTCCTCTCCCTTTTCCTCTTCCCTGCCTCCTCTTCCCACACCCTCCTCCTCCCCAATAAACAACTCACAGGTGCATTGTATGCAAAGAAAAAACAATTGCATTCACTTCCTTCTGACCAAATGGTGACAGGAGCAGCAAATATAGAGCGGTGAAGTTCTATGAGAGAGCAAGCACTATTAACTAAGCTCATTCAAGCATTGGGCAGTGGTTCTGCATAGGTTTGATCTTTTGGAAAGCAGATCTAATATCTAACAAAGAAACCAATAAAGCTCTGCTTCACAGTTGTCTGCACTCAGTACCAAGTCTGCTGCAGCCAGAAGAAACACAATCTGGCTAATTTTTACAATCTGGCATCCTGATCCTCTGTAGCAGCAGTCGGAGCATTTATTGAGGAAGCACGGATTGTCCTTAGGGTGTTTGACACAAGGACCTCCAATGCAGATGTCCCTGCATCAAGTTGTCAAATGTTCAATGGTAAAAATATCCATCATGCTGCATGTGCTTCCATTGAAACCTTTTCTTGAACCATTATCTGCAGCATTGTAGCTGTGGTATTCCTGGGGCAGGATTTTTCACTCGGCGTGCGGGCACACACCCGATATGCCCTAGTGCAACATAACGGACAATATTTCAGTCAGTGGGTGCGCCTGAGAGTCAGCAATCACGAAATCACAGTGCAGAAGAGGCCCTTCGGCCCATCGAGTCTGCACCGACATGTGAGAAACACCTGACCTAGCTACCTAATCCCATTTACCAGCACTTGGCCCATAGCCTTGAATGTTATGATGTGCCAAGTGCTCATCCAGGTACTTTTTAAAGGATGTGAGGCAACCCGCCTCCTCCACCCTCCCAGGCAGCGCATTCTAGACCGTCACCACCGTCTGGGTAAAAAAGTTTTTCCTCACATCCCCCCTAAATCTCCTGCCCCTCATCTTGAACTTATGCCCCCTCATGGCTGACCCTTCAACTAAGGGGAACAGCTGCTCCCTATCCGCCCTATCCATGCCCCTCATAATCTTGTACACCTCGATCAGGTCACCCCTGGTCAATGCGCCTGCCAACAATTAAGAGGCCTATTAAGGTCCTAAGTGTATTAATTAACCTGGATTTTTTTTGCTGCCCATCCAACTTACGGT
Source organism: Carcharodon carcharias (assembly GCF_017639515.1). Taxonomy (NCBI): domain Eukaryota; kingdom Metazoa; phylum Chordata; class Chondrichthyes; order Lamniformes; family Lamnidae; genus Carcharodon; species Carcharodon carcharias. Next base: position 161,633,183 of record NC_054468.1, read on the forward strand.
TGGCAGGTGAATCGGCCAGGCGGCCTTTGGATTTTTGAGGAAACCTCATCGAAGGATGGGATAAGGTTTCCGAAAAAAATTAAGAAAAATAAAAACATTTGGGCAGAATTTCTATAATCTATATGTTTAGGTGGGTGAGTCTGATGTGTGGAGATTTTTTTTCTGTGTTTTAAAATCTTTATTTGATGGTTTTAAAGCTCCTTGAGGCAGCTCCCTGCTTTCATTGCACACTCCCCCATGCCCACACTGACTTCAGCGCTCCCCCTACTCCCACCCCCACCCTGGCAGCACTAAGCCTTTGAGCGCGCCTTTCATGCTGGCTGGCCATTAATGTGTGAAATCACGGGCAGGGGCCAATCGCGGCAGTGGGCTGTTTCCCAGCTGCTCCCAGGCCTGCCTGTCATGCCCACCTGACGACCTCAAAATTCTGCTCCTGGGGTATCCTGACACAGGTGCCACGAGTAGCTGAGAATTTTGTAGCCTCTTTGTCTTCACTGGTTGCATGGATGCATAATATTTCCATAGAAACTTGCTTCAGGCAGCTTCTGTTTAAAGGTCCAGTAACCAAAGAACTGTCGCTCTGGCTGTTTTCATTACATCAAAGTTACTCAGTAATGCAAATGAGCTCTTCTCATGTTACCAATTCTGCTTGTTTGGCCCCAAGTGCAGGCAGTTTATGGGCCTACGATTTATGTTAATCAAAGAATTAATTTTGAAGCCTTTGAAGTCATATCAAGGTGTCATTTGAACTTGATTCCTTTAAAAGATCCTAGCTGGGCTAAATTGAAAATAGACAGATTTTTGATTTTTGTACTGTGGCTACTTTTACTGTTAAGTCTTTTGTGGCAAAATGCTCTATTTCTAGTAATCTAGCCTAAAAGAGCCACCCAAAGTAGGTTAAGCAATTATTCATCTCATTGCTGTTTGTGAGGCATTATTACTGTGTATAAAATCACACGCATATTTATCAACACAGCAACAGATACTGCACAGCAAATAATTTGTTCTGGGTGAAGTACTTCAACTGTTCCTAAGATGCATTGCAAAGCATTCATGATTACAATTATCCCTTTCTGTAAAATATGTAACTGATTGACCTTGATTTGTTGTAAACAGCCACATTGACAAGCCTTTGGGATGATAAAAATGCACCTTTGAACAGAAATTGCCTTAGGAAATTTGCCACACAAAGCTCTGTGAAACACCAGGGCCTGAATTTTTCCCGCGTTGGGTGGGCTCAGCAGGAGTGGGCGATCACAGAGCTGACCGCTGCCCGCGACCAGCTCCACACCGCCATTTTACAGGCCAATTAAAGTCTGCCAGCGTAATATGCGAGTGGACCTGTGTGGGCGGGGTGAGGAGCAAGAGTCGGAGCCAGCGCTGTTTCACAGACGCACAAAAGCACGTTTCATTCTCCTTGAGGCAGCTCCATGCCTCAGGGAGATTGAAGCGCTTTTGAAAACAACAAATAAAATCAATAAACATTTAATGAAACATGACCCATCTCATGTGACTGTGTGACATGAGTTGGGAAATGATTTTATTTTTCAGAAAAACTTTTTACTTAATTCATAAAAGCTTTAGGAAACCTCACCCCGCTCGTGGATGAGGTTTCCTAAAAATGTAAAGGCCACTTGGCCTTTTTACCTGTCTGCCAATCATAAGGTTGGACGGGCAGTGTAAACTTGACTTTAATTAATTCGTTAATGGCCTTAATAGGCCTATCAATTATCGGCAGGCACACAGCCGACTCTGGCGTGCACCCACCGAATGAAACATCGCGAGACAACACGATGACATCGGGGCGCACGCCCAACGTCATCGCGCGTCATTTTACGCACCGGCGTGTTGCGCCCACCGTCGCATTCCAACTGTAAAATCCTGGCCCAGGGCAGAGAAAAGTAAGCAGCTGCAAAAGCTGACGACATGGTGCTGGTAGTACTGGTGCTGCAAATACCATTTTTGCGCCAGAGTCCATGCTGCTTCTGCTCACTCCCGATATTGTCCGCGTTGAACACCATCGTGATGAAGTCATTCAGTGCATACACTGGAAGTTTATACAGTCGACAAATTGTGACACCTGTCAGTGTCTAACGCTGAGTTAACACCGGGCCCTTAATTTTCAGCTCGGCAGGCAGGCACGATTGGCAGCAGCAGTCAGAAAACGGACTGCCAACCATGATCGGCCCCCGACCACGATTTCACGCTGGCCGGCCAGTTAACGGCCAGACAGCGTGAAGCGTGCGCTGAAAAGCTCAGTGCTGCCGGTGTGGAGGCAGGAGGAAGGTGGGTAATGATGTAAATGTGGGCGTGGGTGAGTGCTGACAGAAAACTCCCTGCAGGCAGAGAGCTGCCTCAGGGAACTGAAGACCCAAAAGCCAGGAAATAAAGTTTTTAAAATCAGAAAAGAAATATCCAAGCATCACAATCATGCACTTGAACATATAGATTATAAAAATGGTGTCCACAGATTACTATTTTTATTTTATTTAATAACAGAAACCTCATCGTGCCCTTGGATGAGGTTTGTTGAAAAATGTAAAGGCCGCCAGGCCGATTTGCCCTTCCACCAACCGCAAGTTTAAACGGGCTACGTAAAATGATAGACAATTATGCTGTTTGGGCTTAATTGCCCTCTTAATTGTTGGCAAGCATGCTTCCAACTTTTGCACACGCCCGCGAACCAAAATATCGCACAAGCGCAGGGTGGCATCAGGAAGCTTGCCCAATGTCAGCGCACAGCCGCCTGATCAGCATAAAATTCAGCCCCAGGACCACCAATTTGAATCTTGCCACTTTAGCTAATGCCTTCTCTTAAATAAGCATAACTGAACATACATTCAGCAGTGGGAAGATCCCTCCTCCCCTTCCATACCCAATACCAGGGATCATCAAAAGCTTGCTTTTCAGTTGCTGATTACTTTGTACTGATTCTACTAGAGTTGGTGGGAGTGCTGAGTTACTTACAGTGATAGAGTCTGCAGCTAGTGATGCTGCGTATGGAAAAGGCATTGGTTGTTGCTGCAAGAGCTGGGCACACTGCTTTCCCCCAGTTATTGGGCCTATAGCAGCAGTTGGCCTTGGTCTACATTAGATTTGTCTAACCTTTTCGTGCGATGGGCCACATTTCAATTTTTTTTTCTTATTCAAGGGGCTGATGAGCAAATTTCAGAAAGATAATGTTTGGTGCAATGTTAAGCATGAATTTCAACAAAATGCTGAGGCTTGAAAAGAAACAACTTGCTGAGCAAAAATAAAGCAATGTCAAAGCAATAAATTGATAATTTAAAATAATGAGTAATTAATAAAGATGACCATTAGAGTGTGAGAGGGTCAAACTGCATTTTTCCAACTCACTCCCAGTCTCAGGGTTCACACTTACCCTAACCCACATCTTGGTGTGAGTTTGTTGGTGTCTGGGGGTGAGGGTGAGTGCAGACCCTGAAACTGGGAATGAACCAGACTGTCTCGCACTGTCGCTCACACACACACTCTCTCTCTCTCGTGCACACACACACATTCTCTCTCTCGCTCACACACAAACACACACTCTCTCACTCACACAAGCACACACACACATTGTCTCATTCACATACACACACAAACACACACACACATATTCTCAGTCACTCACACACAGACACTCTCTCACACACTCTCCCACTCTCCCCACCAACAGCCACTCTGTTCCCCCCACCAGCAGCCAGTCCTCTCCCCACCAGCAGCCAGTGTCTACCCCCTGCCCAGTAATCACTCCCTCCCCCTTGCCCGGTAGTTGCTCACTTCCCCTCCCAGCAGCCAATTTCCCCTCCCAACCCTGCCAGCCACTCCCTGCTGCCCAACCCCAGCAGCCCCCTCTCTCCCCCCTTTCCCCACCTGGAGCCCACTCGACTGCCCCCCCCCACCCCAACAGCACCTCCTGCACCTCCTCCCCCACCGCTCCCTCCCCTCCAAGCAGCCACCACTTTTTCTCAACCACCACCCCCCCTCCCAAAACCCCACAACTGCCTCCCCCCTCCACCAGCAGCCACCATTTTCTCCACCCCTCCAACCACCAGCAGTCACTTCCTCTAACTGCCCTCCCTCCAGCCATTCCATTCCCGCCCAGCAGCCAATCCTTGCCTCTTGTTTTCCTCTGAGCAGGCAGCAGCAGGTGAAGCACACACATGGCCTTGCAGGCACCACATCTCAATGCTGAGATGTACTGTAACCACAAAGACCACTACTTGCTAATAGGCAGTTGGTATGTGATGAAGCTCAGTATATCATGCTGGTGAATGCCCACTATCCCATCAGTTGTCACAATGTGTTCATTCGGCGCCAGTCCACCATTTCAATCAATCTTTCAGCCACTACATCAAACCAGAGTGTAGCTGCTAAGGGCTATCTGCTTTACACATGGCTGATGACTCCCCTTGGCAATCCAACCACCTGTATCCAATATACATGGATTGGGATCCATGCTACCACAGCAACATCACTGAACCAACCATTGTAGTGCTGAAGCAAAGGTTCCACTGTCTCTATCACTCTGGAGGAATCCTCCAGTGCTCGCCAGAGCGGCTGTCCCGTTTGTGGTGATCTGCTGCATCCTCTGCAAGCTGATCATCTTGAGAACGTAGCCCTTGCCACAATGGATTTAGTGACTTCTTCAGGAGGAGATATAGGAGGATGAGGAGGAGCAACTTTATCCAACAAAAGATCCAATAATCTACACAAACTCAGCTAATCATCCCTGTGCATTCCCTTAGTGCCTGTTATGCATGTGCCTCTGCCTGTCCTAGTGTTCCTATGCAATGCTACTCCAGTGGCTGCTGCAGCATGGAAAGTGGATGGCTGCTGATTTTCAGTGAGATAGGCCTTGCCTAGAAGATCTAACTTCAGACTGCACTAGTTCAGCATGGCTGGCAGCAGTCTGGACTGACTGACAACAACAAAAGAACTGGCAAAATGACAGTGGAGGGAGAACAGATGCCATCATCCCAAGAGAGGGCAGCAGGTTCATGCTCCAAGGATCCACTGTCATATCCCTGGGGCAAAACCTCAGCAATCTTCATAATCTTTTGAAGCACAGATTCCTGGACTGCGGTGAGACTCTGCAAGCCTCTTTGATGACAGGTATCCACAGCCATGGTGGCACCAGTTTGAACCTGCATGGCACCAAGCTGAGATGGCATGACCTTAGCCTTACTCAGAGAATCTGGGGGCTAAACTGGATACCCCAGATCACAAGCAAAGGGATCCTAATGCACAATTAATCTTGCCACACAGGCAAGACTTCAACTGCAAGCTGCCTGCTCATTTCAATTGTTTCAGCGTTCAGGTGTCCAGTGGGGGCAGGGGTGGGGGAGGGGGGCAGAAGGCTCACTAGGCACATGCTCAGAAGACAGTGAGAGCAAATAGTCATGTAGATAAATGCCAGGAGTCAAGCCCCAAAGATCACGCTTCAGTGGCACAAGAACCTCATTGACTTCATATGACTGATCAAGGTTAGGGAATGCAATTTAAAATACCAAAACCAGCCTCATGTTTAAGGCTTTGTGGAGAGCTTTGAAGGCCATCCTTAGCAGCACGGAAGTGAGAGGCAACTCCATTAGCACAACCATAATGTGGAATGGTGACAGACGTTGCTGTCCTTTCTCAGTATGACAGCATTTTCTTCCCCACACCTGCCACAGCAGCTTCTGCAAGCGATCCTGCAGGCACTGGGGTAGCACAGTGTAGGAGAACAGGGACAGGCAAAGACCCACACAAGACAGGCATTAAGGGACTGCACAAGGGTGAACAGTTTACATTAATATGCAATATGGCATGATTTCATTGAGCATTTTGATTTGGAATGTTCATTTTGTGTTGGCTTTTACTTTTGTGTTATGGTCAAGCAGATGCAGTGACAGCATGACTTTCATTGTAGCATTCTGTGATTTGGCATCATCAGCCATGTCATAATCAGATAGATTATGTCACCATCCTTTGATTTGCCACAGTAGCTCAAATGCAGCTGGAACACCAGGGTGCTGCAGAATGCAAGCATCATGACTGCTGCCATGATTACTGGGCACTGACCTCTGTGATTCGCTACCTATGGTAATTTATCAGCTGAACACTGAGGGAGTGAAATGCCTCTTGATTCCTGAAAAGGACAGAGATGCATGCTGCTTCCCAGAAGTGATGTGTTGACACCCAGCAGCATGAAAAGTCTGCAATCCTGCCGGGCAGCATGCTTACGTGGCCTCTTTGAACAGAAAACCTCAGTGACTTCCCTTGTACAACAATAGGTGGCAAACTGCAAAATCACACAAGTATTTACAGCTCAGGGTTGCAGGGGCTAAACCCATAAAAATTCATCGCCACTGTCACCTTCACAACCACTGACAATGTGGTCCCCACTCTGCTTTGAGGTAGCAGTTGTGGTTGCGGCAGGTTATAGATTTCAGTGAGGTCATCCTTATTGAAGTTCAGACATGTCACACATGGTTTCTCATGAGGTTCAGGTAGGAGAATTATTCCCTGAACTCTGGGTGAATATGGTCTTCTGATGATAGTATTTTCCCCCTCTTCTCCTCCTCCTTCTTCAGCAGCTTGTCCTGCTCTGTATGACCTCTGTTCCTTCCTCAAGTAATGCTATCTTTCAGGGAGTTGCCTACTAGTGCACCCATATCTAGGAGAAACTGGCTTGTGCAGAAGCCTCAAAGCCAGCAAAAACTCCACCACCTACCACAACACTCCCTGTAAATGTTGCAACTTTAAACAGCTATAGAAAGCAGTATACACTGATAGAATTGAAGCAACAGTCAGACAAAATCAACCAGCAACTAGTTTATAAGTAGCTGATTATCCTATTAAATAGCACTGGTAAGGGTCATTCCAACTGCTGAACATATGTTCAGCTGTGTGAAGTTAAGAGAAAATGCGAGCTGGAGAGTTCATGCTGATTGACATCATTAACTATCTGATCTGCAGGTGTCCACTGGACATGCACCATGTTCCCATTATCACTCATCAAAATGGCTTCTTGCACAATTGGCCCTAAATGTGTGCACAAGCTCCACAAATGCCAATTTTGAGGCCTAAGACCACTCATAATGCCCAAAGAATGGGCATCAATGGTCCCAATCTCATTTTCTGATCTCTAATTACATCAAACTTTCTACAAGCAGGACTAAAATGGTATATTTTTGTTATTAATACTTGTAATCAATTGTCCTAAATCATCAGTTCTCAACACATACCTAATGTTTTGTGAAACTTCATACCAACAAAACTTATATCACAATTAAAATTTTCTCCAAAGGTAATATTTTTTCAATATTGGTGTCTGAATTAGCAATGTCTAGTAATGTTTTGTATAGAACATTTTTCATACCCTCTTCATGATGCTTTGCAGTCTGTTCTTCAAACCTTTATTGGTAATCGTCATGGCATCAGTACGAGGTTTGGGGACAACTGAAAATAGAAGAACAAATTGGTAGAGGTCATATAATGTTGCATAATTAATGGTCTCTTTTTCACTATTGAGAAAGTGGGCATGTGACTGACTCCTATGACTCCAGCGTTAGTGTTCTTGACCCTATTACAGTCCCTTGCTTCAACTTTGTGACCTCTATTCACAGGTCTCGACTCAGTTCACACCAATTTCAGGTACGAAATCAAGCCCAAGTGCTTCTTGGCATGGATAACACCACTGTTAAATTGTATAAATGATGCAGTCTTAATCTAGAACCATATGAAAATTTCACTTTTGAACATAATCCAGTACAGAAAGGATAAAGGCTGAGAAATTTGAGAACACCCATTTTTGATACTTGGTACTTACCCTGCCCATGAATAAATAATAAAGTCTAATTTACAACTATTTCGCTCCTTTTGGCGTTACAAGGTGATCATTCCTCTTGTAAAGTGCTCCCAGGGGTTGTTTGTTTTTTTTTTGTGTGCACGGAAGGAGCACAGATGGCATGGCCCTCATTAACATATCAATGGCTACAGAAGGTAGCTGAACAGGTTCAGACAACCTACTGCAAAGGCCAATAATATGTGATTGTGGGCCTCAAAAATGGAGTGCGGGTTTGAAGGGCAATTACAGGCCTCAGTGGGGGCAGCATGTAGAGGGAGGCGGAACGTGATTCTAAAGAGGAACAATCTATAGCCCACTTTCTGGGTTGGAGACTTTTATTCCAGCGCTAACTTGCCAAACTTTGATTTTGTGTGCAGGGTAACAGTTTGTAGGAGAGATGATCAGTCATACTGTTAATACTTAGGTTCATATTATTTCCCTCCCTCTCTGTGGGAAATTGTCAGGACTCTTCCCCAGGAATTGAGACAGCCATTTGGACACTGAAGATACAATTCAGGTGCCTTAACAGATCGGGGGGGGGCACCTTTCAGTACTTACCAGAAAAAGGTATCTAGAATGATAGTGACGTGCTGCATCCTGAACAGCACAGTGCAGCAGAGAGAATCGCAGCTGCAAGAGGAAGAAGATGGGGGCCACTCTGCATCTTTGATGGGAGGGGAGCAACAGGAGGAGCAGGTAGAGGATGAGCCCGCTGTGGCCAGGATACCTGGCGGGCCTGATTTTCCATGTAAGTGGTCACTCTTTACATTGGGGTAGACATCAACGTAGATGCCTGAGATATCATCAAATCATAGTGGAGAAAGATTTCTTCAATCTCTCTTCAAGGATGCACAGTGCCTCTGGAAATGCTGACAGCACCTCACACATTTTCTGTTACTGCTCCAGTATAATTCTTTTCATTGATGATCCTGAGGCTCAGCACCTATATCCAGCTGATGAGAGGTTAGAGAGTTCTTCACACTCTGACAGGGACCTCCACTGCTGCCCCTGTCTCCAATATTTGCTCTTGCTCATTTGTGATGTATGCCTCACCATGTAATAACAAGTTGTCTTTGAGGCCCAATGCAGCGTGTGTATTTGTCTGTGCCAGTGAAGGTTGCGCATGAGTCATGAAATAATGCTTTGTCAGAGTACATGGCCTCCTCTGAGTATCTTGCAACTTCCTCTGGCATCAGTTCCTGAGGGATGCTTGCTTTTGAAGAGATTTATTTCTAGTGCAGTTGCTCACAGTTGCCATAAGCTAAGTGTGAAGGGGTATGTCTCCTACAAGTCAGCCCTTAAATCTGTGTCCGAGAATAGAAAGGTCTGGATATAAAAGCATTGTAACAACTCCCAGGAAATCTGGTAAACACCTACATTAACTTCTTCTTGTGGTGGCACATTAACTGCGATGGAATAAAATCATTATATAAAAACAAAAAAACTGCGGATGCTGGAAATCCGAAACAAAAACAAAAACAGAATTAACTGGAAAAACTCAGCAGGTCTGGCAGCATCGGCGGAGAAGAAAAGAGTTGACTTTTCGAGTCCTCATGACCCTTCTACAGAACTCAAGTTCTGTCGAAGGATCATGAGGACTCGAAACGTCAACTCTTTTCTTCTCCGCCGATGCTGCCAGACCTGCTGAGTTTTTCCAGGTAATTCTGTTTTTGTTTTTGTTTCGAATAAAATCATTTCTGGTTGTGGTCCTTAGATTGCCATGTGTGAGCAGTTAATGGCACTCTGTGCCTGTTGGTGCCAGTCAAAGAAGCAAATGTGAATGCTCGCTCATTCTTGCTACTGTCCCCATAAATCTCATAAATCAACGCCCTAGCAAATAACTTACTTTGATCACTGCCTGTACATTTGTGGGCGTGAATTGAGAGTCCCATGAGATGCCTACAGTGGCCCAATGGAAGGAACTAGAGGCAAAGAAATTGAGGATGACATTATCTTTAACGGTGACAGGCAGTGCATGGCTAACAGGGCAAGCAGGGAGCAGCTCTTTTTGAAGGGGGTTACGGATGTCTTCAAACACCTGCTGTATCAATCTGAGCCTGCGGAAGTACTTTTGCCTTAAATAGTTCAAGGAGGCCCCTGTGGATAGACCATCTCATGGAGTTAGATCCTTCTGCACCTTGGTCCCTCTGTTGCTCTCCTCTCTGCTGTTCTCCACTATATTCTCTGCCCTGCTATTTTGCACCTCTTGTCCATGTATCTTTCTAGTGTGTACCTCTTTTCTGTGAGCCCCTCTCTTGTGTGTCTGCTGATCCTATCACTGCACAACGTCACCACCATGGATGGTGATTGTCTTCCTCATCTGAAGGATTGTCAAAGACAATCATGACACCTCCCATCCTGCCAGTTTCCATTTGAAAGCCTCCAAACTTCTCCAAAATATCTGTGCTTTTTAAAAAAACACATTTTCCAGAGCCAACTGGCAAAACATTTGTAGGCATTGAGCCTTATGGAGATTGGCTAATCTGAATTTTAAGACCCCAATGAGTGCACCTCAATCTTGCCTCCCATTTACTGGTGACTTTCCAATGCCTCAGGTAACCCATGCTGAAATTGTTAAATTCAAGTGTCCATTTAATTGAATTGAAAATGGCCTCATTACCACATGCTAAAGACATTAAGAGCTAAGTTAATTGCCACACATACCTACGTTAATGATCATGACGACTCCAATGAGTAAGTTATAGGTAGCCAAAAGCATTAAAAATGAATTACAATCGCCATTCTGTCAAAGCCAGCAAGCTGGAGCTGGTTCAATGTTCTGCAATTTTCTTCTTTCCTCCTAATACCAACCCACCCATTCTTGCAAGTTAAAACACCACCCCGCCCCCAGAGAGTTTGGCAAATGTTGTAGAGCTGGAGCAGGTCACAGAGAGTGGGAGGAACGAGGCCATGAAATCATTCAAACATGAGGATGGGAGTTTTAAAAAGTTAAGTGCATAAGGTGTAAAATCAGGTACCGTCTGGGTCTTCAGTGCCATCAGGAGAGTAGATCTTTCTTACTAAAAAGAGTATTGCGTACCCAATTCTCTATAAATGTTTCTCAAGTTAACTCTCGGTTCAAACTAAGAACATCAGATTTCTCGGCAGTGGCATCAACCAGCAGAGACAGAAACCGTGGTGTGTGATGCTTTGCTGCTGGTATCCAAAATTTATTGACAGATATAAAATCCTGAGGTACAGCTAGAAAAGTAATTCTCCTGCCATTTGGTTATATTTTATAGGACTGTAACAAATTTGTTGCTTCTGCAAGGAGAGGTCATCTTTTAACAATTAAAATAAACAAAAACTTGTCACAAATACATGATTAGAAATAAATTACAATCATCATTCTGTCAAACAAACTATCAACACAAGAATGTCCACTGATAATTCAACAGCATCATGAGTAAGCAGTTTATGTTTAGTAAAATACATACCATGCTGAAACAACTTCGTTACTTCTAGAATATACGGTCTGTAAAATGGAAATGTAATTCAAGTTAAAATGGGGAATCTTAATGACATAGGGGCCATTACTAAGCAGTAACCTAATATTGAGTTGTAGGTTGTATCATGAATCACAATAATGAAGCTTGTTTGTGACTTGCATTCACATATATAAAAAACACTGCAACCTATGAAGCTGTCTAGCACCATTACAATAAAAATATAAATTGAGATTTGCAAGATACAATTGCAGCAGAAAAAGTTAATCCTGGCTGTGACTTCAGGGGCAGAATTTTACTATCATCAAGCGTCCTGACGTCATTGCGCACTTGCGCGATATTTCAGCTGGCGGGCACACGCGGGTGTCGGGAGCGCACCTTCTGACAATTAAACAGCCTATTATGGCCCTTAGAGAACTAATTGACTCGAATTTTTTTGCTGCCCATCCAACCATTCGGTTGCCAGGTGTGTGAAAAGGCCAAGCGGCCTTCGCATTTTTGGCGAAACCTCATCCACGGGCAGGATGAGGTTTCGACCCGTGATTAAAAAAAAATTAAAAACTTTTAACACTCATATTTAACATCCCTGCTCATGTGACAGTCACATGAGGGAACATGTTTTCATTATTTTTAATATCTTTATTTTTATCGTTAAAAAATCTTCAGCTCCTTGAGGCAGCTCTGTGCCTCAGGGAGCTTTTACTGTGTACACCCCAGTGCATGCGCAGACTTCCGCACTCATGCTCCTCCCACCCCCATCCCAGCAGCACTGAGCGCTGCAGAGCATGTTTCATGCTGGCTGGCGGTTAATTGGCCTGCCAGCATGAAATCCACTTCAGGGCCCGATCATGGGCACGGTTGGCTGTGTGACCACTCCTGGGTCCGCCCAACGAGGGCAAAATTCTGCCCCAGGTTGTTTGTCAAGGGGGGTATAGGTACAAACTGGTAAAACATAAGTTCAGGACCAACTTCAGAAAACCTTTCTTTATACAGAGTGATTAACACCTGGAAAGGTGGCCCCCAGTCAAGCTTCCCACATCAACATTTTACTTTGCAACGGTACTTAAAGTAACCGCATTGTTAAAAAAGTCTTTTACAAGCTTTCATTGCATCAAATGTTCCCCATATCTATAAGACAGTACATTATTGTCACAAGAGGAAAGTCAATTACCTGAATCCCTATCAGAACTAATGCGGTAATTCTCAGGTGTTTGGAATAACTTCCCACTAACTGGGTTTCTAGAATAAATGTTACCTCCTGCATGTGCAGAAAACAGGTTTTAACATGCAGATCAGTGACAGGATAGTAATGTTAGAATAGGAAGCCGAAAATGGCAGGGGGGAAACGGCTGTAGAAGCAATGCAGCAAATAAGGTCAGTGTGTCATTATCTAACTCCAGATGCCTTTCAAACAGTGTCACAGCTATAACATCTCCCAAGGGGGCAAAGCTTATCAATAAGTGTACCTAAAATTTCTAGCCTACAAGTTAGCCCTTCAAATATCATCTCTTGCCACTGGCTTCCGTTGTATTTTATCCAAGGTTAAATAAACATCTACACAATGTTCATCAAATGCAGTGCATTTATTTCCGCCATGATTATGAAGTGTGCTAACATTGACAGCAGCATTAGCACAGTGCTGCTGCCTGTCGCTTATATATAATTTCAGACATGATCCATTGAACCTGCTATTCTTGAGTAATTCCTTATGTTCATAGTAGCAGGAGTTCATCGCTAGATTGATTCGCAGAAGGTTTCACCGGGATTCTGGTGCCCCGACCACCTTGAAAAATTTTGCCTGTCTGCTAGCCTTGTATATGAATGAGCCACATCCAGGACCGAGGTGGGCGACTAGTGCTGCCTGTTCCTAGTCACCTCCTCCATGCCTGTCACACCAGGTGCTTGGATGGGAGGGAGGGAAAAGGTGGGAACTTGTTGCCTTCTCTCCCTGACTCCTTTCTGATGAATTTCTAGCAGGATAGGGTAGTGTCCTAAGACCAAGCATCTTCAGCAACTTCATCAATGACCTCCCTTCCATCATAAGTTCAGAAGTGGGGATGTTCGCTGATGATCGCACAATGTTCAGCGCCGTCCTCAGATACTGAAGCAGTCCATGTCCAAATGCAGCAAGACCTGGACAATATCCAGGCTTGGGCTGACAAGTGGCATGTAACATTTGTGCCACACAAGTGTCAGACAATGACCATCTCCAATAAAAGAGAATCTAACCATCACCCTTTGACGGTCAATGGCATTACCATCACTGAATCCTCCACTATCAACATCCTGGGGGTTACCATTGACCAGAAACTGAACTGGACTAGCCATATAAATAGCGTGGCTACAAGAGCAGGTCAGAGGTTAGGAATCCTGCAATGAGCAACTCATCTCCTTACTCCCCAAAGCCTGTCCACCATCTACAAGGCACAAGTCAGGATTGTGATGGAATACTCCTGACTTGCCTGGATGAGTGTAGCTCCCACAACACTGAAGAAGCTTGACACCATCCAGAACAAAGCAGTCTGCTTGATTGACACCACATCCACAAACATTCACTCCCTCCACCACCGCCGCACAGTAGCAGCAGTGTGTACCTTCTACAAGATGCACTGCAGGAATTTGCCAAGGCTCCTTAGACAGCACGTCAAACCCATGACCACTGCAATCTAGAAGGACAAGGGCAGCAGATAGATGGGGACACCACCACCTGGAAGTTCCCCTCCAAGTCACTCACCATTCTGACTTGGAAATATATCACCATTCCTCCACTGTCACTGGGTCAAAATCCTGGAACTCGCTTCCTAACAGCACTGTGGGTGTACCTATACCACATGGACTGCTGCAGCTCAAGAAGGCAGCTCACCACCACCTTCACAAGGGCAACTAGGAATGGGCAATAAATGCTGGCCCAGCCAGTGAAGCCCACATCCCATGAATGAATAAAAGAAATCCCTCACATGCCCATCTGGCCTCATCTCCTCTGGAGACCGCCTCCTCAGCCCTATCTTGAAGCCACTTGCGCAGATCAACATGTGCCCCCACACACACCCTGGGATACCCCACTTTCCCAGTACAGCTCTCGTCCTGCAGCCTCTTCCCTTGACTGAGGCCACTTCTCCCTCCACCCCCACACCCCTCAAGCAGGACCTTGCCCTGCAGCCATTGAAAAGTCACCCACATATGGCTGATCTGGTAAGTAGAGGCCTACCCATGAGCCCCCCTAAAAGTGATGTGGTGCTGTCTATGAAGCCTGGCACTGATTACTAAAAGTGTTGACCAAAGCAAGGTAGACAAACAAACCTTGAAGTCCCGAGCGAAGTGCAGCTCACCAAGTGCACGCCTTATATATGCTGTTGTGAAACATGTCGGCCATGTTTTCCCGCCAACGTGGACGGCCGATCCAGACGGCAAGGGATGAGTCCGGCAGGCTGCCCTTACAATGATATGCTGATGTATTACATTGAGGTTCCTGATGTCCAATGGCGAGAAATGTGGCCTGCCATCAGTGGGCTGAGCAGATGATCACAAACTGGTTTCAAGCCGTCGTTGAAACTGATTTTTGGCTTTCTCGCCATATTGTCCATTCATGCTACTGAACACACCTGACACCAGTGGGCACGGAAAATCCCACCCTTAGTCGTAGAAAATGAAGCTAGGAAAGTGGGTGAAGTAGCAGTAGGGGACCATTTTGGAAATAGTGACCATAGATTTAGCATCATTATGGAAAAGAGCAAAAATAGAACAGGAGTAATAATTCAAAATTAGTGGAAAACAAATTTTACAAAGCTGTGAGATGAGCTGGTGAGAGTGGACTAGATACAGTTATGCGAAGGAAAAACTGTGTCAGATCAGTGGGAGGCATTCAAAGGCGATATTCTACAGGCACAGTGTAGACATGTCCCCACAAAGAAAAACGGCGGTACTGCCAAATTTAGAGCCCTCTGGTTATCCAGAAGCATACAAACCAAAATAAAGCAGGAAAAGAAAGCTTATGACAGTCAAAAAAGACTTAGGGCAGGATTTTCGGGTCACTGGGTGGGCACGCTGGGTGGGCACGGCAGGTGGGCACGGCAGGTGGGCACGGCGGGTGGGCGGGCCCAGGAGTGGCCAGGAAACAGTCCACCGCCCACAATCAGCCCCCAACCCCGATTTCACGCTGGCCAGCCAGAGCGAAAGGCACGCTGAAGGGCTCAGCACTGCCAGGGTGGGGGGTGGGAGGAGGCTGAGCGCAAAGGTCTGTGCATGCGCGGGGGGAGTGCACACAGAAAACTCCGTGAGAGCAGGGAGCTGCCTCAGGGAGCTGATCAATTTTAAAATCAAAAATAATGATTTTTAAAATCTGAAAAAAATATCCCGACATGGGGCTCACACACAATAACATTAAAGAATAAGAATTCTGCCCAAAAATTTATATTTATTTTTTATTTAATTGTGGAAACCTCATCTTGCCCGTGGATGAGTTTTGCTAAAAAATCAAAAGGTTGCCTGGTCGATTTGCCTGCCTGGCCAACCATAAGGTTGGTCGGGCAGCAAAAATAGGATTAAATTAATTGATCTAGGGCCTTAATAGGCATCTTAATTGTCGGCAGGCACACTGCTGATTCTCGTGCACACCCCCCATCAACCAAAATATGCTCGCCCAACATCATTGCGCACTATTTTACGCTCGATAGGGTCAGGTGCTGCCCGCCCGCGGGATGTAAAATCCTGCCCTTAATACTGTAAAAAGCTGCGAGGAATATAGAAAGTAAAAATAGAAATTAGGAAAGCAAAGAGATTGGCAGGTAAAATAAAAGAAAATCCTAAGATGTTTCATCAGTACATTAAGAGCAAAAGAATAACTAAGGAAAGGGTAGAGCCTATCAAGGATGTACATGGTAACTTGTGCATTGATACAGAAGGTGTGGGCAGAGTTCTCAACGAGTACTTTACCTCTGTCTTCACTAAGAAGAGGGATGATGCAGACAGTATAGTTAAAGAGGGGGAGTTCAAAATATTAGATACAATATGCATAGTGAGAGAGGAAGTATAGGAGGAACTGGCATCCCTGAAGGTGGATAAATCATCAGGACCAGATGGATTGTATCACAGGTTATTGAAGGAAGCCAGGGAGGAAACCACGGATGCTCTGATGATCATTTCCCAATCTTCACTCAATTCAGACAAGGTCCCAGAGATTGGAAGTCTGCGAATGTTGTACCATTATTTAAAAATGGTGCGAGGGAAAATTAAAGGCCAGTCAGCATGACTTTGGGGGTGGACAAATTATTAGAATCAATTCTAAGAGACAGGATAAACTATCACTTAGAAAGGAATGGATTGATCAGGGACAGTCAGTATGGTTTTGTTAGGGGAAGATCAATGTCTTACTAACTTGGAATTTTTTGAGGAAGTAACAAGGAGGATTGATGAAGGTAGTGCAGTGGATGTTGCCTACATGGATTTCAGTAAGACATTTCACAAGATTCCACCTGGCAGACTGGTCAGGAAAGGGAGGTCTTACTGGATACAGGGGAAGCTGGCAGGTTGGATCCAAAATTGGCTCAGTGACAGGAAACAAAAGGTTGATGGATGTTTTTGCGAATGGAACATGGTTTCCAGTGGTGTTCCACAGAGCTCAGTGTTGGGGCCCTTGCTGTTTGTTGTATATATTAATGATTTAAACTTAAATTTGGGAGGTATGATTGGGAAATTTGCAGATGACACAAAAATTGGCCGTAGACTTGATAGTGAAGTGGATAGCTGTCAATTTCAGAATGATATCAATGGTTTGGTTGAGTGAGCAGGAAAGAGGCAAATGAAATTCAATCTGGAAATGTGTGAGGTAATGCATTTGGGGAGGGCAACCAAAGCAAGAAAATACCCAATAAGTGGGAAGTCATTGAGAGGGGTTAAGGAAGTGAGGGACCTTAGAGTACATGTCCACAGGTCCCTGAAAGTGGCAGGGCAGTTGGATAAGGTGGTGAAGAAACCATATGGAACGCTATCCTTTATTGGGTGAGGTATTGAATACAAAAGCAGGGATGTAATGATGGAACAGTATAAAATGCTGGTTAGGCCACAGCTGTAATTTTGTGCCCGGTTCTGGTCACCATATTACAGGAAGGACAAAATTGCTCTGGAGAGAGTGCAGAGGAGATTTACAAGATGGCTGCCAGCGCTTCAAAACTGCAGTCATGAGGAGAGACTGGATAAGCTAGGGTTGTTTTCCTCAGGACAGAGGAGGCTAAGGGGTGACCTAATTGAGGTGTACACAATTATGAGGGACCGAGATAAGGCAGACAGGAAAGACTTGTTTCCCCTAACTTAAGGGTCAATTACCAGGGGGCATAGATTCAAGATGATTGGTGGAAGGATTAGAGGGGACATGAGGAAAGTTCTTTTTGGTAGTTGAGGCAGAAATGCTCAATTCATTTAAAAGGTGCCTGGATCTGCACCTGAAGCTCTATAATCTGCAAGGTTACAGTCCAGATGCTGGAAAATGGGATTAAAATGAGCTGCTAGTTTCCTTTTTCTCTTTTTGGCTGGGGTAGATATGATAGGGTGAATGGCCTCTTTCTGCACCGTGACATTTCTATGGTTTCTACACTTACTGTAAAGGGAACTGCAATTTACTGTACATACAATGAAGGTTACAACAATATACTGTACATACTGACTGTGAAGGTAACAGCAACATATTGTACATACTTACTGTGATAGTATCAGCAATATACTACACATAGTTTACTACACATACTGACTGTGAAGGTAACAGCAATATACTACAAATGGTGACTGTGAAGATAACAGCAATAAACTGCACATGCTGGCTGTGAAGGTAACTCTATACACTGCACTTACTGACTATGAAGGTAAGAGCAATATATTGTACATAATTACTGTGATAGTATCAGCAATACACTACACATACTTTACTACACACACTGACTGTGAAGGAAAAAGCAATATACTGACTGTGAAGATAATAGCAACAAGCAGCACATTCTGACTGTGAAAATTATAGCAATACACTGTACTTACTGTGAAGGTTAAAATGATATACTACACATATTGTGAAGGTAAAAGCAATATATTGCACATGTTTACTGTGAAGATAATGGAAATATACTGCACATACTGACGGTGAAGGGAATAGCAATATACTGCACATAATGACTGTGAAGGAAACAGAAATATGCTGTACATACTCACTGAGAAGGTAATGTCAATATAATGTACGTACTGACTGTGGATAATAGCAAAATACACCCCATGCCAAGTGAAAATAATAGCAATACACTGTACTTACTGAGAAGGTTACAACGATATATTGCACATATTGTGAAGGTAATAGCAATATACTGCACATACTTACTGAGAAGATAATGGAAATATACAGCACATACTGAAGATGAAGGGAATAACAATATACTGCACATACTGACTGTGAAGGTAATAGCAAATTACTGCATATATTGACTCTAAAGGTAATATCAATATGATGTACATACTGACTGTGAAGGTAAAAGCAATATACTGCACATACTGACTGCGACGGTAATAAAAATATACTGCACTTACTAACTGTGAAGGTAATAATATACTGCCCATGCTGACTGTGAAGGTAATAGCAATCAGCAGCACATGCTGACTGTGAAAATAATAGCAATACACTGTACTTACTGTGAAGGTTACAATGATATACTGCACATGTTGTGAAGGTAATAGCAATAAACTGCACATAGTTACTGTGAAGATAATGGAAATATATTACACATACTGATGGTGAAGAGAATAGCAATATACGGCACATACTGACTGTGAAGGTAAAAGCAATATAATGCACATACTGACTCTGAAGGTAACAGCAATATACTGCACATACTAATTATGAAGGTAAAAGCAATATAATGCACATGCTGACAGCGAAGGTAACAGCAATATACTGCCAATGCTGACTGTGAAGGTAATAGCAACATACCGCACATGCTTACAGTGAAAATAATAGCAATACACTATACTTACTGTGAAGTTTACAATGATATACTGCACATATTGTGAAGGTAATGGCAATAAATTGCACATAGTTACTGTGAAGATAATGGAAATATACTGCACATACTGATGGTGAAGGGAAGAGCAATATACAGCACATACTGACTGTGAAGGTAAAAGCATTATAATTAACATGCTGACTGTGAAGGTAAAAGCATTATAATTAACATGCTGACTGTGAAGGTAATAGCAATATACTGCACATACTGTCGCTGAGGTAATAGCAATATACTGCACATACTGACTGTGAAGGTAATATCAATATGTTGTGCATACTGACTGTGAAGGAAATAGCAATATAATGCTGACTGTGAAGGTAATAGCAATAAGCAGCACATGCTGTCTGTGAAGCTAACAGCAACGTACTGCAAATGCTGACTGTGAAAATAAAAGCAATACACTGTACTTACTGTGAAGGTTACAATGATAATCTGCACATATTGTGAAGGTAATGGCAATATACCGCACATACTGATTGTGAAGGTAATAGCAATATACCTCACATACTGACTGTGAAGGAAATATCAATATGATGTACATACTGACTGTGAAGGTAATAGCAATATACTGCCCGTGCAGACTATGAAGGTAATATCAATAAGCAGCACATGCTGACTGTGAAGGTAATAGCAACATGCTGCAAATGCTGACTGTGAAAATAATACAATACACTGAACTTACTGTGAAGGTTTCAATGATATACTGCACATATTGTGAAGCAATAGCAATAAACTGCACATACTTACTGTGAAGATAATGGAAATACACTACACATACTGATGGTGAAGGGAATAGCAATATACAGCACACACTGACTGTAAAGGTAAAAGCAATATAATGCAAATACTGACTGTGAAGGTAATAGCAATATACAGCACATACTGACTGTGAAGGTAATACCAATATAGTGCACAAAATAACTGTGAATGTAACAGCAATATGCTATACATACAGGCTGTGAAGGTAATAGCAATTTGCTGTACATACTGACTGTGAAGCTAATAACGATATACTGCACACGCTGACTGTGAAGCAAATAGCAATATACTATATATACAGACTGTGAAATTAATAGCAATATACCTCACATACTGACTGTGAAGGTAATATCAATATGCTGTACATACTGACTGTGAAAATAATAGCAGTACACTGTACTTACTGTGAAGGTTACAATGATATACTGCACATATTGTGAAGGTAATAGCAATAAACTGCACATACCTACTGTGACGATAATGGAAATATACTGCAAATACTGATGGTGAAGGGAATGGCAACATACGGCACATACTGACTGTGAAGGTAAAAGCAATATTATGCACATATTGTCTGTGATGTTAATAGCAATATACTGCACATAGTGACTCTGAAGGTAATAGCAATATACTGCACATACTGACTGTGAAGGTAATAGCAAATACTGCACTTACTGACTGTTAAGGTCACATCAATATGATGTACATGCTGACTGTGAAGGTAATAGCAATATACTGCACATGCTGACTGTGAAAATAATAGCAGTACACTGTACTTACTGTAAAGGTTACAATGATATACTGCACATATTGTGAAGGTAATAGCAATATACTGCACATACTTACTAAGAAGATAATGGAAATATACTGCACGTACTGAAGATAAAGGGAATAACACATACTGCACATACTGACTGTGAAGGTAACAGCAATATACTCTACATACTGACTGTGGGTAACAACAATATACTGCCCATGCTAACTGTAAAAGTAATAGCAATGCACTGTACTTATTGTGAAGGTTACAACAATATATTGCACATACTGTGTAGGTAAAACCAATATACTGCACATACTTACTGAGAAGATAATGGAAATATACTGCACGTACTGAAGATGAAGAAATATCACATGCAGCACATACTGACTGTGAAGGTAATAGCAATAAGCAGCACATGCTGACTGTGAAGATAATAGCAATATACTGTACTTACTGTGAAGGTTACAATGATATACTGCACATATAGTGAAGGTAATAGCAATATACTGCACATACTGACTGTGAAGGTAATATCAATATGATGTACATATTGACGGTGAAGATAACAGCAATATACTGCCCATGCTGACTGTGAAGGTAATAGCAATAAGCAGCACATGATGACTGTGAAGGTAATAGCAACATACTGCACATGCTGACTGTGAAAATAATAGCAATACACTGTACTTATTGTGAAGGTTACAACGATATATTGCTCATATTGTGAAGGTAATAGCAATCTATTGCACATACTTACTGAGAATATAATGGAAATATACTGCAAGTACTGAAGGTGAAGGGAATAATAACATACTGCACATACTGATTGTGAAGGTGATAGCAATATAATGCACATACTGACTGTGAAGTTAATATCAATATAATGTATATACTGACTGTGAACCTAATAGCAATATACTACACATACTGACAGTGAAGGTAATAGCAATATTCTGCAAATGATGCCTGTGAAGGTAACAGCAATATGGTGCACATACTGACTGTGAAGGTAACACCGAAGTTCATAGCAATTTACTACACATGCTGACTGTGATGGTAACAGCAATATGCTGTAAATACTGACAGTGAAAATAATAGCAATATACTGCACATACTGACTGTGAAGGTAACAGCAATGTACTGCACATATTGACTGTGAAGGTAATAGCAATATACTGCACATACTGATTATGAAGATAATATCAAGATGATGTACATACTGACTGTGAAGGTAATAGCAATATAATGCCCATGCTGACTGTGAAGGTAATAGCAATAAGCAGCACATACTGACTGTGAAGTTAATAGCAGATACTGCACATACTGACAGTGAAAGTAACAGCAATATACTGCACATACTGACTGTGAAGATAATGGCAATACACTGCACATACTGACTAGGAAGATAACAGCAATATGCTGCACATACTCACTGTGAAAGTAACAGCAATACACTGCAAATACTGACTGTGAAGGTAACAGCAATGTGCTGTACATACTGACTGTGAACATAATAGCAATATACTGCACATAACGACTGGGAAGGTATTAGCAATATACTGCACATATTGACTGTGAAGGTAATAGCAATATGCTGCACATACTGACTGTGAAGGTAACAGCAATATGTTGTACATACTGACTGTGAAGTTAATAGCAATTTACTGTACGTACTGACTGAAGTTAATAGCAGATACTGCACATACTGACTGTGAAAGTAATAGCAAGAAACTGCACATACTGACAGTGAAGATAATGGCAATATACTGCACATACTGACTAGGAAGGTAACAGCAATATGCTGCACATATTGACTGTGAATGTAACAGCAATATACTGCACATATTGACTGTGAAGATAACAGCAATTTGCTGTACATACTGACTGTGAACATAATAGCAATATACTGCACATACTGACCGGGAAGGTATTAGCAATATACAGCACATACTGACTATGAAGGTAATAGCAATATACTGCACATATTGACTGTGAAGGTTATAAAAATATACTGCACATGCTGACTGTGAAGATAACAGCAATATGCTGTTAATACTGACTGTGAATGTAATAACAATATTTTGCACATGCTGACTGCGAACTTAATAGCAATATACAGCACATACTGACGGTGAAATAAATAGCAATATACTCCACATACTGACTGTCAAAGTAATAGCAATATACTGCATATACTGACAGTTAATGTAATAGCAATATACTGCACATACTGACTGTGAAGGTAATAGCAATTTACAGTGCATACATACTGTGAAGGTAATAGCGATATACAGCACATGCCGACTGTGAAAGTAACAGCAATATGCTGTACATATTGACTGTGAAGGTAATAGCAATATACTGCACATGCTGACTGAGAAACTAATAGCGACGTATTGCACATATTGACTGTGAAGTTAATAGCAACTTACTGTACCTGCTGACTGTGAAGGTTTAAACAATGTACTGCAGATGGTGACTGTGAAGGTAACAGCAATATGTTGTACGTACTGACTGTGAAGGTAATAGCAATATAGAGCACATACTGACTGTGAAAGTAAGACCAATAAACTGCACATACTGACTGTGTTGGTAACAGCAATATACTGCACATAGAGACTGTGAAAGTAATAGCAATGTACTGCACATACTGACTTTGAAGGTATTAGCAATGTATTGCACATATGGACTATGTAGATAATGCCAATATACTGCACATAATGACAGTGAAGTTAATAGCAACATACTGCACGTAATGACTGTGAAAGGAAAAAGCAATATGCTGCACATACTGACTGTGAAGGTAACAGCAATATGCTGTACATACTGACTATGAAGTTAATAGCAATTTACTGTACCCGCTGACTATGAATGTTATAAAAATATACTGCAAATGCTGACTGTGAAGATGACACCAATATACTGCGCATACTGACTGTGAAAATAATAGCAATATCCAGCACATACTAACTGTGAATGTAATAACAATATATTGTACATGCTGACGTTGAACGTAATAGCAATATACAGCACATACTGACTGTCAAAGTAATAGCAATATACTGCACATACTGACTATGAAGGTAACAGAAGTTTACTGTACATACTTACTGTGAAGATAATAGCCATATACAGCACATGCTGACTGTGAAAGTAACAGCAATATGCTGTACATATTGACTGTGAAGGTAATAACAATACACTGCACATGCTGACTGTGAAGGTAATAGCAATATACTGCACATGCTGAATGTGAAACTATTAGCAATGTATTACACATACTGACTGTGAAAATAATAGCAATATCCAGCACATACTGACTGTGAACATAATAGCAATATACTGCACATACCGACTGGGAAGGTATTAGCAATATACTGCACATATTGACTGTGAAGGTTATAAAAATATACTGCGCATGCTGACTGTGAAGGTAACAGCAATATGCTGTACATACTGACTGTGAATGTAATAACAATATTTTGCACATGCTGACTACGAACGTAATAGCAATATACTGCACAAACTGACTGTGATGATAACAGCAACATACTGCACAAAGTGACTGGGAAAGTAATAGCAATATACTGCACATACTGACAGTTAATGTAATAGCAATATACTGCACATACTGACTGTGAAGGTAATAGCAATTTACTGTAAATACATACTGTGAAGGTAATAGCAATAAACTGCACATGCTGAATGTGAAACTAATAGCAATGTATTGCACATATTGACTGTGACGTTAATAGCAATTTACTGGACCTGCTGACTGTGAAGGTTGTAAGAATGTACTGCAGATGCTGACTGTGAAGGTAACAGCAATATGTTGTACATACTGACTGTGAAGGTAATGGCAATATACAGCACATAATGACTGTGAAAGTAAGAGCAATATACTGCACATACTGACTGTGATAGTAACAGCAATATACTGCACATAGAGACTGTGAAAGTAACAGCAATATACTGCACATACTGACTGTGAAGGTATTAGCAATGTAATGCACATACAGACTATGAAGATAATGCCAATACACTGCACATACTGACAGTGAGGTTAATAGCAATATACTGCACGTAATGACTGTGAAGGTAATAGCAATATGCTGCACATACTGACTGTGAAGTTAATAGCAATATACTGCACGTAATGACTGTGAAGGTAATAGCAATATGCTGCACATACTGACTGTGAAGGTAACAGCAATATGCTGTACATACTGACTGCGAAGTTAATAGCAATTTACTGTACCCGTTGACTATGAATGGTATAAAAAATATACTGCACATGCTGACTGTGAAGGTAACAGCAATATGCTGTACATACTGATGGTGAATGTAACAGCAATATACTGCACATACTGACTGTGAAGGTAACAGCAATGTGCTGTACATACTGACTGTGAACATAATAGCAGTATACTGCAGATACCGACTGGGAAGGTATTAGCAATATACTGCACATACTGACTAAGAAGGTAATGCCAATATATTGCACAAACTGATAGTGATGTTAATAGCAATGTACTTAAAGTACTGACTGTGAAGGAAATAGCAATATGTTGCACATACTGACTGTGAAGGTAACCGCATTATGTTCTACATGCTGACTGCGAAGTTAATAGCAATTTACTGTACCTGCTGACTGTGAAATTAATAACAATATATTGCACATGCTGATTGCGAACATAATAGCAATATACAGCACATACTGACAGTGACATTAATAGCAATATACTGCACATATTGACTGGGATGGTAACAGCAATATGCAGCACATGCTGACGTCGAACGTAATAGCAATATACAGCACATATTGACTGTCAAAGTAATAGCAATATATTGCACATACTGACTGTGAAAGTAAAAGCAACATACTGCACATACCGACTGTCAAAGTAATAGCAATACACTGCACATACTGACTGTGAGGGTAACAGCAATATACTGCACATAGAGACTGTGAAGTTAACAGCAATATATTTGACATACTGATGAAATACTAATAGCAATATACCGCACATACTGAATATGAAAGTAGCAGCAATATTCTGCACATATTGTCTGCGAATGTAACAGCAATATGCTGTACATACTGACTGTGAGGGTAATAGCAATATACTACACATACTGACTGTGAAGTTATTAGCAATATACTGAACATACTGACTGTGAAGATAATAGCAATATGCTGCACATACAGACTGTGAAAGTAATAGCAATATACTGCACATACTGACTAGAAGGTAACAGCAATATACAGCACATGCTGACTGTGAAAGTAACAGCAATATGCTGTACGTATTGCCTGTGAATGTAACAGCAATATACTGCATATACTGACTGTGAAGGTATTAGCAATATACTGCACATACTGACTAGGAAGGTAACAGCAATATACTGCACATACTGACTGTGAATGTAACAGCAATATACTGCACATACTGACTGTGAAGTTAATATCAATATGCTGTACATACAGACTGTGATGTTAATAGTAGATACTGCACATACAGATTGTGAAAGTAATAGCAATATACTGCACATACTGACTGTGAAGGTAACAGCAATGTGCTGTACATACTGACTGTGAACATAATATCAGTATACTGCAGATACCGACTGGGAAGGTATTAGCAATATACTGCACATACTGACTAAGAAGGTAATGCCAATATATTGCACAAACTGATAGTGATGTTAATAGCAATGTACTTAAAGTACTGACTGTGAAGGAAATAGCAATATGTTGCACATACTGACTGTGAAGGTAACCGCATTATGTTCTACATGCTGACTGCGAAGTTAATAGCAATTTACTGTACCTGCTGACTGTGAAATTAATAACAATATATTGCACATGCTGACTGCGAACATAATAGCAATATACAGCACATAGTGACAGTGACATTAATAGCAATATACTGCACATATTGACTGGGATGGTAACAGCAATATACAGCACATGCTGACTGTGAAAGTAACAGCAATGTATTGCACATACTGACTGTGATGGTAACAGCAATATCTAGCACATACTGACTGTGAAAATAATAGCAATATACTGCACATACTGTGTGTTAAGTTATTAGCAATATGCTCTACATACTGACTGTGAAGTTAATAGCAATATACTGCACATACTGACTGTGAAGTTAATAACAATATATTAACATACTAGCAGTAATGGTAATAGCAATATACTGCACATACTGACTGTGAATATAACAGCAATATACTGCACATACTGACTGTGAATATAACAGCAATATATTGCACATACTGACTGTGAATGTAACAGCAATATAATGCACATACAGACTGTAAAGTTAACTGCCATATGCTGAACATACTGACTGTGATGGTATTAGCAATATACTGCACATACTGACTGTGATGGTAACAGCAATATACTGCACATAGTGACAGTGAAGGTAATAGCAATATACTGCACATGCTGACTGTGAAAATAAAAGTAATTCACTGTACTTACTGTGAAGGTTACAATGATATACTGCACATATTGTGAAGGTAATAGCAATAAACTGCATATACTTACTGAGAAGATAATGGAAATATACTGCATGTACTGAAGGTGAAGGGAATAACAACATACTCCACATACTGACTGTGAAGGTACTAGCAATATACTGCACATACTGACTGTGAAGTTAATATCAATATGATGTAAATGATGCCTGTGAAGGAAACAGCAATATGGAGCACATACTGACTATGAAGGTAACAGCGAAGTTCATAGCAATTTACTGCACATGCTGTCTGTGAAGGTTGTAGCAATATACTGCAAATGCTGACTGTGATGGTAATAGCAATAAGCAGTACATACTGACTGTGAAATTAATATCAGATACTGCACATACTGACTGTGAAAATAATAGCAATATACTGCATATACTGACTAGGAAGGTAACAGCAATGTGCTGCACATAACGACTGGGGAGGTATTAGCAATATACTGCACATATTGACTGTGAAGTTAATAGCAATATACTGCATATGCTGACTGCAAAGGTAACAGCAATGCTGTATATACTGACTGTGAAGCTAATAGCAATAAGCAGCACATGCTGACTGTAAAGGTAATAGAAATATACTGCACATGCTGACTGTGAAAATAATAGCAATACACTGTACTTACTGTGAAATGTTACAATGATATACTGCACATATTGTGAAGTTAATGGCAATATACTGCACATACCTAACTGAGAAGGTAATGGAAATATACTGCACGTACTGAAGGTGAATGTAATAGCAATATACCTCACATACTGACTGTGAAGGTAATAGCAATGTACTGCACATACTGAATGTGAAGGTAATAGCAATCAGCAGCACATGCTGACTGTGAAGGTAATAGCAACATACTGCACATGCTGACTGTGAAAATAATAGCAATACACTGTACTTACTGTGAAGGTTACAATGATATACTGCACATATTGTGAAGGTAATAGCAATAAACCGCACATACTTACTGTGAAGATAATGGAAATATATTGCACATACTGATGGTGAAGAGAATAGCAATATACGGCACATACTGACTGTGAAGGTAAAAGCAATATAATGCACATACTGACTCTGAAGGTAACAGCAATATACTGCACATAATAACTATGAAGGTAAAAGCAATATAATGCACATGCTGACAGCGAAGGTAACAGCAATATACTGCTAATGCTGACTGTGAAGGTAATAGCAATAAACAGCACCTGCTGACTATGAAGGTAATAGCAACATACTGCACATGCTTACAGTGAAAATAATAGCAATACACTATACTTACTGTGAAGTTTACAATGATATACTGCACATATTGTGAAGGTAATAGCAATAAACTGCACATAGTTACTGTGAAGATAATGGAAATATACTGCACATACTGATGGTGAAGGGAAGAGCAATATACAGCACACGCTGACTGTAAAGGTAAAAGCAATATAATACAAATACTGACTGTGAAGGTAATAGCAATATACAGTACATACTGACTGTGAAGGTAAAAGCAATATTATGCACATACTGACTGTGAAGGTAATAGCAAATACTGCACTTACTGTCTGTGAAGGTCACATCAATATGATATACATACTGACTGTGAAGGTAATGCAATACAATAGCCACGCTGACTGTGAAGGGAATAGCAATAAGCAGCACATGCTGACTGTGAAGGTAATAGCAACATACTGCACATGCTTACAGTGAAAATAATAGCAATACACTATACTTACTGTGAAGTTTACAATGATATACTGCACATATTGTGAAGGTAATAGCAATAAACTGCACATAGTTACTGTGAAGATAATGGAAATATACTGCACATACTGATGGTGAAGGGAAGAGCAATATACAGCACATACTGACTGTGAAGGTAAAAGCATTATAATTAACATGCTGACTGTGAAGGTAATGCAATACAATAGCCATGCTGACTGTGAAGGGAATAGCAATAAGCAGCACATGCTGACTGTGAAGGTAATAGCAACATACTGCACATGCTTACAGTGAAAATAATAGCAATACACTATACTTACTGCGAAGTTTACAATGATATACTGCACATATTGTGAAGGTAATAGCAATAAACTGCACATAGTTACTGTGAAGATAATGGAAATATACTGCACATACTGATGGTGAAGGGAAGAGCAATATACAGCACATACTGACTGTGAAGGTAAAAGCATTATAATTAACATGCTGACTGTGAAGGTAATAGCAATATACTGCACATACTGTCGCTGAGGTAATAGCAATATACTGCACATACTGACTGTGAAGGTAATATCAATATGTTGTACATACTGACTGTGAAGGAAATAGCAATATAATGCCAATGCTGACTGTGAAGGTAATAGCAATAAGCAGCACATGCTGACTGTGAAGCTAATGGCAATGTACTGCAAATGCTGACTGTGAAAATAAAAGCAATACACTGTTCTTACTGTGAAGGTTACAATGATATACTGCACATATTGTGAAGGTAATGGCAATATACTGCACATACTGATTGTGAAGGTAATAGCAATATACCTCACATGCTGACTGTGAAGGAAATATCAATATGATGTACATACTGACTGTGAAGGTAATAGCAATATACTGCCCGTGCTGACTATGAAGGTAATAGCAATAAGCAGCACATGCTGACTGTGAAGGTAATAGCAACATACTGCAAATGCTGACTGTGAAAATAATACAATACACTGTACTTACTGTGAAGGTTACAATGATATACTGCACATATTGTGAAGGTAATAGCAATAAACTACACATACCTATTGTGAAGATAATGGAAATATACTACACATACTGATGGTGAAGGGAATAGCAATATACAGCACACGCTGACTGTAAAGGTAAAAGCAATATAATGCAAATACTGACTGTGAAGGTAAAAGCAATATTATGCACATACTGACTGTGAAGGTAATAGCAAATACTGCACTTACTGTCTGTGAAGGTCACATCAATATGATATACATACTGACTGTGAAGGTAATGCAATACAATAGCCATGCTGACTGTGAAGGGAATAGCAATAAGCAGCACATGCTGACTGTGAAGGTAATAGCAATATACTGCACATGCTGACTGTGAAAATAATAGCAGTACACTGTACTTACTGTGAAGGTTACAATGATATACTGCACATATTGTGAAGGTAATAGCAATATACTGCACATACTTACTAAGAAGATAATGGAAATATACTGCACGTACTGAAGATAAAGGGAATAACACATACTGCACATACTGACTGTGAAGGTAACAGCAATATACTCTACATACTGACTGTGGTAACAACAATATACTGCCCATGCTAACTGTAAAAGTAATAGCAATGCACTGTACTTATTGTGAAGGTTACAACAATATATTGCACATACTGTGTAGGTAATACCAATATACTGCACATACTTACTGAGAAGATAATGGAAATATACTGCACGTGCTGAAGGTGAAGAAATATCACATACAGCACATACTGACTGTGAATGTAATAGCAATATACTGCACATACTGACTGTGAAGGTAATATCAATATTATGTACATACTGACTGTGAAGGTAATAGCAATATACTACACATACTGACAGTGAAGGTAATAACAATATACTGCAATGCTGCCTGTGAAGGTAACAGCAATATACTGCACATACTGACTATGAAGGTAAAAGCAATATACTGCACATACTAACAGTGAAATTAATAGCAATATACTGCACATACTAACTGTGAAAGTAATAACAATATACTGCACATATTGTGAAGGTAATAGCAATTAAATGCACATACTTATTGAGAAGATAATGTAAATATAGCGCACGTACAGAAGGTGAAGGGAATAACAATATACTGCACATACTGACTGTGAAGGTAATAGCAAAATACTGCATAAAACGGACTCTGAAGGTAATAGCAATAAACTGAACATACTGACTGTGAAGGTAACAGCAATATGCTGTGCAAACTGACTGTGAAGGTAATAGCAATCTACTGTACATACTGACTGTGAAAGTAATATCAATATGATGTATATATTGACTGTGAAGGTAACAGCAATGTACTGCACATATTGACTGTGAAGGTAATAGCAATATAATGGCCATGCTGACTGTGAAGGTAATAGCAATAAGCAGCACATGCTGACTGTGAAGATAATAGCAATATACTGTACTTACTGTGAAGGTTACAATGATATACTGCACATATAGTGAAGGTAATAGCAATATACTGCACATACTGACTGTGAAGGTAATATCAATATGATTTACATACTGACGGTGAAGATAACAGCAATATACTGCCCATGCTGACTGTGAAGGTAATAGCATTAAGCAGCACATGATGACTGTGAAGGTAATAGCAACATACTGCACATGCTGACTGTGAAAATAACAGCAATACACTGTACTTATTGTGAAGGTTACAATGATATATTGCACATATTGTGAAGGTAATAGCAACATGCTGCACATACTGACTGTGGGTAATAGCAATATACTGCCCATGCTGACTGTGAAAATAATAGCAATACACTGTACTTAATGTGAAGGTTACAACGATATATTGCACATATTGTGAAGGTAATAGCAATCTACTGCACATACTTATTGAGAATATAATGGAAATATACAGCACGTATTGAAGGTGAAGGGAATAATAACATACTGCACATACTGATTGTGAAGGTAATAGCAATATAATGCACATACTGACTGTGAAGTTAATATCAATATGATGTATATACTGACTGTGAACCTAATAGCAATATACTATACATATTGACTGTGAAGGTAATAGCAATATGCTGCACATACTGACTGTGAAGGTAAGAGCAATATGTTGTACATACTGACTGTGAAGTTAATAGCAATTTACTGTACATACTTACTGTGAAGTTAATAGCAGATACTGCACATACTGACTGTGAAAGTAATAGCAAGAAACTGCACATACTGACAGTGAAGATAATGGCAATATACTGCACATACTGACTAGGAAGGTAACAGCAATATGCTGCACATATTTACTGTGAATGTAACAGCAATATACTGCACATATTGACTGTGAAGGTAACAGCAATTTGCTGTACATACTGACTGTGAACATAATAGCAATATACTGCACATACCGACCGGGAAGGTATTAGCAATATAAAGCACATACTGACTATGAAGGTAATAGCAATATACTGCACATATTGACTGTGAAGATTATAAAAATATACTGCACATGCTGACTGTGAAGGTAACAGCAATATGCTGTACATACTGACTGTGAATGTAATAACAATATTTTGCACATGCTGACTGTGAACTTAATAGCAATATATTGCACATACTGACTGTGATGGTAACAGCAACATACTGCACATAGTGACTGGGAAAGTAATAGCAATATACTGCACATACTGACAGTTAATGTAATAGCAATATACTGCACATACTGACTGTGAAGGTAATAGCAATTTACTGTAAATATATACTCTGAATGTAATAGCCATAAACAGCACATGCCGACTGTGAAAGTAACAGCAATATGCTGTACATATTGACTGTGAAGGTAATAGCAATACACTGCACATGCTGACTGTGAAGGTAATAGCAATAAACTGCACATGCTGAATGTGAAACTAATAGCAATGTATTGCACATATTGACTGTGATGTTAATAACAATTTACTGGACCTGCTGACTGTGAAGGTTGTAAGAATGTACTGCAGATGCTAACTGTGAAGGTAACGGCAATATGTTGTACATACTGACTGTGAAGGTAATAGCAATATAGAGCACAAACTGACTGTGAAAGTAAGAGCAATATACTGCACATAGAGACTGTGATAGTAACAGCAATATACTGCACATACTGACTGTGAAAGTAATAGCAATATGCAGTGCTTACTGACTGTGAAGGTAGTAGCAATATACTGCACATACTGACTGTGAAGGTAAGAGCAATATACTGCACATACTGACTGTGAATGTAACAGCAATATGCTGTACATACTGACTGTGAAGGTAATAGCAATATACTGCATATGCTGACTGAAAGTAACAGCAATATGCTTTACATACTGACTGTGAATATAACAGCAATATACTGCACATACTTACTGTGAAAATAATAGCAATCTACTGTACTTACTGTGAAGGTTACACTGAAATACTGCACATATTGTGAAGATATCAGCAATATATTTTACATACTTACTGTGAAAATAACAGCAATACAATATACATACTGTGAAGGTTAATGTACATAATTAGTGTGAAGGGAACAGCAATATAGAGTACATACTGATAAAGAGTCATATGGCCTCGAAATGTTAACTCTGTCTCCCTCTCCACAGATGCTGTCAGACCTGCTGAGTTTTTCCACCAATTTTTGTTTTTGTTTCTGATTTCCAGCATCTGCAGTATTTTGCTTTTATCTTACTGTCCATACTTAGTGTGATGGTAACAACAATATACTGTACGTACCTACTGTGAAGTAATTGTAATGTACCGTGCATATTTACAATGAGGGTAATAGCAATATACTGTACATACTTAGTGTGAAGGTAGCAGCAATATATTGTACATGCTTAGTGTGATGGTAACAGCAATATACAACACGTACTGTGAAAATAATAGCAATATACTGCACATACTTACCGTGAAGGTAACAGCAATATACTGCACATACTGACTGTGAAGGTAAGAGCAATATACTGCACATACTTACTGTGAAGGTAACAGCAACATAGTGTACATACTGTGAAGGTTAGATTAAAATTGTAATAAATATGGAATGTCGTGCTGGTTTCATGTAAGAAACATTTACAGACTCCTGGTGAGACTATGTGCTTGTTACAAGGCTAAGGGTCAAAAGCTCCACCCTTAAGACTTCCCGCGCTGAGGGCTGATTCATCTGTACAGTCACATGATCCCCACAATAGTAAGAGAAGTTTTAACTTGTAATTACTACATTCCTCCACTGTAATATTGTTTTACCTACTTATTCACAAAAATGCCTGAACCCATATTATGTTCAATTATATACAATTCATGCAATTATAAATTTAGTGTTTGAGGAGATTCTCGAATTCGCTTAGAGCAACGCAAAGCTACAGCTGGAGGTTCTTCCATCGGATCGACATGAACAGAAACTGCAGCATCAGGGACATCCTTAGAGAATGCCAGTTCAGAATTATTTAATTCAACAGCGGCATCAGGGGCAGAATTTTATGTTTCACAGGCTGGCGTGCCCACGACCTGAATGGTCATAAACTCGTGAAAAATGAAGTCCCAATGCCATTGCACACTTGCACAATATTTTGCTCGGCAGGTGCGCACGGCAGTCGGAAGTGCGCCTGTTGACAATTAAGATGGCAATTAAGCCCATTAATGGTGCAATTGTCAGCCATTTTTCACGGCCCGTCCAACCTTACAGTTGGCGGACAGACCAATCGCCAGGCAGCCTTTACATTTTTGATGAAACCACATCCAAGGGCAGAATGAAATCTCCGTTAGGAAATAAAGTAAAAAGAAACATCTGGGGACAGCATTTTTATGAGGTATGTTTCCAGGTTCTTGATTGTGCTGCATAGAAATTTTTTGCAGCTTTTTTGTGCTTGATTTTATTATTTGGAGATCTGCAGTTCCCTGAGGCAGAAATCTGCCTTCAGGGAGCTCAGTGGAAGCACTCATCTGCTCTCATGGTGACATTGTCATCCGCCCTCTTCCCACCCCCACCCTGGCAGCACTGAGCTTTTCAGCCAGTGTGAAATCGCAGTCAGAGGCCAATTGCGGTTGGGGCATGTTTCCCGACTGCTCCCAGGTCCGTGCTTGCCGGACGAGGGTAAACTTTTGGCCAAGTTGTGTCTTCTTTGTCGACCTAGCACCTCAGGAATTGAAGGTTTGACTTAGATTTCAACTGGATTAACTGGTTGTTGGAGGGTTTCTTGACTTCTGAGGCAATCCACATGTTTCCTAACAATCCTGTTTTCCACTTCGACTTCATAAGATAAAGGCCCTGTTTCAGAGGCAATTGTACCAGGGACCCACCTCAGTCCCGTTGCAAAATTCTGCACAAAAACTGTCTCTTCCACAGTAACTCTCGACATTTACTGTGAACGTCATGATTCACTTTCTGACTTTCGTGGTTTTTTCCCATCTTCCCCTCTAAATTAGGGAATACTAGACTCAATCTTGTACGAAGTCGGCGCTTCATTAACAATTCTGAAGGTTTTAAACATGTGGCCGCATGAGGAGTTGTGCGATAGCCCATTAGGAATCTTGAAATTCATGTTTCTGATGTTCCCTCTGATAGTTTCTTCAAGCCTGTTTTCTAGGTTTGTACTGTTCTTTCTGCTAACCCATCGGATGAGGGATGATACAGTGCTGCTCTGACATGTTTAATCCCTTTTAGGTTCACAAATCTTTGGAATTCAGTGTTAGTGAAAGCAGAACCATTATCTGACACAATAACTTCAGGTAAACTATGAACACTGAAACTCCGGTGCCATTTTGCCGTGGTTGCAGATGATGTAGAGCTCATTTCAAACATGTCCATCTACTTTGAATGTGTGTTGACGATCACAAGAAACATGGTACCTAGAAATGGACCTAGTCTATATGTAGTCTAACCCAGGGTCGACCAGGTCACTCCCATGGATGCAGTGGAGTTGAAACAGGTAACTTCTGTTGTTGCTGACACTGGAGACAGCATCTTTTTTTCTATATCACTGTCTATATTTGGCCACCAGATATAGCTTCGTGTGAGCATCTTCATTTTCAAAATACCAGGATGCGAACTATGAAGTTTTTCCAATAATGGTTCTCTTCCTTGCAAAGGGATGATGACTCTTCTCCCCATAACAAGGTACCATCTTGACAACTCAGTTCAGATCTCTGGGCAAAGAATGGTTTTAATTCTTCAGAGACTTGTGCATTTGACCATCCTTGCAATACCTGTTCACAGACTCTTGATAAAATTGGATCCCGATTTGTCCAATTCTTTATCTGTCTCACACAGACTGGTGAGGAGTCCAGGAAATTCAGTACAAGTACTACCTCTTGAGGTACTGGAACATGTGTAACACTATCGGGCAGAGAGAGACGACTGAGGGCATCTGCATTTGCTATATGAACACCCAGATGGTGCATAAAAGTGTACTCATATGCCGACAAAATTAAAGCCCATCTTTGAATTCGAGCAGAGGCTATCGGTGGGATTGCCTTATCTTCACCAAACAACCCTAACAGTGTTTTGTGATCTGACACGATGGTGAAGTGTCGACCGTGCAAATATTGATGGAACTTCTTTACTCAAAATACGATAGACAAGCCCTCTTTTTCAATTTGAAGGTAACCTTTCTCGGGTTCTGGATACATTATCCTATCAGTCTTTCAGAGCCATCCTCCATCTTGTGTGACAATAATGCTCCCATCCGTTGGGAGAGGCATCACAAATGAGTATCAATTCCTTAGATGGGTCATAGTGCACTAGCAGACACGATGAGTGTAAAAGCTTAAACAAAAACAGAATTACCTGGAAAAACTCAGCAGATCTGGCAGCATCGGCGGAGAAGAAAAGAGTTGACGTTTCGAGTCCTCATGACCCTTCGACAGAACTTGAGTTCGAGTCCAAGAAAGAGTTGAAATATAAGCTGGTTTAAGGTGTGTGGGGGGGGCGGAGAGAGAGAGAGAGAGAAGTGGAGGGGGTTGGTGTGGTTGTAGGGACAAACAAGCAGTGATAGAAGCAGATCATCAAAAGATGTCACCAACAATAGAACAAAAGAACACATAGGTGTTAAAGTTGGTGATATTATCTAAACGAATGTGCTAATTAAGAATGGATGGTAGGGCACTCAAGTTATAGCTCCAGTGGGGGTGGGGAGAGCATAAAAGATTTAAAAATATTTAAAAATAATGGAAATAGGTGGGAAAAGAAAAATCAAAAAATTTATTGGAAAAAAACAAAAGGAAGGGCGAAACAGAAAGATGGAGGGGATGGAGGAGGGAGCTCAAGACGTAAAGTTGTTGAATTCAATATTCAGTCCGGAAGGCTGTAAAGTGCCTAGTCGGAAGATGAGGTGTTGTTTCTCCAGTTTGCGTTGGGCTTCACTGGAACAATGCAGCAAGCCAAGGACAGACATGTGGGCAAGAGAGCAGGGTGGAGTGTTAAAATGGCAAGCGACAGGGAGGTTTGGGTCATTCTTGCGGACAGACCGCAGGTGTTCTGCAAAGTGGTCGCCCAGTTTACGTTTGGTCTCTCCAATGTAGAGGAGACCACATTGGGAGCAACGAGTGCAGTAGATTAAGTTGGGGGAAATGAAAGTGAAATGCTGCTTCACTTGAAAGGAGTGTTTGGGCCCTTGGACGGTGAGGAGAGAGGAAGTGAAGGGGCAGGTGTTGCATCTTTTGTGTGGGCATGGGGTGGTGCCATAGGAGGGAATTGAGGAGTAGGGGGTGATGGAGGAGTGGACCAGGGTGTCCCAGAGGGAGCGATCCCTACGGAATGCCGATGGGGGGGGGTGAAGGGAAGATGTGTTTGGTGGTGGCATCATGCTGGAGTTGGCGGAAATGGCGGAGGATGATCAATGGAGGAGGCAGTGCGCTCGGCCATGAGAGTTAACGCAGTGCTTATGCTCCACATGGATTCCTCCACAACAGAGACCATGGCACGTATACCCTCATGGATCTCCACCAGATCCTCCTGCACATCCCACTGGGCATCCAGCATCTGCTGCCTAATGCATGACTCCAGAGGCACATCATCAGCCTTCAACTCAGCATTGTCCTGGCCCCCAGCAGTCCTCCAACTGCTGGCGCCCTGGCCATTCTCTGCCTGCTCCTCAATCAAGTGTGAAGTACCCTCACCGCTGTGTACCAACATTCTAGCAGATGATCTAATTCCCACTAAGGTTCTGGTATCTGCGCTGGTGCCTGGTTCAGAGAGTGGGTGTGATGCTGGTGCATCTGAAGCCTGGCGGTCCTCTGGCATCAGGGATGGGTCTTCAGGGTCCTGCGCTCGAGTGCAAGCTGGTGAATCAAAGGGAGAACAATGACATGTCATTAGTTTAAGTCATCATCACTGTCACTGTGCATGCCAGGTGCCCTGGTGAGACCATGGAGACCTGTATCATGGTGCCATCGTCTTTCAATAATCAATGGAGACTCCAGTTTTGAGGGTCCCACCAATGATGAGACTATACAAGAACGTTTGAACAATCTGAAACTCTCACCTCTCTGCACTGCACTCTTACCTTCCTCAGAGACCCCTGAGTCTCCACGACTGGCTGACCGAGGTGGGTGGTGGGTCTCCAGCTCCAAAGTGTCTATTTCAAACCTCATCATGATTAGGAGGTTTGGGGGCCTCTGCCTATCTTTGACCTCTCAACATTGTTATGACTCCTCTTCTCCTGAAAGGATAGAGGAGCATTGATTAGACCACTCTCTACCTGCAGCACCATTGCAGCCTGGCCAACCCCACCTGAGGAACACCTTGCAGGGCACTTCCATTTTGTGGCCTTTGAGCCACAAGGCACTCAGTCCAAGCAGCCAGGGCTCACCCCCTTGGCCAGCTCTGGCGTCATTGACAGTTGGCACTCAGACTCTAACACCCCCGAGCTCCACGGGGGGGATGGCCGGTCCTTTACACTTCAACACACAGATCCATGTCAACACGGTACTCACCCTTGCCGAGCGCAGCAGGTCAATGACCCTTTTGTGGCACTGCACCCATGTGTATCTCACAGAATCGTGGCTGCTGACCTCGGCTGCCACCACCTCCCAAGCTTTTTTAGTCTGATGTGGTGGCCTCCTCCTGCCATCCCTGGGAACGAGGGTGACCCACCTGACACCCTCCTCCTCCTGGAGGACGGCGAGGCACTCGTCCAAAGTGCCCACCTGACCTGCCCTCCCCCCACCTGATGTCTCCAACCACTGGTCAGGTCATTGCTCCAGTCTCTAGACTGCAGAAAGATTCCCTCCGGCTGCCTTTAGGGAGCTGCCTCTTCCGATTTTAAACCAACCACTGGGCCGCCATTGGACCCGGTGCCCCACAGGCCCCCGCACCTGCCTGGCTCTTCCTGACCATTCAGAAGATGTGTTTCACGCTGGGCGGGCCTTAATTGGCCAGCCAATGTTAAATCACAGTCATGGGCCAATCACTGCTCCTGGGCCCGCCAACCGCGTATGCCCGACAAGGGTTAAATTCAGACCATAGTGCTTTTAGGAATTTTGGGAACTTTTATTAGCCTTTTCTTACTTTCATTCTGAAAGACTATTCTGGCCCCTGTGGATACTGTACCAAATATATATTCTGTGTAATTATTTTTATAGTAACAAAACATACACCAGATGGTTAGTAATAGATGGAGGGTACATTGATCCACCTATATATCCTTGGATGTGTAATTTTTTATATCCTTTACATGATTACCTCTTTGTAGTAATGAAACAAGCTTACAGTAATTAACCCGCATATTGTGGAATCGGAATCCCTTCCAACTGGACCTTATGAAATATGAAAAACCCCAAAAACCACAGACACAAATACTGTAAATAAAAGCCAAACCTTAACACAAAACACATCAGAAGCAGGCTATATTGTAAGGGGTTAACTTCAAACATCCCAACATTGCAAAAGAACTGACACAATTAAAGGACTAGAAATAGAGACATTATCACAACATTGGCACAAGATAACTTCCAGCAAATAAGAAATTAAGGAGGCTGTTGTTGCAACCAAATGGCCCCAGACAACAGCCATCACACAACAGCATTCACTGCAGTCAAGGAAGGACAGAAACTTTTACATGCATTTCAGCTTTGGAGCCAGAGGCTCACCCTGGCAAAACCCACTGTTTTTGGTTATGGAAATAGCATCAGCACTGAGTGAGTCTGTCCGGACCAGGGCATGTAACAGGCTAAAAGGATTAAAAGATGCTAAATACTGTCCATCCAGCAGGTGGCCTCAGGAAATGTGTTTATGACATTCCGATAAGAATCACCATAAAAAGGATAATGTTGAAGGGTTTGGCACTGCAGTCGAGAAGGGGGGGGTCAGGAATGGTCAACCTGTTTCGCGAACCTACAAGTCACCAGAAGGACCAACCACGTGGGGGGATGGTAAGTTATCAGTCAAATCCAAGGGGGATCGGGGCTGAGGTTTTAAAGTAACAGCCAAATCCTGGGAGGGGTTGGATTTGAACTGAGGAAAGTTTGGGCAGAAATGTGGGGTTTTGCCTGTGGTTCTTCAGTAAAAGCTTTTCTAATAAGTCATGGTGACTTTCTGTGTTTATTTGGGAGCCGAGGTTAAATCTTGGAGGGATTTAAATCGGACTAATGAATTGAGGTAAAGGCAAAATACTGCAGATGCTGAAAATCTGAAAGAAAAACAAAAAATGCTGGAAAGACTCAGCGGGTCTAACAGCATCTGCAGAGAGAAAGATAAAAAGTTAACATTTCGAGTCCGTATGACTCTGGAGATGCCGTTAGACCTGCTGAGTTTTTCCAGCATTTTTGTTTTTGTAATGAATTGAGGTGTTGTGTGATGCCATTTACACTAGTTTAGAGGTCTTTGTATTAGGGAGTTAGGAGGGATTTTTTAATAAGTTCCCAGAGCTACACTCATCCAGGCAAGTGGAGAGTATTCCATCACACTCCTGACTTGTGCCCTATAGATGTTGGACAGGTTTTGGGGAGTCAGGAGGTGAGTTACTCACTGCAGAATTCCCAGCCTCTGACCTGCTCTTGTAGTCATAGTATTTGTATGGCTAGTCCAGTTCAGTTTCTGATCAATGGTAACCCCAAGGATGTTGATAGTGGGGAATTCAGTGATGGTAATGCAGTTGGATCTCAAGGGGAAATGGTCAGATTCTCTTTTTGGAGATAGTCATTTCCTGGCACTTATGTGGCACAAATGTTACTTGCTACTTGTCAGTCCAAGCCCAAATGTTGTCCAGGTCTTACTGCATAAGGACACAGACTGCTTCAGTGCTGAATGTTCAGTGCTGAACATTATGCAATCATCAGTGAACTTCCCCACTTCTGACCTTATGATGGAAGGAAGATCATTGATGAAGCAGCTGAAGATGACTGGGCTTAGCGTACTACCCTGAGGAACTCCTGCAGTGATGTCCTGGGACTGAGATGATTGACCTCCATCAACCAAACCAATTCCTTTATGCTAGGTATGACTCCAACGAGTGAAGAGCTTTCCCTCTGATTCTCAGTGATTTTAATTTTGCCAGGGGTCCTTGATGCCACACTCAGTCAAATGTGGCCTTGATGTCAAGGGCAGTCACTCTCACCTCACCTCTTGAATTTAGCTCTTTTGTCCATATTTCAACCAAGGCTGTAGTGAGGTCAGGAGTTGAGTAGCCCTAGCGGATCCCGAACTGAGCATTAGTGAGCAGGTTATTGCAGTGTAATTTGATAGCACTAACAATTCCCCCTTCCATCACTTTACTGCTGATAGACAGTAGACTGATGGGGCAGTAATTGGCCAGGTTGGATTTGTCCTGCTTTTTGTGCACAGGACATACTTGGGCAATTTTCCACATTGCCGGATAGATGCCAGTGTTGTAGCTGTACTGGAACAGCTTGGATAGGGCCAGAGATAGCTCTGGAGTCCTATTGCCGGAATGTTGTCAGGTCCTATAGCCTTTGCAGTATCCAGTGCCTTCAACCGTTTCTTGATATCACATGGAGTGAATCAAATCGGTTGAAGACTGGAATCTGTGATGCTGGGGACCTCAGGAGGAGGCCGAGATGAATCATCCACTCAGTATTTCTGGCTGAAGATTTTTGCAAATGCTTCAGCCTTATCTTTTGCACTGCCATCATTAAGGATGGAGATATTTGAGGAGCCTCCTCCTACAGTGAGTTGTTTAATTTTCCACCAACATTCATGCCTAGTTGTGGCAGGACTGAACAGCTTAAATCTGATCCTTTGGTTGTAAGATCGTTTAGCTCTGCCTATTGTATGTTGCTTCCGCTGCTTGGCACGCAAATAGTCCTGTGATGTAGTTTCAACAGGTTGACACCTCATTTTTAGGTATGCCTTGTGCTGCAATTGGCATGCCCCCTGCACTCTTCATTGGGCCAGGATTGATCCCCTGGTTTGGTGGTAATGGTAGAATGGGGATATGCCAAGGCCATGAGGTTACACATTGTGGCTGTGTACAATTCTGCTACTGCTGATGGCCCACAATGCCTCATGGATGCTCAGTTTTGAGTTGCTAGATCTGTTCAAAATCTATTCCATTTAGCATGGTGGTAGTGCCACACAACACAAGAAAGAGTATCCTCAATGTACAGGTGGGACTTCGCCTCCACAAGGACTGTATGGTGGTCACTCTTACCAATTTGTCATGGACAGATGCATCTGCAACAGGTGGACTAGTGACAGAAAAGTCAACTAGGTTTTTCCCTCCCATTGATTCCCTCACCATGTGACACAGACCCAGTCAAGCAGCTATGTCCTTTAGGACTCGACCAGCTCGTTCAGTAGTGGTGCTACCGAGCCATTCTTGTGATTGGACATTGAAGTCCCCCGCCTAGAGTACATTCTGTGCCCTTGCCATCCTCAGTGCTTCTTCCAACTGATTTTCAACATGGAGGAGTGCTGATTCATCTGGGCACAAACCCCCATACGTTAACA
The DNA here is from genome assembly GCF_017639515.1 of Carcharodon carcharias. Lineage (NCBI taxonomy): Eukaryota > Metazoa > Chordata > Chondrichthyes > Lamniformes > Lamnidae > Carcharodon > Carcharodon carcharias. The sequence continues at coordinate 161,676,209 of NC_054468.1, forward strand.
TGGAGGATTTTGCTGGAGTGACAGGGTTGAGTTTGCCATTGTCGTTTCCGGTGTCTAGGTTGTTGCAGCTTCACTCCTTTTTGTAGACTTTGTAATGGTTTGATACTACTGAGTGGCTTGCTAGGCCATTTCAGAGGGCATATAACAGTCAACCATATTGCTGTGGGTCTGGATTTACATGATGGTAGGTTTTCCTCCTAAAGGATATCAGTGAACCAGATGGGGTTTTACAAGAAGCGACAATGGTTCATGGTCACCATTCCTTAGACTAGTTTTTAATTCCAGATTTTATTGATTGAATTTAAAATCCACCAGTTACCATGGTGGGATTTGAACCTTTGTCCCTAAATCATTAGCCAGGGCTTCCTGGATTACTAGCCCAATGACATTACCACTATCCCGCTACCTCCCCCATTGGTCCAGTTGTCAACAAGGTAGCAGGTGGAATAATTGTGGGGAAGTGCAAGGGTATTCATTTTGGTAGTATAGCGTAAAGGGTTAACATCAGAAGCATACATGATACTGATGTCAGATCACATGACTGAGGAGTGAATAATCTGGAAGGAGAAGAAGTCCCAACCATCAGTGAAGGTCCAAATGTGTAAATACTTGCAGTAAATAAAGAATAATGGTTTTGAGAAACTACAGATTCGAGCAGCATACTTTGGGAGAATAGACAATTCCCAAAACCCCCATCTATATCCTAATCACACAACGAAACAGGTAGTAAGAATAGAAAAGCAGAATACTTTTTTAAATGCATAAAACTTATAAATGTTGATGTTCAAAGAAATTTGGGTGTACTTGTACAAGGAACACAGGAAGTTAGCATGCAGGCACAGCAAGTCATGAGGAAGGCAAATGACTTGTTGGCTTTTATTACAAGAGGACTGGAGTACAAGAATAAAGAAATCTTGCTACTATTGTACAGGGTTTTGCTAAGAGCACACGTGGGGTACTGTTTTTAGCCCTTATCAAGCTGGTGAATGGATTATTTTTCATTACAGTCACCTGTGAAGTTCCCACATACTACTTGATACTTGTATTTCAACAAGCATCTTAATTAAGCAAGGTTGAGTAGAAAACCTAGCAGAGCTTCATATTACTTTTCATCTCTTCCAACTATGGTTTTTGTTCAAACTAGCCAACCTCATCTAAGAGTAAAAGCAAAATACTGTGGATGCTGGAAATCTGAAATAAAAACAGAAAATGCTGGTAAAACTCAGCATGTCTGGCAGCCTCTGTGGAGAGAGAAAGAGAGTCAGTATGACTCTTCTTCAGAGCTAAAGAGTAGAAGAAATGTGATGTGATGGATTTTATATTGTTTAAGAGGGGGCGGAGCAGGCGGAGCAAGATAAAAGGTCAGGGATAAGTGACAGCTAGGGAGAAATTGACAAAAAAATGTCATGGACACAAGACAAAGGTTAATGGTAGTGGCAAAGAATAAAGAAGGTGCTGATGGTGGCATAAAGGTAAGTTGCAGAAGATGTTAATGGCACAAGGGTCAGCGCTCCGTGAAAGCACAATATATAACAAGTGACAGATGGCTTTGTTGGGGGAGGGAGGGTTAGGGAAAAAAGATTTTAAAATGAACTAATAATTAAAAGAATAAAATAAAAAATAAATAAAAATTGGATTAAAAAGGGGGTCAAGGTGGAGGAGGGAATTCATGGTCTGAAGTTGTTGAACTCAATGTTAAGTCTGGAAGGCTGTAAAGTGCTTAATCGGAAGATGAGGTGCTGTTCCTCCAGTTTGCGTTGGGCTTCACTGGAATACTGAAGTAGGCCAAGGATGGACATGTAGGCATGAGAGCAAGATGGTGTGTTGAAATGGCAAGCAACAGGAAGGTCTGAGTCATGCTTGCGGACAGAACAAAGGTCCTCCGCAAAGCAGTCACCCAGTCTACGTTTGGTCTCTCCAATGTAGAGGCGAATGCAGTGGACCAAACTGAAGGAGGTGCAAGTGAAGCTTCACCAGAAAGGAGTGCTTGAACCCTTGGACAGTGAGGAGGAGGAGGTAAAGGGGCAGGTGTTGCATCTTCTGCGATTGCATGGGAAGGGGTGAGGTGTTGGGGGTGATGGAGCAGTGGGCCAGGGTGTCCCAGAGGGAACGGTCCCTACGGAATGCTGATGATGGGTGTGTGGGGGGGAGGGAGTTGGTGAGGGGAAAATGTGTTTGGTGGTGGCATCATGCTGGAGTTGGCAGAAATGGCGGAGGATGATCCTTTGAATGCAGAGGCTTGTGGGCTGAGGACAAGGGTATGATGGTTATGCGAGTGAGATGAGGGCAGAGGTGCGAGTGAGATGAGGGCAGAGGTGCGGGAGATGGGTCAGACACAGTTGAGGGCCTGTCAACCACAGTACGGGGAAACCCTCAGTTAAGGAAGAAGTAAGACATGTCAGAAGTGTCGTTTTGGAAGGTGGCATCATCTGAACAGATGCGACAGAGGCAGAGGAACTGGGAGAGTGCTTACAGGAAGCAGGGTGTGAGGAGCTGTAGTCAAGGTAGTTGTGGGAGTCAGCGGGCTTGTAATGAATATTGGTGGACAGTCTATCTAAGCATAATGATTTCTCTAGCCTGGTTTCCATAACAGTGAAACCCATTTTTCTGTAAAAATGAAGTTAAAACACAATGAACTTAAAACGCTAAACCAGTCATTTACCTATTGCAAGCTAATAATTCTCCGGTGGTGGTAGCACAACAAGGGAAATTGGCCACATCCAAAAGGGTACTACTAAATGAAGGAGGTAGAAGCATTATGTTACTGGAAATGGTGCTCCGTTTATAGTATGAATTTTCCATTTTCAATTAGGAGGGTATGATATTGTGATCTCGTGCACCAGACTCCTAGCAAATGTGTTTTTCTTGGTAAACCTGGCTGAGGAAGAAAAATGTCAAAACAATAGAGTACTGATAATAGGGAATTCAATTATCCTAATGTAGTCTTGGGGAGGATGTGCTGCCAGCTGCAGAACCCAGAGCTCCAGGTTTCGGAGCTCGAGCGGTGGCTGGAGTCACTGTGGCACATCCACAAGGCTCAGAGCCAGGTGGATAGCATGTTTAGAGAGGTGGTCACACTGCAGCTTAGAAGCATAGAGGCCGAAAGGGAGTAGGTGACCACCAGGCTGTCCAAGAGAACTAGGCAGGTAGCGCCTGCTCCCTCTCAAATCAATTTTCCATTTTGGAAGCTAGTGAGGGTGCTGGTTCCTCAGAGGAGTGCAGTCAGAGCAAGTTTGTGGCACCACAAGCAGCTCAGCTGTACAAGAGGGGAGGAAGAAGAAAGGAAGAGCTATAGTGATAGGAGATTTGTTAGTTAGGGGAACAGACTGGCATTTCTGTGGTCGTAGAGGCGACTCCAGGATGGCATGTTGCTTCCCTGGCTGCTTGGTGACATCCTTGACCCTGGCACCAGGGAAGCAACATACCATCCTGGAGTCATGTTTACGGCCACTTGGTGACATTTTTCTGGGGGAGAGTGATCAGCTAGAGGTTGTGGTCCACATTGGTACCAATGACTTAGGTAGGTAGGGGGCGTGGTCCTGCAGACAGAGTTTAGGAAGTTAGGTCAAAAATTAGCATGCAGGACCTCAAATGTAGTAATCTCCGGATTACTCCCAGTGCCACGTACAAGTCAGTACAGAAATTGGTGGTTAAGGCAGCTGAATGCATGGCTGGAAAGATGATGCAGGAGGGAGGGCTTTAGATTCCTGGGACACTGGAACTGGTCCCTGGGGTTATGGCACCTGTACAAGTCGGACGGGTTGCACCTGAACAGAGCAGGGACTAAGTTCCTTATGGGGCATTTTGCTAGTGCTGTTGGGAGGGCTTTAACCTAACTCAGCAGGGGTGTGGGAACTAGGGGAGAATATTAGAGATGAATACCAGGGTGCAAAAAATACTGGGAGGGACAGATAGCGCTCGTATAGAGAATAGTAAGTTAACAGGTGGAGTTGGAGTAAGGGAGAAAGTAACAAAATCTAAATCAGGATTACTGTGCATGCATGTGAATGCACGGAGTATAGTAAATAAAATTGGGGAATTACAAGCACAGATTCCCATGTGGAAATATGATGTTGTGGCAGTAACGGAAACCTGGCTCAAGGGAGGGCAAGACTGGGTGTTAAATATTCCTGGATACAAGGTGTTCAGAAAAGGTAGGAAAGGAAGGAATGGTGGAGGGGTGGCTGTATTGGTTAATGAGAGCATTGCAATGCTGGGAAAGAGGATGTCCCAGAGGGTTCAAGGACAGAATCAACTTGGCTCAAGCTAAGGAACAAAAAGGGTGCAATTACATTGCTCGTGTAGTCTATAGGCCACCAAATAGTGGGAAGGATGTAGAGGAACAATCTGCAGGAAAATTATAGAGAGATCCAAACATTATAGAGTAATTATAATGGGAGACTTTAATTACCGAATGTAGACTGGGGCAATGGTGGTGTAAAGGGTGGATAGTATGTGTCATCCAACAAGAAAGGATCCACTATTGGACCTGGTTCTTGGAAATGAGGTGGGCCAAGTAAATCAAGTGACAGTGGAGGAGACAGTGATCATTGTATCATAAGGTTTAGGATGACGGTAGAAAAGGACAATGGGCAATCCAGTGTAAGGATAATTAACTGGGAGAGCCGCCTTCAAGATCAGAGCTGGGCCAGATAGATTGGAACCAAAGGTTGATGGGAAAAACTGTAGCTGAACAATGGCCTACCTTCAAAGAAGAGATGGTTTGGGCACAGTCAAGGAATATTCCTGTGGAAGAGAAAGGTAGGGCAAACAAAACCAGAGCTCCTGGGATGAAAGAGGAGCTAGAAATTAAGATAAAGAAGAAAAAGTGTGCTTATAACAGGTGTCAGGTAGAAAATACAATTGAGAATCAAGCAGAATACAGAAGGTTCAGGGAGGGGTGAAAAAGCAAATAAGATAAGAGGGATTATGAGAAAAGACTGGCAGCTAACATAAAGGGGAATCCCAAAGTCTTCGATCCGCACACAAATAATAAGAGGGTGCTAAAAGGTGGAGTAGGGCCGATTAGGGACCAAAAAGGGGATTTATACATGGAGGTAGGGGGCATGGCTGAGGTGTTAAATGAATACCTTGCATCTGTCTTTATCAAGGAAATGGATGTTATCCAGGCCATGGTGACAGAGTTCAAAATTCATAAGGAGGAAGTGTTGGATAAACTGTTGGTGCTTAAAGTTGACAAGACACCAGGGCCAGATGAGATGCATCCAAGGATTTTGGAGGAAGTAAGAGTGGAAATTGCAGGGACACTGGCAATAATCTTTCAATCTTCGCTAGACTTAGAGGAGGTGACAGAGAACTGGAGAATTGTAAACATTACGCCCTTGTTCAAAAAAGGTTGTAAGGATAAGCCCAGCAATTACAGACCAGTCAATTTAACTTCATTGGTGGGGAAGGTTCTAGAAACAATTATTTAGGATAGAATTAGTAGTCACATGGAAAAATGTGGGTTGATTGGGAAGAGCCAGTATGGATTTCTAAAGGGGAAGTCATGTTTAATTAAATTGCTGGAGATTTTTGAAGAGATAAAAGTAAAGTTCGATGAGGGTAATGCTGTTGATGTGGCGTACATGGACTTTCAAAAGGTATTCAATGCAGTGCCACAAAACAGACTTGTGAAGATTGTTATAGCTCATGGAATAAAACGGACAGTAGCAACGTGGATTAAAAATTGGCTGAAAAATAGGAAACAGGGTAATGGTCAATGGACATTTTTAAGGCTAGAGGAAGGTTCGTAGTAGAGTTCCCCAGGGGTTGGTATTGGAACACTTGCATTTCCTGATGTATATTAATGATCTAGATCTTGGGGTGCAGGCGACAATTTCATAGTTTTCATAGGATGACACAAAACTTGGAAGCATTGTAAACTGTGAGGAGGACAGTATGGAACTTCAAAAGGACATAGGCAAGTTGGTGGAGTGGGCAGATAGGTGGCAGATGAAATTCAATGTAGGGAAGTGTGAGGTGATGCATTTTGGTAGGAAGAACATGGACAGACAATATAAAGTAAGGGGCACGATTCTTAAGGGTGTGAAGGAGCAGAGGGACCTGGCTGTATATGTGCATAGATCATTGAAGGTGGCAGGACAGGTGCAGAGAGCAGTTAAAAAGCATGCAGTATCCTGGGCTTTATTAATAAGGACATAGTGTAAAAGAACAGGGAGGTTATGAAGAGCTTATATAAGATACTAGTTAGACCTCAGCTGGAGTATTGGGTACAGTTCTGGGTGCCACATTGCAGGAAGGATGTGAACACATTGGAGAGAGTGCAGAAGAGGTATACAAGAATGGCTCCAGGGATGAGAAACTTCAGTTATGAAGATAGATTGGAAAGGTTCAGACTGTTCTCCTTCGAGAGGAGAAGGCTAAGAGGAGATCTGATGGAGGTGTTCAAAATCATGAGGGGGATGTATAGATAGAAAGGGAGGAACTGTTCCCACTCGTAAAAGAATCGAGAACAAGAGGGTACAGTTTTAAGTGATTCGCAAAATAAGCAACTGTGATGTGAGAAAAAACTTTTTCACACAGCAACTGGTTCAGGTCTGGAATGCACTGCCTGGAAGTTTGGTGGAGGCAGGTTCAATCGAGGCATTCAAGAGCGCATTAGATGATTATTTAAATAGAAACAATGTGCAGGGAAAGGCAGAAGAATAGCACTGAGTCATAATGCTCATTTGGGGAGCCGGTGCAGACATGATGGGCCAAATGGCCTCCTGCATCGTTACAATTCTGTGATTCAAAGAAAGTGTGTATAGGGCAAGAAAAGGGAGAGGGGGGTTGTTGGGGGTGGGGGGTGGAATTCTTGAATTGTACACAGGAGAACTTTCTCGATCAGTGTATTTCCTATCCAACAAGGCTACCCATTTGCATTTTAGATAAAACAACAACCTGGCCAGACAGTGGTGGAAAAGAAAAAGGTGGAAGAACAGAAAGGCAGTGGTAAAGAGGAAACAGCATCACTCACTCTTACACTCACAGCCAGCTGCTCAGATATTGACAACTAAGCATACTTTGGAGGATAATTTAGAGGTGGCATCTGCACATAGTAATAGTTGGCATGAGTGGCCTGAAGCCAGGACACAGGAGTAGTATAGGTGCAGCTCACTCGAGGGAGAGGTCGCCCACACATTCTGCTGCAGACGGCTCAGTTGAACACTTGGATAAGATGGCATACAGGTATGGATATGATGGGTATGTACACAGAAATACTTAATGCTTAGCAGGCCTGCCAGAAAGTCTGCAGTCAATCTCAAGGAGCATGGGGGAGTCTGGCACCAGCTTGGCATAGGGCTTTGCACAGAGTTTGGAACCCATCTCCAGGTCAACTCCAAGAGCACTTGCGGGACCACCCATGATATAGTGATCTGATGGCTAACGGCTCAGTTTCCATTGCAGCTCAAAGGGAAGCTTGTCTGGGTTTTGCAATGGAGGTTCAGACCGAAGATGTGCAACCTCAGCTTGCTGCCACACAGGCTTATGCTGCTGCCATTGCAACTATGGATTACAGTGTGCAAATGGGCTTGCAGGGTGTCACAGCAATCACAAAAACATAGATCATAAGAAACAGGAGCAGGAGAAGACCATACGGCCCCTCGAACCTGCTTCATTATTTAATACGATCATGGCCGATCTTCAGCCTGAACTCCACTTTCTTGTCTGTTCCCCATAACCCTTAATTCCCTGAGAGGCCAAAAGTCTATCTGAGCCTTAAATATATTCTACAATGGAACATTCCCAACTGTCTGGGCTAGAAAATTCCAAAGATTCACCACACTTTGAGTGAAGAAATTTCTTCTCAGTGCTAAATAGTTGGCCACTTATCCTGAGACTGTGTCCCTGTGTTCTAGATTCACTAGCCAGGAGAACCAATCTCATAGCATCTACCCTATCAAGCCCCTCCAGAACCTTGTATGCTTCAATAAGATCACCTCTCACACTTCTAATGTAGACCCAGTTTATTCAGTCTCTTATCAAAGGACAACCTTCTCATCTCAGGAACCAACCTAGTGAACTTTCACTGGTCCAGCTCCAATGCAAGTATATCCTTCCTTAAATATGGAGACCAAAACTACCGCCGTGCTAAATGGGTTAGATTTTGAACAGATCTGGCAACTGAAAACTGAGCATCCATGAGGTGTTCTGGGCCATCAGCAGCAGATTTGTATTCAATCATGATCTGTAACCTCATGGCCCGGCATATCCCCCATTCTACCATTACCTCCAAGCCAGTGGATCAACTCTGGTTCAATGAAGAGTGCAGGATGACATGCCAGAAGTAGCACCAGGCATACCTAAAAATGAGGTCAATCTGCTGATGCAACAACAGATCACTTTTGCTATCCAACCAATGAGCTTTCTGTGTCCATGATACAGTGGATGAAAAGCTGGTAGAAGTGTGGATCCATTTTCCACTAAAAGTAACATAGGAACCCAGAAACAGGAATAGGTCCTTCGAGACTGTTTTGCCATTCAATGGAATCATGGCTGATCTGTTAGCTAACTCCATATACTCACCTTTGCCCCATATCCCTTAATACCTTTGGATAAAAAACTATCAATATTAGAATTAAAATTTACAGTTGATCCAACATCAAATGGCATTCGTGGAAGAGAGTTCCAAACTCTATTACCACCCTTTGCATTTCAAAATGTTTCCTAATTTCACTTCTGAAAGGTCTGGCTCTGATTTTTAGACTATGCTCTCTAGTCCAAGACTTTCCAACTAGCGGGAATAGTTTTCCTCTATTTACTCAACCTGTTCCCCTTAATAACTTGAAAACTTTGATCAAATCATCCTGAACATTCTACATTTAAGGGAATGCAACCCTTGTTTGTATAATCACTCATTGTTATTTAATCCCTGAAGTTCAGCTATGATTCTGGTAAACCTATCTTCCTCTCGCTCCAAGACCAATACGTCCATCCTAAGGTGTGGTGCATGGAATTGCTCACAGTACTCCAGGCATGGTGTAAACAGGTCTTAAAATGGAGTATATGAAAGCTCAATTAATAATTATAAATTTGAGATTGATAGATTCTTACTAGCCAGGGGTATTTAGGGATATGGAGTCATGAACTTCTTGAATGATATAACAGGCTTGAGAGACCAAATGGCCTACTCCTGTTTCTATATTGACATGGTGCACGATATTTTGATTAATGTCTAAGTTGAGAGTCTAATTGTCCTCATGGAAAACTGAAGGATGATTATATCAATGCCATTTCTTGCTTAAACTGGAAAATTCCATCACCTTTCCAATTTCCACCCTTCCCTCACCTTCACATGGTCATCTCCAACTAATCCCTTCTCTTCCTCAACTGCCCTGCCTCCATTTCTGGGCATGGGATATCAATCAATATTCACAATGAGTTCACTACTAGTGTGTACCATCTACAAGATGCACTGTAGGAACTCACCAAGGCTCCTTAGGCAGCACCTTCCAAATCCATGACTGCTACCATCTAGAAGGACAAATGCAGCAGATAGATGGGAACACCACCACCTGCAAGTTCCCCTCCAAGTCACTCACCACCCTGACTTGAAAATATATTGCCGTTCCTTCACTGTCACTGGGTCAAAATCCTGGAACTCCCTCCCTAACAGCACTATGGGTGTACCTACACCACAGGGACTGCAGCAGTTCAAGACGCCAGCTCACCACCACCTTCTCAATGGCAGCTAGGGATGGGCAATAAATGTTGGCCTAGCCAATGACATCCCATAAATGAATTAAAAAAAAACTCCCACAGCTCCGTTGAAGACACTTCCTCCCACCCTGCTTACTTTACTCTATTCTTCCAGTTTCTCCATCTCCATTGCATCAGTTCTAATGATGTCATTTTTGATATTAGCACTTCTTTTTCCTCAGCTGAGGAAATCCCCCCCATAGTTGACATGATCCTCAGCTGTGATCATTCTATTTCACACACTTCTGCTCTCACTCCTTCCCCTTTCTCCCAGAACCATGATAAGAGTTCCCTTGAGCTCAACCTCCACCACCAGCCTCCAAATTCAACAGATCAACATCTGTCATTTCTGCCATCTCCAGTGTCACATCATCAACAAAAATCATCTTCCTCTCCCTTTTCTTTCAGCAGTCCCCATGGATTATTCTTCATATGACTGGTCACTCCTGGTCACTCCTCAATCACCCTTGTTGGGATCCTGGACCAGACTTCCCAAGTTTTTGGTTCCATCCATTTAGGGACCAATAACTTTTTGTTTAAAAGGGATAAAAGTTTGAGATCTAAGACACTTACTAAGAGAATAAAACCACAGGATTCTACAGCTTTTGAACAAACAAAATAAACTTTACTATACAAGGTCAGAAAAATAAAACAATTTACAATGGTACATAGCTTCTGATCTTCGGAGGGTCATACCCGGGAGGTACCCCAGAAGATGTGCTGGGAGACCCTCTGCCCCAGATGTCCCCACAGATGGACTACACGGGAATTGCCCAGGAACTTCAAACTTCTGATGGGCAATTACCCTGTACAGGGAACCATCCAATGCTCTGATTTAAATTGGAGACTTTGGATATTTCTGACTGTCTTACCAGAATAGTTACTCAGGAAAAGTTAGAAGAATTAAAACCCCTTCTAACTCCTGAGTAACTACGGTACTGACACCCCTCCCGGCCCCCCACAGGACCCCCCGACTAGCCCCTCGATCCCCCCATGGGACCCTCGATTAGTGCCCCCACACCCAACTACCCTCCTGACAGCCCCGAACAGCCCCTCCACCCACCTGACTATCCCACAACTTCCCTCCCGAGTTCCCCCAACTACCCCCACACCGTGACTACCCTCCTGATTCCCTGAACCCCACCCCTGACTACTCCACCACCTCCCACTTACTCTTCCAAGCCCCGAATACCTCACCACACCCCGACTACCTCCCCGCCCCCAACTACTCTCCTGAACTCCCGACTACACACCCCAACTACACCCACGACCCTGGCTACACAAACCACCCCTCGACTACCCTCCCAACTATCCCCCCAACTGCCCCCCACCCCCAACTACGATCCACCCCCCATCTACACTCCACCTCTGATTACTGTCCAGACCCCCCAACTAACCACCCACCCCAACTATCCTCTACACCCCAATTACTCCCCATCCCCCTGACTTACCACCCAACCCTACCCACTGACCATCCAATCCCCCCCACTGACCATCTAATCCCCCCCACTGACCATCCGATCACCCATACTGACCATATGACCCCCCCCCCACTGACCACCTGGCATGCCCACACTGACCATCTGATCTTTGCCCCATTTATCATCTGACTCTCCCAACCCACCCCTGACCATCTCCACCCCACCCCTCCCCCCTTCTACCCCCAACCACCTAACCCCCTGTACCCCCTGACCATCGGACTTCTGCCCCCATCTTATCCAGTTACCTTACACACTTACCTTCTCTATGGCTTCTCAAAGAGGCTGGAACCTTTAAACTTACCTGCTTTATGGCAGCAAGTGGCTTAAAAAAAGGGACATCGCTTCATTTCCCCCAACTCTGCTGCACTCAACTGAAGGCCTCAGGAATCCGCTGCACTGCGCTATTCTCACCCAGCCTGAGTCGGAAGGTCAGACGAGAAAGGTGCACCTGAATTTCAGTCTAAGTTCTGGCCCCACGTTTATCTTATGCTCTAACATTCAGAGTTAGTATGAGGTACATGTGAATTAACAGACAAACTGTGGTTGAACATACTACACTGCACAATAAATGGCAAATGCGACCAAGACAGATCCACAGATTTCTCAGCAACCCACCTGGATGTCAGTAAACATTGTGAGTCAACCAATCTCGTTGAAACTCTGTCTCTCTCATGAGGGATCCCATTCTTCACCTTCAAAGATCTAACCTCTGAATTCCCTCCAAATATTGCTCCAGCTTGGACTGCCGCACTGACTGCACACCTCACAGGCTTTCAATCTTGTCCCCTGAGACTCTGTTCCCCTGGATTCCTGACTCTGCAACCCAGCAACAACTCACAAGCACAGCTTCAGCTTTTCTTCATGCTAAGCAGAACAGTCCTGCGCCAAAGGGGTGCCTTTGACCCAACAGCCAGCAGCATGGAATCACCAACCTTCTGCTGCCTTTTTCAATCTCCAGGGCTTCATCCTCACTACTTAAAGTCTGTCAACCACAGGCCTTTATCTCTTCGGAGCCTCTTTCTCTGTTCCTCTGTCTTACCTTTTAACTGGGCTCTCTCCCTGTCACCTCTCCCTGTCCCCTGTCTGGGGCTCCTTTTTTCTGATATGGTGTTCTGCTCCTCGGTCATATGATCAGGCTTTGCGCATCTTTTTTTTCCTCCCTTCATGCAGCTACACTGCAGCGTTGTCCTCATCCAAAGAACAAACACTCCCAGTCTGCACATGCATAGAAACTTCTAGGCCCTGTCGGGATTCATAGTTCCCGATCTCCACCCAGCAAGGTAAGTTTGGATCTGATAACAAAACCGCCTTACCTTCCTATGGCACCTTCCCATGCAAGCACAGAAGATGCAGCACATGTCCTTTTATCTCTTCCCTTCTCAACATCCAAGGCTCCAAATACTCCTAAATGAAACAGTGATTTACTTGTACTTCATCCAATTTAGTGTACTGCATTCGCTGTTCACAATGCAGTCTACACTGGGAAGACCAAATGCAAGTTGGGTAACCACTTCAAGCCTCGTGTCTTTTTTGAATTACCCAGGAGCTTGGGGAGCCAATAGTTCATTGTTGATTTCACCACGGCAACAGCTCGGCCAATCAAAGTCAACTTGCCAACCAATCAGTACCCTTTTCTCCTAGTATAAGTTGTTGTGATCATTTGAAATTTGGCATTCTTGCATTTGTCCTGAGGAGTGCAAGACAAAAAACTTCGACAGCATGTCTCTCTTTTCAGCAATTATCCTTTTTGTCATTTAATCTCTCCTGTCTTCCACCCTATCTCAGAACTTTACTTTTGTTCTCACCCTGCTCCTGCCTCTCTGCTTACTTAAAATCTGCTACATCTCTAACTTATCCCAGTTCTAACAAAGCATCATCAACTCCACATGTGCTTCCTGACCTTCTGAACATTTCTAGCAATTTCTGGGGTTTTTTTCCAATTTCCAGCACCCGCAGTATTTGGCTTTTGTGTAACTCAGAGGTTCCTAACCATTTTGCTGCTGAAGCCTCCTTCCATGTTATAAAAATTCCACAGACTGCCTGTAACAAGTTGCAGATACTTTTTTCTGTATAATAATTAGTTCTTTAACTAAACATTAATTTATTACTTTGTTTAATGACTTAATGTGAAACATGTTGTTGCTGCTGAGCAACAATTCTGTTAAGACGTAGAGATCTGAACCATTAGATATTGAACTATTAGATACTGAACCATTTCTAAACTCATGACCTCTACATTTAGAAGGACAAGGACAGCAGACACGTGGGAACACCACCACCTGCAAGTCCCCCTACAAATCACACACCATACTGTTTTGGAATTATATCACCATTCCTTCATTGTTGCTGGTTCAAAATCCTGGAATGCCCTCCCAAACGGAACTGTGGGTGTAACTACACCAAAAGGGCTTCAGTGGTTCAAGAAGGCAGTTCACCACCACCTTAGGGATGGGCAATAAATGCTGGCCTAGCCAGCGACGCCCAGATCCCATAAACGAATAAGAAAAGACTTATGTAGAAGGGTACCCTCTGCTCCATTTACCAGATGAACGACCAAGTTATGAATAAGATTTCAGGCAAAAAGGAGAACATGTTTCATGCAGGGAAGGTTAGGGTAAAATCAAATTATAATCATGTAACCAGGAAGGAAAATCAACTCCAAGACGAAGATACCTGTGCTACAGCAGATTGGAAAACCCAACTGGTCAATTATTAATTTACTTCAGACTTACGATTGTTTGCTGTTTACATTCAGTTCACCATTAAGTGGAACCAAAGAACCTCGACTGTTTCGAAGCTGAAAAACAAAATGTTTAACAATATGTTTCACACCTAATGAGCAGAATTTTTTTATATTTTGGAAACAGCAAGGTCAGGGGGGGAGAAGTAATAAGCAAAAATTTGATCAACCCTTTGACAGCCATAAGGAGAAAGTAAATCTAAAAAGGTTTTGCTGATGTGGCTATTTGTATCCAAACTGCCAAGTCTACTCCTTCCAGGTTACATCCGACTTGCTGCAGATGGACTCTACTCCAAACCCACTGGATTTCTTTGAGAAGATAATTTAATGAGCTAATGATGGAAATCAAGCCAATATAATCTATTTGGTTTTTGAAAGTTTACCTGGAAGAATAAGGCTCATTCGAAAAATTGCTAACTAGATGAACAGCAAGCTCACAATAGAAAACAGGCAACAATCATTGGAAAAAAGCTCAGACTGCAGATTGTGCCAGTTACAGTCCCACAGTCAGGGTGTGGCCTTCAATGGAAGGGTGTACAATGTAAGAATGCTCAAGAGTGCTGAGCACAGAGTGGTCATGAAAAGAGGGCTGCATTAACAAAGTGCAAAAGTTGGGAATTTGGTACAAGTTGGAATTCAAGAGGATCAAGAGATGCTGTTTTTTATTCTTTCTTTTACTTCCAGTAGTTGGTGAATGCTATTACTTTCCTAAATTAATAAATTAAACTAGATAAACCAATTCATTAATAAAGTTAATATAATTGATTCAATTAAAAAATAACTTATTAACTAATCAAACTAATAAATATATGAGGTTGGATAGACATGGCAGGGCAGGTGATAATTACAACATATGGGATTTGTCGACAACACTGAACCTGGACAACCATATCTGCAGAAAGTGACTGCAACTCGAGGAACTTCGGTTCAGAGCTGTCTGAATTGCAGACACTGTGAGGTACAGGAAGGGGCAGATTTACCTGGACACTTCATTTTAGTAGGCAGTCACACCCCTTAGATTAAGTAAAACTTTAGAGTTGGCCAATGCTCAGAGGAAGGAGGGTGTGACTGCAAGTGAGGAAGGGGATCCAACATGTGGTGATGGAGGAACTTCAGCCTGGTAAATTTGAGCAACAGATATTGCGTTACTTGCTACGTGTGAGTGAGAACAAGCACTGCAGGATTGATGGGTAAACTGACCATAATTGCACAATGGTGCAGGATGCCATTCAAATGGGGGAGGTGAAAAGAATATGGTAGTGATAGGCCTAGTCGATATAGTCAGGCAGATAGGGGCTTTTGTCTGCAGCTGCAACTGGGAGTTGTGAAGATTGTGTTGTCTACCCAGTACCAAGAAAACTCCTTGCGGTTGGAATTGGGAGGGAGAGGGTCCAGTTATCATGGTTCCAATTATGTAGGAACCAATTACATAGATAGAAAAAGGAATGTGTTCTGCTGAGAGAGTTTGAGGAGTTAGGGTTCAAATTAAAAAGCAGAATCTCAAAAATAATTTCTGGATTGTTACCTAAGCCATATGGCAGCTGGCAGAGGATAAACATATTAGATGGTTAAATGTGTGGTTGAAGGAATGGCTGGGGCTGCACTTCATTAACTACTGGCACTTTAAACTAAGAAAGTGGGGATAGGAAGATTCAGGAAAGGGTAAATTCAAAAGCAGCACGGGAAATGTCAAGGCTCTAAAGCTGGACAGTGTTTTGGGTAAAAGTAAACACCTTGCTGTTTCTTAGCTCCAACTGTTTCCACTCTTTAATTTTCTGAAGTAAGATCCTTTCTCTCTATTGTCTTTATCCCATCTTCCTTTTTCCATTTGCCTATCTATTCTAAAAATTTAGTAACCTGGAATATTTAGAGTAACAAGGAGAATAATAAAGGCAATAGGACAGTAGTGACTAGGTGGCATCAGGGGAAATTGGAAATTCACAACAAATTAGAAGAACTAATAGCACAGATGGAAATTAATAGGATTGATCAAATAGCCACTGCATGGACCTGATTACAAAATGACCAAAGTTGGAATTAAATTATTTATTTTTTTATTTTCTCCTTAAAATGTCGTGAACAGGTATAGAATAAAAGTCAAAACAGTAATTGAATGCTGGCCTTTTATATTAGATGGGAATCTGTAAGAAATGGGAACTTTAATAATTGATACTTTTCAGAATAAGTGTAGAATTCTTATGGAATTAGTAGGCACAGGATGAGGCCACCTTTGCAGAGAAACCTTTCTCTTTCTCTCTCTGGAAAACACATGAACAATCCCTGGAAATGTCGAATTCTCTCAGTTCAGGTTTCCATGCTGTCATTCCTAAGTTTATAGTGTGGCATCTTGTACCCTCTTATCTATACAAGTGTCTGGTAAGAGTTAACAAATGACCCTCAGCATGATATAAGCTAAAAGGTGACTTCAAGCTAAAGTGACAGACAAGGGGGGAGAGGACTGCCCTGCCATCTTGGGCACCTGTCCTGTATTCATTGGTTAGAAAGATTCAAACAAGTCATGGCATAGGGTAGACAACCAGCCACTGAAAATAAAGTATAAAGCAAACATGCCGTTTCACTGGTGGGTGGGCTCTCATTCACCTGCCATGCCATCACCTCATTGTTTCCTCACGCTGGCCGCCAAACTTAAAGTTCAACTGCATTCATACCTCTCAGTGCTGTCAGCTGTGAACACATGTCCCAAAAACCAGGAGTTCAGCCTCCTGGTTCAGTGACACATCCCTGGGGTGCCTTCTGGACACAGTTGAAACCTGCTGTGATGTCCTCTACCCCTACTCTGGTCACAGGAGACCTTTCAGTACCGCCACTCCAGCTTGGGGGGCGGTGGCAGTGGTGGTCAGTGCCAACACTGCACAGAAGAGGTTCGCCATCCAGTGCAAAAAAAGGATGAATGATCTCATCTGTGCCGGCAGGGTGAGGCAACCATCTCATCACTAAACTCACACGCTCACAAGCCCATCACACATTCACTGGCATCTCACTCATTGCCAACTCAGGGGACATCACCACCTACTCTGTCACAGACCCTTAGATCTCCATCTGGCCTCATCTCCTCTGGAGACTGCCTCCTCAGCCCTCATCCTCTTGAGGCCACTTGCACAGGTCAACATGTGTCGCCACACACACCCTGGGATAACCTCCTTCCACAGTAATGTCCTCACCCTGCAGCCTCTTCCCTTGCCTGAGGCTACTTCTCCCCCTTCCCCAAGCAAGACCTGCAGCCATTGAAATCACCACTGCCTTAAGGCTGCTCTCGTAAGTAGAGACCTGCCCATAAGCCCCTCTAAAAGTGATGTGGTGCTGTCTGCGAAGCCTGGCGCTGATGACCATGAGTGCTGCCCGAGGTAGGCAAAGGTAGGCAAACAAACCTCAAAGTCCCAAGTGAAATGCAGCTCACCAGGTGCGTGTCACTTAGGTTGAGTTGTGAAACACGTTGGTGTGCAATTGTACCGACGTGCCTGGATGATCCAGCGTAGGGGGATGATCCGGTGAGCTGAGCTTATAATGATATGCAGATGTATTACAATGAAATTCCTGACGTGTGGTGGTGGGAAACACGGCCCACTATTGACGGGTGGAGCAGACAATTGCAACCTGGTTTCACGACATCGTGAAACCGATTTTTCACCTTCCTGCCATATTGTCTGCTCACGCTGCCAAGCACACCCACTGCCAACAGGAGCAGATCAATGTTTCAGCATACAAACCACTGGTTAGGCCACACCTGGAGTACTGTGAGCAGTTCTGGACACCACACCATGGGAATGATATACCATCCCTCAGAGGGAGAGCAGCATAATTTACTAGAATGCATCTTGAACTCTTATGGTTAAACTAAAAGCAGAGATGAAACAAACAATGGTTGTATTCACTGGAATTTAAAAAGTTGAGAGGTGATTTGATTGAAGTTTTCAAGATAGTAAGGGGAATAGATTGGAAGAAGCTACTTCCATTAGTTGGGAAATCTAGTACACAGAGGTCCTTGTCTAAAATTAGAGCCAGGCTTATCAGGAGTGAAATTAGGAAACACTTTACTTCAAGGGTGGTAGAAGTTTGGAACTCTCTTCCACTAACATCAGTAGATGCTAGAACAATTGTCAATTCTTAAATTTTGTTTGATAGTTTCCTTTTAGTCAAAGTATTAAGGAACGGGGGAGAAAGCAGGTATATGGAAGTAGGTCACAGATCACCCGCGATCTCATTGAATGGCAGAACAAGCTCAAGGGGTGAAATGGCCTATGCTTTTTCCTATTTTCCTATTTCATATGTTCTTTTGAAAGGGAAAGCATGTTGGACAGGTTTGTTAGAGCTTCTGAGATTTTAAATAAAAATGTGGAAAAGGGGGAACCGTTGGAGGTAGTGTATCTGGATTTTCTTATTCAGTAAGGTGCCATATAATGTTAGGACTCATGGGATTGGAAATAATATATTAGCAAGGATTGAGGATTGGTTAATGGAAAGAAAACAGTGAATAGGAATAAACAGGGCATCTTCAGGTTGGCAGGCTGCAGTTAGCAGCTATTTACAATTTAAACCAAATACTTAGACAAAGGGATTGAGTGTGTCGTACACAAGTTTCATAATAATACAAAGTTAAATGGGAGAGGAAAGAGGTGAGGAGGATGCAAAGAGGTTACAGAGGGATATAGAGACAGGTTGGGTGAATGGGCAAGAACATGGCCTATGGAATAACATGTGGCGATCTGTGAAGTGATCTTCTCTGATGGAAAACATTTTTTAAAACGGAATTTTTTTGAATGATGAGAGACTGGGAAATGTTTGAATTCAGAGGGACCTAGGTGGCTTTGTACATGAATTGCAGAAAGTTAACATGCAGGTGCAGCAGCTGTTAGGAAGACAAATGGTATGTTAGCTTTTGTGACAAAGGGATTGGAGTATAAAAGTAAAGAAGTCTTATTACAATTATACAGGGCTCCTTACCTAAGAAAGGATAGATTTTCCCAAGAGGGAATGCAATGGAGGTCCACTAGACTGCTTCTTGATCATAAATTCATAGAACCTGAAGAAATAGGAGCAGGAGTAGACTATTTCACCCATCGCGTATGCTCCACCATTCAATAAGATCGTGGCTAACCTGATTGTGGCCTTAACTCCACCTTCCTGCCTGTCCCCCAAAACCCTTGAATCTTTTGTAGATCAGTAATCTATCTAAATCAATCTCGAATGTATTCAATGACCCAGCCTCCAATGTTCTCTGGGGACGAGAATTCCACAGACTAATGACCTTCTGAGAGAAAAAAATTCTCATCTCCATCTTAAATTGGAGACCTCTTAGTTTTAAACTGTGCCCCCTAGTTCTAGATCCCCCCTCGAGGGGAAGCATCCCCTCAGCATCTATCCTGTCAAGCCCCTCAGGGGCTTCATTAAGATCCCCTCTCATTCTTCTAATAGACTCAACTTGGTCAACCTTTCCTCATAGGCAACCCCTTCAGCACAGTGGCAGCATAATGAACCTTCTCTGAACTGCTTCCAATGCTAGTATATCCCTCCTTCAGTGCGGAGACCAAAACTGTGCATTGTGTTCCAGGTGCGGTCTCACCAATGCCCTTTACAGCTGTAGCAAAACTTCACTACTTTTATACTCCACCCCCTTGTAATAAAGACTAGCATACCACTTGCCTTCCTAATTACCTCCTGCACCTGCATGCCAACTTTTTGTGATTCATGTATAAGGACACCCAGATCCCTCTGTTCTGTAGAATTATGTAGTCTCTCCATATTAATATTCTGCTTTTCAATTCTTGATGCCAAAGTGGACAAATTCACATTTTCCCACATTATACTCCATGTGCCAAACTGTTGCCCACACACTTAATCTATCCAAGTCCCTATGCAGATTCTTTGTAGCCTCCTCAAAACCTGCTTTCCTACCTATCTTTGTATCATCAGCAAATCTGGCTATAATACAAACCCTCAGGGTAGCGTCCCAGGCCCAAGCGTCTTCAGCTGCTTCATCAATGACCTTCCTTCCATCACAGTGTCAGAAGTGGGGATGTTCGCTGATGATTGCGCAATGTTCAGCAGATACTGAAGCAGTCCATGTCCAAATGCAGCAAGACCTGGATAACAGCCAAGCTTGGGCTGATAAGTGGCAAGTAACATTTGCACCACACAGGTGTCAGGAAATGACCATCTCCAACAAGGGAGAATCTAACCATCACCCCGTGACATTCAATGACATTACCACTGCTGAATCCCCCACTATCAATATCCTGGGGGTTACCATTGATGAGAAACTGAACTGGACTAGCCATATAAATACTGTGGCTACAAGAGCAGGTCAGAGGCTAGGAATCCTGCACCGAGTAACTCAGCTCCTGATTCCTCAAAGCCTGTCCACCATCTACAAAGCACAAGACAGGAGTGTGATGGAATACCTTCTGCTTGTCTGCATGAGTGCAGCTCCAACAACACTCAAGAAGCTTGATGCCATCCAGGTCAAAGCAGCCTGCTTGATTGACACCCCATCCACAAACATTTACTCCCTCTGCCACTGACGCACAGTGGCAGCAGTGTGTACCATCTACAAGATGCACTGCAGGAACTCACCAAGGATCCTTAGACAGCTCCTTCCAAACTCACAACCACCACCATCAAGAAGGACAAGGGCAGCAGACACATGGGAACACCACCACCTGGAAGTTCCCATTCAAGCTACTCGTCATCCTGACTTGGAAATATATCACCGTTCCTTCATTGTGGCCAGGTCAAAATCTTGGAACTCACTCCCTAACAGCACTATGGGCGTACCTACACCACACAGACTGCAGCAGTTCAAGAAGGCAGCTCATTACCACCTTCTCAGGGGCAATAAGGGATGGGCAATAAATGTTGGCCTAGCCAGTGATGCCCACATCCAATGAATGAATAAAAGAAAGACTGTTTCTTCATTCAAGTCATAAATATAGATGGCAAACATTTGAGGCTCCAGTACCCTGTGGCACTCCACCAGTTAATATTTGCGAACCTGAAAATGCCACATTTATCCCAACTGTTTCCAGGTAGCTGGCCAATCTTCTATCCATGTCAATATATCATTCCCAACACCATGAGCTCTTATATTTTGCTGTTAGCTTTCATATGGAACTTATTGAATGCCTTTTGGAAATCCTAATACACCACATTTACTGGTTCCTCTTAATTCACCCTGCTTGTTACATCCTCAAATAAATCTAATAAATGTGTCATACACAATCTCCCTTTCACAAAACCATGTTGATTCAGCCTGATTTCATTATGGTTTTCTAAATGTCCTTCTATTACCTCCTTAATAATGAATTCTAGCATTTTCCCAATTACTTTTGCTAGACTAACTAACCTATTGTTTCCTGTTTCTCTCTCCCTCATTTCTTGAGTAATGGTGTTACATTTGCAGTTTTCCAATCTGCTGGGTCCTTTTCAGAATCTCAGGAATTTTGAAAGATTACAACTAATGCATCCACTAGCTCTGCA
Organism: Carcharodon carcharias; assembly: GCF_017639515.1. NCBI lineage: Eukaryota > Metazoa > Chordata > Chondrichthyes > Lamniformes > Lamnidae > Carcharodon > Carcharodon carcharias. The sequence continues at coordinate 161,697,629 of NC_054468.1, forward strand.
ACCACTTCCTTTAAGACTCTAAGATGTAGGCTGTCAGATCCAGGGAACTTGTCAGCCTTTAATCCCATTACTTTTCTCCAGTTAAAGTGATTGTTGAAGTTCCTCCCTCCCTTGTGCCTTTTGGTTTTCAACTATTCTTGGGATGCCTTTTGTGTCTTCTACTGTGAAGACAGATAAAAAATGCGTGTTCAAAGTCTGCTTTTTTCTTGTTTCCCATTATTAATTTCGCAGACTCACCTTCTAAGGGAACAACACTCACTTTAGCTACGCTTTTCCTTTTTACGTACTTGTAGAAGCTTTTACTGTCTGTTTTTATATTTCTTGCTAGTTATCTCTTATACTCCAAGGTCTCGCTTTCTTTTTAGTCCTCTTTTGCAGATTTTAAAATTTTCCTAACCTCTGTTCTTGCACTAATCATTGCTTCATAGTACATTTTACTTTCAATTTGATACGATCCTTAAATTCCCGAGCTAGCTACAGATGGTGAATCCTTCTCGTAGAGTTTTGCTTTCTCAATAGAATGTATACTTTGGTATGATCCCTGTAGGAGTACCATAAACTAAAATAACCAAAGTTATTGAATGACCACCAAATGAACAAAATTCCACCTGTTGTAGCTTTTACTTTAACACAACTCAGAACCAACACAAATTATACATGATTAACCAGCAAATGATACTTCAAATAAAAAGATAAATTTCACTTGAAATAGTCAATACAACACAGATACATCTTATACAACCACAAGCATTTGCATCACTCCCCAAAATGTGGTACTAGGTAGCTACACAGTTCCACAATATACTTTTCTTTATTCATACATTTCAGGTCAGGAGTCTATCCGACAGTTTCACTTTCATCAGCAAGGCACACTTCTATGAACTCTCGATTCCTTGGGTCACGGCATCCCTGATGGTGTAGCTTTCCAGAGTGCCTTTTCAACCGACCAATCAATAATATCCCAGTTCATGGTTTGGCTATTTCTGGGAAAAGACCCAGTTCTTTTTAGCATTGCCAAGCTATTCACAAAGCTTTCCAAGTTTTAGACCTTTTTAGTCAGCTCACACAGTACCTCCAAGAGCTCCTGTCTCCTTTTCTGCCAAACAGAAAAAGTGACCTTTTCCTGACAGCTTCTTCACCTCACTAGAATTCTCTGTGTTCCTATTTCTGTCTGCTTCCTTTTTGTGTCTGCATCTTTCTGATTGTCTTCACCCTCCAGCTCTTCTGCTTGTAGCTCACCTTTGTGTCTACAGTTCTCTTCTATGTCTACCAGCCAAATGGCTTCTTTCTTAACTTCCTTCCTGCAGGTACTGCTTCCAAGTTAAGGTTGTCAGGGCACATGGACCAATATTTCTTATTATCCAAGAAAATTACAATTGATCCCTTTACAATTGATGCAAACTCTTAAAAGTTCTTTTCAAACAATCTTAAAAATAATCACAGACCTTGTACAAAAATTGCAAATTTTCCTTACTATGCTGTTTGAGTAAAATTCATCATGCTTTGTTGAGAATTATGAAATATCTCCTTAAGTGTCTGCCACTGCTTCTCTACCGTTTTACCTTTGATTCTATTTTCACATTCCACTTTAGCCAAATCTGTCTTCATACATTTGTAGTTGCCTTTGTTTAAGTTTAAATCCAAGTTTCTCACCCTCAAACTGCATGTTTATCATGCATGTCTATCATGTTACAATCATTCTTACCCAGAAGATCCTTTGCTATCATTAATTAATCCTATCTTATTGTAAATTACCAGGCCTAAACTAGCCCATTCCCTGGTTGATTCCAGAATATATTGTTCTAAGGAGCTGCCCCAAATACCTTCTACGAACACAACCTCCTTGCTGCCTTTGCAAATTTGATTTTTGCAGTCTATACGAAGATTTAAACCACCCATGATTATTATAGTACCTATTTCACAATCCCCCATCACTTCTAGTTTTATAATCTCTCTTACACTGTAGCTGCTGTCAGGGGCCCTCTCAACACTCCCACCAATGTTTTGCTTTCCATTGCTATTTCCTATTTCCACACAAACTGATCCTGCATTTTGATCCTCCAAAGCAAAACTATCTCTCACTATTGTACTGATCTCATACTTTATTAACAGGACTAACCCACCTTTTTTTTCTTTCTTTCTGTTCTTCCAAAATGTCAAATGCCCTTGAATATTCAGGTGCCAGCCATGATCACTTTGCAACCATGTCTCCATAATAGCTACCATATTATACTCATTTATTTTTATTTGTGCTATTAATTCATCTATCTTGTTAAGAGAGCTGTATACATTCAAATAAAAGGCCTTTAATTCTCTTTTCCCATTTTTCCCTACTCTGACCTTATTTGCTGGAGCACTCTTACTTCACCCTGTACCTCCCCGTCACACTCTGCTTATTATTACCTGCATTGCTCCCTGTACCATTGGTTATCCTTTCTCTTTAACTTTCCAAATCTCCCCTTACGTGATCCCTCCCCCTCCACCACCCCCACCCCCCAACATCGATTTAGTTTAAAGCCCTTTCTACAGACCTAGTTATACAATTCACCAGTACTCTGGTCCCAGCATGGTTCAGATGAAGGTTGTACCAGTGGTACAGTTCCCTCTTTTCCCAGCTACCAGTGTTCCATGAATCAAAACCCATTTCTCCCACACAAATCTCTAAGCCATGCATTCAACTCTCTGATCTTATTCGCCAATGCTTATACCAATTTGCTCTTGGCTCAGGTGGTAATCCAGAGATTAATACCTTTGTCATTCTGCTTTAAATTGTGTTCCTAGATGCTCATACTTACTCAACAGAACCTCTTTCTTAGCCTTATCTATGTTGGTGGTACACATTACAACTGGATCCTTCCCCTCCTACTCTAAGTTCCTCTCCAGCCCTGAGGAGATGTCCTGAACCCTGACAGGCAGGCAACACAGCCTTCCAGACTCATGGCTTTGGCTGCAGAGAACAGTATCTATCTCCCTAACAATATTGTCCCCTACTACAGCTACACTCCTTTTTGCTCCCCTACTTGAATGGTCCCCGCAACACTGAGGCTGAGGTCCCTCCATTGCTATCTTCTGGATGCCCATACATGCCTCCCTTACAGTCATACCCTGCTGTTTCTGACCACAGGACAAATCTGAAGTACCTGGCCTAAAGGGTCTAATTGCCTCCTGGAACAAAGCTTCCAGGTAACTTACCCCCTCTCTGGTGCAACATAGTGTCCCAAATTTTATCTTCAGCTCATCAACTCTGAGCTGAGGTTCCTCGAGCTGCAGACACTTGTCACAGATATGGTTGTCGTGGATCACAAAGGTTTTTTACCAAACCCCACATGCTACAGCTGCAACACATCACCTGTCAAATTTAAGTAATTAGGTTTCAAATTTTGAATATCATTCAAATATCTGTAATTATATTATGGAGTTTAACTGGTCACACCATAAATTTAATATAATACTTATATCACCCCAAGATCAGTTTAAACTACTGCCCCAGTTTAAAGGGGGAAAGAAAACTTAAAACTCACCAATCACCTACCTGCACACCTAATTAATGCCTCCAGAACTCAGCTCTCATGCCTCGCTACCTCCAGCTCCCTCTCTTGGGCCCTCACTGTCTTCGGCTCCCTCTCTTGGGCCTCTCCTTTTTTGTAAAAGACCAAATAGCGCCTCCTCTCTCACTGCACCAAATTCGCTCACTTATCAATTTCTCAGGTTCAAGCATTGGTCTTGCTGCAATCAGTCGTCAGCTGCCATCTTTGTGTTCCTTATCTCCTGGGATGAGGGTATTGACCTATGGGGAGACAATGAGTATACTAGGCCTATTTTCCCTGGAGTTTAGAAGAATGAGAGGTGATTAAAATATTTCTTAAGGGGCTTGTACGTGCTAAGGAAATTTTTCCCCTCACTGGGGAATCTAGGATATTCTAACCTCAGAATGCAGGGTTAGCCACTCAAAACTGAAATGAGGAGAAATTTCTTCACTCATAGGGTTGTGAATCTTTGGAATTCTCTACCCCAGAGAGCTGTGAATGCTCAGTTTTAGACTACATTCAAGACACAGGTTGATAGATTTTTGGGTACTAAGCAAAATGAGATGTATGGTAATAGTGCAGAAAGTTGGTGTAGAGGTAAGAGATCAGCCATGATCTTTTGAATGACAGAACAGGCTCAAAGGGCAAAATGGTCTATTCCGGTTTCTATTTCTTATATTCTTAAGTTCTTATGTAGTCCATGCACTGAATCATCAAAAATCTGGGGTGCATCAGTTATAGATTATTTCTTGAGACCTACACCTAAGAAAGAGAGGAGTTAGTCAGCTTGGTTGACAGGTCTACAAGTGAATCTATGTCTAATTCAGGATGGCTTATGACTTGGAAGACAACTTGGAGGTGATATTGTTACCAGTAATAGGGTCAAATAGGATGCAGATTTTGCAAAAGGTCAGGTTCAGCCTGGGATAGTTGCCAGGGAAGGGGATAGAATCAGTGGTAAAGGAACAGAGATTGCAGCAGGGACCAGAGACAATGCCATCAGTCCTCCTAGTATTGAACTGCAGGAAAATTTGGCTGACCCTGCACATTGTCAGGCAAGCAGTTTTACAACACTGAGGCAATGGCGTGGTTGAGAGAAATGGTGGTAAGCCAGAGCTGGGTATCGTCAGCATGTATGTGAATCTTGACATTGTATTTTCAGATGGTACTGCCAAAAAGAAGCATAGAGATATGAAATAGGAGGGGTGGGGGGTTAGGGTGTCAAAGCTAGACCCTTGGGGAATTCCACAGACTGCCCTGCAGGAGTGGAAAGTGAAGCTATTGCAGTGTGGTTGAGATTGGATAGGTCAGGGTTGAACCAGGCAATGACAGTCCCACTCACATGGACAACAGAGGAGGAAATGAAGAAGTATAGTGTGGGTAACTATGTAAGACTACAGAGAGACTGAGGTGGTTGAGGAGGGATAGTGCACCACAGTCAGAGGGGATATCATTTGTGACATTGATTAGGTATTGTAGCACGGGTGGATTGTAAAGATTCGCAAGAACATAACACCATAAGAAATAGGAGAAGGAGTAGGCCATTCAGCCCTTTGAGCCTGCTCTGCCATTCAATGAGAACGTGGCTGGTCTTCTTCATCACTATTTTCCTGCACTATCCCCATATCCTTTGATATTTTTGATATGTAGAAACCTATCGATCTCAGTCCTGAACATACTCAACGACTCAGCCTCCACAGCCCTCTGGGGCAGAGAATTCCAAAGAGTCACCATGCTTTGAGTGAAGAAACTCCTCCTCATCTCAGTCCTAAATGGCCTGCCCCTTATTTTGAAACTGTGTGCCCTGTGTTAAAAATGGAGTTGCAGGAAAGATGGACACAGAATTGGGAAGTGCCAACACATTCAAGGTGTTTGGAAAGGAAAGGGAGATTGAAGACGGGGTGGTAGTTTAATGGGCAGAAGAGTAAAAGGTGGATTTTTTGAGGAGAGGTTGATGAAGCAGAATTTTAAAGGGAGCAGGGCCATATCTATGAAGAGGGAATTATTTACAATATAAGTTAGCATGGGGGCCAAGAAGTGAAGTTGGGTGGTCAGCAATTCCGTGGGAATAGGGTTGAGAAAACAGAATTGTTCCAACATGAGGAGAACAATAGGAAAGCACATGGTGATTTGCTGGGTGTTGTATTTAATTACTCAGCCTCCAAAGAGAAGATATCTTTGCTAATTCAAGATCCAAACTCCCTGTTTCTTGCAGATGTTTTGTACTTCATAAAAGAATAGCTTCCATTTAAAACTTGTTGCTTTTGCTTTTAAAGTATATTAAACAAAAGGTAAAAATTCTTGTTTTTGTCACATACGTAATTAAGAAAAAAATTGCACATTCAAGCATGAAATGTGAAAGTTTTAACTGCTGTTTATTGTATCATAAATTATGGACATTTATTTTAAAAAAAGCTTTAAAGATCAATATTACCTTCAAAACAAGAGTGGTATCTTCTAATCCAATGGAGTTAAGGAGAACCTGTTATTTAAAAACAGAAAAGGTTACAACGGGTAATTTCAGCACTAAATGATAACACATTCTCAAGGACTAAACTTGTTAATCCACAAAATTGGGTGAGGGTTTGGGACATAATATTATCCAATGTCCGTTCGACGCTTGCAAGCAGCATCTATGTGTGTGTATGTGTGTGTGTGTGTGTGTGTGTGCGCGCACACATGCGTGAGCATGTGTGTGTGTACCACTGAGTGCCTGCATGCCTCAGCAGTGTGCGAAGCTTCAATAGTTAAAGCTAGTATCCACCATGTTATGCCAGACTGCACTCCTTGGGAGAGATAGAAATATGGCACTACATAGTAAAGCATGGATTCCAAAGCTTTTAGAAGATGCACTGGAAGCCTTGTGGAGGGGGCACAAAGGAGGAACAATGTCCTGTATCTGTAGTGGGGCAAGAGAAAGTGGGATCAGCCAGGTGGGAGTGGCTGTGAAGGTCAATGCCAGGAGTCAAGCCCCAAGGACCTGGATGCTGTGCTGCAAGTGGTCCAAGGTTAGTGAATGTACCTGTGAATGCCACGTGTACCCTACGAATTGCACCACTAGCCTCAAACTACTCAATTCAAACAGCCCTGTTGCTCACCATCAGTCGGTACTCATACCTGACACTCATATACTTCAGCACACTCTCACACCCACATCTCACAAGTTGCACACACCTGTCGGCTATTCAGTCATGACAGCCACATCAGCTAAACTAACTGCATAAAACTCAGTGACACTTTTCACTCTCTTTTGCAGGACAAGGTGACACATAACTGGAAGCATCAGAAGCTGATCTGTGGGGAAGAGGCACACCTCCGTATTCTGACAACTCTGGAAGTGACATTGCTGCCCATTATTGGAATGGCTATTGCTGAGGCCGTGGCCTGCAGAGACATTGACACCATCAGAAATGGTGATATCAGCATGCCTAATGTTTCTCCACATCAGATACTATCTTCTGATTTACAAGCTGCAGACTGTGTAAGCATGGACCTCTTATGTTCCCCCACTCTCTACACCACAACCTTGTCTTTGTACCTTTCTCCTTTCAGATCCCAAGAAGTGCAATGCAGGAACAGCCAGAAAAGAATGATGATAATAAACAACATCATTGCTTGATTTCAGACTCGCAGCCACCAGCTCAGAAATTGGCACTGCAACTTATTTAGAGGGAAGCATAAAAGTGGCATCTGCAGATGGTGAGGCACCAGGCATAAGTGGTCTGCCCTGATAGCAGGGGACAAGGGTAGCGCAGGCCCCAGTATGCCAGAGGGAAAGGTCACACAGGAAAGCTGCTACAGAGGACTTTGATGAGGATTCTAATGGTACAGCATGCTGAAGGGATGTTATTGGCTTTTTTTTTATTCATTCGTGGGATGTGGGCATCACCAGCTAGGCCACGCACAATAAACTGTTTGATGCATTGGAAAAGCTGCCAGAAAGCCTGTGGTCAATATGAAGGAACATAGTCCAGCACTAACTTATACAGGGCTTTGCACAAAGCTGGAGACCATCCTTTACAGCTGTGCAATTACACCTTCTTAACTTTCCTAACCCTGCCGCTACATCTTGGTACTCCCCCGACATCCCCAGCGGAGCTGGAGGCAGCCTGCTGAATGCTACACCCTGCCTGTGATGACCTTGACGGGTGTCCTCTGGAGGGCCAAGACCTGAAGGGCCTTGGCCTGCCTTCGGGGACCTGCTGTGTGGCTGTGGCACCCTCCTTGAGCTGTGGAGCTGGAGCTGCTGGGGTCACAGGTAGAGGGGATTGGGATGGGCCCACACTCCCAGAATCACCAGGGAGCATGGCTCCTGAGTGTGCATTAGCTGATCCTGCTCCCAAGGCCCCTGGCTGATTACTTGAGGGGAAGGGGTAGCTGGAGTGATATCAAGCTGTTCCGCACCCCTCTTTTGTTAGCACTGTTGGAGGTCAACTATGGCAACAGTGATGGAGTTAAGCACACTCAGCAGTGCAGGAGCGACGTCCTGGACCGAGGTCTCCATGGCAGCCATCATCCTACCGGTGTTGACCTTGGTGCATTTCAAAGCCAGTACTATCACCTCAGCATGAAGGCGGACGGATTCCTCCATCATGCCTTGCAATCTGAGGAGTGCAGTGGACATCCCTTCCTGATTTTCCCGAGTTTGCCTTTGCAGCTCCAGCTACTGTGACATGACTGAGTCCAGGGGCTCGTCATCTGACTCGGACTCAGCAACCAGCCTCCAGCAGTCCTCCGAGTGCTGGGGACCTGGGAAGTCCCTGCCGCCATCTGCTGTGGATCAGAAAGTGTGATGTGCTCATCAGATTGTGATCACGAGGCTACTCTAAAGCTTGGTCCCACCGAGGTATGTGTCTCTGCACTGGTGGAAGGTGCACTGGGTGAGCACTGTGATGGAACTTCAATGAAGGTGCTCTCAGGTTCCTCTCCAGAGGTTTCTTCGGGACTTGATTGGAGGCCCTGGGTCATCGATTCTGTCGGCTGTTTCCCAGGTGTGCCTGCGAAAGCAAGGGGAGATAATCAGTGTATGGCACGGGGCTGCGGAACAGGACACATCACTCACAGCATGGTTGTCTGATGGATGTTGCACTGCTGGACTCTTACTTGGTAGAGCACTGCCAACCTCACTGTCAGCACAGGACCGGTCCAGATCCTCGTCAGCCAGCTGGACTTTGATTTCTGGCATCCCTCCACCGGTCTGCAACCTCTCTCTCTTGTGTGTCTGCTTTTCCTGAATGAATAGAGATGGAGAGAGTGTAAGCAGGATGCCTGCCAGGCTAGATGATAAGTATGCCTGGCCTGTGTGGGTGGTGAGTGGTCCCATGGATGGGATGAAGACAATGAAGGTACGTGTGAGGGAGTGAATGGTGACGTCCCTTCAGCCTGCAGTGAGTGAGATCCCTGTGGATGTGCGATTGGTTTGTGAGTGTCTGAGTTGAGAGTGATGAGAAAAGTGATCTACCCTGGTGGAACAGAAGAGATGATTCATTCTTTTTTGGCTCTGAGTGGCTGTCCTCCTCTGCAGGGTGTTGGTGCTGACCACCGCTGCCGCTGCCTCCCATGCTGGATTAGTGATGTTGCTGCCCCTTCTGCGGCCAGAGCTGGGGTACAGGACCTCCACCACTTCCAAAAGGCGCTCGAGGTACGTGTCATTAAACCTGGGGGTTGCAGTCTTTTTGCCTTTCAGGGCCAGGCCTTCTTTGCAGCAGTCCTGGGCTGGAAGGACTGAGAGGTGTTCATGCGGCTGCACTTTAAATATGGTGCCTGGCATGATGAAGCAGCAAGGTGATGGCGTGGCGGATAAATCAGACCCCATCCGCCATTGAAACGGCGTGTTTCCTGGGAATGCATTATTAATGAAGCAGGATTAGGACAATACAGCATGAATAGCATCCTTTTTCCCACCTACTACCGCACTTCATGCAAATCTGGGATGATTCTGCCCTATGTTCCTATGCAGACTAATCATGAGGACAGTGGCATCCTAAACACACAATCCTCACAATGAATGGGTAAACAACATCATGAATATTATTCTCCTGCTGTGCCTGCCCACATTGAACTTCTTTGCTCCATTTCCCCCAGTGAGTAGACAAACTGGGACCATGAACATTGGAAACCTCAGAACTTTCTTACCCGACCTTTGTCCATTGTCTCCAACTGCTCTCCAGCTGAAGAGTTTTTTTGGCTTCTCTCCTACTAAACCTTCCAACACCCTCTTCTCACACTGTCAGGGGCTGAATTTTCCACAGGCATTGGGAACGTGGCATGGGACCATCTGCAACCTGAGGCCTTGACAGCAGGCCAGCAACGCGAATTTATAGGAGGCGACATACTAATTGGTCCCTCTGTGTTTGCCATCCAATTAAGGATGGTGGACGGAACAGAGACATAGGATGACCTGCAGGAGTGCTGTCTGGCAATCCCAGTGGATGAGATAGTTGCTTCTGAAGAAGAGGGCATCCTGGGAGGGCTTCAAAATAGAAGTGCTCATGAAGGGTTTAGAAAAACAAGGCTCTGAACTGTGCTCTGAACTTAGGGGAAACTCTTCATAACAATTCCTGCGCCCACAATTAAACCTCCTTGAACCTTGTAGTTCCCTCAAACTGGCACTTCATTCAGCCTCCGATGGCACACCCACCTCTCACTGAGAGGCTATCTCCACAATGTTGCCTAGTTCTCAACACAGTGGAAAGTCTGTGCAATACCAGGAAACCTCTGTTAATGTCAGAAAATGGCCCTTGACTGAGGTGTTAATACATTGACTGTAATCATCCTCCTTGCTTTGAGTGACTGCTATTGATTGCCTGCCACCTCTGTGGGGAAACTCATCCGAAGGAGGGACCAGGCCGTGGGCCAACCTTACCCCACCATCCGCACCCCCAAGCCCCTGCCCAAGGATTAACATCAATCTTGCTTACCTTCTAATTTGTTATTCATTCAGGGAAGTGCCACACCTCCCCAAACTGAGATCTTAAGCACTAATCTACTGCAATGAAGATTTCATTAAAATGTGTATTCTTTAAAGGGGTGTAAAGGATCCATACATTCACAGATTTTGATATTCCCAAAGTAATCAAATTAACACAACTGGAAAAATATATGCCATCCGCAAATTTATTGGAAATGGTAAACACTGTACTGAAACAAATGTTCCTAAAGTACCTGCTTAGTAGCAGCTGTATCTAGTCCTCGCTCAATGCAAACATCTTTCACAATGATACCTTCATCATCTATAAAAATGTAAACATAGATGTTGATTTAGAACAACTCCATTCATAATTCAACCAAACATATATGAATCTTTTGAACATGACCTACCTTTTTTTAAAATGTATCAATCCAAACTCATCACACATGAAAGCAAATACCGGTAGGATTTTTGTGCCCAAGATTTTGGTGGGTTTGGTGATGGGGGATCACTTAATTGGGTGCAAGGATGGTGGGTGGGGACTCTGTAACCTTCCCACCTCCACTTCTTAAGGGCCTCATCCCACCCTGCCTGTATTAATCCAGTAGCTGGTGGGGGGGCTCACCATGCAGGAAGCACAACAAGCAAATCCTAACATGTTTACTTGTGGGGTCCCAGTGGGGGGGGGGGGGGGGGGGGGGGGGGGGGGTGGGGGGCGGGCGGGCGGTGGTGTGCAGTGTGAGTCACTTGTTCAAAAGCTGTCAGTGATTGAGGGACCCAGAATCGGTAAGGTGAGGGGGGCTGTTAGGTGCTGAGAGCCATCCCCTTGCCCTTGCCCTTGTTGCCTGCCCTTCTCTCACCCTTCCGAAAGTAATCAAATTAACACAACTGGAAAGATATATACCATCTGCGAATTTATTGGAAATAGTAAACACTGTACTGAAACAAATGTTCCTAAAGTACCTGCTTAGTAGCAGCTGTATCTAGTCCTCGCTCAATGCAGACATCTTTCACAATGATAACTTCACCCCTCTCCCACCATCACTCACTTGTGCCTATATCCCTCCTTGATCTGAGACCTCGGGTGGGTGCAATACTAGATACAGTCACCATCTCTCCAGTGTCGCTGCTGAGTACAGAAGACCCAACTCCCATTCCACCAAACCCCCCCAACACTAACAATCAGGCCCCGGCTCCCCAACTGACCAACACCACTGACCACCTGACCATGACCCCCAACCCCACCAACCAACCGAACCGCCCCCCCCAATCATTCGACCAACACCCCTCACCTGCCAATCCTATCCACTTACCTAACAAACTTAGCTTATTCCTGACTTCTAAAAATGGCTGAACTTTTAAACTTACCTGCTTTATGGCAGCTAGTGCCTTAAAAACGGGCTCATATCTTACTTACTCAGACTTAAACCCATGCAATTATAAGTTTTATCACAGGAGTTAAATAATATAGAAGGCAAAAGATAATTAGAGTTGAAGACTTGGCTAATGAAGATTATGTGGGTATATAATAGAAGCACTTAAAATTTTGAAAGGATAGGGCAGGGTAGTTGAAGAGTCCAGAACATGGAGCCAAGTATACAAAATTAAATGTATTAGATTTAGAACAAAAGGCAGAAGAAACTTCTTCTCGCATTTCTTTAAATAACTTGAAACAAGTGAGCAGAAGCTATGAGAAACTAAAGAAGAATATTATGGCAGTTTAGACAAATAAACCATACTCATGTACCCTGAGAAGGTGGATATAATGCATAGACTGCATTCAGCTCTGGGTGAAACTATCAAATCAAAGCCAGGCTTTTGAGAAGAGGGTAAAACCTCCAATAAACAAATTACTGCAGACATTAAAAAATACTATTCACTTCATTTAACTTGTAACCTGTTCAGCTCCAGATGACAGACAACAAAAATTATAGGGAAGAAAAAAATCTGAATTTGCTCTTAGGAGCAGATGTATTTCTTTACCCAATGTTCAACTGAGTCAACTATTTAATATTTCATTTGAGGTTGTTTTAAACAACATAGTGAAAGAATTCAGTGCTATATAAATACAAGTTGTTGTTGTTGAATAGACTGAAACTGTACAATTACAAAGTAACCTTATCATGCTGTAAATACAGGAAATCCATAGTTACACAATCTTTACCCTGAATAAATAGCAACTCTGTACAGTTACACACAAGGAGCCCTTACCTGCTGAATAACCTGAAATCTTATAAAGTAAATGAGGAAATATAACCTGTTGAATAACCAATTACTCTATACAGTTAGTTACCCTTGTGACTAAACAGAGCTGCGTACAGTTAGTGAGTAAATAATGTGGGCAAGTCCAAAGGTAGAGGCCATAAATGTTAGATAGTCACTAATAAATCCAATGAAGACTTCAGGAGAAATTTCTTTACCTAGGGTGTATTTAGAATGTGAAACTTGCTTCCACATGGAGTAGAAGTTAACGCCAGCAGGATTTTACAGTCCCGCCAAAGTCAATGGACTTTTGAACAGCTCACTGCATTTTACAGCCCTGCCCCTGCCACGATGGGGCAGTAAAATTCCATTCATGGAGTCATTGCGTTAAATAGCATAGATGCATTTAGGGGCAGCTAGGTAAGTACATGAGGGAGAATTGAATAGCACAATATGCAGATATGGTGAGATGAAGCAGCTTAAGAGGAAACTCATAAAGAGCACCAACACTGGCACAGAAGAGTTCGTCCAAATGGCCTGTTTCTGTGGGAAGAATTTTCCCCGTCGGGGGGGAGGTTCAAGAGCGGGCACACCTCCAATTGGCACCCCCAATAGGGGGTGCACCGCCATTTTATGTGGGCAGGCCAATTAAGGCCTGCCCAGCGTGACGTCCACCAGGTAGCGCTGTGCGCTCCCTGTGCAGGTGGGGGGATTCCCTAAGCTGAGAATGCGCCCTTTCATGCATGCACGAGAAAGAGCGCATTCATCTCCCTGAGGCTAAAGTGCTACCTCCTGGAGATCGGTGCCAAATTCAAAAATGTGAAATATAGACAAATAAAATTTCCCTGACATATCCCCTCATCTGACACTGTCACATGAGTTAGGACATGCCCATCACTTTTAATTAAACTTTTATTAAATTTTTAAAAACCCTCATGAAACCTCATCCCACCTGTGGATGAGGTTTCATGCTTTTTCTGAAGCCCCCCAGGGCTCCCGACCTGCACCACCAACCTTAAGGTTGAACAATCAGATCCTTTAACTACTTCAATTAGTTTTTTAAATGGCCTCAATTGGCCGTTGACAGGTCAGTGGGTGCACAGCTGATTCAGCTGCGTCCCCGCCGACCTGAAAATGTAAATGAGGCGGGGTGACGTGGGGAGTTCCGCCCGACATCCCGCATCATTTTATGTGTCAGTGAGTGGGCCCCCGCTCGCCAACTTCAATATCCTGCCCTGTGTTTCTGTACTTCAAATTCTTTGTAATGCTTTGTGAGATGGTTGAATTAAGTCTTAGAACCTGTGCCCATTACCCTCTTCATAGTCCAATATTAAGATGCTCTGTTAGTGGAACAAAACCTTGGTATCAAGTACAGACGCTAAACCAGGTGCATAGATTGCCATGACTATTTGGCATTGAAGAAACTGGCCAAATCTTGGGACTCTGCATTGGCAATTAGCATATCAATCCATGCAGGATTTTAATTATCTTATCAGCTTCTCCCCTGTGGTGCAGCTCACCCATAAATCAGCAGTCAGCTTTAGCTCAATGGCAGCTCTCATATCTCTGCGCTTGAAGATTGTGGGTTCAAACTACTCTTCTAGAGTCTTGAGCATTTCAGAGTAGTGCACTGGGAATGATGCAGTATTAAAGATACTATCCTTCAAATGATGTACTAATTCCAAGTCCCATCTGCCTTCTTAGATGGATTATAAATATCCCATAACACTATACAAGGAAAAGCAGTGCTGTCCTGACCAATGTTCACCTTTCAACTAACATCACCAGTGCTATTAGAGACTTTGAACTTACTGTGTATAAATTGGTTGAATGTTTTGCCTACAAAGCAATACTTCAAAATAATTAATTTTCTTGAAAAATGTAGTTTATTCTGTATTTTCACTGCATTATTCTTGCTGTTTTGGAAGGGATCGTTTTCACATTGCAGGGCCTCCAGTTCCTTTCTCTACAACAGTCTGCTGCAGAGGCATTACAGTTTAGATGAGAAAAATGACTTCATATGGGAACAAGAAAGGCAGACTGATTATACCTCAGATGTCCAAAATGCACTTGAATGGAATTAATAGGGTAGGTAGAGAGAATTTTCTTCCAGTGCTGGGGAATACAGAGAAGGAAACACAACCAGAAAATCATCGCCAAGCCATGCAGCAAGAATTAGGAAACACTTCTTTATACAAAGGGTGGTATAATTATGGAACTCTCTCATGCGAAAAGCATTAGGTATTAGGTTAATTAATAATTTTACATCTGAGGTTCATAGATTTTTGCTAGCCAAGGGTGTTTAGGGATATGCTGCTAAAAATTGGTTTGTCCAATTGATCAAAGGAAGAGATCACATTTCGCAACTTGCTTGCAGTGGTTTTTCACTGTTGGCTATCTCTGCATGCTGCATGCTACCTCTACCCAGCAAGCAGCCATGCAACATTGTGCTGATGGCTGTTTTTAAAGGCAGTCTGTCCCTATTAAAGGCAACCTGCACTGAATTACAGGAGGTTGATGCTGAACAATATTGCTGCAATTCTAAATGAAGGGGCGAATTTTACAGTCTACCAATGACTTCTTTGAAGGCGGAGAGGTTCATAAAATAAAATGGGTGGCATGCCCACCACCTTTCCGCCAACCTGTCTCCCATCTTACGGTGGGCAGTCAACACATCAGGTAGTCTTTCCACTCTTAGGCTGATTGAAGCCCTTAAGTGGCCAATTAATGGCCATTTAAGAGTCTCATTCTGCCACCACCTCAATTTTACATGCAGTTGGGGAAGGTGAAGACAAGATGAGCGACCCGCCTGCTTTCATGGCGCAGACTGTTGTCAGGCAGAAAGTGGGTGGGGTACCACCTTTGGGGGTCTCCTGTGCCTACCTGGAGCACCCCTCAAGATTGTACCCCCTTTATGCTTCCCCCTGGCCTCTAAGACCTGACCCTGAGCTCCCACACCCTCTCCACCTCACTGGAGTCTGCCAGGTAGGCCTGATCAAAATCCCTGACTTACCTGGTGTCCAGGATCCATCATTTCTTTATCTTCATAAACTGTCTGTAGTCCCAGCAGTGGCAACTATTCGATTCTGGCATTGCTGGGACTACAGAGCTGATTGGCCAGCAGATCTTTCGAGTGGCACTTCCTCCCAGATGGAGGTGGGGTGGGGAAGACCCACTTTGGTCCAATTAAGACTGTGCCACCCACCCCCCCCCCCCCTCACCAATGTATTATAGCTGCAGGGCAGCTTGGATTTTGATCGGTACAATGCTGATGAACTTTTCGGGATAATCCACCACCCCCGCCCCCACCCCAGAACATCCAGCCCATTAAAAATGGAACGGCAGGGTGAAGAGGGCTCCAGGATCATGCAGCACTGGGGGTATTGGTAGGAATTAGGTGGAGAGCAGGAGAGGTGCTGTGATTCTGCAGGTGGGTCAGCTGTCCCTTAAGGATCATCTTAAGAAGCATTGTTTCCTCTAGTTTCTCTTCACATTCGAATCCCCTACCATCACCCCAACATTCCCTCTCTCATTTCCTGCACTCAAACATCCCCAGTCGCATCTCCAGGAGAAGGAGTGAGGGAGTAACAGCACAGCACCAATGAAGAGGCCTCATCACTTGACCTGACACTCACAGTCACCAGCTCAGACATTGGCACTGGGTGAGCTTCAGTGGGCAGTATAGAGTTGGGCTCTTTACACGCTGACTTGAATCATACCAGGCCTGTAAGAACATAAGGGGAGATCTGGGGACACACTTGCATGGAAGCCCAACATCATGACATCGGTTCTGAATTTTATGAGTGATGTAAAAGACCTGCCCTATGACAACAGGATATCAATATAACTTGTTTGGAAGGTAATCGTAGTGATTTTACAATCAATTGAATGGAATTTTACCAGGTATTTTGTATTTTGCAAACAGTGCACGGAATCACAGGCCTTTAGATTCCGCTGTGTCATAGCAACAGGTCTGCCCTCCATCTTTCTCATCAATCATAAAATTTGGAAGCAACATCATAACATCAGGCTTCTGTGAAAGCATGTCCCCTCCCAAGCTCCCACCGTCTCTTTCATATCTGGTAAAATTCTGGCCTTAACATGGGACAGTAAGGACAGCTGAGTTATGGATGAGCTGAAGTTTACGATGGATAGGTGATGGGAGACCATCCAAGAAAGCTTTGGAATACTCTATCCCGAAGATGGCAAAGCTAGATGGACTGAAGTAGAAATGGAAAGTAGGTGGCCCATATAATGGAGAGAAGTGGAAGCTGAACTTGGCAAATAGGAAATGGTAGGGAGTTTGTAGTGGTGCCAAAGACATATTTTACTCTTCTGAATGGTTACCTAAAATAAATTACAGCATGTCCTAGACTGGATTTGGGCAAGCAGTCTTTCAAAACACAAGTTGCAGAGGGAACAGGATTCTCATTGTCAGTGGATTTCACAATCTCAACCACTTGACCAGTTTTGAGGAGATGATGTTGTTATTCCACATTCCTGCAAATCTGCCTGTTCCATTTCTTCATCCTCTTCCTTATCCTTGGGAGACTCTGCACATGGCATTTTGTGCACTGTCTAATTGATGCTTACTTTCAACAGGCAGAATGATGAAGGTGTTCTTTGCATTCAGATTATTGCCTGTTATTTAACTTGATGCATTTGAGGAAGTAGATGGACAAATATGACCTTTGCTTGGAAGCCCAGAAGCATATTACCATGGTGACCGCAAAGCTGCGTGTAAAGCTATCCCTGTTGACAATTTTGTCTGAAGTCATTCAGGAGGAAATGCCATTGTTTTATGACTTCTTGTAGTTATGAGACAACAAACAGTGTTGGGACTGGCTGAGTAAGTAATTGCTGGTCCAAAGGTAGTATATGATGTTTTTGACACGAGAGGTATAATCAACCTGCCTTTCTTGTTCCTGCATGGACTCATTATTCTCAGCCAAACTGTGTAAAGCTGTTGCAACTCTGCAACAAGGTTATTGTAGGAAAAGAAACTGAAGACCTTGCAATTTGAAAATTGTCTCTTCCAAAAAAATAAAATAACACTGTAACAAAAATACAGAATAACATGAATATTTAAGAAAAATATTGCATGCAACATTCAATTAAATATTTTGAAGTATTGCTTTATAGACAAATACATTTAGCCAATTTATACACAGTAAAGTCAAGAGGTGTAATTTAATGCTGGCCAAGGAAGTGGGGAAAGAAGCAGATGGGGCACATCCTAGAGTCTTCTACATGCTTCTAAACTACCTGCAGTTGACTGAGAAGCAGCTCAGGATGTCCAAGGAAGCAGTCCTTAGTCCTGTGTGCTCTCCTTCAGGATGAGCTATGACCCCTTGGATTGGGGGAGAACCCAATGCCAGAGGCATTAAAAGTAGCTTAGGCATCGAGCCTCTTGGCCAGTGGCTCCTTTCAGGGCTCCTCAGGGAACATGCATGGCATCTCATGGCATCAGAGAGCTCACCAATGCACTATGTAAAAAGTCTGGCATCTTTGTGTACTTCAGTATGGAACCAGAGGGCAAGGCTGCAAGATCAGTAGGTTCGGTGCCATCACGAGTGCCCCACATTGGCAACAAGTAATCAACTGCATGTGTGTGGCAATCCCTGGGACCAGCCAGCAACCTTCAGAAACAGAAAAGGGTTCTACTCAATAAATGTGCAATTGGTGTGCAGCCACAGGAGAAGTATCCTCAAATGTGTGTTTGGCTCTCATGGTGCTCTCTTGATGCATACATCCTTCACAACTCCCATATGCCACAATTCTTTGAGGCACCCGCAAAGCTATAGGGATGTGTCCTGGGCGACAGAGGCTATCCACTCAGGAGCTGGCTGATGACACCAATCAGAAAACCTCAACCCCCAGCCAAGTAGCACCACGATGCCTGCCATGGTTCAACAAGGGTTACAATAGAGCATTGGAGGTACCACTGCTGGATTGCTCCGACAGAGCACCACAATATGCACCTCAAAACATGCAAAGGATTACAATATTCTGTTGTGTCCTATGCAACCTCATGTAGCAGCGTGGGGCGAACTTTCCAGCCACAGACATAGAGGATCCACTCTCCTCATCTGATGAGGATGATGGGGGAGAATGCATTAGAGCAAGAAACCCTGATTTTTGGGACATTAGGATCAAATACCAGGGCTATGGCAAGATGCACAACAGACATGGGTCTCTCATTCTGAATAGCTTTCAGCAAGCATGAGGTCCTTACATCCACATGATCTCTGCAGCTCCAACTAACATCAAATGCCCAATGAGCACTGACAAGTCACTCCACCCAATCCGGCCAAAAACAACGCCATCAGTCCACTCTCGGGCATCATAAAAATGATGGAAGATGGCATCAACAATGCTTTCAAGAAGCACAGCATTAACCTAATCACTGATGCTCAGCTTGGGTTCCACCATTTGGCTCCTGACCTCATTACAGCCTTGGATCAAACATTGACAAAAGAGTGACTGCCTTCAAGTCAATGCAGCATTTGGCCAAGTGTAGCATCAAGGAGCTCTAGCAAAACTGAAGTCAGTGGGAATCAGGGGGGAAAACTCTCCACTGTCTGGATTGATACCTAGCAGAAAGGAAGAAGGCTGTGTTTGTTGGAGGTCAATCATCTCAGTCCCAGGACATCACTGCAGGAGTCCCTCAGGGCAGTGTCCTAGGCCCAGCCATCTTCAGCTGCTTCATCAATGACCTTCCCTTCATCATAAGGTCAGAAATTGGGATGTTTGCTGATGATTGAACAATGTTCAGTTCCAGTTGCATCTTCGCAGATACTGAAGCAGTCCATGTCCAAATGCAGCAAGATCTGGACAACATTCAGATAAGTGGCAAGCAACATTCACATCAAATAGGTATCAGACAATTACCATTCCGACAAAAGAGAATCTAACCATCTAAACATCTGAATCTAATGTTCAATGGCATCATCATCACCAAATTCCCCACTATCAACATCCTGGGGATTACCATTGGCCCAAAATTGAACTGGACCAGCTATGTAAATCCTGTGGCTTCAAGAACAGGTCAGAGGCTGGGAGTAGCTTACCTCCTGACTCCCCAAAACTCATCCATCATCTACAAGGCACAAGTCAGGAGTGTGATGGAATACTCTCCACTTATCTGAATGTTTGCCGCTCCAACAACACTCAAGAAGCTTGACACCATCCAGGACAAATCAGCCCGCTTGATTGGCAGCCCATCCACCACCCTAATCATTCACTCCCCCCACTATCGATGCACAATGCCAGTACGGTGTACCTACAAGATGCATTGCAGCAACTTGCCAAGGCTCCTTCGATAGCACCTTCCAAACCCACAACCTCTGCCACCTAGGATGAAGGCAGCAGACACCACCTTCCCCAAGTTTCCCTCGAAGCCACACAACATTCTGGCTTGGAACTATATCACTGTTCCTTCACTGTTGCTGGATCAAAATTTCTCTTACTTCCTTCCTAAAGCACTGTGGGCATACCTACACCTCATGGATGACAGTGGTTTAAAAAGGCAGCTCACCACCACCTTCCCAAGGGCAATCAGGGATGGGCAACAAATGTTGGCCCAGCCAGTGATGCTAAAATCACATGAAAAAATAAAACAAAATCCTTGCTATTCCAATCACTGAGTTTTCAATAGTCACCCTTCACCCATACGGGATTACTACTTCTCATGCAAGTGGTTGCCCTACTAACCAGGTCCCTCAACAAAAATATCATATGAATAAATTGATAAAAATATTTAATCACTCACTAACATATACTGCAACCTAACATTGTAACACCCTGTCAACTTTTGAGTGATTTACATTTATAGACATTACAATGTGGTGCAACACCAGCGTCTGCAGCTGAGGTGGAGACAGGCTGCTGAGTACGATTCCCCATTGCCTGAGATGATCTTGGTGGCTGTCCTGTTTTGTTGAAGCCTGGCATGCTGAGGGGCTCTCGCACTTGCACAGATGCATCCTCTTCGGCCTTGGCTACTAAAGGCATTGGGGTCACTAGCAGAGGGGCTGAGGAAGAGCTACTGGCTCTTGGAGCATGCTGAGAGGAAGCCCCCAAAGTGACTGGCTCCTCCCTCTTGGTGCACGATGGTACCTCACTTATGGCCTGAGGAAAAGGGCCACCTGGAGAGAGGTCCAAGTGCCTCCTGCCCCTCTTGCCTAATCACTGTTGCATAGAGCCCATGGCCAGATCAATGGCATGCAGGTCCAAGCGCATAGCCGGCAGCCACTAACTGGACTGCTGAACCTGCCACACCAGTCTCTCCATGAAAGAAGCCAAGTCCTCGTCCACCTGAGGCATGACAAGCCACATGCTCTGCATGGACTCCTCCATCATTCGTGCATGTCTGCACAATGCCTCTGGCAGCTCCGCCAGATGTTTCCCTGCCTGTTTCTGCAACTCCAGTAGGTTTTTTGTGGCCATGAAAAGAGGCCCATCATCACCCTGGGGCTAAATCTCCAGCAGTCCTGATTATTAGGGCTTAGGCTGTCATAGCCTCCAGAAGATCCTTTTATGTGTCTGTGATGTGCTCAACAGATCTTAAACCGTGACCACATACCCACTGTGGTGACTGTATCTGCGCTGGTGGAGGGTGCAGGAGAAAGATGTGACAGCACATCCTCTGAGGCTTCCACATTCTCGTGCTCAGAGGTGGACTGCAGGGTCATAGTGGAAGAGGGATGTCCTGTACCCACAGGCTGAAAGGAAGCCAGGGAGGCAAATAATTCGGGAAATGTGGGAGGCGATCGTCTAGAAGGCCACAACCAGGAGAACTGCCCCCGCAAAAAAAGCTCCAGAGTGACAAGAAATTAAACATTTTACACGACCAGTCAAGGTAAGATCCCATCTTGCAAACACTCACTTTTCCAGAACTGCTTTATCCAATTCAGGGTCACAGGGAGTCAAGGCCTATCATGATAGGCAATGGATGCTAGGCAGAGTACAGCCAGGAGGGGATGCCAGTCCATCACAACACACACACATGCTAAGGGGCAATTTAACCATAGCCAATCAACCTGACCAGCACATCTTTGGACAGTGGGAGAAAACTGGAGCACCTGGTGGAAACCCATGCAGGCACGGGGAGAACATATAAGCTCCACACAGATAGACATCAGAGGTCAGAATCAAACCCAGGTCCCTGGAGCTATGAGGCTGAGCTTTTCAACTATGTGAAGAATCATACATATACAACCACACTTGTCAATACACTCATTCATGACGATTACTCTTTCCCTTCTCAGGCATGATAGCAGATTACAGGTGCCTGCAGGACCTGACTGGGGGAGGTTCCCTTGTGGGCTTAGTGCCAGTGGTAATTGGGAGTGGAGTAGCAGAGACCATGGTCACAGACAGATCAGGGGACATCTCGCCTAGTAATGTGACCACTCCAGCCTCCGTACCAATCCACAACAATTCCTGAACCCTAATCCCCCAAACCAACCCTCATTCAGAGCACCATATGGTCTCATCAAACACATTCTCCGATAGTGGCCACACACACTGCACTCTAACCCTTCTACCTTTATTATTGCAGGTTCCCAGGTAAAGGTCCACCTCGCTCCCATACACACTCCTCCCCCCCTTGCAGGCTTCCAGCAGCAAGATCCATCATGTTCTGCCATAGACCCCCGCATGTGCCTGCAGCTGAACTCAAAAGGAGACAAAGCCACTTCACTCTCACAGAAGAAGTGGAGAAGGACAGCAAGGGAGATGATGCCATGTCAAATGCTACCACTGCTGTAGGCACCAACTCAGAAACTGGGATCACATAACTTGGAGGCAAGGGCAGAGCACAAATCCTCACAGTCACATGCACCAGGTGCTAGCAGGCATCAGCCACACCAAATGGAAGGTGCACTATGGGGGCAAGGTCACAAAATAGTTCTGCTGCTGAGAGGTCAGGTGTCAGTCTTGCAAGCTTCAGAGAAGGCTATTGGATTTCTAAAATTTATTCTTTCATGGAGTGTAGATGTGACTGGCAGGGCCAGCATTTGTTGCCCCTCCCTAATTTCCCTTTTTAGGCCACTTCAGAGGGCATTTAAGAGTCAACCACATTGCTGAGGGTCTGGAGTAACAGGTAGGCCAGACCAAGTCAGCATCACAGATTTCCTTCCCTAAAGCACATTAGTGAACCAGATGGGTTGTTATGGCAACTGATGATAGTTTCATGGTCACCATTACTGAGACTAGCATTAATTTCCAAAATTATTAATTAATTAAATTGAAATTCCACCAGCTGCCATGATGGGATTTGAACCTGTGCCCCCAGCTCGTTAGCCTGGATCTCTGGATTAATCATCCAGTGATATTACCACTCTCCTTTGACAAACTAAATACTTGGTGCAATGAACAGCCTGCCTGAAAGCCTAAGGGTCATGACTAGAGAGATGGAGGAGTTCCTTCATTGACACAGAGCCAGGAACCCATCCTGTCCATCATGGAGAGGCTGGCCAATTCCATCCAGTGACCTCGGAAGTCCAACATCATGCAGCATCTGATGACTGCCAGTGGATAGTTAGACGGTGAATGAAGCACCATAGTGGGCTCTAGTACTGAAAGGAAAGCTATATGGGTAAGCACCAGGGTGATAGTTCATTATTTGTAAGTGCTGTTGGTTGTGTCATGTTTCTATTGATGTAGGCAAAAAATGGTTACAGTAATTCGGTAGTAGCAGATTGAGTGTAGATTTTGGACTTACTGCTGGATCCTCAGTCATGGAAGGTGAGGCAGACGGCAACAGTGCAGCAAAGTCAGATAGTGAGGGGGTCTCTCCAAAACAATTTTCAATTAGATGGTGGCAAGCATCCTTCCCATATGCAGGCTGTCTATATGGAACCTTCTGGTGCACCATATTCTTCACCCTCCTCCTCAACCTCCTCCTCCACTTGTGGTCCCTGAGCTTGACCCTCTGGCACAATTCCTGGTGGTAATTGTTGTGTTTCCATGTCCACTTTACACAAACTCATCAACATCACACCTGGACTAACTCACTTACCCACCCACCTAATGCAGAGCTAGATAGATTATTGATTAACAAGGGGGTAAAAGGTTATTGAAAGTAGGCAGGAATGTGGGGTTGGGGTTTCTTTCAGATCAGCCATGATCTTATTGAAGGCTCGAGTGGGGCCTACTCCTGCTCCCAATTCATATGTTGGTATGTACTCACATAGCCACCCATTCACTTTCCCACTCACCCACTCACTAAAGGACTTGAGACCATTAAAAACATGCCTGAATATGCCAGCTAATGTTGTAAAAAAAAGGGGTGTGTCCTCTCTTCATCTGTCTGTTCCTTGCTCATTGACTATCCGTGGGGATGGCGCACTGACCCAACCCTCCTGAAGCCTGAAATCTTCGCGGGCAGCGGCAATGGCACAGCATCAATGCTGAAGGGAAGGTCTGGGCCACTGTAACTATACTAGAACCTGTAATTGTAGTGAGGCACCTTTGAGTGCCACATATGTAAAGAAACTTGACTGCATGTCCTCTAATGTCAACTTTGAATTGTTATATACTTTTATACATTTTCTATTTGGGGGGGGGCGGGGTGGGGAATGATGCTTAGATTGTTTTTATCAGTTTGAAATAATTTTCTGCTGCTGTTTCTAACAAACAAATACAGGACAAAAACAGAATTACCTGGAAAAACTCAGCAGGTCTGGCAGCATCGGCGGAGAAGAAAAGAGTTGACGTTTCGAGTCCTCATGACCCTTCGACAGAACGGTCATGAGGACTCGAAACGTCAACTCTTTTCTTCTCCGCCGATGCTGCCAGACCTGCTGAGTTTTTCCAGGTAATTCTGTTTTTGTTTTGGATTTCCAGCATCCGCAGTTTTTTTGTTTTTATTTTTAAACAAATACAGGATCTCTATGCCACGCGATGCATTTGACTAGGGAGCCAAACAGCCAGATGGTGATTTGACGGAGGAACGAAACGTCTCAGACAGCAACTTCCCAATTTCCCCTTTTAATCGTACATCTGCCCTCGCCTGAGTTTGCACATTTATAACAGCTGTTAGTCTCCCCGTTACTTCGATCGCAATTTTGGGCCAATTTAATTAATAAATATAGATACACATTACATAAATCTTGGTCCACCACTTGAGGGCAATCCTTCATCTGCTCTGTAAAGCGTCAGTATAAAAGCAAAATGAAAGAGAGTTTCGCCGCAAGCCTTGTCTGGTGCTGGCCCTACCGTTCAGATCCAATCTTCTCAAAGCAATCCAGATGCAGATGTGACTTGTTTTGTACGTTGCAACAGCCATCACCCTCACTAGCAGCTGCGTCTGTCACTACATCCTGTGTGTGTGTCTCTGCAGCATCGCTCGCTCCAATGGGAAAGCGCATCCCAAAGCGACAGAGCCATGGAAACAGTCACAACTCCGAAACATCATCTGGCGCTGAGCGAAGGTGGTCGTAGAGTGAGGAATATGCTCGGAAAAGATTAGAACATCCCCATCGAAAGATGCCAATGCAAACATTGCGTGAAATAATAAATTACAATAAAAACGGCTTAGATGGGCGTGAACTAATTTCCATGAAACAGTCTTGACATGTTGTTCTGGATGGTATTTAATCAGTTATATTTTTTTGTTGATTGTATTTGTAATGATTTAAAATCCACCCAATGAGGTGGGATGTTAGGTAGATTAGAAACTCTATAAATTATAGACCAGATTTCACCCAGACCTTGAAGCGGAAGGAAATCTAAGGGCGGTGAAGCCTCAGCAAGAGCAAGCAATGGAAATGCGATTAAGGAACGAAAAAGGGGATTCCTAATTTAAAGGAAAGTTTAAAAAAAAAGATGGCAAATGTGCATATATGAAAGAGGGAGCACCTAAGTGAGTCAAAGAAATAGAAGATAGTTGATAAAAGCAAAACGCTAATTTGAAGTGGGATGACGCGTGCGAACCAAATGGTAAAAAGGACAACCACGACTCATCGGAGAGTAATAAAAATTAAAAGGAGCTTAACAAGTGAACAGCAGTGCCTTAAATTTAAAAGGGAGACGACCCCATGATAAGTTGCTTTATAAAGAAGGCAAAGTTGTGGGGTAATAAAGAGCACCAGGGAGAATTTTAACCAGTGTTAGACTTCACCTCATTGGCACAGTTGAGTAGTTGATAAGGCTTAAATTCTTTTTTTAAATTCATTTACGGGATGGGGGCATCATTGGCTGGGCCAGCATTTATCGCCCATCCCATTCAGTCCATGTGGTGTAGGTACACCCACAGTGCTGTTAGAAAGGGAGTTCCAGGATTTTGACCCAGCAACAGTGAAAGAACGATGATATATTTCCAAGTCAGGAATGTTAAGAAAGAACATGTGGAGTTATAGCTAGGACATATTTTGCACACTTGGGCTCCAATTAGCAGTAAACAGAAGCCAAGACCATAATACTGATTGGCTAGACGGATAGTCTGAAGATGGGTCTCTGGTTAAAAGGGTATAAATTAAGGTTAGATTGTTTTGGGGAAGCCAGGAACACTCTTTCCATTGGTCAAGAATTGTAAATGTTTGAATAGAAGTTGCTATTTGTGCACATATTTGGGCTTGATGTTGTGAAAGCTGCCTGAAAAAAATGGTACAAAAATAGGAATGTTTAATCAATTGGAGTTCTTTGAAGGAGTCGGCATCTGCTGTGGGTAAAGGGGAACTGGTGGATGGACTGTACTTTGATTTCCAGAAGGCATTTGATAAAATGCCACATCAGAGATTATTGCGGAAAATAAAAGCTCATGGTGTAGGAAGTAACATATTAGCATGGATAGAAAATTGGCTAGCTAACAGGAAGCAGGCAGTTGGCATAAATGGGTCTTTTCCTGATTGGCAGGATGCGAAGAGTGGTGTGCCATAGGATCAGTGCTGGGCCTCAACTTTTTACAATTTATATACATGACTTGGATGAAGGGATTGAAGGAATGGTTGCTAAATTTGCTGATGACATAAATATGGTAGAAAAGTAAATTGTGAAAGGGACATAGATAGGTTAGATGAGTGGGCAAAGATCTGGAAAATGGAGTATAATGTGGGCAAATGTGAAATTGTTCATTTTTGCAGGAAGAATAAAAATAAAACCTATTATCCAAATGGTCAGAGATTGCAGGGCTCTGAGATTCAGAGAGATCTGGGTGCCCTAGTGCATGAATCACAAAAGGTTAGTATGCAGGTACAGCATGTAATCAGGAAAGCTAGTAGAATGTGATCGCTTATTGTGAGAGAAATTGATTACGAAAGTAGGGAGGTTATGCTTCAGTTGTACAGGGCACTGGTGAGACCACATCTGGAGTATTGTGTACTGTACTGGTCTCCTTATTTAAAGATGTAATTGTGTAAGAAGCGGTTCAGGGAAGGTTTACTAGACTAATACCAGGAATGGGAGGGTTGTCTTATGAGGAAAGATTACACAGGTTAGGTTTGTATCTGCTGAAGTTTAGAAGAATAAGAGGTGAGTTAATTGAAACTTTTAAGATCCTGAGGGATCTTGACAGGGTGGATGTGGAGAGGATGTTTCCTCTTGTGGGAGAATCTAGAACTAGGGGTCACTGTTTAAAAATAAGGGGTCGCTCATTTAAGACAGATGAGGTGAAGTTTTTCCTCTCAGAGGGCCGTGAGTCTTTGGAACTCTCTTCCTCAAAAGGTGGTGGAAGCAGAGTCTTTGAATATTTTTAACGCAGAGCTAGATAGATTCTTGATTAACAAGGGGATGGAAGGTTATCGGAGGTAGGCAGGGATGTGGAGTTGAAGTTACATTCAGATCAGCCAAGATCTTATTGAATGGCGGAGTAGGCTTGAGGGGCTGAATGGCCTACTCCTGCTCCTAATTCATGTCACGTGTATTACGTATGAAGCATCACTGGGGGTTTTGCACTTGCCAGGGGATGGCATTCACCTCAGGGCACTTGTTGGGGACATTTGTCAAGAAAGAAAGTTAGGGGTCAGTAGTAGAGCATTTTCTAGAAAGTTAACACTTGTGTGGGGCATTGCCAGCGGACAGGTAATTGTCATAGGTTGGGGGTTGCTGTAAGAACCCAGATCGGTATGAGAATCCAAGATTAGGGCTAAAGGCAATTGTCTTAAGAGAAAGTGAATAGTCTTTTGTTAGAAAACTGTCTTCACCAGAGAGAGAGCAGGATCCAATAAAGTTGCAGCCTTAAAGCTGCAAAGGATTTGTATGTATGTTAGGGTTAAGTTGATTAAGTTAAAATCTCAGAGGACATCTCATGAGTCAAGAGACCAGGTTCAAGAAACCAAGAAGAGGAGATCCCAGAAGTCCCAGTATCCTCGGAAAGACACACCGACATGTGTTGAACTATGTCATGTCATGCCTAAACTAGTAGAATGTTAAGTGTTAATCTTTGTTGTCCAATAAACTTTGTTAGCTTGCATTCTAAATTAGTGATTATCCCTTTTGCCAATAAGGTTATTCCTTGTCAAGAATTTTCTTACCCTGGGGTTTAGTCTAGAGTCCATTTCCCTACAGATGCAATGGGATAAGCAAGATTAAAAGCAGACAAATGAAGTATAGCAAAATATTGCAGATGCTGTAAATATGAAGTAAAAACAAAAAAAAAACACTCAGCAGTATCTATGGAGAGGGAAACAGAGTTCCTGGAGAAGCAGGTCGGGGATCCAGGTGGTTCAACAAGGCTGCTCACCATCACCTTCTCTAGGGCAATTGGGATGGGTAACAGGTGTTGTCAGCAATGCTCACATCCCATGGAATAATAAAAAAAATACCTGACTGCTGCTGGACCAGGTTTTGCTGTTGCAGTTTAACTCAGCCATGACATTAGCATCCCCCTCTGGGTTTCCCAGCCAATCAGAGAGGGCAGATGGGTTGGTGCACTGAATCTGACAAAGAAGGCTGAGCATTTAAAAGCACCCCTGCAGGGCTTAAAACCAATACAGGAAATCTTGGCAATGAAGCATTCACAAGGGGTTCAATAGAAGGAAGACATGGAAAGGCTGCATGCACCCCCCACCCCCCCACCCACCCCCTGCCACTCTCAATCCCACCACCACAGTTCTCTGACTCTTCCCTTGAGGTAATGCTGCAGCACACTCCTCTGATTGCCACACATTGGAGCTCCACACATTCCTTTGTCTGTAGCCACCACTTCAAATCTCCATTCTTGGTGTCATGGTCACACATCTAACATCACCCACAGGTTATCTGGTCATTATCATAATGCTATTGTTCTAGACAGAGAAGAGATGTGGCAGAGTTTCCCCCATTTTTCCCAACTCTCAAATGACCACAACAAGAGGTATTTTAGACAAGAAGTGTTTTAACCCTTTGAGTGCTGTGACTTTTCAGACAACATGAAACATGCTTTCTGGTAAGCAAAATCAAAAGAAAGGATAATCATTTATTTATCACCACTCAAAAATGTAGGCAACAACTACCCATTCCTCATTCATACACGCACACACATGCATAAACACATGCACACACAAACACAAAAGATGATTTCCAAAGACGTAACATGCACTTAGATTATTTAAAGTCCCAAGTCAATATTACTCAGCTTCTTTCGTCGAAAGTATTGCAGGCCTGGAAATTCTCTTTCAGTTACATGAAGAAAATAAAGGTTGGAGGTGTCTGGTGATGAAGTCACAATGGTACATCAAGCAGGAGCAGGTTTCTGGCTTGTCCTGTTGAAAGCTATGGTTGAGTTCCTGTAGCAAAATTGCAATCTGCAAGCACAAGAAAAACTCTGCTTCTCTGCATGAGATTACTTTTTCAAGATACGGTAAAAGAAGTAATGTGTCCATGTATTAAAACCCATTTCTCCCTCACAAATCTTTGAGCCATGCATTCAACTCTCTGACCTTATTTACCCTATGCCAATTTGCTTGTGGCTCAGATGGTAATCCAGAGATTATTATGTTTGCGGTTCTGCTATTAATAGAGTCCCTAGCTGCTCATACTTCTTTAGCAGAATCTTCTTGCTTAGTCTTTTCTATGTCAGTGTTACCCTCATGGGCTGTAACAAATGGATCCTTCCCCTCCCACTCCAAGTTCCTTTCTAGCCCTGAGGAGATGTCCTTAACCCTGACACTGGGCAGGCAACACAGCCACGGATTCAGGATCTCAGCTGTCGAGAACTGTATCTTCCCCCTAACTATTCTGTCCCCTAATGCAACAACATTCCTTTTATGCTCTGCCCTCTTGAATGGTCCCCAGCACCACAGTGCCCTGGTCAGTTTGCTCATCCTCTCTGCAGTCCCTGCTTTCGTCCATACAGGCTGCAAGAACATTGAACCTGTTTGAAAATTGCAAGGGCTGAGGCTCTTCCATTGCTAGCTTTGGGAACCCCATTCCTGCCTCTCATACAGTCACACCTTCCTTTCCCTGACCACAGACCAAATATGAAGTACCTAGTCTAAAGGGTATAACTGCCCCCTGAATAAAGTGTCCAGATAACTGTTCCCCTCCATGATGCATTGAAGTTCAAAGTTTGGACTCCAGATCATCAACTCTCAGCCAAAGTTCCTCGAGCTGCAGACATTTATTGCAGATGGGGTTGCCGTGGATCACACAGGTATCCATCAGCACCCAGTTACACTGATTACCTGCCCTACCATCTTTATTGTGTTTTATTTAACTAACTTAAAACCTAATTAGTTTAGAAATATTATCATGGTTATTCGTTGAACATTCATGCTTCATGTTGTAATGTTGTTCCCAGTTTCAGTCACCAGGTGGTGCTAAGCACATATTTTAAACATTCTACAAAGTAGCTCCAAATGACTAATACGCCTTCAAGAGGCTGAATTTTGCCCTCGGCGGGCAGGACCAGGAATGGTCGTGAAGCCGACCACTCCCCGCAATCAGGCCAATTAACGGCCAGCCAGCGTGAAACATGCGTGGGAGCTTCAGCGCTGCCGGGGTGGGGATGGGAGGAACATGAGCATTGAGGTGTGCGTATGCACAGGGCTGTGCTCAGTGAAAGCTCCCTGAGGCACAGAGCTGCCTCAGGGAACTGAAGATTTGGAACAATAAAAATAAAGAACTAAAAAATAAGGAAAACATGTCCCCTCATGTGACTCTGTCACATGAGCAGGCACATGTTAAAAATGAGTTTTAACAGTTTTTATTTTTTTAAATCACTGGTCAAAACCTTATCCCGCTAATGGATGAGGTTTCAACGAAAATGTAAAGGCCACTTGGTCAATTCACCCTCCCGCCAACTGAATGGTTGAACGGGCAGCGAAAAATTCGACTTACTTAATTGATTAAGGGCCTTAATAGGCCGTTTAATTGTCGGTGGGCACACTGCCACCTCTTGCATGTGCCTACCGAGTGAAATATAGCGAGAGTGCACGATGACATCGGAACACTCGCTCGATGTCATCGCACACTATTTTACTCTCATTTGGGTCAGGCTTGCGCCCAACTAACAAGGGAAAAATTCTGCCCAAGAATATATATTTAGATACATAGATGGTAATATAGTTTAAAAAGGTCATTTAGCCTATTTTGGGCTTTATAAATAATGGAGTAGATTACAAAAGCAAAGAAGTTATGATGAATCTTCATAAAACACTGGTTCAGCCTCAACTGAAGTAAGTGTCAAATTCTAGGCCTCACACTTTAGGAAGAATGTGAAAGCTTTAGTGAGGGGGCAGAAACAATTTATAAGAATAGTCCAGGGATGAGGGACTTCAGTTATGAATAGGTTGGAGAAACTCTAGTTGTTCTCCTTAGACAACAGAAAATTGAGAGAAAATTTAGAAGTGTTCAAAATCATGAGGGTTATACACAGAGAAGGCAGAAACTATTCCCTTCAGCAGAAGGGTCAAGAACCAGATGACATCACTTTATGGTGATTAGCAAAAGAGCCACGGTGATATGAGGAAAGATTTTTCCACACAGAGAATGGTTAGCATCTGGAATAGACTGCCTGAGAGTGTGATGGAGGCAGATTCAATTGCAGCTTTCAAAGGCAAAGCATCTGAAGAGTAAAAATCTGCAGAGCTACAGGGAAAGGGCAGAGCAGTGGGACAAGCGAAGTTGCTTTTGCAGAGAGCCGGCACAGACACAATCCTTTTGTGTTGTGACTATTCAATGATCCGAATTCATACATGCAAAAAAACTATAGTCTTCTATCACTATAAAGCTTTGAGTCTCCATTACACAACCCGTTGATCATTCTTTGAAGAACTTCCTCAAATCAGTCCTACATTTCCCATTTGCCTTTTTGAATTTGTGCATCCCTGATCTACTTCATAAATTAGTTCAAAGCAGTGTTT
The DNA here is from genome assembly GCF_017639515.1 of Carcharodon carcharias. Classification (NCBI taxonomy): domain Eukaryota; kingdom Metazoa; phylum Chordata; class Chondrichthyes; order Lamniformes; family Lamnidae; genus Carcharodon; species Carcharodon carcharias. The sequence goes on from NC_054468.1 coordinate 161,729,554, forward strand.
TGTTTTTCTGTGCTGTCCACTAACTTATATACTGCAAAGTGAAGCATGTTTTATTATGACGTTGACTTCCCACCATGGATTATGTTATTGGCTTTTCTCTTGTTCATCACAGTATGCAGAGAGATAAAATTAGTTTCAATTATAGAAATTGGTTCAGTACGGCTGAGACTACACCAGCACAGCAGGGGGTGCAGGGACAGACAAACCATGGGGAAAGAAACTGGAAGCACTCAGCAGGTCAGGTAGCATCTATGGAAGAAGGAATCAAAACTGCAATTTTAGGTCTTATGTACCATCATATTTTGATAAAGGATGGATCTTGGGCTTGTTAGGTAGCAATCTTGAGAATCAGTGGCCCAGAAATTTGTGGTCCCAGATGCAGCTTGCCAATTGCAGTGGCAGCAAGGTCAGGTGGCTCGGACATTGGCCAAGGTCTTTGGGAGAGGCTGATGGGGACACAATCATTAGTGGGGCAAGTGGTCTGTGGCAGCAACCTGTGGATTTATATATGGAGACAGGAGGACACTTGCTCCTCTTGAATCCACAATAAGCTAAGTAAAAAGCTTAATGAAATCAATATAAGTAAAGAAATAATACAGGAGAAATTGATGAGATGAAGTGGCCACAAATCCCCTGAACCTGACGACCTGCCTCCTAAGGTTTTAAAAGAGGTAGCTACAGAGATAGAGAAGGTATAGGTTTTGGGGTTGGGCAGTGGCACAGTGGTATTGTCACTGGATGGTAACCCAGAGACCCAAGGTAATGCTCTGGGGACCTGGATTCAAATCCCACCATGGCAGATACTGGAATTTGAATTGAATAAAGATCTAATCATTGTCGATTATTGTAAAAATTCATCTGGTTCATGGATGCCCTTTAGGGAAGGAAATCTGCCATCCTCGGATCCACAGTAATGTGGTTGACTCTTAAATGCCCTCTGAAATGGCTTAGCAAGCCACTCTGTTGTATCAAACTGCTATAAAGTCAATAAAAGGAAATTAAACTGGATAGACCACCTAGCATCGACCTATACACCGGAAATGACAACCTCCTCCTTACTGACATCTGGGGGCTTTTGCCAAAATTGGGAGAGCTGTCTCATAGACTAGTCAAGCAACAGCCTGACATAGTCATATTCACAGAACCATACCTTACAGTCAGTGTCCCAGACATCTCCATCACCATCCCAGCAGAGGTGGTGGGCTCAATGGTATACAGTAGGAAGGGAGTCCTCAAAATCAACTCCAGACCCCATGAAGTCTCATGGCATCCGGTCAAACACGGGCAAGGAAACCTCCTGCTGATTAACACGTACCGTGCGCCACCCTCTCAGCTGATGAATCAGTACTCCTCCATTTTGAACACCACTCGGAGGAAACACTGAGGGTGGCAAGAGCGCAGTATGTACTCTGGGTGCGGGACCTCAATGTCCATCACCAAAAGTAGTTCAGAAGCACTACCATAGACCAAGCTGGCTGAGTCTTAAAGGACAAAGCTGCTAGACTGGGTCTGCAGCAGGTGGTGAGGGAACCAACAAGAGGGAAAAACAAACTTGACCGCATCCTCACCAACCTGCCTGCCGCAGATTTATCTATCCATGACATTATCGGTAGCAGAGATCAATACACATTCGTTGTGGAGACTTAAGTCCCGTCTTCACATTGAGAATACCTTCCATTGTGTTGTGTGGCACTACAACTGTGCTAAATGGGACAGGTTTCGAACAGATCTAGCAAGTCAAGACTGGGCAACCACGAAGCGCTGTAGGCCATCAGCAGCAGCAGAATTGTATCCAACCACAATCTGTAAGCTCATGGCCTGGCATATCCCCCACTCTACAATTACCACCAAGCCAGGGGATCAACCCTGGTTCAATGAAGAGTGCAGGAGGGCATGTCAGGAGCAGCATCAGGCATAGCTAAAAATGAGGTGGCAACCTGGTGAAGCCACAACACAGGACTACTTGCATGCCAAACAGCATAAGCAGAAAGTGATAAACAGAGCAAAGTGATTCCACAACCAACGGATCAGATCTAAGCTCTGCAATTCTGCCACATCCAGTTGGGAATGGTGGTGGACAATTAAGCAACTCACTGGAGGAGGAGGCTCCACAAATATCCCCATCCTCAATGATGGTGGAGCCTAGGACATCAGCGCAAAGATAAAGCTGAAGCATTCACAACAATCTTCAGGCAGAAGTGCCAAGTAGATGATCCATCTTGGTCTCCTCCAGAGGTCCCCAGCATCACAGGTGCCAGTCTTCAACCAATTTGATTCACTTTCAGTCAGAAGAAAGGTAGTCAGGAAATGCCCAGGGTGCACTCGCTCGAGAAACGTTTTTCTGTGTTGGAAAATGGTGAGAGTGACAGTTCCTCTGGGGAGTGCAGCCATGCTCATGGCACTGTGAGTGGCTCAGCTGCACAGGAGGATAAGAAAAAGAAGGCAAGAGCAATACTGGTAGGAGACTCAATAATAAGGGGAACAGACAGGTGTTTCTGCGGCCGTAAACGTGACTCCAGGATGGTATGTTGCCTCCCTGATGCCAGGGTCAAGGATGTCACTGAATGGCTCCAGGGCATTCTAAAGGGGGAGGGCAAACAGACAGAGATCATGGTACATATTGATACCAACAACATCGGCAGAAAGAGGGATGAGGTCCTGCAAGCAGAATTTAGGGAGCCAGGAAGCAGGTTAAAAAAAGCTAAGAAGCAGGACCTCAAAAGTAATAATCTCTGGATTACTTCCGGTGCCATGCGCTAGTGAGTATAGAAATAGGAGGTTAGTCCAGATGAATGCGTGGCTGCAGAGATGGTGCAGGATGGAGGGCTTTAGATTTCTGGGACATTGGGACCCTTTCTGGGGGCGGTGGGGCCTGTATAAGGCAGACAGGTTGCATCTGAACTGGAATGGGACCACATCCTTGCAGGGAGGTTTGCTAGTGCTACTGGGGAAGATTTAAACTAACTTGGCAGGGGAGTGGGATCCTAAGAGGAGGTTCAGCAGCAGGAGATGCACAGTCAAAATTAGAAGAGAGAGCAAGTCAGTCTGGAAGGCATAAAAATTATAGGCCAGTTAAGGCACAAGGGAGTTTGGCAAGGTTGGATGGTATTTATTTTAATGCAAGGAGTCTAATAAGGCAGATTAGTTAAGAGCACAAATTAACACATGGAAGTATGGTGTCATTGCTGTCACAGTGACATGGTTGAGAGAGGGGCAGGATTGGCAGCTCAATATTCCAGGGCATAGGGTCTTCAGGCGAGACAGGGAAGGAGGTAAAAGAGGAGGGGATATCGTAATATTGATCAAGGAATCAATTACAGCAGTAAGGAGGGACGACATCTTAGAAGGCCCCTCAAATGAAGCCATTTGGGTAGAACTTAAAAATAAAAAAGGAGCAATCACATTTCTGGGAGTGTACTATTGGCCCCCAAACAGCCAGAGAGAAAGAGAAGAGCAGGTATGTAGACACATTTCAGAGAAGTGTAAAAATAATAGGTAGTACTAATGGGAGATTTCAACTTCCCCAACATTAACTGGGTTAGTCATAGTGTGATGGGTTTACAGGGAGCAGAATTCTTAAAATGCATCCAGGAGAGCTTTTTAAGCCAGTATGGAGGAGGTCCTACAAGAGATGGGGTGGTCCTGGACTTAATTTTAGGTAATGAAGCCAGGTAAGCGGTAGAGCCATTAGTGGGGGAGCATTTTGCAGATAGTGATCATAACTCCGTTAGATTCAAGTTTGTTATGGAAAAGGGCAAGGATGGGCCAGAAATCAGAGTTCTAAATTGGGGCAAGGCCGATTTTAATAAGATCAGATATGATTTGGCCAGAGTGGACTGGGAGCAGCTACATTTAGGTAAATCTGTGTCAGAGCAGTGAGACTCATTCAAGAAGGAACTAGGGAGAGTACAGGGCCAACATATTCCAGTAAAGATAAAGGTGGGACCAACAAATCCAGGGAACCCTGGATGTTGAGGGGTATACTGGATTGGATAAAGAGAAAAAAGGAAGCTAATGGCAGATACTGCGGGCTCAAAACAGCGGAAGCCTAAGAGGAGTATAGAATGTGTCGGGGGGAACTTAAAAAGGAAATTAGGAGAGCAAAAAGGGGGCATGAAAAAACATTGGCTGGTAAAATCCAAAGTTATTTTACAAGTACATTAAGAGTAAGAGGATAACTAGGGAAAGAATAGGGCCCTTTAAGTACTATAGTGGTAAATTGGTGTGGAGCCAGAAGACGTAGGTAGGGTTCCAAATGAATACCTTGTGTCGGTGTTCACAAATGAGAGGGACAATGTGGGTATGGAAATCAGGCAGAAGGACTGTGATATAATTAAAGAAATTAGCATAGAAAGGGAGGAGGTTCTAAGTGATCTGGCAGGCTTAAAAGTAGATAAATCTCCAAGCCCGGATGAAATGTTTCCCAGGCTGTTGAGTGAGGCAAGGGAGGAGATAGCAGGGGCACTGGCAATAATTTTCAATACCTCTCTGGCCACAGGAGAGGTGCCAGAGGACTGGAGGGCAGCCAATGTGGCACCGTTATTCCAGAAGGGCGGAAGGGATAAAGCATGGAACTACAGGCCAGTCAATCTAATCTCAGTGGTGGGAAAACTATTGGGAGCAATTCTGAGGGGCAGAATTAATTTACACTTGGAGAGGCAGGGATTAATCAAGGATGGTCAGCATGGTTTTGTTAAGAGGAGGTCATGTCTGACCAATTTGATTGAATTTTTCAAAGAGGTGACCAGGTGTGTAGATGGGGGCAACACATTTGATGTAGTCTACTTGGACTTCAGCAAGGCTTTTGATAAGGTCCCACATGGGAGACTGATAACGAAGGTAAGAGCCCATGGGATCCAAGACAACTTGGCAAATTGGATCCAGAATTGGCTGAGTGGCAGGAAGCAGAGGGTGATGGTCGAGGGGTGTTTTTGTGACTGGATGCCTGTGTCCAGTGGGGTTCCACAGGGATTGGTGTTGGGAGCCTTGCTGTTTGTGGTATATATAAACGATTTAGACTTGAATGTAGGAGGGTTGATCAGTAAGTTCGCGAATGACATGAAAATTGGTGGGGTTTTAAATAGTGAGGAGAATTGCCTTAGATTACAGGAGGATATAGACGGGCTGGTCAGATGGGCTGATCAGTGGTAAATGGAATTTAATCCAGATAAGTGTGAGGTGATGCACTTGGGCAGAACAAACAAGGCACGGGAATACATGCTGGGAATGGTAGGACCCTAGGAAGTACCGAGGATCAGAGGGACCTTGGTGTGCATGTCCAGCGGTCCCTTAAGGTAGTGGGACAGGTAGATAAGGTGGTTAAGAAGGCATATGGGAACCTTGCATTTATTAGCTGAGGCATAGAATATAAGAGCAGGGAGGTTATGCTGGAACCGTATAAAACGCTGGTCAGGCCATAGCTAGAGTATTGCGTGCAGTTCTGGAATCCGCATTATAGGAAGGATGTGATTGCACTAGAGAGAGTGCAGAGGAAATTTACCAGGACGTTGCCTGGGCTGGAGAGTTTTAGTTATGAGGAGAGATTGGATACAAGGGTTAGTTTCCCTGGAGCAGAGGAGATTGAGGGGGGACATGGTTGAGGTGTATAAAATTATGAGGGGCATAGATAGGGTAGACAGGAAGGAACTTTTCCCCTTGGTGGAGGGATCAATAACCAGGAGGCATGGATTTAAGGTAAGGGGCAGGAGGTTTAGAGGGGATGTGAAGAAGAATTATTTCACCCAGAGGGTGGTGGGAATCTGGAGCTCCCTGCCTGAAATGGTGGTCGATGCAGAAATCTTCATAACATTTAAGAAGTATTTGGATGTGCACTTGCGATGCCATGGCATACAGGGCTATGGGCCTAGTGCTGGAAAATGGGATTAGAATAGTTAGGTCCCTGTTTGACTGGCGCAGACTCGATGGGCCAAAGAGCCTTTTGCTGTGCTGTACACCTCTATGAATCTGTGACTCTATGTCTCCACATGATATCAAGAAACAGCTGAAGGCACTGGATACTGCAAAGGCTATGTGCCCTGACAATATTCTGGGAATAGTACTGAAGACTTGTGCTCCAGAATCTTGCCACACCCCTAGCCAAGCTTTTCCAGCACAGCAATAACATTGGCATTTACCCAACAACGTGGAAAATCACCTGGGCATGTCGTGGACACAAAAAAACGGACAAATCCAATCCTGCCAATTACCGCCCCATCAGTCTACTCTCCCATCATCAGTAAAATCATGGAAGGGGTCATCAACAGTGCTATCAAGCGGCATTTGCTCAGCAATAACCTGGTCACTGATGCTCAGTTTGGGTTCCACCAGGGTCACTGAGCTTCTCATTACAACCTTGGTTCAAGCATGGACAAAAAAACTGAACTCCAGAGGTGAGATGACTACCCTTGACATCAAGGCAGTATTTGACCGAGTGGCATCAAGGAGCTCAAGTAAAACTGGAGTCAATGGGAATCGGGGGAAAACATTCCACTGGTTGGAGTCATACCTAGCGCAAAGGAAGATGAGTGCGGTTGTTGGAGGTCAATCATCTCAGCTCCAGGACATCACTGCATGAGTTCCCCAAGGTAGTGTCTTAGGCCCAACCATCTTCAGCTGCTTCATCAATGACCTTCCTTCCATCATAAGGTCAGAAGTGGGTATGTTCGCTGATGATTGCATAATGTTCAGCACCATTCGTGACTCCTCAAACACTGAAGAAGTGTATGTCCAAATGCATCAAGACCTGGACAATATCCAGGCTTGGACTGGCAAGTGGAAAGTAACATTCCCATCACACAAGTGCCAGACAATGAACATTTCCAACAGCAGAGAATTTAACCATCAATCCTTGACACTCAATGGCATTACAATCGCTGAATCACCCACTATCAACATTCTGGGGGTTACCATTGACCAGAAACTGAACTGGACTAGCCACATGAATACTGTGGCTACAAGAGCAGGTCAGAGGCTAGGAATACTGCAGCGAGTAACTCATCTCCTGACTCCCCAAAGCCTGTCCACCATTTGCATGGCACAAGTCAGGGCTTTGATGGAATACTCTCCACTGGCCTGGATGAGTGCAGCTCCAACAACACTCAAGAAGCCTGGCACTATCCAGGATAATGCAACCCACTTGATTGGCATCCCTTCCACAAACATTCACTCCCTCCACCACCGATGCACAGTGGCAGCAGTGTGTACCATGTACAGGATGCACTGCAGGAACTCACCAAGGGTCCTTAGGCAGCACCTTCCAAACCCACAATCACTGCTATCTAGAAGGACAAGGGCAGCAGATACATGGGAACACCACAACCTGGAAGTTTCCCTCAAAACCACTCCTGATTTGTCACTGGGTCAAAATCCTGGAACTCCTTCCCTAACAGCATTGTGGGTGCACCTACACCACATGGACTACAGGGGTCAAGAAGGCAGCCCACCAGTATCTTCTCAAGGGCAATTAGGGATGGCAATAAATGCTGGTCTAGCCAACAATGCCCACATCCTGTAAATGAATAATAAAAGAATTGATTAAATCCTAGAACAGTTCCCAAGGATCAATAGGTAGCAAACATAACCCTGCTATTTAAGAAAGGAGGAAGAGAGAAAAGGGGAACAGTAAGCCATTTAGCTGAGCATCAGTAGCAGGCAAAATGCAAAGAACTGTTATTAGGGACGGGGTAATGGGGCAGCTAGAGAATCATATGATTAAGCAGAGTCACCTTGGATGTATGAAAGGGAAATCGTGTTTGACAAATCTATTGAATTTTTTGAGGATGTAACTAGTAAGATTGGTAAGGGGGAACCAGGAGATGTGGTTTATTTGGATTTTCAAAAATCATTCGATAAGGTACCACACAAGAGGCTTCTCCAGAAAATCAGGAGTCATGTTTTGTGGGTAATACATTAGAGTGAATTGAAGACTGTTAATAGACAAAAGAAAGAGAGTAAGAATAAATGGAATATTTTGGGATTGGTAGGCTGTAACTAGCAGGGTATTGCAAGGATCAGTACTTGGACCTCAGCTATTTACGATCTGTATCAATAATTTAGATGTGGGGACTAACGTATCCAAGTTTGATGATGACACAAAGTAAACAATAAGGAGGATAAGCAAAGAGGCTGCAGAGGGATATACATAAATTGGATAAGAGGGCAGGAACATGGCAAATGGGAGAAAATAAGTTGAAGTTATCTGTTTTAATGCTCAGAGGCTGGGAAATATTTGCATTCAGAGGGACCTGGGTGTCCATGTACATGAATCACAGAAAGTTAAATTGCAAGTAGAAAGACGAAATGCGGTTAGCTTTTGTCACAAAAGGGATGAAATATTAGAGTAATGGAGTCTTTCTACAATGGTACAGCAAAGCCTATGGACACTGACAACATCCTGGCTGTGATTCTGAACACTTGTGCTCCAGAAGTAGTTACACCTCAAGCCTAGCTGTTCCAACACTGGAACCTACCCCACAATGTGCAACATAGCCCATTACCCTGTTCACAAAAAGGACAAGGCCAATCCAACCAATTATATCCCCCCCAGTCTATTTTCAATCATCAACAAAGTGATGGAAGTGTCATTGACAGTGCTATTATGTGACATTTATACAGCAATAATCTGCTTACTGGTGCTCAGTTTGGGTTCCGCCAGGGTCACTCTGCTCCATTACACCAGTAAACAAAATTCATTGTTGATAGCGAATAATGACCTAACAGTGAACCAGAGTCTTTTGAGGGTCATATAAATTGTTTACACGCAAACTGCAGTGAAAGAAAATGGCCTGATTATATTTCATATTGAATAATTTAAAAAGCAAAAAGAAACAATGTGCAAGGGTACGGGGAAAAAGCAGAAGAATGGCACTAAGTCATGATGCTCATTTGGAGATCCACTGCAGACATGATGGGTCAAATGGCCTCCTTCTGCACCATAACAATTCTGTGATTCAGTGCCTTTAGAAAGGGAGGATTAGATACAATATTTTTACAGTTTCAAGTTCTCTTTACCTTTTGACTCGTGGTGTTAGGACAGGAAAAGGCAGTCTCTCTTGCTATCTCCATAAACTTTCTTTCATTCGCAAGTTTGCAGTGCATACAAATCAACACACCAATTTTGCTGAATTTGCAAGTTTTTCTCCTGCTTATCCAATTTTAGAAGATTCATGGACAATTGGGGAGGGCTGAAAATTCAACTATATGTGTGAGAGAGTGCCACTCCCTCTCTTCACATGACAGGAGAGATACTTTTCTAAGATCCTCCACACCCGCAACTCTCCCCCGGCCCCTGCCACCATGTGTACCCATGTGCTTAGAATAGACATCCTCTGGAAGATGTAGAGCACTTCCTGATTGGGTGACAGCCCTTCCAACTTCAGATGAATATCTTCAACGTTAGGTGCTCATGTGATGATAATCTTCTAGGTTTTATATATTGAAAAACTTGCTTGGCAAATGTATAGAGAAACTCATCACAATAAAGGTGATATTTGATTTGTATTTTTTGTATTTCCAGGAAAACAAACGATTTACATAAAATAATAAGATGCCTTTCAGTAATAGATTTACAGCTTAGCGTTGTACATGAGAAGGTCTATCTCCTTTCATGGGAGCATGATGGGAGCAGTATGTAACATCTACAAGATGAAGTGCACAACTTGCCAAGCCTCCTTTGGCAGCACTTTCCAAGCACATGATCTCTACTATGTAGAAGGACCAGGACAGCAGATCCAAGTCACACACCAATCCTGACTTGGAAACATATCGCTGTTCCTTCATTGCCGCTGGATCAAAATCCTGGAACTCCCTCCCAAACAGCACTGTGGGTGTGCCCACACCGCTTGGACTGAAGCAGTTCAAGATGACAGCTCACTCCCGTGCTCTTAAAGGCAATTAGGGATTGCTAATAAATACTGGCCTTGGCAGCATTGTTCACATCCCATGGACAGATAAAAACAGTCCAAAAAGCTGCTGCTCCCCCAAACTATTGTTTTGACATTCAGCCACTGCAGGAGTTTTAAGATCTACAATTGAACCCATGATTCACTGTGTGGAGTGTAAGAGCTCACAGTCCAGTTTATTAATTAAAGGATGATCCTCAATTTTTTGCCAAAGGTTATCCGCAAACTTCTAAACTTTTCCTACCTGGTGTGGTGGGTAGCGGGCAGATCAGAGGGGCTCCTCGTGGGACTGCTCCTGGACTTGAAAAGACACTACACTGGCAAAATCATGAGGGGGCTGGGCAGAGTAGATAGGGAGGAGCTGTTTCCACTCATAAAAGGATCCAGAACGAGAGGACACGGATTTAAAGTGATTTGCAATAGAAGCAAATGTGATGTGAGAAAGAAATTTTTCACACAACAAGCAGTTCGGGTCTGAAGTGTGCTGCCTGGAAGTGCGTTGGAGACAGGTTCAATCAAGGCATTCAAGAGGGCATTAGATGATTATTTAAATAGAAACAATGTGCAGGGATACTGGGAAAAGACAGGGTAATGGCACTCGGTCATAATGCTCATTTGGCAAGCCAGTGCAGACACAATGGGCTGAATGGCCTCCTTCTGTGCCATTAAAACTCTGTGATTCTGAGATTCTGTCTCCTATGAGTGCGACATACAGGGAGGGTGTTTCAAGGAGAAGGACAGTAGTCTTCTTTAGTGTGTGACTGTGGGAGATCTGTATTGAATTGATCTTAAGATGTCTGCCCCCAGAGGCAGAGTGCATCATGGCAGAGTCACATGACTATAGCAAACCAATCAGTCAGTAAAGCATTTCCAAAACCCAAACATCCTAATTTTCATATTAAAAAAAGATACAAACATCCTGCTTTTCATATTAAAAAAAGATACACTCATCCCTTCTATTTTAGCGAACAAAAGACAGTTTTGCAAGCACGATTCTGTGTGGCTGTGGGTTGTCCAAGTTACCCACTATTTACTCACTGTTCTCATGCATAGACAACTATTTCCTGGAAAGGTGAAGGGACATGGTTCCTTCACCTCCCCATTCCGCAATGAACTTGAGTTCGAATTTCAGTCATACTCAATTCACACATTAAACAGGGACACACAGTTCCTCTGAGACACTCCATCTCCCGAGGCTCAATTGCCTCAATTGTCCACCTGAGCTTCCCTGGCTGAAACATTCGGATTCGCCCTATTAGACTTCCGTTCTAGTCTGACACTAACAACCGGAGCGTATCTTTCAAATGAAAATACTCACCAGATTGTTGTTCCGCCTTCATAGAGGTCCAGGTGAAACCTGCTGGCTACGCCACTGAACAGGAGATGTTACACACTCCAATCCCACAACGCCCACATGAGACTCAGGCTTCCTTTTAACCGGTTTTAGTCAAGCATATGCAAGAGCGCCGCAACCATTCCTAAGAATGGAGACCCAGCTCCCAGATTGATTATATTTCATTACTTTTGTACTTTTTCTTATCATATACATTTGAGTACATTTGAATACATCCAATTGGTAACCAACACACTGGTTCCATACCATCTCTATCCTTTTGTGTACATAAACATGTGATTTAGCTATTCAATTATTCTAAAGCATGTCCGCATAATTATAATATCCAATCAGAATTAAGGCACGTATACATGGACCTTGATCCTCGCAACTCAAGACAACTTGTGCTTCATCAAAGCCCCCTCTTTGTCCATTGTTCATCTTCCCATATCTAAGCTAAAACCTTTTAGCTCCTTCCCCATCTGAGAGAGGAGTACACTTAACCTAATTTATGTCATACTTTTGTCTCCAGTCTGACTCTCAAGGCTGTACAATGTTCATCTGATAACATTCAACTGTTAATATGTTTAGCAGTAATGGTTGCCTAGAAATTTAAGTGTGATCAGCAAATTCTTACTGCATTTTCATTTCATATATTTAATTTCCCCCCTAACAGTGGCAACTCGCACCTGATTCTGTGCTTGGAGCCTCATTAATTATGCAGAGGCGCATTTCGCTCCAAATCACCTGGCAGGCTGGGAGCTGATTCATCCGTCCGCCGTCAGCTAGCAGGTTCAAAGGTCAAGGCGCCATATTTAAACGCCAGTCCAACACACAACCTCACTCCCTTCAGTCCACCAGAGATAACTGCAACTCATAAGAGAAAGGTAGATAGCCTCAGGACAAAGTATGCACCCTGCTTCACCCACCAGGCCCTCCACACCTTAGTTAGAGGGATGCAGGAACAACTGCACGTGCTCTACCCCACAAATGGCTGCAGGAAGTACAGCAGCCTCACCTCTCAGGCCTGGTCCACTGTAGTGGAGCAGGTCAGTGTGGCTGACACCTAGTGCAGGAAGAGGACGAATGATCTCATCCATTGCGCCAGGGCAAGTCATCCTTCAACACCCTCCAATATCAAACTCTCATCATGGCATCATGCACTCAAACATCTGTTCACTTCAGGGGTTTCACGCAACCATTAGCAGGGGACACATATCAACACTTGTTCTCTCACTGAGACTTTCACATCACCACCATCCCAGCTATCATGTTGCTCACACTCCATCCTCTGGATCTTCAGGGAAGGGCACACCACACACAGGGGACATGCATCTCACCCAACATCTGCTCCATCCCTTCTCACCACATGCCCTTCATGCTGGCCAAGCTGGCACACAATAGGTGCGAGAGAACGCAGACCGGGGGAAGGGACATCCGACATCTTCGCCCTCAGTGAATTTGAGGAGGCTGCAGCCGAGCTGGTTGGGGATGAAAGGGATCGCTTCTGTGGAGAAGGGCAGATCGGCCTCTCCAACCAACCTAGAATGGATCACAGCTCTATCACTTCATCAAATCCTGACACTCACAGTGAGTCACCTACAGTCTTATCTAGCTCATGCTCATTGACTGAAGCTCCCTTTCTTATTTTCTAGACACAAGCACATCAAGGCCCTCAAGCCAGTCCAGTAACACCAAGGCGAGCCCCTGGACCTCATCCAAGGAAGAAGCTCCTGAAGAACCATCACGGCACCCTCCGCAGCTCAGAGACACACACATCAGTGGGGCACAGATGTAGATTAGACGCGGGCTTACTTGCTGGGAAGCACCTCATTGACACAACCCCGCAGCAGTCAGAGGCAGGGACAACCCAGGGCTCTGGCACTCGGAGGGCTGCTGGAGACTAGCCACCTACTCAGTCCAAGTCAGATGATGAGCCTCTAGAAGCAGCCACCAAATCTATGCTGGAGATGCAATGACAGGCGGTGGAACATCAGGCAGAGATTCGGCAGTCGTTTAGCAGACTAGAGCGAATGATGGAGGAGTCCGTCCGCGTTCTATCTGATGTTGTGGCTCTGACATGTGAACGCCTTGAGGTCACCATGGGAAGGCTGGCGATCACCATGGAGACCTTGGTCCAGCAGATCTTGCCGGATTTGTGCTCGGCCTGCAGTCCATGACCGCACATCCTGGTGGGCACCATCAGGATGTAGGTGACATGGGGGACGTGGCCCCTTGACATCCCTCTGGGTGGACAATCTCTAGCAGAAGTCAGGGCGCCTCTGGTACCCACAGGGTGGATGAGTGTCAGCCGAACACCCCGGAGGCTTCCTCTCGGGATACTTCAAGGGTGTGCAGCCGTTCACAGCCCCCTCAGCTTGTGGTCCCATCCACTCAAGCTTCTCAGGCTGCTGAGGATGCTTCGGACCCTGAGCAGGTGACCCTTATTGGGCCGGGGCCCTCCAGGCCATGGGCCACCAGATGACATCTGCCAAGGTCATCACAGACATCAGGACATAGCAGTCAACAGGCTGCCTGCACCTCTGCTGCAGAAGTGGGGGCTCCAATCAGGCGTAGCACCAGAGTTAGGCAAGTTAAGAAAAATTGATGTCACTTTTGGGTCATGAGTGTGTAAGACATGTAACTAAATTGCACTTATGTTAATACATGTGATAGTTATGTGAATGTCCCTGTCAACTGAAGGCATTGTGATTTTGTACTTTGGAATCCTCTTATTTCGAGGTTTAGTCTTCCTCCCACTCAGTCACCGTGTCCCACTGTGAGATTAACATTTCTGTGATGTCAACCTCAGTTGAACTAGTATCTACACCCCTTGTGTGATTTCAGGCAGATGTGTTTAAATCTTTATTGGAAGTGTGTGAAGTAAGCGTTTCTAACCCTTCTTCGTCAAAGAACATCATTGACCGAGGGCAGCTCATCAGCATTGATATCTCACAGCATGTGTGTCTCCTCAGTGGTAATGGCAGAACAAAAGACATGCACAGGAGGAGGAGATTCCTAGGCATGTCCACATCTCAGTCGCAGCAGTGTTTGCATCATTAGATGGCGGCAAAGGCTTCAAGTCTTCTCTTGCATCGATCTTGTTCCTAGTGGGCTCTCCCAGAGTAAGCTCACTCACAGGGCCCCATGAACCAAAGCAAAGAGCACGGCCTGGTGATTCATGAGGAAAGTGCAAATGCAGGACTCGTTCTCACTGCAAGTGGGTGGACATCTCCTGCATTGAAAGAAGATGGTGTTGAGGGCTAGGAGAGATGTGGCCATATTCGTTCACTTGACTTTACTGTTCCTGGAACCTGTCAGTGATTAACGTATCATGGGCACGTCCCCCACATCTTCCTACCTCCATGGCATGATTACACCCATACTGACCCTTAGCAGCCCCCTGATGTTCTTGGGCCTCTGGAACTTCATCCTCTAATAAGCTCTCATCCTCCTCCAGGTCATCCTCTGGCAGGGGGTCACCTCTTTGCATTTCCAGGTTGTAAAGGTGCAACACACTGCGATGGTGTGGGAAACCCTGTTGGGTGTGTATTGGAGTGAGCCATCTGAGCGGTCCATGCATCTGAAACACATCTTCAGAAGCTCTATAAGGGAGCATGTGGACCTGTGAGCAGTGTTGTACCTCTCCTTGGAACGACACTGAGGGTGACGCACCGGTATCGTCAGTCAAATGTTTCAGTAGGTATCCCTTATCCCCAAGCAGCCATCCCTGCAGACGTAATGGCCCCTCAAAAATCTCAGGCACCTGGGAATGAATCAGGATATGGGAGCCATGGCAACTCCCAAGGTACCATGCACAAGTATGCAGTATGTGCTTCCGGTGATCATACACCAGTTGTACATTGATGGAATGATAGCCCTTGTGGTTTATAAACATTAGGGCCTGCTACCATGGAGCCCATAAAGCTATATGGGTGCAGTCTGTGCACATTGCACTCTAGGGAGGCCTGAGATGGCACTAAAGCTGGTGAATCTTGCAGCCTGGCTATCTTTGTCCAGACCAAACCTGACAAAATGATGGGCCTTCCTGTAAAGGGCATCTGTGACCTCCTTTATGCATCAATGTGTTGACAACTGAGAGATGCTGCACAGGTCGCCTGTTGATCCCTGGAAAGAATGAGAGGCCAAGAAATTGAGGGCGGCAGTCACCTTCACAGCCATTGGCAGGAAATACACTCCAACTCCATGTAGCATCAGGTCATCACAAAGGTGAAGGTGGCATATGTGATGTACTAGATCTCGGGACAAGTGCAGACGTAGATGGCATTGCCTCTCGCTCATTTATAAATAGGAGACTCTTGGATGATAAACCCTAGGTCTGGTGAGTTGCCCTCATTCTCTGGGTCACTCCTCCTGAAACTCCTGTTCATGTTGTGGCTCCGCTTGACCATGTCCCTCCCGCTGGAGCTGCACATGGAGTTGCCTCTCCCTCCTTTACCTCCTCTATTGCATTAGGACCCTGATAAAGGCAGCATTGAGCCCTGGCTCCAGATCTGCTTTTGCCTTCTCTCTGAGAGGAAACATTGAAGACATTAATGATTCAAGTGGCAAGAAAGCGAAGCTCAGAGAGTGATGCATTTGGAGACTGTAAGTGTCCCCTTAGTTTTTCCTGCTCTACTTGCATGGTGGCTGATGCTGCCTTGTCCCTGAAACACTAGCACACACATCGAGGTGACCAAGACGGTATTGCAGGTATGTAACATCTTGAGCCCTGCGTGGGATGCTGAAATTTAATTGAGATGAGTGACCCAACCTAGCTCTGTGCTCCAATCTCTGATATGGCATATTAATAACCAATCAGTTGCTCATGGTCAATGAGTGGATGCCCTTTGACCTGTTAGGAGTGTCACATCTGGTAAACACATGACAGGCCTTCATTGATGGAATTCCATATATGAGACAGCTGTGTCTCTATCACTATTGCCTCCATTCCCAAATTCTAGGTTCCCATGTGTTATACTTGAGATGCAGTGACTGTGATATGAAGCCACTGAGTTCTGGGAAATCCTTAAACAGTGCTAATGGCTTTAAGTGGCTTTCATTGCAAGGAGGTCTTCTTCCGTTCTGTCTAAGCAGACTCCTACTCACTCTGGCAGCAACAAGAGTTTAGAGGGCGACCCCAGAAAGCTCCCACTCGTGTTTGCACTTTCCCTTCCCCGTTGACCCCATTGCGTTTGTGAGCCCAACCCTGGTTGAAGTGCTAATCTCTGAAAGTGGAAACCTGCATGAGTACCACAGCACAGTGGTGTTCCTCAGGACAATGAAAGCAGTCTAACCCTACAACCCCAGTAGTGTGACGTTCATCGCAACAAGACTGGCACAGCACTATGGCAGATATGTTCCACTCGCCTCGAAGTTACCAGCGAACTGAGGTCTGACACGTGCATGCCACCCCTTTTCAAATGGGTTTGAGGCCGACGTAATTTCCCGCTGGTGTGACGGAAGATTGGAAGACGTGGCAGGATTCTGGCATGCAGTTGTTTTAATGAGCATTCATGACATGTCAATGAATGTAAATGGCATTCGCGTCGTTAGTCGGCAGGATAACCAACCTACCAGGAACACACCATCAGGAGAATTGCAACCTGTTTTTATGGTGGCAGGTTTCCTATTTTTTGCCTCCAGCTGGATTCTTCGCACCTGCCCGCCACGAAACCCACCGCGGGTAGGATGGGAGAATTCACCCATAGTCTTTAAGCCATGCAGATCTCTTAATGGAACATGTACGCGTTCATCTGGGTGATGTTCCTCGTCCAGATCGTGTCTTTCCCGTGACTCTTGTTGCATTGGTGATTGCTGTTGTTTATTTCAGTTGTTGGGGACCACTGGGCTTGATGGTAGTTATTTACTCAGTACAACTGGTGAGATCACGTCTCCCCGACCCCCCCAATTGCTGTGAAGGGATAGCTTCGATAGTTATTCAGATATGCCTGTGGTTGTGCTGTTATATTTGGTTGTTCACTTCCACTGCGTACGATCGAGGTGACAATTTGTCAATGCATGTGCAGGTTTCCATGTGGGCTGACATCTGTCGAGAGTAGTGAAGGTTTGTACTCTGACTGGCTCTCCGATGCTTAGTTCTGGCAATGGCTTGGCAGTCTTGCCAAACTTAAATTTGGATTTCTGTTGTTTCACCTTGATCTTTCACTCACACCAATTACTCCTTCTGGTTTCAGTATCTATTTTGCTATTGCAAAGTAGTTCGTGTGTGGCGTGACATTAGTCTCTGGACTACTTTCCTGTAGAACTGCTTCATTGCCTTTGGCTCATGCATTTCATTGCACTGACATGATCAGCAACCATCTTGCGTTTTACTTGAATATTGTCTCTCTCTCTCTGACGTCTTCTGTCTCCTTCGCTCTGGAGTCTTTAGTTGCCCTTTCTGTGTTGGCACATTCAAGGTTACCAGCTCAAGATTTAGATATGCTCCGGCTAAAATGGGTGGCCATTGCATCCCATCCATGATCTGGAACTTGATATCTTCCTTCTTGCCAATGCATTGGGCTGTCAGCCTAACTTGTCCTCTCAGTATGCCATCAAATAGCCTCAATCCTACTTTCGAGGGTTTCAGTTTTGGATCGCCACGTTGAGCCACTTCATACAGATCAGTGAAGGTCATCATTTTGCATGATGCACCTATGTATACCTGACACTTCTTGTTCACTTGATACTCTCCCTCTGCAGTCATCCTTGTCACAAATCATTTGGCTCCTATAGACTTGACTGAACCAACCTGTCATATATTGTATAGTTCTTCATCAGACTCATCTGCTGAAATCTCTCCAATGGCCAACTGTATAAGCTTGTTTTTGCTTTTTTCTGGCCAAGCACTTGCATGCTTTCCCAATGCTGGGTAGTCTTTCTTTTCCTATGCATGCTGCCCTCCGCAGTATTTGCACACTGCCCTTTGTCTGCGATTGCTCAGCTCAATTGGCTTGGACTGTCTCTCAGCATAATATATCACCTGGTCTGCTCTGCCATACATATGCTCTAGCTGTTATTTCACAATTTCTACATTTCAACACACATCTATTGTTTTCTTTAGTATCAGCTTCTCATCTTTCAGCAGATTTGCTCTCACTGAGGGGTCCCTCACACCTAAGACATCTTTCAGATCATCTTTTAGCTGTCCAAATTAACATGATTCTGCTAGCTATGTTACTGCTGTGATGTATTATTCAATGGTCTTGTTTTCACTCTGAACTCTAGTGTTGAATAGATAACGTTCATATGTAATATTCACTTGGGGTTCAAAATGTGCATTCAAGGCTTTCAAAATCTCTGTCGTCTTTTTTCTTTGCATGTCTGTTAGATTTGGGGTGGTATACACTCTGTAGCAGTCCCTCTCCAGCAGAGTTGACATTGTGGCCACTCTTATCAATTCAGGCATGTTCATTACGTCTGTTGCCATCTCATAATTTTGTCATCGTGAGTGAAAACTGCAGGTTTTGCCATGCATCATTTTTCAGTATTACTGTAGATCGGATTGGAAAATTTACTGCATCCATTTTTACTCACTCAATAACTTGCAGCCTCTGTGTTTCCTTTGTCCTTTTTCTGTGCAGCCAGTAATTTCACTTGCAGCCTGTGTGTGCTTTCCTTTTGTCCTTTTCTCAGCAGCGTTTTTTTCTGCAGCTGTTTCACTTACAGCCTTTGTCTGTTTTCCTTTGTTCTTTTCAGTAGCTTTTTTTTTGCAGTTTTGAACCTTTCTGTGTTCCTGGGTTCTCAGTGTCTTCTCTGCTCCTCTTGCATGGTTTAAAAATCTATTTTTTCTTCACTTCAAGTATGGGGGGCTTGTGGCCTTGTCACTGGACTGGTAATCCGGAAACCCAGGGGTAATGCTCTGGGGACCAGGGTTCAAATCCCACCACGGCAGATGATGGAATTTGAATCCAACAAAAATCTGGAATTAAAAAAGTCTAATGATGACCATGAAACCATTGCCGATTTTCATTAAATCCAATCTGATTCACTAATGTACATTAGGGAAGGAAATCTGCCATCCTTACCTGGACTGGCCTACATGTGACTGCAGACCCACAGCAAATTAAGAAATAATTGTAGGGGAAACACTTTATCAACATCTACTAACAGATATATTAAAAGCCTAAAAGTACCACCGCACCTGTCTAAGAACAGTAAAAGGGACTGCTTAGTCCATGAACATTCTATAAGATTTTGTAGCACCAATAAGCTTTTGTGCCAACCACTAAATTTAACAGTTGACAGGACTGTAAAGCTCTAGGGATAGGAATTCAATTCAGTGCAATATTTTATATTCCAATCTTATGTTATTCTCAGATCTTAATGTCATTGCAGCAACATTAATTAGTCAATATGGCTTCTACAGTCAAAGCTGACAATGACTCTTAAATGCCTTCTGAACAAGGGCAATTTTGGGATGGGCAATAAATGCTGGCTGAGCCAGCGATGCCCACATCCCATGAACGAATAAAAAAAGTTATAAGGACAGCTGCACTTCTTCAGTGTGTATTCAGTGAGAGCCTTTATTGAACTGATCTTCATATGTCTGCCTCCAGAGGCAGAGTGCCTCATGGCAGAGTCACATGACTATGATAAGCCAGTTAATCAGTGCAGCATTGCATTTCCAAACCCAAACACCCCTTTTATCATATAAAGAAGATACAAACAGAAGGTCACTTTTGTTGTCTACCTCTTTTGCACAGCCTTGTCAATGCCCAGATGATGCCAGTGATGTGCTCGGGACTTATGGACATAGGAACATTGGAACAGGAGTTGGCCATTTATCCCCCTGAGCCTTTTCTGCCATTCAATGAGACCATGGTTGGTTTTTGACCTAACTGCTTATACCTTTAATTAAAGTTATGATTTAGAATAATAAGACTATTTTAGATATTATTTATATTCAACTTATCATACTTGTGATGCTTCCATAAGTCAGGGCACCTGTGCAGGTTTTCTTCTGTTGGTAAAACAGGAGCTGCCCAACCCAATGCCACCTTTGTTTTCTTTTAGGAAATTTAAATTTAAATTTTGTCCCCCACTTCCATGTTATGAAGGCTATGTCCAATGGACACTTAAATTAACACAACTCACCAGTCATTTCAGAAGAGGATCACTGGGTGGAATGCCAGCTCAATGGTGCAACTTTGGACAAATTTCAGTCCAATTATGGCTGGATGTTGCAGTGAAAATAACAGCTGAGGCTAATAGTGCCTTAACAGGGTAAATCAAACAGCAATTTCTGACATCTGCACATGTGCAGTTAAAAGTATAAATCCAGAAGTTGGTGTCAGAAATAACCCACCCTTCCATAGCTATGCTTTTACAGCCCTCACCAATAGACTCAGCATTGAAATGACTGTAACCCAGTAAGTGAAAAGGACTCACCCACTAGTTCTGCACTAAAAATGGCTGAAAAAACTAGGGCTGTACATGCAGGAGTGAGTTTTTAATAGTATGTAAACAATCTTCCTGGCCTTGAAAGTGTAATTTCCCTCTGGAGAAAATGAGTGTTGGAATTTTTTTAAAAACTAGAAATTTATTTTTTAACTTTTCTGCCTGTCTCTTGTGTGTCTTTCTAAGACTGTGGAAAACAAGAGTAACCTTCCCTGCTGTGGAAAACAAGAGTAACCTTCCCTGTATTTCACTTTTCTGCCTGGCTCTTTTGTCCCTCTCTCTCTTAAACCCATCTGTTTTTCCCAATCTTTATCTTGCTTCCTAAATATTATTTAAAGTTAATTTATATTTCCTGCTTTGCACTTCCTGGTTTAGATTCTCAGAGGATTCTTCAATCCGATTGACAAAAAAGCCTAGCTGTTCCTTGCAATCATGGCATATTAATTTATAATTAATGGCACTGTTTTAAAGAAGAGTGGGAGGGTTATCTCCAATGTCCTGCCTGATATTTATTCCTCAATCAACATCACAAAAACAGATTATCAGGTCGTTATCACATTGCTGTTTGTGGGGGCCTGTGTGCAAATTTGCTGATATGTTATCTACATTGAAACAGTGACTTCACTTCTGTAGTAATTATAGTTTTAGGAAATGTAGGACTGTAGCTTTAAGAATAATTTGGCATTATAAGATCATATGATCTGTGTAAACCAATGTGTTAACAGTGCAGGGAATCTCTACAGGTGGGAGTTCTTCTTTAGTTATGGGGTTTAATGAAAATGTGTAGTTGCTGCTGTTGTCATGTAAATAATGTTAAATGTTTCCACTAAGAAAAGTTGTCTGAAGATCAATTCTATAACACTTCAAAAGCATTTCATTGGCACTTTGGGACACCAGTGATTGGAAAAGCACTACATAAATGCAAGTTTTTCTTTTCTTTTCAATTTCACAGATGTCACAGATCGCCTGCAGAGTGGGTGGAGGTGGGGCACTGAAACTGTTGCCAAGTTAGAGCAAGTCCGGGCTCTATAGCCCACGAAATCTGTCAGTAAAGTGAATGGCATGTGCTATTCTTTTGACACTAACTTTAAAATCCATGGTTAGTGAAACCTTTTAAGGTAGATCTTCAGAGAAAATTTTCAAGAACAATATGTCATGGATAAGGCTATTTTAGATCTTGTGTATTAAGACAAGCTTTATCTCATAGTAAAGGATCTTATGGAGCGGAGTGGTCATTATATGACAAAATTTTACATTAAGTTTGAAAGTGACATACTTAAGTCTGAAACAAGAGTCTGACAATTATAAAACCCATTGTTGTATGTTGGCTGTGACTGGCTAAGTTGCAGAGACATGAACAATAGTCTGAACAATAACTGTTTATTGTATGAACATAACAATTTATATATATATATATATACATATATATTAAAGCCTACAGGTGTTACTCAGTCTAAGCATTGAGTACATGACTCCTAATCATGTGATTCTCTCTCTAACATCATCATGTGGCCAGTACCATTTCTCCAGTCCCACACATTAACCTTTTCAGCCCTGAACACCCTCATACTACACCCGTTACATAAGTATGGGGATGAGTTAACTGAAGTTGATTTGGAAAGCAGGTCAAAGGGAATGGAGATAGATAAGCAGTGGCAAACATTTAAAGAAATAATTCAAAATTCTCAACGAAAACACATTCCATCAAGAGACATAAACTCTCCTGTAAAAGAGATTCATATGTGGTTGACTCCACAAAGATCCCCCCTTGACCCCTGGAAAGAGCCAGAGGCGTAGAAGTCGAGGGCCACTGTGAACTTCAGAGTCACTGGCATGGGGTGTCCACCCACATAGTTTGAGGTGATCTCAGGCCCAATCATATGACAAATGGAGGTCACAGGCTCCCTGGAAAGGCGGAGCCTCCTTTGGCATGTAAACTCTACCTGTAAACTCTTGGCAGCGGGATAATGGCATCCTCTATGGCCCCCTACACCTTGGGCTACCTGCTGGCCCTGGGCCACTTGTGCCTGTTCCTCTCCCCCTATAGGTTGCTCCCTTGGAAGCTGCATTGGGACACCTGGCCTCCTTTCCTTCTGTCCCTCTCTTCCTCAGAGGAGGAAGGTGCTTCCAGTGGAGACCACAATTCCCATTCCTAGGGTAATGGAAGGCTGGCAGATATCTGGAAGGTCCACATGGTCAAAATTCTCTGGGGGCCTTGGAGACACCAATGAGTCCTGAAATGAAGCCTAGAAAAATTAAGAATGAAGCTCAGAACAGAGATGAAGCTGTAAAGTCCAAATAAGCAACCAGCAACAAACTATCTCCTAAACTCACTACTCACAATGGCAATGCTGCTGACCTTTTTTATCCAGTCCTTGGATGAGGTTTTGCAAGAAGTGGGCTGCCTGCCTGAACGTTTTGCCTGTGCAATGAGCGCAAAATCGCATGGGCAACGTAAAATCGGAATCAAGTGGCTTTTTAATGGCCTTAAGTGGCCTCTTAATTGATGGCGGGCATGGCACCGATACCCGTGCACGCCTGTCAACCTGAAGGTTGTGCATGTGCAGGATGAAGTTGGAATGCTCGCCTGACATCATCTTGAGCGAATTTAGGCCCGGTTGGGTCAGGTGTGTACCTGCCCGCGAGGTGTAAGATTCTGCCCATGGTTGTGCAGAGTCGGCGTGGTTTAATGAAAGGGAATTCCTGTTTGACAAATTTATTCGAGATTTTTGAGGATTTAACTAGCAGGGTGTATTAAGGGAAACCAGCAGATGAAGTACGTTTTGATTTTCAAAAGGCATTCAATAGGTTATTACACAAGATGAGGGTTTATGCGCTTGGAGATAATACATTAGCACAGGTTTGGCTAATGAATAAGAAGGAGAAAGTGTGGGGACTTTCAGGACATTTTCAAGTTGGCAGGGATCAGTGCTGGAGGATTCACCTGCAGTATTGACAAGCTCTATTAATGATTTATGTGAAGAGACTATGAGTATTGTACTTAAATTTTTTTTCTGTTGATACAAAGCTAGATCAAAAAGTAAGTTGTGAGGAGGACACAAATGGATATAGCCAGGTTAAATGAGTGAGCAGAAAGGTATTAGATGGGTTATAAAGTTGGGAAATGAGAGGTTATGTACTTTGATAGAAAAAACAGAAAAGCATATTTTTAAATGGTCAGAAACTTTTAAATGTTGTTATTCATAGAAATTTGGATGGTCTTGTACAAGGAACACAGAAATTTAGCATTCAGATACAGCAGGTAGTTAGGAAGGCAAATTGTCTTGTGGCAGAATCACATGATTATGGCAAGCCAAGTAGCACACTTAGTAAAGATTGTATTTCCAAGACCTAAACATGCCCCTTTTCCTAGCGAACAAGAGGTACATTTGCATGCACGGTCCTGTGTGACTGTGAGTTACCCAAGTTATCCACGACTATCATGCATTAACAACAGTTTGTTCTACTAATCAGTCTCTGCACATGCATTGCGCACACAGTCTTTAAGTCATGCAGATCTCTTAATGGTCCATGTACGTGTTGACATTGGCTATATGTTTGGGTGATGTTCCTTGTCCAGAGAGTGTGTCGTTCCAGTGGCACTTGTTGCCTTGGTGAGTGTTGTTGTTCCATTGCAGTTGTTGGGGATACGTGGACCTTTAAAATTGATGGCAGTTCTGTATTCATTATAGCTGGTGAGATCCCTTCCCGTGACCAGCTGATTGCGGTGAAAGAGCAGCTTTGCTATTTGATCATATATCCCTGCGGTTGTGCCTGTAGATCTGGTTGAGTTTTTTCAACTTCGCTTTGATTTGCCAGCTGTGATATTGGGGATCATTATTTCCCCCTGGTCCCTTTATGGCATCTCTGACATTCAGATCTCGCACAGCTTAGTGCACTTAAGACTTCAGTGTATTGTGCATGTTCAAAGGTATATACTCAGCTTGAATCTTGTGCTTTAAATCTTCCAGTTCAGCTGTGGTGTGAACATTTTCCTGTAGAACTGTTTCATTTACCTTTGGCTCGTGAATTTCATTGCACTGACATGGTCGGCAACCATCTTGTGGTTTACTTGAATATTGTCTCCCTCGCTCTGGAGTCTTTTGTTTCCTACTCTCTGGGGTCTTTTGTTGCCCTTCCTATGTTGGCACATTCAGGGTTACCAGCCCAAGCTTTAGGCTTCTCCAGCTGAGATGAGTCCCATCTATGATCTGGAACTTGAGATCTTCCTTCTTGCCATTGCATTGGGCTCTCAGACTAATTTGTCCTCTGGAATGAGTGTTGTGCCATCATATAGCCTCAATCTTACTTTTGAGGCTTTCATTTTTGGATTGCCATGTTGAGCCACTTCACACAGTTCTGTGAAGGTCATTATGTTGCATGATGTACCTGTGGCATTTCTTGTCTGCCTGATACTCTCCCTCTGCGGTCATCATGGTAACAGTCACAAACCATTTGTCTCCTATAGACTTGACTGAACTTATCTGCTGTATGTTATATAGTTCTTCACCAGGCTGATCTGCTGATATTTCTCTTTTGGCTATCTGAATAAACTTGTTTTGCTTTATGCTAACCAAACACATTTGTGTGAAATGATTCTGCTTCTTGCAGTTAAAACACTGTTTTCCACATGCTGGGCAATCCTTCTTTCCCTTTATACGCTGTCTTCTGCAGTATCTGCATCCTGGCCTTTGTCTGCGATTGCTTCTGGACTGTCTCTCAGCATAATGTATCTCCTGGTCTGCTCTGCTATACATATGCTCTAGCTGACATTTCACAACTTCCGCATCTCAACACGTCTATTGTTTTCTTTAGCATCAGTTTCTCATCTTTCAGTAGACATGCTCTCACCGAGGGGGCTCTCACGCCTAAGACTAAACTATCTTCAATCAGGTCATCTTTTAGCTGTCTCAATTCGCACAATTCTGCAAGCTGTGTTACTGCAATCACGTACTGTTCAATGGCTTCTTGTGCATCTTGTACTCTTGTGTTGAAGGCATAGCATTCATATGTAACATTCACTTGGGGTTCAAAGCATTCATTCAAGGCTTTCAAAATCTCTGTTGTCTTTTTTCTTTGTTCTACTGTTAGGTATGCACTTTGTAGCAGCTCCTCCCCAGCAGTGTCAGAGGTGTGGCTACTTTTATCGATTCTGGTTTGTTAATTAAGTGTATTGAAATCTCACAGCTTTGCTATTGTAAGTGGAAAAACTGCCAATTCTGCCATGTATCACTGTTCAGTTTGACTGGAGCTGGGATTGGAAAGTTTCCAAAGTTTGCCATGTACACTCATCCAGTATTTAAATGCAGCTTTCGATATGTGTCTGCTTGCCTTTTGTGTTTGCTTTTCCTTTGTCCTTGTTCTGCAGCTCAGTGCTTTTCATGAACTTTTTTAAGCAGCCTCCTTTTTCAGATTTGAACATTTCTGTGTGCCTTTCTGAGCTTTCTTCTCTGTCCCACTTCCAGGGTTCAAAAATCTCTTCCTGGCACCATGTTTCATGTATAAGGACAGCGGTACTTCTTCAGTGTGTTCTCAATGAGAGGCTTAATCCAACTAGTAAGAAATGGCAGCCTACAGTCAACTTGCCTCATGGCAGAGTCACATGACTATGGCAAGCCAGGTGGTACATTTAGTAAAGATTGCATTTCCAAGACGCAAACAATCTCCATATCTAACGAATGATATACTTGCCTTGGAGGCAGTACAATGAATGTTCCTGGATGAGAGAGTTGCCCTATGATGAGAGACTGAGTTGATTTACTGATTTGTCTTATACTCTCTCATGTTTATAAGAATAAGGTGATCTCATTGAAACGTGCATGGAGGGGCCTGACAGATCATAAGACCATAAGACATAGGAGCAGAAATTAGGCCAATCGGCCCATCAAGTCTGCTCCACCAGTCAATCATGGCTGATAAGTTTCTCAGCCCCCATTCTCCTGTCTTCTCCCCGTAACCTTTGATCCCCCTACCAATCAAGAACCTATCTATCTCGGTCCTAAATACACTCAATGACCTGGCCTCCACAGCCTTCTGTGGCAATGAATTCCATAAATTCACCACTCTCTGGCTAAAGAAGTTTCTCCTCATCTCTGTTCTAAAAGGTCTTCCCTTTACTCTGAGACTGTGCCCTCGGGTCCTAGTCTCTCCTACTAATGGAAACATCTTCCCTACGTCCACTCTATCCAGACCTTTCAGTATTCTGTAAGTTTCAATCAGATCCCTCCTCATCCTTCTAAACTCCATCGAGTATAGACCCAGAGTCCTCAAACGTTCCTCATATGTTAAGCCTTTCATTCCTGGGATCATTCTCGTGAACCTCCTCTGGACCCTCTCCAGGGCCAGCACATCATTCCTGAGATACGGGGCCCAAAATTGCTCACAATATTCTAAATGTGGTCTGAATAGAGCCTTACAAAGCCTCAGCAGCACATCCCTGCTTTTATATTCTAGTCCTCTCGAAATAAAGGCCAACATTGCATTTGCCTTCCTAACTACCGACTCAACCTGCAAGTTAACCTTAAGAGAATCCTAGACTAGGACTCCCAAGTCCCTTTGCACTCCAGATTTCTGAATTCTCTCCCCATTTAGAAAATAGTCCATGCCTCTATTTTTCCTACCAAAGTGCATGACCTCACACTTCCCCACGTTGTATTCCATCTGCCTCTTCTTTGCCCATTCTCCTAACCTGTCCAAATCCTTCTGCAGCCTCCCCACTTCCTCAATACTACCTGTCCCTCCACCTATCTTTGTATCATCTGCAAACTTAGCCAGGATGCCCTCAGTTCCTTCATCTAGATCATTAATGTATAAAGTGAAAAGTTGTGGTCCAAACACTGACCCCTGCGGAACTCCACTAGTCACCAGCCGCCATCCTGAGAAGGACCCCCTTATCCCAACTCTCTGCCTCCTGCCAGACAGCCAATCTTTATCCATGCTAGTACCTTGCCTCTAACGCCATGGGCTTTTATCTTACTGAGCAGCCTCCTGTGCAGCACCTTGTCAAAGGCCTTCTGGAAGTCCAAGTAGTTAACATCCATTGGCTCTCCTTTGTCTAACCTACTTGTTACCTCCTCAAAGAATTCTAACAGACTTGTCAGGCATGACCTCCCCTTGATGAAACCACGCTGACTTTGCCCGATTTTACCATGCACTTCCAAGTATTCTGAAATCTCATCCTTAATAATGGACTCTAAAATCTTACCAATGACCAATATGAGGCTGATTGGCCTGTAATTTCCTGTCTTATGCCTCACTCCCTTCTTAAACAGAGGGCTTACTTTGGTGATTTTCCAGTCCTCTGGGACGCTCCCTGACTCCAGTTATTCCTGAAAGATCATCACTAACGCCTCCACTATCTCTTCAGCTATCTCCTTCAGAACTCTGGGATGTAATCCATCAGGTCCAGGTGATTTATCCACCTTCAGGCCTTTCAGTTTTCTTAGCACCTTCTCCTTGGTAATGGCCACCATACTCACCTCTGCCCCCCCAACTCTCTTGAACTTTGGGGATGTCACTCGTGTCTTGCACTGTGAAGACTGACGCAAAGTACCTATTCAGTTCCTCCGCCATTTCTTTGTTCCCCACTACTACTTCTCCAGCGTCATTTTCCAGCGGCCTAATGTCCACTTTTGCTTCTCTCTTATCCTTCATATATCTAAAAAAACTCTTGCAATCTTCTTTTATATTACTGGCTAGTTTACCCTCATATTGAATCTTCTCCATCCTTATTTCTTTTTTAGTTGTCCTTTGTTGGTCTTTGTAGGCTTGCCAATCCCCTGGTTTCCCACTGCTCTTCGCCGCATTGTATGCTTTCTCTTTAGCTTTTATGCTGTCCCTGACTTCCCTTGTCAGCCATGGTTGCCTCATCCTCACTTTAGTATGCTTCTTCTTCCTAGGGATGAATTTTTGCTGTGTCTCCCAAATTACTCCCAGAAACTCCTGCCATTGCTGTTCCACTGTCTTTCCCGCTAGGCTCATATCCCAGTCAATTCTGGCCAGCTCCTCCCTCATGTTTCTCTTGCCTGGGAAATCTAAAACACGGGTAGACACTGAGAGGTTGTTGCCCTGGCTCAGGAACCTAAAGGGGCACAGTCTCGGGATAAGGGACCGGTCATTTAGTATTGAGATGAGGAGAAATTTCTTCACTCACGGGGCTGTGAAGCTTTGGAATTGTCTACATCAGGAGGATCTGGATGCTTGGTCGTTCAGTAAATTTAAGGCTATGTTTTTGGACTGGAAGGGTATCGAGGGATGTGGAGATAGTGCGAAAAAGCGCAGTTGAGATCATGATTCATGTTGACGTTTCGAGTCCTCATGACCCTTCAACAGAAGTAGTTCCTAGTTCTGTTGAAGGGTCATGAGGACTCGAAACGTCAACTCTTTTCTTCTCCGCCGAGGCTGCCAGACCTGCTGAGTTTTTCCAGGTAATTCTGTTTTTGGCTTGGATTTCCAGCATCCGCAGTTTTTTGTTTTTATCATGATTCATGATAGTTTTATACGGTGGAACAGGTTCATATGGACTCCTGTATTCCTGCTTCCTTTTCTCATGTTTTACAAAGTTATTTCTTTCACCCTCTCTGTGTTCCACTTTCCACCAAGCAATTGCCATATCCGCCCTTGTTCTTTCATTTCCATGGTGACCCGGTCAGTCCATCTCCCTGTGTTACATACTAACCTGTCCGGGCTGTTAGAAAGATGAATACAGCAGCTCGGGGGAGAGTTTCACTGGTGACTCCGCTGTTTTCCGGTTGTCGCGGTGTCCAGAGTTTAGAGGAAGTTTCATTTTCGGGTGTTTTTGCTCGGGTTAAAATCAATGGAGAAATTGCGGAGAGTGCTGAGCGGCCAGGACGATGAGGAACAATGTCTGACGGCACAGGTAAAACCTCGGCTGCTGTTTTCCAGTCACGGAGTGTCGGGCCGAGTGTCTGTCCCTCGGGGTTAACGCCGCAGCAGCTCCCCCACCCCCATCCCGCCACTTCTATTTTGTAGATCCGCCTGCACAAATTCCGCTTTCTTTTACACCTTTATGACAAACTGTGAAATGTTCGCCACGAGTATCAGTCCTAACGACCCTAGAAGTGTTGTAGACTTAGTATTTACTAAATACTCCAGAAAGTCGAGCACGCCATACAACAAATAGGTGACCCGTGGAAACATTGAGTTTTTTGGTTCATGCTTTCAGCACGGTCATACGTCATTGAAGGTGCACTGCCCATGGTGACCCACTTTCAAACTGGTCTAAAACACCCGTGAAGTAAATGATGTCAATGCAGCTTTTTCCTACAGGAGCCTTATGAAATCCATTTCCCTCTCCGTTTAACGCCCTGCATACCTTGCTCAATAAGTTACATGCATTGTGACTGAGGAAGCAAGATTTCAATTGGTTGCAAGTATGTCTGGATGATTGCATTCAAACTTACCCCTGATACTTCTTGTAATTGAGGAAGCAAGCTCATATAATCTGCATTCCTAGCATGCAAAACATGTAAGATAGATATACCCTGGCATTTTTATAGTAACTGAAGGTATAGCCTCTCCTGCTTTTTCTTTGTGGTCACATTATGCGAGGTTCTGGGAGGCTCCAACCAATAAGCCCTAAACGCAAGAAACCTAGCGGGGCTTCCAGATGAGAGTCCTGATCGAGCATGTCGTGCCCAAAAAGCTCTCTGTAATAAAGTTTATCTGTTTCTTGTTGAAACCTGTCTGCTCCATCGAGTCATTACATTTGGCGACGAGGATAAAATAGCTCCACGCTGCACCTTGCCTTGTTACCTTGAGTACATTGAATCTTAACAAAAAGAAAAGACTACTCACCAGTCATGCTATTCCTCGGCAGAATCGATCCTTATGATGCAATTATGGAAGACTGGAGCCAGTATGTAGACCGCCTTGGATTTTATTTTGTAGTAAACAAAATTATTGCAGAGGAAAAGCAGAAAGCCATCATTTTGAGTGTATGTTGCAGTAAGACATACAATCTCACCACAACCTGATGTCCCCGAGCACACACGATTCAAATTCTTATATTGAATTAATGGACCTTGTGAAAACGCACTTCCAGCCAAAGCCATCCATATTAATGCGGCATTTTAAATTTAATTCCAGTTAGGGCCCCAGGAGAGTCCACCGCAACCAATGTAGCAAACCTTAAGCAGTTGACAAAACACTGCGACTTCAGGGACACGTGACACGCTGCGGGACTGATTAGTTTGTAGAGTTCAATACGACGCCATACAGCGCCATTTACTCGTTGAGGTTGACATTGACTTTAAGCACACCCTAGAAACCCCCTCGCCATGGAAAGTGCTGTGTGGAGACTTGCAGGCTTTGCAACACGTACAGCATGACGTTGTACTTCATGTGGGGCGAGTGCCTACCGCCAGGCGTGACACGAAAACCAGACCCACAGCATCAAAACGAGAGGCAATGTCCACAGTTAGAAACATGTAAAAGCCCAGCAGTAACTCCAAGATTAAGTTGTTGTAGATGTGGAGGTGACCACGGATCAGCACCTGTAAATTCAAGGAGGCAGAATGTCGTTCCTGCCATAAGAAAGGTCACGTAGTAAGGCCAAGTTGAAACAGCCCATAAAGCAGCAAGCCAACATGATTGAATTAAAAAATACAGCAGAACTTGAAGCTGCCGACACTGACATTTATTGCCTGTATAACATAACCTCTGTAAAAACCAAATCTATCACTGTCACAATCTAAGTTAATGAGAAGCCACAAATAATGAAGGTGGATATGGGTACCTCAACTACAGTGGTGGGAGAGCACACTTTCAAATACCTTAATGAAGGTAGACAGCCAATAAAACCTGGAGCATTCAAACACTAAATGAAAGACATACACTGGAGAATCTATTCAGGTAAAGGGCATTGCCACAGTACCAGTGCCTTACAGGTGACAGACAGCCCAGCTGCCTCTAATAGTAGCGAATGGAGAAGGACCCAGTCTTTTAGATCGAGACTGGTTACAGAAGATCGAGCTTGACTGGCCGGAGATATTTCACCTGAAAACCGGAGGAGCTCTTGACCTGTTAAGAAAATATGACTTAGTATTTCGGGATAAATTAAGGAAGTTAAAAGCGTGAAGGCCAAGATATATGTGGATCCTCAGGCAACACCACGTTTCTTCAAGGCCAGACCTGTGCCTTATGCATTGAAGGAGAAGGTGGACACAAAATTGTGCCAGTTAGAAAAGCTGGGCATCATCCAACCTGTCCAATTCTCAGAATGGGCAGCACCCATAGTCCCAGTGGTTAAGCCTGACCAAACCATACACATTAGTGGGGACTATAAATTGGCCATAAATAAGGC
This sequence comes from Carcharodon carcharias, assembly GCF_017639515.1. NCBI lineage: Eukaryota > Metazoa > Chordata > Chondrichthyes > Lamniformes > Lamnidae > Carcharodon > Carcharodon carcharias. Next base: position 161,761,511 of record NC_054468.1, read on the forward strand.
AGCAAAACTAGACAGGTGCCCCATTCCAAGCATAGACGATCTGTATGCAAAGCTGGTTGGAAGCAAGTCACGTACGAAATTAGATATGAGCCACGCCTACCAATAATTAGATAGTACGTCAAGAGATTACATGACTATTAACACACACATACAAGAGTCTTTATCAGTAAACTCACATACCCTTTGGAGTATCATCTGTATGCGCGATCTTCCAGAGAACAATGGAGAGCCTTTTGCAAGGACTTCCCCGAGTGGCAGTATACCTAGATGATGTTTTGATCACAGGGTCAACCGAGACCAAACACTGGCCGATCGAGACCAAACTGTTGGCCAACCTGGAGGAAATGCTAAGGAAGTTCATGGAAGCCAGCTTATGGTTAAAGAAGGAAAAATGTACATTTGAAGCACCGGAGGTTACTTACCTGGGTCACAGGGTGGACTCCATGGGTTTGCAGCAGGTAGAAGAGGAAGTTTGGGCAGTAAAAGATGCACCCTTGCTATCCAATGTAATCGAACTCAAGCCCTTCCTGGGAGTGATCAACTACTATAGTCTCTTCTTGCCTAACTTATCAACTGTATTGGCACCATTACACTTGTTACAAAAGAGTCACCGTTGGTTGTGGAATTCGCAACAGGAAGAAGCCTTTGTGAAAGTGAAGAAACTTGCATTTATATAAAAACAAAAAGACTGCGGATGCTGGAAATCCAAAACAAAAACAGAATTACCTGGAAAAACTCAGCAGGTCTGGCAGCATCGGCGGAGAAGAAAAGAGTTGACGTTTCGAGTCCTCATGACCCTTCGACAGACTGCCATGTTATCTCACGCAATGATAAATGGAGCAGAAAGGCCCATTGGCTATGTCGTGAAAACCCTCTCTAAAGCCAAGAAGGGTTATTCCCAGCTAGAAAAGGGAGGTTTATTTGGGCATTCAGACTTTTCACCATTGTGTCGGACCATAAACCATTATTGGGTTTATTCAGTGAGGATAAGACCATTCCGCCAATAGCATCAGCAAGAATACAACGTTGGGCTCTGATATTATCTGCGTTTGAATATACTTTTATGTACTGTCCTGGCTTATACATTGCAAATGCGGACGTACTCAGTCATCTCCCATTACCAGATAGCGTTGTGCATGCTCCTGTTCCACAAGAAATTGTGCTATTACTGAATTTCTTGGATTCTTTGCCTGTATGTGTGAAGCAAATTAGAAATTGGGCGAACAAGATCCGATATCGTCGAAAGCCAGCGACTTTATTTTGCAAGGATGGTCAGATTTGCCTGTATCTGAAGATTTGAGACCCTTCCATGCCAGAAAGAGTTAAGCTGTCAAGATGGAATTTTGTTTGGGGGAATCAAGAATTGTCGTCCCATCACAAGCTAGGGAACCACTCTTGACAGAGCTTCACAGTGCGCATCCAAGCATATCGAAGATGAAAATGCTTGCGCAAAGCTACGTCTGGTGGCCAGGCATTGACAGTGACATTGAAAGCATGGTCAAGCACTTCTCCATTGTCAGCAACAACAGAAGCTGCGTCTGTGGGAGTGGTCTGGTCGACCCTGGATTAGACTACATATCGATTATGTGGACCAATCTTAGGTGCAATGTTTTTGTTGATCATAGATGCATATTCTAAATGGATGGATGTATTCGAAGTAAAATCGTCAACACCAAGCGCAACTATCGAGAAGCTGCGTCACTGCTTTAGCATACATGGCCTACCTGAAATCGTCGTTTCTGATAACACTCCAGTCATTACCAGCTCAGAGTTTCAGAAATTCTTGGGCAGAATTTTTACCTCGCTGGGCAGGCCCGGGTGTGGCCGTGAAAGCGACTGCTGCCGCGATTGGGCCCCGACCGCGGTTTCACGCTGGCTGGTCAATTAACGACCAGCCAGCGTGAATCGTACACTGAAACTCTGTTAAATGAGTAGGGACATGTTAAAAATGAGTTTCAAAAGTTTTTTTAATCAATGGTTGAAACCTCTTCACGTCCATGGATGAGGTTCACAAAAAATGCAAAGGCCGCTTGGTCTATTTGCCTGCCCGACAACCGTAAGGTTGGACGGGCAACCAAAAGTTCAATTTAACACCACCTTCAACACCTCTTTGTCCTTTTGTCTATGACATATTTTGGCAATCTCCACCTATCACTGATCCTCTATCCAGCTCTACCTGTCCCACCCACCCCTTAAACCAGCTTATATTTCACCTCTTTTCCATTTTTACTTAGTTCTGTTGAAGAGTCGTACGGACTCAAAACATTAACTGTATTCCTCTCCGCAGATGCTGTCAGACCTGCTGAGTTTTTCCAGGTATTTTTATTGTTGTTTTGGATTTCCAGCATCTGCAGTTTTTTGCTTTTATTCAATTTAACTAATTGATTAAGGGCCTTAATAGGACTCTTAATTGTCAGCAGGCGCGCTGTCATCTCTCACGCCTGCCCACCGACTGAAATATTGCGCAAATGCACGATGACATTGGGACGCTCACCCAACATCATCACGCACTATTTTTCTTCCGATTGGGTCAGGCCTGCACGATGAGGGAAAAATTCTGTCCCGTGAATCTGAATGGAATCAGACATATTAAAATAGCCGCTTACCATCCCTCATCGAATGTTTTAGCCAAGAGAGATGTACAAACTTTCAAGTCTGGTATGAAAAGATTATCACAAGATACTCCAGAATCTCGACTCTCCTGCTTTCTTCTCAGTTATCGTATGACGGCACACTCGACTACGGGTTCAACACCTTCTGAATTATTGATGAAATGCCACCCACCTGCACGGTTAAGCCTGGTTTTTCCAAATATAGAGGGGAAGAGTGGAATCAGAGGAATCAAAAGTTAAACCATGCTATACACAACAAAGTTCGCACATTCAGTGTAAGTGACAGGGTATCGTGCAAAATTTCAGAAGTGGTCCTTGTTGGGTTCCTGGAACCATTGTCTCAGAGACTGATCTCTTATCCTTCCAAGTACAACTGGAGGATGGAATTGTTTGTAAACACGTAGATCATGTTCATGTTAGAGAGACATTTCAACAACCAACTATTCTGCCAGTGATTAACGTCAAACTGTCAATTCCTGAGGTGACAGATCAGCCTAGAATAGACGTGCCCAATGTCTCTGTAGAGTTGCCAAACCCAGGCTGCCACTTTCTAATGATGTCTCATGCTGCAGTTTCGGATCTTGTTGATCCTGTTGAGGAACCTCAAGTGGTAGAGCTATGCCGCTCTAGTCATATAAGGACAGCATCTCAGAGATTGGATCTTTAATCACCTGAAGTTTTATATATGTATATGTTGGATATTCAAATGTTTCCTTGTTAATAGAAATCGTAAAAAAATCTAAAGCGGGAGGAACTATGGTAAATGAAGGTATAGCCTCTCCTGCTGTCTATCAGGGATCACATGATGTTCTGGAGGATCTGACCAACGAGCCCTAAACGCAGGGAATGCGGTGGGCGGGTTTCCTTACGAAACCGCTGATCGAACATGTAGCACCTGAAAACTCTGTAATAAAGTTTATCTGTTTCTTATTGAAACCTGTCCATTCCATCATTACAATTTTTGCAGATAGTTTTTTAACTCTTGCTTATATTATTTCCGTGTCTTTTGTTTGCATCTCTGAAATATAAGCTCACCTTTACTGGACTGTTCTGAAAGTGGCAAGTAAGACCATAAGGCGTAGGAGCAGAAGTATGCCATTCGGCCTATCGAGTCTGCTCTGCCATTCAATGAGATCATAGCTGATCTTCAACTCTATTTTCTTGCCTTTTCCCCATAACTCTTGATTCTTTTTCTGATTAAAAATCTGTCTATCTCTGCCTTGTATAAACTTAAAGACCCAGTTTCTACAGCCCTCTGCAGTAAAGAATTCCATAGTTTAACTACCCTTTGAGAGAAGAAATTCCTCCTCATCTCTGTTTTAAATGGGCAACCCCTTACCCTGAGGTTATGCCCTCTGGCCCTAGACTCTCCCACAAGGAGAAACAACCTCTCAGCATCTACCCTGTCAAGCCCCCTAAGAATCTTGTGTCTACAAGGTCACCTCTCATTCTTCTAAACTCCAATGAATACAGGCCCAACCTACTCAACCTCTCCTCATAAGAAAATCCCATAAGAAAAATTAGTTTTGTAGGCGATGGTACAGAAGTTCCAGTAGAAACACAGTAGATGGGGCCAAGCATTCAACCTGGAAAGAGCCACTTTTCTGAGAGATGGCTTGTAGATATAAATGGGAAAATGAGTTTTCAATACTGTAGGGTAATATAACTGGTTCCACCAGCTAGAGATTTATATCACATGACTCCCACCTTTCCACTCTGGCTTTGACAAAGGTGTGTATCTTTTTGTCTGGATCCCGGAGATTATTAAACATTCGAGCCATTAAGACTTGAACGGGAGGTCCTTTGTCTTAGTCGATGAACAGGCTCCGGTTGGCCAGCCTGGCTTATGAAATTAAGATGGTCTTTGTACAGTTCTCTTTGAATTTGGCCTCTGCACCCACAGGTGGTTGTTAGAGTCTCTTCAGAGATAACAAAGTGTAAGTTCCTGTGAAACTGCCAGATAGCTCCTCTGGTTCAACGATCACAGACAGACATAGCTTTAGCCATTTTAAAAGGTTTTTTTTCCCCCAGTTTTTGAAATTTTAGAAATTAGCCATGAAGTGTGTAAAAACAATAAGAATAGGGTAATTATATTAGGTGAATTCAACTTCCCCAACATTAATTGGGATAGGCATAGTGTTAAGGGCTTGGATGAAGTGGATTTCTTGCAATGTGTACAGGAGAATTTTTTAGGTCAATATGCAGAGGGTCCAACAAGGGACAGCGCAGTGCAGGACCTAATTCTGGGGAATGAAGCCGGACAGATGGCTGAGATGGTGGTGGGGGGAGCATTTTAGTGATAGCGACCACAACATGGTACTGTTTAAGTTCGTTGTGGACAAAGAAATAGACAAGCTGCAAAAAAATGTTTTGGATTGGAGGAGACCACTTTTAGTAAAATAAGGCAGGATCTGGCCAAGGTAGACTGGGAACAGTTACTTGTGGAAAATCTACAGAGGAACAGTGGGGGGTGTTCAAAAGGGAAGTGGGGAGGGTACAGGCTCAACATGTTCCCTCTAGGGTGATAGGAAGGAGTAACAAGCCCAGAGAACCATAGATGACCAGAGATATTCAGGTTACGATGAGAAGGAAAAGAGAGGCTTTTAGCAGGTACAAAGGAAGCAAATCAGCAGAGGCATTAGTGGCGTACAGAAAGTGCAGGGTGGAGCTTAAGAAGAGCAAGGAGGGGATATGAGAAAGCTGTACCTGGTAAAAGTAGGGAAAATCCCAGGATATTTTGTAAGTATATCAATGGGAAGAGGATAACCAGGGAAAGAGTAGGGCCCATAAGGGACCAAGGGGACAATCTATGGGTGGAGCCAGAGGACATCACTAGAGTGTTGAATGAATACTTCACATCCGTCTTCACTCAAGAGAATGAAGATGAATGTGTCGAACTCGGGGAGAGAGACTGCGAGGTTCATAAGCAAATTGATATAGAGAGTGGCAAGGTATTGGAGGTGTTGGCAGGCTTAAAAGATGACAAATCTTCAGGCCCGAATGATTTGTGTCCCAGACTGCTGAAGGAGGCAAGGGAGGAGATCGCAGGGGCTCTGACCCGAATTTTTAATTCCTCTCTGGCCACGGGGGAGGTGCCAGAGGACTGGAGAACAGCTAATGTGGTTCTGCTATTTAAGAAGGGTTGTAGAGAGAAGCCAGGGAACTACAGGCCAGTGAGTTTCACGCCAGTGGTAGGGAAACGGAGAAAGTTCTGAAGGAGAGTATCTATCTCCACTTGGAGAGGCAAGGTTTGATCAGGGATAGTCAGCATGGCTTTGTCAGAGGGAGGTCATGCCTAACAAATTTGATTGAATTTTTTGAGGAGGTGACCAGGTGTGTAGATGAAGGTAGTATAGTTGATGTAGTTTATATGGATTTCAGCAAAGCCTTTGACAAGGCCCCACATGGGAGACTTATAAAGAAGGCAAATGCACAAAGGATACAGGGTAATTTGATAAGGTGGATTCAAAATTGGCTTAGTTGTAGGAGGCAGAGGGTGATGACAGAAGGCTGCTTTAGTGACTGGAAGCCAGTGTCCAGTGGCGTACCACAGAGATCTGTGCTGGGTCCCCTATTATTTGTCATTTATACAAATGACATAGATGATTATGTGAGGGGTAGGATTAGTAAGTTTGTGGATGACACAAAGATTGGCCGGGTGGTTAACAGTGAGGTTGAGTGTCTTGGGCTACATGAAGATATAGACGGGTTGATCAAATGGGCGCATAAGTGGCAGATAGAATTTAACCCTGAAAAGTGTGAGGTGATACACTTTGGAAGGAGTAATTTGACAAGGAAGTATTCAATGAACGGCATGACATTAGGAAGTTCTGAAGAACAAAGGGACCTTTGGTGTGTGTGTCCATAGATCTCTGAAGGTGGAGGGCCATGTTAGTGGGGTGGTGAAAAAGGCATATGGGACACTTGCCTTTATCAATTGAGGCATAGATTACAAAAGTAGGGAGGTCATGTTGGAGCTGTACAGAATCTTAGTGAGGCCCCAGCTGGAACTGTGTGTAGTTCTGGTCGCCACATTATAGGAAGGATGTGATTGCATTGGAGGAGGTGCAGAGGAGATTCACCAGGATGTTGTCTGGGATGAAACATTTAAGTTATGAAGAGAGGTTGGATAGACTTGGGTTGTTTTCGTTGGAGCAGGGAAGACTGAGGGGCAACCTGATCAAGGTGTACAAGATTGAGGGGCATGGACAGGGCAGATAGGGAGCAGCTGTTCCCCTGAGTTGAAGGGTCAGTCACAAGAGGGCATAAGTTCAAGGTGAGGGGCAGGTGGTTTATGGGGATGAGAGGAAAACTATTTTTACCCAGAGGGTGGTGACGGTCTGGAATGTACTGCCTGGGAGGGTGGTGGAGGCGGGTTGCCTCACATCCTTTAAAAAGTACCTGGATGAGCACTTGGCACGTCATAACATTCAAGACTATGGGCCAAGTGCTGGTAAATGGGATTAGGTAGGTCAGGTGTTTCTCACGTGTCGGTGCAGACTCGAAGGGCCTCTTCTGCACAGTGATTCTGTAATTCCGTGATATCTATATATATTTTGTAAAAATATACAGTGTGGGGTCTTAGTCCCCTGACACATCGTACAGGACAAACCAAGACCATTTTTAACTCCCTCATTGCCATCAGACAGTTTTCTATGTCATGCTTATGGTTGGCATTGCCTAGTCAGATTTGTGCAGTAAACTGCCAAACACAGGCTGCTACATCAATACTGAAAGAAAAATCAATCTTATTCAAGCATCAGGTCTCTAACCTTCTTGAATAATTGTTACTTAATTCCTTTAAAAATGGAGGTAGCTCGATCTATGTTGTGATTGAAAGACATGTCAAAATCAGATTATCTCAGTGAGTGACTAAGATCTGCACATTCTATTAAATATTCAAAATCCGAATTGTTAGACTTTGACCAAAGAGATTTTTCTATTTTTGGTTATGTTTTACCAGTCGTTATGTTCAAAAGTTTAGCTGTATGTCTCTCAAGCAATCCTCCCTCTTCTAGCACCAGCTTTCACTTTTCCCATTCCACCATTACTGATGCTTCTTCACTATAGCACTACTCCGCCCCCAGCAAAACTGCATCACCTCTTTGCCCTGTCTCTTCATTCTGTCTTCAAAATGTCCTGATATTGAAAAAATGCACATCAAGTACACACAAGTAGACTATCCCAATGAGTGTTGAGATGGCATCAGGGAAAGTTTATGAGTGGACTGCACAGTAGCTTCTGATTTTCTATGCGGCCACATGTGCAGCTTACAGAGGCATTGGATGACATGCCCAACAATAGTATCTATTAGTCATTTTTTATTTACTTAAAGAAGACCTGCACTTATATTGTATCTCTTGCAACCTCAGGGCATCCTAAACCTCTTTACAGTCAGTTAGTTACTTATAAAGTGTTGTCACTTTTTTTAGTGTGGGAAGCGCAGCATTTAATTTCCATACAGCAAGTAGATATCCCCCGAACAGCAGTGATATAAATGACCATATTATGCCATTTTAGGCATTGTTTGAGGATAAATTTTGGCTAAGAAAGTGGGAGAACTATCCTATTTTTCGCATGATACAATTAAATCTGTCTGGGTTCCCCATTTGTCACATATGGCTAATGTATTGGACAACACTACTGTAACAGGATTGTTTGTAATCTCTGCTATCTACCAGTTTAGCCAGCAAATAAACTTTATCTGAAAGTGGTACTCTGTCAGTATCCCAACTATTTTTCTTTGTTGCAGCGTATTTAGATGGTACAAAGGCATATCTGGCCAAAAATGAGCAAATGAATTTGTGGAGCATGCATTGTTTTAAAATTGGAAACAGTGCCATTTCATATATTTCAGTGAGTAAAACAAAATGCTGGTTTGACAAAGCCAATTCCGATATATTTGCATAAATGTGTGAGCCTGTGCTATTTAACACTGGCAACGTTGTTTTCTCCTCACCACAAATGCTGTTTGTTTAACTTGTTACCTCGGGTCATGTGATTACAGTACAAGTCAATGCACTAAAGTGTGTTTAGCCAAACAGGAAAATAGGTTTTTCCTTTTTTGAAGGAGGATATGAGGTCAAGAAACATAGAATGATTACAGTACAGGAGGAGGCCATTTGGCCCATTCTTTCCATGCTGGCACTGCAAGATCAGCATGGCTAGTCCCACTCGTCCACCCTTTCCCTGTAGCCCTGCAAATTTTTGCTCTTCAGGTGCTTATCCAATTCCTTTCAAAGCCTCAATTGAATCTGTCCACCACGCTCCCAAGCAGTACATTCCAGGTCCTAACCACTATCTGCATATAAAGGTTTATTCTCATGTGGCCATTGATTCTTTTACCAATCACCTTAAATCGATGCCCTCTGCTTCTTGTCCCTTCTGCCAAAGGAAACAGCTTCTCTCTATTCTGTCTCGATCTCTCATGAACATCTCTATCAAATCTGCTCTCAACCTTCTCTTTAAGGAGTAGAAGCTTCTCCAATATAACTGAAGATCCTCATCCTTGGAACCAATTTCAAATCTTTTCTGCCCCTCTCTAAAGCCTTCACTTCCTTCCTAAAGTGCGGTGCCCAGAATTGGATGCAATACACCAATTGAGGCCAAACCTATGTTTTAGAAAGGTTCATCATAACTTCCTCACTTTCGTACTCTCTCTCTATAAGCCCAGAATCCCGTATGCCTTTTTAACCACTTCCCCAACCTGTCCTGCCATCCTTAATGATTTATGCATATATACCCCCAGGTTTCTGTTCCTGCACCATGTTTAGAATTGTATCCTTTAGTTTGTATTGCCTCTCCTCATTCTTCCAACAAAAATGTATCTCTCTGCACTTCTGTGCATTAAATTTCATCTGCCACATATCCACCCATTCCACCAGCCTGTCTATGTCCTCTTGAAGTCTATCATCGCCTTTTTCACAGTTTACAATACTTCCATACTTTGTGTTATCTGTGCATTTCGAAATGTGCCCTGTGAACTCAAGTTTAAGTCACTAATATACAGTATACCGAGAATACCGGCCCCTGGGGAACCCCACCTTTCTCCAACCAAGTAACAAGTAACACTACTGTGTTTCCTGTCACTCAGCCAACTTCATATTCATGCTGTCATTGCTCCTTTTTTGGAAGCTCAGCTCAGGTCAGTAAAGATGGCTAAGTTGTGAATGGCCTGTAATAACTCCCTTCAGCCCCACTGCCATGTTGTTTTGGTTTGCCCAGGTTGTGTGATTCAACCCTTATTTACTATGGCATTGAAGTAGGGCCTTGGGTTGTAATGCTATATTATACAAAGGATGTTAACTGGAATATCCCCATGACAAGAAGGCATTCCTTTTGTCTGCACCTTTCTATGAGACTGATAGTCCTTCCAAAAAGGACTAGTTTTTGAGGTGTTTGTGCGCTGAATTTTGTCCTACGGTGTAAATTCAGGATTCAGAAGTGCTACAGCTTATCAAAATCAAATAGTGAACATAGACATTGTTTTTTACAAAGCTGTGAGCAGAAAATGGGTTTATCAATTGCAGCAAAAATCTTGGACCTTTAAGTTTTGGCTTCCACAGCACACTGATCCTGGGATTCACAAGTATGTCCCATTAATACGAATTATCTGCATTTCTGTTCTTCTGCCTGCAGTTAAAATACTGAACAACTTGAAAGTTTTTTAATAACCATTTTTGCAGAAAAACCTTATGTAGTTCTATAAGTTTAAACAATATGCATCTAAACATTAATGTTTGTGTCTCACCAAGGTTGTCCACAACCTGTCCACCACTAATGACAATCCCTCAACTATGTTTTCAGAAACACACAAAGGTGGCACGTAAGCCAAAACTTGTAAGCAGTATGCTTCAAAAAGGGTTTTTAATTGTTAACAAATCAGAAGCACATGAAGGTGAAGAAACAAATAGAGAAGGAAGGTTTTCAGGAAAGAAGTTGAAATAAGACAGATGACAGAATACTTGGCCACTGATGGTGGAACAGAGCGAGGCGCGGTTACACATGAGACTGGAGTAAGAAATTCATAACCCTAGAAGAAGGTTACGGAGATAGGGTTGGGTGTGAAGCCATGGAGCGATTTAAGGGCTGGAAAAATTATTCTATATCTTTCATGGTTTTTAGTGTTTTTTAAAAATTTACTTATGGGATGTGGGTATCACTGGCTAGGCCAGCTTTTATTTCCCATCCCTGGTTGCCTTTGAGAAGATGGTGGTGAGCTGCCTTCTTGAATGGCTTTAGCCCCTGTGTGTAGGTACACCCACAGTGCTGTTAGGGAGGGAGTTCCAGGATTTTGACCCAGCAACAGTGAAGGATGGCGATATATTTCCAAGTCAAGATGGTGAGTGGCTTGGAGAGGAACTTCCAACTGATGGTGTTCCCATGTATCTGCTGCCTTTGTCCTTCTAGATGGTAGTGGTTGTGGGTTTGGAGGATGCTGCCTAAGGAGCCTTGGTGAGCTTTTGCAGTGCATCTCGTAGTGCATCTGCTGCCATTGTTTATTGGTGGTGGAGAGAGTGAATGTTTGCAGAAGGGGTGCCAATCAAGTGGGCTGCTTTGCCCAGGATGGTATGAAGCTTCTTGATTGTTGTTGGAGCTGTACTCATCCAGGCAAGCTGAGAGTATTCCATCACTCTCCTGACTTGTGCCTCATAGATGGTGGACAGGCTTTGGGGAGTCAGGAGATGAGTTACTCCCTGCAGGATTCTGAGCCTCTGACCTCCTCTTATAGCCACAGTATTTATATGGCTAGTCCAGTTCAGTTCCTGGTTAATGGTAACCCCCAAGGTGTTGATAGTGGGAATTCAGCAATGGTAATGCCATTGAGTGTCAAAGGGCAATGGTTAGATTCTCTTTTGTTGGAGATGATCATTGTCTGGCACTTGTGTGGTGCAAATGTTACTTGCTACTTGCCGCTTGTCAGCCCAAGCCTGGATATTGTCCAGGTCTTGCTGCATTTGGACATGGACTGCTTCAGTATCTGAGGAGTTGCGAACGGTACTGAACATTGTGCAATCATCAGCGAACATCCCCACTTCTGACCTTCTGTTGGAAGTTAGGTCATTGATGAAGTAGCTGCACCATTGACAACAATGCTTTCAGTTGCCTATGCCCTAAGCTCTGGAACTTCCCGGAATCTGTCTACCTTTCTCGTTTTAAGAAGCTGCTCTTTGAACAAGCTTTTTGTCATCTGTCGTTGATTTTAGATGGAAGCTTACTTTCAGGTTCTAGTTTGAGGCATTTTCACTAGATTTCATTTGGCTGCATCTGTATAGATCACTTAAAAGGATACATTGAAACGAGTCAATTGTTGCATCGAACCAAGTGTACAGGTCCTACAGAACCTCACCAGTTGCAGACTCAGTGATTGTACAAAAGCTCTTTTCCAGGAAAAGTTCAGCTTTCATAGTTAAGATCCCTAACACTAGGTTTTATCATTTTTCCTTACCTCAACACTGTATCCTTTCAAGGGAAATAATATCCTTTCTATGACTAAATGCAGGAGCTGCTTACAATATTTCACATGGTGTTGGATTAACAGGAAAGACTGTACTGTTTTGCCTTATGCTGTATTCCAATGTTCACATAACTCAGTACATTTCCTTTTTGTAGTGGTTTTGGCTGACAATTTAATTAAACTGTCCACTGTTAACTCTAAAGCTCCTGTGATTGACACAATGTGCAACGGTTCCATTTAGCGCACTGCAAACTGCTGTTGAAACATGCTTAAAACACGATTTTTCACTACAAAATTACGCTGATAGTTATTGCAGGTAGATGTTTAGGATGAAGGTTCAAAATTCTGATTTTCACAAATCTGTATCCAAATATAAAACTTGCGGAACAATCTTAAAATGTGATTTGAGGTGGGCAATGTTGAGCTTGGTATATTATCTCAGGCTGCTTAATGTAATCTATCCCAAGGAGCTTGAGGAAACCTTGCCTCTATTTTAGGTTGCACCCTAAAGAAGAGATGGATCAAGTATCACAATATCACTTTCCTTCATCTGGAGAGTAGATTGGAACGAAGGAAGACATATTCTGAATTCTACAATTTCTATGACAATTTCCTACCCACAAAACACCAGAAAATTATGTAAGGAGCTAAAAAATTGAAACCTAGTGTTACGGACAGGAGAGGGTTTAATTTAAACATCCCTGACCCTGATTTCTCCTCTCGCCACCCATCTGTAAACAGAAAGGTGTTTTGATTTTGATTACCCCTTCAAAAGCAGTGGCGTATTTCCCAACCCTTCAGTTTTGGTGTGATCTAATTTCTATTAATAAACTCCACAGCAAACTCGAGATAACTCAGTGCTAGTTTATTCCACACACTCAAAAAACAGGGATATCAGGGCGCGGATGGTGTCACTATGTAGCCCCTGGTATATTCATACAATAAAAGAGGGATAGAAAAAGAAAGAGTTACAGGTCAAAGAACACAGAGTAAAGACTAATTATTTTACGTGAGTCCAGAGACCAGAATCAAAGTACAGTGGTTATTCTTTCACAGGGTTCGGCAGGTTGAGGACAGATCCTGGCTAATTCACTTTTCCAGTAGAGATGACTTCCGTGATAGGATAGGCGCGTATATATGAATTAGTCTTGTAGGCGTTGATACAGAAGTTCCAGTGGAAACAGTGTAGATGGGGGCCAGGCATTCACCTGGACTGAGCTCTTGTTCTGGGGCTGCTGTTTGGTAGATGGAAGCTGGTGGACTGATTGACAGTACAGCGAGACAGGGTAACTGGTTCTCCCAGCTAGGGGGTCATGTGACATGACTCCCACTTCTCCACTTTGGCTTTAACAAAGGATGTATGTTCCTTGTCTGGATTCTTGAGATTGTTAATGTTCAACCATTAAGAATTTGAAAGGTGCAGGGTCCTTTGTCCTAACCGACTGGCAGTCTTCATTGGCCGGGCCTGGCTTAGGAAATGTAGATGGCCTTTGTATAATTCCCTTAGAATTTGATCTCTGCCACAGGTGTCATTAGTGTCTTTTCAGAGGTAATGAAGTTTCAGCTTCTCTGATATTGTCAGACATTTCCCTTTGTTCAGGGCTACTGGCAGCCATAGCTTCAGCCTTTATAAAGTCTTACTCCAGTTTTTTAATTTTAGGAAGTAACCACATTGGTATAGTTTTTTTCATAAAAATATAGCATGATGTCTTAGATCCAGGACACTAGTTATAGTATTTCTAAAAGTCTGTGTAAGCGCTACACAAGCGACTATGACTTTTACACCAGGTGCTGTATAGCAATGCATCATCATGTGCGAAAGTAGTGCTTTCATGTTTGCAAGGTTTTGTATTAAAAAAGATCCAGCCATCCAGGTAATGTGGATTGCTTGAATTAATTGAGTGTAAGTTCACTCACTGAGGGGGTGAGGGTTGCATTTAATTTGAAGTGCTTAACTGCAGAAACTCAGTCCAACAGTTTGGTCAAAATTTCACTCAGCTGAAGTTGGTTGCAAATGCTTCAATCTTACCTTTTGCACTAACATGCTGGGCTTTGCCATCATTCAGAATATTCATGGCGCTGTCCACCTTTTGTTACCTGGGTGTGGTAGGACTTCAGAGCTTTGATATGTTGAATGTGGAATCACTTAGCTCTTTCTATATCATGCTGCTCTGCTGTTTAGAATGTTATAGTTCTTCAGGTTGATACCTCATTTTTCAGTACACGTGGTGCTACACCTGGCATGATCTCCTCCACTCCTCATTAAACTTGTGTTGGTCCCTTGGCTTAATGATAATGTCGAGTGAGGGATATGCTGGACCATGGGGCTCCTGATTGTGGTGGAATACAATTCTGCTGCTGAGGGCCCACAATGCCTCATGGATGCCCAGTTTTGAGCTTCTGCTGTGAACTGAATCTATCCCATTTAACACAGTGGTAGTGGTACACAATATGAAGGACAGTTCCTTAGTGAGAAGAGGGACTTCCTCTCCACAAGGACTGTGCAGTTATTATTCCGATCAATACTGTCATTGGCAGATGCATCTATGACATGTGGATTGGTGAGGACAAGGTCAAGTCGGTTTTTTCCCTCTTATAGGTTCTCTCATTACCTGCTTCAAGCCCAGTCTGGCAGATATGTTCTTTAGGGCTCTGCCAGCTCAACCTGTAGTGGTATTACTGAGCCACTCTTGGTGATACACCTTGAAATGCCCCACCCAAAGTACATTCTGTGCCCTTGGCTTACCTTCAGTGCCTCTTCCAAGATGTATTCAAAGTAAAGGGGTACTAACTTATTGGTTGAGGGAGGGCAGGCGGTGATAATGAACAGGAGGTTTCCTTGCCCATGTTTGGCCTGATACCATGAGAATTCTTGGGGTTCTGAATCAGTACCGAGGACTCCCAAAGACACCTGCTCCCAACTGTATACCTTTACCTTCATCCTGGTTTGGTCTGTTCTGCTGGTGGGACAGGGTATTTGATTTAAAATTATTTTTGACAATTATTGGGTCCCCTCTTTTGTGTCACAGCAAAATGCCTCATTTGTTCACAACGTTTGAAGGAAATGACTGTTTTCCCAGGAATACTTTTCATGGCAGCAGACGCTTGATCCAACAGGGCCTCCCTCTCTGAGAACCGAACAGCAAATAGAAAGAGGAGCCTGTACATATGAGATACCTTAACACAGCCCAGTAATTTAAACACTAGAACTGTTTCAAGGATCCCCCAAATTGAATTTTCTCGATCTTTTATTCAATCTCTTAAAATCTGAGATATATTCCTCCATGGAATGAATGCCTGTTATTCGAAATCTATCCAAGTGTAATGATGTATCATAGGCATTTAACAAATAATTTAAAAGAAAATATCCAGGAACTCTCATAGAAGATGCAAGCCTTCATAACTATCTAACAGACAGGCATCCAACTTACAAAGTACTTTATTTCTGGAGGAGACATTAATGACAAGGCCAAACCTTGATTTCTCTTTGGTGGGGACATAACCCGTGATCACATTACCAGTGGAAGAATGAAGTGGTTATGTAGTCCGGGTTCCAAGAACATCAGAGGTTAATCACACCGTGATCATTTATATTTGCTTTCTGCCATTTTTCCCTGGCTAATAGGATTGTAGTTTTATGTTTGTTTTTTCTCTTTTGCTTTCAATGTTCACCTTTAGGAAACCATTCCAGAAAACCAGCTGAAGGATAGAACTGGAGCCAATCTTATCACACTTTTATATTAATTAATTACAAGTAACACATTACAAATTTACACTTCCTAACCGCTCAACCACAGCTTTTAGTCTGTGTTTATTTAAAGCTCTTTTGATCAAACCAGAAGCTTGCTAATGAAGAGTAACCAAGAGCCCCTTTGAAAGGGGCACCAATAAAACACGAACAAAGACTAAAATCTTTAAAAGAAAACTTAGCCAATCAAATTAAAGTGACATTTCCAGGGCTAATGATGCCTTCCAGTACTCCCTGCCCCCATCTTTCCCCCACCCCCCACCCCCTCAACCATGCCCATTAGTGAAACATACCAGTGGACACTGCATGCTCCCTCCCCAGAGATACCTGGGCGTGGATGTAGCCATTGGAAGAAATGCAGGCAGTCGAGCTGAATGACCCTCTCGACTGCCCACTGCCTGGACCTGTTGATGGTCACCTGAACAGGCCCAGAGGCCATCTCACGAGGAACTCCCCTGACTTTCCTCTGTGCCAGGAGGCCACAGATCAGGAGCGTGAGATTGAAGAGCAGCCCTTCAGATAATGAAAAAGGGGCTGCCACCTTACACATCCTTCACAGATGTGAAACACCTCCAGACTGCAGAAATTACAGGCAGCCTGGGAGTCCGTGGATTGGAGGAACCAGATATGTGACCTCTCTAATGTGTCTTGTTACCTGATGAGATGCAGATCCTTTGGTGCGCCTTTCTTTTTGTACACCTTCTGCAGGGCCAGGTCTTCAGTGGCCTGATCAAGATGGAAATCCAGATCGAGCACCACCTGTTCCAACTGCTTGACCCTGATCTTCCACTTCCTTGTCAACCCCTCATAAAATCCTAACAGAAGAAGCCGTTGTGAGTCTTGCCCACATCCCATCAAAGCCTTAGGGCCCCTGCTTCCTTCTCCAGTCATCCCACAATCAACGGAATAAGTCCTGGGGCAGCTTGTCCTCCTATAGCAGTTGGTTAAAATACCAATACATAGATTCCATCTGCACACAGAGCGGAACCAACTCTGCTTACACCATGCAATTGCCCGAGCACAGCACCGGCTGCACGGAGCCTGCCAGTACGCAGGAGACATAGGCCGAAGTAGGGTCTAGCACCCCCTCCTCCAGAGCTCATGAAAGTGAAAGATGCTGGAGTCAGTTTGGAGATTTAGCCAGACCAAGTCAGATGTCCTGATCAGGTGCCTTAACTTCCCCATTGCTGTCCCGTGGTGGGTACTGCAGCAGTTCCTTGCCTGTTGAAATCTACCCCCCCCCCCCACAAACCCAGAAAATGACGTACTTGCTGGCATCTGTGGAACCAAGATAAGTGGTCACTTCATCAGAAAAACACATTTGCTGCATGCCAGTCTGATAGACTTATCCATTCACTAGATGAAGCACAGTGCCCCAGCCAGACAGTGAAATGAAGTAAGCAGTCTGGCATAGGCTCCTTGATCCCCCTTTTTCCCCCCACCCCCACCCCAAGAGCTTTGGGACCAGCAACATAGCCACCCCATCTAAATTGGAGGTGAAGTGGCTCACGCAGGTCACTCCTTCCACTGCAGGAGACGCGTTGCCTTGTCTTCTGTGGTTTCCTTCAGGAAGCAAGCCTTAAGGAGTGAAAAGTTGAGAAATCTACAAAATGACTCTTTGCTGCTGTTGATGTTGAAGTTAGCTGCTAAGATAACCACCACCTACACCGTACTGTGGGGAGGGAGTGGAGGCACTTGTGATCCTTCATCTCCTCAGCAACCCACTGAGGAAACTCTTGAGTCTCGAGTTGGCTCATTTCCTTCCTTATGTAGAGTAGACAGACCTAATGAGTTTTTTATTCATTCACGGGATGTGGGCATCGATGGCTAGGCCAGCATTTATTGCCCATCCCTAATTGCCATTGTTCAGAAGACATTTAAGAGTCAAGCACATTGCTATGAGTCTGGAGTTACATGTGGGCCAGATCAGGTAAGGACAGCAGATTTCCTTCCTGAAAGGGACAGTAGTGAACCAGATGGGTTTTTACAACAATCGACAATCATTTCGCGAGTGATTGTTAGACTTTTAATTCCAGATTTTTATTGAATTCAGATTCCACCATCTGGAACCCGGGTCCCCAGAGCATTACCCTAGGCCTCTGGATTACTAGTCCAGCGACAATACCACTATGCCATCACCTCCCTTGCGGTCAACCATCAGTCAAGGGACAACTTCACATTGTTATGGTGACCCAATCTATGATCAGAAATTCTGGGAGTCCCACAAGGGGAATAAGGGGAGATTCAGAATGGGGCATGTGGACATCCACTTCCACCCCCACCCCCCAAATGAAATCTGTCTGAACTCTAAATCATCCCCAGTGTCCTCCACTGAGCTACTATCCTCCTCAGGTCATCAGGGTGCATCTCTGACACCATTCAACTCCTGAGATCACTGACAAAAGGATGCTCCCTGGCCTTCTCTGGGAGGTCTGGGCGAGAGGGCGGCACTGATTCAGGCCTCGTTCACCTTGGCACAAGGCAACACAGGGAAAAGCTCCATCCCTAGCACCTGTTCACCCAGCACCAAAGTCAGAGATGGAGAAAGGGCACTCCACCCCCAACCACCATCACATAATGAACCAATGTGTCAGCCAATTTATTTGAATCCTCGACCACGCTGAGCAGATCCTGCGGCTGTCAGCGTGCGGTCAGACAGGCTCAGCCTCATCGATCTTGCTGCCTCGGCCTCAAGGACACCTGATCTAGCAGCAAGTGACTGGGTTATACAGGGAGGATTCACCGCCCCTACCTTAGGCATGACTTCCTTTCCACCCTTGGGGGTACAGACAGACAGAAGGATCTGTCTCACTCTACCAAGGGATGAATGAGCTCACCAACAACAGCACATGAGAATGGGGTGAGGGAGTGGCAGCATCCACAACAGGCTCAGACTCTTCCACAGAGGAATGTCTCCTCTCCAGATCGCCTCTGCTACCGAGTTGCACCTCCTTTTCCGAGAAAGAGACACCCTCCATATCTATCAAAAGGTCTGGCTCTGCTCCTTTGCTCCCACATCCAGTTCTGGTCATGGGATGTAAATGATCTGCCAAAGTGGGCAGAGTCTTGTTTTGGCTCTTACTATCCTGGGGGCATGCCTCATGGTGCTTGGCTTTATGCTGCACCTTTCTTCTGCACAGATGCTCTCCCTAACCCAGCTCCCCACCAGCCTGCACCTACACTGATGCTGGCAACCTATGCTAACTGCATGCCCAAGGGTTTGGGCATGGGAAGAGGAGCAGAGAGGAAGGGCTGGCAGTGCCAGCCTCAGACACCTAGGTTGTTTTGCCAACCTGAGAGGAAGGGGGGTGTTTTGTGCTTGCCCCACCTCCTTACTGGTGTGATGCACACATCCCAAAGGCATGGTAGGTGTCCCCCTGGTGCTGGATAGAGAATGCCCCATTGTTGTCCATCTGCACAGAGACGTGGGCAGTGCAAGGGTAAGATGTGTTGGAAGGTGGTCTCTCTGAAGCCGAGCGGGATCTACACTATTTCCACCTCAGTTAATGGAAGTAGGGGAGGAAGAGCTCATCCAAGGTAATGGGCAGGGAATTTGAATTGACTAATTGTTGTGCAGTTGGAACAAGAGGGCCCACCAACAGGAAGGTGCCACCCACCATGAGCCACCTCTCAAGGGGCGGGTAAACTGCCTGCACGGTTTTCAGAGCACAGCCTTCCCATGCTTTTTTGATGTGACTATGATGGTTGAAGGGCTGACAGTCCCAGCCATGGCTTTGGCGCATGCCTCAATCTTCATGTTGGTGTGGGTGTAGCTCTTCACCTTGCGCTTTCTGGTGATGAACATAAACGGTGATAGTGTTGCCGGAGCAGCAGAGGCAGCCAATCCTGCGTAGGTCCTCGCAGACCCCACCAATAGTGAAGATGGAGTCACTATTGAAGCTTTGTAAGTTACACCCACCTCAAATCTCAAGCCTGATATATTTGATGGCAGTCTTTGTCAGCACAAATGGGACTGAGGAGGAAAAACCACCCATCTGTTGAATTGGAATGAGAGAGTTGCTTCTCCCTTTCTCTGCAGATCTAATGCACAAAAATAATTGAGACACAACTGAAAGTCATGTCGGTTGCCTCTCAAAAACAGAGAGATAGCGAAAGGGAGGTGAAGGCAGAGTACAAGGGCAGGGTCACCACTCAAAATGTAGCTCAGTGGGTGGGTGTTGGCAGCATGTTAATCTCTGGTAGTGATAATCTTATTAGGGGTCAGATGGCTTCATCTGGGTCAGCCGGAACCGCCCAGGGACAGTCCTCCACCAGATTAAGCTAATGAGAAGAAAAAAAATTTCACCCAGGCATTGATAGGAAACCAAAGGCCAAGATCATAATTTAGCAGACTGCAAGCATTCAAAATATAGTTTCATTGAACAACAGTACAGCAGAGTTGAGACTAAAACACATTTATCTGGCATTTGCACTGAATCAAGAGCATAAGTGTGTTTTGCATAAGTGGTTTGGCACATAGGCTTAAACTGTGGCTTAGTGTCACATTTGACAAGTACCCTGATGATTCTTTCAAATGTAGAAATTGGAACTTAGATTTTTTTAATTTAATTTCTTGAAAATCTGAAAAGTTTGTTGTGAACTGCATGTACTTATTGAGTTCCAAGTTTGTGCTCTTGGAGTGGGACTTAAACCAGGTAATAGTGCTACCAACTGAACCACAGCTGACACGATGAGGCAAAGTTGAAATTTTTGTCAAATCTATGCAGGTTGTGACTTTTGCCCTTGATTCAGTGCAAATGCCAGGCAACTCCAATTGTCCCAGTCCAGGGAGTGGGAAGGAAAAGCATGCACAATGATGCACACGGTCCTCTCAATCTTCCAGCTTCCATTTTCTTTCCTCCCTTTTCCTCCAAGTAACAGGGCTTGTGAAAGTGCACCAAGTACCCACCTCTTACTGTTGTTGATGGTCTCTCGCTCTCACTCCTTTGAGCAGAAGTTTTGAAAGTTGTCTTTCTTATTGTTGTTGTTGATTCTTTCCTCTCTCCTCCTTCCAACATGGGGAGTCAGCAGCAAAGCAAATCAAAATCCTCCCTCCTCCTAGGCTCCAGGCTACGTCAACTGCAGCAGAGTCAGCAGTAATACCCTTCTCACCATCCAGCAATGACTATTGTTTTCCAGAAAGCCAGTTGGTGAATAATAGAACTAGAGCCAATCTTTACACACTTTTATATTTATTTATGGAGTTACACATTATAAGCATACACCTCCTAACCCCACAACCACTGTTTTAATCTGTCTATTGATATGGGTTCAAGGGAATCCCCGGTTTGGGCCCACTACTATAATTAAATACAAATTAATATACAGTTAACTTGTATGACTATGTCATGCTGTTGCTTGAGTAGTCTGTGGCACAGCTCTTCCAATTTTGGCACAGTTCCCCAGTTAGCGAGGAGGACTTTGAAGGGCCAACTGGATTGGATGTACCATTGTTGTTTCCTATGCCTAGGTCGATGCAGGGTGTTATTATAATTTGACTTTTTTGGTTTGACACAACAAAGTTAAGAGTAAACCACATTGGAGTCAGATGTAGACCAGACCAGGTAAGGACGGCAGATTTCCTTCTCTCATGGAAGCTCATAAACCAAATGGATTTTTATGACAATCCAGTCAATTCATGGTCACCATTACTAAGACTTGCTTTTTAATTTCAGATTTATTTATTTATTTGAATTTAAATTTCCCTGGCTGCTGTGGTGAGATTTCAACTCGTGTCCATGGAGTCTTGTCCAAATCTCTGGATTATTGGTCTGGTAACATTACCATTATGCAAACTTTCCTGCCCAACAAACTGCTGCAAACAGCAATGTGATAACAATCAGATTTTTTTTAATGTTGAGGGTTAAATATTGGGCGGGTTACTGAGGGCCACTCTGCTCTTCAGAGTAATGCTATGAGATCTTTTATGCCCACTTAAGAGAGCAGACGGGGCTTCGGTTTAATGTCATATCCATAAAATGGCATTTCTTAAGAGCGTCTGCTTTGATTTTTACACTCCAGTCTTGGAGTGGGACTTGAACCCAGGCGATAGTGCTGCCAACTGAACCACAGCTGACACCATGAGGCAAAGTTGAAATTTTTGTCAAATCTGCACAGGTTGTGACTTATGCTCTTGATTCAGTGCAAATGCCAGATAAACGTGTTTTAGTCTCAACTCTGCTGTACTGTTGTTCAATGAAACCATATTTTGAATATTTGCAGTCTGCTAAATTATGATCTTGGGCATTGGTTTCCTGTCAGTTACCACTCTGCATTCCTGTCTGCATCAATGCCCCCCCCCCACCACCACCCACCCACCATCCGATGTGCCCCGAGTGGCTTCAGATAATGTAATCCTCAAAGCATAGGTTTAAAGTCTTGACAAACCCCTAATTCCACATAATGCAAAAAAAAATCAGTCAGCAATAAATCAATGGTCTTCATTATAAACAAGTAAAATTGCAGAACTTAATCCTTGAAAGACCTGCAAAAATCCCAAAATCCCATTTAATAGAAATGAAGTTTAACCTAGTCACTGCAAATCAGTAACTTTGATTTTGAGGATGGGCGTGATTTTAAATAAATCCATTTAATGGAATATTAGTTATTCTTGGAAATTAGCAAATAGTGCACAATATTGGTGATGGTAATAGTAATTAATGCATACTTTTGTTGATAGAAACTGTAAGGGATTAAAACCAATGGCAAAACAATTTCAAAAACTGGAGTAGTTGAGCAATTACTTATAGAAAGCCCCAGGATTGGTTGCTTTACACTGGGTTTGCTGGTTGACAGAATGTTTGTTACAATTAACATGTTAGAGAAGTGAAAAATTATCTGAAGTTCTTGCTTCTGATAGCTATTCAGCGCTCCTGCTAGAAGTGCAGACACGTCAGTACGTGATGAGCATTGGACCAGGCTTGGCTCTGTCAGGAGATGGTGGCATATGACATTTTTCCAGCATCAAGTACTACTAGGGCAACTATGCGGGTGTTCCATTTTTCAATGTTAACAGTTTCCATCTTGATGAGTGCGAAATTACAAATAGGGAGAGAAAACTTACTGAAAATTTGGCCTGAAAGCACCTATATCACAAATGCAGGTTTCAGTTTGGTCTGGCACAGTTGTTAGCATAATTTCATTTACATGGTCACCTATGCTTTGATCACTGCTTACAATTACTGAAATTAAATCAACTGTAACTCTTTCGAGTACAAACCCTTTTCCATCTGTTTCAGATGAAGTTACATTGTTTCATAGTTTGCCATTGTGAGATTCGAACTCTTAATCTTGGGGTTACAAGTCATGGCTGTTTAATCAGTCTATGCTGTGAAGGACTGTACTGTCAGTGTAAACCCATGAAGCACTGAAGAATCCAGAAGATGATGTAGAGGTTGTTCAGCAATTAATATACAATGGAAATGGCTGAAAATAGTTAGTGGTTTGGCGCATAGGCATAAACTGTGGCATAAACATGTGACAAGTACCCTTATGATTTTTTCAAATGTAGAAATTGGAACTTCAGTTTTTTAAATTTAATTTCTTGAAAATCTGGTAAGTTTGCTGTGAATTGCATGTACCTATTGAGTTCAAAGTTTGGATAGGAAGATTGATACGAATCTCTATTTAGTATATTCATTTCAAACTGTAAGTGTATGCTGTACCAAGACAAATGTGAGAATTAATAGTTATATCATTATCATCAAGAGCTCCCTTGATGGCTTAATGGGAAAATGCATTATGTGGTGGGGTACTGAGGTACAAGAAAGCTAATGAAATGCTATCCTTTATTACAAAAACATAGAAGTAAGGATGTTATGCTTCAGTTATACAGGGCATCGGTAAGACTGCATCTCGAATACTGTGCAGTTTTGGTCTCTTATCTGAGGAAGAATGTAAATGTGTTGAAGGCGGTTCAGAGGAGGTTTACCAGATTGATACCTGGAATGAGCAGGTTGTCTTATGAGGATAGGTTGGACAGGCTGGGCTTGTTTCCACTGGAGTTTAGTAGAGTGAGGGGTGACTTGATTGAAGCATATAAGATCTTGAATGGTCTTGACAAGGTGGATGTGGAAAGGATGTTTCCTCTTGTGGGTGAGTCCAAAACTAGGGGGCACTATTTTAAAATTAGAGGTCACCCTTATAGGATGGAGAATTTTTTCTCAGAAGTTTGTGCGACCTTGGAACACTCTGCCTCACAAAGCAGTGGAAGCAGGATCACTGAATATTTTTAAGGCAGAAGTAGATAGATTCTTGTTAGGCAAGGTTATCAGGGTAGGTAGGATTGCAGGACTCAACACAAACAGATCAGCTATGATCTTATTGAATGCCGGAGCAGGCTTGAGGGGCAGAATGGCCCACTTCTGCTCCATTTCGTATGTTCTTATGTACGTCCCACACAGACCAAGTCTGATTTCCAGAATGTGCTGGCTGTTCTTGGCTGGAACACCAGTTGGTGTCAGATAGCCTGGGCAGGAGAAAGGCAAGTCACCCCGAGTTGCTACTGCTGACTGCTTTCTGTTCAAAATTTGTATATTTGGCTATGGGATGAGGTGGGGATTAGGTTAAGCTGATACTCTTTGGTCCAACAGTTTGCGACCACTTGATGTCTGAGCACATGTAAAAACACTGGGTAAACTGTAAGATACAAGAGGGCTGCTAACCCCAGGGGCTTTCTCAATCATTTGGTACATTCAGGGTTGAAAATACAATAGATAATGCATATACTAAAAGACATCCTCTACGTTTTGAATGCTGCAGAACATCTATTTCCGACTGAATATCTACCGCATTGATGAACATGTAGTTCTTTTTTTGTGGGAACTTTAAATTTGTTGAAATGTGCAAAATGGCTGCCCCAATGACTGTTTTTGAAGTTGCTGATAGATAAAATCTCAATACTTTCCGACTGTTCTTCAACAAGCAAAATGGTTAAATGTGAATAATAAATAATGAACTACAAATTACTATTAATTTGCTTCTTTCATGCTGCCTAAGGATAAATATCAGGAACTGATCAGGTAAGTAAGACAATCTATCATAAAAAGTGCATGCTGCTGTTGAAACTATTTAAGTTAAAGTTTAATCAGGAGTAATATCAAGTTTGTTGAAGAACTACTCGTTTGCACCTTGCATCGAGTGTAACAAGTACAGTGTGAAATTGCCTTCTAAAATAAATTTAAATGCTGTTTGGATATAACTAACCACAGCATTGATAGTGTGTAGTGCAAGATGTCAATCATTCTGTAGAGGTTTGCAAACTGAGATAGGGAATGTGTGCCGAGGTTATCTAGGGACGTTGCATGGAGGTCAGACTGGACAGGAACAAAAGCTGCCAATGCATATTGCCAGAGGGGGTGCTTTATGGAGTGATCTCAGCACTGTTTTAATTTGAAACCTTTTGATGTTTGAATCTCTGCTGGAAGAAGCCATTGGACCTGGCAGATCTGTATATGCTACGTAGTAATTGATTATTATTGCACCAGAAGCACTTCTGACAGATCCATTTCTGTGGCACCCCCTGATTGCTGCATGACAACAGAGATCCTTAAAGCAGTTGGCTATTTAAGGCGTCTTACCTAACCGAAGGCAGGGTGACCATTGTGAACTCTTTGTAAAATACTGTTCCTTAGTTTAAAAAAGGGGGGAACAGTCTGTGAATGTGACCCCGGTCTTCAAAAAGGGTCTCATCAAAAGAAAACCTCTGCTCTATTTGGTTTATATGGGTAACTAGCCCCATTGGAATTCACCTGTCTAAAAGGTTCAAAAAATTGGTTTCAATAGCAGTGTTATTTGTTATCATAGAATACAGTGCTAAAATTAATCAAATTTCCTTTTTAATCCAGCTGCCCCAATATAGTTAAAGGTCAGGAAAGTTTATCTTCCTTTACTTTCATTGTTTAAATCTATAATTTCCATTAGGTCCTGTAGGTGCATTTTCCTCAGAATACTAAATCTAATTGACTTCATCATTTACATAAATATGCTTTTTAAAGAATTGACTATAATATATTGCTTCTATTGTAAATTATTATAATTAGATAACATGCTTTCCTCAATTTATCTTGGGGCAGCGACTACGAATGTTGGTTGTTGAGTGGTTGTGGTAAGTGCTTAAAGTACCTGTAAGGATTTAGTCATCTGTTCAACATTGTTTCTTTTTATTTGTAGCTCATAAAATAGTTGAAGTAGAAGTGCTTTGATTTGCAGTGTACTTTATTGGATTAATTGTATGTTATCCAAATTTCACTATTAGTGAGAACTTTCTCCAGCAGCACTACAAGGCAGAATAAATTTAGTTTTGGTTTTGTGTTTCTAGCTTTTCACAGGTTCAGTATTTTTACCCTAAGATGCTTGTGAGTAGCACCTTGCAGTGCTTCTACATAGGTTGAACGGAAACCAGTTCAGATTAAATCCATTTTAAAAATAGTGGGACTTACATTTTCTGAGTTAACATTCCTGCCCCCTCAAATTTATATTTTGGATCTCAACTCAACATTAATCTCTCTTTTTTCAAAAATCCAACGAACATTTTATATGCAGCATAATTTCAGAAACATTGGAAGAAAGCTGTTATTTCATTTTTGATCAACTTTTCCTGCTCCCTGCTAGTTTCTGCTGAATCTTCCCTCATGTGCCCTCACTGGATCCTAGAGTTCTGACTCCAGATATTTTAAACTCATGAGCTTAAAACTCTTGGATATCTGCAGGGCCCAAACTAATTTATTACTCTTGTTTTTTAAAATATTACATACTAGTTTATTCTGTGTATAATGAAAAACTATATCTCAAATTTGTGATTTTATTTCAAGGTCCTTGATTCAACGTCACTTAGCTTCGGGACAAGGGTGAAGTGGTTTGCGATTTGCTTTGCCGTTGGAGTTTGCTTTTCAATTCTTGTAAGTTGAAGCTTTACTCTGTTACTTTTTTAGTCATGCTCAAATAAGATTAAGAATATTCCAGTGTCAAGACTTCATTGCATTAAAACCAACTGGTAAGGGCTGCCCCACTTGTTCGTCTAGTTAATATAGTGAGCACCTGAATTCTAAAAGTCATGAAGGTTCTAGCTAGCAATACAACAGGCCTCAGAATCATTGAAAAATATCCTTTCAAATTCTTGCTTCTAATTATCCAATGACTCCTGCTGAAGATGTGCATGTGTGGACATTAGGTCAGCGCAGCATCTGGTTTCTATGATGCTCCAGTTGAACAAGTAGCCTGACAACATTTACTGTACTGACATGTGGTGGATGATTCAGGCAGATTACTGGATGCAGCTGGCACCAATTGAATCATTTGCAGGAAATAGTAGGGATGTCCCACAACACGTTTTATAACCGTGAGTCAGCATTTTTAATCTAATGGATAATATGCATTGTACACCCTTTTTACCTCATGCTGTCACCTGGCATATAAAATATTTGAACAAATACACGATTGTAAACATTTCAAGTGGCCTGATACATTTTGAATGTGTCTGATTTTTGAATTTTTACACAGCAGACAGCTATGTACTGCCTGATTTAATGTGCCTAAGTTACATTTAAATGGGGCTTTAACATAGGAAAGTGTCCCAAGGTGCTTCATAGGAGCAAAATCAGAGAAAAGATACACGACTGCACTTGTCTGTAGCACTCAGGTTGCTCACCGTGTGAAAATCAGGTGGCTTACTGATTAAGTTTTGAAATATAGCAATAATCTTGTCCCAGTGAGTTACTTTAAGTAGCTTTGGCCCGCCATCTATGGATGCTGTTACATGACCAGTCTTAAGATTAGTGTCTTTAGGGTGTGATGTGCAGCTGCCGACTTAAGTTAACTGTGCCTTTCACTGATCTCAACAATAAAGAGGCTTTTGTACGCATACTTGAAATTCTGTTCCCAGGCAACTCATTTTTCATACTTGAATTGCACAAGGTGAAATGTCCATTGGACTATCTGGATATTTTAAAATGGTTGATGTTATCCTATACCTGGCATAAAGTTCAAGCAGTGAGCCTACACACCCTCCTGATTTCCGTGTATTTAAGAACCATATCAGGACATGGATTTCAGCCTAAAGTGCCTATTGTTGTACTAATTTAACCAGAGACTCTGCAAGTTAATTTTAAGTAGAAGCTGCCTCACCTTGTGGCTGTCCGCAATTTATATTAGCTTTAGAATCAAAGATACGATTTCTAAATTTGGGGATGACACCATATAGAAGTGAGATATAGTCAATATTGAAGAGGACTGCAATAAATTACAAGGGAACATTTATAAACTTGCAGAATGGACATAAAATTAGTAAAGGAATGTTAACACAGTCAAGTATGAAGTATTGCATTTTGATAAGAGAAAGGAGGTTAGAAATGTTTGGAAAATAAAAGCCTAAGCAGGATATAGGAGTAAAGGGATCATGGAGTACAATCGCACAAATCATTAAAATTAGTGTTGTAAGTTCATAAGGGCAAAGAAAAGTAAATCGAACACTAGGGTTTACTTCTAGAGGAATAGAATTGATAACTAGAGAAGTTACGCTAAACTTGCATCAAACCTTAGTTAAGACCACATTTGGACCATGTGTGCTGTTCTGGATACCATATTATGGGAAGACAGGAGGGTAGTGGTAATATCACTGGACTAGTAATTCAGCGCCCAAGCTAATGCTTTGGGGACATGGGTTCAAGTCCCACCATGGCAGCTGCTGGAATTTAAATTCAGATAATAACTCTGGAATTGAAAGCTAGTCTCAGTAATGGTGACTATGAAACTACCATCAATTGTCATTTAAAAGCCCATCTAGTTCACTAATGTCATTTAGAGAAGGAAATCTGTCATCTGGTTTGGCCTATGTGTGACTCCAAACCCACAACAATGTGACTGACTCTTAACTGTCCTCTCAATTCAAGGGCATTTATGGATGGGCAACAAATGCTGACCTTGCCAGCGATACCCACTTCCCATGCAGGGGTCAAAACAGACCTAAACAAGCGAAGAGAGCACTCAGTAAAGCGCTTAACTCCACCCAACTGTGTTAACTCAACATTATTTCAATTATGCGGCTCTTCCTTGAGGCTTTTCCCTGCCAGGTTGAGGCTCTAACTGCAAGGCTGAAAAAATATCTTTTTATTAAGAGATTCCCATCTCACTGAGGAGGCTTCAGACCAATCCACATACAACAATCTGCTGTGAAAACTCTGCTCTCATCTCATACAGCTGTGATAAATTGCACCACAGCAGCTGAGACAATCCACAACATTCTAAACCAATGAATAACATTCTTTAAAAAAAACACAATGCTCTTTTTAAAAAAAATCAATTTACCCGAGATCCCCATGTTCACGGATCCTACACTGGTGGAGATAATAAACTGTGGAAGAAAATTATTTTAATATAATTAAAAGACTATGGGCAGAATTTTGCCCTTGGTGGGCGGACGGGCCCCACCAGCTTGGCGACGGGCGGGCAGCCGAACTCCGCCGCCGAAATAGGGCCCGCCGCCATTTTGAGTGGGCGGGCCAATTAAGGCCCACCCAGTGGCCTGCCCGACAGGAAGCGCTATTCGCTTCCTGTGCGGGATGGGGGAGGGGTCCCCCATCTGTCAAAGTGCGCTCTTTCAAGCATCTCAAGGAGATTACTGACAGGTAAAAAAAAACTCCAAAAATAGAAAAATATTAAAATTATTAACATGTCCTCCTCATGCGACAGTGTCACACGAGATGGGACATGTTAATAAGAAACACAAACTTTATGAAACTTTTTAAAAACGGACATGAAACCTCATCCCGCCAGTGGATGAAATTTCATGTATAATCAGAATCCCGCTTGGGCTCCTGGCCAGCCTTAAGGTTGGACAGGCAGGTCTTTAACAATCTTAATTAGCCTGTCAATGGCCTTAATTGGCCATTGACAGGTTGGCAGGCGGACAGCTGATTTCGCTGTCCACCCGCCTTCCTGAAGAAAATTTAAAGAGACCGGGATTACTTCGTGGGTTCACCCGCACCACTTTCCTGACGGCGAGCGGGCCCCACCCCCAAATCACTGACGGGAAAATCCTGGCCTATATATTTTTCTAGATATCGTAAAAAAGCTGCAGTCTCCCACCTTATTGTACATAGACAGCCTTCAATCTCCAGGATTCACAGAAGTAATTCAGTTCTTTTTATATTTCCATTAATTGGCCATGTAAAGTTGTCATGCTGTAATTATACTTTAACTAGTTGTGGCGCTGAAGTGTCTCCATTGTGGGGAGGAGAGTGCATGATGATAAATCTTCTATATAGGCAATTTCCATTATAAGGAGTTTATATTGGCATGAACGAACAGGATGTTCACACAGGTGCTAGAATTTTAATGTTTAAATGGATTAATAGTTGAAGGCAAAACTCATGGCCGTTTGGAAAGTAAAGGAATTGGTTGGGCCATAAAAGAGTTTCTCTGCAATACAGGCTAAGGGGTTCAGAGATGCAAAATTGAGAGGATGTAATTACAATGTAGCCACTTTAGTCCAGAATGCCTGTGACCAAGGCATTTCTGGATTTCAGAATTTTCTGGATTATCAAGTAACATTTGAATGCCTAACCACAAGTGTGTAAACCAAATATAAATATGTACCTGAGACAAAAAAAGTGAGAAATGTTATTAAGTTATAACAGAAATTGTTTTATTTATCTAAATACTGCATCTTCCATGATTCCAAAGTACTTCACTGTACTACACTGCTAATTGGCATACCCTCAGCCTTATGCAGTAATAGCAGGAGAACAAGGGCACTATCACTGAAGAAACTACTCACAAATACCCAGTTACCAGGGTCCACAGAACAAAAGTCATGAAACTTTTATGGCCATCACCACTTCAGAAAACTGTACTTTTGCCAGATGCTGTTGGGGAAACATTCCAACTAGAACTGCTGCCACTTATCACAGGAAATAGTTCTGCCTCCAGGCCTAAGGACTCCACTGCCTTACTTTCTTGACAACTGGATTCGTCCAAGCAACACAAGATGATCTTTGCCATGATAACTGTCCATCATGCCTTGAAGGAGGTCAGCACTCTTTCCAGGAGAGCTCCACAATTCATTACCTTCCCAATTGAACCACACAAATAAAAAGAAAATCACCAGACACTGAGTGGAAAATTTTAACCATCTCTTCCTTTGGTCAAAATCCTGGGACACTCTTCCAAACAGCACTGTGGGACACCGCACAAACTGCAGCAATTCAAGAAAGTGGCAGTCAAGGACAGCAAAGGGTGAGCAATAAATGCTGGCCTTGCCTGCAAGACCCACATCCCATGAATGTATAAGAAGAAAGTTAGGCACAAAAATGTCTTTAAAATATCAACTAAGTGATAATATGGCAACCCTGACTTGTGAGCCAGAGGATAAAAAAAACTAATTTATTGTTTGCTAAAATAAAATTCTGATTACAATTCCTCTTCTTCCCCAGCTTCTCCACAGAACACAAGAATTAAGAATAGACCATTGGGCCCCATGAGCCTGATCCACAATTCAATAAGATCATGGCTGATCTGACCGTGTCCTCAACTCCATTTTCCTGTCTGCTTCCCCTCCCCCCATATCCCTTGACTCCCTTTTCGATCAAAAAATTTATCCAACTCAGTTTTGAATATATTGACCCAGCCTCCACTGCTCTCTAAGAAATAAAATTCCACAAACTATAACCCTCTGAGAGAGAAAAAAAATCTCCTCATCTCACTCTTAAATGGGTGACCCCTAATTTTTAAACTGTCTCTTAGTTCTAGGCTTCCCCACAAGGGAAAACATCTTCTCAACATCCACTCTGTCAAGTCCCCTCAGGATCTTTTATGTTTTAATAAGATCACCTCTCATTCTTCTAAACTCTAATGGGTGTAGGCCCAACCTGCTCAACCTTTCCTCATAAGATAACTCCATCATGTCAGGAATCAGTCAAGTGAACGTTCTCTGAACAGCTTCTAATACAATTATATCCTTTTTTAAGTAAGAAAACAAAAACTGTACAGTACTCCAGATGCAGTCTCAGTTAGGCCCTGTACAGCTGTAGCAACACTTCCATACTTTGACATTCCATTCCCCCTGCAATAAACACCAATATCCTATTTGTCTTCCTAATCACTTGCTGTACCTGCATATTAACTTTTTTGTGACTCATGTACCAGGACACCCAGTTCCCTCTGTACCTTGAGTTCTGCAATCACTCCCTACTTAGATAATGTACTGCTTTTCTATTTTCTGTGCCAAAGTGGACAAGTTTGCATTTTCCTACACTATACTCCATCTGCCAAATGTTTGCCCACTCACTTAACCAATCTAAATCCCTTTGTACACTCAATGTCCTCTTCACAACTTAATTTCTTACCTGTCTTTGTGTCATCGGCATATCTAGCTACTATATATTCGGCCCCTCCTTATAAGTCATTAATATAAATTGCAAATAATTGAAGCCCAGCACAGATCCCTATGGCACTCCACTGGTAACAGTTTGCCAACCCACAAAAAACCCATTTATCCGTACTCTGTTTCCTGTTAACTAACCATCCTCTATCCGTGATAATATGTTGCCTTCTACATCACTAATTCTTATTTTGTGCAGTAACCTTTGATGTGGCACCTTTTACGAATGCCTTTTGGAAATCCAAATACACTACATTTCTAGTATATCTACGTAACTGAAGTCACTCATCCCATCCTAATAAGTCTTTTCTGCACCCCCTCCAAATCCTTCCTAAAGTGTGTTGCCCACAATTGAACATGGTATTCCAATTGTGGCTGAATCAATGTTTTATAGAAGTTCATCATAGCTTCCTTGTTTTGTACTCTGTCCCTCTATTTATAAAGCCCAGCATCCTATATGCTTTTTGAAAAAGTTTTTTCAACTTGCTGTGCAACTTTCAACAATTTGTGCACATATGCCCTTGGGTCTGTCTGTCCCTGAATCCCCTTTGGAACTGTACCCTTAATTTATATAAATACTTGATCTTTCCACCAAAATGTATCATATCACACGTATCACCTGCCACTTGTCAACCCATTTCACTAGCCCAATCTTTTGAAGTCTATCACTGTCCTCCTCACGGTTCATTACATTTTCAATTTTTTAGCCCACCCAATATCTCAACAACCTGCTCTTTCTCTATGACTTTGACAGTATTTTTGTTTCTTGGAAAAGACAGGTGTAAAGAACTCATATAGTTCTTCAGCCTGCTGCCTGCATGCCTAAATCTCCTTTTTGGTTCCTAATTGGCCACACCCCTCTTTTTACTACCCGTCGGCCATTTCTATGCTAAAGAGGACTTGGATTCACTTTTTTGTCAACTACCTTCTCACGCGCTCTCTCTCTTATTTCCCTTTTCCCCTCTGGGCTTTCTACAGTCAGCCTGGTTCTCAATTGTATTATCAATATGATTTCTTTCACATGTCATGGGCAGAATATTCTCCCCGTCAGCGGGGGGAGGAAGTTCAGGAACGGGCACGCCTCCAATTGGCAACCCCAATTGGGGGTGCGCCACCATTTTAAGTGGTCTGCCCATCGTGACATCCGCCAGGAAGCACTATGTGCTCCCTGTGCAGGCGGGGGGGGGGATTCCCTAGGCCTAGAGTGCACTCTTTTACGCATATGCACGAAAGAACGCACCCATCTCCCTGGGGCTAAGTGCTGCCTCAGGGAGGAACCTCCAACGTCATCCCGGTCCATTTAAATCTTTAGGAAGGCAGGCGGACAGCGAAACCAGCTGTTCGCCCGCCAACCTCAATTGGCCATTGACAGGATAATTAAGATAATTAAAGACCTGCCCATCTAAAGGCTGGCGGGCAGGCCAGGAGCTCCAGCGGGCTTCTGAATAAACATGAAACCTCATCCGCTGGAGGAATGAGGTTTCATGTCCGTTTTTAAAAACTTAAATAAAAAGTTTCTGTGCTTCTTATTAACATGTCCCTTCTCATATGACGTTGTCACATGAGGGGGACATGTTAATAATTTTTTAATTTTTCTATTTTTAAAGTTTTTTAGACTGTCTGTAATCTCCCTGAGACAGCACTTTGTCTCAGGGAGCAGTGCGCACTTTGACAGTTGGGGAATCCACCCCCCCACCCCGCCGACACAGGAAGCACATAGCGCTTATAGCACTTCCCATCGGGCAGCCCACCCACTCAAAATGGCGGTAGGGGTCGGCTGCCTGTACACCGCCAAATCGGTGGGGCCCACCCACCCACCAAGGGCAAAATTCTGCCCCATATGTTTTTACTGTTGTCTTAACAGAGGTGTAACTGAGTATTAGACTAATTAGGGGAGCTAGGAGCTATCATAGTAATTTGTAGAGCAATATATGTGCTTAACGTTATTTCTTTTATTAATAAATGTTTAATTTAGTTTTGTAAAAACCCTCTAACCCTCGGTGGTCTTTTTTTTACTGAATTCATAGCCCACATCTCAAAATAAATACAAGTTGCAAATAGTTGTGGCAGCTGCTTCACGTTTCCCTCTGGGATCTGAGCAGCTTAGTATTTGCCATATGTTGTGCCATAACAACAAATCAATTCTGCCTTTGGCCCCTCCAGAACATTCTCTGTCTCCAGCACTGTAACATTCTCCTTAATCAATACTACTGTCCCTTCTCCTTTCTTTCATTCCCTATCTTTCCTGAACACCTTGTATCTGGGTACTTTTAGTACCCATCCTGATTTTTTTTTCTCTGAGCCAGGCCTCTGTCATTGCCATAACATGATATTCTGATGTAGCTGTTTGCAACTGCAGCTCACCAACTTTATGTACTATGTTTCATGAATTTGCACACATGCACTGCATATCTATTTTAAACCTTGTATTTTCTCTTAATCTGATCCCAGCTGATACTGTACTATTTCCTACTTAGTCTGTCTACCCCAATCCTTTGTGCATCTTGTTTACTCTTTTTTTGACAAGTCATCATATCCAGTCCCTGCCAAATTAGTTTAAGTTCTCTACCACAGCCCTAGTGAACGTCCCAGGAAAGACATTTGCGACTGCCCTGTTTGTGGTGCAATCTGTCCAGCCTGTATTGGCTCTACCTCTCTCAGAATACATCCCAATGTCCCAGAAATCTAAAGCCACCCCTCTGCATCACTTCTCCAGCTGCATATTCATCTGCTATATCCTCCTAGTTCTGTAATCACTCATGCGTGGCACAGGGAGCAATCTGGAGATTATTCCTTTGAGGCCCTACTTATTCATCTTTTTCTTTATTTATTTTCAATTATTTACAATATGTATTAATGATTTAAATGAGGGAAATGAACGTACTATCACCCAGTTTGCGGATGACACAAAAATAGGTGGGAAGAGAAGTGGTGAGGATGACACAAGGAGTCTACAGAGGGATATAGACAGGTGAAGTGAGTGGGCAAAAACTTGGCAGATGGAATATAATGTGGGAAAGTGTGAGGTTATGGCCTTTAGCAGGAAGAATGGAGGAGCTGAATATTATTTAAGTGGAGAAAGACAGCAAAAGGCTGCAGCACAGAGGGATTTGGGAGTCCTTGTGCATGAATCCCAAAAAGCTAACATACAGGTTCAACATACAGGTAATAGGAAAGGCAAATGGAATGTTTGCCTTAATTTCAAAGGAATGGAGTAAAAACAAAAATGGGAAGTCTTACTAAAACTATATAAGGCCCAAGTTAGACCACACCTAGAATACAGTGAACAATTTTGGTCCCCTTATCTAAGGAAAGATATACAGGCATTGGAGGCAGTCCAGAGAAGGTTCACTAGGTTGATCCTGGGTTTGGAAGGATTTTCTTATGAGGAGAGGTTGAGTAGGTTGGGCCTGTACTCATTGGAGTTTAGAAGAATGAGAGCTGACCTTATTGAAACATATAAGATTCTTAGGGGCTTGACAGGGTAGATGCTGAGAGGTTGTTTCCCCTTGTGGGCAAGTCTAGGACCAGAAGGCATGATCTCAGAGTAAGGGGTCACCCATTTAAAACAGAGATGAGGAATTTCTTCTCTGAGGGTAGCCAATCTATGGAATTCTTTACACAGAGGGCTGACGAGGCTGGGTCATTAAGTATATTCAAGGCTGAGATAGACAGATTTTTTATCAGTAAGGGAATCAAGGATTATGGGGAAAAGGCAGGGAAGTGGAACTGAGGATTATCAGATCAGTCATAATCTCATTGAATGGCAGAGCAGACTCGATGGGCCGAATGGCTTACTTCTGCTCCTACGTCTTATGGTTAACGCCATAAAATCTGCATGCAGGACCCTCATCCCTTTTTCTATCCATGTCCTCAGCACTAATATGGACTGACATCTCTAGCTGTTCAATCTTCCCACCCCACCCCACCCCACCCCCCCGCACCCCACCCCCCCGCCTCATAATGTTTCGCAGTCACTCAGTAACATGCTGGACCCTGGTACAGAGAGACAACGTACCTCCTGCGGCTGCAGAAATGGCTGCCTGTTCCATTCATGGTTGAATCCTTGATTACTATTGCATTGCTGATCATCCGCTCTGCCCTCCAACCCTGCCCCCCACTCCTCCGTGGATTAAGGATTGCTCTGTGAGTAATGACTTTGGGGCCTTACACAATTGGAGGAACCATTTTCTACCTTATGACTTCATACTATATGAAAGCTTCTATGAAGCTGTGGGCCAGAGTTTGCTGGAGAAGGCATCGTTCAGTTTGTACCCTGTTAGTTCGATTTGTTTGTGCACCATTTAGTTGTTAAACATTTTTGCTTACAAAGTGCTGGAGTTGCAAGCTAATAATAGTGTATTGGTGGCAACAGAACAGCAGGAACCTTGGTGACCAATAGGATCAACAGTCTATCTCATTAACCAATGAGATTTAAGGATAGAGAAATGAGCAAAAAGACTGAGAAAGACAATGAATTTGAATGGGTGAAGTCAATGACAAATCAGGCAGAGAATTGGGAATAGAGGGAAAGAAAGATTGGGTTGAGCAAGAGAGAAAAGAGATGAAGGAAGAGTAAGAAAAAATGGTTCTTTTTTAAAATGACATTTTTAAACTCTATAACAATTCATAACCTGGAGGAATGAGACTCCACAGCTATAATTCACTTTCTGGGCAAGAGAGATTAATTGGCAGCAATTAACAATTATCAGGTTATTAAAAGAGCACTTATCTGTTACTAGATAACTTTGTGATGAGTTTAGTGGGCAATTAATATGCAAATGCGGCATCTTTATGAAAATCATGGAGAGGTTAAGTATGAAATGTCATTTTCACAAAGTTTTTGGGACAACAACACAAATCAGTTTGCAGCTTGTTGTGATTCACAATTCAGAGGATATCTCTTTTTCCCTGGAAGGTTGCTTTCACATCAATAATAAATAGCATGTATCGTTCAGACACCATTGTCTTTTTCAGCCAAATGTCTTGATGGCTTCTTTGTTGACTAATGAGCCAATCCCCAGGCATGTAAAAGGGCAAATAAGGCAAAGGATGAAGAAGACCAAAGTAAAGGTCACTTTTTTTGAATTTTCCTTTCCCTTCCTCTCAAAAGGTTATTGAAAGTCCTTTGAAGTGCATGGTGAAGATGGTGACATGCATGCACACACCAAGGGTAAGCATTGCTGGAGCTTGAATGATAAATTGGAGCATTTACCCTTTGTATTCTTTTACTGTTTCAGGGAACAGTTTTGCTCTGGCTTCCCAATGGAATAAAATTATTTGCAGTTTTTTACACGTTAGGAAATATTGCTGCTCTTTCCAGGTAAGTGACTTCATACTATATATTCCCAACTTAACAGCAACAATTTTTAGTCATAATAGATACATTTGCTCCTTTATGTCTGGCTTTTTGTTCGAGACTTAAGGGATCTGCTCTGACTTAATGTTTCAGTTTTTCATTAATCTCTGTCGTCTTTCATTAATCACTGTCGTCTTTCAATCTCCTAATTACTTTTGTCAATTATTCTTTTAATAGAAATTGTTGACAAATGTTTTCAAAGTAAAAATCTCAATTAACTGGTGCCTTTTAAACCAACGAAGTAGCTTTTATCAAAAATACAATTCCTCCTTGTCTTCTATGTTCTGCTAAAATATTAGTCTTTTTTGCTAAATGCTAAACAGTAGTAAGTTACAATGGCCCAGACGGTCGGAGGCTGGGCCTACCTCAGAAGATGTGTTATGGGACCCCTTGGAAGTCCCAATGCAAGGATACCATGGGAATTGCGCAGGTAGTTTGAACTTCCAATGGGCAATTCCCTTGCTCCCCTGGACCCTCTGAAAAAGTCTCCAATTCTGAGTTAGAGTCATAGACTTTGTACAGTTCCAACTTCTTTACCTGGACATTTACCCAGGAAATGTTAGACAGATTAAAATCTAGTCTAACACCTGGGTAACTACAGAACTGAACCTCCCAATCACACTGACTGACCCCCATCCCTCCCCGCAAACTCCCTCTTCCCGACCTCCAGACCCGAGCTGACTAGCCCCAACCACTCAACATCCCTCTCCCGACTTTACCTGACCCACCAACTAACTCCTCGTGTCCCCACCAACCCGCCCTGATTAGCCCACACAAGCCTACTCCCCCTCCACACTCGACCTGAATAGATCCTGATTGCCCACCCATTCGCCACCCTACCCGCTAGCCATCTTACCCACCACCCCCACCCATCCCCCACCCGTCTGCCCTACCCTGCTCCTTACCCACTTACCTTCTCTTAGGGCTAGCTTTTCAAAGAAGCTTTGGGACATTTAAACGCTATACAGTATTTGGCAGCTAGTGTCATAAAAATGGGGCATAGTTTCTGCCTGGATTCTGTCTGCTGCTCGCTCCAGGGATTCTTGCAATTGAATCAGTTCAACAGGTCCCCCACCAGAAGACTGCCCTGAAAAATCAGAGGAAGATAAGCCTGTATTCTTTTGTCTGCTCAGGGTCGGAAATAGGGTTCCAACTCTGAACGGAAGATTCAGGCCAATGAGTGCTATATTGAGGCCTCATTCACACACTCTAAAGGATGAATGGAAATAACTGTCCAGATGAAGTCCGATATCCTCCAGATTTATCTAGAACACGAATGGGTTTGTTGATGAGTGCTTCCATGTTGATTTCTTGCCATATCCAATTCATTTTGTTTTTCTTTATCTGCTCTTGCCAGTGGTCACCTCCTTTCTTGTTTTGCTTCTTGTGCCAATGTGCATTACCTTACACTTATCAATAAATTTTATCATTCTTTAGCCCTTCTAATTTTTTGGTATAGTGTATGCTGTTTATCTCAGGGAGGATATGGCCACTCACTCCACAAGTGGCACATGAGGAAATTTACACCTCAAAATATTCAATAACTTTAACAACAATATTTGAGCAGGGTGAGAATAATATTCTGCAAGACAAAACTTATCTGCTTGTTTCATTCTATAGTTGCTTACTTTTGCAATGCTAAAATATAAGTTGATCAAGATTAACTTGGCTGCCTCAGCTCATTCAATCCTTCAGCTGCCCCCCCACCCGACCTGACTAGCCCCAACCACCCGACACCTCCCTCCCAACTTGACCTGACCCACCGTCTGACTCCTTGACCCCAGTCCCCGTCCCTAGCAACTCACCCTGACTAACCCACACTACCCCACTCACCCCCACCCTGGCCCAACCTGACCAACCCCATTACCCAACTGATTATTTGACACAGATGGACAGATTGTATGGAACTTTGATTGTATTTAAACAGTCATTCTAGATCTCTGACACTAGATGGCAATAGAGCATAATTATTGACAAGTCACAATTCATTACCAGCTTGAAGCATCCACTGGGCTCATTCTGCCAAGAGCACTGTTCAAGCTGCTCATCACATTTGCTTCTCCCCCTTTCTCATGAAGCAGTTCCCACCAGGAAAACATATTGCTTGTGTGACTTAACCACCTGTACGTTCAATAAATCACTGTTTAAATAAAGCAGTTTTTCAAACTGAAAACTAGTCAGAGACTTCAGAACGTAAGTACTGAGAGTGCTGCATTTTCGGAAGAACTGTCCTTCGAATGAGATGTTAAATTGTAGACCCATCTGCTCTCTGTTGAATGGAAAGGATCTACAGCACCATTTGAAGAAGAGCAGGGATGTTCTCCCAGTAACCAGGCCAACATTTGTCCTTCAGCCAACACCTAAAACAGATGATCTGATCATTTATCTAATTATTGTTTCTGCAAATTGGCTACTGCCTTTTCTGAATTACAGCAGTGACCACACTTCAAAAATATTAATTTGTTGTAAAGTGCCTTGAGACACAACAAGGTTCTGAAAGGCGCTAAATATAGGCAAGTTCTTTCTTTAAAAAAATGTAAACAGCCACAACTGCTGCAGACTTTTTATAAACAGTTTACCTTTTCTCACAGCCTTTCCTGCCCAAAACTTGAATTGCCCACTGTTTCTGTTCCTGGTATGCTAAACTTGAACAGTGAAATGAATGATAATGAAATAAAAAGTCTATGTGGCTGAAATATACAGTAATTTTATTTTTAGTAATTTAATACATCAAAGGAATAGATAAAAAACAAGTTCAGAGGAAATGACTCAAAGTGAACGAAGAGGTTTGGCAGCAGATGTGTTTGAGGATGCTGGAAATCTGACAATGGAGACACACACACTGACCAAAGTTCCTTCTGCAACTGCAGGAAAACAGCTGAAGTAGTTGTGCTGGGAGAGATTGTATTGGAGACTAGTGACTCTAGACATTATAATTGCTGCAAGTTAAACATGCATCATACAGAACATATTCTGATATTTATTTCTCAGCCAGTTTTAATCACACTATTAATGACAAATTTTTCACCATTTGCTTTATCATTTATACTGACAAAAGGGAGGGAAACCTCTTCTCTGCTTTTGCTCTTAGTGTCATTCCTACCTTTTATTCTGACATGTAGGGCAGGATTTTGGTTTGAAACCTTTGTGGGGAACAACCACCTGGCAGTGATTTTCCCTGAATTGGCCTGTGCGCACGTTCACCACCTAATTAAGGATGGCAGACAGGCTTATGAAGCTGAAGGGCCAATAGGAGGACCTCCTACTCGGAAAGAGCTGCAGCTTGCCATATAGGGTGAACGGGACGGGGGAGGGGAGGTGCCTACATCTTGAGGCGCCATCTCAGCAACATTTTAAACTTTTAAAAAATGGCCACAGCTGCCAAGCCACCACCATCATGGGGGAGTCCCACTACACGGTGGCCTATTTGTCTGGATAGGTGGGGAAGGCCTCAAAGCCAGACTTGAGCACTGACCTCTCTGGGAGGCGCCTCTAGGCACCTCACCTAGTTCCTGGTGCTGCAGGTGCCCGCATGCTGACTGCAAAATTCTAGTCTGCCTCTCCTAATTGGCCATTTACTTACCTTAATTGGATCCCCGAAGCATGTGGGCAGGTAGCTCCTCTGCCCCCGATCCCACCTCCAGGAAAATGGCCCAGGGACAGGATGGTGCTAGCAAATAGTATGCCATCCATCAGGATGAGTTTTCACATGCGCTTCCATACACACCCACTTCTTGGGGCTGAAAATTCTGCCCCTGAATTGTTCTCTTCACAGCCTTATGACCTGCTCACCATCTGTCATTATGACTTACTTCCTGCCCATCATTCATTTTGCTGACTTTCCTATTGATCACCTATTTCTTTTCTGTGACACCTGTCGCTATGTGCAGTTGCACAATGCAGAGACTCAAAACAGTAACTGCCCTCCCAGTTTATTTATGTGCACAGTGCTACATCTACACCAAACATCATCTTAAAGGGTGCCTTCCCTTCTTCCCATCCCACCTCCCAACACTATGAGCATCTTATCAATGTGATATGTGCTACTTAGATGGTAATAAAATAGGTAGACAATATTCTCTGACACGAGGTCTACATCTGAAATGTTGACCTGTTTCTCTTTTCAGATGCTGGCTGACAGAGCTGTTGTGAATTTTCAGCATCTTATTTCAGATTTCCAGCATTTGCAAT
This sequence comes from Carcharodon carcharias, assembly GCF_017639515.1. Lineage (NCBI taxonomy): Eukaryota > Metazoa > Chordata > Chondrichthyes > Lamniformes > Lamnidae > Carcharodon > Carcharodon carcharias. The sequence continues at coordinate 161,803,253 of NC_054468.1, forward strand.
TTTTTGTTCTATTAATCTATACGTGAAAATATGTGAGGAATGTCAAATCTGCATAGAGAAAAAGGAAGTAGGAAGAATGTTTATTGTGCCTAAAATAAGGATATATAGAATGAAAAAAGTGACATTATTTCGGGGGGGCATTTCCTTATCTTGTGTTACATGTTGAGGAATCGTCATTCACCTTAAAGTAGAGTGAGAATTTCTGGGAATTGATTAAGGGGTTTAGAAGGAAGAACAAAATTGATTAAAACATATCCTTTTTAATTATTTGAATATCTAAAATTCTCAAAGGTTTAATTTCTTAAAAGATATAATGCTGCAAGTGAGGTGGATCTCTTAAAAGAAGCTTTAGTTGTAAACTAATGGCTGACATGCAAGTTGGCAGTGACCATCACTTTCCTTCTTTTCAAGGACATAACTGTCAATAAGCAATATGTTACTTTCGTAAGTAACTTGGTAAAGTTACCCAAGTATCGGATTTCACTGTGTTTTGCATGTGAGTCTGTATTTTTGAAGCCACTAAACTACAACATACTGTAACTATAATATATTGAAAGCCAGGCAAATTGGTCTTAATTGTCAGGTATAAAAGACACCTGAGGATTTCTGTGTTGCTTTGGAATTATGTATTGTGCTGTGCATTATGATGGCAATATTTTGGGGATTATTTCTTCAGTGTAGCATGCAAAAATATTATGCATCATCCAATATGAATATCACAGCAATACAAAGACTGAATGAACAGGTGGACATGTAAAATACCTATGTGGAATAAAAAACAAATGAATGATTCTGTCTAAATAGCAACTGTGAACCAAAGTTCAATTTACGTTGCAGTTTTGCGTACTTGCTTTCATCAATCCAAGTACTTAGTTACAAAACAATTACTCACATCTACATCATAAAAACAGGAGAGACAATAAATATTGGCACTGAAGCATGGAGCTCATGGAAAATGACTCATTTAATGTTACGTTGACTGATAATAATCTACATTGTGAAAATGTTACGCAATTTGTTTCCTTTAAAAACTGAGGCAAATTTTATTTCCCACCATTTTACTGTAGATAATTGAACTTGAAGAAGCCTATTTATTGTAGGTGTTGCAACATGTGGCTGATTTTTGCACAAATAGCCAGTAAAGACTAGTACTAACTTTGTTTATTGTTTATAATTGTAGAATTTTGGAGCTGGAAAGTATCTCAATGTTGTTGCCAAAAATAAGAATTTTGTGTGGGTCTGTATAGTTTACATAACATGGGGCAGAATTTTGCCTTTGGCATGCGGGCTCGGAGGGGATGGGCGAGAAGCCAACAACTGCCTGTGATCGAGCCCGGAAGGCAATTTCATGCTGGCCCAGCGTGAAATATGAGCAGCAGTGCTCAGCACTCCCTGTGCAGACGGAGGGAGGATTGCGAGCCGAGCGAGTGCGATCTTCGTGCATGCACATGAGTGCAGGTTACATAATCTCCCTGAGGCGGACGAACTAATTTTTTTTAAAAATTAAAGATTTTATAAATGTTATGAAGCATGTCCCCTCATGTGACTGCCACATGAGACATGTTATTAATGAAAAATGAAGTTTTTATTTGATTTTTACTTGCTTTTGGAAACCTCATCCTGCCCATGGATGAAGTTTCCAAAAAAAGTGCAAAGGCTGCTTGGCCTTTTCGCCTGCCCGCCAACTGTAAGGTTGGATGGGAAGCAAAAAATTTCTTTTAATTAACTTATTAATGGCCTTAATAGGCCTTTTAATTGTCGGCAGGCGTGCTGCGACTCTGGCGTGCCCCCACCAGCCGAAATATTGCACAGGTGCGCGATGATGTCGAGGCACATGCCCAACGTCATCATTTTATGCTTGTTCAGGTTGGGCACACGCCCACCCGCCGAGCTGAAAATTTTACCCATGGATTTGAATGGAGGTTGGTCCTTCAAGTGTGAAATGTTAACTCAGAGCCACACCATCTACAATCCTTATTGGATTGTTGATTCTAAATGAGAAAATAAGTTGCCCTCCACCACCGCTGTAGGTAAGGTAGTAACCACTTAGAGTTTTGCCAGGTTATCCTGTGTTAAGAATATAGCTGAAATGTAGAAAAGAAAATCCACAGGAAATCTGCTTGACTTCCTCAAGGAAATAGTTTTGACTGCCAGCAACAACCAAGCTCCCTGGAAATTTGAAGCTTGCATATTGCATGTAAAAACTATTGAAAATATTGTTGCCTCCAAAATCTGTGCCCAATTTTTCCACGACTCCATCTTTGAACATCTCCTGTTAGGCTTTTGCCTATGCCCACAACCCAGGAACAGCCCTAGGTCACAAATAACACCTGTGATTGTGACCGTGATGCACTACCCATCCTCATCCTTTTGACTCCTCTGCAGTCATTGACAGGATTGACCACTCTCTTCCAACGTCTGTACTCCCTTGCCCAGCTGAGATAGACGTCACCTGATTCCATTTTTTGCTATGGAGTCGTAGCCAGAAAAACTACACTGGTTTCTTTTCTCACACCACCTCTGGCATGCCTACTTCCACCTCCCTAATATTGCCCATCCTCACCCCTGTTCAGCTTATCTGAAGGCTGAACCCTTCATTCATGCGTATATTTTTTCCAGATTTGATATTTCAATGCTCTCCCTGCTAGTCTTTACACCCTCCATAAACTTGAGGTCATCCAAATCTTAATCTGAACCAAATCCCACTCAGTCGTCCACCCCTGTCTTCACTGACCCACATTTGTCTCCCAGTCCACCAATATATCGATTTAACATTCTTATCTTCATGTTAAAATCCCCCCTTGGCCATACCCCTACAGCTGTCTAAGAACTGTGTGTTGCTCCAACCCTAAATTCTTGTGCATCAAGCACTACCTTCACATCACCATTGGAGGCCATCCCTTCAGCGGTCTACTGGCCTAAGCTTTGGCATTCTCTCCCTTGAGCTCATTAAGACTCTTCTTAAAACCAACTTCTTGCAAGTTCTAGTCACCTGTCCTTTTTTTTTTACTTCCTTTGCTCACTGTCAGTTTTGCTTGCTTACATTTCTGTGAAGTGCCATTAAAGGTCCTATATAAATGTAAATTGTTGTGGTAATGTCTCATCCATCCCAAAAGGTATTTTTTGAGACTCTATTCTTTAGCAAGGAACATGAGTTTTATCATGAATTTATCTAATTCATTCAAAAAACAGCTTATTCCAAGAAATTGTTAAAAGCTGAAAGCAATATTCTTAAATCAACATTTAGACTCTTTCCATTCTTTATTTTATACAAATTTTATGGTGTTCAGTATTTTCCTTATATTTTGCTTCTGTGTTGCTTTTAATTGTAAATCATTTTCTCTTTGTTTATGCTGTAAAGTGTTCTAAAGTTGACATTTGCCACTTTTCAGTGGCAGACATACCCTGTGTTCTCCAAGATAACTTTGCTGTGATCTGCAGTAGATATGCAGATTTTAGTTTGTAGGAGATGCAGTCAGGTTGTTGAAACAAAGCAGGAGTAGGCCATTCGGCCCCTTGACCCCACTCCGCCATTCTACTAGATCATGGCTGATATTTTACCTCAACTCCATTCTCCTGCACTATCCCCATATCCCTTGATATCTTTGATATCTAGAAATCTGTTGATTTCTGTCTTGAATATTCTGTGACTTGTTTTCAAACCATCACATACCAGTGAAGACATTGGAGAAAGCATGTAGGGTAACTGTTTTCAGTGCTCTTTAATACAATTAATACTTTGAATTAGTATTAAGTGCAAAGTCAAGACATGTTGACATTGATGACAAAGTGAAATCTACATTAACGAACACAAGTTTTACTTTCATATAAATACTATTGTGTGAAAAGCTGCACATCAAGAAATCTTTTGTTTACAATTAAGCAAAGGAATGATTCTTGTTGAGATTATTCATAATCGGGCATTTATTACCTGACAACTGTAGATTTTTTTTCTTTCTTCCTCTGCTCAAAAGACTCTTGTTTGCAAAACTTAGTTTCTGAAAACATAATCTGCTGTCTGTCTCTTCATTCCAGCACCTGCTTTCTCATGGGACCATTGAAGCAACTGAAGAAAATGGTTGACCCAAACCGCTTGGTTGCCACTATTGTTATGTTGGTAATTAGAACTTTATAACACAAAACTCTTGCTTTTACCAGTTCTAGTGTTTGTAAATTCGGCTTGTATTCTTTCAATAATCTCAGCAAGCCTATACAAGGTATTCTATCTTAAAAGGACACTCTTGTAAGGAATTGAAGTTGTTATTTTTCCAGTAATTATTCTGAATAATTTTAAAAGTGCAAGTCTTTTTGAAGCTCGCAAAGATCCAAGTTGTCATTGTGCAAGCCTGCTTTGTGTTAGTCTTTTTGTTTTTGATCTTCCTTTCTTGCAAGCCCCATGAACAAAAATACTATTTGTAATCTTTGGAAATATGTCGGCCGTTCCTTGGCTTTGATAATGCTGCACTTGTACTTCCCTGTTTTAAACTACGGGTATTAAGCTTGCTGAAAAATTCGATCACTGTGTCAGCTTTCATCCTCCATTGGGGCTTCAAATGTTATTTTGTTAATGGATTGGAAAGGTTTCTTTCAAATTATAATGTTTGTGTACACCTATTTTTCTTGCAGTAGAACATTGTTTGCTGTGTTCAATATCTGTTTCATCCATTATTCGACTTAAACAGGATTATTTGTTGTAGAATTGTCAATCTAGCAACGTGAATTTGACAGTCCAGTAACTTAGACTCCTATTTTTCCTCCTCTGAACAAATATGCAAGAATGGACATCCATGTTTATGATTTCAGTTTGTCTACAAAATTCAACCTCTACGTGCAATCTTCCTGATAAAGGACAATTTCCCTGGGATTTTGTCCCTCAAGGAAATCACACTTTAAGCAGTCATTTGTGATCCCTGCCTGCTCTGCCCTTTAGTGGACCGTACCCATCATTGGCAACAGTCTTTCCCATTAGAAAAAAATTAGTTGATTATTGTTGTGGCTAAAAATATGTTAAGTACCTTCTTGCAGCCCTTGGGAGGCAACTGGAATAACAATTTTACCCCTACATGGGCAACCTGCTCAGCTCATCAGGGCATCCTGAAAAGTAGTAGAAAAGGAAAAATTCATATTTCAAAAAAAACAAACTCCTTACCTAAAAGCTGATCTTTAAATACTTGGTTCCAGATGACTGGGCAATTCCTTGCTCCTCATTGCCATACAAGCTGAATAATTCACCATCTGAGTAAGGTACAAAATATAGGCCCAGAACTGCTTGCAAGTTCTGGGTCAGCTTAGTGACCATCTTCTGTATACGAATTAGTACATGATGCAGTGAACTTACAGGAGATTGAAATGTACTGAGTTCACACCCTCAAAGCTTTCCTCTACATTTTATCTTGCTGTGGGGAGGAAAACAGTTTTTCTTTTAAATTGAACCAAATATTGCCTTTTCTAGTGTTAACATGATCTATCATTGGAGAGATTGACAAAATACATGCGAAAAAGGTACCGATATCCAGTTCTGATCATAGGGTTTCTGTCTTTAGGTCTCTCTTTACTATACATAGGGCATTGTGGGCAATGCTCTCAAAAGTAAGATTGTCTAACTGTTTACAGAAGCAGCTTACACTCTTGAACCATAAATATATCTACAGTAGACCAAATTTGTAACATGCACTTTGGAATATTCTGAGGACATAAAAGGTACTGTATAAATGTAATTTGTTCTTCAAGACTTTGTTCAGACCAGCACAAAACAATGCAAGGATCATGAAAGGTTCATAGATTTCAATCCAGACTCCTTTCTTTCCCCTTTATTTTCTCCCTCTTTTCCAGAGGAAGTGGAGCATTTAGACTTACGATGTGTTTATACTCAGTCCCCTTTGTACTGCAGAGTTACCTCGAGCAGTAGGAGCAACATTGAGGACAACTCTGTTACATAAACGCACATTCTTGAAGTCAGAAGCAGCAAAATATTCCCGAGTGGTGCTTTGACTGGGTTCGTCCACATACAATGCTAGATAGCTCCTTGTGTTGGAAGCAGCTTCTTGACCTAAAAGCAACTTCTATTATTCAAAATGTTCTTCTTTCTTCCTGTTTAATCAATCCCCAAGTGTTCTTATTGGTTAATAATTAACCTGTTGGAATTTTCAGTTATTAATTCTGACTTTGAAATGTCATCCGAGAAATTCTTGGGTTATTCACGCTGTTACTCATTATTGACACATTCCAACAGTTTGCCATGTGTTGTTCTTGGTATCTTTTAATCAGTCTCTTTGTTTAAATTGGTGAATGTTTCCCAACACTAGCCTTGGAACGATTCAGTTAACATTCATTACAACAGTGATTTTTGTTGCACCATCTGCATTTTTTGTTCAAGTCCACATTCCTTAATCCAAGGGTCACAGACTTGAACGAATATGGTGGTCTACTGCCATTCATAGCCAGATCTATCTGGGCAACATAAAGCATTAACTGGCCCAGCTCCTACCGGCCAACTGCTCACTATTCCTGTAATGCAGAGATAACCCCTAGCTTCTTTCTGCTATGGAAACCAGCAGCCTTATTCCCCCTTGCTTCCAACATCAACTATGAGGAGCTCATGGGCTTTTTTGTCACTAAGATGGAGATCCGTTCAGCTTCCGCCTCTTGCTTCCCTCTCTTCCCTTAGCCCACCAGACCAAACTTCCTCTAAGGTTCCCTCATGCCTTTACCCTGAACTCCTATCTTTCTCTAGTTTCTCCTGCCTCCCTTCATGCCTTCTCCACGCTCACCTTGCCCATGTCACCACCTCTTGTTCCCACTAAACTGTAGCAAAGTAAACTAAAGAAAGTTCAGAAGTAAGTGAAAAGGAAAATGAAAGGCAAAGGCAGAATAAGAAGACACTGGAAGCTAACATGAAGGGGAATCCAAAAGTCTTCTATGGGCATTTAAATAGTAAAAGGCTAATAAAAAGATGGATAGGGTGATCAGGGGCAAAAATGGGGATCTATGTATGGAGGCAGAGGGCATGGCTGAGCGACTGAATGAGGACTTCACATCTGTCTCTACCAAAGAAGATGATGTTGCCAAAGCCAAGGCGAGATACTGGATCGATGAACAGTTGATAAAAAGAAGGCATTGAAAAGCTTGGCTGTACTTAAATTTGATAAGTTGCCAGGACTAGATGGGATCTGAGAATGCTAAGGGAAGTGAGGGTGGAAATTTAGGAGCCACTGGCCATAATCTTCCAATCCTCTTTAGACACGGGTGTGGTGCCAGAGGACTGGAGAATTGCAAATGTTACCCCCTTGATCAAAAACGGGTGTAAGGATAAACTCAGCAAATACAAGCTAGTTAGTTTATCTTGGTAGTGGAAAAGCTTTTAGGAATGATAAACTGGGGCAAAATTAACAGTCATTTAGACAAGTGTGGATTAATTAATCCAGCATTAATTTGTTAAAGACAAATTGTGTTTAATTAAATTCATTGAGCTTTTTGATGAAGTAACAGAGAGGGTTGATGAGGGTAATGTGGTTGATTTGTTGTTCATGGACATCTAAAACACATTTGATAAAGTGCCACAAAGTAGGCTTGCCAGCAAAATTGAAGCTCAGGGAATAAAAGGGACGGTGGCAACACGGATAGGAAGTTAGCTGAATGACAGCAAGTAGATAGTTGTGCTTTTTAGACCGGAGGAGGGTAAACAGTGGGGTTCCCCAGCGATCAATACTAGGGCCACTGACTTTCTTGATATATATTGACGGCTTGGACTTGCAGAGAACACAAAACCTGTAGGTATTATGGATTGTGAGGAAGTTAATAATAGACTTTTAGAGGACATAGGCTGGTGGAACGTGTGGACACATGGCAGAGGAAATTTAATGCAGAGAAGTGTGAAGTTTTACATTTTGGTAGGAAAAACAACAACTGAGGCTGAACCAGACTGTTCACAACTTTGATATTGTATTTTACTCCGAGGTGATCTTCTGACCATATATTCATGCCATCCCCAAGTGTTACATAAACACTGCATCCGAATGTACCTTGTTGTCTTTCAACTTGTCCACCTTAACTCTAGCTTACAATAAGGGCCTTTATCTTTATACCTAATTTCTCAAGTTATTTTTAATATGATTTGACAGTGATAACCCCATGCCACTTAATAGATTATCCTTTCAGAGCTACTATTTTGAATGTCATTCGAATGGATAAGACGTTAATTCAAAACATTTGAAAATAGAGAGGAAATCCATTAAGGAACAATGGACATGAGAAAATAAACTGATGTGTGTTGAATTGGCACTGAAATGTACACCATTAATGCTAAGATTTAAACACACGTTCCACATTAATTGAAGGCAAAGTGATTTTTGGTTAATTTTTATATTTGTGTAATATTGTAGATTCTTAATATCTCTCTACTTCAGCTAATTTTCTGTTTGAAAAATAATTTGGCATTTTGGCTACATAACTGATGACCACTAAAAGAGAGACTGTTGCATTCACTTTGAGTGGTGCACTTTACATTACATTGTCATCCTCATATCATAGGAGTCAGCCAAGTTTATCATAGAGAAAATAATAAAGATTCAGTCCTTTTTAAAAAAAAAAAATTATGAACAAACTGGCACTTCTCCCATTCTACTTTGAAGTGCTTCCCTGGGCAATGTATTCCTTTGTTTTGTTTGAGAGCTCCTGCTCTTTGCTATTTTGATCAGATCTCTCTTTGAATTTTTACCTCCAAACTACCAATAAACTGCCTGGAATGTTAAATGGTGTTAGATTTCCACTCACTGGTCTATAGATATTGGTATATCTGGTGACCAGAAATCACCATCAACAAGCCAGAAAAATTTTGCTCATGATCCCTTTTCCAGGATGTACATCAGATTGACCGTTGATGCTGAAGCTATTTACTGCATCATCCACGAGGAGATGGTTTGTTCTGAATTAACTTGTTACCTGTTCAAGAGTTATTAAACACAAGCTACAAACATGATCTTTTGTCGACTATAGAAGAAACACTTTTCTGATCAATTATTGTGCAAGATTCTTTATATGTTTGTCGAACTTGTAGTGGAAGTTAACTTCCACCAGGTGCATACCACACTTCTAAAGGGAAATACGATTACTGCAACAAACTATTGTTGGATTACTTTGGATGGTAGTATCAGAATTTATTTTCTAATAAGTTATACACCATCTTTCTGCCTTCATATTATACAGCAGTTACAATATGTGGGTGACAAACAAATTCTATTATGGTATACAGTGTCACTTCAAGAATAAAATTGGTTTGTTTCTCCTTTCTTACTATTTCCTTCTCTAGGCTGCTGATGTAGTTCAAAATTAATCATGAAATGGAAAGAGGTTATCTCCTTTTTTTCTATTAATGTCCACAGGTAATTAGTGTGAATAAACTAATAAAAGAATGTATTATAAGAGGAGAAAATGTTTGTTCATACAGCCTTCAGGCAGGCAAATTCTTGCAAATTGAATGGTTGCAAAGTAGTTCATCCAAAGTGAGCATTCCAAGTAGCTGTAGCAGTGGCTTGTTTGAGTATGAGTTACTGGAATTACTTGCATGTGTACTGTAGTAGTTTTTTTTAAAATAACATTTTTCTCTTTTATTCTATAGCTATGCTTCATCTTAACTTTATGTGCAGTCTTTTGGGTAGGTGCCATATATGGTGTCCCCTTTTTTTGCTCTGGTATAAAATGTAATTAACATTAAGAAGAAAATTTTATGGAGGTCCCCCAATTGCCTAGTATGTAAATCCATAAACTTCTGTCATACTAAGCTGTACAGGTCAAAAGATCTCTCCCTGATTCAACCTTTGGTTTATGCTGAGGTAACATAAAGCTTGGGGGAAGTGGGGAAAGAGAAATCAGTCAGGATAGCTTCTCCTGATCACCCGTCTTGTGTTATTTGCTTGGAAGTGTGCAAGGTGATTGCCAATGTTCTTCAAGTTCTCATGTGAAGAATAATCACTTCAATGAGCACTGATATGTACATGGAACTGAACCCCAGAAAGAGTTAAGATGCATGTTTGTAACTTGCTTCCAAATTTGTTACTGCTGTTAAGTACATTGACCACCTAGGTTTCTTTGAAACATTATAAGATGGTACCTTCTCTTTTGTGGCACCAGCTGCACTATAGATAAAATATTGCATTCAAAAGATTAAGTATGCAGGAACAACAGTAGGCCATTCAGCCTCTCGAGTGCGTACGACCATTCAACTTGATCATGGCTTATCTATATCTTAACTCCATCTCCCCATCTTGATGCTGTAACCTTTGCCTAACAAAAGCAATCAATCTCAGTTTTAATATTTTGAATTGACCTGGTTTCAACAACTTTTTGGGGGGAGAGAGTTCCAAATTTCCATGTCACTTCTTAATGGTCTAGCTCTAATTTTAAAGTTGTGCCCCTTTTTTGGACTCCCCATTATGGTGCCATATCTCTAATTTTAAAAATGATCTCATATCTGAATAGGTAAAATCAGAAATTGCCTAATAAAATTAGTCTAACTGTAATGTTAGGAATTAGAAAAATTATATGATGCTACTGGAATGTGTGGGTTGGAATAATATTTATGTAGTGCATGGTGTATCGGCTTGACATTCATGTGTAGCATGTGTCGTCACAGTAGTAACAGGTATCGTTATCTTCTAGCCTGGTTTACATTTTAGATCACATTTTCTGCCTGGTCTTCCATTTTTATCTGTTCTATAATCCTGCAACATGGGGGAGAGTTTTCTCCCTGCCAGGGGGCTGAGCGGGCGCACAGCCGATCACCACCCGCGATTGGCTGTGCACCGCCATTTTATGTGGGCAGACCAATTAAGGTCCGCCCAGCGTGATGCACACCTAGGCACAGAGCTGCCTCAGGGAGATTAGTTTCATTATCAATAATTTAAATAAAGAAAAACATTTTTTTTAAGACACGTCCCCTCTTGTGACAGTGTCATGTGAGCTGGGACATCTCAATGAACTTCAATAAAAACTTTAATTCAATTTATGAACGCTTCATGAAACTTCATCCCGCCCGTGGATGAGGTTTCATGATAAATGCGAAGGCCGCCTGGGCTCTTCGCCTGCCCACCAACCTTAAGATTGAATGGGCAGCTCTGTTAAGTATTTTAATTTATATTTAAATGTCCTTAACAGGCCTTTGACAGTCCGGCAAGCGCGCAGCCAACTGCAGTGCCCGTCCACTGAACTGAAAATTGGAATGACGTGCGGTGACGTCGGGACGCACACCCAGCGTAACCGCGCGTCATTTTACACGTCGGCGAGCGGGGCCCATCCCCACATGCGGACCCGAAGATTCTGGCCATGCAAGTTGTACTTGTGATTTTTATTCAACAGTTTTTAGTACAACTGCAGTGGCCAATAAAATGGTTTGTGTAGTTTTCTGTTATGGCTGTCAGCTAATTACCCTATGTGTTAAGCATTTTAACCTGCTGAAAAAGACAGGAAAATCAAATTGCTTTTTTGTTTCAGTGGCAGAAAAAAGGACTCGCCCTTATCTTCTGTATATTGCAGTTCATGGCAACAACTTGGTAAGACTCATTGTTCAGCACATAAACAAAATGAATTAAAACAAATGTACTCCCAATATTATCTCAGTTATTACTTGATTATAGTAACTGTTAAATCTGTAAAATCGTTTGCAGTATATTCAGATACAGAAAGCTACATCCATCCAAATGCATGCCTTTAGAATAAAGGTGGCTTTCTGTTCCACCGTTCAACTTATACGAATGGAAAGTGGCCATAACCATTTATAAATCATTTTACTTAATAGTTATTTTGGTGTAGATTTGTCACTTAGGTGTGATGAAGTCTTTATATCCTAGATATTGTTTCTACTTAACATGCAAAACCTGGTCAAAAAAACGAGTGAAGAATGTTTCATCAGATGACTTCTGCCTCCATGGCATCCTTCTCTTCACAAAGCTGCAGAATAACGCACTCAGCCCTATTTTATACTTTAACTGTCAAAGCAAACTATTGAACCGTAATGAAACAAGCAAATAGTATCATTTATAGAATAACTGTTAAACATAATCACCTACTCACTATAATTTTTAAAATTCACAACTTTTATGGTAAGCTAAATTTTGATTATGTTTTATTTGCAGTTTTTAATAGTACCTTTATTTCACCAAATATTGAAGTATCTATTTTAGCCTAAGTGATAGTAGAAACAACGATAACAACTTGCATTTACATAGTGCCTTTATTGTAGTAAAACATCTCAAAGCACTTCACAGGAGCATTATCAAACAGAATTTGATACCAAGCCACACAAGTAGATATTAGGACTGAAGAATGGAAGGTTTTTGAGGTTGGTTTTGAAGGAGGGAAGAAAGGTAAAGAAATGGGGAGGTTTAAGGAAGGAATTACAAAGCTTAGGGTCAAGGTAGCTGAAGGTGATGCAGATCCACTAAAATTGAGGGTGCACAAGATGCCAGAATTGGGAAAGCACAGAGATCTTAGAAATTGTAGGGCTGGAGCAAGTTGTAGAGATAGAGACCAGTGACGTCATGGAGGGTTTTGAAAAAATGGTTGAGAATTTTAAAATTAAGATGTTGATGAACCAGCAGCCAATGCAGGTCAGTGAGCACAGCAGTGGTGGGTGAGCAAAACTTGGTGCGGATTAGGATATGGACAGCAGAGTTTGAATGCGCTCATGTTTGTGGAACATGGGAGATTCGGTCAGGAGAGTATTGGCAAAGTTATGTCTGGAGGTAACAATGACACGGATGAGGGTTTCAGCAGCACATTATGGTTCATAAAAGAATGGCTGCATGAATGAGATACTGCAGAGTATTCAGTATTGTGGGAATTGTACATGCCTAGTGGCAAAGTGGGGAAAATTTGGAGGATAAAAATGAGCTAAGAATAGGAAGAAAAATAGGCAGGTGAACCTAGGTGAATGAGTATTATTGGTAAGGGAGGGTATTGCAGCTTAAAGGGAGATGACCAAAGCAATCTAAATAATAAACGTACCAAAATAGTAACTGCCATCTGCTATGAACCAGTGCTTGGAAGCACACTAGATTAATGACTGCTAAAAGGTAAAAGAGGCAACAGGAAATTTGTAATCATAGAAGGTTACAATCCCCAGTGATATATCAGAATAACCAGAGGGTGGGATGAAAGTGCAACCAATTTCACAGAGGTAAGCTGCCATAGTTAACTCACTAATGAGTATCACCTTGAGCCATGAAGTTGATAGGCATGATTACTATTCTCCACAAGAACATTATTACTGGATCTGCACCACAAATTGGTGGCATTTAAGCCAAATCTTTGCACTGTTAATAGAAATATAAGGGTTGCTACAGCCTCACCTTTACACTTTGAATTGATCCAAAAATTTAACAGTGCTATAATGTTCATGCACTATTTGCCTCATTTGAAGTGCCTTGCAATGTTTTACTATGTTTAAGGTGCTATTTAAATGTTTGTTGTTGTTTTACCCGCAGAACCCTTTTGCAGAGAGTGTAATTACCTTAAACGTGCCAGTTGACTTAGTGCTCCTAACAAACATCAGCATCAAGTTTATTAGACATTTGTTCTAGTTAGCTACTTCTAATTGGTGGAGTGGTAAATGGAGGAGGATAGCCTTAGATTACAGGAGGATATAGACGGGCTGGTCAGAGGCAAATAGAATTTAATCCAGATAAGTGTGAGGTGATGCACTTGGGCACGACAAACAAGGCACAGGAATATACAATGAATGGTAGGACCCTAGGAAGCACCGAGGATCAGAGGAAGCTTGGTGTGCATGTCCAGCGGTCCCTTAAGGTAGCGGGACAGAGTAGATAAACTGGTTAAGAAGGCATATTGGATACTTGCCTTTATTAGACAAGACATAAAATATAAGAGCAGGGAGATTATGCTGGAACTGTATAAAACACCGGTTAAACCACAGCTAGAGTATTGCGTGCAGTTCTGGAATCCGTATTATAGGAAGGATGTGATTGCTCTAGAGAGAGTTCAGAGGAAATAACCAGGATGTTGCCTGGGCTGGAGACTTTTAGTTATGAGGCGAGATTGGATAGACTGGGGTTATTTTTCCCGGAGCAGAGGAGATTGAGGGGGACATGATTGAGGTGTATAAAATTATGAGGAGCATAGATAGGGTAGACAGGAAGGAACTTTTCCCCTTGGTGGAGGGACGGGGGGCAAAGATTTAAGCTAAGGGACAGGAGGTTTAGAGGGGATGTGAGGAAGAAATTTTTCACCCAGAGGGTGGTGGGATTCTGGAACCCACTGCCTGAAAGAGTGGTAGAAGCAGAAATCCTCATAACATTTAAGAAGTATTTGAATGTGCACTTGTGATGCCATGGCATACAAGGCTATGGACCTAGTGCTGTAAAATGGGATTAGAATAGTTAGGTACTTGTTTGACTGGCACAGACTCGATGAGCCGAAGGACCTTTTTCTGTGCTGTAGACCTCTATGACTCTATAACCACAATCTGTTATTACAAATGTAGAGGTGCACATTTATTCAATGGGTTAATATAAATGACTCCTAAACAAAACATACCACAGTTACAATGGTGCATTTCCTTTACAATCTAAATTAATGGAATTTCTCTGAACCATTAAGTTCTAATGAGGCATAGTGATTTTATACTGCAGTGGTGATTTTTGTTTGTCTTTATACGGCAGTGGTGATTTTGTTTTATCTTAAGTGAATTGGTTTGGCTACAGTAAGCTTTGAAGTATTGTGTATTATATGTTCAATTCAAAACACTGATTAGAACAATTTCTTGATGATTCAAAAGGCAGGTCCCTTTCCTACTTTGAGACAATTCATATTTTGATTTTATTCAGACCTTGGTGAGATTTCTGACTTTCTCTTTCCAATTTCCTTTTCAGGTACAGTCTGTCATATATTCCCTTTGCAAGGTGAGACTGAAAAATTTCAGTTTTTAAGTTGGACATATAAGTATGCATCTGCGAACAGTCCCCTGAGAGTGTGTCTTTATATTTTCAGCAGTTACTTGATTCAATTTTAACAGCATAAGAAATAGGAGAAGAAATAGATGTATAGTTCCTTGAGCCAGCTAGGGTATTCAGTAAGATTGTGGCTGAATTTCTACATCAGCTCCACTTTTCTCCCTATTTCCCATATTCCTTGATTTCTTGGTGCTCAAAAATCTAGTGATCTCAATCTTGAATATACTTAACAACTGAACGCCCACAGCTCTCTAGTGTGTAGAATTCCAATGATTCACAAACCTCCTGACTGAAGACATTTCTCCTCATCTGAGTCCTAAACAGGTGACCCCATATCCTGAGACTATGACCCTTAATTCTAGACTCTCCAGCCAAGGGAATCAGCTAGCTCTAGTAAATCAGACCTGTACTAGCCTGTTTCCTTATAGCTTAAATGGCTATAGGTGATTTAATACACTCAGGGTAGTGGACGCATTAATATCACACAAAAATTGCATTTATTAAAGGGAAGGGATATGAGTACAAGATCAAGTTACCTCATTGCACTTTCACCTCTGGGATTAAATAGCCACATTATTAGCTGATCTTAACATAATTGGGGAGGCATTCATTCTGAGTGATTCAGCTTCTGCTTCCTGATCCTCCACATTTAGCACTTGCTATTTAAATAAAAAATTTCCAAGGTATTAATGGAAAGACAAGTAAGTAATTCGTTCATTATCAAGGAACCTGGTTTACTGTTATGGAGCAGTTCATGAAAGGTTTTAGCAGCTCCATTGATGTAGTTATATGTATATTTCCTTTCATCCTTTTTTAAGAGACGTTAATAAATACCATCACAATCCTAATATGTGCAGAATGATTATGGAACTTGGTTCTGAATCTAGAGGACCCCACAAAAACCTAATTATATAGCCCAGTTTTGTTTTTTTTTAAACTGAGTATCAGTGCATTTATTGTTCATATATCACGATCCTTGTACTGCAACCTTTTCTTTCATTACATAATGATTGTATTACAAATGTATGTATTTGGCCATTAAACACTATGAGACATCCTGAGGTGTGAAAGGCATCGTGTAAATGCAAGTTCTGTCTTCATTTCCTAATTCTTTTCTGTCATCTTTTAGGGATGCTGTCATAAAGTGTTGCACTTCTTGTGTAGGATAAATCCAGGGGAAAATAAAAACAGCCAAGACTGAGACACTTTCAGAATGTTGCTTGTGGCCATAGGGAAAGACCTGCCTACTGCATATTTTGTTACATGGATGACTTCTAAAGACTATGCATTTGTTTATTACATAGAAAATTATGTAATATGAATTTGTTTTAAAAATGTCTATTGCACATGTTAATGATTATATGCTGTTCCAAAGAATCAGGCCTTTGTCCTTATTCAAGGAATTTTCATCTTTTATGTAATTGTTTCATGTTTGACATCATTCCATTGTACTTGCATTACCTGTGTTTTTATTTGCATTGCTGGTGTGACAAATGAATTTTGCTTATGAATTTGAGTGCAAAGCTAATATAATAATCAACATTTATTTAGCAAAGATTGAATTGAGTGCTATATTATAGTGATTATTGCTTTATACTATAAACAAAAGCTTGTATATAATATTGAACCAACATTACACTCAAATACACTCTGTTTAGGTAAAAGTTTTTATTATTTTGTGTTTATTTGTCTATTTCCTGGAAGCCAAGATCCTGCAAAATTTTTTCATGTAATTATACCGGAAAGAAAATGCAATAACAAGGTTATTTATATTAACAAAAACAAAAACAGAATTACCTGGAAAAACTCAGCAGGTCTGGCAGCATCGGCGGAGAAGAAAAGAGTTGACGTTTCGAGTCCTCATGACCCTTCGACAGAACTTGAGTTCGAGTCCAGGAAAGAGCTGAAATATAAGCTGGTTTAAGGTGTGTGTGTGGGGGGCGGAGAGATAGAGAGACAGAGAGGTGGAGGGGGTTGGTGTGGTTGTAGCGACAAACAAGCAGTGATAGAAGCAGATCATCAAAAGATGTCAACAACAATAGTACAATAGAACACATAGGTGTTAAAGTTAAAGTTGGTGATATTATCTAAACGAATGTGCTAATTAAGAATGGATGGTAGGGCACTCAAGGTATAGCTCTAGTGGGTTTTTTTTTATATAATGGAAATAGGTGGGAAAAGGAAAATCTTTATAATTTATTGGGAAAAAAAAAGAAGGGGGAAACAGAAAGGGGGTGGGGATGGGGGAGGGGACTCACGACCTAAAGTTGTTGAATTCAATATTCAGTCCGGAAGGCTGTAAAGTCCCTAGTCGGAAGATGAGGTGTTGTTCCTCCAGTTTGCGTTGGGCTTCACTGGAACAATGCAGCAAGCCAAGGACAGACATGTGGGCAAGAGAGCAGGGTGGAGTGTTAAAATGGCAAGCGACAGGGAGGTTTGGGTCATTCTTGTGGACAGACCGCAGGTGTTCTGCAAAGCGGTCGCCCAGTTTACGTCCACCTCTCTGTCTCTCTATCTCTCCGCCCCCCACACACACACCTTAAACCAGCTTATATTTCAGCTCTTTCCTGGACTCGAACTCAAGTTCTGTCGAAGGGTCATGAGGACTCGAAACGTCAACTCTTTTCTTCTCCGCCGATGCTGCCAGACCTGCTGAGTTTTTCCAGGTAATTCTGTTTTTGTTTTGGATTTCCAGCATCCGCAGTTTTTTTGTTTTTATTTATATTAACCTTCAATCTGCTCACCAATGTCCTGCATATGATATTGCTGTGATGTGATCAGTGGCTCCTGGCCCTACCCAGAGTCACTATATGCTGTGCTTTATACTTATTCTCAGGTCAATCATATCCCTGGACCTGATGAAAGCTTTCACCAATTTTGCTCAGTTCATGGCCACTTTTTCATCTCAACGAGCCTATCTATGTATCCTCTGTTTTCAACTTTACAAGATAAGAGGAGAGGATGAACAGGCTCCAGGCTCAGTAGCCTAGATACTGAGGAAGTGGGTGGTGATGCTGGATTTTCCTCATTGGAAACTTCAGGTTGGTTTCTGTTGCATTTGATGGATTTTCAGAGGGAATTTATTAAAAAAAAGTATCAAGTGTAACAGTTTTGTTTTGCAAAATCTGTGCTGAATCCTCTTCAAACATCTTTTGCCTTGATTGGTTAGAATCCTTTGTATCTGTCCCTTTTGTGCTTTGGAGTATTGTTGTGATCTCAGTAGAGACCAGCAACCTTTTTTAAAAAATTCTGAAATCCCAGTTATTTACTGAAAGAATGAAGCTACAAAATCGCAGATTAAAACAGAAGAAACTTTACTATACAAGAGTCAAATACAGCAAACACAATACCATTTTAGTAAACTATATTCTAAAATCCAGAATCAACATAAGTTAAACATGAATGAACAGGCAAATTGTGGTTGATTATAAACTATAAATTGCACATTAAATGGCAGATATAAGTAAAATACAGATCTTACAAATTAGCTCGACAGTCCACTTAACCTATTATGTAATCAATTTCAGTCACAAAGTCCTTCAAAACTCCGCCTTTGTCACAAAGAACTTCAGCTTCTCTTCTAGGAATTTAGCCTGATCCCCAGCCGACAGTGCCAAATCAGCTCAAGTTTCATGAACACCATCTTCACCAAAAATGGCACAGGTCTGCAGAACTTCTTCAACTCTGCTTTTGATGATCTGGATTATGTAGATCCACCAATGTTAACTTCAAGTAACTGAAACAGCCACAGCAACTGGATCTTTGCTTATTCTCAGCTTCTGGATCTAACCTCTGACTTCTTCAGTCTGCCTGTACTGCACCATTGAATCATCTGGTCTCCCCAGAAGTTTTAGGGGTTTTTTGGTCAGCCTTAGTTTCTTTAGGAAATTGTCCCCTCCTAGTTTATTTCTTAATTTCCCTTTTTGGTTCCCATTTCAGTTTCTCTTTTCAATTAGGGTCTGTCCCAAAAATTACAAGCTTTGAAACCATGGATTCCATCACAGTATGTCAATCTGATAATTCTGTATTTTTTGATCCACAAATCGTCTCCATTTGCAGAATAATTTTGTGTCCCTGGCCATCCATAATATGCAGATTCTGTTCATCCAATGATATGGTACTTTTGTCATTCTAATAATCTGTCAGGACCTCATATCAATTTCATAAATAAAACTCCAATACTTGCAGGAAAACATGCAAGGGTATGAGTGAGGCCAGAGAATCTGACAAAGCCAGAAATGTGGAAGCTCTGTTGGCCTTAGCAAAGCAAGGCCTCCGATCAGGGTTTGGTGGGTGAGGAACGAGGTCTGTGATTGGGGTTATGATTGCAGTAGGAGCAAGGATTGAGATTGGGATAAGGTTAGAGGAGGGTGAGGCCTGTAATATCGGCTGGAGGTAGGAGGCTGGGGCAATGATTGGGCTGGGAGGAGGTGCAGCTTAGGGTTGTGGCTGGAGTATTGGTAGATGGTGAAGCCTGAAATTAGGCTGGCAGGAAGAAGGTGAGGTCTTTGATCAGGTCTTGGGCAGGAAGGAGGCCTACGATCAGGACTAAGCAACAGGCTAGCTTGTGATCTGGGCTATGGGACATGCCAATTGGGAGGCATGTAATTGGGGCTTGGAAGTGGAGGTTAGGTTGACGATCAGGACAGAGGAATGTTTGAAGAGGATTCAGCAGAGTCAAAGTTCTCTTGCACAGGTTACTTCTCTATCAGCATCACTAACTGACTAACGTTAAATGGTCATTCATCTCATTGTTCTTTGTATTTTGCTTTGCACAAATTGGTTGCTAAATTTGCCTACAATAACTCCATGGCAATAAAAGTAATTAACTTAAAGTGTTTTATGACGTCCCTTAGAAAAATAGGAAGGGGAGTAGGCCTTGCGCCTCTTCCTCCATTCAGTTAGATTATGGATGATTGGTACCTCAACATCATTTAACTGCTTTTGAATCATTTGTTTTGATAATCTTTACCAAACAAATGTTATGATCTCAGTCATGAACGTTTCAATTGTACTGGTGTCCATAGCATTTTGGGGATGAGTTCCAGATTTCTGCATCCTTTATGTGAAGAAGTGCCACCTGATTTCCTTCCAAAATGACCTGGCTCTAATTTTAAGATTATGCCCTGTTGTTCCTGCTGTGTTCAATAGTACAATTGTTCTATGTATGTGTCATTTGACTAATCTTTGCTAACTGTGCTTGATTACTTAGCCTGGTGTGATGATTGGTAGGAGGGCAAGGGTAAAATAAACAAAGCTGCTAGAAGGACTTAAGAGCTAGAATTTACTAGAAGAATGAAAAAGTAGACATTAAGTTGCAGACTTTTGAGAAATTCTTGTAAATAAATTCCTCTTGCGTGCGCACAATCTGGTGTGACACCTCTGCGTTGCTCTGAGATGTGTCATTGGTGTCTGCGAGTTTTTGGACCTCTCATGCTCTTTCTACCCACCATTTGTTCTTTATGTGACGGGTTTTATGCTGTATTGCTGCCTTCAGCTGCCTGCAGGATTGCTGTTTTTCTCTTGAGCTGTGGTAAACTTTCCAATCAATGAAAGCTTTGCGCTTCCATTCAATAAGTGCTGTATCTCTTGGACATTTTTGTCAAACTAGTCACAACATTTCCTGGTAGAGAGACTGAGGATCTCTTTGCAGATGCTTGGTATGGTGAACTTTAGGGTTGTCCAAGCCCTATTCGCACACTGGTGACTGGAGTTTGAGAGGATCTTTGAAGCCTTCAATGTTAATTTTCCTGCAGCATTGTTTCAGTTGCCTCCACTATTTAGGGGCCAGGCTGATGGAGATGATAGATCAGATAAGGTAGTGATTGGGCCAGCAGTCATCAGTTCCTGTCATGCTGCGGGTGATGTTGACATCTGTGCTAACGTCTCACAGTAAAGCCTAGCCTTCAAACATCATTGGACCAAGGCTCTGCCATTGGACCAAGGCTCTGTTTTGCTGAAACCACGTGGTAGTTGGCTTGTAACATTCCATCCTATGTTTTAAAAAAAATCATACACGTGCATCTCCCACTTATCAAAATGAAGTTTGGATTTTGGGATGTCAGGACAGTCATGGACAATCCCAACAGTGACAAGGCCTGAGCACCCTCATCATAGTTTGGGACCTCAGGCACCTTAATGTCAACATTGCTGTCCTAAGCGCGATGCAACATGCAGGAGAGGGTCAACTGAAAGAATAAGATGGCAGCTATACCTTTCTGGAATGAAGTCCCTGGAAAGGAACAATGCCTCCATGGGGTGGGCTTCATTAAAAATGAGCTTGTCTGGCCCCTCAGTGACTCCCAGAATAGGATAAATGAGTGCATCATAACTACCCAGCTCACCTGATTGAGAAATCAGCATGCCACTGTTATCAGCACATATGCTCCTACACGAGGCAACAGATGAGACCAAGAAGGGATTCTACACTGACCTTGAACAATCCCTAGCCCTAGTCCCAGCAGGTGACAAACTGATCCTCTTTGGAGGTTCAATGCCAATGTTGGGAATGGAGGCAATAGGCAAGGAAGGAATAGCGAGCAAACTCCAATGGAGTTGTCATCCTGATGAAATGTCTAGAATATTACCTTGTCATAACCAATACCCTGTTCCATCAGCAAGTCAAACACAAGACCTCATGGCAACACCCACGGTCCAAGCACTGGCACTTGCTTGGCTATGTCTTTGTTCAAACAAGGTATCACAGTTTCTTCAGTGCTGTTAAGACCATCTAGGACCCAAGCAGTCAAAGACCCATCCTGCTGAGAACCAAGCATGAAGGACAGGTAGGCAGTGCAGTGCTCGCTGGACTGAACATTTTGAAGAACTGCTTAACCAAGACTCTTTCTTCAACTTGAATAATCTCAGCTCCTTTTCTGGCCCTGTCCAGCTCGGTCTTGGCACTAACCCATCCAGAGTGAAGTTGAAAAAGCCATTCAACAGCTGAAAAACAACAATACTTCTGGAGCAGATGGGATCCCTGTCAAATTTCTGAAAAACAGCTGAGATACACTCCTGGCACAGCTGCACAAATTCATAAAACTCATCTGGAAAGAGGAGTGCATGCTGGGGATCCTCAGGGATGCTGTGATCGTGGCTCTTTTCAAGAAGGAAGAGAAGTCTGATTGTGTTAACTATAGAAGAACCTCCCTGTGTCAGCCACAGGGAAGGTTGTTACAAGGATCCTCATCAACCACCTCCTCCCAGTGGCCTCCAGAGTAACAGTGCGGTTTTTGCCCATTGAGAGGCACCACAGACATGAACTTCACTGCATGGAAAATTCAAGAAAACTGTGAGAAACAGTACCTAATGGTATACATGGCCTTTTTTGACCTCACAAAAGCCTTTGACTCTGTCAACAGTCAAAGCTTATGGAGTATCCTCCTCAACTTTGGCTACCCTTTGAAATTTGTCACCATCCTCTACCTACTCCAGGATGACATGCAAGCCGTGATCCTCACCAATGAAACTACCAAACATCTGAGCCCAGTGAAAACTGGAGTCAAACAAGGCTGTGTCAGTGCACCAACTCTCTTCTCCTTCTTCCTCACTGCAAGACTGCACTTCACCTCCAGCAAATTACCCACAGGCATAGAGATAATCTACAGAACAATAGGGAACCTATTCATTCCACTGCCTTCAATCCAAAACCAAAACCACTCCAACTCCATCCTCAGTCCTTCAGTATACCTTCATATGTTCAGTATGCAAATGATGCTTGTGTGCGCACTCACTTAAAAACTGAGCTCCAGGTCATTGTCAACTCCTCCAAAGGATATGAAAAAATGGGCCAAACACCTGGAAAATTAAGGTCCTCACGAAACACCTGGAAAACTAAGGTCCTCTTCCAACCAACTCCCACAGCAAAACCGCTCACTCCATCAATTAAAACGAATGGCGAGATCCTAGAAAATATGGATCATTTTCCGTATCTTGGAAACCACCTCTCAATGAGGGCAGACATAGATGACAAAATTCATTAATAGCTCCAATATGCCAGCTCAACATTCGGCTAGCTGAGAAAAGGAGTATTTGAGTATCAGAATTTCAAACCCAAGACTGAGATCATGGTTTATCAGGCAGCAATGATCCCCATGCTCCTATAACCTTTGGAGACTTGGACAACCTACAGCAGGCACCTCAAAGCACTGGTGAAGTACCACCAGTGGTGCCTTCACAAGATCCTCCAAATCTGGTAGCAAGAAAGGTGGTCAAACAGCAGCTTCCTCTCCCAAACCAATATCAAGGCACAAATCACTCCAGCTCCACTGGACGGAACATGTCCATATGCCCGACACCAGACTCCCGAAGCAATTGCTCTACTTGGAATTTGGTTGTGGCAGGAGACTCCCAGGAGGATACTGGAAACACTTCAGGGTTGTCCTCAAATCATCCCTGAAGAGGCCAGGCATACCCACCAAAATGGAGGAGACTCATTCATGAAGGTACTGAACACATCAAGATTTTGTCGGGAACATGCAGAGGTGAATTTAAGGTGTTAGAGGGAGTTTACAAACCTCCAAACAACCCATCCACCCAGTCCTTCAAGCACCACCTACCCCATATGTGGAAGATTGAGCATTGCACTTTTGAGCCATTTCAGAACCCATTAAACCAGAGTGGAAGCAAGTCATCATAAGACCATAAGATGTAGGAGCAGAAGTAGACCATTTGTCCCATCGAGTCTGCGCCACCATTCAATGAGATCATGGCTGATCTGATGATCCTCAGTTCCACTTTCCTGCCTTTTCCTCATGGCCCTTGATTCCCTTACTGATTGAAAATCTGTCTATCTCAGCCTTGAATATACTTAACAACCCAGTCTCTACAGCCCTCTGTGGGAAAGAATTCCACAGATTCACTAACCTCTGAGAGAAGAAATTCCTCCTCATCTCTGTTTTAAGTGGGTGACACCTTACTCTGAGATCATGCCCTCTGGTCCTAGACTCACCCACAAGGGGAAACAACCTCTCAGCATCTACCCTGTCAAGCCCCTAAGAATCTTTTATTTTTCAATAAGTTGCCTCTCATTCTTCTAAACTCCAATGAGTACAGGTCCAACCTACTCAAACTCTCCTCATAAAATCCCTCCATTCCCGGGATCAACCTAGTGAACCTTCTCTGGACTGCTTCCAATGCCAGTATATCTTTCCTTAGATAAGGGGACCAAAATTGTTCACAGTATTCTACGCGTGGTCTAATGAGTGCCTTGTATAGTTTTAGCAAGACTTTCCTATTTTTATACTCCACTCTCTTTGAAACTAAGGCTAATGTTCCATTTGCCTTCCCTATCATCTGTTGAACTTGTATGTTAGCTTTTTTGTGATTCATGCATGGGGACCCCCAAATCCCTCTGTGCTTCAGATCTCTTCAGTCTTTCTTCATTTAAGTAATATTCAGCTCCTCTATTCTTCCTGCCAAAGTCCATTACCTCACATTTTCCCACATTATATTCCATTTGCCAAGTTTTTTCCCACTCACTTAACCTGTCTATATACCTCTGTAGACTCTTTGTGTCATCCTCACCACTTACCTTCCCACCTATTTTTGTGACATCCACAAACTTGGCGATAGTACATTCACTTCCCTCATCCAAGTCGTTAATATATATTGTAAATAATTGTGGCCCCAGCACTGATCCATGAGCACTCCACTAGTTACAGATTTCCATCTTGAAAATGTCCACCTTATCCCAACTTTGTCTTCTGTTAGTTAGACAATTCTCTATCCATGTTAATATGCTACCCCCAACACCATGGGTTCTTATCTTATTAAGTAGTCTTATGTGTGGCACCTTATCAAATGCCTTTTGGAAATCCAAATATGTTACATCTACTGGTTCCCATTTATCTATCCTGCTTGTTATCTCCTCAAAGAATTCTAATAAATTTGTCAGGCATGATTACCCCTTCATGAAGGCCATGCTAAATCTGCTTAATTATATTGTTTTTCTAAATGCTCTGCTATTACATCCTTTATAATAGACGTTAACATTTTTCCAATGACAGATGTTAAGCTAACTGGCCTAAAGTTACCTGTTTTTGTCTCCCTCCCTTTTTGAATAAGTGTGTTACATTGGCAGTTTTCCAATCCTCTGGGACTTTTCCAGAATCTAATGATTCTTGGAAGATTACTACCAGTCCAACCACTCTCTCTGTACCTACTTCCTTTAATATCCTAGGATGCAACCCATCAGGTCCAGGGGACTTATCGGCCTTTAGCCCCATTAGTTTCCATAGTACTTTTTCTCTAGTGATAGTTATTGTATTCTTTTCCTCTCCCGTTCTGCCCCTTGATTATTTAGTATTTTTGCAATGCTATTTGTGTCTTCTTCAGTGAAGACTGAAGCAAAGGATTTATTCAACTACTCTGCCATTTCCTGGTTCCCCATTATTATTTCCCCAGCCTCATTCTCTAAGGGGCCTTAAATTCATGTTGGCGTCTCTCTTCCTTGTTATATATTTAATGAGGTTTTCACTGTCCGTTTTTATATCACTTGCTAGTTTACCCTCAAAGTTTAAATTTTATCTCTCTTTATTATTTTTGGTCATGTTTTGTTGGTATTTTAAACTTTCCCAATCCTCTGGCTTACCACTAATCTTTGCCACATTGTATGTTTTCTTTCAATTTGATACAATCCTTAACTTCCTTGGTTAACCATGGTTGGTTTATTCCCTTCCTAGAATCCTTCTTCTCGCTAAGATATATCTTTGTTGTGAGTCATGAACTATTTTCTTAAACATCTGCCATTGTTCATCAACCATCTTTTCTGCTAAACTCCTTTCCCAATCCACTCCAGCCAACTCTGCCCTCATTTCATTGTAATTACCCTTAAGTTGAGCACAGTGGTTTCTGACCCAAGTTTCTCACTTTCAAACTGAATGCTAAATTCTACCATGTTATGGTCACTGTTTCCTAGGGGATCTTTTACTCTTATATCATTTATTAAATCTATCTCATTACATATCATCAGATCCAAAATAGCCTGATCCCTGGTTGGATCCACAACATATTATTCAAGGAAACAGTCCTGAATACACTCTATGAATTCTTGCTCATGGCTACTTCTGCCAATTTGATTTTCCCAATCTACATCAAGATTAAAGTCACTCATAATGAATGTACTACCTTTTTTATATGCCCTCATTATCTCCTGATTTATTCTCTGTCCTACAGTATAACTAACGATAGGGACCCAATAGACTACTCCCACCAATGTCGTCTTCCCCTTGTTATTCTTTACCTCCACCCATATAGATTCTACATCTTCCGATCCAACATCATTTCTTGCTATTGTACTTATTCCATCTCATACTAACAAAGCTACCCCAACACCTTTTCCTTCCTGCCTGTTCTTTCAAAAAGTCATATACCCCTGAATATTTAGTTTCCAGTTTTGATTTCCTTTTAACCATGTCTCCATAATGGCTATAAGATGCTTCACGTTAACCTCTATTTGTGCCATTAATTCATTTATTTTGTTCGAATACTGTGTGCATTTAAGTAAAGAGCCATTAAATTTGCCTTTTTCCATTTTTCCCCTTTTGACCCTATTTGCTGCTTTTTATGTTTGTACACTCTGTCCCTTCCTGTCTCGCTCATGGCAGCTATTTAGGTAATGATACCCAGCAATCCTGCCATATCTTTTTGCTATGTAAGCCTTCATATCCCCTCTATAGGACCCCCTCCCCACCCCCCACCCCCTCCCCATCTCTTCTATTTAGTTTAAAGCCCTTTCTACAGCCCTAGTTATTCAGGATGGCTAGGATGATCCTTAATCCCGTGGAAAGGCACAAGAAGAAGTTCTGAAATATAAAATATATAACAAATCAGTGAACACAACAGTTCAGGTCTTCCATTAGAAGAATAGTTTCTCATTATGTACCCTGTTGAACCCTTTTGAAATTGGAAACATCTTGTTTTGAGCATCACTCAAACATCTACACAAAAGGAAGTACCTTTTGCAACCTATCCTCATGATTTAACAATAACTTCCAAGTATCATTCTCGTGAATCTGCACTTTCTCCAAGGTAAATATTTCCATCCTGTGGTGCAGTACCCAGAACTGAATACATTCCTCCAGACGATAAGCTGTTATATAAAAGCATGCCTTTTATCTATGGATACATTTCACATGAGTGTTTGCCACTGCTATGTTCCTTTAGAAGTTTGTGGAGAAAATCATTTGCACCAATCCCTTGTGGACCTCTATTTAGTAAGCTTGTATGGATCAATATACTATCAGCCAGGGGAATAATTTTGTTAGGTTCTGATGATGATATCTTGCCTCCCTGCCAACCACTTTGCCTAACATTTGCTAATCACCATATTGTGGATTATTTGAATTTAAGGCCTGTACTTCAAATAGGCAGATTGGTGAGGTAATTCTAAAGACATCTATAACAAAGATGTCTTTAAAAATACATTATATTGATAGAGCCAATACAAATCCAAGCGCACTTGGACAATTCACCTGTCATTCAAATAAGGAAATAAGTTTTCAATCTAGCCAGCTAATTTCCATGAGTTTCAATCATCTTTAAAAGCAGTTTACATGGAGCTTCTGAAAATCCAAGTAAATAATATGCTCTGGTCAGACCAATGCACTAACTTAGTCAGCTAATAATCAACGTAATTCATCTCGTTCCATATTAAGTATTTTTTATAACCTTTGCACTCTCAAATAGACACTGATAGCATCTTACCTTAAATATTTCTCCACTGCAGACTTCATGATGACACCTTTTCACATCAGTGTGTTTTATCATTGCATCATCTATTTGTACAATACCGGAAAAGATGTTTACCACTTTTTGTGAAAATAGTGCTCCTTATTTTTCTTCTCAATTTTCTACTATCCCACTCTTGAAGACAGTCCTTGATAAGTTGAGATTTTGAAGCATTGGTCACTGTACATACTTTGCCTTGGTTTCCTTTATTTATCTATGAATCCTGTTGGTAAGTGACAGATTGTTCAATCACATCGGCATCTCAGGTAGGTCTGATCCTATTTTCAGCAGGTGTATGTTAAGTTCAAACAGGGAGTGCTAAATTACTAACCAGAAATGTAGTCAATATTCCTCTCCCTAACCAACTCCATACATTAGCAAAATTGACTAACTCAGCACAGATCAAGAATCAAACCTTCGTTAGTGCTGTCCTTGCCTGTATGAATCAGCTAATCACTGGACAAATTCACTTTAGCCATCAAGGGAGCTTGATAGTACCTTTTAAAGGGGTTATTTAATAGACTGAACTAATTTGTTTTAATAGTTCATAATAGATAATAAGACTGTAATAAAAAATTGAATAGTGATTTGAAAATAAATATTGTAGCTATTTTTCTCTGCATTCCTTGGATTTAAGCTAGATTTTAAGAAATACGTGGCAAGTTGGCTTTTAGCCTACTGCACCTACTGAAGAATTCAAGATACATTTCTATTCAGATAGATATAATATCTGCAGGAATGGATGAAAACATTCTACAAATTCCAATCAGGGTGAACTGTTTGTCAATCTACAAGTCACTGTGGTTAGTGTGTTGTTTATTGTCAAGGAACTATCATATTTTTCCTAATATTATTGTGCGATACTTTAAAGCAGGCATTTCATGTGTGTATGGTTGTGTGTATGTGTGTGACTTATTTGATTAAACTAGAGGTGATTAGACTGCAAGGTTTAAATTATCAAAGAAGTTAGGTGTAAAACAGGCATTTGAAATCAAGATGAGTCAACTAGGGGGAGGTCTCAGCAAAGACATTGTGAATGGAATTTTCATTTTTAGATAAGTGGAGAAGTGTTTAATTTTCAAAGGGATGTGATAAGGTTTTCACAACTGACAAGATATGTAAGGTAAACCGGTTATGTTTATTTTTCCCCAACAGCGCTGGCCATAATGAGAACATGGAAGATTTTTATATTCTGGGAAAAGTAACTTCTAAAAAATAAATTGAAACAATAGGATTTGCAGATCAAGAAGGGAGAAATATATTTAAAGAAGGATGGAAGGCTGTGTGAGGTGTGGCCATGTGAGATCTCGAAAGGTCACTGTGTGAAACAAAATTGGAGGAAAAGCCTGTAGTCACCGCAAAGAAGTTTGCTGTTCCAGTAATCTAAGTTGTGTTAAAAGCCTTGGAAATCCATTGTCCAGTGGGTGCTTTTGGTAATATTGCTGGATGACATTATAAATTTGGAATCTATTTGGACTGTTGCCTTAGCGGGGGGGTGTAGTTGGGAATCTGGTTAAGGAGAAATTTTGGGAACTGTTATAACTGTGTAGCTTGTATGTGTTTAAGATTTTTCTTCTCTTTGTTAATAAATGCTTTAATTTAATCTTTAAAACCTCTAAAGGTAGTGGTGGACTCATTTCTTCTGACTTCAATGCACCAGCCTTCTCGTAATAAATACAAATTGTAAAATCGTTGATAGTGTGACCAAGTTTCCTTTGTAGATTTGGTCAGCCTGGCAAATACCACCTGCCATATCATATCATTATATATTTTCCAATGGAGAGTTTGATAACCTTTGACCTGGAAGGAATACAGTAAGGAAACTGTGTAATTCCTTTAAAAGATCTGTTTTTAAGAATGTTTGAAAAGGACTTTTAAGAGTTTGCACAGATTGCAAAGGACCAGTTGTAATTTTCTTCCATAATAATAAATACTAGTCCATGTAACCTGGTGGCGATCGTGTCAGCTTGCTCCTGCCCCATGGAACTCATTTCTCGCTATCTTGACTCCCTTCTCTCTCCCCTTTTCCAGTCCCTTCCCAACTACATCCGTGATTTCTCTGACACCTTATGTCACATCAACAATTTCCAGTTCTCTGGCCCCAACCACCTCCTCTTCACCAATCCCTCTATACCTCCATCCCCCACCAGGATGGCCTGAGGGTTCTCTGCTTCTTCCTTGAACAGAGGCTCAAACAATCCCCACCCACCACTACTCTCTTCCGTCTGGCTGAACTTGTTCTCACACTGAACAATTTCTCCTTTAACTCCTCTCACTTCCTGCAAATAAAAGGTGTGGCTATGGGTACCCGCATGGGCCCCAGCTATGCCTGTCTCTTCATGGGGTATGTGGAACATTCCTTGTTCCAGTCCTACTCCAGCCCCCTTCCACAACTCTTTCTCCGGTACATCGATGATTACTTCGGTGCTGTTTCATGCTCTCGTCAGGACCTGGAAAAATTTATTAATTTTGCTTGCAATCTCCACCCCTCCATCATTTTCACATGGTCCATCTCTGACACTTCCCTTCCCTTTCTTGATCTCTCTGTCTCAATTTCTGGTGATAGACTGTCCACCAATATCCATTAAAAGCCTACCGACTCCCACAGCTACCTCGACTACAGCTCCTCACACCCTGCTTCCTGTAAGGACTCCATCCCATTCTCTCAGTTCCTTTGACTCCGTTGCATCTGTTCTGATGATGCTACCTTCAAAAACAGTTCCTCTGACATGTCCTCCTCCTTCCTTTACCAAGGTTTTCCACCCACGGTCGTTGACAGGGCCCTCAACTGTGTCCGGCCCATCTCCCGCGCATCCGCCCTCATGCCTTCTCCTCCCTCCTAGAAACATGATAGGGTCCCCCTTGTCCTCACATTCAAAGGATCATCCTCCGCCATTTCCGCCAACTCCAGCATGATGCCACCACCAAACACATCTTCCCTTCACCCCCCCGGCGGCATTCCGTAGGGATCATTCCCTCCGTGACACCATGGTCCACTCCTCCATCACCCCCTACTCCTCAACACCCCCCTACAGCACCTCCCCATGCAAACGCAGAATTTGCAACACCTGCCCCTTCACTTCCTCTCTCCTCTCCGCCCAAGGGCCCAAACACTCCTTTCAAGTGAAGCAGCATTTCACTTGCACTTCCCTCAACTTAGTCAACTTGCTCCCAATGTGGTTTCCTCTACATTGGAGAGACCAAACGCAGGCTGGGTGATCACTTTGCAGAACACCATCGATCTGTCAGCAAGCATTACCTAGACCTCCCTGTCGCTTGCCATTTTAACACTCCACATTGCTCTCTTGTCCACATGTCTGTCCTTGGCTTGCTGCATTGTTCCAGTGAAGCTCAACGAAACTGGAGGAAATGCACCTCATCTTCCGACTAGGCACTTTACAGCTTCCGGA
The DNA here is from genome assembly GCF_017639515.1 of Carcharodon carcharias. Taxonomy (NCBI): domain Eukaryota; kingdom Metazoa; phylum Chordata; class Chondrichthyes; order Lamniformes; family Lamnidae; genus Carcharodon; species Carcharodon carcharias. The sequence goes on from NC_054468.1 coordinate 161,834,355, forward strand.
CTGAATATTGAGTTCAACAATTTTAGATCTTGAACTCCCTCCTCCATCCCCAGTCCCTTTCCGTTTCTTCCCCCTCCTTTTTGTTTTTTCCAATAATTTATATAGATTTTTCTTTTCCCACCTATTTCCTTTATTTTTAAATGTATTCCCCCCATCGTTTATTTATACCTTTTATGCCCTTTTAGTCTTATTTCATCCCACCCCCACTAGAGCTATCTGTACCTTGCTTGTCTTGCTCTCCACTCTTAATTAGCACATTCTTTTAGATAATATCACCACCTTCAACACCTCTTTGTTCTTTGATCTGTGACATCTTTTGGTTATCTCCTCCTATCACTGCTTGCTTGTCCCAACATCTCCCCCCACTTCTCCCCCCCACCCCCAAACCAGCTTAAATTTCACCCCTTCCCTATTTTTACTTAGTTCTGTTGAAGGGTCATGAGGACTCGAAACATCAGCTGTACTCTTCTCCGCCGATGCTGCCAGAGCAGCTGAGTTTTTCCAGGTATTTCTGTTTCTGTTTTTGTTTTGGATTTCCAGCATCCGCAGTTTTTTGTTTTTAACCTGGTGGCAATTGACCTGGAAGCAGTAGCAACAAGAAAGAAGTTAAGAAAGCTTCCAAATGATTGACAAACACAAAGGAGAGCTACAAGCAGAGGAGCTGGAGTGTGAAGATGATTAACACACAGATGCAGACACAAAGAGAAAGTAGACAGAAGGGGGAACACGGAGAATTGTTTTGAGGAGAAGAAGCAAATCACTCTCAGGAAGAGGTCATTTTTTCTGTTTGACAGTAAAGGAGACAGGAGTTCTTGGAGGCACTGTGTAAGCTGGCTAAATAGTGTGAATAGCTCAGAGACAGTAAAGAGTTGGGTGTTTCCCCAGAAGTTGCCAAACCAGGAAATGGGATATAAATGGTTGTTCATAAAAGAACTTTGGAAATCTACACCATCATGGCCTAACAGAGAGAGGAGGTTCATAGATGTGTGTCTTGCTGATAATAACCATACCTGTGAAAATCAAAGGTGAAAGCTGTTGTCAGATAGGACTCCTGACCTGCTTTTCATGATGGCTATGTAGTGCCACATTTAATGTTGGACAATATGTTTTGAGTTTTGCAAGCAGGGGCTGTATGTTAGTACTTTCAATATCACATACCTTTGGCTGTTCACAACAGGCAAAGTACTGACCGTACCCAACTAGCCATGCTTGCAAAACTCAAAACATATTGTCCAACATTAAATGTGATTCTGCAATTGGACAATTCTTTCTAAACAATTCTGATTGTGCTAAGAACTACACTGAAAACCAATTTAAGATCAGTCAGGTTCACAGCTTGGCTCATTTACACATGCTAGAAGCCACATATTTTCACACACAGGACCCTGTCCACGTATTGTGCCTTTTACAACTAAACAAAAGCTTGGGGGACAGCCATTCCATGATTCATTCCCATGGCAATGCCTTGGCCAATTAGTGTCGACCTGCTTGGTTTGAAATGAACAAAGGCTTGGCTATTAAACATTCCCTGCTTCATTCTCCATGGCAACACCTTCACCAATCAGAGTCAACTTGCCAACCAATCAGCACTCTCTTCTCATGCAATATAAATTGTTGTTTACTTTACCGTTGATAATCTTCTGATCTATCCTGATGGGTGTAAGGCAAAAAGCTTAGACAGCATGTCTCTTTTTTCAGCAGTGCCACATTTGTGAGGGGAGTGATGTGGGTGCTTGTGGTTACGTAAGACATATCTTTGTTGTATTGACTATTTAAAGTGAAATTTACCTTTTTATTTGAAGTATCATTTGCCGGTTAATTGCCATGAAAAGCAGATCACAGTCACGAATTACTTACGGGCATATTGAACTTTTTAAGGATGATGTGTGGATTTTTAAAGTAATACAAGAAAGGACACTGACCAAGAGATGGCTGATAACGTAAAGTGACCACTTTCTGGAAAAATTCCTGTGTGGATTATACTGACAGACCTGTCCTGACAGAACATGAAAGGTTGCACCTGAAAAGCTGTTAAGGCCTTCTTCCTCCAGAAACACTTAAAAGGGAGTTAGGAAAGATGCAAAAGACTGAACATTAATCTCTTATGGTTGCAGAGATAAAAGACTAATTACCACATCTCAAGCAGTCACCTTAAATCCATCTCCTGGTGATTCATATCTCCAAATGTGTAAGATGGCCGGAAATCAAAGAAAACAGACTCTGGGTGCAAGACATGTTTTTTTTCCCCCTACAGGAACACACAGGGAAAAATGGGTTAAAAAGCTAGCCACAGAACAGTGCTAATGTGCTGTGTGTGAGACAGCACAAGAAGTCCAACTAGTCACCTCTGCAATCGCAGGTGAAGATCTCTCCCTCTTTCTCTCTCTCTTTATGTTGCTGGAGGCAAAGGTCAGCAAAACCATAATCACAAAAGAAATGGGACAGCTTCTTCAGCCAACCTGCAGAACCAAGTGTCTCCAAACCAAATACCAAAGTCAGCTCTATCAGAATCACCCAACTTAACAACCACAATGTTTCACCATCTGTGCCTCATAGACAAGCCAAAAACTAATTTGTATCTTTATTAAAACTTTTATTTGGACTCTTAGATTCTCGGGCAGAATTTTGCCTCGTTGAACAGGCTCAGCGGGGGCGGGCGAGGGTGCTCTGGAAGCTGACAGCCACCGGCAATCAAGGCTGGACTTCGATTTCACGCTGGTGGGCCTATTAAGGCCTGCCCAGTGTGACCGACGGTGGAAAACCTCTGAGGGGTGGTGGGTGGGGGTCTGTTGTCCACCAAGTCCAAAGGCCGACCCGGCAGCCAGTTCAAAAACAGCGCAGGCAGCCCCAGGGAGGCTGCCCACGTTGGAGTTGCAGCAGCAACATGACTGCAAATGAGGATGCAGAGACCAGGCAGGAGGTGAGATTGGATGGGCACTTGGCCGGGCACTCGGCCCCCCGTTATTCCGATAAGTGCCTTGCTGCCCTTCTGGAGGGCAGAATAGACACCCTTGTCCCTAGAGATGGGAGGAGGAGGCGACTTCACTTCACAAAGAAGACATGGGAGGAGGTGGCGGCCTGGGTGAGCAGCCACAACCTGGTGCAGCGCACCTGGGTGCAGTGCCGGAAACACTTCATTGACCTACCGCGCTTAGGATGGGTGAGTACTGTGTTGGCATGAGTCAGTTGTGTTGAATTGTTTTGATCTGGCCATTCCCCCGGAGAGCTCATGGGTGTTAGTGTCTGAGAGCCAACTGTCAATCACGCCAGAGCTGGCCAAGAGGCTGAGCCTTGGCTGTTTTGACTGAGTGCCATGCAGCTCGAAGGCCACGATTTGGATGTGCCCTGCAAGGTGTTCCTCAGCTGGGGTTGGCCAGGCTGCAATGGTGCTGCAAGTAGAGAGTGGACTAATCAATGCTCCTCTGCCCTTTCAGGAGAAGACATCCCATAACAATATTCAGAGGTCGCAGGCTGGTGGAGGACCCCCACACTTTCTCATCCTCTCCAGATACAAGCAGGAGGCCTTGGAGCTCGAGAGGTGCCATGCACCTCGGTCAAGCAGCCGCAGTGAAGATAAGAGTGCCATGCGCTGAGGTGAGAATTTTGGCTTGTGCAACCATTCTGGTGCAGTCTCTTCATTGATGTGAGCCTTGAACCTGGAGTCCCCATTGATCATTGAAAGATGAGGGCACAATGATGCAGATTTCCATTGTCTCACCAGAGTGCCTGGCATGTAGAGTGACAGAGTGATGACTTTAGCTAATGACATGTCCTTCTTCTCCCTTTTAGGTTCACCAGCAGGAGTTTGCTCTCAGGACCCTGAAGAGCCACTCCTGACTCTGGACCACCATGTTCCCCAAGCACCTGTGTCACATCCATTCTCTGCAACAGGTGCCAGCGCAGTGGGCATTATTTTAGCGGCTTGTATCTCGGTGCACATTGATGAGGACACATCATACTTGCTTGAGCTGCAGGCAGAGGCAAAGAGTGCCCAGGGCGTCGGCAGTTAGAAGACTGCTGGAGACCAGGACGATGCTCAGTCGAAGGCAGATGATGAGCGTCTGGAGTTGTCCATTAGGCAGCAGATGCTGGATGTCCAGCAGGTTGCGCAGGAGGATCTGGCAGAGATCCCACAGGGTATGTGTGCCATTGTCTCCATTGTGGAGGGGTCCCTGTGGAGCGTGAGCACTGTGTTGACCCTCATCGCCGAGCGTACTGCCTCCTCCATGGAGATAGTGGTGACTCTCATGGACAGACTGCTCCAGGAACAGAATCTGGGGTTCCTGGGGTTGTGCTTGGACTTGCAAGCCCTCCCCCAGGCACTGACCTCAGCCGGTCATGTCCATGTATGAGATGGATGGGGCACCCAGTATCCCAGCTTGGGTTAGCAGTCCACCAATGATGAGCAGGGAGATCCACAGCGACCTCACATTGGTGCACAAGCTGCCTGTCATTTTTGCAGGCTCCTCTCAGGGCACTTTGGATGACGGCAGCAGCTCATCCGCCCCTCCGCTAGTGACCATCACATCTAATGAGGCTGCGATGACTGCGGAGATGCCAGTCATGGCACTGGCCACTCCCTCCTGCGCGGGGCCAGCATGGGGTCCACTGGCCACAGGATGCCTGCCAAGGTCATCAAGGCCAATAAGACACCAGGGTCAGCAGGCTGCCTCCAGTGCTGGGGGGGGGGGGGGGGGGGGGGGGGGGGGGGGGGTGCGGCGGGGTGTGCGTGGGGGCACCTTGACATAGCACGTGCAAAAGTAAGTTTAAAGCACTTTAAGCACAAGAGAGATTGGTCACAGGTGATCTTTTGTTCACCCATTTTGTTTTTCTTTTTTAATGGTGTGACCAACACTACCGATATTGTTCCTTTCAATATTATGTGAGTTCCAACATTAAATTACATTTGCTTTTGTGTTATTGGCCTGAGCGTGCTTCATTTGTTTTATAGGTACAGGGTAGGCCAGTATGTAATGCTGGATGTGGGTGGCTCAAAACCTTATTGCACAAGCACTGAGTTTATCTTGGGGGCCGAGGAAAGGATCCAGGATCCAGGATCTGCGATCCAGGATGGAGGGGGCAGCCCAGGCATGAGGTGGTAGTTCTTATTTGGCAGCTTAGCTGAAGGAGCATTGGATCAAGGTGTCCCTGGTGTCCCTGCCTCCCCTGGAGGTTACTGAGGTCTGCCCCCTTTCCCTCAGCGTTCTCCTCATCGTGCTCCCCTTCTGACTCACTACTGGATTCATCATCTGTGGCCTGTGCAATTGCGACAACATCCTCTTCCTCCAGTGGGTCCCCCCTTGCCAGTGCCAGATTGTGCAGAGTGCAGCATGCAACTACTATCAGTGACACCCACTCTAGGGGGTATTGCAATGCGTCCCTGAACGGTCCAGGCATTGGAAGTGCATCTTGAAAAGATCTATGGTTCTCTCTACCACTGCTCTTGTGGAGGTGTGGCTCCTGTTGTACCGCTGCTCTGCCTCTGTTCTTGGGTGGCGGAGAGGCATCATAAGCCACCTTTTGAGGGGATAGCCTTTGTCACCCAGCAACCATTCATCCATTCTCGCTGGAGCACTGAAGAGCCCCGGCACCTGGGAATGTCTCAGGATGTATGCATCACAGGAGCTGCCAGGGTACCTTGCAAAGACTTGTAAAATCAGCATCCTGTGATCACACACTATCTGCACGTCCATGGAGTGGAAGCCCTTCCTGTTGACGAAGGCACCGGGCTGACCCGCTGGCGCCTTGACTGGCCACATGTGTGCAGTCTATTGCACCCTGGATGCAGGGGAACCCAGCAATCACTGCAAATCCTCTGGCTCACTCTGTCTGGCTGGCCTCGTCCGTATGGAAGTGAACGAAAGTCAATACCCACCTGAACAGAGCATCAGTCACCAGCTTGATGCAACTGTGGACAGATGATTAGTAGACTCCACAAAGATCTCCTAGTGACACCTGAAAAGAGCCGGAGGCATAGAAGTTGAGGGCCACTGTGACCTTCAGAGCCAATGGCATGGGGTCACGCAGTTGAAGCTGATCCCAGGCCCAATCATCTGACAGATAGAGGATACGGTCTCCCTGGGGAAGTGGATTCTCCTTCAGCATTGCACCTTGGACATATTGAGGAGATGCATCGCTGCCTGTAAACCCTGGCAGCAGGATAGTGGCATCTTCTGCAGCCCCTTCCACCTTGGACTACCTGCTGGCCCTGAAACCCTTGTGCCTGTGCCTCTCGTCCTACAGGTCCCTCCCATGGTAGCTGCATGGAGACACCTGGCCTCCTCTCCCTCCTGCCCCTTTGTTCCCCCTGAGAGGAGGTGCCTCCAGCAGAGAGCACAATCCCAATACCAGGGTAAGGGAAGGTTGTCTGATACCTGGAAGGGTCAGAATCCTCAGGGGGTTTGGAAGACACCAATGAATCCAGAAATGAAGCCTGGAAATGCTAAGCATGAAGCCCCGATCAGAGATTAAGCTGACAAGTACCAATAAGCCACCAGCAGCAAATTATCTCCAAAACTCCTCACTGTTATGACCTATGCAGTTGGTAAAGCGGAGTTATTTAAAAATCCCAGAGGGAAAGTTTAAACAACTGTCATAACCCATAATGTTAAGGGCAGAGTATTACCATCAGCATGCAGGCGCGGGCCCGACACACCGACGCGTAAAATGATGTGCAATGACATCGGGCATGTGTCCCAACATCATTGCGCGTCATTTCAATATTTCATTCGGCGGTCGTGTGCCGGAAGCAACTGCGCACCAGCCAAACTGTCAACAGTTTACTAAGGCTATTAAAAAAGCAATTAAAGTTGTTAACCATGCTGCCCATCCAACCTTAAGGTTGGCAGGCAGGCGAAGAGCCCAAGCAGCCTTTGCATTTTTCAGGAAACCTCATCCACGGGCGGGATGAAGTTTCCTGAAGCTTGTATAAAATAATTAATTAAATTTTGCAAAATCACAAACATGTCCCAGCTCATTGACACTGTCATATGATGGGACATGTTTAATTTTTTTTTACTTCCTTTATTAAAAAGTTTAATTGTCAACTTAACCTCCCTGAGGCAGCTCTGTGCTTCAAGGAGATTGCTGCGCTCTTTCGCGCACAGGACCCAACTCTCCCTCCTCCCCCTGCCCGCACAGGTAATGCTGAACGTTACGGAACGTGTGTTACGCAGGGTGGGCCTTAATTGGCCTGCCTGTGTAAAATGGCGGCGCGCAGCTGATCGCAGGCGGCAATTGGCTCCATGCCTGCCCCCACCCAGCCCGCTCGACATAGTTAAGATTCAGCCTTAAATGTTATGTTTGAGATGCGACTCTAAATGCAGGAATCAGACCACCAGCTCTTGAGGTTTTACATTAAACTAAAGGAAACATTTTATTAATTTACACAGGTTAAAATATATGTACACATGGCTACAAATTACTATTTTCATAACTTTTAACAAATTCCCAAACTAATTTCCATTAAGGCAACAGCAACTCACAGACTAAACCAAACAACAGGCAAAGAATTTTCACCTTATAAGTTCAAAATGAGGTTCTTTCATTTTGGCTTCTGTGGAGCCAGTTGAAGGCTTACAGCTGCCTTTTGATCTCACATAGCCTCCGCTCTGCACACCTGAAAACTACTGAAGTTCTACCCACCAGCGCCATTGAGAGTTAATTCTCATTGCATCAACAACCTCTGAACTAAACCTCCCTAACACTAAAACCCCTTTCATGGTACCAATTTTATTAATAATATAAACATATTGCTTGGTAGCTGCTAGAAAGGTGTCAGTTTTCACCCCACTTCTTGAATGCTCTAATCAAAAAATGTAAATGCACGCTATCTCTCACACATCAGAACTAGTACATATCAAAGCACCCAGACTAGCTGGCTTTAATCCAGTTAAGACACACCCGCAGACTAAACCTCTATTTTAAAAGAAAAATACTTTCCAAAATATTATAAACATTAATAACTTCATGACACTCACATTGACAATGCTGCTGACTCTTCTTATCTCACCCGTGGATGAGATTATGCAAATTGTGGGCAAATTGAGCGAAATATCACATGGGCAATGTTAAATCGCCATCAATTGGGTTGTCAAGGGCCTTAATTGGTCTCTTAGTTAATGGCGGGCGTTGCTCCGACTCCGTGTGCCCGCCAAGCAAAATATCACGTGAGTGCGCAATGATGTCAGGACACTCGCCCGACATCATCGCACATCATTTTACACTTGTTCAGGTCAGGCCCGTGCCGGCTCAACAAGTGGAAAAATTCTGCCCCTCGTTTCTGAGTTGTGTGAATGTGTGTTGCATTTTTATTATTTTTCTCAGGTTTTTAGTAACTAATAGACTTAGTGGTTCTTTGACTCAAGAAAGCCTGGCTAAATTGGCTCCATCTAAAAAAAATACATTTGGATGGGGAAAGTTACCACTGGGGAAGGGATTTTAAATTAACCTTGTTGCGACACACTGAGCTGGTTGAGTGAAGAAGGGAAGCCAGTTCATTCCTTCTTGCCTGGGAGCATAACAAAATTGGAGTCCCATTTGGGAAGTTAACAAATTGGGGGACCTCGCCCAGGGACATTTGTAACATGATTCATGTTTTATTTGCATTGGGTGTGATTCATGTTAAAGTAAAAGCTACAAAGATTGGAATCCTGTTGATAATTTCTTAACTTGGTGCGGGTCGGTTGAGGGGGGGGGTCATTCAGTAAAATTTGTTATTTTGGTTAACAGTTCCCCCACAGGGATCAAAACAAAATATAGTGACAAAAATATTTTTATTTGAATAGGCTCACTGTATACAACAAAATGTTAAATGTCTACACTAAAGAGTGTGTAATACCATATTTCTAGCTGTAGTCAGTTTTATTTTGTTCAAGCAGAAAATTCAAGGTAAGAATGTGAAGATCTGTCTTTACATACTGCTGTATGTTGTCGTCATTCTACAATTTGATTTGAGAAATGTAAAAGTCTTAACACCACATCTTGGTTTCCCAGTGAGAAATAGTATTAGAAGTAAATACCCACATATAACAGGACAATGTTCCTATTCATACAAAATGTACATGCATCAAAGGCCATCTACAGTGCATTGGTTTTAAGTACAGAATCAATACATAAATCTTTTACTAACATAGCTCAAAATCATGCATTAAAAACAATATATTCTCAAATCTTTGACCTTGATCCATATCTTATTTTTGACTACATTACTAACAGAAGAATATTTTCATCAGTTATGCAAGCCTCAACACAACTCCCACATGGTGTTTGAAGGTATTGTAACTTACCTACGCCTTTTTTTATAGAATGAGTAACTACAGTATGCTCATTGATGTGGAAATTCAATGTATGAGAGTGCATAAACCCATGATTTGATCTTGCAATGTATCTTTCCTAGACTTTGAACAGAGGTTTCAGAGGCAAAATGAAAAAGTGCTGCAAGTGCTCAGAACTCTGCCAATATCTGTGGCGAGACCTGAAAGTTAATGTTTCAGGTGTAGATCCTTCAGCAGAACTGAACAGTTTTGATGAGGGATCACACCTGAAATGAATTTTCTACTGCCATAGTCACAATATGGAAGTTCTTCCATTAACAATCCACAGCTATGTTAACTCAGTTAACTGGGTGGAACCTGGAAAGCCCAAGAGTACTTCTGAGGCAGTGGGGTTGGTTCATAGCTGCACAGTTAGGCAAAGATAAATCTTGAATTATCTCAGCTCATCAGTTCTTACATCATTGTACTGCAGTTTCTATGGAGGTGATCTCATATCATTACTGTTATACATGGAGATTTGTACAGAACTTTAGTATTATCGGTTAGAGTCAGCGAAAGAAACTTCTTCAGTTGCACCCAAGAGGGAACGAAATCATGAGTTCAATGTTTTGTAAAAGTGATGCAAACTGAAGTATGATCTTGCTTCTATTTACATTAATAAATTTGTTCCACCATTTAAAGAATCATAGAATGATTGCAACATAGCTGAATGCTATTTGGCCCATTGTGTCTGTGCTGACTCTCTCGGCAAGTCCCAATCCCCTCCTTTTTCCTTAGTTCTGCAATTATTTTTCCCCCTTCAAGTACTTATCAAATTCCCTTTGGAAAGAAGCGATTGAATCTGCCTCCATCACACTTTTTTTTATTCATTCATGGGATGTGGGTGCTGCTGGCTAGGCCAGCATTTATTGCCCATCCCTAATTGCCCATGAGAAGGTGGTGGTGAGCTGCCTTCTTGAACCACTGCAGTCCATTTGGTGCAGGTACATCCGCAGTGCTGTTGGGGAGGGAGTTCCAGGATTTTGACCCAGCCATGCATTCCAGATCCTAACTAGCTGCATAAAACGTTTTTCCTCATGTCACCTCTGGTTCTTTTGCCAATTACTTTAAATCAGTGTCCTCTTATTCTTGACTCTTCCATCAACAAGTGCAGTTTCTCCTGATCTTCTCTGTCCAAACTACTCATGATTTTGAACACTTCTTTCAAATTTCCTCTCAATCTTCTCTTCACTAACAAGAACAACATGGACTTCTCCAATCTATCCTTGTAACTCAAGTCCCTCTTCCCCGAAACCATTCTCGTAAATCTTTTCTGTGCCCTCTCAAAAGTCTTCACATCCTTCCTAAAGTGTGGTCCCCAGAATTGGACACAATGTTCCAGTTGAAACTGGACCAGAGTTTTATAAAGGTTCATTATAACTTCCTTGTTTGTACTCTATGGCCAGGATTTCCCGGTCGGCGAGTGGGCAGGATGAAATCAGGTGGAACTCCCGACGTCACCGCCATTGGCCATTGACAGAATCATTAAAGTAATTAATGGACCCACCCGTCCAACCTTAAAGTTACCCTGGTGGGCATTAGAAAAAGCATGAAACCTCATCTACAGGCGGGATGAGGTTTCGTATAGGTTTTTAAAAATTTAATTAAACTGTATTTAAAACTGATGAACATGTCCCCTCATGTGACAGTGTTGGGGAAATGTTTTTCTTCTATTTTTCACATTTTTTTATTGTACAGCCGATCTCCTTGAGGCAGCACTTAGCCCCAGGGAGATGAATGTGCTTTTTCATGTGCATGCGCAAAAGAGCGCACACTTGGTTCAGGGAATCCCACCCCGCCCCCCCCCCCCCCCCCACCCCCCGCACACACAGACGTCACGTAAAATGGTGGCGGCCCCCGATTGTGGGTGCTGATTGGAGGCGCGCTTCCACGCACCCGCTCTTAAACTTCCCCCCCAACGGGGGGAAAATTCTGCCCTATGTTTCTATTTATCATGCTCAAAATTCTGTATACCTTTATAGCTGCTTTCTCAACTTGCCTACTACCTTCAATGATTTGTACAAAGTTCCTCTGCTTTGGAATTGTGTCTTTTATTTTATAATGGTCTACTTCATTCTTCCTACCAAAATGTATCATCTCTCTGCACTAAAATTTATCTGCCATGTGTCCGCCCATGTCCTCTTGAAGTCTTTCACTTTCCTCCACACAGTCCACAATACTTCGATGAAAGCAAAATACTGCAAATGCTGAAAAAACTCAGCAGGTCTGGCAGCATTTGTGGAGAGGGAAACATAGTTAATGTCCAATGTGACTCTTTTTTTGGAACTGAAGAGTGGTAGAAATGTGATGGGTTTTATGCTGTTGGAAAAGAGAGGAAAGGAATCGGTTTGAGGGCAGAGGAGATTAATGACAAAGATACCATGGAACAAATGGCAAAGGTAATGGTAGTTGTAAAGAAACAGACCATTGGTCTGGAGTAGGTGTTAATAGCTGAATAAAGGTCAGCTCAATCTGAAAACAAAAACATGAGAACAAGCTACAGACTTGGCACTTTGGGGTGGGGGGGAATGGTGGATTCAAAACAGAGGAAGTTGTTGAGGTCAGTGTTGAGACCAGAAGGCTGTAAAGTGCCTAATTGGAAGATGGGGTGCTGTTCTTCCAGCTTGTTGTTGGATTTCACTGAAATATTGAAGTAGGCCAGGCATAGAAATGTGAACATGAGAACAAGATGGTGAATTGAAACGTCAAGCAATAGAAGGTCAGGGTCATGCTTGTGTACTGAGCCGAGGTGTTCGACAAAGTGGTCACCCGGTCAGCATTTGGTTTTCCAAGTTGGAGGAGATCACGTTGAGCAGCGAATACAGTAAACTGAATTAAAAGTACGAGTAAATTAGTATTTCACCTGGAAGGAGTGTTTGAACCTTCTTGAACTGCTGCATTTCATGTTGTAAAGGTACTCCCACAGTGCTGTTAGGTAAGGAGTCCCAAGCTATTTAAAACACATGATGTCGCGAGACTGTGAAATAGACTAATTGATCTCCCTTTGATATTTATGGTGTGTTCTTGCAGCCTGATAGCGAGTGGTGTTTGCAGTCTGCTCTGGGCTCAGTGCCAGGGGGAGGTCAATATATCCGGGCGAGACTGAGCACTGAGTTTACAGAGAGTCACCGGGGACGCTGCACACGCCCAGCCCGGCCCGCCCCGCCCGGTATAAAACCGGCGGCGGCTGCACTCGGGCCAGTCAGTCCACCTGTGAGCAGCCGAGGTGATGAAGACGGGCGCCCCTGCGAGGACATACCGAAGCGCCGTGCCTTTCCCTCCGATCCACCCGGCCGTGGGCTGCCCCGGGAGGCGGCAGGTGATCCCACGGGGGCCGAGGACAGGGCAACCCGCAGGCCCAGCGCCGCCGGCCGGGCCCCCTGGCCGCTTCCAGGCCGCTCCTCGCAGCAGCTTTTCCAACTCGTGGCCCGAGGCCAAGCTGAAGCAGGGTGGCCGCCGGCCGCAGCCGCAACCTGCAGGCCCCGGGCCTCTGGCCAGCTCGAATGACAGCGGACCGGCCTCCAGCTCCGGGGACTCGGCCAGAAGGAGCAGCGGCAACTCGTCCCGGACCAGCCTGATGGACAGCACGGAGGAGATGCGCTTCTCGCTCAGCCTGACCCCCGAGGCCGTGCGGGTAATCCAGAGGCGCAGCTTGGAGCGGCAGCTGCTGGGCAAGGGGAGGGGAAAGGCCCCGGCCCCGGCTCGCAGCAGCAGCAAGCTGCCGGCCAAGCCGCTCCAGCCGGCCTCGGGGGCGCCGCAGGCCCGCTCGGCCTCGGGGGCCGATATCCGAAGCCTGGTGAAGATCTCGCTGCTCAACGATCAGCACAAATACGACGATGTGGAGTATGAGGAGGAGGAAGATGTAACACCCGACCCGGCGCTGCTGCGAAGGTGTATGGAGTGGCTGCAGGGCGTAGAAGCGGCGGCCAGGCTGCCCCGGCTGGTCAGTTAACCCGGAAAGCCCGGGCTCACCCGCCCTGCCCTAGGGAATTGGGGACGTGGGGGGGCCTGAGCCCGAGCTGCCTTCTGCCCCGCTTTGAGCAATGAGGTGGGGGGAGGTGGTGGGAATGCAGAGCCTGGGCTGCCCCCTGGCCTGGGGAGGGGTGGAGGGAGAGAGCGAGGCAGAGACCAGGATATCCCCTCCCCTCCCCTGCCCTGCCCTGGGGTGGGGTGGGTCCTACGTCCTGTTCTGCTGCCCTGGCTCCAGCACCTTTGCTACTTCCACGGGCTAACTGAAAACAGTGAGAATAATGCTGCTCGTGTTCATGCAGACTAAACAACTGATGAGCATTGCTAGTGAATACTGTTTCCATTAACCCCATCGTTAGAAACTCAGGATCTATAAATCCTAGCAAACTAAAGCACAAAATGAGGCTCAGTTAAAGTGAGGGGAGAGGCTTGATGTTTGTATAACAACAGAGGAAAAAATGGAAGTGCTGCCAATTCCTGGGGAATTGTCCCTCATTCACGAAATCTGTAGAGATTGAAGCTCCTATGGTGTTTAGTTCAGAGCTGTGTGATCGAGATGATCTACCAACTTAGTGTTTTATTAAAAATGAAACTCTCGTGGCTTCTATCAAAAGAAATAACCAACCAATTGAGAGTCAGTGTGTGATCGCTCACAGGCAATGAACTTGTAATGAAATGTGAGGAATTACCAAAACAGTGGACTTTGAGAGATTTTATATTTGTACTTACTAGTTGCTGGCAACATGTACAACTGAAATGCAACGTGTACAGTAAATCAAAGTAAACTACTTTACAATTTGAATGTTTAAAATAAATAATGTACCATTGCTTTAAACGATGCAGGTTTTATACTTTTTAAATCTATACCTAATAAACTTAATTCCTGAACTTTTCCTGTCATTTTTACAATAAATATTTGCAAATGAAATCTGTGTAAGCATTCTTTAAATTACATTTGATTATTTAGTGGTTGACTTAGAATGCAGCCTGAATTCTTTCAATCTACTTTGGTACTGAAAACAATTTTGATATACACTAAGTCCCTGAACACCATCATGCATCACATTCAGGTTTATAGATGCAAGCCTTTATATTTTTTTAAATCTCTCAGGAAACAAGTACCATTTAAAATGATTGTGTGGTAGAGTTTATATAAATACATAATTTGTAATGATCTATAGAAGAACTTTAGCGGAAATTAAATGACATCAGGGAGAAATAAATGTCAGTCTGTTTGGGTCACTAAAGTTAATACTTTTATGTGGTAAACCATGTCGTAATTTTTAACTTTCAAGTTACTTATTCCCTGATCTATGTTTTTGCAGATATTGTTCATGGAGCTTTTGCATTTCTAGGTTCTTTGAAATTGTCATGCCTCAGGTACTTAGAGCACTTTCCTTTATTAGTTAATATGATTTGAGAGTTGATTGTTCACTTTAAGTTTTGTTGTGTTTTTGATGGGCTATTTTGTTTAGTTTGCAAATGTAGCATGCAACCAGTTAGTGCCTTATCCTGGCTTGAATTACAATCTACCCTTTGTACAAAGCTACATATTTGCAGAAGACTCTGTTCTTGTGATTTAAAATTTGAATATTATGGCATGTTGCACCATCTAAACACTTAAAAAGTCTACTTAGAATTCATTTAAAAGAGCCAAGGAGAACTAACTGAGCATCTTTTAAAATCAGGTTGAACCCTAGCGTTCTACTGTATCTAGTATTTATATTTCTGTAAGACTTACCCAGGGATTCTCCTGCTCTCTGTCAGAGGTAAGATCTAAAGCTACAGTTACTTTACAACTTTTTTTTTTCATTCACAGGATGTAGGGGTCACTGGCAAGACTAGCTCTAATTGCCCAACCCTGACCTTGTCCATTGCTATGCAGTGGAAATTGCTTTACAGCAGAGCTGACATCACCAAATTGACTGCATTCCTGAGTTACTCGGGCATAGCAGAAAGCTGGTCCTCATTCTGGAAAGAATGAAATGTGATTTTTAGATACCATGGCTAGAAACTGGACAGGAGAGGAACATTGGGTCTGAGGACTGAAGGATCATTAGACAAGGCAAATGTAGGTTGGGCAAGATCATGGAAGGCTTTGAAAATGAGAAAAAATAAAAGCAAAAACTGCAGATGCTGTAAATCTGAAATAGAAATAAAAGAAAATGCTGGAAAAACTCAACAGGTCTGACAGCATCTGTGGAGAGAAAAACAGTTTGTTTCAAGCCCATACGATTGTACTTAAGAGCTAAAGAGAAGTAAAAATGATGAAATTTTAAGGGAAGGGAAGGGAAAGCGGCGGGGGCGGGTGTGGAGCAGGTGAAGCTGGATAGAAGGCCAGTGAGAGGTGGGGGCTAAGGAGAGATTGACAATATGTCATGGACGGAAAAGCAATGGGAATGTTAGTGGTAGTGGTAAGGGCTAAAGAAGGTGCTGATAGTGGCATGAAGGTAAGAAAGCAGAATGTGTTAATAGCGGTTCGTCATTGCTCTTGAAAGAACATGAAACAAATAACAGATGGCCCTTCTAGGGTTGGGTGGTGGTTGGGGGAAAAAAGGATAGAAAAGGGGATAAAACGAAGAATTAATAAAAATTAGGTTAAAAATACATTTTTAAAAGGGTGAAGATAGAGGGGAGAGTTCATGGTCTCAACTTGTTGAACTCAATGTTAAGTCTGGAAGGCTGTAAGGTGATCATCGGAAAATGAGGTGCTGGTCTTCCAGTTTGTATTAGGCTTCACTGGAACATTGCAGCAGGCCAAGGATGGACATGTGGGCATAAGAGCAGGGTGGTGTGTTGAAATAGCAAGTGACAGGAAGATCAGGGTCATGTTTGTGGACTGAGTGAAGGTGTCTATGTTTGGTCTCTCCAAGGTACAGGAGACAGCATTGGGAGCAGCGAATGCAATAGACCAAATTGAAGGAGGTGCAACTGAAGCTCAGCTTCACCTGAAAGGAGTGTTTAGACCCTTGGATGATGAGCATGGAGGAGGTAAAGGGGCAGGTGTTGCAAAAAGGGAAGGTGCAACACCTGCTCCTTAACTCTATTCCAGGGGGATGTGGTAAAGCATCCGTGAAAATAATCTAACTAATGCCACAATATCTGACTTAAATGTTTAGCATGCATTCATATAAGCTTGAAACATTTCACATTCACAGCAATTAGTGTGGTTTATTATTCTTGGTATTGACAGTGAATCTGATTTGTATACAGCTTCATAGTAGTATCCAACTGAGGCACTATGATTTGACCTGCGTATTTCCTAGTTACATTTCTTACACTTGTATCATAGGAAGAGAAATCTTAAAATCATTCCTTGCTGAACAGTCCAAGGTATTAAAAGAAGTAGGTAAGAGAATTGCAGAAGTGTTAGCTGTAATATTTCAAAGCTCTCTTGATTTGGGAATAGTGACATTTTATTGGAAATTTGCTCCATTATTTAAAATGGGCGGCAAACCAGGGAGCTGTCAGTTTAACAACAGTTATGGGAAAGCTACCAGAACCTGGCACTGGGGATAGAGTGACCAAGCATTTGAACAAATATGAGCTGATCAGAAAGAGCCATAATGGCTTAAAGGGTCATGTCTGAATAATGTATCTGGATTTTTGAGGAATTCATTAATAAGGTAGATAAGGACATGTCTGGATTATCTATGTGGACTTCCAAAAGGCACTCAATGTTCCAGACAAGAGATTATAAGCAAGCAAAATGCATATAGAATTGGATGTTGCCATTTGGTTGGGAGTTAAGAGACAAAGTGATACAGGGTAGATACTCTGATTAGCAGGATGTAACAAGCGATGCTATCCAGGGATCTGCACTGGAACTTCAAACCTTCACCACACTTATCAATGACTTGGATGAATGACTAACAAGCTGAAGAACTGAGTTTGGATTAGATCTTTAAATAACCTAATTTATGAGGGACAGCAAATAGTGCAGTTGAGGAAGGATTAGAGGGTGTTGAGAAGAATTTTTTTTATCCAGAGTGGTGATGGTTCTGCAGCTCACTGCCTAAAAGTATGGTAGAGGCAGAAACTCTCATCACAATTTAAAAAAAAACATACTTGAACATGCATTTGTGGATCACAGACTAAAAGTTGAAAAGTAATCCTTCTAGCAATTAAATCTATGTCCCTTGGTTATTGATCTTTCTACTAAGAGAAATAAGTCCCTCCTTTCCTCTCTGTCATTTCTTACATTCATTCATGTACCCAACTGAGCTAACTAGCCCCCCTCCTCTATGTCTAGGCCCCTCATAATTCTGAACATCTCAATTAGATCTCCTCTCAGCATCCTCTTCCAGAGAAAAACAACTCCAACTCCTCATGGTTAAAATTCTTCATTCCTGGCAACATCCTCATAAATCCCCTATTTATCTTAACTGGTGCAATCACATCCTTCCTGTAATGTGAGGCAGAATTTTGCCATCGGCGAGTAGGGGGCGGGACCTGCTGGCTGATGCGTAAAATGACACGGGATGATGTTGGGCGGAACTCCCGATGTCATCCCCCCCATTTAAATTTTCAGGTAGGCGGGAGCACAGCAAAATCAGCTGTGCGCCCACCGACCTGTCAATGGCCAACTGAGGCCATCAACAGAATCATTTAAACAAAGGACCTGCCCGTCCAACCTTAAGGTTGGTGGGCAGACCAGGAGCCCCGGTGGCAAATAGAGAAAACATGAAACCTCATCCTGCGGCAGGATGAGGTTTCATGCAGGGTTTTAAAAATTTTAATAAAGTTATTCTGTAAATTATGAACATGTCCCAACTCATGTGACATTGTCACATGAGGGGGACATGCAAGGGATATTTCTTTTTCTATTTTTAATGTTTTTCAAAGTCCAGGCGATCTCCCTGAGGCAGCACCTAGCCTCAGGGAGATTTGTGCTCTTTCGTGCACATGTGCAAAAGAGCGCACTCTCGCTGTTAGGGAATTCCTGCCCGCACAGGGAGCGCATAGCACTTCCTGCCAGATGTCACGTAAAATGGCAGTGTGGCCCACTTCACTGGCAGGGATCAGCTCCCCACCCACCCACCCGACAAGCAGAAAACTCTGCCTGTGATGACCAGAACTGTGCACACTACTTTAGCTGTGGCCTAACCAGTTTAATACAGTTCTAGCATGACCTCCTGGCTCTTATATTCTATACTTTGGCCAATAAGGGAAAGTATTCTACATGCCTTCTTGTCCTACATTCAGGGGTCTGTGAACATGCACTCCAAGGCCACTCTCCCTCTACACTTATTGGTAGTCTACCAGTTGGAAGCTCTCCTCCAAGCTACTCACCATCCTGACTTGGAAATATATCTCTGTTCCTTCACTGTTGCTGTGTCAAAATCCTGGAACTCTGTCCCTAACTGCACTGTGGGTGTACCTACACCACAAGGGCTGTAGCCATTTAAGAAGGCAGCTCACCACCACCTTCTCAAGGGCAATTAGGGATGGGCAATAAACGCTGGCCTTGCCAGTGATGCCCACATCTCATAAATGATTTTTAAAAAATTATTGATATTTCCTTGTTTGCCTTCCCCAAATGCATTACATGTTTCTCCAGACTGCATTTAATTTGCCACTGTTCTGCCCATCTGACCAGTCTTCTTGCAGTCTTCACCTATCTTCCTCTGTATCAACCACATGGCCAATTTTTGTATCATCTGGAAACTTCTTGATCATGTCCCCTATTGTTATGTCCAAATCACTGCATGCGAGCTTGTGCTGAGTGAGTACAATGAAACCGCACTGAAAACAGCCTTTCAGTCACAAGACAGTTGGCAATTACACTTTGCTTCCTGCCTCTCAGCCAACTTTGGATCCAACTTGCCCCTTATCTTGGATCCCATGGACTCTTACTCTTCTGACTAGTCTGCGTGTCAAAAGCTTTGCTAAAATCCATATAGACCACAGTGAATGCACCACCTCACCGAACCTCCTTGTTACCTCTTCAAAAAATTCAATGAAGTTAGTCAGACATGACCTTCCCTGAACAAATCCATGCCTTTCTAAATGCCAATTTATATTGTGCCTCTGAACTTTCTCCAGCAATTTGTCCACCACTGAGTTTAGGCTGACAGGCCTGCAATCACTCGGTCCCTTCATCCTTTACCACTTTGTCCCTTGCTGCCCTTAGCAGACTGGAATACATTTCAAAACAAAAACACAATTACCTGGAAAAACTCAGCAGGTCTGGCAGCGTCGGCGGAGAAGAAGAGATTTGACGTTTCGAGTCCTCATGACCCTTCAACAGAACAAGGAACCTTCTCCGCCGATGCTGCCAGACCTGCTGAGTTTTTCCAGGTAATTCTGTTTTTGTTTTGGATTTCCAGCATCCGCAGTTTTTTTGTTTTTATCTCTGGAATACATTTCATCCAAGCAATTTATCCACTTTCAAAGAAGCTAGACCCCTTAATATTCTTCCTCCACTATGCTTGTACCAGCCAATATTTCATATGGCTCCTTAACTGATTACAGTGACTGTATTGTCCCCTTCTTTTGTGCATACAGACACATAAGGGCTGGATGTTACTGTTTGTGTAGAGGGCCCAAAGGTGTGGTCATATCCAGGTCATCTGGCAGGATGTCCTCACCGATCTTGCTATGAAAAGCCAATGGTTTGAATTTTCCGAGCCCTGTGAGGTCGGGTTTGGAGCTGATGGGCTAGGAAAATAGGGGGATTACATGTCGGGCAAACTCCTAGGGCAGAATATTACCCCCCCCACCCCATCAAGGGGGAAGTTCAGGAGCGGGTGCATGTGGGCGCGCCTCCGATCGGCGCTGTGCCGCCATTTTATGTGGGTGGGCCAATTAAGGCTCGCCAAGCATGATGTCCGCGCGGAAGCGATATGCGCTCCCTGTGCAGGTGGGGGTGGGGGGGTCCCTCAGCCGCATGCACACGAAAGAGCGCACTGATCTCCCTAAGGCTAAGTGCTGCCTCAGGGAGATCGACGCCAAATTCAAAAGTGTTAAATATAGAAAAGTGAAATTTCTCTGACATGTCCCCTCATCTGACATTGTCATATGAGTTAGGACATGTCCATCACTTTTAATTAAACTTTTATTACATTTTTAACCCAAATGAAACCTCATCCTGCTCGTGGATGAGGTTTCATGCTTTTTCTGAAGCCCGCCAGGGCTCCCGGCCTGTCCACCAACTTTATAGTTGGATGGGCAGGTCCTCTAACGAGTTCAATTACTTTTTAAATGGCATCAATTGGCCATTGACAGGGCGCACAGCTGATCTGGCTGTGCCCCCGCCGACCTGAAAATTTAAATGGGACGGGATGACGTCACGAGTTCCGCCTGATATCACAGCGCATCATTTTACGTGTCGGCGAGCGGGCCCCGTGCCCACTCGCTGACCTCAATATCCTGCTCCTAGACACATTCCCGCTGTCGGAGATGTTTCCGATGGGTGGGAGTAGGACGTGGGGACCTGGATCTATTGGCCACACCACAGAGGCAGGCAGCCAGTTAAGCTGATTACAGACACAATTAGGCCTGATTTTGTGGGCATGCTGGCATTTTGCCCCCTACTGCATGAGGAAGCCACCCTCTCTATTATAAACTTGGGACTCAATATTGCTGTTGGCATGCAGGGGTGGGCCCCACACGCCAATGTGCAAAATGAGGCGGCTGTGCGCCACCGAACTGTCAAAGGCCTAGTAAAGCCATTAGGGAAGTCATTTAGATAATTAACAGTGCTGCCCCTTAAGGCTGGTGGGCAGGCAATGAGCCCAAGCGGCCTTAGCATTTTTCAGGAAACTCATCCATGGGCAGGATGAGGTTTCCTGAAGGTTTTATAAAATTATTAATTAATTTTTGCACAATTCATAAACATGTCCCAGCTCATGTGTCACATGAAGGGGCATGACTAAATAATTTTTAACTTTATTATTTATAAACTTTTATTATGTGTTTAATCTCCCTGAGGCAGCTCTGAACCTCAGGCAGATTTCTGTGCTCTTTCGCTGGAAGTACTCAGCAGGTCAGGCAGCACCTGTGGAGCTGGAACCAGCAGACCGCTGGAAGGTATAATTTTTTAAGAACAGCCCACAGGCAGGGCTACAGAGAGCGGCTTCTTTAGAAGGATGATGAATAAGAAAGCCTCCGGAGGAATTGCCACAGTGCCAGAAGGGTCACTCCAAGATTAAATGACGCCTTCCTGGAGGAATTCCTGCAGGTGGTAAGGGAATGTGGAGAGGTGGTTCCCAAAAGATGGGAAGACGAGGCCAGCAAGTCAGCATGAATGGAGAGGTGCCCATGAAGTGTGAGGCCAGGTGATTGACCCATGCATAGGGCATGACCAGGCACCAACATCCACATTGAGGTGCCCAGCTTTGGCATACCTGAGCCCTATGGTCAACAGAGACGAGTGGCGTGCTGAGATGCTGAATGACTGTTTGTTGCTGCCAACCCAGTGAGGCATTCAGAGATTAGCAGCGCTAGACTATGAGATAGGAGTAACACTGAGTATGTCTGTGCTTGCAGGAGAATGGTGTTCACAATGCCAGGAAGCGTAAATGGATGGGAGGTGAAGTGTCATTTATTGCTGTGGTAACACCAACAACAGAGGAGGAGATGATGGAGATCAGAAAGGCCACAGCAGGGCATCCTGTAGCTGAGAGCGAGATAGGTATGGACTCCATGGAGAATGAACAGAGCAATGATTGTGTCCATCATTACATCCATGTGTGAGCTGTGGTGCCTTGTGTGGGCCTTTGAATACCACTGAAAGCTCCTGATCAAGGGAAGTCATCAGGGGTCGATTGAAGGAACAGCTCCTTCACATAAATCATAAAGCAGATCCAATAGTGGCAAGGGGTTCTGCTCCATTGGACCACAACCATCTGAGGAGACAGTGTCACTTCAGTCCAGCATACCCTCCAACAGTGCAAATATCCACACATCAGTGTTTGACAGTGGTCGACTCTTAATTGTCCTCTGGAATTTCAGTTCAAGGGCAATTAGGGTTGGGCAACAAATGCTGGCTTTGCCAGTGATGCCCACATCCCATGAAAGAATAAAAAAAATGCCCTCCCCTTGTTGTCTGGAATGGTTCAGCTCCCACAACCAGGGAGAGTTGTGGCTGGTCAATCTCACTCACCCACTGCTCCACATATCTAGTAAAGAAGGCTATGCTATGGAGGTCTGTGCATATTCTGTGCATCTATTTGGTGCTATGCTGCATGTGTCTCCCCATGTGGGTTGCCACTGTCTCAATAGAGGACGCCATGTATTCAAATGCCAGATACATGGCGCCTTTCATGTCATTGCTGGACACTTCCATCATTTGTTCATGGAAATTCCCACAGATATTCTCACATTTGGTTCTGCTGCTCCAGCAACTACTACTTTGTTTATGGCATCTGAGGATGACCATCCGCCTGGAGATGAGCATTGCTGGATCTCTCCTCAATTCTCCAAGGGGAAGTGGCCACAGCTGTCACTGCCTCAGTTACCCCCTCCTGTGCAGTGCTCACCAGCTGTTGCCACCTGTTCTACATGCACAGTGTGACAATTGATGATAGTTTCATGGTCACCGTTACTGAGATGAGATTTATATTCCAGATTTTTATTAATTGCATTTAAATTCCACCAGCTGCTGTGATGGGATTTAAAGCCATGTCCCCAGAGCATTAAAATAAAAGCAAAATGCTGCAGATACTGGAAATTTGAAATAAGAACATGAAATGCTGGAAAAACCCAGCAGGTCTGGCAGCGTCTGTGGAGAGAGAAACAGAGATAACATTTTGAGTCCACATGACTCTTCTTCAGAGCTGTGATGAAGAGTCTGAAAAAGAGTCATAGGGACTCAAAACATTAATTCAGTTTCTCTCTCCACAGATGCTGCTAGACCCTGTGAGCTTTTCCAGCATTTTCTGTTTTTCTCCCCAGAGCAGTAGCCTGAGCCTCTGACTTAATAGTTTAGTAGCATTATCGCTATGCCACCTTCTTCCCTTGGGACCTGAAAAGACTGAGAAGAAGCAGGCTGAAGGCAATGGGGATTCCTCTCAAGGTACTTTGATCATTGCAGACTGATCCTTGGCACCCTTGCTGGTGATACCAACGGTACGTGCTCGTCTGATGACAGAGGCAGCGTGTGGCCTCAAAGGTGTCATGTCCAAGTAGGACTCAAGCAGCAGAGGACACAGGCCATGGTCATCTCTTGCACTGGTGCAATAAAAGGCAATAGACTGCCCCATATCAACTCCAGGCACTGAATCAGCACCACATAGAAATTACCATAAGCAAGCGCATAAATGCATGGAGTCATACCCAAGCATATTAATTCATCTGAGGATCCCATAGTCGCAGTTCTCCGTGAGCCTTTACAGGTCATTTATGAATAAATCCATGCATTCACCCAGTTTTTGTTTTCTCCTGTTAAATATTGCTTGCTCAATTATCAAATTATTTTCAAAACTGAAGTACAAATCTGATGCCTGGAGGACTGTATCATATGAGCTTGAAGCCTCATCAACATTCTGTCTTGCAATAACATCATCTGCTATCACCCCTACTGCATAGAGAAAGTGCTGACCTGATTCTTCTGTTCCATCTTAATCAAACCTGAAGCTGTTCTGTATCTGGAGAATCTCTTCCTCCATTTGCCCCGGTGTTGAGCCTGTTGTGAGCCTTTCACACTTCAGAACAGTCCTGGGAGTGCCAATATAGCCTCCATGCTTACTCTAAGCTCTGACACTGTTTCAGAAGTTTGTTAGACTGTGATCCGGAATCACTACTATCTGAACTTTGTATCTGCTGCATCCATAAAGCTCCAGGCTCCGGTGAGTCTTCAATTTTCTTGTCCTTTTTTTTGAAGGAGTTGGAGTTCCTTCAGGCCTGTAGTCTTCCCTTTGAGGTTTCCTTCAGCCTTTCATGCTCTGACCATTGCCACCATGTTTTGGATGGTACACTTGAAAAATCAACAGAAAGCACCAGCTGTCATCAAATTTTATCTTGGATTCAGGTCTTGGATGGGGTTTTTTCAAGGTTTGCTTGTTATCCTAAAAATGCTTTTATAGGCTGTTTCTCATTTAAAAAAACATTCTTGTTTATTTACAGGTACATGTAAATCTCAGTATTATATACTAGGTTGTTTTTCTGCTCCCTACCAGATCTCAGTTACTTAACCATGTGACATTGCATAATATATAATAGTTGCTTCAGTATCAGGTCCTTCTGCTGTTAACCCTTTACTCTACAACAGTGACATGGCAGCTATCATCAATTGTTGTAAACTCCCATCTGCTTCACTAATATCCTGGTCTGGCCTACATGTGACTCCACATCAACAGCAGGGTTGTTGGCTATCAACTGCCCTTTGAAATGGCCTTGCAAGCTATTTAACTCAAGGCAGTTGGGGATGGGCAACAAATGCTGACCTTGCCAGCAATACTCACATCCCATGAAAGGATAAAAAAAGGAGCTTGCACAGCTTAAGATAAGGAAAACATCTTGTAATATTCCATCGTCTTCATGTTTGAGGCACTGTGAGCAGATGAAATTAGCCTTTAAAACATTTTTGACCCATTGGCTATTAACAATAACTTTGGATAAAGGTGTGATAATGCCAGAATTGGATATAAAATAGGGTTTCAAGAACCATCTTATTTGTGTATACCAAGTGAAGGGAAACCGGTTGTCTTGTATGTTTTTGCAGCCAGGGGCAGAATTCCTGTCAGTGTGGGAACTGGATAGTGCCATTTATTAAGAACATAAGAAATAGGAGCAGGAGTAGGCCATTCAACCCCTCAAGCCTGCCCACCATTCAATAAGATCATGGCTGATCTGCCCCAGGCCTCAACTCTGCTTTAGGGCCAGCTCCTCATAACCCT
Source organism: Carcharodon carcharias (assembly GCF_017639515.1). NCBI lineage: Eukaryota > Metazoa > Chordata > Chondrichthyes > Lamniformes > Lamnidae > Carcharodon > Carcharodon carcharias. The sequence continues at coordinate 161,859,478 of NC_054468.1, forward strand.
CAACTCCCAATATTTCAAAAATCTATCTACCTCCTCTTTAAATACTTTCAGTGATCTAGCCTCCATAACTCCCTGAGGTAGAGAATTCCAGACATTCACTACGCTCTGAGAGAAGAAATTACTTCACACCTCAGTTTTAAATGAGCGTCCCCTTATTCTGTAACTATGTCCCCCAGTTTGAGATTTCCCCCTCTAGTGGAAACATCTTCTCAACACCTACCCTGTCAAGCCCCCTCAGAATCTTGTACGTTTCAGTAAGATCACCCCTCATTTGTCTAAACTCTAATGAATAAAAGCCTAACCTGTTTAGCCGTTCTTGATAAGTCAACCCCTTCATCCCAGGAATCAGCCTAGTGAATCTCTTTTAAACTGCCTCCAATGCCAGCATATCCTTTCTTAAATATGGGGACCAAAACTGGTGCAGCCTCACCAATACCCAATACAGTTGTAAAAGACTTCCCTATTTTGAAACTCCAACCCCCTAGCAATACAGGCCAAAATTCCATTTGCCTTGTTAATTACTTGCTGCACCTGCATGCTAACGTTTTGTGTTTCATGCACAAGAACACCCAGATCCCTCTGTGCTACACTTTTTTGGAGTCTCTCTCCATTTAAATAATAGTTTGCCTTTTGATTTTTCCTATCAAAGTGCATGACCTCACACTTTCCTACATTAAACTCCATCTGCCAAGTTTTTGCCCACTCACTCAGCCTGCCTATATCCCCTTGCAGATTCCTTATGTCCTCATCACAACATGCCCTCCCACCTATTTTTGTATCGTCAGCAAATTTGGATACATCACACTCTGCCCCCTCCCCCAAGTCATTAACATAGATCATAAATAATTGAGGCCCTAGGACTGATCCTTGTGGAACTCCACTAGTTACGTCTTTCCCATCTGAAAAAGACCAATTAATCCCAATTCTCTGTCTTCTGTGTGTTAACCAATCCTCAATCCATGCTAATACATTACCCCCAATACCATGAGCTCCTATCTTGTGCAATAACCTTTTGTGTGGCACCTTATCGAATGCCTTCTGGAAATCCAAATACACTGCTTCTCCTTTATCAACTCTGCTTGTTATATCCTTGAGGAATTCTAGCAAATTTCCCAAACATGATTTCCCTTTAATAAAACCAAGTTGACTGTTTAATCGTGTTAAGCTTTTCTAAATGTCCTGCTATTTCTTCCTTAATAATGGACTCTAGCATTTTCCCAACGACAGATGTTGGGTCAACTGGTCTATAGTTTCCTGCTTTTTGTCTCCCTTGCTTCTTGAACAGGGGCATTAGCAGTTTTCTAACCTGCTGGGATCCTCCCAGGATCCAGAGAGTTCTGGAGTATTTCGACCAATGCCTCCACTACCTCTGCAGCCACTTCCTTCAAAACCCTTGGATGCAGGCCATCAGGTCCTGGCAACTTGTCTGCCTTTAGTCTCATTAGTTTGTCAAATACTTTGTCCCTTATGATAGAGACTGTTACGAGACATTTCCTCCCATTAGTCCCTTGCTTATCTGAAATCTTTGGAATGTTCATAACGTCCTCCACTGTGAAGACCAGTGCAAAATATTAGTTTAAATTATCTGCCATTTCACTGTTCCCCAACATCAATTCTCCAGTTGCATCCTCCAAGTGCCCCACGCTCACTTTAGCTATTCTCTTTCCTTTTATATACCCGTAGCAGCTTTTGCATTTTTGTTTTTATATTTTTTGCCAATTTACTTTCATAATCAATTTTCTCCCTCTTTATTAGCTTTTTAGCCATCTGCTGCTGGTTCCTAAAAAAATCCCAATCCTCTGGCCTACCCTAGTTTTTGCCATTTTGTATGTCTTAGTTTTTGATCAGATATTCTCCTTGACCGCCTTTGTTAACCACGGGTGGTTAATCCTTCTCATTGAGTCCTTCTTTTTGACTGGGGTAAATTTTTGCTGAGCATTATGAAATATCTGCTTAAATGTCTGCCACTGCTCATCCACTGACCTTCCCCTTAGTCTATCTTCCCAGCCTGCTTTAGACAAACTCTTTCTTCATCCCTCTGTAATTGCCCTTATTTAAGGTGAGGACTCTGGTTTGAGACCCGAGTCGCTCACCCTCAAACTGAATTTGAAATTCCACCATTTTGTGATCGCTACCCCCCCAGACGATCCTTAATTACAAGATCTCTTATTAATCCAACCTCATTACACATTACTAGATGTAAAATAGCCTGTTGCTGGATAGGTTCTGCAATGTATTCCTCGAAAAAACAAACACTGATACACTCTAAAAGTTCATCTTTCATGTTACCCCTGCCAATCTGATTTCTTGAGTCAATATGTGGATTAAAATCACCCATGACAATTGTAGCACCTTCTTACATGCCTCCATTATTTCCCAGTTTATACTTTGTCCTACAGTGAGGCAACTCTTCGGGGGCCTATAGATGTCTCCCACCCATGATTTCTTCCCTTTTGCTATTCCTTATTTCTATATGAACTGATTCCACATCACAATCTATGTGACCTATATCACTTCCCACCACTGCACTGATACCTTCCATTATTAACAAAGCTACCCCACCTCCCATCCCTTTTTGCCTATTTTTCCTGAACATCGAATATCCTTGAATATTGAGTTCCCAGTCTTGGTCACCCTGCAACCACGTCTCTGTAATAGCTGTCAAGTCATATTCATATAATTCTATTTGTGCAGTCAACTCATCTATCTTGTTACAAATGCTGCATGCATTCAGATAAAGAGCCAGAAGCTTCGACTTTTTACTATCATTACTCCTTCTGGTTCTAATTTCAGCTGCACTCTTCTGCTTATATTTTCTGCCCCTTCCTGTCACACTTTGACTATCATTCATCTCTTCACTACCCTGCATCTCTACTCTCTCGTCTCTTTTTGATTTTTTAAACTTCCCTTCAATTGAACCCTCCCCTCGACTAATTAGTTTAAAGTCCTATCTACAACCCTAGTTATGTGATTCACCAGGACACTGGTACCAGCATGGCTCAAATGAAGCCCGTCCCAACAGAACAGCTCTCTCCTTCCCCAGTACTGGTGCCAGTGAATTGGAACCCATTTCTCCCATGCCAATCTTTGGTCATGCATTTACCTCTCTAATCTTATTTACCTTACGCCAATTTGCACGTGGCTCAGGTAGTAATCCGGAGATTATTACCTTTGTGGTTCTGCTTTTTAGTTTAGCCTTGAGCTGCTCATAGTCCCTCAGCAGAAACATTTTCCTAGTCCTACCTATGTCATTGGTACCTACATGAACCACAACAACTGGATCCTTCCCCTCCCATTCCAAGTGCCTCTCCAGCCCAGAAGAGATGTCCTTAACCTTGGCACCAGGTAGGCAACACAGCCTTCGGGAATCTCTGTCTTTGCTGCTGATAACAGTATCTATTCTGCTAACTATGCTATCCCCCTATTACTACTACATGTCTCTTTTCTCCCCCCAGTCGAATGTCGGCTCTGTACCGCGGTGCTGTGGTCAGTTTGCTCATCCTCCCTGTAGTCTGTATCCTTGTTCACTATTGGACAAGGGCACTGGCTGAGGCTCCTCCAAAGCTAAATTCTGGATCCCCATACCTGCCTTACTAGCAGTCACATCCTTCTGTCCTTGGCCATGGATAAAATTTGATGTCATTAATCTAAGGGGTGTGACTGCCTCCTGAAACACAGTGTCCAGGTAAATCTCCCCCTCCCTGATGTGTCGCAGTGTCCGCAGCTCAGATTCCAGCTCATCAACTCTGAGCCAAAGTTCCTGGAGCAGCCAACACTTGCGGCATATGTGGTCACCATGGGTCACACCGCCATCCACCAGCTCCCACATGCTACAGCTGCAAAGCATTACCTGTCCAGCCATCTCTATTTTATTTAATTAATTAATTTAGATGTTCAATATTTTAAAAGTAAATTTCTTAACTGTACACTTCAGCTGTAATAACGTCTCCTGATTTAAACCACTTGGCCAATCAAAAGAAACATGAAGAGATACCCACCTGTTTCCCTGTGGTGTCACACTCTGGCTCTGACAGGTAGAAACAGGTTGAAGGGGTATTCCTCTCTACCATAGGTTTTTATTTCCCGCTGCCCCTGCCCTTCTCACGCAGGCCTGCTCTCCCTGTGCTCCATGTGCATGGTCTGTTCCTATTCACTGAAATACTCAGGAGCCTACAGTAAGAGTCCTGTACACAATATATTGGTCAATGTTCCTGTGTGCCAGTTATTAGTGAAATGTTGTTCCTGGGGTAGAGGCAGAATTCCTGTCAGTGTGAAGGCTGTTGGCTATCCGCTAGAAGCCATGAAGATTGTTGTGTGTTCTTGATAAGTATATTTTTTTTAATTCTTTTTCTCCTTTATTCAATAAACTTTGATATTATTGGCTAATTCAGTGTCTGAATCTTTGCCTGATCTCTATCGAACTAAAGCAGGTTAAGGGTTAATTTGATATCCTGTAATTAGGCCGCGTGTAACTAAAGTAAATCAAGTCTAAATCGATCAAAACACCCCTTTTTAAGCTTACAACGGCACCACAAATGGACAGAGATAAAAAGCTAAGACACTTTGAGTTGTGAAGTTATCAAAGGTGTGAAGTGGACCCCGGCAAGTCATTCACGGCAAAATCAGATGGTCGTCATGGTCGTGAAACAGACTCCTTCCTCAGTCCGTGGAGGTGTTTGACTGCTTCTCCGGGGAAGAATTGCAGGTACTTCAGCTGGAGCGTTTGAACGGAAACAGCTTTTTCGGGATTTTTTAGTGTTGCCTATATTGATGATAAGGTGCAAAATAAGGCGTGGAAGTAAGCGAAAGCTTGAAATCTGTTGGCAGATTGTGCGATTTTTACGCATGTGAGGGCGATGAGGTAATCCTGGAGAAGGATGAGAGGATTCTTGAGTTGGAGCAGCAGTTGGAAGATCAAAAAGCCGAATTACGAAATCAAATTCATGATCTAGAAAGACACGCCGAGGAAACTGTCAGTTTAAATGGCTCCTCCTGTTCCAGCCAATACATATATACTGGCATAAAAACAAAAAAACTGCGGATGCTGGAAATCCAAAACAAAAACAGAATTACCTGGAAAAACTCAGCAGGTCTGGCAGCATCGGCGGAGAAGAAAAGAGTTGACGTTTCGAGTCCTCATGGCCCTTCGACAGAAGTTCTGTGGAAGGGCATGAGGACTCGAAACGTCAACTCGTTTCTTCTCCGCCGATGCTGCCAGACCTGCTGAGTTTTTCCAGGTAATTCTGTTTTTGTTTTACTTATATACTGGCACCCACATTGGCGAACCCTCCAGCCCCAGCACTGAGTACTGAACAAAAACAGAATTACCTGGAAAAACTCAGCAGGTCTGGCAGCATCGGCGGAGAAGAAAAGAGTTGACGTTTCGAGTCCTCATGACCCTTCGACAGAACTTGAGTTCGAGTCCAGGAAAGAGCTGAAATATAAGCTGGTTTAAGGTGTGTGTGTGGGGGGCGGAGAGATAGAGAGACAGAGAGGTGGAGGGGGTTGGTGTGGTTGTAGCGACAAACAAACAGTGATAGAAGCAGATCATCAAAAGATGTCAACAACAATACTACAATAGAACACATAGGTGTTAAAGTTAAAGTTGGTGATATTATCTAAACGAATGTGCTAATTAAGAATGGATGGTAGGGCACTCAAGGTATAGCTCTAGTGGGTTTTTTTTTTTTTTTAATTTTATATAATGGAAATAGGTGGGAAAAGGAAAATCTTTATAATTTATTGGGAAAAAAAAAAAGAAGGGGGAAACAGAAAGGGGGTGGGGATGGGGGAGGGGACTCACGACCTAAAGTTGTTGAATTCAATATTCAGTCCGGAAGGCTGTAAAGTCCCTAGTCGGAAGATGAGGTGTTGTTCCTCCAGTTTGCGTTGGGCTTCACTGGAACAATGCAGCAAGCCAAGGACAGACATGTGGGCAAGAGAGCAGGGTGGAGTGTTAAAATGGCAAGCGACAGGGAGGTTTGGGTCATTCTTGCGGACAGACCGCAGGTGTTCTGAAAAGCGGTCGCCCAGTTTACGTTTGGTCTCTCCAATGTAGAGGAGACCACATTGGGAGCAACGAATGCAGTAGACTAAGTTGGGGGAAATGCAAGTGAAATGCTGCTTCACTTGAAAGGAGATGCTGCCAGACCTGCTGAGTTTTTCCAGGTAATTCTGTTTTTGTTTTGGATTTCCAGCATCCGCAGTTTTTTTGTTTTTATCACTGAGTACTGACCCTACCTAACCCTCACTACCCTACAGGAGTGTTCCAACTCCAGTTCCAGCTCCGTATTCACCACAGCAAGAGCCAGTTCCAAAAGAGCCGATAGCAGCTCCCACAACAGCTTCCCAAACCCCCAAGTTCAAGAGGCCATACAAGAACAGACTGCCCCTCTGTCCCAAGCCAATGTGCAAGCAAGGGAGCTAGGACTTCTGTTGATGGGGACGATCCCTTGGAGGTGGGAGAAGGTGGGGACACTTTCGGAGGTCATTCAGAGCTGCAGGACAGTGATTTGAAACGTATTCTTTTAACTGCCTGCTCAAGAGAACGAAAAAAAATGCATTTTATGATCTGCCAATAGATGCTGAATCTCCGGTCTCGCGCGCCCTTGGAATTGGATCGATACATTTGAATGAAAGAGTGAATGTCACTTTACAACATCCCGATGAATCACTTAGAGCTTTTGCCAACTGCATGCCTGATTTGTACGAGCGCTGCAGCATGTAACTGCCCGAACACCAGTGTAGGGCAAGAACCAACTTACTTAAGGTTCATTTCTAATACAACTACACCCCAAAGTCTGCAACTCTATGGGAATTTCTGACACAAACAAAAACAGCAAATACTGGAAAAACTCAGCAGGTCTGACAGCCTCTGTGGAGAGAGAAACAAAGTTAATGTTTGGAGCCTGAATGACTTCCTTAGAGCATCCGCAGTATTTTGCTTTTATGGATGGGAATTTCTACGTGACCAACCGATCAATGGCGCACAATTGAAGCTAGCGCCATGCGCCATGGAAGGATGGACATACTCTGAGCTATGCTGCCGTGGGCAAGGGTTACATACCTTCTATTCACTTTGAGGAGATCGTCCCTATCAACGACGGTCCCTAGCTCCCTAACACGAGCTTGCACATTGGCTTGGGGCAGAGGGGCAGTCTATTCTTCTATGGTCACTTGGCCTTGGCAGTCTGGAAAAGTTGCTTGTGAGACCATGAAAACAGGAGCTGGCGTACTGATGGTGCTGAAAAGAGTGGGTATGAGGGAGAGGCTTCTGAACTCCAGTTGTGAGGCCTCACCTACATCAGTGAGACACCAGTGTATATGGATTTGCCGCTGAAAATGGAAATATTGGTTCAATGTGGCGCGATTATTGATTATAACAACAGCTGTTTGTGGTTAGGTGCAAGGAGTGAAAAAGCAGTGGCAGTTTCAGATGGTCATGCTGTGTTTGCCATTGAAGAGTCTTGTACTTATGACCCTCCCAAACATGAGGGTGGGGGTGTAGAAAGACTAATTCAGAAACACCTTAATGTTTTGGCTACGATTGTGGTAGGAAGGAGAGAGATGAGTCCATCAACAGACGTCCTTATACGTTCGTGAAACAGTATTTGATCCCAAAAGAGAGTCACTCAGATGTTAGAGAGGGCATCCAATCCCTCATGGAGAGAGGGGTGTTGGAAGGCAAATGCCCCTCAAATTCATCTATTTGGCCTGTCAGGAATCCTGATGGTCGTTGGGAGGTTAACTATCAATTCTCAAACACCACCCCTGTCGTACGAGAAACGCCTACTCTTCTGTTAAAATTCCCGACGGGCGCTATTTTTCCGCCTTAGATATTTCGGAGTGATGTTGCAATGTTCCTGTTAGATTTGAGAACTGGTACAAATTTGCTTTCACGTTTGAGGATCAGAGTTATACCTGCGCTTGTTTGCCACAGGGTTTCAAATGCAGCCGGCACCCACGATCTTTCACAAGCGAATGGCAGCAATTTTGAAAAACTTCTCCAGAGCCGAATGTTTGTTCCAGTTGTGGATGGCACGATTCAAAGAGGAAACATTTGTTCCTATTAGATGAACCGCTAACTCTCCTCGCTCAGGCAGGTTTTCAAGTTAAACAACTGAGCTTCTTGTGGGTTAAGGGAAAAACAACTTATTGGGGGTCGTGGGTTTTGTCTCAAGGAACTACTCCACAAAATAGAATTTATTCAGCGATTACCTCTTTCCACAACTAAAACTGCCCTTCGATCGTTTTTGGGTCTGGTCAGTTATCAAAGAAATTTTATCCCAAACTTTGTCGAAATGGCAAAGCCTCTGTTTGAGCTTTTAAAATCGAGAGCGATAATGTCCAACCTAATTGGAAAACATATCAAACTGAAGCTGCAACAAACCTTAAAAGGGCAGTCATGCAAGCCGTGTGTCGGACTCTACCTTTTCACCTGGAAGTGATCTCTAAGGAGCAGAGACTCGCCACTGTGCTTTGTCAGAGACACGCTCAAACGCTGCAACCGATTGCATTTGGGTCAGACATACCCTCACCTACAAGCACCAGGGGGAAAGGGAGGAAATTAGAAATTGGCGACCCATTTCACTGCTGAATGTGGACTATAAGATTCTGTCCAAGGTCATCACCAAATGGGTCAAGTCCACTCTGGAGTTGGTGATCCACCCTGATCAGACCTGCACTGTGCAGGGCAGGAAGATCTCTGACAGCCTCGCGCTGCTCAGGGATATGATTGCCTATGTGCAGGACAGGGGTGTGGACAGCTGTCTCATCAGCCTGTATCAGGAGAAGGCCTTTGACAGAATATCGCACACCTACATGGTGGATGTACTCTCCAAAATGGGGTTTGGGGAGGGAATTTGCAATTGGAGCCAACTGCTCTACACTAACACCAGTAGTGCAGTCTCAATCAATGGGTGGGAATCAGATAGCTTTCCTATTAAATCTGGAGTCAGGCAGGGCTGTCCTCTCTCGCCTATTCTTTTCATGTGTTGCATAGAACCCTTTGCTGAGTCCATCAGGAAGGATCCGGGCATCAGAGGAGTGACAATCCCAGGCAGTGGAGGCACTCAGGTCAAAGCCTCCCTGTACATGGATGATGTTGCCGTCTTCTGCTCGGATCTACTGTCGGTGCGCAGACTGATCCACATCTGCGACCAGTTTGAACTGGCCTCCGGAGCCAAGGTAAATCATGGGAAGAGCGAGGCCATGTTCTCTGGGAACTGGGCTGACCGATTCTTTGTCCCCTTCACTGTCAGGGCTGACAGCCTGAAGGTGCTGGGGATATGGTTCGGAGGGACTGGGGCATGCGTTAGAAACTGGAAGGAGTGAGTATCTATGGTGGAAAGAAAACTGGGCATGTGGGAGCGATGCTCCCTCTCCATTGCGGGTAAGAACCTGGTCATCAGGTGTGAGGCACTCTCGCTGTTGCTGTATGTGGCGCAGGTCTGGCCCATTCCACACTCCTGCATGATGGCGATCATCCGAGCCATCTTTCACTTTATCTGGAGGTTGAAAATGGATCCTGTCCGCAGGGACGTGATGTACAAGCCTCTAGATAAAGGGGGAAAAACATGCCCAACATCGCCCTCATACTGATGGCCACCTTTGTGTGTGGCTGCATCAAGCTGTGTATAGACCCTCGGTACGCAAACACCAAGTGTCACTATGTGCCGAGGTTCTACCTGTCCCCGGTGTTGTGAAGGATGGGTCTCCAACGCTCCAAGTCGTTGGACTGTGTCGTACCACCTGTCCCTCGTGGAAAAATTTATGCAGAGAAACACCTTTGTCCATCAGACAGTGGTTGACACGTAACGTCTTGGAGGCCCCGCGGGAAAAGGAGAGGGTGGATCCTGTCGGATGGTTCCCCGAGCAGACTGTCAAAGACATTTGGCAGAATGCCTCATTGGCCGAACTTTCCAACAAGCACCAAGATGTAGCTTGGCTGGTGGTGAGAAAGGCCCTCCCCGTCAGATCCTTCCAATATGCCAGGAGTCTCACCCCCTTAGCAGGTTGCCCTCGTGGAGGCTTTTGTGGGGACGAGACCGTTGTTGTTCACCTCCTTGTGGATTGTGCCTTTGCAAAGAAGGTCTGGAGAGAGATGCAATGGTTTCTGTCGAGGTTCATCCTGAGCAGTTCTGTGACACAGGACTCTGTGCTCTACGGGCTGTTCCCAGGGACACACACTGAGACAAGCATCAACTGCAGCTGGAGGATCATCAACTCAGTGAAAGACGCTCTTTGGTCTGCCCGAAGCTTGTTGGTCTTCCAGCGCAAAGTGTTGTCCCCGACCGAGTGTTGCAGACTGGCACATTCCAAGGTCCAGGACTACGTGCTGAGGGATGCACTAAAGCTTGGGGCAGCTGCTGCAAAGGCACAATGGGGAAAGGTCGTTGTCTAAGACCTTTCTGCCACAGTGCACTGAGGGGCTGGGAACTGTTGAGAGCCCCTCGGACTGTACGGCCCAAGATGAATGTGTGCATTGAATACTAATTGTATTATAATTGTATTGAAGCACCTCAAAGTGCAACATGATGTATATTGATAACTCCAATACCATTGTCTGATTGTCTGCATTGACCAGATTGAAATGATGGTAATGTTCATTGATTGTATTGAATCCATATGTAAAAGTTGAATCTGATTGTACTTTTGTGATTATGATTTTGAAATGTTCTTCCAGATATTTTATGAATAAAGTATATTTTTTTAAAAAAAGATACTGCGGGAAGCAGAGAACAGCTGCGTCAGCTGCTAGCTATATCCTTTACCTACATCACACCTATTATTCTGCATTCTCCACACACACCACGAAACTTGCTAATGAAGCCCAGAGACTCCTTAGTCTCATTACTGAGATTAAGTAAATGGACTTTGGAGTTAATGCACCGAGATATTGCCATCACTGCAGACAAAACAATGTTATTGCCTCACTCACTGTCGTATGGGGGAGACTCTCACAAGTGCCCATTACCTTTGATAAAAACAAAAAACTGCAGATGCTGGAAATCCAAAACAAAAACAGAATTACCTGGAAAAACTCAGCAGGTCTAGCAGCATCGGCAGAGAAGAAAAGAGTTGATGTTTCGAGTCCTCATGACCCAAAGTACTGGAGGAACAGCACCTCATCTTCGGGACACCCTGGTCCACTCCTCCTTCACCCCCTACTCTTCAACCCCCACCTATGGCACCTCCCCATGCCCACGCAAAAGATGTAACACCTGCCACTTCACTTCCTCTCTCCTCACCGTCCAAGGGCCCAAACACTCCTTTCAAGTGAAGCGGCATTTCACTTGCATTTCCCCCAACTTAGTCTACTGTATTCATTGCTCCCAATGCGGTCTCCTCTACACTGGAGAGACCAAACGTAAACTGGGTGACCACTTTGCAGAACACCTGCGGTCTGTCCGCAAGAATGACCCAAACCTCCCTGTCGCTTGCCATTTTAACACTCCACCCAGCTCTCTTGCCCACATGTCTGTCCTTGGCTTGCTGCATTGTTCCAGTGAAGCCCAACGCAAACTGGAGGAACAGCACCTCATCTTCCAACTAGGCATTTTACAGCCTTCCGGACTGAATATTGAATTCAACAACTTTAGGTCTTGAGCTCCCTCCTCCATCCCCACCCCCTTTCTGTTTCTTCCCTCTTCCTTTTGTTTTTTTCCAATAATTTATATAGATTTTTCTCTTCCCACCTATTTCCATTATTTTTAAATCTTTTATGCCCCCCCCACCCCCACTAGAGCTATACCTTGAGTGCCCTACCATCCACTCTTAATTAGCACATTCATTTAGATAATATCACCAACTTCAACACCTCTGTGTTCTTTTGTTCTTTTGTCTGTGACATCTTTTGATGATCTGCTCCTATCATTGCTTGCTTGTCCCTACAACACCCCCCCTCCACTTCTCTTCCACCACCACCCCCCCCCGCCACCTTAAACCAGCTTATATTTCACCCCTCTCCTAGTAAAGAAAAATCAGTTCTGTTGAAGGGTCATGAGGACGCAAAACATCAACTCTTTTCTTCTCTGCCGATGCTGCCAGACCTGCTGAGTTTTTCCAGGTAATTCTGTTTTTGTTTTGCCCATTACCTTTAATTGATTTTGAATCACACCCAGTCATGAAAAAACCAACAGAGGGCGCTACAGATGGCTCCAGTTACTATACTGACGGATCACCACACACAGGTTATGTAGTTATTCCGCCAGGAAGAGTTATTCATAGACAATGTACCCCACACTATTCTCAATATGCAAAGATATGTGCCCTCTTAACAGCCATCAGGGAAACGTCTAATCAAACAATTAACATCTGGGCTGTTAATGCCATGCTAGCCCTCCCATTATATCACAGAAATAAATATTGTACCACTGCAAGCAAATCTTTATTCATGGTACCTTATGTAAGAGGGTGTGGAAAGCCTTCTACAATCGTAGTCAACCTTGCTACATTGGGAAAGTGGCTGCCCACAAACCAGCATAGCCCCATGTGAAGGGAACTCAGAAGTGAATTAAGTAGTCAAACATGCTGCACTGACAGGGGAAGTAGACACAGAACCACCAAGTGAAAGTGCTGGGATAGCCGCAGTCAAAGTAAAAGATTCAGTAGATTTTGTTACCGTACAGCAATAGTATGAATCACACACTTATGTAATTGAATGGCAGATGCAGGGTAAACCATTCCCTCAGGCAACCTCTTGGGCCACAGAAACCAGCCTGTCCCAAGCCTGTCAGATGCAGAACAGTTACTGATGCATGAAAGAAAAGATGAGGTCCCAACTGCATGCGTCCCTCCTGAAATAGGACATAAATTGTTATACCTATTGCACTCACACCCTGTAGGCTGTCACCTATCAAAAGGTTTCTAAAGTTGCATGGTGGCCAGGTATTTGGGATGCAGCTAATCTGTATGTCTCACCTTGCAGACCATGCCTCCAGCAAAATCCACCTTCCTGTGTTAACAGCCCTTTTAAAGAGAGCTCCTCCACCAGAAAGACCATGGACATATTTGCAAATTGATTTTATTGGATCATTACAAAAAACCCAAAGTAACTGCCAGGTGTGCATTAGTCATGATAAGCCAATTCACTAAATGGATTGAGGCCTCCCCTTGTAGGTCCAACACTGCACTTGCTGCTGCAAAACTTTTATTGAGTGAGGTAATTCATAGATAGGGACTACATTTGCAGATAGATAGTGAACGAAGATCACATTTTGTTGGAGAAATTTTCACTCAGATGCCACAAGTTTTGAGAATCACATACAAGATTCACATCAGTCACCTCCTTCTGAGGTGGTGGAAAGAGGGAACCGGACTTTGAAAAAACAATGTTACAGAAGTTGTGCACAGATGACCCCACTAAATGGGCTAACATGTTACATTATGTCTCATGGCTATAAGATCAACATCCAACTGAACAGGGGTCACCCATTATCAGGTAATGACAGGAAGGCTTATGAAAACCACAGGTCACTTGACATTAACAGTAACAGGTTCTATTACACAGGGACCATGCAGCTCCAAATGGCTAGAGCAGTTAGTGAAACAGACAGCTTTAGTGAATCAGTTTGTTGCAAAGAGTTTAGGAGTGTTGAAAAGGAAGATCAATAAGTACTTTGATGCAAAAGTAAAACCTTATGAGTATGAGGAAGGAAACTCAATTATGGCAAAAGAGAAAATGTGTTTGATCTGAGGTGGAAAGGATCCTTTTCATAACTGACAAGTTAAGCACAGCAATATACCTTGTTAATAGGATCCAAGCCAAGACACACAGCTTTTCATTATTACGAGAGTTTATTGACTTGTATAGTGTCACAGCTGTCCCCTCACTAAACCCAGTGTCCCAACTTTCTCCTATTTATATGTGCTTAATTAATACCCATCACCTGTTTCTCCTAACCATAACAATGTAATTAACAAACCATAACAATGCAATTTGACAAGACATTAACAGGTTCCCCTCCTTTAAATGAAAAATTTTGAAAACACGAAAACAATCTTTCCAAAAAAACTGAATCAAAAAGAAACAAAAGGATACATATACTTTTTCATTTTCCATGTCTCACATTATAGTACAACCAACCATTAAACAGATCCCACATTTGTCTTTCTTTAAACAGCTTTTTTCTTTAACATATAAATAATTACAAAGCAAAAGAAAATATTGGTTTCCCATATTGTCATTATAACACAAGACTTCCCTCTTCCAGTGCCTCTAATAATTTCTTGGAGCAAGCACTTCTCTTTGTACAACAGTCTGACAATTGATGACTTGCAACTACCCATTTTATTTGGGAAATCTCTCTTCTTTCCAATATTTATTTTGTGCTAGCAAGGTCAATCCTCAATCTTTTTTCAGTGACACCCTTTGTTGACTGAACATTGTCCCAAAGAGAATGATTATCCACATAGCATTTTATGGGCAAACCTTTCTCAGATTGCCCCTTTTATAGGATTTCCTACGAAATATTAGATAAGTACACCCCCATATCTATTGCTTCTACTAGTGCAGATACTTTTAACTACCATTTTTATTTTCTTCGCTTCCCAGGCTAATGGACAACATTTTTTTTTCTCATCAAGAATATGATAAACCCTGCTGTTCTAGAATATCCATCCGGAGATTAGCATGTGACTATCCTCATGTCTTCTGGATCACCCAAGGCTGGAAATGTGAGCATGCATTTCTCTGAATTTAATTTCTTTAATGTTTTATTTGCTCTCAGAGCCTCCTCAACTGTAGCATGTTTCATCACAGTAGTCAGTTCCAATATGTCATAGCCGGCATCAGGTCTAATCTGAGTGCACAACCTGTTCAATTGTCCAATCAAACTTCTTAATTGGTCTGTTTCTTCCTTGCATGCAAGATCCTCTTTTTGTGAGGGCCTGGCCCTATTTATTGGGGTGCAATTGACATTTTCTAAGTAAGATTATTGATTCAAGGCCACTCCCAACTTATTCTGCTTAAGGTCTAGCCTGGTATATTTAAAGGCCCTTGAAGCCTGACTTACAATCTTAAACTCCTTTATTTTATATATTACCCAGTAGTCAAATTCTGCAGAACCACCCCAAAGAAAATCATCAATGTACACCATAAAGATGCCTGTTTGTTTCTCCTTGTGATACTAATAGAACATTGCCAGGTCTGCCTTTAGCTGAGTACAACACATTTTCAACCCATAAATACACTTTTTAATTTCCACAGTTTCCCTGCGATACCACCAGCTTCTTTAGGTTGTTTCATAAAATACTTGTCTTTGAAAATTCTCACCCAGTAAAAATACAGCTTTTATATCAATCAACTTACTTTCCCAGAAATACATTGCTAAAAGAGCTAAGAAAATCTTCAATCTCACTCTTCCTGCAGTGGGGGCATCCACTCTAACATCTTGATCACCAAGTCTCTCTTCAAAACCCCAAGCCACTAGTCTGGCTTTAGCCTTATACATGCCATCAGGAAGTATCTTTTCTGTGCATATCCACCTGTATGATAAGTTTGGCTGTCCCATGTCTGATATTTCAGTGTATACACCAATTTTTTTCCAACTCCTTTTGTTTGTCATCCTTTATCAACTTATCTTCTAATTTGCTAGAAGCCACTAAAACCTCTCAAATGTAATGGCCTCTACTTCTAGTGACATTCATAGCCTGTTCTATGGTCCTTGTTCTTGTCAAACAATGACCTGTATGTGCCCTCCTATCTCTTTCTGAACCACTGCTGAACAAGCTCTTCCTCCTACAAACGGAGTTCCCTTCACAAGTCCATGATCTTTTCCTAGAGCTATCATCACTTCAAGGTCCACTTTCAGAACGCACACTGCATTTTCTGGCCTTCCACATCTTCACCTCATTACGGCAATCCATGGGTCTTAACTTCTGTCCCTTACCTTGCACATTCAACTAATGTTTATATTTGCCAGTGGCTTTTCCAGTTCTCCCTGTAAATGGTGGCATCTCTCCATTCACTCACCCCTTTTGGCACATAAGCTACTCTAGTGCCAATTTTTGGTAGTTGTCCTCTGGGATAAATAGCCTTATCCTGCACTTCAGTATCGCTTTGTTCACATTCAGTCAGCTCTTGACCTGCTATAATGTGCTCCTCATAGTTGTTTAACATATGTGTATGTGAAATGCATGGTGTCTCTTCACTTTCTAGATATTACTTGTTCCGAGTCTGTAAATATATAATCAGTGTCTTGAGGTATGTACCCGAACAGTTTGATTCCCATGTTGTAAAATTACTGATTTTCCATCACTGCCTATCGCCTTACCAGGGCCTTTCTACTCTTTCTACCCTTCCCTTTTTAATATTGCACGTCCCCGGATTAAAATTTATTTCTGATGACCTATTCAGTGCCATAAGGCTCGCTGTATCTTCTCTAAAACTTCAGTCTTGAAAGGTGCCCTTCTCCCTGCCTGCAGAGCAGTTAAGTACTCAGAAAAAAATGAGCTAAGCATAGTCCCTTCCAAGGCTGGAGATAATTCTCACATCACTGAGGGTATTTTTGGATTTCACCCTTAAATTAATTGATAGGGACTGTAACCCCTAACAATTTAAAGTGAATTCTTCATATAGACTGACCACGCCAGGGCAGACGTCAGTTTACAACTCAATTGGTCAGCCAAGATTTTGTGAACCATCTCATCAGTAACTGTGTGATTTCTTTCACAAACCCCTATATTAAAGTAACTTTCTGCTGCTGTGTTCATTAATACGACGTTCACATTTTCACACATACTTTAAAATTCGTCCTTGGCAAATCCAGCACCACCACCATTGTTGGTTAGGAATTTAACCGGTGCTCCCAGTCCAGTTCCTAACCATTTTCCCATTACTTTGTCCGCAATTACATTTTGTCTTTACCAAGTATTGCTGTTGACAGACTGAATCTAGCTGCCATGTCTGCTCTGTGTTGCCCCCAGGATCTGTGTAGTCTTGGCGTTGTCACGATCAGGTGAGAAGGGGTGAACTGGCTTCCCTCTATTCAATCTCCTCGGTTGGTCACAACAAAGGTTTAAGTTTCTTCTTCATGAGGATATGCATTTTGCAAATCAGAATGTATTTAACTGCATAAGCTGTGAACAATAAGGAGCCAAACAAACAAGGTTTCCTTGAGTCAAAGAAAGCATTTGGCCCTCACACAGTCATTTTAGCCCCCACGCACATAGACACACACACACAAACACACACACACACAAATATACACATATACACACACATATATGCACACACAAACATATACGCACACAAAAACAAACACATATATACAGACACATACACACACATATACACATAAACAGATACAAACACACACACAGGTATCAGAAATAAGGGGAGTTAGAGTCCAATAAAAATGTAAAAGAATACAGAGTTAAAAAGTTAAGTGTCCTTTGATTGTCCTGAGGCATAGGTTTTCAATGCTGTGGCAGACTTGGGTGAGCTGGTTTCTTGGAATGCGGTCAGATGTAGAAGATGGTGTAATTAGGTTTCTGGTAGAGTCAGCTTCTCCAACTGGGTGACACACTTATTCCAAAAGAGAAAGAGGGAGAGGGAGAAAGCAGCCTTCAGCCTGTTTCTTTAGCTGAAGACTTTCTTGACACCTCATGTGTCACTTGCAATCTCTCTCAAGTGGCTGGGCAGTCTGGGAATACTTCATCCATTGTGTATTTCCAAGATGTTTTGGATGGGTCTGTCTGTGGCAGCCATTGTTTCAATATTCAGCATTTTTAATGCCTCTTACTTAGACAGTCATGAGTTTCATTGGGTGTCTGGATGAAAGGAAATGTTTCTCTTTTCACACTCCTCTGATGGTGATTTATTTGTTTCTCAACTTCAACTTGGAATGTAGCCTTGCATTTTTAAGCAGTTTGTCCTGTCTCAGTTCAAAGTGCAAAATTTCCAGTCAGTTGAAAATTGAAAAAACATATTTTCTAAAATAAAGGATAATAGCCTCATAATACCTCCCTATCGCAAAAAAAAAATGAAGTGAGATTCACTCTCATTTCATCACAAGGTATAAAAACACAAAACAAAAAAACACATGTTCAATTCCATTTACTGTCTTAGACTTTTTCTGTTCTAACTGGGTCTCTTTAAGTTCTGGACAGGGCATCCGCAATCACATTCAATTTCCCTGCAGTGCGGGTGATTTTTAGTTTTTAGTTGATAGGTTTGGAAAACAAACTCCAAAAGAATAACCTTGCATTCTGAGTTTTGAAATTCTCCACAAAGGTCAAAGGGTTGTGATCCAAATAGACTATGGTCTCTCTGTATCCATTTCAGACACATATTTCAAAGTGTTTGAGAGCCAGTAATAAACCTAGTGTTTATTTTTCTACCAAGGAATACCGCTTATGATGTTTGTTCAAGTTTTTCAGAAGTACCTGATTGGTCTCTCTATTCCTGCTTCATCCTCCTGGAGGAGGACAGCCCCTACCTCAAGGTCACTCACATCGATGGCTACTTTGAATGCTTGGTTAAAGTCTGGAGCTGCTAGCACTGGTTTGTTTAGTAAAAGGGCTTTCAGATTCTCAAAAGCTGTCTTGCATTTCTCAGGCTTTACTACTTTTGCTATTTTTCTGTAGTAGGCCTGTCAGCAAGGCAGCTACAGTGCTGAAGTTTAGGTAGAAACCACACATCCCTAAAAATCTCATGATTTCCCATTTTATTATGGGATTGGGAAACTGTACTACTGCTTGTAACTATGCAGCTCTAGGCTGTACTTGTCCTTGACACTGCACATGTCCTAGGTAGGTCACCTGAGACTTTGAGAACTCGCTCATTGCAAGGTTGCCCACTATAATTTCTGGAAGAGGGTTTCCAGCTCCTCTAAGTAAGTTTCCCAGGTATTGTCCACTAGGAGGTCATTTTGGTACACTGCACAATTGGATAAGCCCGCCACTACCTGGATCATCAGACTTTGAAAGGTGGCTGGGGCATTTCAGAGTCCAAATGGAATGAACCGACTCTGGTATAACCTGTCCAGAGTTATGAAGGTTGAAATTTCCTTCACGCGGGTGGAAAGGGGAACCTGCCAGTATCCCTTGCGTAAATCTATCTTTGTAATGTAGGCTGCTTTACCTTGCCAATTATGCAGTCTTCCAGCTGGGGTACTGGGGAGGAGTTGGCTCGGGTCACTGCATTAACTTTTCAGTATTCAATGCAAAACCTTATGGAGCCATCTGGCTTGGGCATGAGCACAGCTGGGAAGCTCCAGCTACTGCTGCTAGGCTCCATTAGTTAGTGCTCCAACATGTCGTTAACCTCCTCCTGAACCTGGGCCAGCTTTTCTGGGCCTAGAAGATAGGGATATTGCCTTATGGGAGCAGCCTCACCCACATCCACATCATTTAGAGTTGTGTGCAGCCTGACTTGTTCTTAAATACAGAGAGCAGCTTTGTTAAGGTTCCTCGCTGTTCTGCATTTAGGTGGGTGAATATGGTGTCCAATTTCACTGGAATTTCTGTATTTGCTAGTCAGACAGTAGAGGGTTTAATATGGGCCTCACCCATGTATCCCTCCAAATCATCCTCCTCTTGTCCTCCCGGCCTGTTGTTACCGGAAAGACCATTACCTACTTGTCCCCTACTCGGCTGTGAAATTGTTTTATCAGGTTGACATGACAGCCTTTGCTTTTTCCTGCAGTTTGAGGTGTCAGTTAGATTGTTTATCTCCCCAAGCTTCTTTGCTACTTTGTTTAAGCCACTGAACCGGTCTTTTAGAGGTTCTTCCAGTATTGGTAGGAGCACTAACATACAGTATCCTGACTGAAAGGTTCGAGCCCTGGCACGTTTGTCTGTATGTTTTTGCATAGCTGTCTGGGAGATTTTCAAGTGTTCTCAGGCCACATCACAGGCTCTCATGAGTCATTCATGGAACTCGGTTACGTAGCCTAACATGGCGTTTTCCTCCTTCTGTTCTAAAAATCTCTCCTTGGGAGGAGGATTCAAAAAGTACTTCTCCCATGGTGTCCATAAATAAATTCAAATGGAGTGAAACCCTACAGACTCATTGGGTGAATCTCTGGTAGCAAACAGAAGAAAATCTAGTCCTTTATCCCAGTCACAGAGGTACTCATGCCAATATTCTCAAACCATTGTTCTCTGGGTCTGGTGGTATCGTTCTTGTACCCTCTGTGACTGTGGGTGGCATGCTGAGCAATTCAGCTGGGTCATACCCAGGTTGCCCATGACCTCCTGGCATATTTTGGACATTAAATTTGAATCCTAGTCTGACTGAATCTCAGAGGGCAGCACATACCAGGTAAAGAATTGGGTCAATTCCCTCCCTCACCACTGTTTTGGCAGGTAATGTTCTCAACTTGCTGAGCCACAACAAAGAAAGACCTCCTTAGGTTCCTCTTGATTCTCAAAATGGTCTTAGCTAACCAGATGATGGGGCTATCTGTATGCACCGCCACTTCAGTCTCCTCTGATGGAGTTTGCCTTGCCATAGACCAGGTCACCACACAGTTAGGGAAAATGCAAGGCACTTTCTTCTGCAGCTGTTCCATCTCCCTGACCTTGGGCAGCTTCTCCGAGACTACTGGGGATGCTATCACTTTAAATCCTGCCAGGTCATTGCCAAGGACCAGGTCAACCCTGTCCACTGGCAAATTGGGGACAATTTCCACAGTCACCAGTCCTGACACAAGGTTGCACTCCTGGTGGACCTGGTATAAGGGGATGGGCATGTACCCTCCTTCAATACACTTTACCAACACCTTGGCACTCACTGGACTCTCTGGTGGAAAGGTCCCAGCAGCAGAGTTTGGCAGACCCCTGCATCTCTTAGTATCACTGTAGGCTTTCTTGCCACGCTTTGGAGAAATGTGGCCACTCTTCCTTCCAATGCAAAAGCCTTGTAACTCTCACAGATCTGTTTTAAACTCACTCACACTCACAGTCATGCATCAGAAGAGATTTGCTGCCATAGCCTGGTCTGCTATGTTCTCTATCTGACTCCCATTTTCTGTGCTGGGTTTGTGTGCTCCAACAAATCCCATGGGTTTTTCCCATGACCTCCAACAATCAGCACAGAGGGATCATGCCTTGTGACAGTTAAAACATGTAGGCTTCTTGGTCTCACTCCACTTCTCAGGCCTTTCTGGCCTGAGAAGGGCCCCCGGTGTTTTCAGCTGTCCCTTCTCTCCCAGGGGTGCTCAGTTTCCTATCACTCTCCCACCTTCTATCCTCCTCAGTTGGTTGGGGCTGGCTATGGAAGGGTTTCATTTGGGATGAGGGTTTGTTGAAAACTCATAATCAATCAGCCATGGTTGCTGCCTATCATGCCCGTTACTCTCTGTTTCTCTATGTGAATTCTTATCGGGAAGTGTATGGAGGTTTGGAACTCCTTGAGGGGAATTATTTCATGAACGTGGGTGGCCTCAGTTTTAAGCATCCGTACCCAACGATCAAAAGCAAGC
This sequence comes from Carcharodon carcharias, assembly GCF_017639515.1. NCBI lineage: Eukaryota > Metazoa > Chordata > Chondrichthyes > Lamniformes > Lamnidae > Carcharodon > Carcharodon carcharias. The sequence goes on from NC_054468.1 coordinate 161,880,906, forward strand.
TGCTTAAGACGCTCAAATTCCAGGTACGTCTGATGGTATGGAATTTCTGATGGTACTAACTGGTACGCACTTAAAATAGCCCTTTTTGCTGCCTCATGGTTTGTTGAGCTTTGCTCAGGCAAGAGGGAGTAAATCTCATCAGCTTTTCTTGTCAGCTTACTCTACAATGGCAGGGACCAGTGCTGGGCTGGTCACTTTAACTGCTGTGCTACCCTTTCAAAAGAGATAAAGAAGGCATCATCAAATTTAGGGATTAAATGGGCCAACTTGAATATGTCAGCCCTTAAGTCTGAGCTAGGCATGGTTTACTCATCAGGGGTGTCTTCAATGAATACAGTGGGATCCTCCCTTCTCAGCTCAAGCTGTTTTAATTTAAACTCCCTTTCCTTTTCTCTTTCCCTTTCCTGGAATTTTCTCTCCTCCTTTTGTTCCTGCCTCTCTCTCTCTTTTTCCTTTTCCTCAGATTCTAGTTCAAATTTCCGCTGCTCCAATCTTAATTTCTCTGCCATTAATTTATCTGTTTCAGTCTCCTCAATTTCCACTTCTAGATGTTTCACCTCCTGTTTTAAATTTTCAGTTTTTCTGGCTTTTGGATGGAACTCCACCTCTAAGTGCCTAGCCACACTTTTTAAATTCTTCCAAAGATAGTGCCTCTAACTCCTTGCCAGTTATCTCATGCTGTTCTATGAAAGCTTTGACATTGAATGTAGGTATTTTAGAACTTTAGCATAATTGATGTAAGAATGCCTTTTGCAGGCTTTGTTACTTTTGAAGGAAAAATTTACTTGCCCCACTCCAATTCTTTTGTCAATCTGTGGGAACCATCCCAGACATGAGCCCCCAATTTTGTTACGACTAGGTGAGAAGGGGTGAACTTGTTTCCCTCTATTCAATCTCCTAGGTTGGTCACAACAAAGGTTTAACTTTCTTCTTCACGAGGAAATGCCTTTTCCAAATCAAAAATGTATTTTTGCCATGAGCAATAAGTGAGTCAAGGAAAGAACATATTTACTAAGCACTAAACCTGAGAAAAATAATAAAAACACGATGCCAAGCATTTGGCCCTTATGCAATCATTCAGGCCCACACACGCACACACACAGGTATCAGAAATAAGGGGAGTTAGAATCCAATAAAAAAGATAAAAGAATATACTGTTAAATGCTGTGGCCGATTTAGGTTAGCTGGTTTCTTGGGTGTGGTCCGGTATAGGAGATGCTGCAATTATTATTGTTTTTGGTTTTGGCTTGTGGTAGCTTTCTGGTAGAGTTGGCTTCTTGAATCAGGCAACATTCATTCCGAGAGAGAGAGAGAGCAGCCTTCAGCCTGTTTCCTCTGCTGAAGATTTCTAGTCTTATATTTTGCTAATAGATTTTAAAGAAATTATAATGGAAATGCCCGAATTGAATGAATGCAGATAGAAAGCATCCCTCCAAATCCCCACTGGACATGACTCAGCCCCAGCATATACTGGGCTATTAATGAAACTGAGATTCCAGATAACCTCAATGTAGAAGTTAGGAGACAGAATTGCTTTGACTGTAGGGAGTAGCTAACAATGATTGCTAAAAATAGATACGTGTTTTTCAACATTTGCAATGATAAAGTGGTGAGTCCTCAGAATGTTATGCAATGCTGTAAAAGGCTCAAAAAATATAACAAGAAAAACAAGCCTGCAGGAAAAATACTTTTATTATCTAAACTAGATCACTCGCAAGGTTATTTCGACAGAGAAAATGCTGGTTTACTAGGATAATTTGATTACTGTTTCGGGTGATGCTCGAATTCCAAACCTACTCTTCTCCCCAGTCTGAATGGGAAGGTGAGTTGTGCCTCAACTGCGAAAGAGTAACGATCCGAGTCACTAGCAGCGGCTTCGGAATGAAGTGCTCGGGTATCCATCCCGCAGGGCGCAGGAACATTAAGATAACATAGTCCGCTTTAAAACCAAGACACCAGAGTTGCAGCTGGCCACATTTTCCAGGCAGAGGGCGGGATCCGCTCAATGCAGCGTCTCCAGTCTCCCAGAGCAACAAAACTTGCGGAAGTTGACTGCTCGGTTCCTCTGTGAGTAAGTACATTTACTAACTGGGACTATGAAATCTCTTGTGATATATTGGTATGCTTTAATTATTTTATCTTTGTCTGGCAGGGGGTTTGGTTTCGAGCTATCCCCAAGTTTTATTTCACTGACATGCCCCCCTTAATTCACCGGTTTTATGGGGAAAGTCGAGACAATCCCTAGGGCACAGTTTGCTCTGTTTAAAAACCTCAGTTTCATTCTGGTAAGTTGAATTTGATCATTATATGCCCCTTAACGAATAAGAGGCATATTGTATGTCAATCTAAATACATCCAAATATGATATGATTTTCAATTAACATTATTAGTTTTGCCTAATTAAGTTATCTTCAAAATGTATACTTAAAATTAATGTTAAATATGTAATTTAATCAAAAATATGCATTTATGTTAAATATTGTGATGCACAGCTGGATAGCACAGAGCACAGGCTTTAAAATCAACAGAAACTGCCGAGCGCCATAATTCCCTCACAATCCTTACTTCCAATGCAGCTGGCTGTTACGTACTTGCTCTGTGATACCACAGCACAACACGGTATGCCACAGCACACTTTGCTACACCAGACACACCCTGCCATGCCACACCATTTGCAGCGGGAATCATGGCGGGCGGGAGGAGAATTCAAGGTGAGGGGCAGGAATCAGTTTTGCATTTGTATGAAATCACAGCAGGATCATCCAATGGTGTCCGCCATGGCAGGTCGCAAATCCTGCTGGAGGCTGGCATGATCCCAATTTGCATCCCGAAGTCGGGTCTTACTGTGAGAGTCTTGTTCCGATCTCAGACATCCGAGGAGCAGAAGATGCTGGAGCCATACAGCTATCGGGCCCAGGAGGAACACGTGCATCACTTGCTGGGTAGACCTTCATGCATGTGACTTCGCTGCAAAGCAGCTCTCGGGAGGTGGGAGGTCTCCAGGCAGCAGCTTCGACTTTGCTGAGGGTTTGGACCTTCATGAACCTTGCCGTGAGCTTGCACCATCTTCCATGGTCGTTGATGCTTCAGACCTGCTTCGGAACATCACGGACGTCGCCATGGATGATCGGCAAAGTTGGGGTTAAAGAGGAACGTTCTAGGTATTAGTGGGAGAGAAAGATGTATTGGGGGGGGGTGGTGAGGTTGGGAGGGGGAATAAAGGTGTCCAGTGGGGGGTGAGGTTGGGAGGGGGAAAGAAGGTGTCCAGTGAGGTTGAGGTTGAGAGGGGGAATGAAGGTGTCCAGTGGGGGTGAGGTTGGGAGGGGGAATGAAGGTGTCCGGGGAGGGGTATGGGGTTGGGAGGGGGAATGAAGGTGTCCGGAGAGGTGATGCACTCCTCTGACTTGCCACTCTGTTGAGGGCTTTTAACAGCTCTGTGTGATGTACTCACCCCACCCCCCCCATCCCCCGCCTTTCCTGGACTCTCCACGATGAGTTGAAAGGCCAAATTCAGAGGCTCATTATCTGACTCAGAGCTCATAGATGCCTCTTCCCCAGCAGTCCTCCACATGCCAGGAAGCTTGGCTGAACCTGTCTCCTGCTGCTGTGAACACGTGTCTGTGCCCTGACCACCAGATTGTGAACCTGAGCCTGTCCTAGACCTCAATCCCACCGAGGTGTGTATCTCTGCACTGGTACAAGGTGTTGGTAAGCACCGTGACAGGTCTTCCAGGCTGCTTATTTCCAGCTCTTCAATGGAAGAAGTGTCTTCTTCAATGCAGGTGAGGACCTGGATGGAGCTGAGGCACTGCTGGCTGAGGGTGTCATTCGCTTGGCAGAGCTCCCTGTGAACCAGAGTAGAGATAATTAGTGCATGGCAGCAGAGCCAAAAGCAGGAGAGAGATCGCTCACAGTTGTGTTGAGAGAGGGATGATGGGGTGCAGGATCCTTAAGTGGGTGTTCACCGCTGACCTCACCATCGCAGCAGGCATGGTCCACATCCTCACCTGTCAGTGCAATGGCATGCTCCTCAAAGTGAGTGAGGGGCCTAATGTGGGCCACTTCCCACTAGTCTGGGACCTCTCCCTGCTAATGTGAGTCAGCTTCTCCTGCATGAAAACAGATGAAAATAGTGTGAGCAAGACCCATGGCACTGCATGGAATGTATTTATGGTGAGCAGAGCTATGGATGGGATGAGGACGTGAGCTCTAGAAGATATGAGCCTGATGGAGGTGTGAGTATGTGCGTGAGCATTAGTGGTGTTGTCCCTTGAGGTGTGAGATCCCTGTGGATGTGTAATGGGTTTGGAAGTGTGTGTTAAGAATGATGAGGTGGTTGACTTACCCTGGTGGAATGGATCAGAGCATTTGTCCTCTTTCTGCAGTGGTTGGGTGACCTCCTCTGTGTTCCATTGGCACTGACCGCCACTGCTACTGCCTCCCAGGCTGTATTGGTGACTCTGGTGGACTTCCTGAAGCCAGAGTTGGGGTACAGGACATCGTGGTGTCCTTCCACTGCATCTAGCAGGTGCCCCACAGGGGCGTCACTAAATTTGGGGGCTTCCATCACCTTTGTTTTCAGGGCTATTTGTCACTGGAGCAGTCCTGCTGTGTAGACATGAAGTAGGCTGTGCTCTGGTACAACTTAAATATGGTGCATGGAGCGAGGAAGCGCTGATGTCACGGTGTGGCAGGCAAATCTGAGCCAACTAGTGATCCGGCATGTTTCCCCTGAATGCATTATTAATGAGGTGGTGGCACCGGAAGGGATTGATACGGTGCAAAAATCCATCATTGCGGCTGGCGGGTTAAACATCTTTTTCAAGCCTGCTACCTCACTTAGTGCAAATCTGGGATGATTCTGCCCTGTGTCACATCACTACACCCTGCCGTACTAAACCACATCATGCCTTGCCATGCACCAACTCACACCTAAAGGAAAAAGTAGAGAGATAGAAACAGAAGAACAGGAAGGGAACCATCAATTCATTGTTAACATCTTGGGTCTTACCATTGACCAGAAACTGAACTAGACCAGCCATATAAATACTGTGGTGACAAGAGCAGCACAAAGGCTGGGAATTCTGTGGAAAGTAGCTCATTTCCTGACTCCACCAGTCAGGAATATGATAGTACTCTCCACTTGCCTGGGTGAGTGCAGCAGTACTCCAGAAGCTCAACACCATCCAGGACAAAGCAGTCCATTTAATTGGCACCCCAGCCACATCTTCAACATTCACGCACTCCACTACCACAGTGGCAGCAGTGTGTACCACGGTACAAAGTGCACTGTTGTAATTCACTAAGCCTCTTTTGACAGCACCTTCCTAACCCATGACCTATACAAGAACAGGGCAGCAAGTGCATGTGAACATCATCTGTAAATTCCCCTCCAATCCTCCTTATCACTGTTCCTTTACTGTGTCACGATAATGGAGGAAAAACACCAAATTGTGTCGGGAAGTATTGGACTTTAAAATAAGACATGAGTTTTAAAAAATGCACACAATCCACTGGCTGGACTGCTGCAGGGTGATTCCCTAAGAGATAATGATACCCCACCCTGTTGCCAGACAAGGTACTTCTAAAGCCATCCAGAAACTAATTGCTCCCTCCAGTAGAGAAATTGGAACATAATGGGAGATGAGTATCATCTCATCAAGAAATCCTGTGTGCAATGCCCAGGCAAATTTGTGAATTTGCTTCCCACTTGGAATATACAAAGAAGGGATTAAAAGTGAGCTGAAAAGCTGCCCCAGTGTCTGTCTGTTGGTGGGTTTTCTGAGAGAAAGCAAGTGCTGGAAGTTTGACACAGAAGTAACAGCGACACGCACCATCCCTGCAAATCGCCATTTTGCAGGTATTCTGATTTTTCTCCCTCTTGGCCAAATTCAACACTACCAGAACCTCAAAGCCAACTATTTGTCTAGTACAGTCAACTCTACTGGAACCTTACTTCAAATTAAGTCCTTACTTTTAACCTGTAGGACCCATATAAGCATGTATTTTATCCTTTCCTGCCTTTAATAGTTAATAAACTTACTCTTACCTTTAACTCAAGAAATTCTGATCAAATTGGCTCCTTCAAAACCAGAACGATTGGGTCTGGGAGAAAGGTATCTGTCAAAGGGATCCTTTTTAGATTAAATCTTGTTTTGACCAACAGAAGGGGGGAGATGCTGAATAAAGACAGGAAGCCAGTTCATCCCCCCTCTACCAGGGCATAACAATTTGGCCCAGCCAGACGGTAACAAATTGAGGGGTCTCGCCTGGATCAACAACTTTGGGGAACCTCACTTGGGAGGGGGTCATAACAACTGTCGCTGGGCCAAAATCCTGGAACTCCTTCCCTATCATCACTCTAGGTGTATCTAACCACATGGATTGCTGCGGTTCAAGAAGGTGGCTCACCACCACCTTCTCAAGGGCATTTAGGGATGGGCAACAATTGCTGGCCTAGCCAATGACACTCATCCCATGGTCGAATAAAGAAAAACACAAAAAAATAGACTTAAGGATATAGCAAAAAAGAGACAGATGCAGAAGAGGAGAGACTTAGAGAAAGGTTACAACACATGAAAGCAATTGAGACTGGTAAGAGGAGCAATGTACTCCAACTGCCTGTCTCATTTTTCAATATCTATTGATAGCCCTGAAGTAATGTATGACAATTTATAATTATTTGTTATTTTTTCATTTCAGCTATCTTCATCTTCCCCAACTACAAATGTCTACACATAAAAAAAGCACCCTTCCTTCTATCTTGGATGCATACCTTCCACCTCAGCACAAGAAACAGGTAAAAACTGTGACCTGATTTCCATGATAAACCTTCTAAGCAATGACCATAAGTCTTCAGAAATACAACAGCATATTACCAGTTAAGTTTGCAAGTATAACATTTATTGTCTATTCATTAAGGTAAAGGATGTCAGATTTGGTGTGGGAAATGAAAAGGAAGAAGCACTTGCATTTATCTCTTGGCTTACCACATTTCACAGCAGCATCTCAAAGCAATTAGTTAACAGTTAATTACTTTGATGAAGTGCACTGATCCTTATGTAGGCAAACTGAACTTCTTACCCCTAATTTTGGTACTGTACACTATCAGTGAGTCCTCTAACATGAGCATGGGCCAGATGGCCAGTAAATCTGCTGCTACATTGCCCCCAGTGATGCAGTCCCAATGCAGTATGATCCCACCAGTGTGACACTCTTTTTCCTACACCAACTAACTTTGAAATCTCTTGAGTGAAATTTGCCAAACTGTATCTCATCTAATCACAGAGATCATTGCGATTCGAACATATTATTGTACTGTGCACAGATAACATGCATGGCTTGCCATCACAAAGATGTTTACCTATAACAAAAAGGCCACGAGGTTTGATTAGCATCATGCAAATTCAACACTATCAGAGTATTTCCTGTTTCTTCAAACACTACACATGGATATGTTAAACTGGAGCAAAGATAGTGCTCTTTTGTGAGTGGGACAGTGTGAACTTACAAGTTAACTTCTCTTATAATTCTCTCATTCAGTGAGATCTGTACTATTATACCATTAGAATTATCATTGCTCAGCAAATAAATTGCTGGGACTTGTTCCTTTGGACTCCTTTAAAACGCCATGCAAAATACCAGAAAGTATTAGCAATGGGGTGGGAGAAAATAATCTCTATAGAAGATTTTAAACAGTGAAACAGCAGCTGTGAAATGAGGAAAATCTTTTTTTCAATTATGCAGTGTACTCAGTTGCGAGACCAAAAACTGATGAATAAGAGTATTAGTGTCAGGTCAATGGGGTGAAGCTCTGTGAATGCGAAGTGAAAGGCCACCTTTTGGTACAAAATAACACAGGCAAGGCTCCAAAGGAGCAATCTTTGAAGCATGTGGGCTGCATCTTCTGGTCGCGTAAAATGTCGCGGGGTGATGTCAGGTGGTCATCCCGACGTCATCCTGCGTCAGTTACATTTTCAGAGCCGAGTTGGCTGCGCACCCACCGACCTGTCAATGGCCACTTAAGGCCATTAATAAAGTAATTGAATGAATCAATCGACCTGCCCGTCCAACCTTAAGGTTGGTGGTGCAGGCCGGGAGCACAGGCGGGCTTGTGAAAAAACATGAAACCTCATCCAAGGGGGGAATGAGATTTCATGAGGGATTTCAAAATTTCAGAATATTTTGAAATAGAAGTTATGGACATGTCCCAACTCATGTGACAGTGTTACATGAGGGGACACGTCAGTAAATTTTTTTCTATTCTTTAAACTGGTTTTGACATTTGAGCCAATCTCCGAGGCAGAACTTTGCCTCAGGGAGATCCGTGCGCTCTTCTGCGTGCATATGTGAAAGAGTGCACTCCCGGCTCAGGGAATCCCCCTGCCCGCACAGGATGCTTCCTGGCAGACGTCACACTGGGTGGGCCTTAACTGGCCTGCCCACGTAAAATGGCGGCGATCAGGAACCTGCCCGCTTGTGCCCACTCCCGCACAACACCCCTGATGGGGGGGGAAGATCCTTCCCATAATGATTATTAAAGGCACTGGCTCAAGTTAGGTGATAGGTTCAGAGATGTTTGCTGTTTTATGGCACTTTGTTTAAGAGGTCTGTTTCTTTATGTGAGCTCAAGCAGTGAGTTAAGTCATGGAGGCGTCATGACCACTCCTAACCCTGTCTTCACCTGGTGTTAATGCATATATTTTCCACTGGAGTCAATACACAATAATCAGGAATAGGAATTCTGGCTGATTATTTTTCCTTTCCCTAGCCAAGGAGCGCTATTACTGCACACCAATTGCTCCTTTTGAATACCTCTGTCAAAATGCCTCTCAACCATCTCAAATTGAAGGAAAACAGTCCCAATTTCTCCATCTATCTACATAGCTGAAGTTTCTCATCCCTGGGACCATTCTACTGAATCTTTTCTGCACTCTATCTAATGCCTTCACATCTTTTCACACGTGTGGTGTCCAAAATTGTTTGCAATACTCCAGTAAAGGCTGATCCAGTATAAGTTTAACATAACCTCCTTACTCTTATACTCTATGCCCCTATTATAAAACCTAGGATACTGTATATTTTAACCGCAATCTCAACTTGTCCAGGCATTTTCAATGACTTATGCACATATACACCCAGATCCCTCTGTTCCTGCACCCCCTTTGCAATTGTACCATTTATTTTATATTGTCTGTCTATGTTCTTCCTATCAAAATGAATCGCTTCACACTTCTCTGCATTGAATTTCATCTTGTCCGCCCATTCCACCAATTATGTCCTTTTGAAGTTATACACTATTCTCCTCACAATTCGTAATGCTTCCAAGTTTTGTACCATCTACAAATTTGGAAATTGCGTCCTGTACACCAAGGTCAAGGTCATTAATATATTATCAGGAAGAGCAAGAGTCCTGATCCCTGGGGAACTCCACTACAAACCTTCCTCTCATCTGAAAAACATCTATTAACCACAACTCTGTTACCTGTCACTCAGGTAATTTTTTATCCATGTTGCATTTGTCACTTTCACTCTATGAGCTATAAATTTGCTCACAAGTCTGTTATGAGACACTGTAATAAATGCCCCAAAACAGATCCTTCTGGGATGCACTAGTGGGCCGGCAGGAGGAGGAGTGGTTGCCCTTGCCCCACGAGGCAGCCTCCAGCCTCCCATCTCTCCTATCGCTGCCCCCATTACCTGCCCGACCTGCATTCCAGCCCTGATACCCTCTTTCCCTCCCTTGTGTAATTTCCCATTCTCCATCTCTGAGATTTCCAATCTCCCCCGCCCCACCCGTGATCGTAACTGGCACAATGTGAGGTTTCGTCCCGCTGCCATGATCATTAACTTCCCTTGTTATTCTTGTTATTGTCAAATTGATCAGCTGCCAGGTGGAAAACAGATCTTAAGAGGTCCTTCCATTAAGAACATGTGCCCATTCTTGCCAGGTTCTTTACCCATTGTATTTTCACAGAAATAAGCTTCAATACTTCCAATTAAACATTGAGAAGACTGAAGACATTGTCCTTGGTACCCACTTCCAACTTCAACCCCTTGCCTGCTCTCTGTCTCAGGCTGAACCAGACAATTCACAAGCTCAGTGTCCAATTTGATCCTCAGCTGACATCTTGGTCCCATGTCATCTCTATCACAAAGACTATCATCTTAATATTGCCCGTTTCTGCTCTGCCTCAGTTATCTTCTGCTGCACTGTTAAAATCCTAATCCTTGTCTTTGTTACCCTAAAAGTCACTATTCCAATGCCCTCCCAATCTCTGCCATCCATAAACTTGAGCTCATCCTAAACTCTGCGCCATATCCCAAGCTGGGATAAGTGTTGTTCCCATATTGTCCTCGTGCTTGCTGCACTACACCAGCTCTCAGTCCCCAACATCTTGGATTTGACATTCTCATCCCTATGTTTAAATCCATCCATGGCCTTCGCCCTTCTCATCCCTGTAACCCTGTCTAGCACTCCAACCCCGACTGGCCTCTTGTGTACCTGGAGATCCCTTCACCTCTTCAATGGTGGCTTCCTGCTATTTAGATTTGGGGGGTGGGTGGGGGCGGCCATGCAACTCCAGGCCTTTATCAGGTCATATTGTTGCTATCTGTGGGTTGGCCTTTCTAATACATGTTCTTCATCTCACAGTTATTTAGCACCCAAGCTCTGCAATTTCCTCACTTTACAGCTCCATTTCTCCACTTCCCCTTCTGTTATTGAGAGCGTCCTTAAAACACAGCTGATACCAAACTTTTAGTCATTCCACCTAACAGCTCCTTCATTGGCTTGTTAAGTTTGTCTGACTGTGCTTAAGTGGCCTGGGATGGTTTTCTGTATTAAAGGCCCTATATAAAGACAAACGGCTGTTACTTCTTGATGCCCTTTTCTTCCCTCTCTTCCTGAAGGTGCTGATTCATAATGGAGTATCAAAATGGCTGCACTTTATCAACATGAAAGCAAAATACTGTAGATGGTAGAAATCTGAAATAAAAACAGTAAATGATGGGAATATTCAGCAAGTCTGGCAGCATCTGTGGAAGGAAAACATGAGAGAAAGCAGATAAAATAGTGCAAGAAGGGAAAAGACAGCTACAAATGCAAATAAACCAAAATGATAACAGAAAATGCAAGTTAAACATAGTATGATGGGATATGGCTCTTTAAACAGACACAATGAGGACCCAATTTCTGGGACCACGATCCAGCACCCCAAGAATGCCTGAAAGCCATCGACCCAAAACTGGCACTGAAGATATTACAGGTGCCCTGGCTGCCATCTTAAACAGGCACTAGGCTTATATATGCCAAAGAGGTCATCTCAGAGCACAATAGGCAGTGAGAATATTGACTCATACAAGATGATGCAGCAGATCTGCCCTGCCTCCATTCTATTTTAATAATGCTATTTTAGAAGCTAAAATAGAATTTTAAAATAAATTAAATTCTTCTGTACATTTTGGTATTTTCAGTTTTATTTGATTTTCACTATTTGCTGTTATTTTTGTTTCCTTATGAGGAGAAATTTTAGGTTCATGAAAGCCTTTTCTTTTCCATTCCCATTTACATGCATTTAATTAGACAAATTACCAAATGTTCTTTCCTATCCAAAATATAACCTATGTCTTGCCACTATTTAGATTTTGGGGCCATGCAATGCCAGACCTTTATGTTATTATCTGTAGGTTGGCCTTTCTAGTACATGCTTTTCATCTCACAGGTATGGTGCATGACAGTGAGCCAGAACACAATCAATCAAAACACCAAGAATCATTGCTAAGCACTTTGTCATGGAAACTCACAACATTCCCTTCTTATTCAGCTCCTGCCTTTGTTTTTAAATAGTGAAAGTCACTGCACAATATGCTCCCGAATGAAAGTATAATGGATTAACTCTGTGGAGGGCATGAAAGGGAAAAAATAGATTTGAGAGAAACAGACTTTCTGGCTACTAAACTTATTTTAACTATAGTAACTTGGACAGCTCATATCATCTATACATAATTGATACCACAAGCTTGAAAAACAGACTCTTGTCTGCTTCTCAGTTTTATTCAAAGGCCTGGGCACACAATGGGCATCCTCAAAAAATGACAAGGTAATTACCGCCTGAGGGATGGGAGCATTATTTACTGGCCTGCCTGCATGGTTCTCAGTGTTGCTAGAGCAACAGGGACATAAATGGAATGAAAGGACAAAGCCCTTCCTTACTTAAATGCAGAGAGGCACATTTGACATTGCATGAATAGCTGAAGAATGATAGAACTTGTTGGCATAGGCTGTTTTGTGGTGGGTCAGGAAAAAATCCCTTCCCACCTAATGTGGGGCAATTAGAGCTGCTTCAGTCACATTCCCACAGAATTTGTGGTCTATAAATTGCAGCAAAGTGCCTTTTTGGATAGAACGAGTTAACTAGCTCACTGCAGGCACTGTCGATAAATTCAAGTTTACCAATTTGTTTTCTGCTACATAAATCTTGTTTATCTTTGCCAAATACTTATAGATTTATTGTTCTAAAAATATAGAGCATTTGTTCAATCCTCATTGAACGATTGACCAACTGATTTACAATTTGGCTAGGTGTTTTGTTCATTGAAATATTCTGCACCTTGTCAAGTGGAAGCGCATTCCAGATGTCTTTGGAACATCCACGTGTCTCTAGATTTCCAAGCACTAAAACAGAGCCTTCAAATTACTGTTAAATATATCCAAATGTTACATGTCTACCTTCAAACCTTTCATTTAACATTAGAATCCTCAGTAGTTCTTTCCTAATTGACTGCATGTCCTCCCTATCAAACATCCAAATGAACTATTTCCAGGCTGTCTCTCAGAAGTCTCTTGCTCCTGAAATTTGCTTCAGAACAGCTTCTCGCAGAAAATTAAGCTGTTCCAGTTTACCTGACAGCTTCTGGTGTTTAGCTGGTGTTGCAATAGATTTTCAGTCACATATGCAAAATCATTAACTGAGCTTTGTTGAATCTTAGATTGATGAAATACATCTACACAATTGCCGCAATCAGATCATTTGCGTAAAAACTGAAGAGTCAGCTGGCTGAATTAGAGATGAGAAAGCATAATACTGCAGATGCTAGGTATCAGAAACAAAAATCTAAAATCGCTAATAATACTTCACAGGTTAGGTCACATCTGTGGAGAGGACAGATCAGTTAACGATTCAACTGCAGGCCCTTCTTTAAAATGAATATGGCCCTACTGTACCCCAACATGGTGCAATTTGTTTTAGGGACTTTCTCCCCCTCTTTTCTTCAAAGGTGCAGATGTTGAGGTGGGAACCTATGATCATCGGCCTCACTCTACTACATTAGGAGATGATAGAAGAAAAGTTTGAGTGAAATATTCAATGCATCCTGTGACTGGTGAATTTCCAGGTAGTCTTGTTATGTTAGAACCAAATTTTCAATTTGTTGTTTGTCATTTTGATGGGATTGCATTTCTGTGGTGGAAGTTTTGAGCTGATATATTGATGCGTTTGTGTTATCAACAACACTGTCTGCTGCATATGTGTCAGAACTAGCAAAGGCTGACTAACAGCTTCGGAAAGAAATGACCTAAATATAAGACATTAAAACAAGTAATTAAGCTCAGATTGCAGTGGGATATGGGAAGCTGTAGTTATACCTATCATTTCTTCAGTTGTATTGGAGAGGAGAAAACTATTGTACATGATAGCCTGTAAAAGAATACAAGTGATGATGGCAGATGGTTTATTTATAGTGAGGGTGTTGTGGAGCAGGGGAGGAGATTTTGGGGTCACCTTTCTTCACCTCCCCTAAGCTGAAAACGTTCATTTTTGATAGCTTATTTGCATTTTCCAAAACTTTTAAACTTACGTTGGACGTGGGCATTGCATTAATTGTTACCTAAAATATGACGTTTACTTTTTTTTGCAAAATGCTGGAACCCTGCACCTCCTTGCGCAGCTGCAGCACTGTTTCCCACAAGTATCACTCACATACTCCTACCCACTGTTGCTGTTGCAGTTGACTGAAGGCCGCCACATATTGTGGGCCACAATTCCTGATGATATGAGGCTCATACCCACAGTTTTCAGTGTCACTCAGTCACATACAGCAGCAGTAACAGCAAGAGGTCGGCCCTGAGATAGGGCTGATGGGTGATTGGGCATTGGGGAGCCTGGCCCTCATCTGGAAATGCAGACAATGCTCCAAAATGCTGACTGCCCATCTCAAACAAAGACAGTTGGCATGTGCGCTGCTGCAGCTGAGGATATTGTCTGGCTCTAGCAATTGCGTGTATGAGTTAGTTCTTGTTATGGCACAGCCAATGGTAAATGCTGCGTTGCTCTTCTTCTAATTACGATCTTCATGGTCTTAATAGGCCACTTAATTGTTGGCGGGTGCGTTGCTGACACTTGCCTGAAGTCATCGCACGTCATTTTTCACTCGTTTGGGTTGGGCACGCACCAGCCCAGTGGGTGAAATATTCTGCCCATAGATTTTAAAAGACTCAGGCAAGGTGACACAAAATACCCTGAACCAGTCGAATTCCAAATGAGTTTTCTTAACTTCAGTTCTTTGCAGACAGCAGCTTGAGGTGAAGTGGTGCCTTAAGGAGATCACTGAAAGGCTGTGAAAGGTTAAAAATAGAACAATAAAAAAATCATTAACATGTCCCCCTCATGTGAAAATGTTACAAAAGATGGGACATGTTAATGAAGTACACAAAAACTTTATTAAACTTTTTTAAATCCGATATTGAACCTCATCCCGCCGTTGGGTCTGAAGGCTTTTCATGCTTGTTAGATCCTAAAATGCCTTCCCTTACACACAGCAGTCACTCCTTTATATATATTTTCCACTTTAAATGCAAATTTCCATTGTTTCACTATGTCTTTGGACTTTACCCTTCTGATAATAAAAATCTTTCATAGTCCTAAATTTTACCAGTAATCTTTGAAAAAAATAAACACACTGGGCTGAATTTTCTGGCAGACGTGAGGGTGGTGGAGCCTGCATGTCAGTGCTTAAAATGTCGCGCACTGATATTTAGGTCGGTGGGCGCGCTATGCAGCGTGACACATGCCCGCTATTAATTAAAGGCCTTATTAAGGCCATTAGGTCACCAATTGATGAGGATTTTGAGGAGCCAGTGAGAACTTCGGCTCGGCACACAGATGACGGGATGAGGTTCGATATCAGATTTTAAAAAGTTTAATAAAGTTTTTGTATACTTCATTAACATGTCCCATCTTTTGTAACATTTTCACATGAGGGGGACATGTTAATGATCTTTTTATTGTTCTATTTTTAACCTTTCACAGCCTTTCAGAGATCTCCTTGAGGCACCACTTCGCCTCAGGGAGATGTGCACTCTTTTGTGCACATGCGTGAAAGAGTGCACTCTCGCAGTTGGGGAAACTACGCCCCCCTGCCCCCCCACCACCGGGAGTGCATAGCGCTTCCTGTCGGGCATCACGCTCGGCGGACCTTAATTGGCCCGCCCACGTAAAATGGGGGCGGGGCCCGTTTTGGTGGCGGCGATTGGCCTGCTCGATGCCAATTCTGGCCTGCCCGCCTGAAACACAAAATTCAGCCCACTGTTTCTAAACTTCACCTGGCTAGGTGACACATTTCACCCCTCCTTTGATAACAATCTAATCTGCTTCATTTAAAAATAAAAATGTCCTTTTACACCTTACATTCTAAACTTCCCCCATGCTTACCATGTTTACATCAAAGTCTTCAGACACACACAGACACATCGGGCAGAATTTTGCCATCGGCGAGCAGGGGCCGGGGCCTGCTTGCTAATGTGTAAAATGATGCGGGATGACGTCGGGCAGAACCCCCGACTTCACCCCGCCCCATTTAAATTTTCAGGAAAGCAGGGGGGCAGCAAAATCAGCTGCGATGAGGCCATTGACAGTTTCATTTAAACAATTAAAGGACCTGCCCATCCAACCTTAAGGTTGGCATGCAGGCCAGGAGCCCTGGCGAGATGAGGTTTCATGCAGGGTTTTAAAAAGTTTAATAAAGTTATAGTGTAAATTATGAACATGCCCCACGGGAGATTGGGTCGGGCCCGCTTGCCCAGTAGGCAGAAAATTCTGCCCATAGGGGAGAATTTTTTCCCTGTCTGGTGGGCTGAGTGGGAGCGGGCACGCAGCCAATTAAAGCCCACCCAGCGTGACGTGCACCTGGAAGCGCTGTGCGCTCCCTGTGTGGGCGGGGGGAGTAGGTTAAGGGGCCTGCAGAAATCTCCCTGGGGCACAGTGCTGCCTCAGGGAAATTAGTTTGACTGTCAAAAATGTTCATATAAAAGAATTTTAAGACAAGTCCCCTCATGTCACATGAGCTGGGACATGTCAATGAACTGTAATAAAAAGTTTTATTCAATTTATGAACACTTCATGAAACCTCATCCCGCCCGTGGATGAGGTTTCATGATAAATGCGAAGGCCACCTGGGGCTCTTTGCCTGCCCGCCAACCTTAAGGTTGGAAGGGCATCTCAGTTAATTATTTTAATTAGCTTTTAAATGACCCTAATAGGTCTTTGACAGTTCGGCTGGCGCGCAGCCAACTCTGATGCACAATCGCCAAACTGAAGATCAGAACGACACGCGGTGACGTCGGGATGCACGCCCAGCTGGGCCCACCCCCACAAGCCAACCCGAAGATTCTGACCATATAGACACAGATACCACAGAATTTACGATCAATTCCAATAACATTATCAGAATTATTATATCTTCCTGACAGTTCATTTTGAATTGTATTTATTTTCTGAATCAGATGTTTTGTGACTGAATAGCGAGTAGTTTCTGTCATGTCCGACCGATCATGTTTGCTGTGGATCCTAATGTATAAGCTGTTTTATAATTGCGGTTTGTGCATTAGGCCATCTTTGATTTGGGGTTAGGAGCCGAATGGTACAATTCCAGCCTTGTTAGGTTTGACATTATCTGTGTTTGTGTATTATTTTAGATTCTTGACTGACAAGGGAATCTAAGGGTATAGAGGTTAGACAGGAAAGTAGAGGCCACAATCAGATCCACCATGATCTTATTGATTGTTGGAGCCTACTCCTGCTCTTAATTCATATGTTCGCAAGTATGATAATATCATTTTGGAGTTCTATCTATAAATGATGCTGTTTTTGAGCATATATGAATACTATATGATTTCAACTTTTAATAAATATAGAATGGAATATATGAAACCTATATGCCGAGGAGGAATGTTTTCTACTTAGTCCCCAATCTAACTATTAATCAGCAGTTTGACTTCTTTTGTGTGTTTTGGATGAGGCTTGTTATGTTATTGTCTTATTTGTGAATCAACATGGTTGCTGTGAAGATTGCACTGTCCTCTGCTGTTGTGATGGTTGCATTCTGTATTAGCCTGTGTGGACATTACTACATTACTTGTTTTATATGTGGGACAGTGTTCCATTTGCTGGGAGGAAGTTTGATGCTGTAGAGTGCTCATAGTGTTGAAGTGTTTTTATTTTGATTGGCCGTTGTTCGGTATTGCTAAAGTGCCGAAAGGCACAGGAATGCCTCAGTCGATTATTTGAAGTTGGCATGAGGGAGAATGTTTTAAACTCTTGCAGTCATCAACTATGAGTGTACGTCTCATGTGATCTATTGCATTATTTTAAATGTCAAACTGATCTCTGAGGCACACAGAGCGCAGGCCCCGACTCAGGGAATCCCCCCCTCCCTCCACCCGCACAGGGAGTGCTCAGTGCTTCTGGGCCAGCGTCATGCTGGGCAAGCCTTAATTGGCCTGCCCATGTAAAATGGCGGCGCAGCACCAATCGGAAGTGCCAATTGGGTTTGCACCATGTCCCACACAAACCCCCCCACCCCCCCACCCCCCCCCCACACCCAATTTGTTGTGGGGGGGGGGGGGGGTGGATTTTTCCCTGAGTTTATTTATTTCCCACTTAGCCCAGGAATACTGATGCCAATTATAGAAATTCAACTCAGGGTGGAATTTTACGGCAGCGGGAGTTTATGCTGCCGCCGAAGCCAATGAGGTTTAGGATGTCTCACCGCATTTTACGGCCCCATCCCTGCTGAAACGGGGCCGGAAAATTCTGCCCATATTTTCAGGAGTGGGATTTCCAAGCAGGAGGAGGAATTCTGGAAATTCAGAAGTCCGGTCTTCCCTGAACTCAAGTTTAACTCCATGGGCGCATGTTTTTTTTAAACCAGAGTCCCTGCCTGGAAGCTAGCCAGCTTGACAGGCTTGGCTCCCTCTCAGGTAGGGAACGCTGCAGAAGAGTATGCAGCAGAGGGACAGGTAAATTTCCTGCTCTTAGGGGTAGAGATCGTGCGGGTGGGGATGAATACAACGTGGCCTGTAGGGTCAGTGGAGTGGTGGGGAGGATCGGGGGCATGCTTGCAGAGGATATCAAAGGCAAATCAAGGGCAGAGATGGGGTACTGGAGAGAGATCAGTGGGAGAGATGGGGGAGTTGGGGGAGAGTCAGATTGTGGAGGTTTTGTTCGCAGGGAGGTCCGATCATTGGGAAGGTTAATAGCTTTTCTTGTGGGTGGGGGGCAGGGGGGTGGGGGGGGCGGGTGGGGGGGCTCCTCATGCAGTGCTAGAACAACATATACTTGTTCCAGGCAGCTGCCCTCACCTCACTTCAGATTAGAAGTTTTCCAAGGACTGGGAAGCCCAGTCAACCAGCGTTAAACCTGAAATGCAGATAAAATCTCAGGCATGCAGTCTCATTAATCAGTGACCTGCATCCTGGGAGCATGGTGGTTGCCTGCTTCCTGCCACCCCTACCATTTCACCTCCATTAAAACTAGAAATGGACCGGTTTGAAGTGAATTGGATTTGACTTTGATATTCTTTATATTTTAGCTTCCCAACTAACCCTTAACCACCTGTTACTGTGGGCTAAAATTACTTCCTGTTTAACTCAACATGGATCAAAAATCAAATTAGTTATCTTTGTGATTTATACCACACCATGTGCTACATGTACTATACTGGCCTAAGCTACCAACACCCTGAAAAGGGATAAATAAAGGAGATGGAGACCTTGAGCAGAAATTCCCCAGACAATGTAAAAGATTGAGGAATTTTAAGCCCAAGTTATATCGAGTATAATTGTTATATTGTTAATGCGGATTTTAAAAACATTGTGCTGGATGTTGGGATTGCTCATAAAACTGGATATGTTCACAGATCAAAATAATAGGCATGGAGAGTTTGCATCATTTATGACCATTCAAGAAGGCTCTTAAAATGAAGATTTTCTTAGGTGCAAAGACACTTACAGGCATATAGAACCATGCAGCCATAGAAATGTTATAGTGCAAAAAGAGACCATTCAGCTCATCATGTCTACACTGGCCAAAAAGAGAAAAAAAGAAACTAGCCGTTCATTTTATTCCCACTTTCTAGCACCCGGTCCATAGCCTTGCAGGTTACAGCACTTCAGGTGCAGATCCAGGTACCTTTTAAATGATAAAAACAAAAAAACTGCGGATGCTGGAAATCCAAAACAAAAACAAAAACAGAATTACCTGGAAAAACTCAGCAGGTCTGGCAGCATCGGCGGAGAAGAAAAGAGTTGACGTTTCGAGTCCTCATGACCCTTCGGCAGAACTTGAGTTCGAGTCCAAGAAAGAGTTGAAATATAAGCTGGTTTAAGGTGTGTGTGTGGGGGGCGGAGAGAGAGAGAGAGAGAAGTGGAGTGGGGGTGTGGTTGTAGGGACAAACAAGCAGTGATAGAAGCAGATCATCAAAAGATGTCAACAACAATAGCACTGAGAAAGGAGATATGGCTGTGAAAGCGGGTTTTAGTAAACACCTTGTCAAACACCAGGAGGGAAATGGAAAGCAAGGAAGGTGAGCAGGGCAAAAGAGAGGAACGGAAATCTTGTCGCAGAAAAGAACAGAACTTCTTCAAGGAGGTAGGCATTTCTTGAAGAGCAGTGGCAGTCAATTAAACACAGAGATAAAAACAAAAAAACTGCGGATGCTGGAAATCCAAAACAAAAACAAAAACAGAATTACCTGGAAATGAGTTGAGCATTTCAGCCTCAACCACCAATTTGGACAGTGAATTCCAGACATCCACCACCCTCTGGGTGAGAAAAGTTTCTCCTCATGTCTTCGCTAATCCTTCTTCCAATTATCTTAAGTCCCCGTGTAATTGACCTCTCAGCTAAGAGAAGCAGACCTTTCCTATATACCCTTTCTAGGCCATTGAATTTTGTACACCTCAATTAGGTCACCCCTCAGCATCCTCTGTTCTAAGAAAAACAATCCTAGCCTATCTAATCTTTCCCCATAGCTGCAATTTTCAAGCCTTTGATTCTTGTATATTCTCCTGTATACCCTCTCCATAGCAATTATGTCCTTCCTGTAATGTGGTGACCAGAACTGCGCATAAAGTTCTAGCTGTGGCCTAACCAGCATTTTATACAGTTCCATCATTACATCACTGCTTTTGTATTCAATACCTCATCCAATAAAGGAAAGCATTCCATATGCTTTCTTTACCACCTTATCCACCTGTCCTGCCACCTTCAGGGACGTGTGGACATGCACTCCAAGGTCTCTCACTTCTTCAAACCCTCTCAATATCCTTCCATTTATTGAGTATTCCCATGCTTTCAGCCCTCCAAATCACACACTTCTCTGGATTGAATTCCATTTGCCACTTTCCCACCCACTTAACCAATCAATGATACCATTCTGGAGACAACAATTATCCTCTCACTATCAACTACACGGCCAATTTTTGTGTCATCTGCAAATTTCTCAATCATGACCCCCCCCTCCCACATTTAAGACCAAATCATTACTATATACAACAAACAGCAAGGGCCCCAACACTGAGCCCTGTTGAACACCACTGAAAACTGCTTTCTATTCGCAAAAACACCCATTGATCATTACCCTTTGTTTCCTGTCACTAAGCCAATTTTGGATCCAACTTCCCACCTTCCCCTGTATCCCATGGGATCTCACTTTTCTAACCAGTCTACCATGTGGGACCTTGTCAACATGCCTTGCTAAAATCCATGTATACAACATCCACTGCACTGACCTCATCAATCCTCCTTGTTCATTCATCAAAAAAATTGATTACATTAGTAAGACACAATCTTCCCCTAATAAAACCATGCTGACTGTTCCTGATTAGTCTGTGCCTTTCTAAGTGACAGTTTATCCTGCCTATCAGAATTGATTTTAATAATTTGCCCACCACCAAAGTCAGACTGAATAGCCTATAATTTTCTGGCCTATCCCTTGCACCCTTTTTAAATATTGGTACAACGTTTACAGACCTCCAATCCTCTGGTATCTCACCTGTATCTACTGAGGATTAGAAAATGATCACTGGCTTCCTTCAACAGCCTGGGATACAATTCGCCTGCCCTGGTGATTTATCCATCTTCAAGGAACTTCCTTGCTCATTATGCTTTTGTATTTAATATTTCACCCCCCTCCTCTTTAACTAGAATGTCTGCATCATCCCTCTCCCTAGTGAAGACAGTGATCAAGTACTTATGAGAACTTTGCCCATATCTTCAGCATCAAGTTACCATGTACATCACTGTTCAGCCCTACCCTTTCTTTAGTTATTCTCTTGCTCTTAATGTACTGGTAAAACATCTTTGGGTTTTCTTTGATTGTACCTGCCAATATTTTTTTTAATCCTCTCTTTGCTTCCCTAATTTCTGTTTTTACTTCACCCCTGTACTTTCTATACTCCTCTAGGCTTTCCACAGTATCAAGCTTTTTGTGACTGTCATAAACTTTCATTTTCTGCTTTATCTTGTGCCTGTATGCTTCTGGATAACCAGGGGTTGGGGTCTAGATTTGGCAGCACTGCCCTTTTTCTTTGTGGGGAAATGTCTACACTGTGCCCGTAGAATCTCACTTTTGAATGCCTCCCATTGATTTGACACTGTTTTCCTTACCAGTAGCTGTATTGAGTCCACTTTCATCAGTTCAACTCTCAGCTTTGTAAAGCTTGTCGTTCTCCAGTTTAGAACTTTTACTCCTCTTTGTCTTTGCCCTTTTCCATAATGATGCTAAATCTAACTGTATCATGGTCACTGTCTCCAAAATGGTCCTGCACTGCTACTTCACCGCTTGCCTAGCTTCATTTCCTAAGACTAAATCTAGAATTGCAGCCCCTCTCATTGAGCTTGTTATTTGCTGGCTGAGAAAGTTCTCTTGAATGCAGTTCAAAAATGTTCTACCCTTTGTGCTCTTTACACTGTCCATATCCCAATTGATATTAGGGCAGTTGAAGTCCCAACTGTTACTGCCCTATAATTTTTGCACTCAGAAATCCACCTACATATTGGCACTTTAACTCCCTTCCACTATTTGGGGGTCTATAGTACAGTTCTAGCAGTGTGGCTGCGCCTTTTTATTTCTGAGCTCAACCCATATGGCCTCATTTGATGCCTCATTTAGTATATCATCCCTCCTCACAGCTGTAATTGATAATAACAATAACGCTTTCTTCTCCCACCCTCTATCCAGCCTGAAAGCTATATATCCAGGGATGTTGAACTGCCATTTTTGCCCCTCTTCAAGCCAAGTTTCCGTTATAGCAATGGTATCATGCTGCCATGAGTATCTGTGCCCTCGGCTCATTGGCTTTATTTGCTATACTCCTTGACTTTGCATTATACTTCTTAACACTGCGAAATTTCTGCGCTATACATTTTTAACCTGTGCTTCTTCAGTCTTTCAGAGTCACTCACTAATTCTCCATCTCCCATTCCCTGCTCTGAATATGGCTTCAGGTTCCCATTCCCCTGCCAATCTAGTAAACATTCCCCACCACTGCCAACAGCAGCAGCAAATCTCCCTGCGAGGATATTCGTCCCAGTCCTGTACAGGCGAAGACTATCTGGCTTGTACAGATCCCACCTCCCCCAAAACCAGTCCCAATGCCCCAAAAATCTGATGTTTTCCCTGCTACACGAGCTTTCGAGCCATGTGTTCAATGGCTCAGTTCTCCTATATTCACTAGCACTTGGGACTGGGTATAATCCTGAAATTACTGCTCTTGAGGTCCTGCTTTTCAATCTCCTTCTGAGCTCTCTAAAATCTGCTTTCAGGACCCCATCCCCTTTCCTGCCTAAGTCATTGGTACCAACGTGGACCAAGACCTCTGGCTGATCACCCTTGCCAAGAAGAATATCCCGCAGCCACACCAAGACATCCTTGAGCCTGGCAGCAGGGAGAAAAAATACCATGCTGGAGTCACATCTACTGCTACAGAAACACCTGTCTGTTCCCCTAACTAATGTATCCACTATCACTACTGCCCTTCCTTTCTCCTTCCTCCCCTCCTGTCTTGCCAAGCCACTTGTGGTGACACCAATTTGGATCTGACTGCACTCCTCTGAGGAAGCAATGCCCTCTCCATGGAAATTAGTGAGCAGGAACCCAGGGTCCCTGCCCTACCTGCCTTGTTCTCTTGGGCTGCCTGGCAGTCACCAATTCCCTTTCTGACTCCTAAGTTGTGGTGTGGCCACCTCTCTGAACGTGCTAACCATGTAGCTCTCAGCCTCGTGGATGCGCCACAGCGACTCCAGCGACCGCTCGAGCTCCGAAGCCTGGAGCTCAAGTTTCTGCAGCGGGTGACACTTCCTGCTCATGTGGTCATCTAGGACATTTGGAGGCATCTAGGACATTTGGAGACATTGGAGGCGTTCACGGCTTCCAACATATTACAGGACACATATTCCACATGACCGAGATGTCCTGCCATGGCTTCAATTTACTTCCCTTATGTTAACTTTATTTTATTTTGGTTTATTTATACTACTTCATTTTACCTGACCTTGACTTAACTTTACTTCCTTATTGCTTGTGCTTCTTACTTAAATCAAAGTAGCTCCTTCTTTTAAAAGGACTACATTCTTCTAATTTTCAGCTACTTGAAGACCTTTGCAAACAACAATTTCCTCACCAACCAATGAACTTATGTTTCTCCTGTGATATCACTCTTGGGTGTTTTCAAACCCAGCCCTCTTGTGCAGCTTTTCAATTCCTGGGGCCGAATTTTACGTCCCAACATTATTGCACACTCGCACAATATTTCATTCAGTGGGCGCAGGTAAGAGTCAGAAGCACACCCACTGATAATTAAGAGGGCAATTAAGTCCATTAACAGTGCAATTGTCTGTGATTTTTCATGGCCCATCCAAACTTTACGATTGATGGATGGGTGAATCGGCCAGGCGGCCTTTGTATTTTTCATCAAACCTCATCCAAGGGCATCTCCATTAGGAAATAGAATAAAAATAAATTCTTGGGGACGGCATTTTTATGAGGTATGCTTTCAGGTGCTTGATTGTGATGCATGAACATTTGTTGCAGCTTCTTACACCTTTATTTCATTACTTTAAGGTCTGCAGTTCCCTGAGGTAGCTACCTGCCTTCAGGGAGCGCTCTCGCAGCGCCCACCTGTGGCTGTGGTGACATTATTGCCCCACCCCAGCAGCACTGAGCTTTTCAGCACACATTTCACGCTGGGTAGCTTTAATTGGCCAGCCAGTGATAAATCACAGTCAGGGGCCAATCACGGTTGGCAGTCCATTTCCCAGCCACTCCCAGACCCACCAAGGCTGAAATCCAGACTCTGGTCTCCAGGAGGCTGAGAAAGATAGAGAAAGAAAAGAAAAACACCTCCCCACCAAACTCCCTTACTTACCAAACTCACAGTAATTCTATCCTGTACCTGTTGCACTCTGTAACAGTGCACGTTACTCTCTCTTATTTATACTACTGAGATTCAAATGAGTCTCCTATCTGGCAGTTACAGAGCCAGATTAGGCCAGTTACTTAATTTGCTGCTCTCACCTGCCCTCCAGCTTGATTAATCCTGCCCAAGCTTCTATGAAATGTAAAGAAAACAGTATATTTAAGTTAAATGTTAAATTTCAAGCAAGCAGTACTAGATTTTATAAAAGATTAACCATTGAAATTTAAAATTTCACTCCCTTACTTACCAAACTTGCAGTAATTCCACTCCGTACCAGCTGCACTCCATTGTTGAAAGATTTTAAATAGTACAAAGTAACTAATTTACTAGGAAACTAGGAACTGGTTCAGCATCATTTTTTGAATTCATTTTCAGTGATTTTAAAATCAGGTTCCTCACGGGTGGACGACACACACTTATTAAAATGCTTATTTTTGTGCAAAACCCAATTTTGGTTGTATAAATAAAACTGGACCAGGTTATAACTCTTAAATATATTAAGGCTTTTTTTAATGAATTATTATGTTTTTATTTAATAAATAATTATGTTCTATTACACTATCAATTGTGCTAATTAATGGAAGATTTTGGCCCAAATCTACCAGTCTCGGGATTGTTGCTGAAAGGTTGTAGGTCAGGACCCTGCTGGAGTCCTGATGTACACAACCTATTACTCCCGACCACTTGACTACTCCTCCGACGGCCCGACTAACACTCGCAACCACCTGATAATCCTCCAACCATCCGACAAATGCCCCAGCACTACCCAGCTAGCCTCCCCATCCGACTACTCACACATTCACTCATGAATTCACTCAACCATCCGCATATTCACTCACCTACTAACTCATTCACTCACTCTCTCACCTACTTACCCAGTCAATCACCCATTCACCCACTCACTCACCCACTCAGCTATTCATCCACCAACGCAGCCATTCACCCACTCACCCACTAACTCAGTCATTCACCCATTCACCCATTCACTCACCCACTCACCCAACCACTCACCCACTCATTCACTCACCCACTCACTTACCCAGTCACTCACCAACTCACCCATTCACCCAGTCACTCAGCCACTACCCACTAGCCCCAGTCACTCACCCACTCACACCCATTTTCCAGTCACTCACCCACTCAATCACCCACTCATCCACTCAATCACCCACTCACCCACTCACTCACTCACTCACTCACTCACTCACTCACTCACTCACTCACCCACTCACTCACCCACTCACCAATCCACTCACTTACCCAGTCACTCACCCACTCACCCATTCACCAGTCACTCAGCCACTACCCACTAACCCAGTCACTCACCCACTCACTCACACACTCATCCGCTCACTCACCCATTCATCCAGTCACTTAGCCATTCACTCACCCATCCACCCGTTCATCCAGTCACTCACCTACCTACCCAGCCACTCAACCAATCACTGACCCACTAACCCAGTCACTCACCCATAACCCAGTCACTCACCCACTCACTCATCCACTCACTCAGTCACTCACCCACTCAACCAATCACTCACCCACTAACTCAGTCACACACCCACTCACTCACCCACTCACTCACCCCCCAGCTATTCACCCACTCACTCACCCAGTCATTTATCCAATCCCTCACCCACTCACCCATTCATCCACTCAACATAGCCACTCACCCATTCACCCAATCACTTACCTACTCACCCAGTCATTCAGTCACTCATCCAGTCATTAACTGAGAGCTCCATCAAGAGCTGGAAGAGGCTAGCAAAGGAAGATGTTGCAATTTTTTTCATGTTTCCTTGTGGGCGAGGATGAACTCTGTTATTCTGAGACCCATAAGAAAACCTTGAGCCTTCCCTGTCTAAGATGTTTGCACTATCCTCACCACCACCATCCCCCCAACACCACCCACCCCACACCACCAGCCACCCCCCACCACACCCACATCCCCCCCACGCCCCCCATCGCATAACTGTGATTGCCTGCCGAACCCTCTGATCAACTAGTATAAGTGTCAGTGACTGTTACCGTGGATCCTTGGTGGTGCCCTCCAATTGCTCAAAATGCCAACGCCTCCATAGAATGTTCTTCTCCCTGGGGTCAGGGATTGCACTACCATTTCGAATCAGAAGCACCTTGGAATTGGACCCTCCTGGAGTTGGGATCGCACCCTCTCCCTCACCCAAGTTGCCATCAGTAGCTGAAGGCTCCCTAACAAAGGCTGTTGTGGCCTGCTCAGGGGCACTCCCTACCCGATTGTCAGTGAGGCTGACTTCCAGGCAGGGACCCTGACAAAGAACAAAATCAAACACCACAAGATTTAAAGCTCCACAATATACAAGGAAATTTGAAACTCTGCCCCCACTACACCCCAAATGCCCCCAAATCCTCCCCCCACTGCCACAGCCTACTCAACCTGCTCCTGTCAATATTAAAAATAAGTTTTAATTATCTCAATTTTGTTAGCTGCTTTCTTTTCCACCGATTTTGTCTCTTATCCTCTTTTCTATTTACATTACAATTTGTTTCCTTGTTGATCTTTCCCCTCCGGGAAAGCATTGTTTTGCAGGCACCAGTCTCTGTTTGATACCTAAGGTAAGAGCAAAAAACAGCGGATGCTGGAAATCCAAACCAAAAATTAAAATACCTGGAAAAACTCAGCAGGTTTGGCAGCATCTGCAGAGAGGAACACAGTTAACATTTCGAGGCCATATGACTCTTCAACAGACCTGCTGAGTTTTTCCAGGTACTTTTATTTTTGTTTCAGTTTGATACCTGTTTTTTTCGGACAATGAGTGTTGACAAGCTACTTGACCTTGCAGACCACATGGCTGAATCCAGATTATTCACAATTCCAGGCAAACTCTAGCTATTTTATTTAAGTTATTTTTGGCTTCTAATACATTCCCTCCCCGGTCGAGGAGCAGTCAGAAACTCATTGTACCTCAAGTATCCTAACTGAAACCAGCTAACTCTATACAAACCCAGCAATCACATGTGGACATTCTGGTTTATGTGGCTTAGTTGCTCATGAGATGAATTTGCTAAACCATATTTTGCTTTCTAACTAATCTATCAAAATCTAATTCTTTGTAGTTTTTAGAAAAATATAGGCCTGCAACTTAAGTGCTGCCCAGTGTCAGATTTGTGGGGTACCCAAAGATGTGCTGGGGAATCCCTCTGGCAAGTTCCCAGGCAAGCGTTTGCACGACAATTGCCCAGAAGTGCTAACTTCCTCTGGACAATTGCGCTGCGCTGCGCTGGGGAACCATCCGAAAATACGATTTACGTCACAAACTTCGGTTGGTTCCACCAGGGTTATTCTAATAGTTATCCCGAAAAAGTTAGAAGAATTAAAATCTCTTCTAACCTCTGGGTAATTATTGTAAAGGCCCAGACCGACCCCACGGTACTCCCCCACACCCCCTCCCCCTCCTCCCATCCACAAGAGTACCCCTCATCCCTCCCCTGACCCAGATTCCCCCACCATCCTCGAACCCCGCACCCCGACCTCGGACCACCCCGACCCTGACCTCGGACCACCTCGACCCCCGACTTCGGACCACCCCGACCCCCGACCTCAGACCACCCTGACCCCTGACCTCAGACCATCTGCCCCCGACCTCGAACTCCCCAACTCCTGACCTTGGACCCCCCCCCCCCCCCCCCCACCTCAGACCCCGGGCCACCCTCATACACCCCAGCCCACAAACCCTATCCACTTACCTCAGACACTTGCCTCCCCCGGCCCATCAATTTCCCTGGCTCTTTAAACTTACCTGTTTCACAGCAGCAAGTGATGTAAAAAAGGGGGTGCGGCCTCCTTGAATACGCTGGATTTACACTTCGCTGGGGCCTGCAAGGAGGCTTTCACTGCAGGCCCCGAGCAGCTCCGGCGAATGGCAATGGCCATACAATTTTCAAGACCAGGTAAGTAAGTATCTATTTCTTCTAATTTCAGCGGTCCAGCACTTTCCAACACTGGTCGGAAGTTACAGCCCACGATTTTTGATTTATTTAACACTGTCCCCCTTAACTCCTGGGGGTCCATTATCCACTTTAGCAGTCAGTACTACATCATTCACAGTTGATGGTAAATCATGAAATAAAGGTAAAGGAGCTCCTTCAATGCATGACTAATTTTGAAAAGACTAGGACAGGATCAGTACATCAGGAAGTAATGATTGAGCAATGCTAAACTTGGGTTTTAAAAGCCTCCTGATTTTAAGAGGAAGAGAAGACTGAGGAAAATGAGGAGTCGTGTAGTTTGACATCCTTTGGAAGAATTTGAATCAGTAACTGTGCTATGAATCAGTGAGGAAAGGAGGAGGAAGAAGATTGTGTGGCTTGCTGTATGGGGTGATGGTGGAGTAGTAGTAATGTCATGGGACTAGTAACCCTGAGGCCCTCACTAATTCTCTGAGGACACAGGTTCAAATCCCATCATGGCAGCTGGTGCAATTTAAAGTCAATTAATAGATCTGGGATATACAGCTAGTCTCAGTAATGGTAACCATGAAGCTATTATTCAATATTGTTAAAAACCCATCTAGTTCACAAATGCCCTTTAGGGAAGCAAATCTGCCAGTCTGGCCTCCATGTGACTTCAGATTGATAGCAATGTGTTGACTCTTAAATGCCCCTGACGAGCCATGTGGCTCAAGGGCAATTATAGATGGGCAGCAAATGCTGGTCTTGTCAGCAATGCCCACCACATCCCATGAAAAAAACTTGAAGTTTTAAAGAAGCTAGAGAGGAAAAATATAAAGAAATACTGGTTCCCAATAGCAAATAAATTTTTTAAAATTTAATTAATAACATGTCAAACCATCCCACTCCTGACCTTGGATTCCCCAACTCCTGACCTTGGAGCCCCCCAACACTGCCCCCCACCACCCCTGCACCCCTGCACCACCCCCCCCCCCCCACAGCCACCCCCCTCCCCCACCCCACCACTTTGGACTACTGGTTAAATGCTTTATAACATTTTATGAACCTTTATTTTTAATTTTGAAAAATGTTCATCCAGCGTGCACTCACATACATGCTCAAAGTTCGCGCTTGTCCTTCCCTGGATGGGTTCCCAACCACACCTGCCGAGCCCGCCGGATGAGAGAAAATCCTTTCCCAATGTGTTTAGAGTATAAATTTTGAATGAAAGTACTTCCTGTAGAAGATGGGACAAGTGCAATTAAAGCAAGCTTGGAGCCTATTACACTTGAAATTTTGGGGCCATTTTGTCTTAAGAGCTAACAGCCAAAAAGGTAAGGTAATAAAATGCTGGGCTTTAGGGAGTGCCAGAAAACCTCAAAAAATGGCAGTGGAAAAAATGATCCATATTTGTTTGATAACATCAGAATAAAAGGGATAGAGCGATAAAAGAGCAGGTGGGCTTATGTAGCTTAAGAACTGGAGACATGATGTCTGCAATGCTTGCAAGAAAAATGGCAGTGCAGAGAGTTAGAGCTAAATTACTTTAATAGCATTCATGAACCCTGAAAGGTTGCAAAACCCATTTATTTCATCAGATCAAAGAAGAAATTGTAAATGAAGGATAATTAATCTAAAGGCCAGTTTGAGTACAGCCCAGGGCAGGCTACATCATTATGGAATTGGGTGGAGCTTAGGGAGGTTTCTGGTTTCAATTTATCCGGATGTTTGCTGAGAGAGTTAGTTGCAGTTTGAACCTGACGCAGTTTGCGGGACTCACTAAAAGAAGTTAGCCAAAGAAAACGACTGATAGACCTGCACTGTAAGCAGAACTAACATCATCATTGACCGTGTGGAACGTAAGTGAGGCTTAATCTCAGTTTGAATCTTGTGAGGGAACAGAAGCTGGAAGATTTACCTAGCTTGAAGCTAGTGGAAGAATCTACAGTGGGCCTCAGTGTCTTATTGCAAAAGAAAGTAATCAGCTGCATTAGCTTGGAAGTAATCAAAAATAACCAGAACAATGAAGGGACTATGGCATCCAAATTAAGAGATGGTAAATGGAGGTTTAACTCTGAGATAGCTGGAGCTGATGGAAATTATCCTTAATACTGAGGCATATTTATGACCCCGACATAAGTAAATAGCTTTCAGGTTGATGTGTCTTATAAGAGAAATCTTGGGGGAATTAAGCCTGAATGTGTAACATGTGTAGTTATGAACCATATTGCTAAGTTAATACTACTTGTTTTATTTAATTCTTTCATATGCAATAAAATTCATGCTAAAAAATGTGAAACTTTGTGGCGTAGTTCTACTGGTTAAAATGAGATGTTCAGATTTCTTTTTAAATGTGAATGGTGCCTAACATCGTAAAACCATCTGATCGACTCCCATCTGAATAGCCACCTCACTTTATCTGGGGACATAGGAATAGATGTAGGCCAATCAGCACAATGAACTTCTCCCTCCATTCAATTAGATTGTGGTTGACCCGTAGCACAACTTCATTAACCTTGATATTCTTACCAAATAAAAACCTGTCAATCCCAATCTTGAACATTTCAATTGACCCAGCATCCACAGCATTTTGGAATGCAGATTGAGCTTCAGACAGACCAAAACTTCCTCCTCTGTCCAACATCTGACATTAGAGGGGGAGGATGTTCAGACAAAAATCTCAAGCCAAACGTCATGTCAAGATCTGACAGAGTCATGTGATTCCTGGGAACCTATTTCATCGATTTTAAACATCATTGTGACTGGAAAAGCACCGAGTGAGAGTGTTCCAGTGCCCTGACTGTGGAAAGAGCTTTTCCCAGTTACACAGCCTGAAAAATCACAGCATTTTGGCTGCGAGAATTCAAGATTTCCTCTTGCCTTTGTTTGAAATTAGATCATCCTTCATCCTTTTAAATGCAAGAGAAAGCAACCTAAGTTTATGTAGCCTGGCTTCATAATTTAACCATTTAAATTCTGATATAATTCTGATGAACCTACATGATATATTGTCACCCATCCACACTGCCACCCCCCATCAAAGCCATTGCATCTTCCCTAAGATTTTGTGACCAAAACTGAAGGCAAGGCATCAGATTTGTGTCTGTGGCTCGAAAGCAGAACAACCCCGTTCTGAGAAAAATCTAGAGTGATGTCACAGGAAAACAGGCAGCTGATAGATTCAAGGTTTTTGCAGTCTGTACAGATGAAAGCAGGAATTTACCTGGCAGCTGGAGAGGTGGCGGAGCTTTGTGGAACCAGTCCGGAGGAGGTGCGTGTAAACTGGGGATGAGGCTCGAGGCCTACAGTTACCTGGCAGTCGGAGAGGCAGACCAGTCAGCTGCTTGGATTGGCACACACTGAGTTTAAAGGAAGAATGAAAAACAACCAACAGCGGCATCACAGCAAAGTCATGAGTTGATTGGTTGAGGCGTATCTACCATAAGAATTTGTGTGCAAAAAGTTAGATTAATTCACTACTTTTAGGAAAGGTGTGTAAATAGCTGCATTTTAGAAGAGTGTAACATTTTACATAACATTTGAGAACCTACCTTATAGGCACAGGAGAAGGAGCTGGCTGGTGAGTAAAGGTGAGTAATTCTACTTTCTAGTCTCGTTTGTAGTAAATAGTCCAAAAGTATGATTAACGTATGAGAGGGCAGCTCAGCCACGTGGAATGTACATACTGTGGCATATGGGTGTTGTGGATGCTTCATGTGGCCCAGACCAAACACATGTGCAGGAGGTGTCATCAGCTGCAGACACTTGGGCTCCAAGTTTCAGAACCCTAGTGAGAGCTGAAGTCACACTGGTATATCCCCAAAGCTGAGAACTATGTAGATAGCATTTTTAAGGAGGTGGCCACTATTGTTATATAACATTAAGAGAGAATATGCCAATGAGTAAGTAGTCAGGATGTAAAACATGTGACCAGTACATATTGTTCAGAGTAACTTTCAGTTTAGTCAGCAGCATGTGGTGTGAAGGAGTTGCAGATGCACTTTTCTGTTAACAATAGCTGTTGAGGTCCTTATGGTAAGTCTGCCTGATGAGCAATCCTGTTCTACATCTTCAAATAAACAGAACCTACATTTAGTTTACTAGTTGTGTGTGACATTAGTAAGTTCGTATGAAGCAAACATAGAAATACAACAGCCACACCATACATTAGGAACATGAATGCAAGAGGGAATGGGTGACTGGCAGATAGTCTAGGGGTATCACGCAGGTAGCGCAGGAGTCCCCAGAGTCTATCTCACCCATGAACCGGTTATCCATTTTGGGGCAGAATCATCCTAGATTTGCACTAAGTGTGGGAGCGGGTTGGAAAAAGGACATTTGACCTGCTGACTGCAATGGCGGCTTATCATGCTGTATCCTCCCAATCCTGCCTCATTAATTATGCCGTTTCGATGGCGGGCAGTCTCTCATTCGCCTGTCACACCATCTGCTTCAACACGCCATATTTAAATATAGCCCCAGGCACACCTCTCAGCACTTCAAAACCAGGACTACTGCATGAAGACATGGCCCCGAAGGGCAAGAGGACTGCAGCCCCCCAGTTTAATTTTGCATCCCTTGATCACCTTTTGGATGCAGTGCAGGCCTGTCATGATGTCCTCTACCCCTGCTGTGGGCAAAGGCTAGCAGGCAAGGTCACCAATCCAGCATGGGAGATAGCAGCAGAGGTGGTGAGCACCAATACCCTACAAAAGAGGACAGCCACCCTGTGCCGCTACAGGATAAATGGCCTCATCGGTTCTGCCAGGGTAAGTCACCCTTCTCATCACTCTCAACTCACATACTCACAAACCCATCACACATCCACAGGGATCTCACACCTCAAGTGACACCACCACTAACTCTCACACACACCCTCACATCTCCATCAGGTTCATATTCTCTCAAGCTCATGCCCCCATCTCGTCCATCATGCCCCCATCTCACCACACAGACATTCCACACAGGGCCATGTGTCCTGCTCACACTCTGCATCTGTTTTCATGCAGGAGAAGGGAGAGGTCCCAGACCAGAGGTGGATTGGCCTACAGTAGGCCCCTCATTCACTTTGAGGAGCAAGCCATCGTGCTGACTGGTGAGGACATGGACCGTGCCTGTGGCAATGGTGATGTCAGCGGGGAACAGTCACACGAGGCTCCTGCACTACATCACCCTCTCTCAATGCAACTGTGAGTGCTCTCTCTCCTGCTTTTGACTCTGCTGCCATGCACTAATTATCTCTACTTTGGTGCACAGAGAGCTCTGCCAAATGAACGACACCCTCAGCCAGCCAGTCCCTCAGCTCCACCTAGGTCCTCACCTCCAGTCAAGAGGACACCACCTCCATTGACAAGTTGGAAATAAGCAGCCCAGAAAACCTGTCATAGCACTTACCCACACCCTCTACCAGCACAGAGACACACACCTCAGTGGGACCTAGGTCTAGAGCAGGCTCGGGTTCACAACCTGGTGGTCACCGAACAGACACGTGTCCGCAGCAGCAGGAGGCAGGTTCAGCTGAGCTCCCTGACATTTGGAGGACTGCTGGGGAAGAGGCATCTGTGAGGCCTGAGTGAGATGATGAGCGTCTGGATTTGACCTTCCTACACATCGTGGAGAGTCAGCAGAAGGCGTGGAAACATCATGCAGAGCTGTTGGAAGCCCTCGACAGAGTGACATGAGCGTTGGAGGAGTGCGTCTGCCTGCTCTCTTATGAAGTGTTGCCTACATGTGCGTGTATGGAGGTCATGGGAATGATGGTGATCACCATGGAGACCCTGGTCCAGCAGAATGTGGAGAAGCGTACAGACCTGCACTCCGTAGTGGTAGCCATGGGTGAGTTCCTCCAGTAACAATGCGAAAGGGAAAGGGGGCACCTCATCATCCTCCCCGATGCTCAAGGAGTCAGGTCAGGGCCCACAGGCACCTGAAGGGAGGAGGAGCATCAGCTGGGCACCCCTGGGTCATCTACTCAAGAATTTCAGAGCCTTCCCTCTCCCTCTAAGTCCCTTTTACCTGTGAGCCCCTCAATCTCGTCCTCTGTAACTGCAGAGGGAGCAGCCGGCCCACAGGAGGACAGCCAAAGCAAGCCGGGGCCCCCAAGGCCTCAGTTCTCCAGAGGACCCATGCCAAAGTCATCAGAGGCTGCAGGGCCAAACATTGCACAGGCTTGCACAGGCTGTCTCCACCCCTGCTGCAGATGTCAGAGCAGCACCTGGATGTATAAGGCGTTCAAAAGTTAAGAAATTCTGATCACTGTTGGTTGTATGGGTGAACACATTTTGTCACTTTACAATCGGAAAATGTATTCACTTTCACTGAATAATTTGTGATGGTGTCTTTCAGCTTCATTGACCTGCTTCGTGAATCCTCCCACTGCATTCCCACCGCCTTCCCCCCTGCCCCCCAGCAGTTCAGCTGCACGCAGCCAGACCACAAGTGATTCTGGAGGGAGAAGTGTGTATGTGGCAGGGGCTTTCTGAGCCTCCTGCAAGCAATTTCCCACGTATGTGGATCCTTCCTGCATCACATTCATCTCACTGTCCTGAGCATTTTCAATGCTGCCTGCTGGGGTTCTCTTTCAGTTTAGCTTTCAATTTAGCCAGCACAGTGCATCTAACATGGTTCCTCAAGTCCCTTGTCTTTTTCCCTCCCCCAGTCACCCATTTCCTTTCTCCCATCACTGTCAACCTCCCTGGCATCACCTTCCACCTCCCCACTCTCACCTACCAGCCACAACCCTTTTCTTTCAGGATGTCCAGGAGAACATGCATGTTCCCTTCCTTCCCGAAAATCTCACCCCCATCCAAGTTAACCTTCCTCTTCCCATCCCCAGGGTCCGTGTCTGCCTCCGAGGCCCCATCCTACCCTCGCCATCCCTTGTACTGATACTGTCGCACCCTCACCCCCTCACCCTACCACCTCACTCTGTCTTTGGTCATTCTCACCATTCCCCCCTACCACGCCCACCCTCAGTTCATTCCACAGAAGGCAGCTATGGACACACTAGAGCCCTCCCTTGCATGTTTACCTGGTCATCCTCTTGTCCAGAATCCTTCAACTCTTGTAACTCCTTACCCCCTTTGAATTCCTTCCCCTCTTGGAACTCCTTCGCACTCCCCTGGCCTCCCCACCAGAGTCAAGATGTGTTCTGCACCAGTTTGTTTTCCCACCAATCTGCTCAGATGTGACATGCAGAAGTTGGGACTTACCACCAAGGCCTTGCTCACATCACCGACGTCCAAGGAGCAGAAGATGCTGGAGCTCGATAGCAACGGGATCCTGGAGGAACATCCATGGCATGCTGGGTGGATTCTCATAGACATGGTTTTGCAATGGATGATCCAGCATGGGGGGCTGATTCCGGTGGGTTGGGCTTATAATGATATGCGATGTATTACAATGAGGTTCCCAACGTCTGACGACAGGAAATGCGGCCTGCCACTGACAGGCAGAGCGGATGATTGCAAACTGGTTTCAAGGCATTGTGAAACCAATTTTTGGCCTTCTTGCCACATTATCCGCTCACACCGCTAAACACGCCTGACCCCAGCGGGCACAGAAAATTCCACGCTTAGATTCTGGTGAGGACAATGGTTCCTCAGAGGAGAGGATATACCCAGCTCTGCCCACACAGCAGTGTGCTTCACAAATATCCCCCTATTATTATTTTGTTATATTCATTCATGGGATGAGTGCGTCACTGGCTAGGCCAGCAATTTTTTCCCATCCCTGGTTGCCCTTAATAAAGCAACAATAAACAAATGGTGATATGTTTCCAAGTCAGGATGATGAGTGGTTTTGAGGGAAATTTGCAGGCTGTGGCGTTCCTATGTGTCTGCTGCCCTTGTCCTTCTAGATGGTGGTGGTCGTGGGTTTGGAAGGTGCTGTCTAAGGAGCCTTGTTGAGTTCCTGCAATGCATTTTGTAGATGGTACACATTACTGCTACTGTGCGTCGATGGTGGAGGGTGTGAATATTTGTGGATGGGATACCAATCAAGCGAGTTGCTTTGTCTTGGTTGGTGTCAAGCTTCTTGAATGATGTTGGAGCTGCACTCAGCCAGTCAAGTGGGAAGTATTACATCACACTCTTGACTTATGCCTTGTAGATGGTGGACAGTCTTTGGGGAGTCAGAAGGTGAGTTACTCATCACAGATTTTTGATTATATGCCATTTAGAAATACACTAGTTACAAGTGTCGGTAAACATCCAGGCACAACAATTATGGTTGATTTGCAATCTAACTCCTGATGCCCATCTCTGCCCTATATTCCTTAATATCATTGGCTAACAAAATTTTGAAATTAGTAATTGATCTTGTGTCAATTGTGGAAGAGAGTTCCAAACTTCTACCACCCTTTGTAGAAGAAGTGTTACCTAATTTCACTCCTGAAAAGTCTGGTTCTAATGCCTCCGTAATACCCTCCAACCACCAAAAATAGTATGTATTCCCCTTAATATCTTGAAAGCTTCAATCAAATAGCCCATTAATTTTCTAAATTTCACAGAATACATCCCTTAGGGAAGAATTTTGCCCTTGGCAGGCAGGCTCGGCGGGAGTGGGCAGAGGCAGAGTGGAAGCCAGTCGCTGCCCGCGATCGGGGCTGGACCATGATTTCACGCTGTTGGGCCAATTAAGGCTGCCAAGCGTGAAATGTGATTGGCAGCGCTCAGCGCTCAGCGCTGCCTGTGCGGGTGGCAGGTGAGGAGGGCAAGGGGGTCAAGTGCGAGCTTCGCGCATGCGCACAAGTGCGTGCTTCATAATCTCCCTGAGACACAGAGCTGTCTCAGGGAGATGAAGTGTTTTTTTAAAAAAAATAAAGATTTGAAAATTGTAATAAAACATGTTCCCCTCATGTGACTCTGTCACATGAGCAAAGTTTTTATTTTTATTTGCTTTTGGAAACCTCACCCGCCCGTACATGAGGTTTCCAAAAAACCACAAAAGCCACTTGGCCTTTCTGCCTGCCCGCCCAATGTAAGGTTGGACAGGCAGCGAAAAATTTAAGTTAATTAATTGTTTAGTGGCCTTAGCCACAATTTAAGTTAATTGTTGGCACGTGCCCACCGACCAAACTATCACCCGACTGTTCGCTGACGTCGGTAGGCACGGCCAACGTCAACATGCATCATTTCACACTTGAGCAGGTCAGGGGCACGCCCCCCCAGCTGAGCTAAAAATTTTGCCCCGAGTTTTTGTAAACTCTCCTTGTAGTCAAGGTATTGTTCTGGTAAATCTCCCTCCAAGGCCAATTTATCCTTCCTAATCTGTGATACCCAGAGCTGCTCACAGTGCTCTAGGTGTGGTCTAACCAGTGCTTTGTATAGCTGAAGCACGATTTCTACCCCTTTGTCATCTATTCCTCTAAATTCCTCTAAAAATCATCATTCCATTAGTCTTTTTGATTATACCCATACATGTTCATGATGTTTTAATTATCTGAATCCCCAAGTCCCTTTGAACCTCCACTGTTTCTAACTTTTCACCATTTAGAAAGCACCCTCTACTCTCCAGTTTTGGTCCAAAATGGGTGACTTCACATCTGTTCACATTAAAATCCATTTGCCATGGATTCTTCCATTTCCTTAATCTATTAATATTTCTTCGTAATTTTACACTTCCATTTATCCTGTTTTCGATGCCATCTATTTCTGTATCTTTTGATATGTGGCTTCTTATACAATCAGCTAATTTGAAGGACATTGAATTTTGGACATTCTCCCTCCTGAGTTATTTTTAAAAGATAACAAGATTAATTTGAGGCTGTGAATATACCATTCTTCAAGAAACCATGGGTCAACAGAGATGTCCAGTGAGGAACACCTGGACAGGGAAGAGATGCTTATATATCTAACTTAACAAAGAATTGCTGTTGCCGGGTTAAAGACTCTTGCTGATTGGTTAAAAACACCTGACCTGAGAGAAGTTTTCTATGAACATTTAATTCTTTGACTCTCAGTCAGAGAGGATGTGTGATTTAGAAGCAGGCTGTAAGCAGAAAGCTCTTTCTCTCTCTCTGCCTTGCCTTTGTGTTACATGTGCTGTAGAGTAAGTTAAACTTTCATCAGAAATGTCTCATCAGAATAGCTCATCTGTTTTTTTTTGGAAGTTCGCAAAGTTGTGATAAGTAAGAGTCATCAAGGACAATTTCACCAAAAATCCATCTGAAAGAACTTTGAGATCTATTGTTACTAGAATTCTGTTAGATCAACATCATTGAGATCGAATTTTATCCTTTTTTAAAAGAAATATTCCCATACTCCAGCCTCTGCAGGGGCTGTGTTTGATTTGTCCTGTTTTGTGTTTGTGTGTAAGTGTATGGGTTTCGAATATCTTTTTTTGAAAAAGGGGAAAATCATTACACTTCTAAACTAGGACTTGTATGTCAACCAGTTTTTAAACTTGTTTTAATGAATAAGTTGGTTTTACAACAAATCAATTATTTTTTGTGTTTACTGAAATAAGCCTAGTGAGAGTCTTTTTATGCTGGGAATAGCAGTGTCAAAGTTAAATAATTGGTCAGTGCCCATTCTGGGTCAGTCTGTCTCTCTCTCTCTTTCAGTGCCGGCTCTGGGTCATTCTCTGTCTCTTAGTGCCCACCCTGGATCAGTCTCTCTCTCTCATTGCCCACTCTGGGTCAATCTCTCTCTCTCTCTCTCTCTCTCTGCCTGATCTGGTTCAGTCTCTCTCACCCAGTTTTGTAGGTGAATTATATATTTAAACTATTGTTGCGACCTGTGGAGAAGTGGGGCTAGAATTAACTGCGCACTCCTCCCATCACGATCCACGACTTAAGAATACAGTGAATAGTAGAAGCCCCAAGACAGATCCTTGTAGGGCACCACTAGTCTCAGCCTCCCAGTTAGAGTACAGGTCCATATCCATACTCTCTGTCTCCTTCTGCTCAGCTAATTTTCTAACCAGATCAATAATTTGCCTTCAATTCCATGTACTTCAACTTTAGCCAACAGTGTTTTATGAGAGAGTTTATCAAATGCCTTCTGGAAGTCCACATAATTAAATGCATATACAACCCCTGTCTACTACTTTAGTCACTTGTTCAAAAAATTCAATCAGATTTGTTAGCATGATGTACTCAGAGGAAACAGTAAAGAGCCCCAAGTTTTTCTGTAGCAGAAGTAGCTTCACTGGTTGCTTAAAAAAAAGCCAGGCTGACATCACTTATCATGATCAATACAACATTTGCAATCTACTTGTAACAAGAATATTGTACTAAGATCAAAATGTTAGGATTTTTTGAAGTACATAGCCAAAATGAATAGTACCTATTGTAATGGATGATGATCATACTAGAACACAAAATCACATGTATTAGGAGAAGGAGTAGGCCATTCAACCTCTCGAGCCTGCTCCACCATTTGATAGGTTGATCTGATTGTGGGCTCAATTCCACTTTCCTAACTGCCCTCATAACCCTTGACTCCTCCATTACCCTTGACTCTCCCTTGTTGATCAAAAATCTAACTAATTCAACCTTGAATATATTCAATGACTCAGCCTCCCATGTTCCCTGGGGTAGAGAATTCTACAGACTAATGACCCTCTGAGAGAAAGAAAATTCTACTCATCTCAGTCTTAAATTGGAAACCCCTAATTTTAAAAATGTATCACCCTGTTCTCGACTCCCCACAAGGGGAAACATCTCTCAGCATCCACCTTGGCAAGTCCCCCCTGGATCTTATATGTTTCAATAAGATCACCATTCATTCTTCTAAACTCCAATTGGTATAGGCCCAACCTGTTCAGCCTGATGATAGATGATAACATTTTGTTGTCGCCATATATTAGACTCTAGCCTATAAATATGCCCTTTTTATTTGAAAACATGTACTGAACATTCTTTTAGCAAACCGCTTACTTCCTGTTCAGTTTAACGTTGGGTGTTCTATGTTTTTTGCAGTGTGACAGAGGTCAAAAGAACAGGCAGCAAAAGACTGGAGAGCCAGGCAAGCATAGAAAACTCACTCCATTGAATGAGGATGAAGAGGATCGGAAAATGAAAACAAGGAAGGCCTGCCAGGAACAGGTAGACATCTACAGTACTTGTTAATCTGGCCTTGTAGAACAATTGGACTGGAGGGGGGGGGAAATTACTGGGGCATATTTTTCTGATCTGCAAAATCATGAGCAGC
The DNA here is from genome assembly GCF_017639515.1 of Carcharodon carcharias. Lineage (NCBI taxonomy): Eukaryota > Metazoa > Chordata > Chondrichthyes > Lamniformes > Lamnidae > Carcharodon > Carcharodon carcharias. The sequence continues at coordinate 161,921,745 of NC_054468.1, forward strand.
TTAAAAGTGCCAAAATTTGTGATTAAGTGCTTCTGTCCTGCCAAGGGGAAAATCTGCCCCCAACAAAATTGAACACTTATGAGGGAAATCCATTTGATGTATACTGCTAGCAGGTTAGGTACCCTAATTGTGTATACTGCATGGAAATGATCTGTTACTATCATCCTCAGCATTCACAGCCAACAATATAATTCAGTGCTGTTATCTTATATAGTTCCAAAGCAGTGCTTACAGTATATTTGTCTCACCTGCACCTTTAAGTAACCATTAGCTACTCCAAAGATGGTGGTGCAGTTTTGATGCCAGAGAGAGCCAGAACAATGTGTGTGACTAATGCAATCACAACTTTAAGCAGCAGTCGATTAATGCAAATTGAATCAAGTATGTTTAACAAAAGATGTTTATTAAACTTCTGAATGGAAATGAATAAGCCTTTTAAGCTATACTGCTGATCTAGCAAAGCACTGTGAAGAGTATTAAACAACATTAGTATTGCTATAAAAAGAGTCATGCTGCTAAAGCTGTTCAAATTGCACTCGTCAGGATGGACCCAAGAATGCCAAATTTCAAAGGGAGCAACAATTTATACTGCATGAGAAAGGGTGCTGATTGGTTGGCAATCAACTCTGATTGGTCGATCTGTTGCCATAGCGAATGCAGCAGATTGCTACTGCTCCCCCCCAGGCTTTTGTTTATTTTATAAAAGATGCAATGCCTTGACATATTCCTTTTGTGTGCAGAGGGCAGGTCCCTGCATATGAGTGTATGTAGCTTCTAGCTGGTATAAGTGGGCCACATTGTGAGCCCGACTGATAATCTTAAATTGGTTGTTAGTATAATTCTTAGCAAACTCACAGCATTCAGCATGTGCTGTCTAATTGTGGAAACACATTTAACATTAGACATTATGTTCTGAGTTTCACAGGCATGGGCTGGTTGAGTACAGTCAGTACTCTGCCTATTATGAATAGTTGAAAGGATGTGGAACAGAATTTTCCATTTGACGGGTGGGTCCAACCAACTCGGCGGTGGGCGGGCAGCCGGTTGCTGCCGCCGAAACAGGCCGCACCACCATTTTCCGCGGGCCGGTCAATTAAGGCCCGCCTAGCGGGTTAGCAACTCCCGTGGAGAACAGGAAAATAGTCGCGGGGCGGACGGTTTCAGACCGCCGGTTCAAATGGGGAACCGACAGCCTGTATAAAGAGTGGTCAGGCAGCCTGCTTGAGGCAGTGCACCATGGCCACTTGTGGAGTGAGGGAGGGAGGTGCGAGTGGACAACAGCATGAGCAGGAGGAGGGGGGGCGCAGGCCGCAGGAGAGGCCAGCAGGGGGCCACTGTGTCCCTCGATTCTCCGATGCATGCCTTGCTGGCCTCCTCCAAGAGGTTTACAGCCGTCAGCATGTGTTGTATCCGGAGGATGGGAGGAGGAGGGCCCCCCTTGTCACCAGTCAGGCGTGGGAGGAGGTTGGTGACGCTGTGAGTGCTCATGATGATGTGCGGCGCACAGGCACTCAGTGCTGCCAAAGATTCAATGAGTTGTTGTGCTCTGGAAGGGTGAGTACCATGTCGGCCTTGGCCTTTTGACCCAGAAGGCAGGCTTAGCCTTTGAGCCCACCCCACCGTGTCTTGCTGTCGTTACTGCATAGGGCACCTGGTGCATGCTGGGTGGGCAAACAGATAGTGACCATGCTTACATCAGCCTTAGTGGTTGAGGAGAAAATGGGTTCTCCCCACACCATATGTTGGTGTTTATGGCATTTGAGTAGTCTGGGGCAAACTGCAGGGGAGGCCGCTAGACACATACTTAGAACTCCAACAAATGTCAGATTGATGGCGATGAGATGGTGCAGGGGGTGCCTTAATGTGTTGTGGCCAAGTGCCATCTGCTGGCCTAGTTGCACCTCCTTGCCCTGGGTGCTAAGACCCGTGTGCCATTCAAAGTGATGGACACCGAATATGTCCAAGGTGGCCATTGGGGGAGGGGATTGGGAGCAGCTGTACTATCTTATGGGGACTGATCACTGGTAGTGTGGACAGGAGCTGCTGGAGGCCTCAGATGGGCCTCTGTGGTTGGGGTGCAGCGTGTGCGTGTAGAGTACATGAGCGATCAGTCCCAACAAACCCTCTTCTCTGTTCTGCAGGTAAAAAGTAACCACAATGCCCGGGAGTGCCAGAGGATTGGAGGTGGGGCACGCCCTGCTCCAGTGCCTCACAACATTTGAGGAGCAGGCCATGGAGCTGGGCAGGAGGCTGGAGGCAGGAGGCCAGGGCGGCCGGGGGCGGTGAGGCTGGGGTCCAGCAGGCAGGTATTTGAGGTCCACAGTCCCATCCACTCTGTGTGCCCACCATCCAAACCACTGATGGTTGCTGCAATTGTTAATGCTGAAACAATGATCATTCACAGACCGAGACATTCTGACGTCTGCGTCATACACAAAGGTCCCTCATCCCCTTGAGGATTCGCGTCTCCATCACCTTCCAAAGTCACTTATCTCATTTGTGACCACTATCCCCATGGCCTAACATGTGATGGCATCGCTGCTGCACAGCCAAAGAGTTATTTCATCTTAGGGGGTTTGGGACCTCCAGCACCCTTTCAGCCAGTGCGCCCCACATTACTCTGTCCAGAAGGTCCTCAGCACCTCAGCTGTGAACCTCATGGTACTCAACTTAGATAAATACCACCACGTTACTCATCCCTGCACCAAGGGGAAATGTTCCCTTCTGCCCACCCAGTCTATGCCCCTCCTAACGGCATGAAGGTCAATAATGTGACCTCTCAATCTCCTGTGATCCACGGCAAATGTTGCAAGTGTTTGTGATGTTTCCTCAGCCCCGCAACTATCCAGGCCAGAATGCATCCAGGTCAGGTACCTCTGCACTCTCCCCATTCTTATGGTTCATAACATGCCATGTGGCATTCCTGAGGCCATCTGACCAGCCTGTCTGCATGTACGTTTAATGGTTGGGCCTTCTCTTGACTCTTTTCCGCCCCACCAATGTTCGTCTCCTTAGGGTCTTGAAGGGTGAGCGACTTATGAGGCTGGGAGGGAAAGGGATGAAAACTTTAACTGACTGAATGCTAACTGATGCACTGTCCTTGTTGTTAATTTCAGCATCACCACCACATGGCCGCGCCCAGAGACACCGCAGCCCCCCCTCCACACCTGAGGCCCAACAAGTGCAACTTGCGGCGCATCATTTCAGCCAGCCAGGCACCAGTGCAGACACACACACATCGGTGGGGATTTTACCATTGGCTAGTGTCCCGGGTCACAGTGGAGAGGGCACTTCACAATCGCTGGAGGAGATGGTAGGGGCAGAGAGTGCCGATGGCGCCTACAGCTGGAGGGCTGCAGGGGACGAGGCACATGCTGAGTCCGGCACTGATGACATGACTCTGGAGTTGTCACCAATGCAGCAGCTGCAGGAAAGGCGGCAGGAAGTGCGTTTGCATCTGGCAGGGTTGCATGAGGGTATGCTTCAGTTGGTTTCTGCAATGGAGGAGTCCAGGCAGAGTGCACGTGAAGCCATGAACCTCAGGGCAGAGCTTCAGGCTTCCTCCGCTGAGAGATTGGCGACTCTCATGGAGAGGGGGGTTGATCGGATGGGAAATCTTCTGATTGAGTTACGCGCTGACCTGCAAGCCCTCACAGCGGTACTGGCCACTGGTGATCATTCCCAATGTGGGAGATGTTGTGGACACCAAGCATCGGCACTCAGTGCCCATGCATCTGCAGTGAGCAGGGAGGTCCAATGGGACCTCACGTCGATGCAGCAGCTGCCTGTCGTCGCTGCGAGCTCCTGTCAGGGTGCTCCGGATGAGGGCAGAAGCTCCTCCGCTCCTCTGCCAGTTAACGTTGCTTCCATTGAGCCTGTGACAACTGGGGAGGTACCAGTTCTGGAACCGGCCACTCCCTCCCAGGCGGTGCCATCACAGGCTACACGGGCCAGAGGATGCCCGCCAAGGTCATCTAGGCCAATAGGACAGCAGAGTCAGCAGGCTGTCTCACAAGCCACTCCGAGCGATGGGGCAACACCTAGACGTAACACCCGCAAATGAAAGCATAAGGCACGTTAAGCACTCAACAGGTATGTCACTGGTGATTTTGTGTTGGCCTTAGAATAGGGAACAAAATTCTTATGTTTGCAACGGAGACGTTTCTGTTATATTTTGGACATAATAAAGTCCACTTTTCTGACCATGACTGAGGTTGTTTCCTTTGTGCTGCATTTTTCTTTTCCACAGACATATCATGAGTGTTTGAGTGGACATTGATCTTTCTGTACTAAGCGCTTAGTTGCAGCTGATAAGGTGGAAGACGTAGCACCTAAGTGCCATGTGTGGAAGCGCCAGGCAATGCAGGTCCTGCTGATCCATGTGTGCGGAGCTAGCTGAAGGTTCTTTGGATTAAATTGCTCCTTGGTGTAGCAGTGGGTCAGCGTGCTGGCCCTTATCATCGCCCTGTGCTTCCTCATCCTCTGAGGCACTGCTGGATTCATCATGTGCAGGCTCATCCAGGGAGTCAAGGTCTCCATCGTCAACTGCATCCCCCTCTTTCCAGCGCAAGATTGTGCAGGGCGCAGCATGCTACCACTATCAGAGAGACGTGATCTGGGTGGTACTGGAGTGTGCCCCCTGAGCTGTCCAGGAAACGGAAGTGCTTCTTGACAAGACCGATGGCTCTATCCACCACAGCCCTTGTGGTGTCCTGGCTCCTATTGTACCACTGCTCAGCTTCTGTTCTTGGATGGTGGAGAGGCGTCATGAGCCACCTTGGCAGACAATAGCCCTTGTCACCCAGCAGCCAACCATCTAGCCAAGCCGGAGCACTGAAGAGCCTGGCACCTGGGAGTGTCTGAGGATGTAGGTGTCGTGGGAGCTGCCTGGGTACCTTGCACAGACTTGTAGAATCAGCATCCTGTGTCACACACTATCTGCATGTTCATGGAGTGGAAGCCTTTCCTGTTGATGAAGGCACCGGGCTCACCTGCTGGTGCCTTGATGGCCACATGTGTACATTCTATAGCACCCTGGACATGGGGGAACCCAGCAATGGCCGTGAAGCATCTGGCTCGCTGTGTCTGACTTGCCTGGTCACAGCGGAAGTGGATGAAGGTGGATACCCGTCTGAACAGAGCATCTGTAACCTGCTTGACACAAGTGTGGACAGCTGATTGGGAGACACCGCAAAGATCACCCACCAAGCACTGGAAGGAGCCAGAGGCATAGAAGTGGAGGCCAACTGTGAGCTTCAGAGCTGCTGGCATGGGGTGTCCTTGTGCCTGAGCCTTGCCTCCCAAAGGTGGCTCCCTTGGAGGCTGATTGTCCAGTCCTGACTTCCTCCTTATTCTATCCCTCCCTTCCTCCTCAGAGGAGCTGCCTCCAGTGGACCTGAAGTTTGCATGGGTCCCTCAAAATCCTCAACAATTGGTAAATTAAGGACCTTAACAAGGCCTTTTATTAATGGCAGGCGCACATCCCGCTGCTGTGCGCGCCCACCGACCGAAATATCGCGATGCCGCGCGCTGACGTCAGGACACTCGCATGAAGTCAACGCGCGACATTTTAATTGCTGACATGCGGGCTCCACCACCTGCACGTCAGCCAGAAAATTCTGCCCGTGCTGTTTGATATGATTCAGCAGTCATTGGGAAATATTGCCTACATACCTGGCATTGCAGCCGAAATAGATTTCATATATTGGTGTGTTAGGCAGATCACCTTTGTTGGCTTGACTGCAGCATCCTGTTAGTGGAAAATACCATTTGTGTTGGTACTGTAGAGTAGCAGCGTGAAATGACTAGCTTCACCTGTTGCTCAAATTTTTGAGACATCTTAGTCTTCTGGGGCACTTTTCAGGTTGCGTGATACACAGCGAGCAATGACCTTATCAGAGTAGCCATCATCCTGCAGGATAGCTTTGATGCATCCTATTTCAGCTGCAAGCTTGCATGATGCACAAGTGGCTTGGGCCTTATTTATGAGATTGCCAATAAGTGCAATTTTAAAGCAAGTGGAAATGTAGGGATCCCAACGCATATATTGACCAGTGAATAGGCTTGCAGTAGACAGTAGTTCAGAACCCATGAACTAGCAGGTACAAGAAAGGGAGCTCATCAGACTGCTCCATTTCAAAGGTAAATTGCGAACAGGATGAAGTGCATTAATGTGTGTAAGGAAATTCTTACATGCAATTACAGCTTCAAAATAGCAAATGTATCATCTACGTATCGGAAATATGCAAGGGGTAGGAGGCTAGGGGCCATCCATTGAGAATTAATTTCTCATGGAAACCAAAGAAAATGTTAGCAAGAGTTGGGCTTAGAGGGGATCCCATATTAAGACAATCATTTGGGCAGACATTGTTAATATGGCAATCACCTTGTTAAAACCAATTGCTAGTTAAATAGGTGTTGGGCATTGATTATCCCATCTAAATAAAATAAAAAGATACAGCTGGAACACTTCGTGTGGAAGCTACTTGGAAGTCAGTGGTACTGAGGAGGTGTCTTGAAAATAAACCAGCTTGAACCAAAAGACCAGCCTGGATTAATTCTTCCACCACAACCTCTTATTGCGAGTAAGATGGTAGCAGAGGATGAACTTTAAGCTTTGCTGATTGATTGCTTTATATGAAGATTCTGTCCCAATCCTCTGAGGGAAAAGAAGTGTACTGTTGCTGACAATTTAAGTTACGAAATGGCAGAAGGACGGTGCAAAATTGCAACCTTTGACTATCCACCAATTTTTTTATGACTCTGAACCTTATCAGCAATGGAAGACTGAAGTTGAAATGTGGACCTGGGTTACTGCTATACCCTGGAAGAAGCAAGGTATGGCTTTGGCGTTATCATTACCAGCCAAAAGTAAGATAAGGAGTAAGGTATTTTCAGAATGGAAAGTGGATGATTTGGATCATGAAGAGAGATTAAACCTTCTGTTACAATTTTTGGATAAGTTTTACAAAAAGGATGAGTTATTGGAAATGTATGAAACTTGGACGATCTTTTGATAGGTTTAGGAAATCAGATGATCAATCCATGGAAGAACATTTCATGGATTTTGATAAACGGTACAGGAGACTACAAAACTTGAAATTCCGGAATCATTATTAGCAATTAAGTTACTGGACTGTGCTCACATTTCTCACGTTAATAGTCTTTTAGTTCTCTCCCCTGGAATTGAACCTGTTAGTACATCTCCTATATCAAATAGCAGCTGCCCTGAAAAAATTTCTGGGGTAAGAGTCGTTCCCTGCCACTTTCTTAGCAAATGTGAACAACTATGCTGTGAAACAATGGATAGTGGATTCAATGGTGGCTGAATTTCGAGGTCTACCAAATATTAGACAAACATTCCAATACAAAGATGGGGTTAATGACAAGAGGTCTGAAAATGGTCGGAACCCCAGCCAATTTGAGAGACGGGACAAGAAGCGTGTCTGGGACGGTGACCGTAGGCGTTTAAACCCATAACATGCACAGGGAATTTTCGGTGTGATTCCCAGTATCATTATGTGATGAACTGCCCACAGTGAAGGAATCGTGTTTTTGAAGTGACCCAAGAGACTGATTCATCTGAAACTAAAAATGATGATGGTGACTGCCACGATGGAATTGTATTGATCACTGAGAGTTTGAATCCGGTGATGAGCATCTTGATGGTAGATTTCTTCAACTGTGCAGTTCTGGACAGTGGTTGCACTTCTACAGTGTGCGGCATGGACTGGCTTGACTGCTATCTGGAGTCTCTCAATGAGGCAGACCGGTGGAAGGTCAAGAAGTATGAAAGCTCCACCTGCTTCAGGTTCGGAGATGACAATACATTAACACCCTCTAAACGGGTGGTCCTCCCTTGTAAGATAGCAGGGATCAATCAGTTTATCAGTACTGATGTGGTTCCTAGCGAGATACCGCTATTGTTGAGTTGATCTGAGATGAAGGCTCAGATGACGCTAGATATGAAGAATGATAGAGCAGTCGTGTTTGGAAAAAATGTGGATCTACATTTGACTTGGTCAGGCCATTACTGCTTGCCCCTAAGGAAGCCAGAGATATCTCATCAAAAAATTCATAAGGTTTTGTTAACTGCTGAGAATAAGTTTGGTGGACAAAAAGAAGATCATTTGGAAATTACATAGACAGTTTGCACATCTGGCGCCACAGAAACTGAAGACTCTGCTTCAAGATGCGAGAGTGGTCGATAAAGGATATGATTATCCTTTATCATATCAAACAGATTGATCCCTGCTAACTTATTATCAGTACTGATGTGGCTCCTAGTGAGATACTGCTATTGAGTTGATCTGCAATGAAGAAGGCTCGTTATTGAATAAATTTGCCTTAAATATTGCAAAACACCACTGCGTCCTGTTGTGAGGTTGCCACTAGCCAGGGAGTTTAACGAAGCAGCGGCAATGGGCTTGAAACTTTGGGACACGGATAGGGCTATTTTTTTTACTACACTTCATAGATATGGCAACCAAATTTAGCCTATCTACTGTGATACATAGTAAAAACAAAAGGACCATTGTTGATAAGGTCATAGAGAAATGGATAGGAACAAAATTAGGAACACCAACGAAGTTCCTCACAGATAATGGTGTGGAATTCACCAATGAGGAATTTTGAGATGTGCGAAAATTTAAACATCATCGTCCTGCACACTGCAGCTGAGAGCCCATTTAGAAATGGTCTTTGTGAAAGAAACCATCCGATAATAGATGACATGTAAAATATTAGCTGATCAACCAGATTGTAAATTGCAAATGGCGCTAGAATGGGTGGTACATGCAAAGAACACTCTGCAAATGGTTGGAGGGTACGGTCCCTACCAGTTTGTGTACGGAAGAAATCCAAAGTTACCTGCAGTGTTGTCAGATGCTCCCCCTGCTCTAGAAGGGACTAACATTAGCTCCACCTTTTCTGCTCATCTGAACGCTTTGCATGCAGGCAGAAAAGCTTTCATTAAAGCTGAGGTTTTGGAGAAAATTCAGTGGGCCCTCCGGCACTGCATAAGACCATCAGGAATACAGTTTAGACAAGGAGACATGGTATTTTATAGAAAGGAAGGTCAAAGAGTGGAAAGGACCTGGCAAGGTAATAGGGAGTGATGGGAAAGTAGTAATTGTGCAACACGGCAATCAAACTGTTAAGGTTCCTTTATTCATGGTTAATTAGTACTGACTATACCCTTACAGGTTCTTAACAGAAAATAGAACGTGAGGAGGCACCATGCACTTCACATACACTGAGAAGTTATGAGGAGCAGACGACAGCAGATACAGGGTTGACTGACTATGAACATAGTAATACTGAGGCACAGGACAACGTATTCATCCAGAAGGACAACTACCCAAAGTAGGAACAAAGATAACACACTTGCTAGAAGGGACCAGTGTGTGGAGGGATGCCACCATCATAGGGAGAGCAGGAAAGGCCACTGGTAAATACAAACATTGGCTAAATGTGCAGGATGAAGGACAGGAGACAAGACCTATCAATTGGCAAACTGAGGTAAAGATGTGGAAACCCAGAAAGTGCAGTGAGTTCTGACAGTGGATCAGAAAGTGGTCATGACCCCAGAAATAAATCATGGACTATCGAACAGTGCTCTGTTCGCATGGGAGAATGATCATACAGTAGTAGTCCAGAAAGGCAGAGGAATGCGAGTAGAGGTCGTAGCTTAACAAGAAGGACTAAAGAGCAAGCTAGCAATCTCAGAAGTAGAAGCCCTTATGACCAAGAGATTTTAGTAGCTGCTAATAAATTGGAAAATAAGCTCATAAAGGAAGCCAAATGAAAAGAGAAAGTTGGAAAGAATTTGGGGTATATTCTGAAATACCTGACCGCAGACAGCCAGCTTTAACTCAGATGGATCTGTACAGAAAAGGTACTCCTAGGTGGCACATATAAGGCCAAAGTGAGATTAGTAGCCTGAGGCTTTGAAGGGAGACTAGAAGATCAGGATGTCAGAATGGACTCGCCTACTATGAGGAGAGTGAGTTTGAAGATTTTTTTTTAGCTATTTTGGCATCCTATTCCTGGGAGTGCGAATCGATTAATATAAAGACTGCGTTTTTACAGTGGGAGAAGTTTCAAAGGGACGGTTTTTTGAAACCATCTGAGGAAGCCGGGGATGTAGAAAGAAAGCTATGGAAATTGAACAAGTGTGTTTATGGGTTGAATGATGTGTCAAGAGTATGGTATTTTTCCGTGAGGTCTGTCTTGTTGAAAACAAGTTGCAGTCAGTTAAAGGCAGACCCCACGATGTTCTACTGGTACAATAAGGAGAAACCAGCTGGAATCTTTATCAAGCGTGTTCATGATTTCCTGTAGGGAGGTTCTGTAGAATTTGAACAATGGGTAATCGAAGATAAGGAAGGAGTTCCAGGTCGGAAATCAGGCTTCAGGGACCTTTAAATACGTAGGTTTAGACGTTAAGCAGAGCAAACTAGGAGTCACATTGAATCAACAATTTTATGTAGAAAATGTTAACCATATCCCAATAACTCATGGTAGGTCCTCACAAAAAGAGGATCCTGCTATCAAAGAAGAAATGTAACAGTTGAGAAGTTTGATTGGGCAGTTGAATTGGTTCTGCACTCAGACTAGGCCTCACACTAGTTATGATGTGTTGGAGCTGAGTACCATGATGAAACGTGCTACAGTTGAGTACGTTCTGAGAGCAAATAAAACACTTAAAAAAAAAAAAAATTAAATTCTGAGAGATCTGTGCTCAAGTTTCCAGCCTTGGGTGAACCAGAAGATGAGGTTGGTCATTTTTAGTGATGCTTCACATGCCATTTTCCAGATGGGAACTCTAGCACAGCAGGGTTCATCATATTTTTGGTGGGAAAGAATGATAAATGTTGCCCACTGACTTGGGAGGCCAAGAAAATAAAAGGGGAGTAAAAAGCACCTTAGCTGCTGAAACATTGGCCTAGGTAGAAGCATTCGATTTGGGGGTTTACTTATCCAAATACTGACAGAAATATTATATAAGGGGCAATGTGGGAAAAGTTTGCCCATAGAATGTTAGTTTGATAACCGGTCTCATGGGATAACGTTCATTCCACAAAAAGTGTCACAGAGAAAAGGCTACAAGTAGACCTAGCCAGCATAAAACAGATGTTAGAGAAAAGAGATCTCTAAGATAAAATAGGTTGGCATAAGTCACCAGCTTTCAGATTGATTTACAAAAAGAAGTGCCTGCTGTAAGAAATTATTAACTATGTTGGAAGAGGGGCATCTTATAATGATGCAATAATAATTTTTTTTAATATAATTGCTTATATATGTGGTAAAATAAATTCCGGAATTATAGATGTGGAAATTCGTGACATTATTTCCTTCTGTTTGTTTAAAAAAAATTCTTAAGTTTTTTTAGTTTTAATTTAAAAAGAAAAGAGGGGAATCTGTTAATTATGGCAATCACCTTGATAAAAACAATTGCTAGTTAAACAGGTGATGGGCATTGGTTATCCCATCTAAATAAAATAAAAAGATACAGCTGGAACACTTTGTGTGGAAGCTACTTGGAAGTCAGTAGCACTGAGGAATTGTCTTGAAAATAAACCAGCCTGAACCAAAGGACCAGCCTGGATTAATTCTTCCACCGCAACCTCTTATTGTGAGTAACAGACATGGTGTTATTAAAGCTGAATTCAGCTGCACGACTTTCTAAATTCATAAGTTCAATGAATGTAAAATCAGAAAATGGTGGTGCATCTAAGTTGTCCTGACGCAGCACAAATGCTGATGGCTTCCTTGAGCGATGCATTAGTGAATAGGCTCGCAATGTTGGACCATAATTTCTGTTTCCAATGCCTGGGAGCTGCAACTGAAATGTAGGGCAATTAAAAAGTAACAGCTTGCATCGTGCTTGAATGATCCTTGCTAGTGCAGTTGTATAGGACAAAATGGAGCATTCTGATATGCAGTTGATGTTGTGATGTTCAATGTTTAGAATATAGATGACATTGCCCCTAAAGTGTTTTTTTTTTCTATTCAATTCTTAAACATGCCAGAACTATCTTCAGATCTTTTACCAAATGATCAGTCTAGTAAATTTCCATTGCTCAACATTAAGTTAAAGGTGAGCATAACCTTGAAATTTGAGGGCTGATCTGGTGGCCCGTCGAAGAATAGGGCTTTGCAGGAAACACTGGTTTAGAAATTGCAGAGCCAAATTAATTTTCCATCTCTTAATTTAAATGGATAAACTAAGGCCTGTGATTTCCCGACCAGTGTTAGAGCATGGAATCAGCATTACAGACAATTTCCCAATCCATTTTCACTTGTTCTCTGGAAAACTTGAAACTTGGTGTGACCCATTCTGGTGAATAACTCCTTAACTATGATGTAAATTATATGGGAAGTAGAGGCTAGGTGAAAGGAAATATATTGCAAGTAGCAAGATCCTTAACCAAGTGATAGAAGAGAGTTCTTGGAGTTTGGGTGCATCAATCTTTAAAAGTGAAAGTGCAGACTGAAAAAAGACCATAGTGAAGTCAGTTGGGATCCTGGGTGTTTTACATAGGGGATAAAAACAGAAAATGCAGGAAATACTCAGCAGATCAGGCAGCATCTGTGGAGGCAGAAACTGAGTTAATACTACAGATCTCTGACCTTTCATCTGAAGGGGGAAAAGTTATAAAAGTAGTGTAATAATAATAGTGATATAAAATGTGCAAGGCCAAAGGAAACGGTAATGAGACAAAAACAAAAGATATGTCAAGAGGAGGTGTGAATGGCAGAATGAAGAAAAGCTGTTGTCCAAAAGCAAAATAAGAGAAAAATTAGATTCAAACCAAAACCTGAAAAGAAAAAGGAAACAAAATGGGACAGAGATCACAGGATGGAATTTTGAACTCAATATTGAGCCCTGAAGGCTCTAGTGCCTCATTGAAAGATGATGTGCTATTCATTGAATTTGAATTAAGTTTTACTGGAACAGTGAAGGCCAAGGACTGAGGGGTCAGCATCAGAGCAAGGTGGAGAATTAAAATAACAGGTGACTGGAAGCTGGAGATCATGTTTGTGAACTGAAAGGAGGTGGTCCACATCATGAATCTGTGTTTGATCTTCCCAGTGTAGAGCACAGTGCATTGTGAGCAGAGGATACAGTATAGTAAATCGGAAGAAGTACATGCAAATCATTGTTTCACCAGGAAGGAGTGTTTGAGGTCTTGATCAGTGAGGAAAGAGAAGGTAAAAAGTGTAAACATGGAAAAGATAGAAGCCATTGTGTTTGATTCCCATCACAAACTTTGTTCCCTAGCCACTGACTGCAACCCTCTCCCTGACAACTGTCTTGAAGCGGAAGCAGACTGTCAACAATCTTGGTGTTAAACTTAACTTTGAGATGAACATTATATCACGTAAAACCCTCATCCATGCCTTTCTTTCTTCTAGCCTTGACTATTCCAACGCACCCCTGGCTGGCCACCCTACCCCTGGGAACTTGTGGTCATTCAAAACTCTGCTGCCTGTATTTTAATTTGTACCAAGTCCCACTAACCCATGGCCTCGCCCCACACCAGCCACCACACCCCTCCCCGCCCAACCTTGTCGTTGTAATCTTCTCCAGGCCCAGACATCACTCAGGAAAACTCTACTCCAACTACCCCTGGAGATAATAAGTTAATAAGAACTTCAAATGCTGAAAACCTGAAATAGGCTCAGTTAATTCTGAGATAATTCTAATTCTGGACTCAGATAATTCTGGACATACACAGAAAGGACAGCAGGTTTCTCTGGTGAAGACTTAGGGCAGAATTTTCTTGATGGCGGGAGGTGGAGTGGGAGCAGGCGCGCCAATTAAGGCCACCTAACATACTCCACAACTCCCATGCATAGCGGGAGTGGGAGGGCAGCGGCAGGCACGCTCAGCCTGCTGGGTCCAATGGCAACCCGGCGGCCTGTATCAAGGAAGGCCTGGCAGCCTTGGAAAGGCTGCTCGCAATGGCTGGGCAAAGGGCTCTGCAGAAGGGCAATGGAGGTTATGCAAGTCTGGAGGGTAGCCCTTCGGGACAGGCCAGTCTGGAGGGTAGGCTGGGAGGCCAGTGTGCCCCTCGTTTTTCCGATGACTGCCTTGCTGCCCTCCTTGAGGAGGTGGCAGCACGACGGGAGGTGCTGGTTCCCCAGGATGGGAGGAGGAGGCCCCCCCCCACATGACGAAACGTGCCTGGGAGGAGGTGGTGAGCTCCCGCGATATGGTGCGGTGCACCTGGATCCAGTGTCACAGGCTCTTCAATGACTTGTTTCACTTTGGAAGGGTGAGCACAATGTTGACATTGGTCACTTAACCCAGCAAGTCGGCTTTCGCCCCTGTTGCACCCCCCGACCCCCACAAGTCTGAGTGTATTGACGGCATTGAATCATTGACGGCATGTGTCCTTTGCTGGGTGGGCCAGCAGATATTGCCCATGCTGAGGTCACCCTGAGAGGGTGATGAAGAGATGTGTATTACCCCCGCAGCATGTGTTACACCGAGTCCCACATAACTGGTTTGGGGGCAAACTGGAGGAACTGCACCTTGGCGCTGTGCTGGAACTGCAGGACATGTCCAAGTCAGGGTGATGACATGCTGGGAGGGGAGCTTCAAGGTGGTGTGGCAACGAACCATCTGCTGCCCTCTGCATTCCACGTGTTTGTGCCTCCTTGCTATGAAAGGGTATACCATGTGGTCCCTAATGGGATGTAGGCAGCATGTGGTCAAGGGGCTGTGGGGAGCAGGCCTAGCATCTTTGTGTGATTGTTCGGCAGCAGTGGGGTGAGGAGACACTGGAGCCCTGATATGTCCCACTCTGGTTGGGGTGGGCCATTTGCGAAGAGATTCCATGAACAATTTGCACAAATCAATGCTCTTCTCTCATTTTCAGGAGAAGAATGCTCATAACGCGGCAGAGCATGTGAGGACTGGCAGCGGCCAGGCGCAGTTACCCACTCTCAGTCAGTTTGAGCAGGAGGCCCTGGATTTGGAGAGGTGCCATGTGCCTAGGTCCACTGGTGTCTGTGAGGCTGGGGTGCCACGGCCAGGTATTTATGCCCAACAGTGAGGTCACCATTGTTCTCCCAACAGCCATAGCAGTGCTGAGTGTTAATTGATTTAATTTTGCAACATGGCATGACCATTGCTTAATGATCTGGAGGACAGGGATGCACTTTGACATTGTCTCCACGTTAACTGATCTAATGTCTTGTTCTTCCTCTCAGCATCATCGGAGCAGGGCCGGGAGGAGAAGCAGCAGAGGTCTCCTCTCCCACGTGAGGGCTCTGAAGTCTCAACAGTGTCATACCATCTCTGCCAGGCAGGCACCAGCGCAGATACTAGCACCTCGGTGGGAGGTGGAACATTGGCTAGTGTCCTGGGGCACAGTGGTGAGGGCACTTCACAGTCGCTGTAGGAGCTGGCAGAGACAGAGTGCCCATGGCACCAGCAGTCGGAGACAGCAGGGGACCAGGCACATGCTCAGTCGGTGCCTGATGATGTTCCTCTGGAGTCATCCGCGACGCAGCAGGGCCATGAAATGCGGCTGGGTTTGCGGGAGCATCTGGGGGAGATACATGAGGCTATGCTTGGCTTGGTGGAGGAGTCTACGCGGACGATCGCTAAAGCAATGGAGCCACATGTCCAAGTGCCATGCGTCCTCCATGGAGAGAGTGGCGACTCTTGTGGAGAGGCTCCTCCAGGAGACCCATCATGGCTTCCTGGGGATGTGCTCGGACCAGCAAACCCTCAGCTGGTCAGTGCCAGTGTGGGAGATGGTCTGGGCACCAGTTTTCCCAGCTCAGTGCCCATCCATCCATGGTGAGCAGGGAGGTCCGAAGCAACCTCATGTCGGTGTAGCAGCTGCCTTTCATCTATGTGGGCTCCTCTCAGGGCCCTCTGGATGAGGGTGGCAGCTCCTCCGCCACTCTCCCAGTGACCGTAGTATCCAGTGAGGCTGTGACGACTGGGGAGGTGCCAGCAGTGGAATTGGCAGCTCCCTCCCAGGCGGGGCCAGCACAGGCTCCACAGGCCAGAGGACAACCACCAAGGTCATCAAGGCCAAAAGGACAGCAGAGTGAGCAGCTCTAAGATGTAGCATCTGGAAACATAAACATAAGGCACCTTGGGCACACCACGGATTTATCACTGTTGCTTTTGTGTTGGCCCGAGATGAGGTCTTTATGATTTGCTTTGAATTGAAACACCATTGTCATTTTGTTTCATTAAGTTTCTTTGCCTGTGATATTAAATTCAGACATGTGACCATGGCTGAGAGTGCCATGTTTCTCTTGCATGTGTATTGTTTCCAAAAACTTTAGGAGTGCTTTGTGGGTCATTCAGCTTTATTAACAAGGCCCTTAGTTACTATTCCTAACCTAACAGATTTGACACATGGGTATCGAGTATGGTGCCTATAGCTCAGGCTTGTCCTGGAGGTTCATCTGTGGTGTGCTAGCTGAAGGTTCATTGGGTTAAAGCCTCCTGGGTGTCCCTGCCTCCCTGGTCAGCATCTACTCCCTCAGCATTTCCCTGTGCATGCTCATCCTCGGACTCACTGCTGGACTCATCATGTGCAGTCGCAGCCACTGGGTCAGCATCTTCATCATCCACTGAGTCCCCCCTTTCCAGCACAAGATTGTGGAGAGCGCAGCATGCAACCACTATCAGTGACACACGATCTGGGGAGTATTGGAGTGGGCTGCCTGAGCGTCCAGGCATTGGAAGCACATCTTGAAAAGGCCAATGGTTCTCTCCACCACAGCCCTTGTGGAGGCGTGGCTCCTATTGTACCGCTGCTTGGCTTCTGTTGGATGGCGGAGAGGGATCATGAGCCACCTTCTGAGGGGATAGCCCTTGTCACCCAGCAGCCATCCATCCAGCTGGGCTGGAGCACTGAAGAGCCCCGGCACCTGGGAGTGTCTGAGGATGTAGGTGTCGTGGGAGCTGCCTGGGTACCTTGCACAGACTTGTAGAATCAGCATCCTGTGATCACACACTATCTGCACGTTCATGGAGTGGAAGCCCTTCCTGTTGACGAAGGCACCGGGCTCACCCGCTGGTGCCTCGATGGCCACATGTGTACAGTCTATAGCACCCTGGACACGGAGGAAGCCAGCAATGGTCGCGAAGCCTCTGGCTCGCTGTGTCTGACTTGCTTGGTCCCTACGGAAGTGGATGAAGGTTAATGCACACCTGAACAGAGCATCTGTAACCTGCTTGACACAAGCGTGGACAGCAGATTGGGAGACACTGCAAAGATCACCCACTGACCCCTGGAAGGAGCCAGAGGCAAAGATGTTGAGGGCAGCTGTGACCTTTTAGAGCCACTGGCATGGGGTGTTCACCCACACAGTTAGTGGAGATCTCAGGGCCAATCATCTGACAGATGTAGTTGATTTTCTCCCTTGAGAGATGGAGCCTCCTTTGGCACTGCACCTCAGACATATTGAGGTAGCTGCTTCGCCACCTGTAAACCCTGGCAGCAGGATAGTGGTGTCTTCTGCGGTCTCTTCTACCTTGATTTACCTCTTGGCCCCGTGCCCCTTGTGTCTGCACCTCTCCTCCCAAAGGTGGCTCCCCTGGAGGCTGAATGTGTACTCCTGGCCTCCTCCCCCTTCTAGCCCTCCCTTCTTCCTCAGAGGAGGTGCCTCCAATGGAGAGTTCAGCTCCCATTCCCAGGCTATGGGAAGGCTTCCAGAAACCTGCAGGCCCAAAAAAGATTCCTTACTGCAGAGTGCTGACCTGAAGGTTAGGAGTCCAGATAAAGCAGCTGGTATACTTGTTGAAGTATTGCAGATCACACAGGCAAGTTTCAAAAGCTTTGAAAAATCAATACTTGAGAGGGCACACTCGCGACCCCACTGAGCCCACTTATCCCGCCCCTGCATGAGGTTTATACAAATGTGTCCTACCCGCCTGCCCGTTGTGCCCATGCGCCAACCCGAAGATCACATGGGCGCCGAAAAATCGACGTCGGTTGGTGAATCAAGGGCCTTAAGTGACCCATTAATTAATGGCGGGGGCACATCTGACATCATCACGCCCCTGCCCAATGAAATATCGTGATGGTGCGCAGTGACGTCGGGACACTCACCCAACATAATTTTAATGCGCGGACGTGCAGGGCTTGCCACCGCATGCCAACGGAAACATTCTGCCCTGAGATGTGAAATTTCACTGTTAAGTAATAGGGTCAGGCATTACACCTGTGCTGATGCAACAGAGGAGCTTCCCTGTGGAGGCAGAGTGAACTCGGAGTGACAACGATCAACAAGAACAACAATTTGACCTGGGAAATGTTGCTTAAAAATTCCAGAGTAGTTGAGAGCAAGTGCAGAAGGATCACAGTCCCTGAATCCAGCTCCAATTTGGGCTTAATGATAGATTGACAAAGTTCTAGCTCTGCCTTATCACAGATACTCCTGAGTTGAACTTTTCTGTGACCAAGTGGGGGTCCAGAGATCCCACTTGCCGGCAGCAAAACTGAGAGGGCAATCTTCAGGCGACGGCCTCAGAATTGACCACCACTGGGATCCCGTATAATTAAGGACAGTGGGTAGGCTCCCAATCTTGCTGGCCCAATCAGGGTGCCTCAGCAGCCAGCTCTGGGAACAGTGGACTCTGCTGAGGCAGGTTGGAAACCACAAGGCCGCCTCAACATGGCTTGCTGGCCATGCTGCCCTTCACAACAATACAGAAATCAAGACAATTGAAGCACTTGCATTCTATGATGATCCTGAAATAGTGAAGTAGAAAAGAGCAGTACCTGATAATGCTTTATGTAATCTAGCCAAATATGACAGTGAATAGATAAACCAGTTTACCATGCATTGTTACGACCTCTGTAGAGACCAATAACTTTTCAAAGGCTTTAACTTTTAAACTTCCAGCTGAAAGAATGGCACAACATAATTTTCAATTTTATTGTATTTTTAGGCAATTTTACTTTTTAAACCACAAAACAAGACTACTTATATTAGGTACTTTTAGCACAACTAAAGGGAGGGGGGTGGGGGGGTGGAGCAGGTGAAGCTGGATAGAAGGCCAGCGATGATGAAAGCAAAGGAGAGATTGACAAAGATGTCATAAACTAAAGGACAAAAGGGGTGACACTGGTAGTGGTAAGGGCTAAAAAAGGTGCTGATAGTGGTGTAACGGTAAGAAAGCAGAATGTGATAATAGCAGAGCAACATGGAACAAGTGTCAGATGGCCCTGTAGGGGAAGGGGTGGGGTGGGGGGAGGGGTAGTGGTGGGGGGAAAAAAGGATAGAAAATGGGATAGAAGGGGGGATAAAAAGGGGATAAAACCATGGATAAATGAATAAAAATAAGTGGATAAAAAATAAAAATAAACATAGAAAAAAAGGGGTTAAAAAAGAGGTGAGGTTAGAGGAGAGAGTTCATGGTCTGAAGTTGTTGAACTCAATGTTAAGTCCAGAAGGCTGTAAAGTGCCTAATCGCAAGATGAGGTGCTGTTCCTCCAGTTTGCATTGAGCTTCACTAGAACATTGCAGTAGATCAATGATGAATATGTGAGCATGAGAGCAGGATGGTGTTGAAATGGCAAGGGAGGTCTGGGTCATGTTTGCGGACAGACCAGAGGTGTTCCGCAAAGCCGTCACCCAGTCTGCGTTTGATCTTCCCAGTGTAGAGGAGATCACATTGGGAGCAGCAGGTGCAAGTGAAGCGTGCTTCACCTGAAAGGAGTGTTTTGGACCTTGGAGGAAGGAGGTAAAAGGGCAGGTGTTGCACCTTCTGCGGTTGCATGGAAAGGTGCTATGGGAAGGGGATGAGGTATTGAGGTTGATGGAGGAGTGGACCAGGGTGTCCCAGAGGGAACGGTCCCTATGGAATGCCAATGAGGGGGGCTGAAGGGAAGATGTGTTTGGTAGTGGCATCACCACCATGCAACACCTGCCCCTTAACTTTCCCCCTCCTCCCCGTCCAATGGCCCAAACACTCCTTTCAGGTGAAGCAGCACTTCACTTATACCTCCTTCAATTTAGTCTACTGCATTCGCTGCTCCCAACACTTCACCCTGCTCTCATGCCCACATATCAGTCCTTGGCCTGCTGCAATGTTCCAGTGAAGCTCAACGCAAACTGGAGGAACAGCACCTCATCTTCCGACTAGGCACTTTACAGCCTTCCGGATTTAACATTGAGTTCAGCAACTTCGGATCATGATCTCTATCCTCACCTCTTTTTTAATCTCCTTTTTTCTACATTCATTTTTATTTTTTATCCACTTATTTTTATTATTATTCATTTATCTATGGTTTTATCCCCCTTCAATCCCATTTTCTATCCTTATTTTCCCCTCCCTCCACCCTATCCCCAAAAGGGCCATTTGTTCCTTGTCCCATGCTACTGTTTCACACAATTGTTTTGCTATTATCACATTCTGCTTTCTTACCTTTACGCACCTTTTTGTTTTAGCCCTTACCACTATCATTGTCACTTCCTTTGTCCTTTAGTTCATGACATCTTTGTGAATCTCTCCTTTTGTCCCCACCTACCACTGGCCTTCTATCCAGCTTCACCTGCTCCCTGCCCCCTTTAACAGTATAAATTTCATCATATTTCCACTTCTCTGCAGCTCTGAAGAAGAATCAAATGGACTCGAAATGTTAACTCTGCTTCTCTCTCCACAGATGCTGCTAGGCCTGCTGAGTTTTTCCAGCATTTTCTGTTTTTGTTTCAGATTTCCAGCGCCCACAATATTTTGCTTTTATTTTACAGAAGAAGTGGAGTTGGGAGGGAAAGAGGGATGTGGGTGGGCAATGATGTAAGGAAGTGATGAGAAATGGCCATATCTTGGTTAATATGGGAGCAGTGGGGCATGTAAAATTGCAAGATCGAGGAGGTAGCTGTGAATAAGGGTTGGGGAGTTTATATGGAGGGGAGATTAAGGGAGGATAAGAGGGCAGTGAACTCAGGAGAGAGAACATGATGAATTGAGATGGAGATTGATATAACCTAGGATAAGAAGCCACTCAGTCAGATGCTGAGAGAAAAAAGCAGTGAAGGTATCTTGGTGAGAATATTTTCATGGTCCTTGGGTAGGCTGTAAAGAACAATGATTTTAAATGAAAGGTGAGTAGTGTAGAACAAAGTGAAATTCTCAAAGAAGGAGCAGGCAGCACTTTGTATCAAGCACCAACAAATCACAATGGAACATTCTTTCAAATAGAAGGTTGTAAAAATTGTATATTCATCATGAACTCAGCCACTGGCCTCAGCTGTTAAAATCCCTGAGAGCTTCTTAATGATGACGATGAAGTAACCATGATACTGTGAAGTAGATATGAACCTGTCTGGCGTGAAATCATCCTTTTTTTGTGTCATATTTACTGTATTGAAATAAAAACTGTGTTTGACAACTGTATAATTTTGGATTGACTGCCATAAAGGTGTTGACTTTTTGACATGTTAAGGCCTGTGTGAGTTATAAGCTTGTTTATTGGTCATTATTTAGCGCCATCTGGAGGTTTACAAGAACATGTACAAGTTGTGGAATGCCATGCGTTTGCAATATATGGATCTACTGAGCAAGAAGGTTCAACGACAACGCCATGAAATCAAAGAGCGAGATCTTCAGTTCCAGCGTAACATTGAGGAGCAGGAGAAGAAACAGGTGTGCATTAGTGAAAAGCACCATATAGCTGAGAATATTCTCACTTGTTAAAATGATATGTACCCTTTGGGAGGCACATTTCAGTGTGTTCCAGGATTTAAGATAAAAGTTATGTTCATACTTGGGGGAAGGAACACTTGACCTAACATTTGCTACTTCTATAAAATAACTTGAACACAGTTGGCATCAAAATTTTGCATTTAAAATTCTATTAGTTGGCCGGCATACAACAAAGTTCAACAGATAATAGATTATGATACAAAAATTAATGCAAAACATCATGGGTAGAATATTCTTCCCATCGGGTGGGATGTGCGGGGCCGGGTGTGGGTGGCATGGACCCAATCAGTGCCTCCAATCGGGTCCACGTTGCCATTATATGTGGGTGGGCTAATTAAGGCCTGCCCAGCGTGACGCTCATCCGGAAGCGCTGTGCGCTCCCTGTGCGGGAGGGGGGTTCCCTGAGTTGGGAGTGCGCTCATGAGCGAAAAAGCACAAATCTCCCTGAGCCACCTCTGTGACGCAGGGAGATTAGTTTTAAGTTTTAAAAGGTTAATAAAGTGGAGAAATAATTTTTATGACATGTCCCCTCATGTGAAACCATCACATGAGCTGGGACATGTGCATTAGTTTTAATAAAAATTTGTGTGAAAATTTAAAATCATTCGTAAACCTCATCCCATCCATGGATGAGGTTCCATGAAAAATGCGAAGGCTGCCTGAGCTCTTCACCTGCCCGCCAACCTTAAGGTTGGGGATGGGCAGCTTAGGTAGTTGCTTTATTGCCCTTTTAAATAGCCTTAATAGGCCTTTTGGCAGTTTGGTAGGCGTACAGCGTGCCCACCAAACTGAAAATCTAAATGACATGCGGTGACATCAGGACGATATCACCCTGCATCATTTTATGTCTCGGTGAACGAGCCGAAGATGCAGGCCCACATTTTATTTTCAGTAGAAGATGATACCGGAAATTTTACCACTTAGTCATCTTAGTAAAAATTTGCCAATTAATCACTTATTTCACCACTATAAAATAACAAACAGCAATCAATGCAGCATCACAGTAGGGTTAGATATTCATGCCCCATTACATAATGTAGCTATTCATGAGGAAAGTCATTTAGCCCAAACGTGGAGCCACTGCCAGTGAGTTCAGAGCAATAACAGCCATTGCTAAAGCAGAATTTGTGCTGCAACATTTTTCAGTACAGAAGTTGTGTAACCTGCAGTTAGTGCTGAACTGTCCAGTTTAGCTGCGAGATCGGAACCAAATGACAACCATCCATTTCTCTTTGCCACCTGTCTGCAGAAGCAAGAAGTGAAGCCACCATGGTACCAATAACCTGGATTTTCATTCTCGAGGCGGGAGTTGGGAAAATTCCTGCTTTGCGCACCCACCTTGGGAGAAAGTGACTCCAGAGGCGCAATCTTCATTGCCAGGGAGCAGTGTGGGCTACAGTCAGACCAACTGACCCGGGAAAGAGTTTGGAGGCAACCACAGGGGATGCCAGGTGCCAAGGTGGGCTGTTTATAAGGCCCACATTGGTGCTGTGGGACTTCGTCCCAGTTATAATGAAAAAAGTAAGGCCGTCTAGTCTTCATCCCACACACCCCTTCACCCCCCACACATTCCTCATTCCCCATCCGTGCCCCACCTGCAATGGCCCTTCACGTGCCCTGTTCCAAACTATGGCACTTCCAGGCCCATTTGCTCACTATACACTATATAGAACCAGTGAACTCTATTGTGACAACAGGTTGTGGAAGATAAGCTTTGAAAAAACTGTCATTCATCCCTAATTTTCGACTTTCGGGACTTGACTGAGAGCCCAGACATTCATTAGACTGCTGAAACAGCTGATCCCCAGGGGAAATATTGCTTGATTGATAGCTCTGGCTCTCTGATCTCTCCCGTTTATTGCACAATGTTTAGTTACACAAGATTAAGAGGTTCAACAGCTTGCAGTTTCAGTTATTGATAGTTTAAAAGGTCTGGATGATTGGCACTTTT
The DNA here is from genome assembly GCF_017639515.1 of Carcharodon carcharias. Lineage (NCBI taxonomy): Eukaryota > Metazoa > Chordata > Chondrichthyes > Lamniformes > Lamnidae > Carcharodon > Carcharodon carcharias. The sequence continues at coordinate 161,945,390 of NC_054468.1, forward strand.
ATTGGTTTGTAGTAAAAAGAGTTTTTGTTTAAGAAAGTGGAAGGGGATGAATGAATTACTGTTTTAAAGATTTTTTGCACATCCTACTGCCATTATAGGGTTCATTGGTTCTATAAATGTATGGTGGGTGAATGGGCAAGGAGGTACCATAGCTTGGCATGAGTATATGAGAGTTCATGAGGGGTGCATAGGGGGGCATAGCCTGGCATGAAGAGGACTTTTTGAGCTTCCCTCATGCAGGCTATGGTTCACAACACTTCTCAGGTATTTTGAATTACGATTCTTTGAAAATCTGGCCTTTGAAAACATGAAAATTGCAAAGGACTTGGATATGCCTATCTCTGCAATGGAACTAGCCAGGTAGGGAATACAGGGTGTGGGCTCACACCCATAAAAGGCACTTCTGAAAATGAGGAACCCCGGGAATGGGGTTCAGGAATCCCAGAATTGGGACCCGCCTGCCATTTTTAAAAGACTCGCAAGTCGTCCCAACCCAGCGGAAACTCAGGCCCATCTGGTTCCACAGGCTGTACCTTGTATGTAATATGCTGCTACCATCAACAACAATAACTTATATTTATATAGCTGCTTTAACAGAATAAATACCCCAAAAATGGTGCTGTTGCTGGACTGTTTTAAATAGGACATTACTTATTACATTTGTATTCTGGTCCTATAGAAAACTATCCTTATTAAGTCTTGTGTCACTAGCACAGGGCTCTTGCAGCATTTTGTGCTTCTTTGAGGTACTTTGTCCCTTCTTCACATCTTTAACTAACATTGAATAATTAAAAGCTAGGGTGGACCAGTTTGATGACGTTTATAAACAAATGTTTGCGTAGTAGAAATATGTTTTCTACTAAAGAAGGAGGTACAAAAACCTCACAAACATTTTGGGGATATAGGACCATAAATTTGTTTGTCTGAGTTTTTTAGTTAAACTTATTAGATAATGTTAGTGAAGTTCTCTACTGGGTGATCCATGGAACACGGGTACAAATATACCACCTTCCCAGTGGAAGCTGAGGACATGCTTCCAAGTCAATGGCTGTCAAGGCATAGGACCCTGAACTCATGGGTACTCTCCTGAAAAGAAAAATGCTGCAGCAATGTTGTGTAGGCTCTGAGGTCGCTCTTCAAGAATGTTCAGCAATCTGACAGGGGTGACTTTTGTGTATACAATTCTCATTTGTGACACTGTCAAGGAAGCTTATTCTTCCGTGCAGATACCAATGGAGCATGTGACAGCAGGTCCCCAGCTAGGAAGCAACCAGGGATCAGCCTCCGCTTCCACCTCCACAGAAGCACACATTGCAGCTCTGGTGGCATTACAAAGTACAGTACGCTCTGAAAGGCTTCTGAGAGCCTAGTAGCTGTGATACTTGTTGCTGTCCCTCAGGGTTTTCAGGATATTGCAGCTGCTATTAAACCGCCATTCCACTTGGTGGGTCACAAACACAGGGGCAATTGGGATGGCAACAGTGTGAGTTGACCTGCCTGATAATGCCATCTTGCAGGAGTGTAGTGCAAACCAGGCTGCTCGCCCTTCCCATTAGAGCACCATGCCACTGGGATATTGAAATAACTAGACTTGCCAGGAACAAGCTGCTTGGGTGCCACCAGGAGTAAACAGTCTTGAGAGGTGGGCCATCTCAGCCTAGTGATCCCTTTTGTGGAGCATGAGCAGGCAAGCACATTTTGATTTTGTGAGCTCTATCGCCTTCTCCTCAATTCATTTTGGAAAAACACTAAATTGACTGGCAGCTCTGAGGGGGACATCCGCCCTGCACCAGAAAGTCCGGCAGGCAATTACCTTAGTGGAGCTGGGAACCCCATTGGCAACTAGTGGCCTAATTGGGATTTAATCCCGATGGAGTTCCTGGAAATGGCCGCGTTGGTGTTGCTACCAGGTCTCCAGCCAGTGGACAGGCCCCCCACTGTGATCATTTAATCCCACTATGTTCCATTTTCCATTAAAATAGGGAACAAATGGAGAGACTGGATAATGAGGTGAGTCTAGAAAATGTCCGAAAACATGTGCATCAGATCTTAAGTAATTTAATATTTCTTCCAGTCCACTATATAATCCAGTTATTGAACGTCAGCCTTGTTGGATCCCATGCAGGAACTCAGATGACTCAGCTTACCTATTCTGAAAGACTACTTTTGCTGATGTTACCCCATAGAAAAGTACATTCATGTTAAAATGTTTTTATCAAACTTGGAACTTTGGGTATCTGTGCCACCATCACACTGAGGGATCGTTAAGAGTGTACCTTCCTGTCTCAAATCCAAAAGCATGAATTTCTTTTGATGGTGAGGGGAAACATGCCTAATATGAATGAACAACTTTCCATTCTTGACAAATATTTGGAACACAGCTATGTTTAAATAGTCACTTGATAGTACAGAACTTGAGTATTGAGCTGAAAAAAGAGACATGCTGTCAAAGCTTCTGGTCTTGCACTCATCAGGACAGATGCAAGAATGCTAAATTTCAATGGGAGCAACAATTTATACTTTATGAGAAAAGGATGCTGATTGTTTGTTTGGCATGTTGACTCTGCTTGGTTGAGGCATTGCCATGGACCAGGGAACTATTGTACCCCACACTTCTGTTTAATTCAAAAAAGGCGAAATGCCTGGACATGTTCCTTTTTGCCTGAAGTCCCTGCATGTGATTATATATGTAACTTCTAGCCAGGGTAAGTGAGCCACCTTGCAAGCCCAGCTGATAATCTTAATTTGATCGTTGATGTAATTCTTAGCACACATGGGACTGTTCAGTAAGTGCTGTAAAATTGTGGAATCACATCTAATGTAAGACATTAGATTCTGAGTTTTGCAAGCAAGGCCTGGTTGAGTACAGTCAGTGCCAGTGCAAAATCAGTTACATAGGCCTTACATCCCAACAGCTGGCAGCTCATATAAACAACACAATCCTTCGGCTGTTTGCAAAAGGCAGAGTACTAACCTTACTCAACCAGCCCATGCTTACAAAATACAGAACATAATGTCTAATGTTAAATGTGTTTGTGATTGGACAGCACATGCTGAACAATACTGAGTGTGCTAAGAAATACATTAACAATCAATTTAAGATTATCAATCGGGCTCGCAATGTGGCTCACTCATGCTTGCTAGAAGCTGCATATATTCATACACAGGGACCTTGCCTCTGTATGCAAAAGGAACATGTCCATGCATTGTGCTGTTTCTGAATTAAACAAAAGCCCGGGGGACAATAGTTCCCTGTGCATTTTCCATGGCAACACTTCAACCAATGAGTCAACTTGTTCACCAATTAGAACCCTTTTCTCATGCAGTATAATTGTTGCTCTTTGAAATTTGGCAATCTTGCATCTCTCCTGATGAGTACAACATGAAAAGTTTTGACAGTATGCCTCTTTTTTCAGCAAAATAGCTATATTCATTACAGGAGAAGAAAATACTTTTTTTCCAGAATAGAATAAGTAACTTTATAAAGTTTTGGTGGAGCAGTGGTCATTTGTCTAGGGCCTTAAGTTATGTGCTGAATGCATCAGAAACAATGATCCTCGGAAAGGCCAATGTTTGAAGTTTGATTTGTGTCTGTTCCAAGTAGAATCCTGGGAAATGAATTATAAAAAAGTAAATTGCTTTGCGGAGCACGTATGTTCAGCGCGCCGGCTGGCATCACCCCAAACTTCTGATCGCCTTTCATTTTAATTCTCCACCTCGCTCTCACACTGACCTCTCTGTCCTCAACCAGCTGCAGTGTTCCAAGGAAATTCCTCAACCATTTCATCCACCCCAAAACAGAGGTGGAAAACTGGAAGGAAGATTGACCTATTACTCATCAGCACGGGAGTCAAAGTCAGCTTTGTCAAGTATTATGACCTCTTGACTTTTTCAAGTATGCTAAGAGGCAGGAAGGGGGAACCATTGGCATGTAGAACTTTGGGGATCCAACTGGAAGATGTGTCAATTGATTCAATGCACAAATTTCATGCTGGTTTTTATCAGCTATAAAGCCTGTCTACAATGTTTGAAGGATAAGGAAACAGTGCAAGAGATTTTTATATGTAAGGAGTTCAGTAACAGCCATAGAATAATTAGTGTGCTCTATTGTCATGGCATTGAAGAAATAAGCAGAAAAAACAAATTGCTTGAAAGTTAAATAGCTTCACATGAAGAAAACTGTGTTTCTTTCAATGATGAAATTTGATTGAAGCCAAGAAGATCAGCAAAATGGTGAAAGACCTCAGAATTTAATACCCATTTTAATAGGAAAGCAGTGGCTGCAAAGTATCCAGTAAGACGAGGATGACTGTTCATGAATTTAAGATCTTGCAATGATTCTACCTGACTTGTCATTAAGATTAGCCACTTAAGCACCATTGCTGGGAGTGATGAGTAATGTCACAAAATGCACAGTAATCTAAGATCTTTCTCCCTGATATTGGATCCCAAAGTGCCCTAGGAATTTTTTATTGAACTATTAGAAGGTTAGGCTTCAACAAGGCCATCTTCTATATTTACAATCAGCACAAATTTCACAGATTTGACAATCCCCTGATAATTCTAACAGATTCTGCAAAAACTGTCCTTTAACTGCAAAATGAAAGTTTGAGCTAAAGGTGGATTATTTAATGAAACTTTTGCTGCCAGTATTCTTCAACGCCCCTGCCACTTCATTTCCAGAGGTCTATGCCACAATTTGTCAGTGAGCTATTCCTCTCATGACAGAACCATAGTGACAGGATTTCTAACAGAAGTTTCTAAACATGCATTGTATTTTTAGGTAGTTAATGTAAACCTAGAATAACCAATGCTATTGCCAATTGAATCATTATAACAAAGTTATCATAGCCGTCACCACTCCAGCCTAAAATAAAAGTACACTGTCTAAACTGCAACTTCTTAACTGGAGATACGGGCATTGAAACTGGCCATCCTCAACAGCATAAAACAAGTTGACAGCAAATCATTGTGGCCAATTTTCTTTTCTATTGAATTCAATGGGAAGGAAAATTTAAGCATGGTTTAAAACAGCTAGGCTATCAATTTGATGTGAGCCTATTTTGCACTTCTGGCCTTGATCAGTTTAACCTCCGCAGAGACCAATTGCTGTGCCCACTGCTGTAGTATTTTAAATTATGGGCAGAATTTTCTGTGCCTGCCGGCGTCAGGTGTGATCAGTGGCATGAACAGACAATATGGCACAATTGGTTTTACAGTTTGTAATCATCCACTCAGCCCGCCAATGGCGCGCCCCATGTCCCAGACATCCGGAACCTCATTATAATACATCAGCATTTCATTATCAGGCCAGCCTGCCAGGATTGCCGCCCTGCACTGGATCGTCCATCCTTCCTGCCGACGTGTTTCACAACAACATGTAAAAGGCGTGCACTTTGGAGGCCTGCACTTCGAGGGGAACACAGAGGTCAGTACACAGTAACATTGTGCAGTGCTCGCCAGGGTCGCCTGTTGGAAATCAAGCATCGGGGGTCAGAGTTAAGGGCAACCCTGCCATTGATGCAACTGGCGGCAGTGTGGGGATGCAAGGACAACTCTGCCATTGAGGAGACTGGTGGTCAGGAAGGGGGGGTGCAAGGGAAGCTCTGCCGTTGAAGAAAGCACACACGCATTTGAGTGGGGAGTAGGGTGGGTGAGGGAAGTGGCCATGCATTAGGGAAACCTGTATAAAGTGACCATTTCTCTGCAACTGAGAGAGTTCAAGCGCAGCCACATTGATATGATTGGGGTCGGACTCCTAGCTTATCTGCCCACCCGAGCAATGCAGAAACATCAAGGTGCCACTAAGTGCTCCAAAGCTCCCCGCCAACCCCCACCCCTGGCAGAGACTGAAAATTCAGGAGCATTTTAGTGGACTGCAGAACCATTGGACAACTGCACATGTTGTACAATCTCCTCGCTAAAGCTGGCCATGTAGCAGTCACTGCTGGGGGCGCTCACAGCCGCTTGCAATGTCAGCATCCCTGTTTGGACCAGTCTTCCCCCATGGTTCAAGCTAACAGAGCAGCCATGCAGCGCACTAATCTCTGGCCATCCGAGTGGTGGCCAGCACTCTCCAGGAAGCATTAAGGGGCCATTACACTTAACCAAGACACGTTTTTAGCGCACCCATGTTAACCATGTGTGTCTCTCTTTCATCCTGCAGGAGCAGTACATCAGGCTGTTGAACTAGCTGTATGCCTGATTACCTACATAGAGCAAAGATGATGGAGGAGAGGGCGACTGAGGCTCCTGGCTGCGCAGAAGCAGGAGCAGCAACCTCAGGAAGAAGATGCAGCAGGGGCTCCCGCACACGTTGCTCAAGAGCCACAGCGAGCCGTTGCTGGTCGGCACCTAGTGACACCCAGCATCTATAGACACCGCCTTTCATTCCTGCAGATGACTGAGAACCAGTGTCACCGAAGACTGCGCATGTCTGGGGAACAGGTTGCTCGCACCTGCCACTTACTGCAGGATTTGGTGCCATGGGGACAGGGAGGGCATCCACTGCCAGTGGCTGTGAAAGTGACTGCAGCACTCAATTTCTACACCAGTGGCTCCTTTCAGGGCTCCACAGGTGACCTCTGTGGGGTATCACAAGCCTCCACAAATGCATTGATGAGGTCACGGATGCCATCTTCACGAGGGCGCTCAACTTTGTGCCTTTCACCTGGGACAACCAGGATGCAAGAACGATTGGATTCACCCAGATCGTGGGTTTCCCACAAGTGCAGGGTGTGATTGACTGCTCTCACATGGTGCTCAGATCTCTGTTGCAACACACGGTCAACTTTGTCAACTGCAAGGCCTCCATTTGCTGAATGTGCAGCTGGTATGCGACCACCAGAAATGCATCCTGCAGGTGTGCACATGGTTTCCAGGGAGAATGCACGACGCCTACATGCTCAGTCGCTTGCAGATCCCTAGTGTCTTCCAGAGTCCACAGAAGCTGCAGAGATGGCTTCTTGGGCTACCTGCAGAGGCCGTGGCTGATAACACCTGTGCTGCAGCCTCAAGCTGCATCAAAGCAATGCTATAATGAGGCTTAACTCGCAACTTGGTGGAGCAGACCATCGGGATGCCAAAGATGAGGTTCCGGTGCCTGTGTCAGTCTGGTGCAATACAGACCACGGAGGATGTCACACATCGTCGTTGTCTGCTGTGCCCTTTCCAACCTGGCACTCCAACAGGAAGACAAGCTGGCTGAGGAGGAGATGGAGGAGCTGGACATCTCCTCCGACTGGGAGGATGCCAACAGGGACGAGGGTGAGGAGGTCTTCAGAGGTGATGATGACAGGGATGAGGCCCTCGCACTGGCCAGACAAGGCAGGCATGCTCAGGAGGCCCTGATAACTCCTAGATTTGTGGAAGACGATGAAGACATGCAATAAGGCCACTCCATAAATCTTCACATAACCTCTGTGAATGTATGATTCCTGCCTGGCCGAAGGCAGCTCGCTTGCACTCTGTGATCTTGGTCATATCATAGAGATACAGCCATGAAACGTTTGAAGCATCTGGTGCTTTGTCCACCTTCAGCACCTGAGCACTTCAGGAGCTGGAGCACAGCATCAGTGGACACAGATGCTGAAGAGATGGGGGCCAGTCCCTCCCTAAAGGTGTTGAAAGCACACAGAGAGAATAAGAGAAATCTGTGACACCTGCCCACAACACTCTGGCAGCAATGACCAGCACCGCTGAGGTGCAGGCATTAGTAATGTGTCCAGGAAGTGTAAGGCCGAGTTGGTCTGAAGGCTGCACAAAGCACAGGGAAGAGGCCCTGGACTGAGACACCTGCCTTTATCTTGTGCAGAAAGGTTTCACATCTGAGTGATATGAACGCTGCTCATCAGAACAAGGAGCCATCAGCAGGGAGACATTCTTGGGAGTTTATTGACAATAGTGAACAGTATGTGCAAGTGATTAACACCCATCCCCAGGCTGTGCAACTAATTCCCCTTAACTTTCCTAACCCTACCGCTACGTCTTTGTGCTCCCCAGATACCCACAGTGGAGCTGGAGGCAGCCTGCTGACTGCCATGCTCTGTCTGTGATGACTTTGGCGGCATCTTCTGGAGGGCCGAGACTTGGGCCCTAGCCTGGGGTCCTGCTGTGTGGCAGCGGCACCCTCCTCGGCCTGTGGAGCTGGAGCTGCTGAGGTCACAGGAAGAGCAGAGTCGGTTGGGCCGGACACCCTCGGCAGTTCACCACCACCTTCTCAAGGGCAGTAAGGTATGGGCAATAAATGCTGGCCGAGCCTGCGAAGCCCACATCCCATGAGTGAATATAAAAAAATAGTCACCTGGATGGATGGGCCCCGAGTGTGCACCTGCTGATCCTTCTACCCATGGGTGCCTGGGGCCCCCAGGCTGACTCCTTGAGGAGCAGGGGTAGCTGGAGTGAGATCGAGTTGCCCGGCATCCCTCTCACGTACACACCATTGGAGGCCAACTATGGCATCAGCAATGAAGTTGAGCCCATGCGGCAGTGCAGCAGGCAAGTCTTGGACCAAGGTCTCCATGGCGGCTGCCATCCTACTAGTGTGGACCACAGTGCATTGCAATGCCGGCACTATCACCTCAGAGTGAAGACGGACATGCCTTGCGATCTGAGGAGTGCAGTGGACATCCCTCTCTGATGTTCCCCAGCTTGACTTTGCAGCTCCAGAAACTGTGACATGACGGAGTCCAGAGGCTCATCATCTGATGCAGACTCAGCAAATTTCTGGCCTTCAGCAGTCCTTCAAGTGCCAGAAACCTGAAGTCCCGTCCTCCGCCTGCTGTGGATCAGACGGTGCAATGTGCTCATTAGATTGTGATCCCGAGGCTCCTCTAAAGCTAGGTCCCACCGAGGTGTGTGTCTCTGTGCTGGTGGAGGGTGTGGGTGGGCGCTGTGATGGGTCTTCAATGAAGGTGCCTCCAGATTTCTCTTCACAGGTTTCTTCGGGGCTTGATTGGAGGCCCTGGGTCATGGACTCCATCAGGAGGGTTTAAACTAACTCAGCAGGGTTGTGGGAGCCAGGAGAGAATATTAGAAAGTAAAATAAGAGTGCACGGAATGTTGGGAGAGGCAGATAGCACTAAAATAGAGAATAGTACGGTAATAGATGGAATCAGAGTAAGGGAACAAGTAATGAAGTCTAAATCAGGGCTTCACCACATGTATGTAAATGCACGGAGTATAGTTAATAAAATTGGGGAGCTACAGGCACAGATTGCCTTGTGGGATTATGATGTAGCGATAACATAGACCCAGCTTAAGGAAGGGCAGATCTGGATGTTAAATATTCCTGGTTACAAGGTTTTCAGAAAAGATAGGAAAGGGGAAAAAGGAGGAGGGATGGCATTTTTGGTTAAGGAGACTATTGCAGTATTGGAGAAAGAGGATGTGTCAGAAGATTCAAGGATAGAATCGATTTGACTAGAGCTAAGGAATAGGAAGGGTGCAATTACATTTCTTAGTGTAATATATAGACCAGCAGCTAATTGGAAGGATATAGAGGAACAAATCTGCAAGGAAATTACAGAGAGGTGTAAATGTCATAGAGTAGTTATAATGGGGAACTTTAATTACCCTTATATAGACTGGGATAGTGGTAGTGTAAAGGGCAGTGAGGCACAAGCATTCTTAGATTGTGTTCAGGAGAATTTCCTACAGCTGTATGTGTCCAGTCCAACAAGAAAGGAGGCACCGCTAGACCTGGTTCTTGGGAATGAGTTGGGCCAAGTAGATCAAGTGACAGTGGGGAATATTTAGGGGTCAGTGATCATTGTATCATAAGGTTTAGGATGATGGTGGGAAATGACTTTGGTCAACCCAGAGTAAGAATAATCAACTGGCAGAGAGCAGACTTCAATGGGGCAAGAACAGAGCTGGGCCGGATAGACTGGAACCAAAGGTTGGTGGAAAAAACAGTAGCTGAACAATGGGCTACCTTCAAAGAGGAGATGGTCTGAGCACAGTCAAGGTATGTTCCCTCGAAAGGGAAGGGTAGGACAAACAAAACCAGAACTCCCTGATTAACAAAGGAGATAGAAATTAAGTTAAAGAAGAAAAAGTGTATTTACGACAAGTGTCAGGTAGCAAATACAATAGAGAGCCCAGCTGAATATAGGAGGGATGTGATAGAGCAAATACAAGAAGCAAAGAGGGATTATAAAAAAAGACTGGCAGCTAACATAAAAGGAAATCCAAAGGTTTCTATTAGCACATCAGTAGTAAAAGGAGGAGTAGGGCCGATTTGGGACCAAAAAGGGGATTTACACATGGTGGTAAGAGGCATGGCTGAGGTCTTAAATTAATACTTTGCATCTGTCTTTACCTACGAGGCAGGTGCTGCCCAGCCCATGGTGACAGAGAAGGAAACTCAGTCACTAGAAGGTGTCAAAATTGATAAGGAGAGAAATTGGATAAGCTGTCGGTACTTAAAGCTGCTAAGGCACCGGGATCTGATGAGATGCATCCAAGAGTATTGAAGGAATGAGAGTGGAAATTGCAGAGGAGCTGGCAATAATCTTTCGATGTTCTTTGGATTTGGGGAGGCACCAGAGGACTGGAGAATTGCAAACATTACACCCTTTTTCACAAAAGATTGTAAAGATCTGCCCTGCAATTACAGACCAGTCAGTTTAACTTCGGTGGTGGGGAAACTTCTAGAAACAATTATTCAGGACAGAATTAATAGTCACATGGAAAAATATCGATTGATTTGGAAGAGTCAGCATGGATTTGTTAAAGGAAACTTGTGTCTGACTAACCTGCTGGAGTTTTTGAAGAGGTAACAGAGATGGTTGATGAGGGCAAGGCCCTTGATGTGGTGTATATGGACTTCTAAAAGGCATTCGATACAGTGCCACACAACAGACTTGTGAGGAAAGTTATAGGTCATGGAATAAAAGGGACAGTAGCAACATGCATACAAAATTGGCTGAGGGATAGGAAACAGAGAGTAATGGTTAATGGGTATTTTTCAGGCTAGAAGAAGTTTGTAGTGGAGTTCCCCAGTGGTCAGTATTGAGACAAAAACAGAAAATGCTGGAAAAACTCAGCAGGTCTAACAGCATTTGTGGAGAGAAAGACAGAGTTAACATTTCAAGTCTGCATGACTCTTCTTCAGAGCTAAAGAGAAGTAAAAATGTGATGAAATTGTTACTGTTTAAGGGGGGTGGAGCAGGTGAAGCTGGATAGAAGGCCAGCGAGAGATGAATGGAGAGATTGACAAAGATGTCATGATCAAAAGGACAAAGAGGTGTTAATGGTAGTGGTACTGGCTAAAGGAGGTGCTGATGGTGGCCTTAAGGTCAGAAAGCAGAATGAGGTAATAGCAGGACTGCAGGTGGCACTCTGGAACTGCTGTCTCTTTGAATTGGCGAGCAGCTCCTGGGGCAGGCAGCCATCCTTAGTGAGGCCGGGAACCCCTGTGGTAACCAATTAACTGCCTACTGCTCGTAAAATGCAGCCCTGGGTCCTGCAGACTGCTGAAGCGGGATTGCCCCCGGCTTTCAGACCTGTCGGCAGGACTCCCACCATGGCAACAAAATTTAGCCCAATGTCTCCATCCCCAACTCAAATTACAACTCCAGCCTTTGGTCTGCAACCTAGCTATTTAATCCAAGCCCCAGTTTCTTGATTTCCTCGGTCTCAAAGCCCCCATGGTCTCCTAGACTGTTTCACCCAGCCCTCCTCTCAATTCTAGACTCAGATCCCTATTCCCTCAACATTTCAGTCTGGTTTTCCAGCTCTTTCCTGGGCCAGTCCTCCCATCTCCATTTTTTCCATTGCTCTCTCCTGATCACAGTCCCCTGTATCTCAGCCTGACAAGTCAAAATCAAACTGGCAAACCTGATACAAATACTATTCAGAAAAATTTTTGGCACAAGCAGCACTTTTTAATTGATGAAGAACCCATTGTAACTGCCTCCTCAGGAGGTTTCAGTGCTGCCAATGATGCCAGTTTTTCTTTATACTATTGGGCTGTCTCTGAATACATTTTTGGCATGGAGGTAGTTGTGTAAGAGAGAGAGAACAGCAAGGGTGGAATCGTCCCAGATTTGCACTAAGTGCATTAGTGGGTGGGTAAAACAATATTTTACCCATCGGCTGTGGTGGTGGGTTTTCACGCCGTACCTTCCCGATCCCACCTCATTATTTCTGCATTCCTGGGAAACACGTCGTTTCCATGACATTTCTCATTCGCCTGCCTGCCATCACCTCGCTGTTTCATCACGCCGGATGCCATATTTAAAGTCCTGCTGCGTGCGCACATCTCAGTGTTTCCAGCCCACGACTGCTGCATGGAAGACATGGCCCTGAAAGGCAAAAAGACTGCAGCCCCCAGGTTCAGCGACACATCACTGGAATGCCTTTCTGATGCCATGGAATCGCGCCGGAATATTCTCTACCCCAGCTCTGGCCGCAGGATGGACAGCGGCATGACCAACCAGTCTTGGGAGGCAGCAGTGGTTAGCGCCAATGCCCTTAAAAAGAGGACAGCCACCCAGTGCTTGAAGAGGATGAATAATCTCCTCCACTCCACCAGGGTAAAGTCACTCTTCTCATCACTCTGAACTCTCACTCTCAAACCCATCACACATCCACAGGGCCCTCACCTATTGCCTGTTCATGGGACATCACCATTTACTCTCTCACACACACCTTAATTGTCCTCATCCCGTCCATGGGACCACTCAGCACCCATACATGCCAGACATACTTATCATCTGGTCTGGCAAGCATCTTGCTTATACTCTCTCCATCTCTATCCAGGCAGGACAAGCTGGCACACAACTAGATGGAGAGGTCGCAAACTGGTGGGGGAATGCCTGACATCAAGGTCCTCACAGACTTTGAAATCAGAGCCATCCAGCTGGCCGACGATGATCTGGATCGGTCCTGTGCTGATAATGAGGTCAGCAGTGCGCTACCAAGTGAGGACCCAGCAGTGCAACGTCCATCAGACAACCATGCTGGGAGTGATGTGTCCTCTTTCACAGGCCACTGCCATGCACTAATTATACCCCCTTGCTTCCGCAGGCACATCTGAGAAACAGCCGACAGAGTCCATGCCCCAGGGCCTCCAATCAAGCCCTGAAGAAACCTCTGAAGAGGAATCTGATGACACCTTCCCTGAAGTCCCATCACTGCTCACCCACACCCTCCACCAGTGCAGAGACGCACACTTTGGTGAGACCTAGCTTTAGAGTAGCCTCAGGATCACAATCTGGTGAGCGCATCACACTGATCCACAGCAGATGGGGGCAGGGACTTTTCAGGTCTCTGGCACTCAGGGGACTGCTGGAGGCCACAAATTTGCTGAGTCCGAGTAGGTGACTAAGCTCTGGACTCGGTTATGTCATAGTTGCTTGAGCCGCAAAGGCAAGCTCGGGAAATCAGGAACAGCACTCCTCAGATTGCAAGGCACGATGGAGGAGGCCATCTGCCTTCACTCTGAGTTGATAGAACTGGCATTGCATTGCACCGAGGTTAACACTGGTAGGATGGCGGTCGCCAAGGAGGCCTTAGTCCAGGATGTCGCTCCAGCACGGCTGCACTGCTGCACGGGCTGAACTCCATCACTGATGCCATAGTTGGCCTCCAACAGTGTGTACTCGAGAGGGGTGCTGGGCAACTCGATCTCACTCCAGCTACCTCTGCTCCTCAAGGGGTCAGCCTGGGGCCCTTGGTCACTGATAGGGAGGAGCATCAGCAGGTGTACACTCCAGGGCCATCCATCCGGGTGACTCTGAGAGTGTCTGGCCCATTCGACTCCCCTCTTCCTGTGACCTCAGCAGCTCCAGCTTCACAGGCTGAGAAGGGTTCCACTGCCACACAGCAGGATCCTGAAAGCATGCCGGGGCCCTCCAAGTCTCAGCCCTCCAGAGGACGCCCACCAAAGTCATCACAGACAGGGCGTGGCAGTCAGCAGGCTGCCTCCACATCTGCTGTGGATGTCCAGGGAGCACTAAGAAATAACGGCAAGGTTAGGAAAGTTAATAATATGTAGTTGCACAGCCTGGGCACTGGTATTAATCACTTGTACATACTGTTCACTGTTGTCAATAAATTGCCAAGAACATCTCCCAGTGTATGGCTCCTTGTTCTGATGGGCAGTGTTCTTGTCACTCAGATGTGAAACTTTTCTGCACAAGAAAAAGGCAGGTGTCTCAGTCCAGGGCCTCTTCCCTGTGCTTTGTGCAGCCTTCAGACCAAAGTGATGGTCCAGCCTCACACTCCCTGGACACATTACTGAGGCCTGCACCTCAGCGGTGCTGGCCATTGCTGCCAGAACGTCATGGGTAATCATCACAGAGTTCACTCATATTCTCTGTGTGCTCTCAGCCCATTTAAGGAGGGACTGGCCCCCATCGCTTCAGCATCTGTGACCACTGATGCTGTGCTCCAGCTCCTGAAAGACTCCTGAAGGTGGACAGAGGATCAGTTGCTCCTAAAATTTCATTGCTGCGTCTCTATGATATGACACTGATCACAGAGCGCAAGCGAGCTGCCCTTGGTCAGACAGGAGTCAGACATTCTTAGAGGCTATGTGAAGATCCTTGGATTGTCCTCGCTGCAGGTTGTCATCATTCTCCTGGAATCAAGTGACTATTAGGGCCTCTACTGTGTTTCCATGACAGGAGCATTCTCACAGAGGGTATTGACGCCGCGAGAAGCCAGCCTGGAGTCAAATGTTCACAAATGCTGTGTAAGGATCTATGGTGTCTCCTCACTGCATGTCGTCATCATCCTCCAAAAATCTAGCAACTATGAGGGCTTCCCGAGGACACCTGCTTCATCTGGCCAGTGCAAGGGCCTCATCCCCGTCATCGCTGCCTTCGACCTCCTCACTCTCATCCCTGTTGGCATGCTCCTCATCAGAGACCTCCAGCTCCTCCATCTCCTCCTCAACCAGCTCCACTCCCCTTTGCAGCACCAGGTTGTAAAGGGTGCAGCTAACAACAATGATGCATGACACCCTCTGTGGTCTGTATTGCAGGGCTCCACCAGACCGTTCCAGGCACCAGGACCTCACCTTCAGCATCCCAATGTTCTGCTCCACCAAGTTGTGAGTTGCAGCATGAGCCTCATTATACCATCACTCTGCTGCAGCCTGAGGCTACCGCACGGGTGTCATCGGCCACGGCCTCTGTGGGTAGCCCTTGTCCCCAAGGAGCCATCCCTGCAGCTTCAGTGGCCCCTGGGCCACAGATATCTGTGATCAACTGAGAATTTGGAGTTGTACACACTCCCGGGAAACCTTGCGCACACCTGCAGGATGCATTTGTGGTGGTTGCACACCAGCTGCACATTCAGCAAGTGGCACCCTTTGCGTTCAATGTAGTTCAACCCATGTTGTGACGTAGATCTGAGCGCCATGTGATTGCAGTCAATCGCACCCTGAACCTGTGGGAAATCCGGTATCTGGGCTAATCCAATTGCTCTTGCATCCTGGTCCCGGGCGACATTCACAAAGTTGTGTGTCCTCGCAAAGGTGGCATCCATGACTACATGGATTTGTGGGTGGAGACTTGAGATCCCACAGAGGTCACCTGTGAGCCACTGGTGGAGAAATTGAGCGCCACAGTCACTTTCATGGCCACTGGCAGTGAATGCCCTCTATGTCCTTGTGGTGCCAAATCCTTCGGTAAATGGCAGATGTGAGTGATCAGTTCTCTAGACATGCGCAATCTTCGGTGACACTGGTTCTCGGTCATCTGCAGGAATGAAAGGTGGCATCTATAGACGCTGGGTGTCTCTAGATGCCGACCAGCGACGGCTCGCTGTGGCTCTTGGGCGGCATGTGCTGGAGCCCCTGCTGCCTCTTCTTTCTGAGGCTGCTGCTCCTGCTTCTGCGCAGCCAGGAGCCTCAGTTGCTCTCTCCCCCGTGTTCTTCACACTCTGTAGACCATCAGGCATATAGCTAGTTCACCAGGTTCCATGTACTGCTGAAGTTGTACTCCTGAAGGATGAAAGAGAGAGACTGGTGGTTAACATGGAAGTACTAAGAAGCTGTCCTGGTCAAGTGTGACGGCCCCTTAACACTTCTTGGATAGTGCTGACCACCACTCGGATGGCCAGAGATTAAAAACAAAAAACTGCGGATGCTGGAAATCCAAAACAAAAACAGAATTACCTTGGAAAAACTCAGCAGGTCTGGCAGCATCGGCGCAGAAGAAAAGAGTTGACGTTTCGAATCCTCATGACCCTTCAACAGAATGGGCCAGAGATTAGTGCGCTGCAAGGCTGCCCTGTTAGTTTGAACCATGGGGGGAGACTGGTCCAAACCGGGTGCTGACATTGCAAGAGGCTGTGAGCGCCTCCAGTAGTGGCTGCTCCATGACCAGCTTTAGGGAGGAGATTATACAACATGTGCAGCCCAACGGTTCTGCAGTCCACTAAAATGCCCATGAATTTGCAGTCTGTGCCAGGGCTGTCGGGCTGGGGGTTGGGGGGGTGAAAAGCTTTGGAGCACTTGGTGGCACTTTGATGCCTCTGCATTGCTTGAGTGGGCAGATTAAGTTAGGAGCCCAACCCCAATCATATTGATGTGGCTACGTCTGAACTGTCTCTGTGCAGAGGAAAGGTCACTTTATACAGGTATCCCTAATGCACCCTACCCCCTACCCCAAATTCATGTGTGGTATAGTCAATAGCGGAGCAGCCCTTTCCCACAGCTCCCCACCCCCCTCACAAGTCACCTCAACCGCAAGGCAGCCCTTAACCCTCCCCCAACAAATTGCCTCATCCGCAAGGACAATTGCGAACTGGCTTCACGCCGTCGTGAAACTGATCGTGTCATATTGTCTGCTCATGCCACCGATCACACCTGATACCAGCGGACACAGAAAATCCCAGCCAAAGTTTCTGATGGCTGCCAGCTTGTATGATGGAGTATTCTGTGACTCTATGACGGGATATAAGCTTGTACCTATAGGTTTCCCATAATGAGTTCCCAGAAAAGAGCTGCATATGTTGAAGTGATGACACTAATTTAAAAACAGGATGGTCTAAGTGAAGGTTCTTATCTCCCATTGCTCTCACAAACAAGAGTAGCATTGGCAGAGACCAGCGAGAAATTCACCTTGCACTCTTGTTCAGTGGGGAAATGGCATATGGCACAGGAGAAAAAGAGTAGAAGCAAATGAAACTGAAATGATTAACCAGAAAAGTTTTCTTTCAGTAATGATCAATGCAGGTGCTACATGTGTGGGCTGAAATAAGTCTATTAAATTCCACTGGTCAATGTTTGGTGACAGTGTAAGATGTTATTGCTCCTTACAGAATAACATGTTGTGGAAATCCTATGCTATCATAAATAACAGGATTAGTGGCCCAGAGATAAAAACAAAATAACTGCGGATGCTGGAAATCCAAAACAAAAACAGAATTACCTGGAAAAACTCAGCAGGTCTGGCAGCATCGCCGGAGAAGAAAAGAGTTGACGTTTCAAGTCCTCATGACCCTTCGACAGAACTTGAGTTCGAGTCCAGGAAAGAGCTGAAACTATTTCAGCTCTTTCCTGGACTCGAACTCAAGTTCTGTTGAAGGGTCATGAGGACTCGAAACGTCAACTCTTTTCTTCTCCGCCGATGCTGCCAGACCTGCTGAGTTTTTCCAGGTAATTCTGTTTTTGTTTAGGATTAGTGGCCCATCAGGTACTATTAGCCCTTTGAACCTGGTAGTAATATGAATCACGTGTTAAATGAAGAAGCCAATATTTTTTCTGTTAGTCACTACCATTTTGTTGTCACTGGAGGGCAGCAGATAGTCCCGTCTTCCCAAGTTATTGTAATGCAGCCCTTTGACACTGCAGTGCATCCTGTCATGCCCAAATGCGCATAGAATGCAGACTACGTCTGAGGTGCAATACACGTCTCCAGAATCAAAGGCACAACTGTAAAAAAAACTTTATGCTGGAATTTCTTTGTTTAATGCATGAAGCAGTCTGCGGAATGGAAAAGGAACATCTTTCATGAATAAGTGTCCCAATACCAATCTTTTGTCAAGAGTTATCATTTTAGCAAATTGATTAGAGGATTCTAATCGGCATAAAAAGATCTTAAAAACAAATAAACTGCGGATGCTGGAAATCCAAAACAAAAACAAAAACAGAATTACCTGGAAAAACTCAGCAGGTCTGGCAGCATCGGCGGAGAAGAAAAGAGTTAACATTTCGAGTCCTCATGACCCTTCAGCAGAACATGAGGACTCGAAACATCAACTCTTCTCCACCGATGCTGCCAGACCTGCTGAGTTTTTCCAGGTAATTCTGTTTTTGTTTTGGATTTCCAGCATCCGCAGTTTTTTGTTTTTATCTCTTGTTCTATTAAGTTCATGCCATTTAAAATGGGAGATAATTTTTAAAAGTTAAACTGCAATAATTAGTGATTTGGGAACTGTCATCGGAGAATCATTATGGTGTTACTACTACCTGTATTAAGCGTATGAAAATCAGCCTATGCAGCAGTAATCTCTGCACCCCAAACTGAATCCAATCTTTTTGGATGACTTCAAATAATGAGCACGCTGCAGATGCAGATAAACTATTAAAGAAGTTGAGATAAGAATAAAGATTTAAAACACATTGTTAAAAATATTAGAATTTCATCTGATGAATTGGTCATCAAGCCACAATAGTGCATCCTCATCAATATAAAATAAGTAAGGGAGAGAAGTTGGACAGAAAATAAACAACATTTTTATTTTCAAAAAGGAGAGACATGCGCTTTGCATAAATGACTTCAGAGAAGTCTGAGGATATTGCCGAATCTTCGTTTCCCTTTTTCTTGCAAGAAGCAGAGTTGTTTTGCAGCCAGTAATTGCTGCTTATTATGGCACACAATGAAAAGAAGGCAGAGAAGGACTACAAACGGTTTTATAGGCTTGTCAGCAGGGATCTTTTGGTACAAATTGCTGGATAAATGAAACAGCCTGTTGTTTCCTCCGTTAAAACAGTGAGTTATGTGAAAGAAGGAGAGGTGGAGCAGCATCAGCAGGCAGTGTTAAGGTTACCTGCTGGGTCCTAATTGGTGGCCAGTGTTGTTAATGGCTTCCTGTGGCTGAGTGTTTACATGTCATTTGCTCGGTGCTTTGTATCTCAGCTACTAGAACTACTGACAAGTTCTTCAATCTGTCTTTTTTTAGAATACAACAAGACGGTTATTTGGTCAGCAGTCAGAATGCTCCCAGCTCGGTCATGAAATCAAATATCCCCAGTCCATTCCAAAGTCACATTTTTACATGGTATGAATATTGAATCTTTTGTTTTATGCCATCTAACCAAAAAGTCTTGAATCGATTCAGACAATTGTTATTCAAATTTCATACACTAAATTGGTAACAGAGTCACAAAAGACAGTTTTAGCACCCTTACCATCCAAACTAATTTTTCTGTTAAATTCTTCTTTAAGTAATTTCAGAAACTGACCGAGTCCATGAGAAATCAAAAAGCATCATTTACTTCTTATGGAATTCAGAAATGTACAAATCATCTTGTTCCCTTTCTCTCTCAGCTACTTTCTATCTATCTTAGCAGATGAAGAATCAGTTAAATGGGTAACACTTAAATAAATGTAAACAACGCTGGCCACTGACGATATATGAAGAGAAAGGGGTTACCTATTAGTGTCAGCATTATAAATACAGAGATAAAATGAACAACATCTAAATCTGTTCGTCATGTAAATGGCTGACCCTGGCCTTAATTGGCATTTGCCAAGTAGTAAATGCCGCACAAATATCAGGAGAGCTCAGTTTTGGGGTAGATTAAACCTAATCATCAATTTTAGTTCCAAGATGCAATTAATCAGGATTATATATTTGTCCTGAAATTTTTTTGTTATGCTGTATCTGAATGTCCAGCTCCTTGATTGTTTGGGATTCAACTGCAATTTATGGATGATACTAAACCATATAAAACCAGGGGACCCCCCGGTTTAATCCCTGGCTCAATCTTGTTTAACTAATCTCAGAACACTCCAGATTGCTGGAACAGCACCTGTGAGAACATAGGATTGAGGATAGCATCAGGTTCAGCTGGGATACTCATCACTCAATATAGTACTGCATATGCTTCAGCATAGATGAGGGATCGAATCTGGGATTGCCTCAACTACATCCTGATTAAACTTGGTAAGCCACTCTGTGGAAACTGAGATGACTGGTTTTGTGTTTTGGTCATTATATTAGCAGTCAAATGAGTTAGTGTAATAATATTCACTTCAAAGCTGCACATCCAAGAATGAAAATAGTACATGTTTTTCAAGTATTTTTAAAAATCCAACAGTGAGCACTTGAATATTTTCAATGAGTTTGTGAGAATTGACTAAAGTGTTGCACCAGAATTTGTGAAATTGGTACCTAGAACTTTCATGTGTTAAAACCTATTCTTCAAACTCCCTTTGTTCAGATTGTAGAACTGCAAGACCAACTGGCTAAGAGTGGGATTTTGAAAAACCAAGGAGATTATGAAGAATTTTGGCGCCTGTTAAAACAGACTTCTTGTGCTATGCAGTTTGAAACAAAACTCCAGGACGTAAAGTTAAAAAGTTTAGTTGTATTACCTTACCCATGTATATCACTTTAAATGCCTAAGAAAGTCCAGGAGAAGCTACTTCTGTTCAAAGAACTCCTTTATTCTATGTAGAAAATATAGGTACATCATTAATTTAGCTAAACATTTTATAGAATATCAATTATATTATCAGGAAGGATGTGGATTCAAGTCCCACATCCATCCTTCTTTCTCTCCTTACCCTCTAGTCACATGGCTCTTACTTTTTGGGTCAAAGTTACTTGAAGTGTTGCATTCTTGAGTAACTCTACAATACATATCTGGGGCTCAGAGTTATTTTATCAGCCTAAAGACTATGGGTTTTTTCCTTTATTCTTTCATAGGATGTAGGTGGCCAGGATTTGTTGCCCATTCCTAATTGTCCTTGAACTGAATGGCTTGCCAGGCCATTTCAGAGAGCATTTAATAGTCAACCACACTGCTGTGGGCCTGGAGTCACACCTAGCCAGACCGGGTAAGGATGGCCGATTTCCTTCCCTAAAGGACTTTAGTGAATCAGATGGGTTTTAACAAAAATTGATGATAATTGTCATGGTCACCATCTTGAAGACTAGTTTTATATCCCAGATTTATTGACTGAATTCAATTTCCATCAGCTGCCATGTGCCAGAGCATTAGCCTGGGTCTCTGGATTACTAGTCCAGTGACATTACCACTATGCCACCGTCTCCCTTGTACATGGATGCATGAGATCCCAGTAAACCAAAATACCAGTTATTGTCACTGCTGAAGTTCATGTTGGCAGGTGCATAGGTATAGAGGCTTCAATGAAGATCTGCATAGAGACACCCTATCCATTAATAGTTTCTGGACTTCCCTTACCCACCACACCTGTCTCCAATCTTGAACGATATTTCTTCAATGTTCCATGCCAATGCCATCTTACCTACGTCACCATTACCCCACCATGGGACCTCTGTCTTTAAATTGGGACCTTTTCATATTGTCTCCTCTCTATTCCCTGTTTAAAACTGAAATATTAGTATTATGATAATTGTTACACACAAGCCCTATGTAACATGAGTTTTCTGTGTCCACTCATGTGCTGGTTTTAGCTGCCATTCTGGACCTGAGCCCATCACTTCTGTTTCCACTTTTTTTTCTATTCCAGTTTACTCCTTTTCTCTTTACCCCAGCTAGATTCCTCTCAGCTGTCATCATGCCTTCTCTTATTTCTCCCCTCTTGGCTATTCTGCCCTCCCCAATCCCTTGTTGAATTCTACAACACTCCTTGGCCTTCCTACTCCCCTACTGCTGTCCCAGGCTTGATTTCCTCTTAGATAAACATTGAACTTCCTCTGAGCCTCTCTGGAATTCTCCAAGGGCCCATCAAGGCACTCAACATTGCCAGATTATGAGCAGGAAGTCCAACTGTCCCATCCTACTCTCTTTGCCAACCTTCCAACCCAATATGCCCACTGAGTGTTAATCTTGAATCTCTTCCCCCGCCTAACCCACTCCTCTCAGTGCTGACTCTGTAGACTCTGTCAGCAGATCAGCTCACACTGCCCCTCTCTGCATCTTCCTCCAGAATGTTCTGTTAACTTGTGAACAAAGTCTTTTCCATGCACAAGTTTACTGTGGATGATAGCATTGATACCAAGGCCTTAATGGAAACCTGGCTGAGGGGTAAAGACATTTCCCCCAACTGAAGCCTCCCAAAATGGGTATACCTTTCACTACATGCCCTGCCCAGACTGTCAAGGTGGTACTATGGCTCTTATAACCAAACCTCACCTTGATGTGCCCCCTTACAGTTTTGGCACCTTCCCTTCCTTTGAACATCTCATTTTATCATGCCCCTCTCACTTCTCATTTAAAAATCCTTGATCTCTACCATCCACCCAAGTGCAATAAAAATTTTCTCACTGAGACATTTTCACTGCTTTTCTCCCTTCGGTTCTGCACTGAGCACCTTCTCACCTCCTCAATTCATCATGCTCTCTCTCTCCTCTGAGTTCACTGCCCTCCTATCCTCCCTAAATCTCTCCCTCCATAGAAACTCCCCAACCCATATTCACAACCATATCCTTGTACTTGTCATCTTGCAGCCTCTCTACCCAAATCATGTCAATCACAGAAAAGGCCATCTCTCATCACTTCCTTGTATCACTCTCCACCCCTTCTCACTCCCTGTTCTACTTTCTTCTGTGTCCGGTTCTGGAAGAAACCTTTCCTTCAAGTCACTTTAAAACAGCACTTGCAAATTCCCAACTGCCTAGCCATGGACCCTCCAATCACCACAACATTTTTACAGCTACCTATTTGCTCAATCACATCCCAACTCCGCCTTCGATGTTCTTCACCCCATCAAAACCATTACTCTCACTAACACTGGTTGTTCCCCATTCTGGCCTCATCTCCACTCTCATTAAGTCTAAGATACATAGGGGAGAATTTTCTCCTCATTGGGCGGGCCGGTTGGGAGCAGACACTGGCGGGCGTGGAGCCAGTCGCAGCCCGCGATCAGCTGCGTGCCGCCATTTTACGTGGGCAGGCGTGTGCGCTAAAGAGTGCAGAAATCTCCCTGAGGCACAGAGCTGCCTCAGGGAGATTAAGATCACAATGAAACTTTGGAAAAAAGAAAAAATAATAATATTCAGACATGTCCCCTCATGTGACAGTGTCACATGAGCTGGGACATGTTTATGAATTTTCATGAAAATATTTATTTAGTTAATAAAACCATCATGAAACCTCATCCCGCCCATGGATAAGGTATCATGAAAAATACGAAGGCCGCCTGGGCTCTTCACCTGTCCGCCAACCTGAAGGTTGGACGGGCTGCCCTGACAATTAGGTTAATTAGTTTATTGATGGCCTTAACAGGCCTTTGATAGTTCGGCAGGCATGCAACCGACTCCGGTGCCCACCCACCGAACGGAAGATCGGAATGATGCACGCCTGACATCACCCGTCTCTTTTTGTCACTTTGTTTGTCTGACATCCAATACTGGATGAAATTTCCTCCAACTAAATATTATGAAGACCAAAAACTATGTCTGAGACTGAACCAGACCTTGAGCTGAGCTACCAACCTCCATATCCTTTCTATCACCAAGACCACCTGCATCCAATTCCATAGTACATCTGACCCTTGCCCTGCATCAGGTCATTTGCAGCTGAAACCTTCATCCCTATCTTTACTACCTCTACACTTGGCTTTTCCAATGCTCTCCTGGACAGTCTCCCACTTTGTGTCCTCTGTAAACAAACTCATCCAAAAATGTGCTGCCCATATCCTAACTCTCACCAAGTCACATTCATTCATCACCCCTGTTCCTGCTGACTCAGTTAAGCAACGTCTCGATCTTAAAATTCTCATCCTTTCCCTGTAACTTCTTCTGCTGTATGTCTCCAATATAAACCCCTTGAGAGGCCCTTTGGTGGCAGTGCCTTCAGCCGCCTAGCTCCTAAGTTCTGAAATTCCCTCCCTAAATCTTTCTGCATCTCTACCTCCCTCCTTTAAGATATTCCTTAAAACTTACATCTTTGACCAAGCTTTAGGTCATCTATCCTAATATCTCCATATGTGGTTCAGTGTCAAATTTTGTTTGATAATATTCTTGCAAAGTGCTTTGGGATGTTCTATGATATTAAAGGCACTATATAAAGGCTGTTGTTGTAATTCTATTCTTTTGCTGACAGTGATTAAGTCATTACCACGTTTCAACAAAAGACCTGTGCAAGATCCAGCAAGAAGTCCATGTGTTGCCAGAAAGAGAAATAACTATCTCACAAAAGTAAGCAATTTATCCCTTTATAAGCGAGACTATTATTATGACATAATTCATTAATAACATTTCTTTTCATTCGCTGAAATTAAATTAATATATGATTGCTTCACCTGTTAACGTTTGTATTATAATCTACTAATATTATAAATATTATTTACTATTAATTCTCTTGAATTTTCAATATAAATGGTATATTGTATTTGTTGTGCCCCAAAAGCTCCATTTTTGTTGTCCCTACCAATTTTTTTGGATACTCCTCCCCTCTTTTCTTCTCTTTCTTGAGGTATAGTTCTATGAGTACCCAAGTGGTTTTATTTACATGTGAGCTTTGACACTCACTATCAGCAGGATATTCGTCGTGAGAGAGAAACACAGCTGATCCTTCACTCCTTCAATGTCAACACATGCGCATTTTCAGCAATGGTCATGAGTTGATGGATAATGATCAGGAGCGGGAACCCTGGCTGATTTTTTTACACCCCATTGGATAACAATAAAGAGTGGGAAACCTGATTAATTTTTTTTCCCCCTTTTCCAAGTTTGGGGCATTTGTTGTCAGTTGTAGAGACCTTGGGACCTTCCTGGCTTGCACGACTCAGCTATTCACTACGGAGAACTCACTGAGCTATCGGGGGAGCCATCTCCATTGTTTCTGTATGATCCTTGGGCTGATAGTTTATTAGGAAGATTGATGCCAGTCAAAGGAACATACCCTTTGAAATTCACAAATATTCAATGCATGTACAGCCACATTTTTCAGAAAAATGTTTAACTTTGCACAGGATTGTAAAGAAAATTATAAAACTTGGCGAAATACAGGAGCTGCCTGTTTTAATCCTCTCTGGTGTGTGTTCTACTTATGTTGACTTTTACTACCTTATGGTCTTTTTATAAATACAATTTCTATGCACAAATGATATTGTGACATGCCAGTGTAACGTCGCAAATATAATTCATAAATTCATGAAAATATGCTTCCAACATTCACTTCGTTCAATTTCATGTGTAGGCACTTTATCCTTTCCTTATGCAAATGTACATTTTAACTGTCTTTGAAAGGTGTATGTGTTTCCAGAGCATGAAGTGATTAACTGTTTGTATCCTGATGCTGCTTGCGCCCACTACAAAGTGTGTCTGTTCCTTGTAGTTACCTTGCTTTGAACTAGAACCCAGCACACATGGCTGCATTCAATTTTGATAGTGCAGATATAAGGGCCACTGAAAAATGTGGGCCCAAATTTTCCAGTCAATGTTGGAACCCCTGTGTCCAACGCTGATCAGGCTGAAAACTGCCCACTTGCCTGCATCCGATTTTCCTTTCTAATCTTCTGATGGAGGATCCTGCAGAACTTCCTCAGTGCAGGAATCCACAGAGAGAGCAGCAAAAAGGATTTGTGCAGAAACCATGCCCCTTTTTTCACAGCATGAGCTGGTGAGTGAATGGGTCAGTGAATGAGTGAGTGTGTGGGTGTGTAAGTGGGTGAGGTAAGTGTGTAGGGTGGCAGTTGGGTAGTATGGTAGGTTGATAGGGTGACAGCTGGATAGGGTGGCAATGGGTAGGCTGGCAGGTGAGTAGGTGGAAGCTAGGTAGGGAGGTAGTTGAGTAGGAGGTAAATGGGTAGGGCAATAGGTGGGAAGGGTGGCAGCTGAGGAGGGTAGTGGGGGTAGGGAGGTAGGTGGATAGGGTGGCAGCTAGGTAGAGTGATAGAAATTGAAGTGGGTAAAGTGGGTGAGTGGGTAGGTGGATCAGTGGTGAGTCAGAGGGACTCGGAGGGGGTGGAGGGGGGCAGTCAGGGAGTTGGAGGGGGGTGCTCAGTATGAGTGATTGGGGGGTTATTTGTACAGTTACCCAGGAGTTAGACTAGGATTTTTCTGTCTAACATTTTTTGGGTAACTATTTAGGGTAAATAAGTCGGAATCATCTGAAGTATCTGACACTGAGTTGGAGTCGGAAACTATTTTGCAGGATCCCGGGAGCAGAGGAATTACCCATTGAAAGTGCAAACTTCCTAGGCAATTCCCACAGAGTCAGTGCATCGGGACTGCCGCAGGATACAGCATACAACTTGAGTCTACATCCGGTCTCCAACGATCCAGAGACTGGAAGATCTGGGCCGTAGTTTAAACAGTAGTGGTTAATGGTTACATGTTGTGAAGAGGAATGAAGTTTCACAGTGGATGGAGTATATTTTCATCCAAAGAAAATCAGTTTT
The DNA here is from genome assembly GCF_017639515.1 of Carcharodon carcharias. NCBI lineage: Eukaryota > Metazoa > Chordata > Chondrichthyes > Lamniformes > Lamnidae > Carcharodon > Carcharodon carcharias. The sequence goes on from NC_054468.1 coordinate 161,971,909, forward strand.
GATAGCATTTTCATATTCTTTTCTATATGAAGAATGCAAAATTGTTCCAAAAGAAGGAGTAGACATTCTTTGAGGATGTGATGTCACTGTAAAATAAATATCTACACTGAATTGCAGTATATAATGCAGGCTGAGCTACTTCTGAACGCTCAATGCTTCTTATTTTTCAAATGATGTTTTTAATAAGTCAGCAAAAACATATCTTCCAGTTTTGAGCTATATTCTTATAGCCATATGTGAGATGTAGTTTATATTCTTGCAGTAGTTTTTTTTTCCACATTGATGTGATGGGGGAAGGGAAATTTGTTTAGAAAGAGGAGAGAAGGAAGAATGAATGATGGAAGTCAAGGATGACTCCAGGTTTACCTCAGCCCTGGTTTTCTTGTGTACAGACTAACAGCTGTGCCCTGGATGATGAGTTGGGGTGGGTTGGGCCCTTCACACAGTAGTGCGACTGAAACATCAGTCTTCCAATCTACTAGACGTGGCAATATTTCTTAGCCCAATTTGTCAAGTGATTGCTGAAGGCAGTTAAAGGTTTAATTTGCAGGGCACATTCTTTCTTTGGGTACTGCATAACCTGGAAGAAAGTCAGTGGACATCTTGTGACATTAGACTCATCTATTTCATCATGCTTGTTTTTCTTGCAGTCTATTCATTTACACAGGGATTTATTGTAATAAGGCATCTTTTTAAGTAGTTAGCACGGCATCAAGGTTTATAAGCCTAAATTATAGCCATTAAATAATTAAAAGAGTAAAATTATCATGCTAAATAGAAAATGATATTGAGTGCAGTGTGTATTGAATGTGGAATAATAATATTACAGAAACCAATATAAACTTTACTCATTGGGCTTGTTATTTTGTTACCTTAATATGAGCTTGGTTTCCTCAGAATTAATCCTATTTATTTTATACCCTTAATTATCTTTTTTAAAGTTGCATTTTTTCATCAAAATGTTTTTTCAAATGTAATTTGAATTTATACATTTACACATGTTTTATTTGCTTTGATAAGATTGAAAGATTACTTAGTGCTGTTAACTATGTTTTTCCGTCATTCTTTTCATCTTACTCTATGCAAACATTTTTTTTGTAATTCCATATCCGGGAATAGCATTGAATAGTTTGTTATCACCAGATGTATTTTGTTACAGAGAACTGCATATTGAAGCAGCGATATTTTATATACAACACATTTTCATCTGTACAATGGGATGGGATTAGGAACTATCTGGTTTATACAAAGATGAATGTTTACATTCCCCGTGTATCGTTGCACAAGATAATTTGAAAAAGATCAGATGGAATATAAAGTTCTAGAGCAATTCCTACAAAGATACAATTCTAATTGGTATTTAACTTTGATTTCTTTTGAGACCTACTCAGAGAGTGTTACATTTTATACTTCAACATCATTGCTGATAAAACTCGGCACCTTTCCGCAGAGTATTTAGAAATGATTGACCAGCAGTGTTTGATATGCTGCATTTCACAAATGTTAGTCATAAAATGATACAGCACAGAAGGAAATCATTCGGCCCATCATGGCTCCTTTGAAAGAGCTGTCCAGGTAGCCCTACTCCCCTGCTCTTTTAATAGTTCTGTAAAGTTTCCTGTTTCAAGTATTATATCCAGTTTCATTTGAAAGTTACTATTGAATCTGCATCCACCAGGCAGTGCACTCCAGATCTTTACAATTTGCTACATGAAAAATTTCTCCTGGGGCAGGATTTTCCCTTCATCGGGTGGGCGTGGCAGGATTTTCCCTTCATTGGAGTGGCCACGAGACAGACTGCTGCCTGCAATCGGGCCCCAACCGTGATTTCACGCTGACTGGCCAATTAGCGACCAACCAGCGTGAAACACGCGCTGATAACCTCAGCCGAGGTGGGGTCAGGAGGAGCATGAGCACTGAAGTCTGCGCATGTGCGGAGGGAGAGCACACTGAAAGCTCCCTGAAGGCACGGAGCTGCCTTAGGGAGCTGAAGAATTTTACGAAGAAAATTAAAGATTTCAAAAATAAGGGGAACATCTCCACATGTGACTCAGTCACATGAACAGGGACACATTAAAAATTATGTTTAAAAATTTTTATTTTTTTAAATTACTTTTGGAAGCCTCATTCCACCCGTGGATGAGGCTTCCTAAAAAATGCAAAGGTCGCCTGGCCTATTCACCTGCCCGCCAGTTGTAAAGTTGGATGGGCAGCAAAAAATACAAAGTAATTGCTAGTTAAAGGGCCTGAAAAGGCTTCTTAATTGTCAGCGGGTGCACTGGCGACTCTCATGTGCCTACGGACTGAAATATCAAACGAGTGTGCGTGACGTCAGGACGCTCGCCCAACATTATTATGCACTATTTAACTCTGCGGGACGTAAAATTCTGCCCCTAATGTCCCCTCTGGTTCTTTTGCTTTAGCTATGAGGTCAAATAGGGCAAATGCATTCATTAGAGATAAAAACAAAAAACTGCAGATGCTGGAAATCCAAAACAAAAACAGAATTACCTGGAAAAACTCAGCAGGTCTGGCAGCATCCCCACCGATGCTGCCAGACCTGCTGAGTTTTTCCAGGTAATTCTGTTTTGGTTTCAAATGCATTCATTGTCTGGGCCCAATTATGAAACATGTACATTTAAGTGAGGTCTTGGAGAGCTCTCAGAACCATAGGGTATATTCTCTAATCTTGTGTTCTGAGGGAATAAAATGTGAACTGGAGATTGTTCTTTTTATGGCTTACTGTTGGAAACACAGGGGTCAGTGAATCTAACCACATATACCAACACGAATGCACATATTCAGGATGGAAAGCAAAAAACAATGAGACATGTTGCAGAAATAAAGTGAAATGAACACAGACCTGGAATTTATGGGAGTGACAACAGATGGACATCTCATGCTTGAGCTTCCTGTGCGCAGCACGTATTGGCCGCAGGTCTTTACTACTAACTAGGTGCAGTCAGCATAAATGGTGGGAGATTTGGAAGGGGAATCTGTGGGGTGTCACTTCATCCCTTGTTGTAATTTCAGCTGGAGGAATGCAGAAACTCCAGAGAAACGGCATAAATGCTGTTAACATCCTTTTCCCAGAGTTTCCATCAAAGTTATGACAAACAATTGGGAAAACCCCTGCAGAATTTTCTCCCTGTCGGGTCATCCACAATCGGCTCCGCGCCGTCATTTTATGTGGGTGGGCCAATTACCTGTGCAGTCGAGGTGGGGGGTCTGAGGGAGGTAGAGGGAGAGTTGGAGCCTGCGTGAAAGAGCGCAGAAACCCCCCTGAGCCACGGAACTGCCTCAGGGAAATTAAGTTCATATTGAAATATTTAAATAAGGCAAGGTCAAAATTATTTAGATGTCCCCTCATGTGACAGTGTCACATGAGCTGGGACATGTTTATGAAATGTGAATATATTATTTATAGATTTTATTAAACCTTCAGGAAACATCATCCCATCCGTAGATCTCCACCTGCCCACCAACCTTAAAGTCGGATGGGCAGCATTGATAATTAGTTTAATTGGCTTTTTAATGGCATTAACCAGCCTTTGACAGTTCGGCGGGCATGCAGCCGGAGTTGGCTGCACGACTGCCGAACAAAAGATCTGATGGACGCGCAGTGACGTCGGGACGCACGCCCAACGTCACCCTGCGTCATTTTACACGTCGGTGTGCAGGACCCAACCCCACACGCCGATGTGAAAATTGTCTCCTTTGTTACTGTACATCTTCTCGCTGCATTGTACTGTCATCTATTGACGTTATTCACAGTATGAAGTATTTAAAGGTGGCACGAAACCCAGAAATAATATTCAGCATATTAACCTTTTCAATGGTGTATACAAGTGAGAGCAGAAGGAAGAGGTTCATTTTATAACTCTGTTGACCATTGTACTGGTTAGAGTGAAATTCAGCCACACAGATCGCGTTCTGCATTAAAACCTTGATCTATACCAAATAGTTTTTCAAAGGGTGACATGCCAGGCAAAAGAAGGGAAAGAATCAGTTAGTGTTCCTGCTGCGGATTCATGCCAGTGAGTCTCTGTGAGCCTGGGTGTCAGTGAGAACAGGATTGGGTTCAATTATAAATAAAATCAGAAAATTCTGGAAAAACTCAGCAGGTCTGGCACCATCTGTGGAGAGAGAAACAGAGTTAACATTTCGGTCTGTATGACTCTTCAGTTCAGTTAGAATGCACACTCTGGATCACTGCACAATGTAACATTCTCGTCACACAAGTGCCAGGCAATGACCACTTCCTATAAGAGAGAATCTAACCATTGCCCTTTGACATTCAATGGCATTACCATCACTGAATCCCCAATTATCAACATCCTGGGGGTTACCATTGAGCAGAAACTGAACTGGACTAGCCATATATATACTGCAGCTACAAAAGCAGGTCAGAAGCTAGGAAGGGTGTGATGAATAACTCACCTCCTGACTCCCCAAAGCCTGTCCACCATCTACAAGGCACAAGTCAGGAGTGTGATGGAATACTCCCCACTTGCCTTGATGAATGCAGCTCCCACAACACTCAAGAAGCTTGACACCCTCCAGGACATAGCAGCCTGTTTGATTGACACCTGATCCACAAACGTTCATTCCCTCCACCATGGACACACAGCAGCAGCAGTGTGTACCATCTACAAGATGCACTGCAGGAACTCACCAAGACTCCTTCGACAGCACCTTCCAAACCCACGACTGCTACCATCTTGAAGGACAAGGGCAGCAGATGCATGGGAACAGCACCACCTGGAAGTTCCCCTCCAAGTCACTCACCATCCTGACTTGGAAATACATCACCATTCCTTCACTGTCGCTGGGTCAAAATCCTGGAATTTCCTCCCTAACAGCACTGTGGGTGTACCTACACCACATGGACTGCAGCAGTTCAAGAAGGCAGCTCACCACCACCTTCTCAAGGGCAATTAGGGATGGGCAATAAATGCTGGCCTAACCAGCAAAACTCTCATCCTATGAATACATTTTTTTAAAAGCTGTATGAAGCTTACAGGTCCAAGTTCTCACATGGTATTGGGAGGCAGGAGGGACTTTGCCTCAGCTTATGTTCCTGTCTTTAGGAGGGGAATAAAAATCACCTTATTAGATTTTTCAGGATATCCTAAACTCTTCAGATCCAACAAAATACTTTTGAAGTGTATCATTGTTGCTACGTGAGTAAACATGACAGCCAATCTTTGCAGAATGGAGACATTGGAGGGGAGGGGGATGGACTACGAGTGTGAAAATCCCTGAATTCTATCTTAAAATATAGGCAGGAAATTGGTCTTGTTGTGCACCATGTGTACCCTTAAGGATCCAAAATGGCATCTGCAGCTCACACAGTCAATTATGCAGCAAATAGCACCAAATGCCATATTGATGCAGGCATTAGCATGTGCGCAGTGAACTTGGTTTGACATCAGCACTGCTATTTTGGAGCTCAGTGCCGCGGTTAATGCCCTGCTTTACCTCTCACAGTCGAACATGCGTTCAGCAGAGGATAGACCAACCCCACCCCACTACCACCAATGCTATTTAAAGGAATCATCAATTATTTGCAGGCCAGTTGCTGATTGATTTCTTCAGGCTGTTGCTATGATTCTACAAGTGTTTAGTGATTTCTATAGTGGCAGGTGCTGAAGGAGTTTCTGCTAACAGGGATGCAGTATTAGGCATTCACCTGGTAATATGGCATTCTCTCGGAGAATGAACCATGGCATTGCAGAGCTGCTCAATGAGGGAGGAATAGCAGGGGGAGAAGTTCTATCAGCAGGAAGCTATCTCTACCCAGATTGTCCCCCCTGAATCTCAGAGTGGAACAATGTATGAGATGTGTGTGATTCAGTAAGGACATCCTCAGTGAAATCTGCCACCTGCTGAAACCATAAGTGCTGAGTAGGCAAGGACCACATTGCCAGTGGCTGTAAACATGACCCTAGCATCTGGATCTTTCCTTTATTATTATTCGTTTGTAGGGAGTGGGCATCACAAAATCCTGACAGTGCAAAAGGAGGCCATTCAGCCCATCGAGTCTGCACTGGCTCTCTGAAAGAGTCTTCTGCCTAGTCCCACTCCCCTGCCTTATCCCCATAACCTTGCACATTCTCTCTTTTCAGATAGCAATCCAATTTCGTTTTGAATATCTCAATGGAACCTGCCTCCACCCACCCTTTCCGGAAGTTTGTTCCAGACCCCAACTCTGGGTGAAAAAAAATTTCCTCACATCACTTTTATTTTTGCCAAATATTTTGAATTTATGCCCTCTAGTTCTTGATGCTCCCTTGAGTGGGAAGAGTTTCTCACTATTTACCCTGCCCATACCCCTCAGGATCTTGAATACCTCTGTCAAGTCTCCTCTCAGCCTTCTTTTCTCCAAGTTAAACAGTCCCAACCTCTCCAATCTATTCTCATAGCAACAGTTCTTCATTCCTGGAATCATTCTTGTCAATCTCCTCTGTACTCTCTCCAATGTCTTCACAGCCTTCCTCAAGTATGGCGCCCAGAACTGGACACAGTACTTCAGATGAGGCCTAACTAGTGTCAATTACAAGTTCAACATGAGCTCCTTACTCTTGTACTCAATGCCCCTATCAATACATACTGTGCTTTATGAACAGCTCTCTCAACATGCCCTGCCATCTTCAATGAGTTATGTACATATTCACCAAGGTCTCTCTGTTCCTGCAGCTCCTTTGGAGTTTCTCTCTTTATCTTATACTGTCTCTCCATATTCTTCCTGCCAAAATGAATCACCTCACACTTCTCTGCATTTAACTTCATCTGCCACTTGTCTGCCCAGTCCACCAACATGCCAATGTCCTTTTGAAGTTCAAGACTATCCACATCACATTTGACAATGTTTCCAATCTTCGTATCATCTGCAAATTTTGAAATCGTCCTGAATACCACAGTCTAGGTCATTAATATATATCAGGAAGACCAAGGGTTCCAACACTGACTCCTGGGGAACTGCACTACAAACCTCCCTCCAATCTGAAAAATAACCATTAACCACTACTCTTTGTTTCTTGTCGCTCGGCCAATTTCTTATCCAAGTGCCTACTCTCTCTTTTATTCCATTGAACTAGAATTTTGCTCACAAGTCTGCGTGGCACTACTTCAAATGTCTTTTGAAAATCCATATACACCACATCAACAGCTTTGCTCTTATCAACCTTCTTTGTTACCTCCACAAAAAACTCCAGCAAGTTAGTTAAACATGATTTTCCCTTAATGAATCCATGTTGACTTTTCTTAATTATCCTGCACTTGTCTAAGTGACAATTGATTTTGTCCCAAACTATTGTTTCCAGAAGTTTCCCTACCACTGAAGTCTAGCTGACTGGCCTGTAGTTACCACCTTTATCCTTGCAGCCCATTTTGACTAGGAGTGTAACATTTGCAGTTCTCCAGTCCTCTGACACCTCCCCTGTGTCTAAGGAAGACTGGAAGATTATCACTAGTGCCTCTGCAATTTCCACTCTCCCTCCCCTTAGTACCCTTGGATGCATCTCACCCGGTCCTGGTCCCTTATCAATTTTAAATAAAGATAGCCTTTCTAACACCTCCTCCTATTGAATTGTAAATTCTTCTAATGTACCAGTTACCTCCTCTCTCATCTCGGCCTGGGTAGCATCTTCTTCCTTTGTAAAGACAGATGCAAAGTATTCTTTTAATAGCTCCACTATTTCTTCTGCCTTCACATGCAAGTCCCCTTTTAATCCCTAATCAGCCCTACTTTTTTACCACCCTTTCATTATTTATATGCTTGTAGAAGACCTTGGGATTTCCTTTTATATTAGCTGCCTGTCTCTTTTCATGCTCTCTCCTTGCTTTTCTTATTAGCTTTTTCACTTCCCCTCTGGTCCTTCTACATTCAGTCTGATTCTCCCTGCATTGCTGGCAAGGCCAGCATTTATTGCCTTTGAGAAGGTGGTAGTAAGCTGCCTTCTTGAACTGCTGCAGTACATGTAGTATAGCTACACGCATAGTGCTGTTAGGGAGGGAGAGAGTTTCCAGATTTTGACAGTGAAGGAATGGTCATATAGTTCCAAGTCAGGATTATGTGTGACTTGGATGGCAACATGCAGTTGGTAGTATTCCCATTTATCTGTTGCCTTTATCCTTCTAGGTGATAGATGTCACAGGTTTTGAATGTGCTATCGAAGGAGCTTTGGTGAGTTGTTACAGTGCAACTTGTAGATGGTACACATTGCAGCCACAGTGCACCAGTGGTACAGGGAGTGAATGTTTAAGGTACTGGGTGGAGTGCCAATTGAGCAGACTGTTTTGATCTGGATAGTGTCGAGCTTCGTGAGTGTTGTTGGAGCTGCCCTCACCCAGACAAGTGGAGAGCATTCCATCACACACCTGACTTCAGGTTTGTAGATGGTGGACAGGCTTTTGAGAGTCAGGAGGTAAATTACTCGCCACAGAACTTCCAACCTCTGACCTGTTCTTGTAGCCACAGTATTTGTATGGCTGGTCCAGTTAAGTTTCTGGTCAATGGTAACCTCCAGGATGTTAATAATGGGGGAATTCAGCGATGGTGATGGCATTGAATGTTGAGGCTGGAGGTGGCAATATTTGCAACATCTCACCATTTGCCATCCATTGTTGGAAAAAGGAGGTCATTAAGGACCACTATTTAAAGAGAACTAACCACAGTGTAACTACATTTCATTCTCACTTGGCATAACTCAGCGAGCTCACGGCTTTGCTAGGATTGCAGGTTTCCCCATGGTGCAGGGTGCTGCTGACTGCATTACATCACGGGAGCCGCATGTCAACTCTGCCAGAACAGAAAGAGATCCCACTCCCTCCGTATGTGCCCACTGGCAGCATATTATGCAGGTCAGTGCCTGGCATCCTGGCAGCAGCCATGATGCCTTCATTTTGCAGCAGCCTGCTTGCCAGTTGCATTTGAGCCACCACGACAAACTGAAGGGTAGGTACTGGATGACACGGGCTATTTGCCAACCACATGACAGATGACTCTGGTGCGTATGCCATGCACACGTGTGCAGCATGCTTACAACGGAAGCCGCACTGCCTGACAAAATGTGATTGGACGGACCATTGGTGAGCTGTCAACACTTTTGTCACCTGGACCGTGTCGCAGGAACCCTGCATTACTCGGCAGAGCAGGTTTCAAGAGTCATCCTGGTCTGCTGCATGTTGGACAACCTCACCATCTATATGGCAAGCAGCTGAGTAGCAGGAGCATGAGGAGAAGGAAGAGGAGGAAACCTAGGCAATCTCCTTCTGCCTGGCCTGTCTGTGAAGAACTCATCCCAAATGCAATACCAGTAACTACAACCCCAATTCCTCATTCACCAACATTCCCACACCTCACCTACCCTCTGCCTCTGAAAAAGTAAACATTCCAAACCAAATTTACAAATGAAAGCATGCCAAATTATATAGAAATCATAAAGACGATCATATGGTCAACCAATTATTCTTGTGCATTCCCTTAATGCCTGTCTTCTCTGTGCCATTGCCTGTTTAGTGCTCCTATGCAGCACTATCCCAGCGGCTGCAGCACGGCTGGTTAAAGGCTGTTGATTTTCAGTGGGGGAGACTGCAGATGATCTTGCAGGATAACCTCGAGCGGCTCTGGGCCCAGTAGGCCCGGCCTCAGATCATACCAATCAACATGGGTAAGAGCACTGGCAAAGTGCTGGAGGTGGGAGCACAAATGCTGTCATCCTCAGAGAGTGCAGCAGGTTCTTACTCCATGGAGCCACTGCCACTACCGTGTGGTGGCATCTCAGCAATCTTAGTATTCTGCTGGAGCACAGATTGGTGGACTGCTGTGAGAACCTGCAGGAGACTGCTGTGAGAGCCTTTGCACACTGGCATCCATAACCATGATGGTAGCAGTCTGAGCTTCCACAGGAACATTTGGACATTGGATGGCTGCTGCTTGCACTGCAATGGGAACTGCAACGTTAGCCATTAGATGTTGTATTTAGGTTGAATCCACAAGTGCGCCAACAAAGATGGCCACCACCATTTCTATGTTGGAAAGGACAGGTTCCAAACGCTGCTCAAAACCCTGTGGCAAGTTAGGTGCAGACTCTTCCATACTCCTTGTCATTGACTGCAGGCTTTCTGGTAGGTTTCCCAATGCACCAGACATTTTATTGTGTATACCTTCTGTACGCTGCCCTATCAAAGAGTCTCACCTGAGTTCTCTGCATTGCAAACCATGTGTGACATTGCCCTCCAGAGAATTGCCACCCAGACTATCCTTGCTCGCTGCCCTGGCTGCAGCCACTCGGGCCCAGTGCCCTACCAGATGCAGAACCCGCCTGTAATCTATCCTCCAAGATATCAGTATCTTAGCTGGTGACTGCAAGTGTGAAATCAAGTGACGGTGCTGTGTCTGCACCATCACTTCCCTCTTAGTGTTCCTCCACTGCATGGCCAAGTTGCACCTCTTGGGCACCTGAAAGAAAAAAGCACAATGATAAGGTTGTGTACGGGAAGTGGGTGGGGGCAAAGTAAGAGGTGAATATTTACCCCATCTACAACTCGTAAATCAGAATATCATTGTAGATGATGAGGAAGTGGGATATAAAAAGGCGGAATAATTAAGAAGATGCCCTCATCTTTGATGGTTTCAGTGCGCTCAGCAACTGTTATCCCAATAATGGCCAGCATTGTCTCCTCCCTGGGGGTCAGGACACCAAGACTAATCTGTCCCCCTCCAGTTAGGTCCTGTTATCTTTGGTTGTGTGCCACTTCATCCTGTGAGAGAGAGAAGCGTGTTAGTGAGTATTGTGCAATATGCTTGGCTGATGTGGCTGTTATGGTTGAATTGCCAGTAGTATGTGCAACCTGTGGGATTTGAGTGTGAGGCTTACAGCAGTGCCAATGTGTGAGGGTGAGATGAAGCATATGAATGCCAGGTATGAGGCCTGATTGATAGCGATGGTTGCTAAGTGTTGCCTTACTACCTGCATTACAATCAACGGGTACAGGATAATTGCAAATTGTGACCCTACCATGCCAATTTTGGGGATTATTTAATTTAGTCCCTTATATCTTTGTAGGCCAGAAAAGTATTTATTTAAAATACTTCATGAGATAGCACAAATAGTAATAGATATAAGTTTCACAGGTAACACAGTATGGTTTTTGTTGCCGTTGTGAATCTAGGTGTAAAATACATTTTTAGATTCCACTTATTTTGGATAATTTGCATCACAGTTATTATAATCAAGAACTGTACTTATTGATATGGTATCTATCATTAGCTTTGTGATCAGAACATGTATACAGCCTGCCTTACGCTGTGTGATCCACCACATTCTTTAGAAGTTTGGTCCTACACAATTTGACCATTAAACCTCTTATGAGTACATTCAGCTGACTTTTGTAATTGCTTTCAAATGCTGTGAGGATTACTGGGAATGTCACCAAACCGTGAGGAGGCCAGGCAGGTCTTTCATCCTACCTCCTGCCTAAGGTAAGCCACATGGGTCACTGTTTACCCTGCCTGGCCCAGGACAAATAGATCTTAACTCATTCCTTGTTATCATGAGTCTGACTTGAGCAAGAGAAATTGTTCACAGATGCATGATGAAACAGCTATGAGAAAATTTCTGTTTAAAGGAGGAGGTGCAAAAGGGAAACTAGTGCATTATATTCAAAAAGCTACTGAAACAGATCCTGAAAGTGGTATAAGATACACATTATTATTTCAGAACATTACTTTTATTAACAAGTGTAAGCCAGGCTCTGCTAATGGCATTCAGCTTGCCTTTGGATCAAAAGATTTGGGGTTTGAGCTTGTATAACCCAGGTCCACAGTTTGGAATGTGTCTTCTTATATTGCAAGATGCAGCTCATCAGATCAGAAGGAACTGATTGTCCATTAGTATAAAGCTACACCAAATGGCAAAATAGATAATGATCACAGCCCTAAATACTTACACAGTCCACGTTTATTACAGATAGCCCATTGGGGTCAGGGTGCAGCTAGTGCCTATATCGGGAAAATGGCGCTAACCATTTGCCAGTCCCATTAGAGCCAATTACAAAGAAAGAAATTAAAATAGACTTGCATTTCTAAGGCATCTTTCACAACTAGGGATGTCCCAAAGTGTTTTACTGCCAATGTGTAATCACTGCTATAACATAGGAAAAGAAGCAGCCTGCCACAAACAGCAATGTGATAATGAACAAGCAATCTGCTTGAGATGTTGGTTGAGGGATAAATGTTGACCAGGGCACTGGCGAAAATTCTCCTAACCTTCTGCAAAAGTATCATGGGAAAGGCACTATCTACAATGCACAACGCTTGGGGCAGGATCTTCCGGTCAGCATGCGGGAGGACGGGGCCTGCTCGCCAACGTGTAAGATGATGCAGGATGATGTTGGGCAGATCTCCCGATGTCACCCCTCGCCATTTCCATTTTCAAGTCGGCAAGGGTGCAGCCAAATCAGCTGTGCGCCCGCCAACCTGTCAACGGCCTATTGAAGCCATTTAAAAAGTACTTAACATCATTAATGGGCCTGCTCGACAAACCTTAGGGTTGACGGGCAGGGCGGGAGCCTGGCAGGTTTAAGAAGAAGCATGAAACCTCCATCCACAGGTGGGATGAGGTTTCATGAGGGTTTTTAAATATTTAATAAAGATTTCACTAAAAGTGATGGACATGTCCCAACTCATGTGACAGTGTCAGATGAGGGGACAGGTCAGGGAAATTTTGTTTTCATCTCTTTAACATTTTTGAATTTGGAGTTGATCTCCCTGCAGCAGCACTTAGCATCAGGGAGATGAGTGCGTTCTTTCACGTTCATGCGTGAAAGAGCGCACTCTCGGCTGAGGGAATCCCCTCCGCCCGCACAGGGATCACATAGCACTTCCTGGCGATCATCACGCTGGGCAGGCCTTAAGTGGCTTGCTCACGTAAAATGGGGGCAGCGATCAGAGGCATGCCTGCCCACACCTGCTCCTGCACTTCCCCCCCAACGAGGGGAAAATTTTTCTCTTGAAGTACACTAACTATTTTGGATAGTCCATCACACCTCATTAATACCTGTGTAGTATTTATTAATATGTGATGTTCTTTTTTTCCCCAAAAAAGACTGCAGAAAGAGTCAGTGCTGCTGTGTGTGTGTCTCTCACTCTCTCTCTCCCATGATTCTCTTTTGCTGGTTGCCTTACATTTTCTGTTGACTCTTTTTGAGATCAGTACAGGATCTACTCTAACATAAGTCTGTATTTCTGTTTAAGGTAAGGCCTGCAGGGATCACAACAGTCGTGTGTGGTTTTACTGCCCACCACTTATAGCAGGTAAACCACATGAACTCCGGTATGCTTATACTCCAGTGTAAGTGATGGGATCTCTGCATGGTTAGACATCTGATGACATTGTGAGCCAGGCAGCTGCATAAGGCAGGAACTCTGGTCCTCAGCAGCATATTCTGCTGGAAATCACCTCCCAGATGAGGGAAACTAGGAAAATAAGACATCACCCAAGAACCGGAGACCAGTAACAGTTCCCAAATTCCGCTTGCCAATCCAAGGCCCCCACTTCCTCGTGCAAAGTTGGTTCTTGGAATTCATCTTAAGAACTCCATCTAGGAAATCCTTCCAATGCCGTGACAGCTGGTCTGCCAATTCTCGGTGCCTCCTCTCCATCCAACACCCCTCACATTCCCAACTCGAGTTCAAAATATCAGAGGTCCTTAACAATCTCAGCAGCAATGACTAAATTGCTCATCCTGCTACTGATTCACTTGTTACAGTCACTCACAATGCTCCCACTCTGATTCAGAACTTGAGATCTCACCACCAACCCCAGTGGACACAAATATTGAAATATGCTCACCTCTTAGATCATGCCAGTGCTCCCAATAATACTTCCCTCACTGCAGCTCTTCATCTGCTACCCACTAGGTCACAAGGAATATTGATGCCTGAGAGGCTGTCCCTCTCCACCCTGTCAACATAGAACTGTAACTGAAGGCCTGCTCCATAATTAGTTACACTGTCCCTCCATTCTCCATCTCCACCCAGTCAGAGGATGAAAAGCCCAAGTATAAGTTCACTCAGCCACTGACTAACTGTATGCCTGCCTTCTTCAACTGTCCCCCTGCATCCCACACTGTGCACCAAAATTCTGGAAGTCATCTCCAGCCCCCACCTCATAACCTCCAGCAGCAAATGCCCACAGCTGCCTGTTGACTAGACCAGGAAGTGCATTACCAAGAGCTCCAACACCCTTTCCAGAGAACCAAGTGCTGCAACTAGGACATTGGACTCAAAATAGAAATGGCATCAGCACAATATGGTTCTCAACAGATAACACTAATTCTACAGTTATATTGCACTGTAGGGCCCAGAATAGTTACTGCAGTGTGCAATATAGCCAGCATGGTTTAATTGTAAATAACTAGGGGTAGAGTTTCCCCCCTTGAGTGTAATTGGTGATTTTTGTGCAAATTGTATCCAAAATCACATCCATTTTGATAAGTGTTTTCTTCCTTGAGTTTCCACTGAAACTCAGTTGCCAAATGGGAAATCTACAATGAACCACGCAATCAGGCAGCATTTTAAAAACATTTTTTGAAATAAATGTTACTTTAAGATACATTCTTTGCAACATTTAAGAGCAGTAACTTGGTAAAAGTTGATAAATATAGCTGAAAATGGGTTTATCACAAAAAACAAGTATTTTGAATCACACTGCCAGTCCACCACCTGTGAGTAACCCAATTTTAAATTCCGAAAAATAACTTTTAAAAAATATACAAAACTATTTTCTAGGTAGGGGTACCTGCAGTAATCAGTTTTTTTAGTAAATTTTAAAAACGACACTCAAAAGCCTTCGAAAATGTCTAGTATCTAACAAATCAGTTTTATTTTTAGAGTCTTCCTGAAGGCGTGTAAACGAGTGCAATTTGAGAAGTCTCCCAAAGGTGACAAATTCAACCTAGGGGTGTTCCTGCTCCTAACGCAATGCGTTTAACAAGATTGCAGAAACACGAGTTGTGCTGAATGCAATTTGTGCTTATAATTCTGCAATTTTTATGCTGGTTACACTGCTTTTGAGTGAATCATGCCTAAGAAACCAGCATATCTGTACAGAACTCCAGGCTCTGAATTTTAATCATACTTCAGTAGTGATATATGTTCAAACTGAATTTAAAATGGCCTGTCTCAGAACTCAAAGCACTGTATTTTGAAATGTGACATTGCACGGTCCATTCTAGAATGGTCCTAGGAGAAACAATCACATTATTACAATTTTATGTAGGGGTGCACAACCATATACTGTTAATGAACTTAGCTCATTTGTATAATAGTCCTTGTTATTTTAATAATGACCTAACATAAATAACAACACCAGTTAAAATGGCGGACAAAATATCATAATAGCATTAGAGGTTCATTTACAACTGTCACAGATAATATGGAGGATAAGCTTGATATGAAATAATGGATAATAAATGATACTTGAGAATGATTATCAGGTGTAATTTAACCCGAAAGTACCACTATCACAAGCAATGAACATTAAGTTCATAACCATTATCTAAACTTTGAGATTAAATTATTGACTTGTATTTGCTCCAGAACATTTTTAAAAAATATAAATGGTTTTATTGTATGAAAGGGATATTGTCTATATGTTTACAGTGAAATATATGGGGAGGGTTTATTCAGTGATCTGATGGCCTGTACCAGTTTAGATACCCACAGCCAATGCGCTGCCCATACTGCTATACAATGCCATTCACACTGAGTGATAAATACCTGTAACATAACTTGCAAATTTATAAAGGAATAATTAGCTGTTAGTTACCAGGAAATTCCAACTCCAACTCTGTACTTGTGAGGTATGCAGCTAGTGCTGCTACTTGTCAATGAGTATCTAACTCCGTTTAGTAGGATTGTGTATCATGTTAGTAAGGGTGTGTAACGCCAGCAGGTATCTGTCTAGTTGAAATTAGGAAGGGGATAAGAAGAGTAGCAGTGACTTGTACTGACAAGTATTTTATTAGTGTGAATTCTCACTACTTGAATGACAAACATGTCTGCCTGGTGGCAGAACATTCTGTTTCAGCTTTGCCTAGCAAAATTCTCCTGGCCCAGTGAAGGAAGAAAAGCAGAAAAGACATGGTAATTGCAAGGTTTCATGCATTGGCAGCTCTAGAATTAGATGGGGGAAAACTGCCCAGTGTTCAAGTTTCTGTTTCTCAACTAATGATTCCTAATCAATAGTATATGCCCCATTACTATTCTCTTTGGTTCTGCCCCACCACCTCTTTTGTCATTTGTCTTCTGCCCTATCACAGATCTTCCCTTTTGTTCTTTTCCCACCCTTACCCATTTCACCTCCTGAAAAGTGTATCATTTCTCATTTTTCCCAATCCTGATGAAATGGCAGGAGCTGAAACATTAACGCTGTTTCTCTCTCCACAGATGCTGCCAGACCTGCTGAATATTTCCAAAATTTTCTGTTTCCATTTCAGATTTCCAGCATCCGCAGTATTTTGCTTTTCAATCAGTGTTTGATTCACTGCCACTTCTCTTCCAGGAATGCCCAGCTTGAAGGTCTGCTCTTCTCTCCAATGGGAATTCCATTTATCTCTTTTACCTTATTCAACTTCATTGCTTTCTATTTCCCTTCTCGTGTTGGATGAGGTATCTATCTAAACTCACTTTCACAGTCACATTTCCTTCCTGAACAACTGTTTCCAGCTCCAACTTGTTCCACATAGATTCAAACTGAAATTCCACCCTTCATGATTACAGGTATCTCCTAGACAACCAGTGCTCCTCAAGCCACTTCTTGTACATCCTGAGACCCACACTCAATGCTATCCACCATCAACACGCACACTCTCCACCTCTCTCTTCAGCATCATCAACCCACTGTGCCACAGTTTCATTTCATCCTTTGTCTCATCTGATGTTTGAACAAAAAACTTTTTCTCTCCTTTTAGGAGTTAAGGATAGGAAAAATAGAGGCCATCAACTAATACTGATTATACATCCACGGACTTCCACAGCTATCTTGACTACACTTCCTCACACCCTACATCCTTTTAGGTTTCCATTCCATTCTCCCAGTTTTTTCATCTCTGTTGCATCTATTCTGAAGATGCAGCTTTCCACAATAATACTTCTGCCTTCCTTTTCCCTCAACCAAGGATTCCCTCCCACCGTGTCCAACTCATTTTCCACTCTTCTGCTTTCACCTCTTCCCCTCCTTCCCAGAATCACAATAGAGTTCCCCTTGCCCTCACTTTCCACTGTACCAGCCTCCGTAGTCAACAGATTATCCTCTACCATTTCCACCACCTCCGGCGTGATGCCAGCACCAAACACATGTTTCTCTCTCCTCTCCTTTCAGCATTCTGAAGGGATCATTCCCTCCATGACACCCTGATCCACTCCTCAATTACCCCCAACCCCTCCCCACGACACTTTTCCATGCAGGCACAGGAGATGTAAAACCTGCCTTTTACCTTCTCTCTCCTCACTGTCTGAGGCCTAAATACTCCCTCTAGGTGTAACCGATTTCTGTGTACTTCTTTCAATTTAATGTAGCACATTCCCTACAGATTGGATAACTGCTTTCTGGAACAATTTCATTCAGTCCGCAAACATGACCCTGAGCTTCTGGTCACTTGCCATTTTAATTCACCACCTTGGTCCCACTCTGACCTTTCTGTCCTCTGCCTACTACAGTACAAGAACACAAGGTCACAAGAATTAGGAGCAGGAGTAAGCAATTCAGCCCCATGAGCCTGCTCTGTCTTTCAATAAGATCATGGTTGATCTGATGGTGCCCTCAATTCCTCTTTCCTGTCTGCCCCCATAACTCTTGACTCCCTTGTAAATCGAAAATCCATTTAACTCTGTTTTGAATATATTCAATGACTGATCTTACACTGCTTTCTGGAAGAAGAATTCCACAGACTAATGACCCTCTGAGAGAAAAAAATTCTTCTCATCTGTCTTAATTGGGAGACCCTTATTTTTAAATTGGTTCTAGACTTCCCCACAAGGGGAAACATCATTTCAGCATTCACCCTGTCAAGTCCCGAGGATCTTTTTTGTTTCAATAAGGTCACTGCTCATTCTTCTAAACTCCCGTGGCTATAGGCCCAACTTGCTCAGTCTTTCCTCATAAGCTAACCTCTTCATCCCAGGAATCAGTTGAGGGAACCTTCTTTGAACTGCTTCTATTGCAATTATATCCTTTCTTAAATAAGAAGACCAAAACTGTACACAGTACTCCAGGTGCTGTTTCACTAAAGCCCTGTACAGCTGTAGAAACACTTTTCTACTTTTATATTCAATTCCCCTGCAATAAACATCAACATTCCATTTGCCTTCCTAATCACTTGCTGTACCTGCATACTAACTTTTTGTGATTCATGCACCAGGACACCCAAAGCTCTCTGTACTGTAGAGCTCTGTAGCCTCTCTCCATTGACTGCTTTTCTGTTCTTCCGGCCAAAGTGGGTAAGTTCACATTTTCCCACATTATATTCCAATTGCCAAACTTTTGCCCACTTGTCTTCCAACGAAGCTCAAAGCAAGCTCAAATAACAGCACCCCATTTTTTTAATTAGGCACTTTAGACCCTTCAAGACTCAACATTGAGTTCAACGGCTGTTATTCTCATTTTTACTTTCAGACAGCGGCTGTTCATTATTCTGCCATTCACACCTGCTCTACACACATCTTTTTTTCTTTATTTGTCCCATTGCCACTCCCTTTGGCTCTGCCCCACCAACTCTTTTGTCTTTTAACGTCACCCATCTTCCACCCTATCACAATCTTCCCTTTTGTTCCTTAACCACCCTCCCCTATTTGAGAAACTTCCTAGTAGTCGCAAATGAGGAATGGTGCACATAGGACCAGAGTGCAGTCAGCACTGTGGAAGGAACTATAGATAAACATATGACTCAGCACCCTCAGCAGATGGTGGGCGAACAATGGGAGTGCAGAAAAGAGTCCATCTCATCTAAATGGAACTACGGTGTCAGTAAAAAGCAGTAACTTACAGGAGAATTCATTTCAGCTAGGCTGTTGGTGGAGAACCACATAATTGCGACTCATTGAGAGGTGTGTGGCAGAGGGGGGGGTGTATTATGTTGTACAGCTCTGTCAATCTGAGAGCCTTGCTGTCAATGTTCCTGCTAAACTGCACAGCAGTCTGAAAGGCACCATGCAGGCCTTGTTCTACAAGGAATAGCACATTTGACCATGCATGGAACAATGGATTGCACACAAAAACTAAGTTATAAAAGGAACTTTTCTTGCTGCTACCTTGTTTTCAGGGAGTGCTGTGCAACACCAGAAGGAGGGAGGTAAAAAAGAAAGAAAATAAAGAGTTGCATTTACTTGGCACCTTTGGTGGTCTCAGGATTCCCCAAAAAACCAGGATCAAGCAGCATAACCACATTCTACTAAAGTGCAGAGTTCAGCCCATGAAAAAAGCTTTTGCGAAAGGTGGGGTGGGGTGGGGGGGCGCGGAATGTGGGATGGGGGTGGGTGGGTGGGATTGGGGGGGGGAGCGCGTGGGTGGGATGAGGGCATGGATGGGATGGGGGAGCTGCTAAAACATAGCAAAGTTGCAGCCTGATGACATGATCAGTACTGCAACTTAAACTTAAAATAAAGTGAGAAGGAAGGCCGAGTGGCAGGATTCCCAGCAACTGGTCTGAGTCAGGAGCAGCCAGCTCATTGAGCTAAGTGGCTCATTTAGCTCTCCTTGTGGGCCACGAGGAGCAGGGTTTCCAGGGCATGGGAGGCCCAAAACTTTCTTGTGGGGCCTGGAGTAACACATGTGACTCTCCTGGCCCCACAAGGAAAGTAAAATGGCGAATGGCATTTAAATCATCTCAGATCTACCTCCTACTCTTCAGGTGGAATCTTCCCAGATTTGCACTAAGTGCAGTAGATAAACATTTTACCTGCTGGCAGCAATGGGGGCTTTTCACGCTGTATAGTCCCAAATCCGCTGTATTACTTATACATTCCCGGGAAACATGCTGTTTCCATTGCGGGGGGACTCTCATTCGTCCACCACACCATCACCTCACCATGTCAACACGCTGGGCACCATATTTAAAGTGCAGCCACGTGCACACCTCTCGGTGCTTCCACAACTGCTGCACAGAAGACATGGTCCTGAAAGGCAAAAAGACTGCAGCCCCCGGGTTCAAAGACTAATCCCTCGAGCTCCTTCTGGACACAGTGGGGGCCCACCGGGATGTCCTGTACCCCAGCTGTGGCTGATGGATAGGCAGCAACATCACCAATCCAGCTTGGAAGGCAGAGGCACCGGTGGTCAGCGCCAACATCCTGCAAAAGAGAACAGCCACCCAGTGCTACAAGAGGATGAATGATCTCCTCCACCCTGCCAGGGTAAGTCACTTTTCTCATCACTCTCAACTCACACACTCACAAACCCATTATACATCCACATGGCCCTCACTCACTGCCAGCTCAAGGGACATCACCATTCACTCTCTCACACTCACCGTCATTGACCTCATCCCGTCCATGGGACCACTCAACCCACATATTCCAGGCATACTTATCATCTGGCCTGGCAGGCAACCTACTTACATTCTCTCCATCTCTATTCATGCAGGACAAGCTGGGACACAACCAGAGGGAGAGGTCACAGACTGGTGGAGGAATGCCTGAAATCAAGGTCCTCATGGACTTTGAAAATAGAGCCATCAAGCTGGCCAGCGAGGATCTGGACCATTCCTGTGCTGACGGTGGGGTCAGCGTTGCTCAACCAAGTGAGGATCCAGCAGTGCAACATCCATCAGACAACCATGATGTGAGTGACATGTCCTCTTTCACAGGCCACTGCCATGCATTAATAATATCCCCTTGCTTCTGCAGGCACATCTGGGAAACAGCCGATGGAGTCCATGACCCAGAGCCTCCAATCAAGCTCCAAAGAAACCTCTGAAGAGGAATCTGAAGGCACCCTCCTTGAAGTCCCATCACAGCGCTCACCCACACCCTCCACCAGCTCAGAGATACACACCTCAGTGGGACCAAGCTAGAGTAGCCCCGGGATCACAATCTAGTAAACACATAGAACTGTCTGATCCATAGTAGGCAGCAGCAGGGACGTCCCAGGTCCTTGGCACTCGGAGGACTGCTGGAGGCCAGAAATTTGCTGAGTCCGAGTGGATTATGAGCCTCTGGACTCGATTATGTCACAGTTGCTGATGCTGCAAAGGCCAGCTTGGGAACATCAGGAAGGGATCTCCGCTGCACTCCTCAGATTGCAAGGCACAATGGAGGAGTCTGCCTGCCTTCAGGCTGAGGTGATAGTGCCGGCATTGCAATGCACTGAGGTCAACACTGGTAGGATGGTGGCCGCCATGGAGACCTTGGTTCAGGAGGTCACTCCTGCACTGCTGCACGGGCTGAACTGCGTCGATGACGCCATTATTGGCCTCCAACAGTGTGTACGTGAGAGGGTGTGGGGCAGCTCAATCTCCCTCCAGCTAACCCTTTTCCTCAAGGAGTCATCCAGGGGATTTTGGACACCTATAGGGAGGAGGATCAGCAGGTGCACACCCTGGGACCACCCAGGTGAAACCAGGAGTGTCCAGGCTCTCCAAATCCCCTCTTCCTGTGACCCCAGCAGCTCCAGCTTCACAGGCCGAGCCGGGTGCCACTGCCACATGGCAGGACCCTGAAAGCAGGCTGGGGCCCTCCAAGTCTTGGCCCTCCAAAGGACGCCCACCAAGGTCATCACAGACAAGGCGTCGCAGTCAGCAGGCTGCCCCCACCTCCGCTCTGGATGTCCGGGAAGCACCAAGACTTAGCGGCAGGGTTAGGATGGCTAAGAAGATGCAGTTGCACAGCCTGGGCACAAGTGTTAATCACTTGTACATACTGTTCACTATTGTCAATAAACTCCCAAGAATGTCTCCCTTCTTATGGCTCCTTGTTCTGATGGGCAGTGTTCATGTCACTCAGATGTGAAGCTTTTCTGAACAAGTTAAGGGCAGATGTCTCAGTCCAGGGCCTCTTCCCTGTGCAGTGTGTAACCTTCAGACCAAAGTTATGGTCCAGCCACACACACCCTGGACACATTACTGATGCCTGCACCTCAACAGTGCTGGTCATTACTGCCAGAATGTAGTGGGCAAGCATCACAGAGTTACATAATTACTCTGAGTGCTCTCAGCACCTTTAAGGTGGGGCTGGCCCCCATCTCTTCAGCATCTATGACCAGTGACGTTGTGCTCCTGAGGGAGTCAGGTGCTGAAGGCGGACAAAAGATCTGATGCTTTTAAAGTTTCATGGCTGCACCTCTATGGTATGACCCTGATCACAGGGCACAAGCGAGCTGCCCTTGACCAGACAGGTGTCAGACATTCTCAGAAGCTCTGTGAAGATCTACGGAGTGCCCACTTTGCAAGTTGCCATCATGATCCTTCTGCAATTGAGCGACTATTAGGGCCTCCACTGCATCTCCATGACAGGAGCATTATCATAAAGGCGATGTGCACTGCCCTACGCAAGTCTGGAGTCAAAAGTTCATAGATGCAATGTTAGGAACTTATGGTGTCTCCTCACTGCATGTTGTCACCATGCTCCTCAAATCTAGTCGCTATGAGGGCTTTCTGAGCTCACCTGCCCTTATCTGACCAGTGCGAGGGCCTCATCCCCGTCATCATCATGTGAGGACCTCCTCACCCTCAACATCATCGAT
The DNA here is from genome assembly GCF_017639515.1 of Carcharodon carcharias. NCBI lineage: Eukaryota > Metazoa > Chordata > Chondrichthyes > Lamniformes > Lamnidae > Carcharodon > Carcharodon carcharias. The sequence continues at coordinate 161,994,654 of NC_054468.1, forward strand.
GTCCTGCTCATCGGAGACATCCAGCTCATCCATCTGCTCATCAGCCAGCTCCTCGTCCCGGTGCAGCACCGGGTTTGAAGAGCGCAGCAGGTGACAATGATGTGTGACACCCTCTGTGGACTATATTGCAGGGCTCCACCAGACCAGTCCGGGCACAGGAACCTCATTATCAGCATCCTGATGGTTTGCTCCACCAAGTTGTGAGTTGCTGCATGAGCCTCATGATACTGTCGCTGTGCTGCAGCCTGAGGCTGCCGCACGGGTGTCATCAGCCACGGCCTCTGCAGGTAGCCCTTGTCCCCAAGGGGCCATCCCTACAGCCTCTGTCGACCCTGGAAGATGTCAGGGGTCTGTGACTGACTGTAGGAGTCGTGGACACTCCCTGGAAACCGTGTGCACACCTGCAGGATGTGTTTGTGGTAATTGTACACCAGCTGCACAGTTAACGAATGGAATCCCCTGCAGTTGCTGTGTGTGTGATGGGGATCTGAACACCACGTGAGTGCAGTCGATTGTACCCTGCACCTGTGGGAAACCTGAGATCTGGGCAAATCCAATTGCTCTTGCATCCTGGCTCTCCTGGTCCCGGGTGAAATGCACAAAGTTGCGTGCCCTCGAGAAGATGGCATCTGTGACCTCATGGATGTATTTGTGGGTGGAGGCTTGTGATATCCCACAGAGGTCACCTGTGGAGCCCTGAAAGGAGCCACTGGCATAGAAATTGAGCGTCGTGGTCACTGTCACAGCCACTGCCAGTGGATGTCCTCCATGTCCCCGTAGCACCAGATCCTTCAGTAGCTGACAGATGTGACCGACCAGTTCCCTAGGCATCGGCAACACAGGTTCTCAGACATCTGCAGGAATGAAAAGCAGCATCAACTGACCCTGAGTCTAGCTAGGCGCTGACCAATGATGGCTCGCTGTGGCTCTTCAGCAGCCTCTGCAGGAGCCCCAGCTGCCCCTTCTTCCTGAGGATTCTGTCCTCCCTCTGCGCAGCCAGGCCCTCAGTCACTCTCTCCTCCATCTTCACTGTTTGTATGCCACGTGGCATATAACCAGGTCACCAGGCTCCATGATCCTGATGTACTCCACCTGCAGGATGAAAGAGAGAGACGCATGGGTTCGCATGGGTATACAAAGAACCTCTCTTGGTTAAGTCTGAAGGCCCCTTAACTCATCCCAGAGAGTGCTGGATGGCCAGAGTTTAATGCGCTGTATGGCTGCCGAAAACCCCACCCACCTCCGCTCCACTCCACCTGACCAATTGGCGGCAGCTTTGCCCATTAGACTGCATACTGTGCACTCAGCTAAGGCACAGGCATTCTCCTAACCCATGCTGCAAGGCTGCACTGTTAGCTTGAACCATGGAGGAGACTGGTCCAAACCGGGATGATGACATTGCAAGGGGCTGTGAGCACCTCCACCAGTGACTGCTCCATGGCCAGCTTTAGCAAGGAGATTGTACAATGTGCCCAGTCATCCAACTGTTCTGCAGTCCACTAAAACACTCATTAGTTTGCAGTCTGTGCCTGAGGGGTGGAAAGTTCTGGAGTACTTGGTGGCATTTCGATGCCTCTGTGTTGCTTGAGTGGGCAGATAAGTTACAGGCCTGACTCCACACATGTTAATGTGGCTGCACCTGAACTGTCTCAGCTGCAGAGGAATGGTCGCTTTATACAAGGTGTCCCTAATGCATGGCTGCCTCTCGTCCACCCTCCCCCACCCCACATGTGCTTGCGTGCTACCTTCAACCGTAGGGCAGCCCTTTGACCCCTCCCCAAATCACCTCAACCGCAGGGCAGCTTTTCCCTCCCCTCCCTTCAAAGCCACCTCTACTGCCCTACCCCTCCAACGCACCTCAGCTTTGAAGTCCAACAGGCGTCCCTCATGGGCGTTCTGCAACATTGCTGTGCACTCACCTCCAAGTTCCCCTTGAAGTGCAGCCCGCCTAGTGCATGCCTTTTATATGCTGTTGTGAAACACGTCGGTGTGCAATCATGTCGACATGGACAGACGATCCAGCATGAAGGGGGATGAGTCCAGCAGGCTGGCCTTATAATGATACGCTGATGTATTACAGTGAGATTCCTGACATCTGATGGTAGGAAATGCGGCCCACTATAGGTGGGCTGAACGGATGATCACAAATTTCTTTCATGACGTCGTGAAACCGATTTTTGGCCTTCTCGTTATATTGTCCACTCACGCCACTGAACACGCCTGACGCCAGCAGGCACGGACAATTCCACTCTTCATCTGGCAGGAAAGACACAATGGCTTCTGCAGTCAAACCAGAGAAACAAGACCCAACAACGGCATCAGACCCTCATCTGCATAGTTAAGGAAGGATCGCATCAGCTTCAGGCCCTTGGCACCTGCTCAGAGCAGCAGGTTAAAATGGTGGGATTCAGGTGAGATGTCAGTGGGTAAGTCACTCGACTTTTAGGAAAAAAAGAAAGATTAGAATCCTAGTTGAAGTCACAGGCCCAGCCAGAAGTCCATTGACTTGCGGCGGGACTGGAAGATCCCAACGGTGGGTGGGTGTGGAAAATCCCACCCATTGTCTTGTTACCTTGCCTAATAGTAAATCAATTCAACCTCTTGTGCATGTCCCAATCACATGTATGTATGGTAGTCATTTTGGGATTGGGACTGAAAACACAGAGAGCCAAAACACTACTAATTTTATGCATTTGCTGTTTTCCTTCTTTTGGACAGTGTTACAGTGAACTCCTTTAGATATTTGGATTTTGCCACTTTGGAACAGATGAATTAATTCACTTCCTTCCATGAAGTATAAGCAACACTCTTATTGGAGTGTCTTTGTCACTGCAAACCAGGGTGATGAGACAGAAAATATCACCTTGTTTTGTTGCATTTACCTGGCTAAATTGCTACTGATCCCTTATTCAGTTTAATCTGGTTTGGAGTTGACCTAAGAACTGGATTTTAAAGTTCTAAGGAGCGTGCTAATGATGTGATACTTCTCAGAAGAGTCTTTGAGCTGTGCGGCTAACACCCGATAACACTGCTCACTCCAGTGCTGGCACACTTTGGCTGCTGGGTGCAAAAATGTCTGCTGAAAGAGATCCTAAGTACAAGGTAATGGGCGGTGTTTACTCACAACTCCATGGTGCAGATAACACAAGAATACAAACCTAGTTTTAGCAGTATATGATAAAACTAGAATAGAAGGAGCTGGAGTTTAGATGTGTTCGCTGTGAAATTGCAAGTGCATTTCAAGGTGAATGTTCAGAAGATCCAAAAATAGCAAAATGGTACTACAAAGTACTTCATATTTTTCACTGATTGTGATGAAATCCTTAAAGGGGAACAAACTTAGCACATTTTTTGCAATGATTACTGTACCTTTTTAACAATGTTTTAATTTGGCATGTTTTCCATACATCTGAAACTTGTACTAATTTAAATATATATTTTGTGGGCCTCTCTTTAACTTGAGGTAAAATTGGTGCCTCAAATATGGTATTTCATTGTTTGGTGTGGTACAAAATGAGAAGGTCAGTCTTTTCTATCTGCAGCAAAGATACCTGCAGCCAACCCGCCCCACCCATACAAACGTTTGCCTTCTCTTCCATCAGCATGTTCCCTGCGCCTGGACGGATGTCTATAGGGATTGTGTTCTAACAAACTCAGGCTTGCTGTGATGGATCGCATAATCAACCCCCACAATTCCTCTGCTACATGCACAAGCTGCAATGTCTTAAGTATGACATCGAGCACTGGGTCTGGGAGGGCAGTAATTTCTTTGACAGTCGGAGGAGTGCAGGAAGATGTAGCAGAGTTGAGGTGTAATCTCCAGCCCGTTTTTTAACAATAATAAATTCTGGCGGGAGAGGAAACAGTTCTTCAAAAATCACTTTTCCTGGGGCAGTCAATTGTTGGATGATCGATTGCCACTGTAACTAGAGGAGTGGCACAGGGATCAGTGCTGGGGCCTCAGCTATTTACAATCTATATTAACGACTAGACCAAGGGGAGGATTTTTCCCTTGTTGGGGGGGCTCGGCAGGGGCAGGCAGGGCCGCACCACAATTTCATGCTGGCAAGCCAATTAAGGCCCGCCTAGCGCTCAGTGCTGCCTGTGCGTGGTGGGGGAGGCGAGGACGGTGAGCGTAAACGTCGTGCATGTGCACAAATGCGCGTATGAAAATCTCCCTGAGCTGCCTCGGGGAGATGAATAGTTTTCAAAATTAAAAATAAAGCTCCTAAAATGTTACAAAACATGTCCCCTCATGTGACTCTGTCACATGAGCAGGGACATGTTATTAATTAAATTTTAAAAATGTTATTTTATTTTTATTTGCTGTTGGAAACCTCATCCTGCCTGTAGATGTGGGTTTCCTAAAAAAATGCAAAGGCCGCTTGACCTTTTTGCCTGCCCACAAACCATAAGATTGGACAGGCAGCAAAAAGTTTCTTTTAATTATCTTTTTACTGGCCTTAATAGGCCTTTTAATTGTCAGCGGGCACACTACCGACTCCGGCGTGCACCCGCCGACTGAAATATTGTCGGGACACTAGCCCGATGTCATCGTGTGTCATTTTACACGCGGTTGGGTCAAGCACACTCCTGCCCACCCAGCTAAAACTTCAAGAGACAAAGATTAATGTATCTACAAGATAAAAACAAAAAACTGCGGATGCTGGAAATCCAAAACAAAAAACAGAATTACCTGGAAAAACTCAGCAGGTCTGGCAGCATCGGCGGAGAAGAAAAGAGTTGATGTTTCGAGTCCTCATGACCCTTCAGCAGAACAGAATAATGTATCTACGTTTTTTGACAATACAAAACTAGGTGAGAACAAAAGCTGTGAGGAGGACACAAAGAGGCTGCAAAGAGATATAAACAGGTTAAGAGAGTGGACAACAAGGTGGCAAATGGAGTATAACGTAGGGAAGTGTGAAATTTTCACTTTGATCATAAGAATAGAAAAGCAGAATATATTTTAAAAGGAGTAAAACTTGTAAATGTTGATGTCCAGTGAGACATGGTATGCTCTCACAATGAACACCAAAAGGTTAGCATGGAGGCACAGCAAGCAATTAAGAAGACAAATGGCATGTTGGTGTTTAATGCAAGGGGATTGGAGTACAAAAATAAAGAAGTTTTGCATCAGTTATATGGGGCTATGGTGAAACTACACCTAGAATACAGTGTGCAATTTTGGAATCCATATTTAAGGAAGGATATGTTTGCATTGGAGGCAGTGGTGTGAAGGACCACTAGATTGCTTCCCGAGATGAGAGGGTAGTCCCGTGATGAGAGTTTGAGTAAATAGGGTCTATATTCTCTGGCACTTAGAAGGATGAGAGGTGATCTCATTGAAACATTCAAGGTAATGAAGGGGCTTGACAGAGTAGATACTGAGAGGTTGCTTCCCCTGGCTGGGGAATCTAGAGCAAGGGGCACAGTCTCAGAGTAAGGGCAAGAGCTTTACGGACTGGGATGAAGAGAAATTTCTTCACTCAAAGGGATGTGAATCTTTGGAATTCTCTACCCCAGAGGATTGTGAATGCACCATCATTGAATATATTTAAGGCTGGGATAGACAGATTTTTGATCTCTCAGGGAATCAAGGAATATGGGGAATGGGTGGGAAAGTGAAGCTGAAGGTCCAGATCAGCCATGATCATATTGAATGGTGGAGCAGATTCGATAGCAGTCTTCCCCTACTACTAGTTTTTATGTTCACTGAGAAAGCAGCAGATCTGAAATCTGGCCCATCTTTCCTCATATACTCTGAGATGAGCAGTCACATGGATGGGGTCCAGGGTGTAGACAGTGGGTGGGTTTTGTTCCAGCTCTGTCCTCTAGGCCTCTCAGGGAACATTTGACCTGAATGTTTATAGGCTGCTGGCTATGCAGTGTGGCCACTCAGTGTGCGAGAGGAGAGAAGAAAAAGAGGAAAAATCTTCAGAAACAGGCACGATATTTATTTACTTGCACAAAAAAGATATATGTTTTATATATGTATATATGTGGTAATTTTTGCTGCTGCCCTTGATAACATGAGCCAAATTCCCAATTATCTCTGTCAGTGAGGATCTCGTCAAAAATATAGATGCATAGAACTTATTTTCTCATTATTGTATAGTGGTCTCTGGAAATCTGTTATAAAATGGCAGGATATTTCTTATTCTTAAAGCCAAATTCAAAATATTTTTAATTCATATTTGCATGAGTGTAATGATTGTAAACTAAACTGTTTCTTACTGTTATGGGGATCATGTGACCGTGTAGACAAATCAGCCCTAAGCGTGGGGAATCTTCAGGGTGCAGCTTTTAGCCTTGGCCTTGAAGCAAGCATGTAGCCTCATGAGGAGTCTGTAAGTGAAGTTTACTGTTTCTTACAAGAAACTAGCACTGCATTCCAAGTTTATTACAGCCTGCATAAATTACTGTGTCAATGATTTCGTTTACTGTGTATGTGAGTTTAACTACAGTAAGTGGCTTACCTGTGTTTTTCAATGGTTAATTTGATTGAGTGGTAGCCAATAGTGAAAAGATTATCTTCACTTTTAGGCAACTTCACACCATGCCTATTACTAAACCTACAGACATACAATCTGATACAGCCTGCTTTAATGTTGAACAGCTATAGGAAAATAGACAAAATTTTATGGGAGGGAGACATGCCAAATTCCCCATATGCCCTTCCAGGGGAAAAACTCTACATGCCAGGGGCATGTGTTTGTATAATTATCTCTTCTGTGTGCAAAATAAAAGCTGCAAGAATTTCACCCATGATAAGTGCAAGTTTCTCATTAACCTAGAGACTCCAAAAATCTTTGATACTTTCATTTTAAAAATTTCTGCCTCTTGAGGGCTATGGCTGCACAGATTTTTGTAACTTTCTGGTATCTTGCGTAAGCCAAAGGGCTGAATCATCCCAGATTTGCACTAAGTGCATTTGCGGGCAGGTAAAACAAAAGGCAAAAAGACTGCAGCCCTCAGGTTTACCCCTTGAGCGCCTTTTGGACGCCGTGGAGGCCTGCCATGATGTCCCCTACCCTGGCTCTGGCCTCAGGAGGGGTAGTGCAATCATCAACCCAGCATGGGAGGTGGGGCAGCTGTGGTCAGTGCCAATGCACTGCAAAAGAGGACAGCCGCCCAGTGCCACTACAGGATGAACAGGGTTGTCACACCTCAAGAGACAACACCATTAACTCTCACACACACCCTCACATCTCCATCAGGCTCATATCCACTGGAGCTCACCTCCTCCTCCTGTCCATGGCTCCGCTCACCACACAAACATTCCACACAGTGCCATGTGTCCTGCTCACACTCTCTCCATCTGTTTCCATGCAGGAGAAACTTGCTTACATTATCAGGGAGAGTCCCAAACCGGGGGTTGGAGGAGTGTGCCATCACACTCACTGTTGAGGACATGGACTGTGCCTGCAGTGACAGTGAGGTCGGTGGCAAACACCTCGTGAGGATCCTGCACAGCATCATCCCTCTCTCAACATAACTGCTCTCTCTCTCTCCTGCTTTTGACTCTGCTACCATCCATTACTTATGCCTACTTTGGTTCACAGGGAGCTCTGCCAAGCAACCAAAAACCTCAGCCAGCCGTCCCTCAGCTCCATCTATGTCCTCAACTTCAGCCAAGAGGACACCTCCTCCATTGAAGAGTCAGAAATAAGCAGCCTGGAAGACCTGTCACAGCGTTTACCCACACCCTGCACCAGCGCAGAGACACACACCTCGGTGGGATCTAGATCTAGATCTAGAACAGGGTCGGGTTCACAAACTGGTGGTCACCACACGGACACTTGTCTGCAGCAGGAGGAGGCAGGTTCAGCCGAGCTCGCTGGCACTTGGAGGACTGCTGGGGAGGAGGCAGCTGTGAGGTCCGAGTCCGATGACGAGCCTCTGGATTTGGCCTTCCAACTCATCCTGGGGAACATCACACAGAGCTGTTGGAAACCCTCAGCAGAGTGGCACTTGAGTCAGAGGAGTACGTCTGCCTGCTCTCTGAAGTGGTGCCCACACGTACGCATATGGAGGTCTCCATGGGGAGGATGGCGGACACCATGGAGAACCTGGTTAGCAGAACACGGAGATGTGTGCAGACCTGCAATCCATCATGGGGGCCATGGGTGAGTTCCTGAAGTGGCAACGTGAAAGGGAAACAGGCACCTCGACATCCCTCCAGGTGCCCTTTTCCCTCAAGGAGTCAGGCCCGGGCCCTCGGGCACCTGAAGGGAGGAGGAGCGGCAGCTGGACACCCCTGGATCATCCACTGAGGAATCTCAGAGGCTGTCCGCTCCCTCTGAGCCCCCTTTGCCTGTGACCCCCTCAATTTTATCCTCTGTCACCACAGAGGGAGCAGCTGGCCCATGTGTGATTCTGGAGGGAGAGGTATGTGTGTGGCAGGCTCTTTTGGAGCCTTATGCAAGCACTCCCCCATGCATAGATCCTTCCCATTTCACACACACCTCACTGTCCTGAGTATTTTCAATGCTGCCTGCTGGGGGGTTTGCTTTCAGTTGTCCATCTGAGCTGACCTGCATCTCCGCCCACCCACTGATCACACTCCCATGCAGCACCTGTTCTCACCCACTACGACTTTCATTTCACTTTTTTGTTTTTTGATTTGGACATCATGGCAGGATTGACTTTTTCATCAGCTCCCCCACCTTTTCCCCTCCCCCAATCCCCATTTCCTTTCCCCCATCACAGTTGACCCACTCCCCGGCATCACCTTCCACCTCCCCGCCACCTCTGTTACCTACCAGCCACAACCCTTCTCCTTCAGAGATGTCCAGGTGAATGTGCACATTCCCTTCCTTCCCAAAAATCCCATCCACATCCACATTCCCTTCCCTGACCCCCTCTTTTCCACCCCCAGAACCCGTGTCTGCCTCTGAGTCCCCATCATCCACCATTGCCGTCTCTTCTACCGCTACCGTTGAACTCCCACCCTACCGTCTCACTCGGCCCTCAGTCATTCTCACCATTCCCTCATATCCTGCCCACCCTCAGTTTGCACCCCAGGAGACAGTCATGGACTCATCAGACCCTCCATTGCTGGCATCCCCTCTCTGGACCCCTTCCCCCCTCCAGACCCCTCTTCCCTCCCCTTACTCCTTCCACCTCCCCCGAGACTCCCTCCCCACTTAGTCCCTCCCCTTTCCTGACTCCCTCAGACACCCTTACTTCTTCCGCCACCCTTAGTTCTTCCCTACTCCCGAGTCCTTCCTCCAGCCTCACTTCTTCCTTCAGCTTTACTCCTTCCCACTTCCTTCCTGCTCCCTACTCCTTCCTACACCCTTACTCCTTGCTTCACCCCTGCTCCCCCCCTCCGCACTCCTGCCTCCCCCCAGACTCCCTCCCTTCTCTGCACTCCTTCCCCCTCCAAACTCCTTCCCTTACACCCTACACCCGCCTTACACCTACCTCCCCAGCTGCCATATTCTCCCCGTTACCCCTCCTCCCCCATACTCCCTTCCCCTGACACCTTCATTACCCCACTCCCAACTTCACCCCCAATACCTCTTCCTCTCCCAGCCAATCCTAGACCTTCTTCTCCCACCCCCTCGACCATCATCTGTTGTTAGCATCAACGGTGATTTTCCAACTTTTCTGCTTCACAGCAGAGCCATGTCCATGAGAATCTACCCAGTATGCCATGGACATTCCTCCATTGTGTCATTGCTGTCAGACTCCAGCATCGTGTGCTCCTCGGACATGCGCAATGTGAGGAAGGCCCTGGCAGAAAATCCTGACTTCTGCATATCACAGTTGTCAAGACGTGTTCGGCAGCATTGTGCTCCGACATGGGCAGATGATCCAGCGGTGGGGTGGGGGGATGATTCCAGCAGGCTGGCCTTATAATGATATGCTGATGTACTCCAATGAGGTTCCCAACTCCATTGGTGGGAAACGCGGCCCGCCATTGATGTGCTGAGCAGACAATCGCAAACTGGTTTCACGACGTCGTGAAACTTAATTTTGGCCTTCTCACCATATTGTCCACTCACGCCACCAAACACGCCTGGCACCAGTGGGCATGGACACTTCCACCCCATGTTCTTCATGGCAGTAAATGGCAGCTGTTATTCAACTGTGGAGGGCATCACAGCTGAGCCCAATCCTGTTCTTACTCAACGTGCACTAACATCTAACAAACACACTTTTCAGCAAAGGTCACTGGATATTACTCAGGATTGGGAACCATTAGTCCAAGAACACTGAGACCGATTATACAAACCAGTTACTGCTGGTGAACTTAGCACAGGCCAGCAACTGAATCGACGATCTCCTGGGGCAGAATCTTCGGCTCGGTGAGCAGGGGCGTGCACCCCGACGGCGAACTATCAAAGGCCTATTAAAAGCAATTAAGGCAATCAGCTGAGCTGCCCGTCCAACCTTAAGGTTGGCAAAGAGCCCAGGTGGCTTCACATTTTTCATGGAACCTCATCAACGGGTGGGATGAGGTTTTATGAATGATTTTAAATTTTCAGAAAAATTTTTATTAAAATTAATGCACATATCCCAGCTCATGTGACAGTTTCACATGAGGGGACATGTCATAAAAATGTTTTCAACACTTTATTAAACTATTTAAACTTAAACTTAAAGATAAACTCCCTGAGGCACAGCATTTCTGGGCGCATGTCATGCTGGGCGGGCTTTAATTAGCCTGCCCACGTAAAATGGAGGCGCCCAGCTAATCGGGGCTGCCGATCGGCTGCACCCCTGCCCCCGCCCCCGCACAACCCCCCCAACGGGGAGAAAATTCTCCCCCTGGTTTATATGGCCAAGTAGCACACCGGGCAGTGCCTTCTTTATCTACAGTGCCAACAAAAGTTTTGCAACTTTATCAAAACTGAAGTTATTGAAAGAGATCAAAATAATATGTTTTCTCAAAGTTTTACTTCAGCACTTTTATAAAGCAGTACACTAGTATTATTTTGATCTCCTTTAAAAACTTCAGTTTCGATAAAATTACAAAACTTTCATTGAAGCGCAAAATGTGAGCTTCTCTGATTTATAACAGAGCAGTTTCTCAAATGAGCTAAGTGATTACTGCTTACAGTTTTTTTCATCTACTATTTCACTATAGTTTTGGTTCATTCATGTCCTTACAGGGCGGGCTTCCAGGATTATCAACCTTCCAACACATAAACCATCTCGTGAGCAAACAAAGGAAAGTGCAGGAAGAAACTGAGCAAATGTTTCCCAAGGTAGGTGCCAAACCCACTTGCCCAGTGCTCCCTATTTAACAGTGTTTTTAACAGTAGATGCACCGCCCAGTGTTAGAATTAATACATCTTTTCCTCTCCAGCTAATTAATTGTTGTCACCTGAAGTGAGTAGGTGCTGGAAACATTGCTTGCCTTGCTTTTTACAACTCACAGGAGGGAGCTGGATGTCCATTGTGATGGGGAAATCCAGCATTAGGCATTCCTCTCTGCAGCCAAGTTGTAAAGATCATTAACACATTGGATTCTCAGCTGAAGTAATACATTTGCAAAACCAAAGGCAATCAAAAGAAAATCTGTAGGAAGATGAAAAAACACCATTTCATGATGTTGGCGGCAGCATAGAACTCCATAGGCATTCTGGGATTGGTGAAGTTATTTGACAATATTTTTTCACATGCTACTGTCAAAGTCAACTCAGTCCTACAGAAGCAAGGTTATATTGGAGAGTCGGTAAACAGAGCGTAACTTGGCGGTCAGCAGAACTGCAAGAGGCATTACTCACTGGCCAGTTATAGTCTTTGGCACTGACAGCTGAGAAGTCAGCATCTATAAGTTTCTCATTAAACATGCAGTGAAGATTTATAGAGGGCAAGGCCAGCATTCATTTGTTGAAAAATCCAAGCCAGCCATTTTGTGGGTGTTTTTGCAGTATGGAACAGATGGCAACAGCAAAAGAAGGAGTTTGTAATATTGCTGAAAAACGAGATTTTTTTTATTGAAGCTTTTTATCTTGCACTCATCAGGACAATTTGCAAGAATACCAATATCATGGGAAACAACAAACTTATACAATATGAGAAGAGAGTGCTGATTGGTTGGCAAGTGGACTCTAATTGGTAGAGGCCTTGCCCAGTTGAATGCACCAGTTGTTTGTTGTTTCCCCAGACATTGGTTTTCTTGCAAATTGTCCTGATGAGTACAAGGTAAAAAGTTTCACAAAAATGTCTCTTTTCTTCAGCAATATTCAAGTTCTGTGACTATTTGAATAATTAATGTTTTCATACAGGCCCCAATTCATTGGTCCTATTGTTAGGAAAGCAGGTGTTTAACTGGCACATAGGAGCGACAGAATTCAGGAGCTGTGCCGGTTTGTTTCCACCCTGCAATTCCAGCCTGCTCTTCGGTATCAAATGGCCTAAGGCGCTTACATGCATTAAAACCAAAATATTTAAATAGTCACCTGACAGAGTTGTATTGTATTTGCACCGGATATGCTCGGTTGCATTATCCGTCTATCTGGAATAGGAGCAAGGGTGGCCAAGCTCTTAAATCAGAAATGTTTTATTCTGTTGCACTGTGTTGTTTCTATTCATTTCTTTGTGATGTCAACTTCTTTGTCCCCCATGTGAATTTTTTTTCAAAGAGAACATTTCATGGTTGAACTGGTAGAAAGTGAGAGGGAGACTTGCAGCCCTAGACCATATCTACAGACCTTGGCACATCTACTTACCAATGGATCAAGTTACTTCTATTTACTCTGGATCAACGGGCCAGAGCTTAGGGGTAGGATTTTCTAGTTAGGGTTGGGACATTGATAACCGGATCAACTGCAGGTTTCGACCCCACACCAAAGTGAGTTTTGCTGGATTGGCCAATTAGTCTCCAAAGGGCATGGTCACTGTCCAATGAAGGACAGCGGACTGGCTCTTGTAGCTGGAAGGCCAATAGGAAGCCCACCAGCACTGAAGGAGTTGTAGCCTGCTTTTAGGGGAGAGGGAAGGTGTTTCTGCCTTGAGGCACCTTCTTAGCACTTTTGAAATATTTGAAATTAAAAATGGCCACAGCTCTCTGCTCACCGTTGTAATCCTCCACATGGAGGCCTGGGGCTGCAGCTGAGGCCACGTAGGTATGGCAGCTGTGGGAGGGGCCTCAAAGTGACCCTGGAGCTCTGGCCTTCCTGGTCTGCTGCTGGGCAGCTTTACGCAGCTGCTATGTTCCTGATACCATGGGGTTCTAGCAGGCCAGCTGGAAAATTCCAGTTGGCCTCTAACCAATGGTCTTAATTGGCCTTTAATTGTGTTTGACCACAGGTGTCTGTTTGCTGTTGGGGGCAGTGTTTTTTATATTTTAAAAGAGGTACATCAAAAGCAGGTGAGAAAGTAGGTGGAGTGAAACCAAGAGCACAGATCCAATTAAAAGAATCATAGCTGGCAAATCAAAATATCCAAAATCCTCACCTGTTTACAGTACTTTCTTGACAATCCTTGCAAGAGTGAGAGAAAACTTGGCACACAAACATTCACTTTTAAAATTGTGAAGAGTGCAATCTCTCTCCACCAGTATTGCCATGACAGAAAGGAGTACTTTGATTGATGGCTGATGTTAATTTCATTTTCTATAATCTACAAAGCCCCAGCAACGAACCAGAGATGGAAAGAGGGAGAGAGAGCCATTAGCAGCTTACAATGAGATGAAAATAACATGAGCAACAACAAACAGCTCAGATTTGGTGAGGGAGAGAAGAGGGAAATGCATTAAGGTGCAAAAGCAAGGACACAGTACAACCACCTGGTTGAGAGTGCAAAGATTCCTGGAGAGGTTCAAGCCATTGAAGTACGGATGTGACCTCTCTTTTAATATTTTGGATTTTTCGCCCCCATCATCGATTGCTATTTGTGAGGTTTTGAGAGTGAATTTTCCAACCACCCCCATGAGTGCTGTGTGAGATGGGAGTAAGCAGTAAATCTGGAACCAGTTGACAGTGGAACGATTGGGGAGAATGGACTGTAGAACTGTGGAGATGTGGCTGCAACTCAATCCTGGGCGAAGAGAAGAGGAAGTAAAAGACAAACCGCGGAAAGTTCTTTGTGTCAGGGAGCAGAGCTTGAGGGAGACAGAAGACAAAATGGTTTTGCAAGTGCTGACTTATATCATGATTACCATTGTTAAATACACAAGTATCAGGACAGGTGTTAAAAACTGCTGCAGTAGTGACAGTCAATGGTATTACCTAAGTGCCAAGTGTAGTAAAGTAACTCAGTCAACTCCAGAAAGTGCCTTTGGCTTCTGGCGGATGAGCGCATGAAGGAGATTTGTGGGACCCTTGACAGAGGAAATTCCATCAAAATGCAGATGAACGAATGCTTGATTTATCCAACAGTGTCCACAACCTGCAAACTGTGTGCCGCAGCTGCAATACATTACAAGTCAATGAAGGAGCTTCCATGGACAGTCTGAAACAGAATAGCAGGGTTCATGTTCGTGTCATTGCGGAGGACAGTCACAGGAGCTCCAACAATGATGATTAAATACACTCTATTTTCTATACATAGCTATATGTTTCTGGAAGAAGTTGACGTCTCTTACACCTGATGTTTACATACATCATCATGACACAGTTCTTTGTGACATGGACATCTGGGTCATCCTGCTATGCAGTCTTATTGGGCAGTCTTAACTTTCCAGATTCTTTGAAGAGAACTGTCTTTCTCCCACATTTGTTTCCATGTTCTACAGATACTGTAGACAGCTTTGAGTTTCGGATAGATATGGTGCACAGCTACCCTCTGGGGATTATGAAAAAAGGCAGCTCTCCTTGTATCCACCTCATGGAACAGTAAGTTCATTTCACAAACTGCTCCCTCAATTGCTCACAAACTCCATTTCATGGCTTCATATTTAGTTTAGTGTCTTTTTGTTCTTAGCCATGACTCCATGATCCCATCTATACAAACTTTCAACAGTCAAAAACTTTGCAAAAGCATTTTTGAGACTTTGAAATTGTCATATGCAGCCCCTTAACCTTTAAGTGATTGTACCTTATGATCTTGAGCAATTGTTCTTAGGAGACTGCGCGCTTATCATATTGTGTGGAACCCCTTTCACTTTGTTGCCTGTGCAAGGCTTAAGCTGTGCTGGGAGCATGTTAAATGGTATTCATGAGTTGTTCAATCCTAGCCAGGCGAGCTCATCATTCTGCCAATATGCGCCTTGGGCTTTGCACAGTAATCCTGCCTGCTGCTTAGCATTGTTTTGGGTCCCAAAATTATTTTTGATGATCTTCATTTAACTTGAATGTCACAAAATATTTTTTAAAATCTTCATCAAGAAAACCATGAAGACCATGTAACAACAGGTGCTATTCAGTATGTTATCAATGGATATGCTTACTCAAAGAAACACTAAACAAACCCCATATGACATTACAGATAAGGAATCAAGTCCCTCAGGTTTAGTGGGTAGGAAATAATGGGTGAGGTTGCAGATATAGATCAATCCCAATTTTAAAATTCTGCCTTCAGACCTACTTTTATATTTCTAATGTAAATTTCTTTGTCCAGGTTTATAATTGAAACTGCCTAAGTATATTTACAACACTAGAATTGCAACTTCATGCCAAAGGAAGGGATATAGGGTGAGTTTTTAACTCACTCAAAACCCATTCCTTTACACAGAGCTAAAATCTGGCCTATAGTATCTTCAGGTATATGATGGTGAGAAGAAAGATGATGAGCTGCAGACATTGTTACAATGAGGCAAGTTTACCCATGCAGTGTCCATTATAAATGTGGATTTACATGAAAAGGTTTACAGAAAATGCACAGACACATGAGTTTTAACATATTTTTTGATTGCTAGGAAAGTAGTCAAATTTTTCATTTTCTCCCAACTATAATAAAAAGACACTGAATTGCAGCTCAGCAAGGGAATCAAAAAGCCCACAAGGAGGACTCAGTTTCACAGTGCCTGGTGACAAAGTGACAAACCCCATATCATAAAGAAAAACACCAGCTTCACATCAGTTTGCATTTGTAGCCAAGAGAAATTGTAATGGTTTCTTGAAAATGTGCATAACTGTGAAGATCCACAAAGATGCATTACTAGCAGGTTATCCTAACACTGTCAATCCCCAGTTGGCCCTTCACCCCCCCTGTGCACCTTGAACTACATTATTTGTAGAATAAAAATAAATGTACTCAGCTCTGTAAATACTTTACTTTACCAGGATTTTCTGATCACTGCTTTTTTTCAGAAAGCACTTAATGCTTCTTACACAAAAATGACTGCTCAAATATTTTAGAATAAAACTGAGCGAACCAAGAGGTCATATGCATTGCTAACAGAAATTCTAGTTGAGAAATTGTGGTTAATTGTATGTAACTTTGAAACAATAAGTTAAAAAATAGTGTTACTAAACATGTTTTAGATGCCATTTTACAAGAGGTGGTCTGCCTAAGAGTATTCTTTTAAAAGAAGAATAAAAAGAGAATAATGGCCGTTCTTCTTTCGAAAATGACGAACAAAAGGTTTTGTGACATTTTTTAAGTCTCCTTTTTATTTGCTTTTTGTCCCTATTTCCCTTTGCTTGGTCTTCATCTGCTGAAATTCCTGGCAACAGGACAGGCTGACAACCTATTCCCAAGCCTCTGCCAGTCTGAGTGTATAACCAGCAGTGAAGAGATCCATTGGAGTGTTTAATTTTACACTTCATCCAGTTTTCCTTCCCTCTGTATGGAAAATGCTTGGGATTTCCATACAATAGTGCAACTGAGTTTGTGATCCCACTGTAAGGGAGATATGCATGCCATGCTCTTATTATCCTGCAACACCACAAGTTGGATGCCACAGCACTACAGAGGCGTATCGGACATCATTTGTAGCTTGTTGTTTGGTGTTTTTTTCTTAGTTGTACTGCAGCCCCAGTGTTCTACTCCATTAATTCTTTAGCAGGTCAGTCTAGGTTGATTGTGCAATGTATAGTTTAACCCCCTTTTGAGTAATGACTGTTTCAAACTAAATAAAGTAGGAATACCTTTAAATTTTGCTCTTTTGACCATTCTCAGAGCAACCTTAAAAAGCACTGGACAATTTAATTTGAGCACTTTTGGGCTAATGGTAAAATTAAGAGTCACTAAAGCAGCTTAAAGTAAAGGTCATCACCTCTGCCTCTGGAAAACCACTCCAGTGATGGCATTGGCCACTTTCTGAAAGTGAATATCTCACCTTCAAACAAGCCACCATTGTCAAATGCTCAGTGGGAGGGAGGAGAACAGAAGACTTATCAAAAAATACTGCCACCTTCCATGATGATTCACTGTAATTTTATGGGCTGCGAGGAGGCAAGTTTGACACCAATCACTTAAAGAGCAGCCAACAGCTGTTGGGGGGGTGGGGGTGGAGGGAAGGTGGGGGAGACAGGAAAGTGATCTGAGAAGGAAGAAAAGATCATGAAGATTCACTTTTACCTTTGATGTTTACAATAGGCTGAGTCTTTTCTATTTCCTTTTTGTAATTAACTGTCTCAGATAATTTGACAAACTGACCACCTAATTAAATAAAGTCCCTCAAAAATGCTTTCCTATTTACTTCTTTCTCATTATTACTTTTACGTGGAAAGAATTACTAGATTTAGGTTAGGATTTCCGAGCGCAAAATATTCCCCTCACTGAAGGCACTAATGTTGTTTATAGTGCTAGTGATGTATTTTCAGACTGAGATCTGAAGCAAAGAAACAGCTTCCCACAGGGCAAGGTCAAGATACTTCCACCACCACCACCCCCCCAGCTGCTTGTAGCATCTTGACCAACAACCTAGCATTTCTAAAACAGTTTTTTGTTTTTAACCTAGCATTTCTGATGTCCAGGAATTCAGCAACTGGGAGAAAAATGGCCTCCTTACTGCTAGAATCTTTTGTTTTACAGAATGAGCATCATCAGATTAGGGAGCAACCCAAAGTCCAGACTGATATTTTGTATCACAACAGCAATGCAATGTGACGGTATTTTCAGGATGCAGATATATTTTCAATGCGAATTACATTATTGTTCAGTATGTTGACTAACAGAACCTACAGTTATGCCAATAAAATCATGGCAACACTGTATGTTGCTATTGCTCAGAACAACACAGAAACATGGCTATTAATATATTATTTCCATTATCTTTCCAGTAGTTTATTTTAAACTTCCTGCTTGCTGTGTATATACCAAAAAAATGTAAACCAATATTTAATTCAATACAATTCAAATGTTATTGTCTATTAGAAATTCATTAAAAGTCACACACAATAAAATAAATAATGGAAAAAGAAAACAACATCACAATGAGCAATGTAAAACCCCTTGTTGCCGTAGTGCAGTGCCATCTTATCTCTAGTTACACAGACAACACACAAATTCTCCTTCTTGGCAAGAGGGTTGGGAGAGAGAGGTAGGAAAGCAAATGTTTTCCAAGGAGACTGTCCAGAGATGTGAGGAGCAATGCACTCATAGGAGCAAGAAGAAGTGAAGAAAACAAAAACTGACAAGAAACCTAGGAAACATTACACAGGGTCTTCATCACAGAATAGCATCAAAAACAGCTTTAGGAATCTGAATTCCACCCCATTTTATGGAATAAGAGAGATCTTGACTTTTTGTGGTAATGTAAAATGCATGATAGTGAATTAACAGCCTAAATCAATGGAAATAAAGAATGGGAGGGATGTAAAACAAGCTGCCAATTCACTATCCCTCGTTTTACACTATCACACAAAGTCAGGGTCTACTTCCAAGCATTTTCTTTTAGCAGTAACAAAGGTGGAGAGGGAGCAAGCTGAATACCTCACTGTGCAGATATTGAAGCAGTTTCAATTCCACTCACTGGCACAGAGATTTCCCAATGCTAGAAGACATCAGGGAAAAGGAAACAATAGATTAAGAAAGATCTTAAAATTGTTCATTTTTTTTTAATTCTTTCATGGGATGTGGGCTTCACAGGCTGGGCCAGCATTTATTGGCCATCCCTAATTACCCTTTAGAAGGTGGTGGTCAGCTGCCTTCTTCAACTGCTGCAGTCCATGTGGTGTAGGTACATCCACAGTGCTGTTAGGGAGGGAGTTCCAGGATTTTGACCCAGTGACAGTGAAGGAATGGGGATATATTTCCAAGTCAGAATGGTGAGTGGCTTGGAGGGGAACTTCAAGGTGGTGGTGTTCCCATGTGTCTGTTGCCCTTGTCCTTTTAGGTGGTAGCAGTTGTAGGTTTGGAAGTTGTTGCCTAAGGAGCCTTGGTGAGTTCCTGCATTGCATTTTGTAGATGGTGCACACAGCTGCCATTCTGCGTCGATGGTGGAGGGAGTGAATGTTTGTGGTTGGGGTGCCAATCAAGCAGGCTGCTTTGTCCTGGACGGTGTCAAGCTTCTTGAGTGTCCTGTGAGCTGCACTCATCCAGGCAAGTGGAAAGTTTTCCATCACACTCCTGACTTGTGCCTTGTAGATGGTGGACAGGCTTTGGGGAGTCAGGAGGTGAGTTACTCGCTGCAGGATTTCTAGCCTCTAACTTGCTCTTGTAGCCACAGTATTTATATGGCTAGTCCAGTTCAGTTTCTGGCCAATCGTAACCCCCAGGATGCTGATTGTGGAGGATTCAGTGATGGTAATGCCATTGAATGTCAAGGAACGATGGTTAGATTCTCTCTTGTCAGTGAGGGTCAGGCATTTGTGTGACGTGAATGCTACTTGCCACTTGTCAGCCCAAGCCTGGATATTGTCCATGTCTTGCTGCATTTGGACATGGACTGCTTCAGTATCTAAGGAATTGTGAATGGTGCTGAACATTGCACAATCATCAGTGAACATCCCCACTTCTGACCTTATGATGGAAGGAAGGTCATTGATGAAGCAATTGAATATGGTTGGGCCTTGAACACTACCCTGAGGAACTCCTGTAGTGATGTCCTGGAGCTGAAATGATTGACATCCAACATCCATCTTCCTTTGTGCTAGATATAACTCCGACCAGCGGAGAGTTTCCCCCCTGATTCCCCTTGACTCCAGTTTTGCTCGGGCTCTTTGATGCCACACTTGGTCAAATGCTGCCTTGATGTCAAGGGCAGTCACTCTCACCTCACCTCTGGAATTCAGCTCTTTTGTCCATATTTGAACCAAGGCTGCAATGAGGACAGGAGCTGAGTGGCCCTGGCGGAACCCAAACAGAGTGTCAGTGAGCAGGTTTTTTGTTAAGCAAGTGCCGCTTGATTGCACTGTTGATGACCACTTTCATTGCTGATGGTCGAGAGTAAACTGATGGGGCGGTAATCGACTGGGTTGGATTTCTCCTGCTTTTTGTGTACAGGACATACCTGGGCAATTTTCCACATTGTCAGGTGTTGTAGCTGTACTGAAACAGCTTGGCTAGGGGCACAGCAAGTCCTGGAGCACAAGTCTTCAGTATTATGGCTGGAATATTGTCAGGGCCCATAACCCTTAAGTATCCAGTGCCTTCAGCTGTTTCTTGATATCATGTCTGGTGAATCAAATTGGCTGAAGACTGGCATCTGTGATGCTGGGGACCTCCGGAGGAGGCTGAGATGTTACATCCACTTGGCACTTCTTGCTGAAGATTGTTGCGAATGCTTCATCCTTATTTTTTGCACTGATACGCTGGGCGCCTCCATCATTGAGGATCAGATATTTGTGGAGCCTCCTCCTCCAGTGAGTTGTTTAATTGTCTACAACCATTCACGGCTGGATATGGCAGGACTGCAGAACTTAGATCTAACCTGTTGGTTGTGGAGTTGCTTAGCTCTGTCCATCACTTGCTGCTTATGCTGTTTGGCATGCAAGTAGCCCCATGTTATAGCTTCACCAGGTTGACACCTCATTTTTAGGTCCGCCAGGTGCTGCTCCTGGCATGTCCTCCTGCACTCTTTATTGAACCAAGGTTGATCCCCTGGCTTGATGGTAATGGTAGAGTTGGGGGGGGGATATGCTGGGCTGTGAGGTTATAGATTGGGGTTGAGTACAATTCTGCTGCTGACGATGGCCCACAGCACCTCCATGGATGCCCAGTCTTGAGTTGCTAGATCAGTTCGACATCAATCTCATTAAGCACGGTGGTAGTGCCACACAACATGATGGAGGGTATCCTCAATGTGAAGATGGGATTTCGTCTCCACAGGACTGTGCGGTGGTCACTCCTACCAATACTGTCATGGACAGATGCACCTGTAGCGAGGATGAGGTCAAGTATGTTTCTCCCTCTTGTTCATTTCCTCATCAACTGCCTCAGACTCAGGCTAGCAACTATGTCCTTTCAGAATCAGCCAGCTCGGTCAGTATTGGTGTTGCCAAGCTGCTCTTGGTGATGGTCATTGAAGTCCCCCACGCAGAGTACTTTCTGTACTTTACTTTCTCAGTGCTTCCTCCAAGTGATGTTCAAGTGGAAGAGCACTGATTCATCAGCTGAGGGGGAACAGTCCATGGTAATCAGCAGGAGGTTTCCTTGCTCATGTTTGACCTGATGCCATGAGACTTCATGGGGTCCGGAGTTGATGTTAAGGACTCCAAGGGCAACTCCCTCCCGACTGTATACCACTGTGCCACCACCTCTGCTGGGTCTGTCCTGCCAGTGGGACAGAACATACCCAGGGATGGTGATGGTGGTGTCTGGGACATTATCTGTAAGGTATGATTCCGTGAATATGATTATGTCAGGCTGTTACTTGACTAGTCTGTGAGACAGCTCTCCCAATTTTGACACAAGCCCCTAGATGTTAGTAAGGATGACTTTGCAAAGTCAGCAGGGCTGAGTTTGCCATTGCCGTTTCTGGTGCCTAGGTCGATGCCAGGTGGTCCATCGGTTTCATTCCTTTCAGACTTTATAGAGGTTTGATACAACTGAGTGACTTAGCTAGGCCATTTCAGAGGGCAGTTAAGAGTCAACCACATTGCTGTGGATCTGGAATCACATGTAGGCCAGACCAGGCAAGGACAGCAGATTTCCTCCCCTAAAGGGCATTAGTGAGCCAGATGGGTTTTTCTGAAAATCAGCAATGATTTTATGATCATCATTAGACTTTTAATTCCAGATTTTTATTAAATTCAAATTCCACTGTCTGCCATGGTGGGATTCAAACACAGGTCCCTAGAGCATTACCCTAGGTCCCTGAATTACCAGTCCAGTGACAATTCCACTATGCCACTGTCTCCCCTGAAGTGCAGCTATTTTGCACAACCATTTTTTTCTCCAATATGGTGCTCCATGGCTGGAATTATGCTGGTGACCAAAGTGATTCACCACCTGAACAAGGAGAAGCATGAGGGCATTGGTCACCTCAGCCTGGCTGCAGCTATGTCCTTTCTTGCCACTTCTTTGTCTTTGCCTGTGATGCTACTGTTAAACTGGCGTCACTGAAGCAGAAGATGCTGTATTCAGCAGGTCGGGCAACTATGGCAGAGAGAAAAGCAGAGTTAACATTTTAGGGTGGTGGTCTTTCATCAGAACTCATGATTCATACCAGGTTCTCGATCTGTTTGGGTGCTTGGAAATCTGAAGGTGAACTTCACTTTGTACCTACAAAGCATCAAGACCAGCTCCTCTCAGAGGCAACAGCACCATAGTAATTATATTACACGTTTTACATTGGGTTCAGAAGTCGTGTCAGCAGATCTTACATGGGGGTAAGCCTTGGTGTATAGCAGAAATAACCAAATGAGTCGTGTCTGCTGAGTACACACAGATTGTGTGCAAATATGTATCATATCTGGCCATGAGGTTCTTCAATCGAAATGACTGCAAATTGATCAACACACCAGTGGAATTATCACCTAACCCATACTTCACAATTGATGCCTTGTTTAACAGGTGCCAAATTGCTCTTGAATCAGTTGGCTGGTCTCTAGCAGCTTTTCAAAATGTCTACTGGTAGTTTTTGGAGCCAAAAGCATATTATTTCAATCCATCCTTCTCATGCCAGGTTTTCACACACATAGGACAGAATTGTCCACTCCCGTTGGGTGGCGGGCATGCTTGGCGGCGTGAGCTGGCAATTTGGCAGGAAGGCCAAAAATCAGTTTCATGTCGTCGTGAAACAAGTTTAGAATTGCCTACTGCGCTCGTCAATGGTGGGCCACGTTTCCCACCATCCAATGTCATAACTTTAATGTATTTGCATCTCATCATCGTGCCTTCCTGCCAGAACCAGCAAGGTGTGTGTGAGAGAGTGAGGTGATGCCCCTTGACCTGGCAGTGAGTGAAGTACCAATGAATGTGTGATGGGCTTGTGAGTCTGTGAGTTTACATTGATGAGGTGTTTGCTTTACCCTGGCGGCACAGATGAGATCATTCATCCTCTTTCTGCACTGGATGCTGTCCTCTTCTGTGCAGTGTTGGCACTGACCACTACTGCTACAGCTTCCCAAGCCAGAGTGGTGACACTGATGGGCCTACTATGGCCTGAGCTGGGGTAGAGGAGATTGCAGTGGCTCTCCACAATGTCCAAAAGGAATTCCAAGGACATGTCAGAAAAATGGTGAGCTGCAGTCTTACCTTTCAGGTTCATGTCTTCTGTGCAGCAGTCCTGGGCTGCAAACATTGAGAATTGTGTGCATGGCTGCAGTTCAAGTATGGTGCCTGTCATGAGGAAGTGGCGTGATGACAGTGTGGTGGGCAAATCGGATGAAGTCTGCCAGCAAAATGGCATGTTTCCTGTGACTGCATAAATAATGAGGTGGGAGGGGGACGATACGGCACAAAAATTCGCCATTGCAGCTGGCGGGTAAAATGTTGTTTTATATGCCCGCTACTGCACTTAGTGCAATTCTGGGATGATTCCACCCTTGGTGGAATTTAATCTGGCAGGAACCATGGCGACCAGGCCCACTTAATCGTGGGAGGTACACTGTATCAGTCAACCAGCGCTGGAGAACCTCCCCCAATTCAGTCAAAGCGCAGAAGGAGCTGACAGGGCTTCCCTGTCACTGCTGGCAAGATATCAATTAGGCTCATTAGACATTCATTATCCCTGAGCCCACCACAATTTATTGGTGGCTTAGGGATTAAATGGGGGCCACATATCTTTTTCACACCCAGCCAACCCCAGCAGCTTCCCGGGGTGGGGGTCCGTCACTACCAGGCACTCTGTGCCCAATTGTGGGACCTGCAATGGTGAATTTTTGTGCGGTATCGTCCCCCTCCCATCTCATTATTTATGCAGTCACAGGAAACATGCCATTTTGCTGGCAGACTTCATCCGATTTGCCCACCACGCTGTCATCACGCCACTTCCTCATGACAGGATAGGAGGAGGGCCACTGCAAGACACCCTCTGCCCTTGCCTCTGACCACCCACCCACCCCCCCGCCCCACAAAACACCCATACACAATCCCCATCTTGGCCTCATTCATCTTTGGTGTTGGATCCCTCGGAGATCCTGGGCCTTTGGTAGGTGCATTGCTGGCTACTGGCACTGCTGCACTGATGCAGGCAGCCAGGATTTCCACCACTGGGGCCTGAATCCTGGGCAAGGCCTGACAGTGGCCTCTGAAGTGCCTGAAAGTCAGTTAATACCATCAGACCTGCTCCATGGAACTGATAGGTGTTGCCTGCCTGTTCTCTGACTGGTGGGTGAGACCCTCATCAGGCTGATTAAATCCTGCATATATTCACTCACCTATTGTACTTGTTAAAAGAATTTGTTTCTGCAGCTTTATTCAGCCAATAATGGGACAGCCAAATAACTCAGTGAAAAACATGCATAAAATTGCCAAGCACCCAAACTTGCAAAAAAGACTTGTAAATCATAAATTCTGATGAAAGATTGACAAACCAACATGTTAATTCTGTTTCTTTCTCTGCAGTACAAGAGCTGCCTGGCCTACTGAGTATTTACAGCATTTTCTGTTTTTATTTCAGATTTCCAGTAGCTGCAGTATTTTGCTTTTGTACTTATGAATCATGAGGGTATGTTTAGCAGATACCTTGAAAATTAGATCCAATACTAAAACAGGTCTCTGGGTACTTCTAATAGAAGGAGGTGCCAACAGTGGCAGGTGCACAATTCTGTCATTAATGAAGTTCATAAAATATCTTGTACCCTGGAGTTCAAGTACCATCACAGTCCCAGATTTTTCAGGTCTTATAATTGGGCAGGTACTTGTTCTTACCTGTAAAATGATATAAGAATCAAACTTCCAGGCCTACTGTGACCTTACCCATTCTCAATGAATCTCACTGCCCTGGAATTCAGCTGTCTACTAATCATTTGTTTTATCTTTTATTACATTTAGTTTTCCTGGAACATAGAGATGTACATCACAATTTTGCTACATTATACTCATTAACAAAGCTTGGCTGAGAACTCAGACATTTATTGTAATGCAAGAACACCTGCTCTCCAGAGGAAACATTGTTTGATTGACAGCTCAGGGTTTCTGATCTCTGCTGTCAATTTCACAATGTTTGTTTACACAAGTTAAGTGGTTTAAGGGTTTGTGGTTTTTGACGCTTTAAAGGGCCTGGATGATTGACAGTTTTATTAAATTATAGCGCAGACATTTTTTCAAACATAAGAGAATGTTATCAGATTTGGCTATATGCTATAGGGTTCATTGGTTCTAGAGAGTGTACAGTGGGTCAATTGGCATGGAAGTGACATGACATGGCATGGGGGCATGAGCGGGCCATAAGGGTTAAGTGGAAAGGTGGGGCTTGGTATAGGGGACATGAAATGCCATAGGGTGTGGGTGGGGGACATGAGGTGGCAATTATAGAGCATGGGGGCTGTTTGGAGGATAAAGGGTGTGTGAGTGGTGAGGGATGGAGGGAATTTGTGCTTTTATTTTAACTGGGACAAAGTCCTATGGCAGTAAGGCAGGCCTTTCAAACAGCCCACCTCCACACCCATCAGCCCCCCTGGCTGTGAAGCCTCTGCAATTCTTCCCAGATCAGCTGGCCTGACTATAGCTTGCTTCTGCCCCAGCAATGAAGAGCCCCCATCCTCTGATTTCCCCCAAGCCCAGTCTCTGATCTCCCCCGACCCCAGTCTCTGATTTCCCCCCTCCCCAGTCTCTGATCTCCCCCATCCCCAGTCCCTGATCTCTCCCGACTCCAGTTTCTGATTTCCTCCATCCCCGGTCTCTGATTTCCCCCATCCCCAGTCTCTGATCTCTCCTGACCCCAGTCTCTGGTCTCCCCTTGACCCCAGATTCTGGTCTCCCCTGGACCTCGGCTTCTGATCTCCCCTGACCCTAGTCTCTGATTTCCCCCAACCCCAGTCTCTGATCTTCCGTGACCCCAGTCTCTGATCTCTCCGACCCCAGTCTCTTATCTCCCCTTGAGCCCAATCTCTGATCCCTCCCGACCGCAGTCTCTGACTTCCCCTGACCCCAGCTTCTGGTCTCCCCTTGACCCCAGTCCCTGGTCTCCCCTTAACCCCAGTCTCTGATCTCTCCCAACCCCAGTCTCTGATCTCCCCATACCCCAGCCTCTGGTCTCCCCTTGACCCCAGTCTCTGGTCTCCCTTTGACCCCAGTCTCTGGTCTCCCTTTGACTCCAGTTCCTGATCGCCCCTTGACCCCAGTCCCTGATCTCCCCCTGATCCCAGTCCCTAATCTCCCCCTGACCCTAGTCCCTGATTTCCCCTGATCGCAGTTTCTGATCTTCCCTTGATCGCAGTCTCTGATCTCCCCTAATGCCAGTCTCTGATTTCCCCCGAACCCAGTTTCTGATTTCCCCTGATCACAGTCTCTGATTTCCCCCGAGCCCAGTCTCTGATTTCCCCTTATTACAGTCTCTGATTTCCTCTGATCCCAGTCTCTGATCTCCCCTAACGTCCCCTGACCCCAGCCTCTGATCTCCTCTGGACTGACCCCATTTTCCAAACTCCCCTGATCCCAGTGTCCAATTTTTCTGGCTCTCAGCCACTGATCTCCCTCTGGCCTCTGGCCTCCCATGACCCCAGCTTCTTTGTTTATGTCTGATAGTCTTCAAACTTCAACCTTCCTTCCCTGACCCCAGGTATCCCTAAACCTCTGCAGCTTCCCTCCACTCCCCAGCTGCAGACTGGTGCCAAACACCAATTGGCCCGACAGCCAACCAGCCTCTCGATCTGGCTGCCTACTGCCACGAAACTGAGGCAAATACTAATAATCAGGCCCTGCCATTAAATTTGGCAAAAATCCATTCATCTGGCTTTATTGATCTCAATTGATCTCCACCCCCACTGCGCTCAGCCCCGCTTCCAAGTTAATAGCCAGCCAAATATATCTAAATCATCTCTTTATTAAGACTTAATTCCTGAAAGACAGTTTCAAACAGTGCGGCAGTAGCTTTGAAGCTTACCAGACAGTGCAGTTTCATTTTTCTTCGTGGTTGTCTTGTGGTTCTGCTGAGTGGTATTAAGACCCTGTAGTCTGTATTGGCATAAACATAGTATGGTTTGGAGATACTTTCAGATGAGGCAACAGCAACACCTCAATCTATTCTGTTTAGGGCTTTAATATCATGGAGAACGTTATTAAGGAATCCAATGGATTTACTGTCCATTGCATATAGTGGGCCAATTATATTAGCCCAAATGCACCCTCTAAATGTGGTGGAGACTGCCCAACCAAAAATAAATTGAAGTCTACCATGTCTTACAGGTTGCCTCCCAGTTCCACATGTTTCAGATTGATCTCATTGTCATGTGCCTGGCAATTGAATTTTTATGAGTAACCCTGGAAACCCGATATGCTCAGAGGTACAAATCTCTGTAGTGGAGCGTTAAGATTAGAGTTGTTAATGCTGAGAAACTGAGTGATTTTCATTCACAGTATCCAGTGTTACCACCAGTCACTCTTAGTTCAAGCATAACAAAGATTAAACACAGATTAAAATGTCTCTAGTCTGCTCCAACAATATGGCCCTGAATTTCCTTGGACCTCCTGTTGCTGTACCAACATGTAAACCCGGCTTACACATGCACATGGGGTTTCCACTGCAAACTAATGGCAGAGCAGCAGAAGGCTCGGGGAAATTTAGATTAAGGTTATTTTAAGAAAAGTACCTCAGTGATTTTTTCCACTTCCCACTGCTTCAAGCAGAATAGATCTTGATATTATTTAATATCGACAGTAGGATCAGATAAATAATCAGAACAGTGGTGGTTCAGGGAGATATAAGGCTCCATGTGCACATATCATTAAAATGTAGCAATCAAGTACAAAAATTGCTCAGAATTAATGGAATGTTAGCCCCATAATTAGAGGATGAGAAAACAGAGGATGGAGGTCTTTCAACACAATGGTGGTGCCCCTATCTCTGGGCCAGAAGCTCTGGGTTCAAGCCCCACATCAGGACTTGGTGGCGACGGAATGTGCATTCATAACATGGTCAGACAGGTTGATTATCAGCCTGTACATCCTTCCACTTCGCCTGATGGAAGGCATTAAGAGCACGAGAGCTTCCTGGTCAGCCATACTGCAGAAGGCAATGGCAAACCACTGCAATACTTTGTCAAGCATCATGGACCACTCCAGTGGTCACCAACACTCTCTTAGAGCATGAAGGATGTGGAGAAAATACAGGGGGATATTTTTACTAGGGATATACAAAGCCCTGGTTAAACCACATCTGGAGTGCTGTGTACAGCTCTGGGCACCACACCTTAGAAAGGAAGAATTGGTTTTGAAAGGAATACAGATTTACTAGAAAACCACCAGGACTCCAAGGATTAGATAATGAGGGGAGTTTACAGAAACTAGGCTAGTGGATGAGCATAAGTTGAACAGTGCAGGAGAAGGACAGATGAAGTGCATTGGTCAGTGCAGAGCAAGTGGGGCAGGTATATTGGTATATTGGGTACAAGGCAAGTTGGAAAGTGCAGGGAAACACATCAGGGACAAGGGTGATGGCTGGACAGAGCAATTGAGATGAAAGCATTGTAGTTCACAATTTATGTTAATGATTTAGATTTTGTAACCACATCCCTGGGCTGGATTTTACGGCCCCCGCTGGCGTATTTGAAGGTTGTGAGGGGGGCTCATAAAATAAAACTGGTGGACTTCCCACCTACCCCAGCCTGTCTCCCATATTACGGTGGGCAGGGAAGGTTTCAGGCATCCCATCCATCCTTCGGCCTATTAAGCCCCTAAAGCCATTAATGTTATTAACCAATCAAATTGGCTGGCAGACCCCAAGGCGGAATTTCCTCCCAGATGGGTGGGGGGGAGGGGCGTTTGGTAGGGGTGGGGCGGGGTGCAAGTCTCTCCCTGAAACAATTAAGGCTGCTCCCAGCGTAAAATGGCTGTGGGGCAGCTGGCTTTTGGGTGGGTGGGTTGACGACTGACTTCAAAGTCAAGAGAGTGGGGAATATACTGTCCTGTAAAGTCCGGCCCACCATATCTAAATTTGCACATGACGCCAAATTGGGGGGATAATCAAGACTCAGGAGGACTGCAACAAATTACAAAGTGACATTAATAAACTTTTGAAATTTGGCAGATCAACATAATTAGGTGTGAGGTATTACATTTTGGTAGGAAACATAAGGAGGTCACATATTATTTGGAAAATAAGAATCTAAATGGGGTAGAGCAATAGAGGATTGGGTGTACAATTACACAAATCACTAAAAGTAGCAACGTTAATAAGGCCGTATAAAAGCAAAGCAAGCACTAAGATTTATTTATGGAAGGATGGAATTGAAAAGTTGAGAAGTTAGGCTAAACTTATAGTGAACTTTGGTTTGACCACATTTGAAGGACTGTGTACAATTCTCACCATCATATTATAAAAAGGATATTAAGGCAATGGAGAGGGTGCCAAAAATATTTACAAGGATGATACCAGAAATGCAAGATTATGCCTATCAAGCTAGAATGAATAGGCAGGCCTCTTCTGTTGAAAGGAGAAAGCTGAGTGGTGACCCAACAGCAGCCTTCAAAATTATGAAAGTTTTTAATAAAGTAGACACAGAAAGAGTGGGCTGAATTTTCCGGACCCTGTGGGAACAGGTTTGGAGGTGGAAGTGTGGGGAAGCGAAATATCAGGGCAGAAGATGTAGAGCCGGAAGCCCAACATCTTCGCAATGCTACTGGGTATTCCTCACGATGGCCAACATGGTGGGAAGACATTACGCATGGAGGTGGTGGGAAGGTAATTAAGCCACTTAATTAGATAATTGAGAGCAATTTCACAAGGGCTTTTGAATTTTACAAACAGCCACATGGACCATGGGGCTTCATTCATCAAAGGTTTATTTATTTAAAAATCAAGGGTCAAATTGAGGCTAGTTTTACAATCAATCATTCCAAGTTAAATATAAAATATGAAAATTGGTAGAAAGAACAGTGCTGAATAACATATGATCACCAGATTAGGTTCTTCATGTTATCAGTGTTCAATGTTTAAATGTCATTTGAGCCTTGCCCAGTAAAAGGAGGTGGCAAGCAAGTGGAAGCTCAGTGCTGGCTTTTCCTGGCAGCCATAGAGAGAACCAGCATGACGTGCTGGGGAGTGAGGAGCAGCACAGGCATTAACAAACAAAAGTGGAGGCAGTGGGGGAATAAGGTGCCAACATTGCAGGGGCATGCAGTCCGAGTCCCAACTAGACAGTGGCACTTTGACACAAGAAAGTTGGATGTGGGGCATTTGCATAAGAGGTCTTGGAACCTGAGAGATGCCATGGGCCTCATTCACCAGGCTTCAGGGCCTCTGGTGAGGAGGAGGAATGAGGGACGTGCAACCTGCCCCCTGACCGCAAAAGGGGCTACCTTCCAGAGAGGGTGTACTATTTGAGGCTCAACTGGCTTCAAATGTCTGAGCAGCAGTGTCTCCAAAATGCGTCTCTGCATGGAGACAGCCACTGATATGTGAGCCAGGGTATGACTGAAGTTCAAAAGGGCAGCAAAAAATTGAAGGAGATGTAGCGCCAATCCATTAATCCTTTATTAAATGCAACAACAATTGTGAGACTTCTCCTTGGAACAAAGGAGATTGAGAGGAGATTTGATAGAGGTGTGCTAGATTATAACAGTTTTGGATGAGGTAGACAAGGAAAAACTGTTCCCATTAACTCATGATACAAGGACTGGGGGACACAGATTTAAGGTTTCTGACAAGAGAGGCAGGAGGAATATGAGGAACAACTTCTTCATGCAGTGAATGGTAATGACCTGGAACTCGCTGCTCACAAGGGTGGTAGAAGCAGAAACGATTAATGATTTCAAAAGGAAATTTGAAGGGCACTTGAAGGAAATAATTTTGCAGGGCTACTGCGAAACAGTGAGAGGATGGGACTGACTGGATTGCTGCACGGAGAGTTGGTATAGTCTTGATGAGCTGAATAACCACCTTCTATGCCGTAAATGACTTTGTGACTTTATGGTCTCTTCACCCATGAAGCCCAAACGGAGCTAAGTCCTCTCCTTAAATTTCTTATGTGTGCTTCTACATGGTGTTCCCCCTGCCAGGAGCACCCTGAAAGGACCCCACAGGTGTGGAATGCAATTGTTTCTTCTGCCTTAAAAGACACTCTTGCCTGGCCCCGATGACCTGACAAGGACCTGTTGGAGACTCCGAGCGCCTCATCCTCCTCTTGCCCAGCCATTGATGCATAAGTATCATGAACTCAGCAATGTTGTGCCTAACTGCATGCATCTCTGACATCCACTGAGTGCTCTGCTGGATCCAGCTCCCAGGGTGGGTTGCCAATCTCTGCACGGAGAAAACCCATGTGTGCACCCATCAAGAGACATAATAGCACTCATGTCCTGGATGGACTCCTCCATTGTCCCCACATGAGTATGCATAGCCTCTGGAAGCTTTGCCAGATGTTTGCTTCCCTCACTGCAACTGCCACACCTGTGTTGCCTATAGCTCCAGAAGCTTGAGGTTCAGTCCTTCGACTGTCAGTGGCCTTGGCTGTCATAGCCTCTGCTGTTTGGGTACTGTCCTCACCAGGTTGTAACCCCTAATTTAAGCGTGAATGGATAGCCACTCACATCAGAGTAACTTTGCTGGTGGAGGGCGTGGGGGAATGATGTAACAATGCACCCTCTGTGGTCCCCTAATCCTCCTCAGAGACAGGCAGCAGTCCCCTGGTCACTGAAGCTCTCTGTTCTGCACCTGACCTGTGTCGGAGAACAGATAGATTAAAGTGTTATACAAGTCCCATTGCAGCATTCCAGTTACTCTTGGTGTTAAACCATGATCTTCACCAACAGAGTGATTACAAACCCGCTCTCAATGAAAACTGGAGTCAAACAAGGCTGTGTCAGTGCACCAAATCTCTTCTCCATTTTCCTCACTGCAATACTGCACCTCACCACCAGCAAATTACACACAGGCATAGAGATAATCTACAGAACAATCGGGAAACTGTTCAACCAACACCTCCTTCCATCCAAAACCAAAATCATTCCAACCTCAGTTATAGAGCTCCAATATGAAGATGACGCCCCTATGTGCGCTCACTCAGAAACTGAGTTCAAGTTCATTGTTGCCTTCTTCTCTGAAACATATGAGCAAATTGGACTTTCACTAAACACCCAGAAACTGAAGTCTTCTTCCCGCCAGCTCCCTCAGCACAATACCTCTCCCTGTTGCTTAAGATCAACGGTGAGATCTTGGAAAATGTGGATCATTTTGGGAGCCTCCTCTCGACAAACGCTGATATTGACAATGAAATTCTTCATCACCTCCAATGTGCCAGCTTAACCTTCAGATGACTGAGGAAAAGACTATTTGAGGACCAGGATTTCAAATCCAAGACTAAGGTCACAGTTTACCAAGCAGCAGTGACCCCTGTGCTCCTATATGTTTCAGACTTGGACAAGCTACAACAGATACCTCAAAGCACCAGAGGTGTACCACCAGCAGTGCCTTCTCAAGATCCTCCAAACCTGATAGCACAAAAAGCAATTCAAGTATAATGTCCTCTCCCAAGCCAGCTTTCCCACTGCAGGAGTGGAGGTGGGCAGAGAGGAGGCAGAAGCAGTGTGAGGTCACCGTGCAGGAGGTACTGGCACATATTTCAAAGGCTGTCAGCACTAACAGTTATGGGGACTGCCTGGAAATTTTTACACAAGGAAGACCCCAGGTGGCCCCACAGTTCAGTGATGCCTCCCCACAGAGTATCCTCCAGGTTGCAAGGGCAAAGCAGAAGGTCCTCTTCCCCAGGGACAGGAGGAGGAGACTAAGCTGCCTAACAAAGCAAGCCTGGACTCAGGTCACAGAGGAAGTCAGCTTTCATGGAAGTCACCTCCTCCCCCCACCAAACGTCAAGGCACTAATCCTTCAAAGCCAGCTCCTCTGGGCAGGACATGTCATTCATATGCCTGACACCAGTTCCAAAGCAACTGCTTTACTTGGGACTCCTGGAAGGCGACTCCCTGAAATACAGCAGAATCACTTTAGAGATGTCCTCAAAGCAGCCCTGAAGAGGTGAAACATCCCACTGACTTATGGGATCCCCTGACTTGTGACTGACCGATATGGAGAAGGCTCATTCGGGAAGGCACCGAATGCATCAAAAGACTTTGCTGGGAAGGTGCAGAGGTGAATTTGAGGTATGGAGGGAGCGCACAAACCTCCAAACAACCCATCTACCCAATCCTTCAAGAACTACCTGCCCCACATGTGGCAGAGTCTGCAGATTGTGCATTGGACTTATCAGCCGGCTCAGAACCTATCGAACCAGAGTGGAAGCACATCATCCTTGGTCCCCAGGACTGCCTAAGAAGAAGAGAAGAGTGTCGAGCTCCATCTGTTCACTGGTGGACAGATCAGTACTTGTGTGAGCTAGAGGCTGTATCGTGATTTTGTACTCAGACACACTCGTGTCTCTCCATCAGGAATGGAATGGCCGCCATGCTGCTCTGCCAGTTCTAACCCCTCCTCCTCTATGCGGGTCAGGATGGACAGGAATGGAATGCCTTTGCCAGTCTTGGCCTGTTCCTTGAGGTTATGGGCTGTCTTTTCCTGCAAGCAGAAAGATGCAGGGAGACGTTAGTCTCCCCACAAAGATAAGCACAATATCTATGCTGGTGGCAGCCCAGTGGTCCATGATGGGGGCACACAAATGCCTCTACTCTCCAGGGACCTTATGGGAGTCAGCATTCACATACGGGCACCTCTCACTGAGGTGCTGCCATGCTTTTGACACAAATTGTTGCTGCCTGATGCCTTTGCCACTGACTGGTGGCCACTTCTTTTCCACCAAACACTCCCTCTCACATTACCACCTGCCAGGCCCAAAGAGCAAAGAGGTATGACATACTCACCCTGGCAGAATGAATAAGGTTGTTGAAGCACTTGCAGCCCAGACTTCAGGTTTGGGAGGGTGAGCCCCACAGATGCTGACCTTCTCTGTGACTTCTGCCCAGGCTTGCTTTGTCAGGCAGCTCGGTCTCCTCCTCCTGTCCCTGAGGAAGAGGACCTTCTGCCTTGCCCTTACAACCTGGAGAAGACCCTGCAAGGAGACATCGCTGAACTGTGGGATCACCCAGGGGGTCTTCCTTGTGTCATTCGCTTTGCCACTTTCCTTCTTCCTAAATGTTTCCGGGCAATCCCCACCATTTTCAGTACAGGCATGACCTCACACTGCCTTCTCTGCCTCTCTGCCCACCTCAGCTCCCTCAGTGGTCAGCCCTCATGTCTCCCGACTCTTAATTGGCTGGCCGCCTGACGACCATGCAGACGGCTGGTCAATCCCCAACCAAGAGAAAACGTCTCCTACTTCTGGTCCCGATGGCCGAACCTGCGGCTAAAGCATTTACACTTATGGAGAAATCCTAACCGAGAGACCATCAATTATAAGATAGTCACCAAGAAATCAAATAGGGAAATCAGGAGAAAGTTTCTCATCCAGACAGTGGTGAAAATGTGGAACTCATAATCACAGGAAATGGCTGAAATGAATAATATAGATACGTTTTTAAGGAGAAGTTGCATAAGCCTATGAGAGAGAAGGGAATAAAGGGTTACACTGATAATATTAAATGAGGAAGGATGGGAGAAGGTTCGGGTGGAGGATAAATGTAGGAATGGTAGGTTGAATAACCTGTTTCTGTGCCATATAATCTATGTAATTCAACATAGTACTAAGGAGATGAACAAGTAGATTGTTCTTGGTCAGTGAGTTCCAGTGGAGTAGGTAGAGTGATTGTAGTGCAGCAGGAAAGGGAGTAGCCACCTATACAAGGAATATGCTGTTTAATTATTTTCCAAGGGATGAAGGATTTTCATAGAGTTACAGAGAGAAACTATTTCCACTGACAGGAGGTAACCGGAGGACACAAATTTAAAATAAAATTGGTAAAAAGCCATAGAGGTGATAGGGGAAAGGGTGTTGCAGGGGTGACATTGGTGGCAGTGGGTGGGGAGCTAAGAAAGTTTGTTTTTAACTCAGTGACATATGATCTAGAATGTATTACATGAAAGGGAGGTGAAGGGAGATTCAATAGTAATTTTCAAAAGGGAGTTACTAAATGGGAATCATTTTTACAGTTATGAAGAGAAAACAGAGGATTTGGACTAGCTTTTACTGACAGCTAGCATAGGCATGATGGGCTGAATAGCATCCTGTGCGACAGATTGCATAATCTATGATTATGTGTAAATCTTTTTTAATTAATATTTTTGAGAACACATTATAAAATTTGAATATCTTCATGACTTTACCTCAAACTCCTATTGTATATATGATTCCATTTTCCATTCACGCTCTGCCTGAAAACAGGTCCTTGGCTCTTTGTCTTCTGATACTTCATCCTGAGCTGTTTTCTTGGCGGTTTTGTCAGTGGTGGTTTGCCATTGCCTTCCACACTCAGGGGCAGGGCATGGAGGCAGGTCCCAAGTCTACCTCAGCCAGAGCGGGAGTATATATTTCTGAAAAAGGAGACATGCTATCGCAGCTTTTCATCTTGCACTCATTAGGACAGCTACGCAAGAGAAACCAACAGTAAAGGGAACAACAATTTATACTGCATGAAAAGAGAATAATGACTGATTGGCAAGATTGGTAGAGGCATTGCCATGGAGAATGTAGCAGAGAACAGTTAACTGTTAACTGCCAAGCCTTTGTTTCAAATTCAAACCAGGCAGGTGGACTCTGGTTGGTCAGGGCATTGCCATGAGGATGAACCACAGAATGGTGGTCCCCCAAGGTTTTGTTTAGTTAGAAAAGGCATAATACATGGACATAGTCCTCTGTCTGCAAACGACAGGGCCCTGTGTATGAATATCTGTAGTTTCTAGCATGTGTAAGTGAGCCACACTGCAAGTACGACTGATGATCTTAAATTAGATTTCAGTATAATACTAGGCACAATCAGGATTGTTTAGCAAGTGTTGTCCCATTGCAAAATCACATCTAATGTTGGCCACTATATTTTGAGTTTTACAAGCAATGGGCTGGTTGAGTATGGTCAGTACTTTGCCTGTTGCGAACAGCTGAAGGCACATGTTGTTTGATACAATTTGTCAAGTCACTGGGACGTATGGCTTCATACCTGGCATTGCACTGGCACTGAAATTCATAAACCACAATACTCATTTGTGTAATAGACAGAATGTCTTTTTGGCTTGACGGCAGAATTACCACTTGTGTTGCTACTATATAGCAACAGTGTGCAATGGCTAGCTTCACCTGTTGCTCAAATTTTCTCAAAACTGAAAACATAGGCCAGGATTTTCCAGTTGTTGGGTGAGCTCGGCGGGGGTGAGCGATAATGACCGTGAAACTGACCGCCGCCTGCAATTGGGCCCTGATCACGATTTCATGCTGGCTGGCCAATTAACAGCCAGCCGGCATGAATCGCGCATTGCAACGCTCAGTGCTGGGTGGGAGGAGGGTGTGTATGGGAGTTTGTGCATGAGCAGAGGCATGTTAGAAATTACTTTCAAAAATTTTAATTTTTTTAAAATCACTGATCGAAACCTCATCCCACCCATGGATGAGGTTTCACAAAAAATCTAAAGGCTGCCTGGCCAATTCGCATTCCTGCCAACCATAAGGCTGGTCAGGCAGTGAAAATTTTCTTTTAATTATAACTTGAATGGCCTTAAAAGACTGCTTAATTGTCAGCGGGTGTGTTGCCGACTCCCATGCACGCCCGCCGAGCGAAATATCGCGTGAGTGCGCAATGACATCGGGACACTCGCCCAGTGTCATCGCGCGTCATTTTATGCTTGTTCGAGTCGGGTGTGCAATCGCCGCTAAGTGAAATATTCTGCCCATAATGTCCACACAGCTACCACAGTACTGACTGTGATCTTGGAGGTTTTTGATAGCTTCACATATCTAGGTTCCATAATCACCAGCAATCTGTCACTTGATACTGAAATCAGCACTTTGCAAAAGCTTCTGCTGTTATGCCCAAGCTGAATAAGAGAGGGTGGAGCAACAGGAGCCTGAGAACACCAAACAGGAAGTCTATCAACTCAGTGTCCTCATCACAGTCCGCTACACTCGTGAGACCTGGAAAACATCTTCATTGTTTCAGAGGTATCCTTGGTATTTCTAAGCAGGTCAGGGTCACCAACTCAGAGGTCCTGGAGTGTGCTAATTCCATCAGCATACACTCATTGCTCAGCCAATGACTTCTGCACTACTCGGCCACTTTCTTTGAATGGATGAAGACCATATACACAAATATCTTCTGTACAATGAACTGACCACTGGGCCACGACCTCCTGGGTGTCCATACTTCTGCTACAAGGACACCTGCAAGCAAGATATGAAGATGGCGGACATTCACACTGATAACAGGGAGACAGCCACCGACGACTGTAACTTCTGCATACTGACTGTTTGGAAGGACATTGGAAGAGGCAACCAGAAACAAAAACCTCACCTGGCTGAGGAGAGGGTCCAGAAAAAACAGAAACCAGCAAATCATGCACCTTCTCAGCTCACTCTTTCTCGGCACCATACATGACAGAGACACCTGGGCACCTGAGCCACACGAGGCGGTATTTCACACAGAGTTAACCACCATGGCACAAATCATCATCTTATGAGAGGAAAGGCTGCCACCACAGAGCATATATACCATAGGGATGTTTCAAGTAAACTCCTGAACTTATCCATATATGTATATATATATATATATATATATATATATCACACGCAGCTGTTATTATACCTGCACTAATATCTCATCAATTCTATTCAGTGAATAGCTGCGCAGTACTGACTGAGAATGCGCCAATCTCCGATCTTTACTGAATTAGCTGGAGTAGTAACAATAGTGCAATGATTGACATTGGCACCTTGTGGGTTAGTAAGAGGGAAATCAATCAGGCATCCCACCTTGACCATGTTTCAGTGAACCTGACAAAAATTGCAATTGTTGTGAACCACCAAGTGAGAATGGGATCGAGCTTTGTTGTCATATCTCCTAAAGGAAAATAGCCCACCAACGCTCATCGTCAAAGACCATATGTGAAAAACAGTCACTTAAACATGAGTTTGGGGGGTGAAAAGCAGCAATAGAAATGTGCACTATCAGCTAATGAATGCCTTCAGGAGAAATGGGGAGGGAAGAATAATAAGCCTTTGTATAAGTAAGTGTATTATTGGGTTTTTTCCACTGGCCTGAACAATCAAAATAGTTATCAACTATCTTTTTAAAATACATACATATTGTTGGCATCACTGGAATAAGTAATAGTTAAATAAGAATTACATTTTTATATTTTACATTGCCGAGGAATCTGTGCCACAGTAACTCCACTGGTGACACTGGTAACATGTTTACATTGGCATTTCCATTCTCGGCATCTATAATGGAAAATGTTTATAGAAACTGCATGCAACCAAATGAAATATCAAACATTTTGGAAAAATTGGGATTACTCATCTATATTTGTGCTAAATGAATTACATTCAATCAGGAATGAAAGTGCTGATCGGGTAATCCAGTCTGTGATAATCCAAAAACAGTTCTAAATATCTGTGTAAGTAAATGTAATCTGTTTATCCAGCAGCTTTGTTAAAGAGGCATTGTTTACAAGTATTAATGTAAGCTAACTATACCTTTCTGTAAAAACTTAATTGAAAATCCAACATGTTGACCACTGAGGTAAATTGTTTTTGCAACATAAGGCTTTGTTTGTTGTAGGTCAAACTCTTGTGAAGTTTTAACCTAGTTCTTACATCTAATTTTTTCTTTCTGTTTTTATATTTTTTCCCTCCTCAATGTACAACCCTCTGCACCAGACACCATTCTTTCATTCAGAGAGTATGCAGACGGACTGCTGTCAGAGCATGGCCATTGGTACTGGTTAGCGGGAGCTGTGATGTGAACCAGGGAAATAGAACTCAACTCACACTAACATTTTCTTGGAGAGACGATTCATATCTACGCTTCACATCAAGGAAATTTGGAACTGTTTTCCTCAAAAAGTTGTGTGGCTATGTTACTGGAAAATTTCAAACTGAGACTGATAGATTTTTGTTAGACAAAGGTATTGATATATTCCTATGCTTAGTGCCACCTTCTGTTGGCCAAAATCAGCATTAAGCACATAGTAAATAGGTTTATAGATTCATAGGATGGAATTTCCCATGCCAGCTGGCGTCAGACATGCTCAGCAGCGTGAGTGGACAATATGGCTAGAAGGCCAAAAACAACGTCGTGAAACCAATTTGTAATCGTCCACTCAGTCCGTCGATGACGGGCTGCGCCTCTTGCCATCAGATGTCGGGAACCCCATTGTAATACATCGGTGTATCATTGTATGGTCAGCCCGCTGGAATCATCCCGTCTTGCTGGAGTGGTCTGTCCATGTTGGCATGATAACACGCCGACGTGTTTCAGAACAGCATAAAAATGGTGTGCACTACGTGAGCTGCACCTTGAGGGGAACCCGGAGGTGAGTGCACCATAACATTGTGCAGCACTTGCGAGGGTTGCCGGTTGGATTTCAAGGTTGAGGGGGTGTCAAGAGCTGCCCTGCTGTTAAAGGCAGCGCACAAGCACGTGCGGGGTCAGGAGGAGGGAAGCGGCCACGCATCTAGGAAACCTTGTATAAAGTGACCATTGCTCTGCAGCTGAAACAGTTCAGACGCAGCCACATTGACATGCGTGGAGTCAGGCCTCTAGCTTATCTGCCCACTCAAGCAATGCTGAGGCATGAAAGTGCTACCAAGTGCTCCAGAGTTTTTCACCCCCATGGGCACAGACTACAAACTAATGAGCATTTTAATGGACTGCAGAACAGTTGGGCAACTCATTGCTAAAACCGGCCATGGAGCAGTCACTGGTGGAGGCGCTCACAGCTCTTTGCCAAGTCATCACCTTGGTTTGGACCAGTCTCCCCCATGGTTCAAGCTAACAGTGCAGCTTTTCAGTTTGGGTTAGGAGAATGCCTGTGCCTGAGCTGAAAGCACAGCATGCAGTCTAATGGGCAAAACTGCCACCAATCGGTCAGGTGGAGTGAGGTGATGGAGGGTGGGGTTTCAGGCAGCCATGCAGCACACTAAACTCTGGCCGTACAAGTGGTGGCCAGCACTCTCTGGGATGGGTTAAGGGGCCTTCAGACTTAACCAAGAGAGGATCTTAGTATACCCATGCTAACCCATGCTTCTCACTTTTTCATCCTGCAGGAGGAGTACCTCAGGAGTATGGAGCCCAGTGACCTTGCTGTATGCCTCATGGCATACAGAGAGCAGAAACGATGGAGAAGAGAGCAATGGAGGTGCCTAGCTGTGCAGAGGGAGGAGCAGCACCCTCAGGAGTGGAGGGAAGCTGGGTCTCCCACACAAGCTGCTGAAGAGCCACAGCGAGCCGTCGTTGGTCAGTGCCTAGCTAGACCCTTGGTCTATAGACACCGCCTTTCATTCCTGCAGATGCCCGAGAACCAGTGTCGCTGATGACTGCTCAGGTCCAGGGAACTGATCAGTCACATCTGCCAGTTACTGTAGGATTTGGCGTCAAGTTAATGTGGAGGGCATCTACTGCCAGTGGCCATGAAAGTGACCGTGATGCTCAATTTCTATGGAAGTTGCTCCTTTCAGGGCTCCATAAGGGACCTCTGTGGGGTATCACAAGCCTCCACCCACAAATACATCCATGAT
Organism: Carcharodon carcharias; assembly: GCF_017639515.1. Taxonomy (NCBI): domain Eukaryota; kingdom Metazoa; phylum Chordata; class Chondrichthyes; order Lamniformes; family Lamnidae; genus Carcharodon; species Carcharodon carcharias. Next base: position 162,035,657 of record NC_054468.1, read on the forward strand.
GTCACAGATGCCATCTTCGCGAGGGCACACAACTTTGTGCATTTCGCCCCGGACCAGGAGAGCCAGGATGCAAAAGCGATTGGATTTGCCCAGATCTCAGGTTTCCCACAGGTACAGAGTGCCATCGACTGCACTCATGTGGCGCTCAGATCTCTGTCACAACACACGGTCAACTATGTCAACCGCAAGGGCTTCTATTCGCTGAATGTGCAGCTGGTGTATGACCAGCAGGAACACATCCTGCAGGTCTACACATGGTTTCCAGGGAGTGTCCATGACTGCTACATTCTCAATTGATCATAGATCCCTGACATCTTCCAGCGTCCAAAGAGGTTACAGAGATGGCTCCTTGGGGACAAGGGCTACCCGCAGAGGACATGGCTGATGACACCCATTCAGCAGCCTCAGACTGCAGCAAAGTAGAGCAGACCATTGGGATGCTGAAAATGAGGTTCTGGTGCCTGTTGGAGCTGTGCAATATAATCCACAGAGGGTTTCACACATCATCGTTGCCTGATGGGCCCTTTATAACCTGGCGCTGCAATGGGGAGAGGACCTGGCTGAATAGGAGATGCAGGAGCTGGAGGTCTTCTCCAATGAGGAGGACATCGACAGTGATGAGGATGAGGAGGTCCTCGAAAGCAACAATAATGGCGTGAATCCATCGCACCGGCCAGACGAGGCAGGCACGCTCATAGCTGCTAGATTTGTGGAGGATGATGACAACATGCAGTGAGGACACTCCATTGCATCTATGAATCTTTGACTCCAGTCTGGCTTATGGCAACACACATACCCTCTGTGAAAAGGCTCCTGTCATGGCGATACAGTGGTGGCCGTAATAGTTGCTTGATTCCAGGAGGATGATGACAACATGCAGTGAGGACACACCATAGATATTCACGCAGCCTCTGAGAATGTCTGACTCCTGTCTGGCTGAGGGCAGCTCGCTTGTGCTCTGTGATCAGGGTCATATCATAGAGACGCAGCCATGAAACTTTAAAAGCATCTCATCCTTTGTCTGTATTCAGCACCTGACCACCTCAGGACCACAACGTTACTGGTCACAGATGCTGAAGAGATGGGGGCCAGCCCCACCTTAAAGGTGCTGGGAGCACACAGAGAGAATGATGGAATTCTGTGATGCCTGCCCACTACATTCTGGCAGCAATGACAAGCACCGCTGAGGTGCAGGCATCAGTAATGTGTCCAGTGAGTGTGAGGCCGGACCATCACTTTGGTCTGAAGGCTGCACAAAACACATGGAAGAGGCCCTGGACTGAGACACCTGCTTTTAACTTGTGCATCTGAGTGACATGAACACTGTCCATCAGAACAAGGAGCCATAGGCAGGGAGACATTCTTGGGAATTTATTTACAATAGTAAACATTAAGTACAAGTGATTAACACCTGTGCCCGGGCTGTGCAACTACATCTTTTTGAGCTTGGCCTAAATAGCCAAGTGGTTATGGTACTGGGTTTGTAACCCTAAGATCAAGAGTTCAAATCTCACAATGGCAAACTATGAAACAATGTAACTTCATCTGAAACAGATGGAAACAGGTTTACTCAAAAGAGTATCAAGAGTTCAAATCTCACAATAGCAAACTATGAAACAATGTAACTTCATCTGAATAGGAACAGATGGAAACGTGTTTGTACTCGAAAGAGTTACATCTTCTTGACTTTCCTAACCCTGTCGCTCCATCTTGATCCTCCCCCTACATCCACAGCAGAGCTGGAGACAGCCTGCTGACTGCTACGCCCTGTCTGTGATGACCTTGGCAGATGTCCTCTCTCTGGAAGGCCGAATCTTTGAGGGGCCTGGCCTGCTTTTGGGGTCCTGCTGCGTAGCAGTGGCACCCTCCTCAGCCTGAGGAGCTACAGCTGCTGAGATCACAGGTATTTGGATGGGCCAGACACTCTTGGGGGTTAGAGCTGCTGCTCCTCCTCCCTGTGGGTGCCTGAGGGCCCCTGGCTGAGTCCTTGAGGAGGAGGGTAGCTGGAGTAAGATCGGGCTGCTCTGCAACCCTCTTGCGTACACACTATTGGAAGCCAACTATGGTGTCAGCAATGAAGTTCAGCCCGCCCAGCAGTGCAGGAGTGACATCCTGGACCAAGGTCTCCATGGCGGCTGCCTTCCTACCAGTGTTGGCCTTGGTGCATTGGCATGCCGGTGCTATCACCTCAGCCTGAAGGCAGACAGACTCTTCCATCAAACCTTAAAGTTGGACAGGCAGCATTAACAGTTAAATTAATTACTTCCTTAATGGCCTTAATAAGAAGGTTAAATATCAGCGGGCGTGCAGCCGACTCCGGCATCCGCCTGCCAAACAAGACATCACAAGACAGGGCGATGATGTCGGGACACACGCCCAGCGCTATCACGTGTCATATTACACGTCGGTGTGTCGGGCCCACCCCCACATGCCAACTGAAAAATTCCGTGCATTGAGTTGCTGCAACAGTCCTATATTTCCCATCACACACAGCTACTGGAATGTATGTACACCAGTTGACAAGTTTCCACCTATACAAGACAAATTCTCTGAATTGGTTGGCATTGCAGATGCTTCTCTTCCTTCAGCTGCAAGGCCTGAATTGTGATAAGCAGCTATTCTACATCAACCAGCAAGGGAACCTCCTGCTTTCCACTGTCTGTCTTCTATCAGAATCCAGGGAAGATATATGGAGCATGATCTCTTCTGCACAGGCTTGTGGGTATTTATGCTTCACAGCTTGAACTGTTTCTTGAAAGTTCCCTTCATTTTGTGTGCAGATTTCTTTGTTTTCATTTTTCACAGGGAGATCCCCACTAAGAAACTTTACCCCTGATGTGGACGAGTACCCCCAGTGGATGGGTTTAAATTCAGGGATCCTTTCTGCCACCTTAGGGAGCCTAGAGCAGTGTACTGCACAGCACAGCAGTGTCTAGCGCTTCAGCATGCAACTGTGTCAATATTAATGTTAAAGGTTCATTCTGTGATCAGGATAAGACAACTTTCCACATATAAATGTAATTGCCTGAGTTCGCAGCTCATTCCAACTGAGAAGTTGCTTCTCAAATTCTGAATAAGTTTTTCACAAACAATGTTTGTCTTTGGCTACCAATGGGCATGACAAGCAGGTGAGAGGATTTCCTGCAGTAGTGGGGGAAGGGGGGTGCTGGCAGAGGGTCCTGCTCCTGAGCCTTACAAAACTTGCCATACATTAGCCCAGGATGCGCAGAATATCGGAAAGGTTTGATCTCTCGTATTTGCCTGAGTGACCATTGGTAGGGCCCACAAAGTTCCATGACACACAATTGTTGTATAATAAGTGCTGACACCCACTTTTAATTTGGGCAGGTAGCTATGTATCTCCATCCCCTGGAGAGGCTGCTTGAAGTTGTTTGTGGCAGCATTGGATTTGCATAATGCCATCCTATAAAACAGAGCATTAACCCAGCATACCCATCAATGTATAGTGCAAGTAGTTGTGTTATAGTTTAGAATGCTTTTGTTTTATGGTATTAGTACAAGATTCATTATATTGTCTCTCCTCTGTACCTCTTCAATTAGGTTATGGTTCCTCATCCCTCTGCTTTCCAAATGTTTTCAACAAAGCAAAGCAACACCCAGACTGTGATAAATTCCAGACCTAAATCAGGAATACCTGGAGTAAGTCTTTATTTTAAGTTGTAATGTTTACTTATGTTCCTTTCATGATTCTGTCTGGTTAAGGACAAGATGTGACTGTAACAATTGGACTCCCAAGCTTGTAGAAAGCAAGCAGAAGAAATGAATGAGAGAAAAAGAAAAGCAGACGAATACTCCTCTTTATCATGGTAAAAGCAATTAGTATATTGTGGAGAATGGGCCTAAACAATAGACTGGGTTACATTGGCCACTACAGTATAAACTGCTTCCTGCTCCAGGGAGTCACTATACACTTTTACTGAGGTAACACATACACAGAGCTGGGAACTACAAAGCTCAACAACTGTTCTCACAGCATCAAAGACACTGAGCTACACCTCCTTCAGCTGTGTGAGGCACCTTTCAATATGCATACCTTAAAATACTGTAACTCCTTAAAATTCTAGATTTCTCCAGTATAGTATTAGTTTGAAGATCAAGCCACCTGCAAAGTAATAGTCTCCCTACTTATCAGTTTGCCCTTTGTGTTATAATACAAGACAATAGAGAGAAGTGTTTAAACGTTAGGTCTGGTGTCCTTTTGAACCAGTTCCATGCAGAATATTTTTGGAGCCAGATGTTCAAATTTTTACATGGCAACTTTTATATGAATTTATATTAAAAATATATTTGCCGTGGACATGTGCAAGCAGACATTCCAAATCAATTAGTAAATTTATAATTGTCTCCAAAACTGAATGGCCCTATTTTTCCCTTGCTATGGGCACATTGGAAAATTGTGTTTACACTTGATATGTGTATTAAATGGATTGCACCTAAATTGTAATCCTCCATTAGCTAAGCTAAGTGTTCTGTTGTTGTGATGAGTTGCTGGGATCAGCTGAATACAAGGAAAAGTTTGATTTTGCCACAGGTGTTTGTCACATTACAACAGGTGCAAAAGAATGGCAGGCATGTACAGACAGAAGTACAGAAATATTACTATGATCAGGACAAGTATGTCCAAAAATTAACTTGGTGGTGGTTATTCAATACTAAATCAAAAGACAAGTGGAACACCTTTCAAGACTTAAATCTGAGCAGCTGTGATGAATATGAAACTTAATATGAATGACCGTAAATTGATGAACAAAATAAAATCAGAAATAAAATGAAGAGAAAAGAGGTTCTTTAAAAACCATGAAGAAAGCAAAGCAAATGATGTCACAAGGATGAATATGGGGTGCAGTGATTTTAACCCTTATCATCCAGCAGAAGCCAGGCAGGTGGACAGTTGAATTGCCCTGGGTAACTTACCAACTGGTGTGATTCTGAGGACTGGGGTCCAATGCTCTCAGGTGCAAGCTAGCATGAAAAGGATTGAAAAGCTGAAGAGGGCATCCAGGTGAACTTTTTAAAGAAAAGAAGACTTGCATTTCAAAAGCAACTTTTATAGCCTCAGGACCTTCCAAAGTGCTTTACAGACAATGAAGTACTTTTGAAGTACAGTCATTGTTACTGTAGGAAACACAGCAGCCAATTTGTGCACAGCACGGCCCCACAGACAGCAATGTGCTAATGACCATGTAAGCTATTTTCGTGATATTAGTTGAGGGATAGATATTGTCCAGGACACCAGGGGAACTCCCAGCTATTTTCTGAAATATTGGCATGGAGTCTTTTATGACAACCTGAGAGGGCAGACAGGCTTTAGTTTGACATCTCATGCAAAGATGGCACCTCCAAGAGTGCAGCTCTCCCCCTCAGTGTGGCACTGAAACATCAGCCTACATTTTGTGATCAAATTGCTGAACTGGGATTTCATAACTGCACCCATAAGCTTCTGATTCAGAGGCGAGAGTTCTACCAACTTAGCCATGGCTTTCCGTTTTGGGGCCAGGAGGAACAGGAGTGTTCCATCAGGAGCCACAAGGAAAGTTTATGCTTCCTCCCCCAGAACTTCTGTTTCACATTACTGAATGCTGGTTGGGAAAGAAACCTTGGAAAGTGGACAAGGTGGGACATAATGAGGCCAGATGGTTAAAATTGCCTTGTCCTTGGGTTGCTGTGGTTAGGCAGGGAACTAACTTAAACCAGCAGTTTCCCCGGTAGCAGTTAGAAGTACCCCCATGGAATATGCAGAGATATGTTAAAAGGAATTGAATGCAGGAGAGTGTGATGTATGTAAAGTATGGGTATGACAAATTGATGCATGTACTCCATTAATGATACTGCAATAATTTAGGCCAAAATTGAAAGAGGCCTAAGAGTTTTAGCAGAATCAATGCTCAACACATCCAAACAAGCAGCTTCGGGCTTCTCAGTCCTGGCACATGTTGCAGCTGCATCACTGCCTTTACACTTAAACTCAGGCACTGCCAAATGTCCACTGCCTAGATTTTTCAGCCTTGAAATAAAATGACAGAGAGATGATCATGTAGACACTTGTGAGACAGCAAATGAAACGGAAAAGTAGATCTAGAGTGTTACTTAAAGCTCAATTATGAGAGAATGACAATGGGGCACAGGTTCATTCTAGCAAAATGCAAAATTAGGACCAGTGTCAGGAAGTTCCACTTCACACAAAGGATGATCAATATGTAGAATGGATTTCCATGTAAAGTAGTGGAAACAAGAACAGTTAATCATTTAAGGAAAAAATGAACTCCTGCAATAAGGAGAGGGCAGGTATTTCTGAATTTTAATAAATGAGAAACAAAGAGGAATGCTGACTTATGTGCATGAATTGCTAATATGCTTTCCTATTGTGAGAAATTCAATGAGTACAGGTGCAGTTTGAATTTGGTGGCAGCATAAAATGGCAATAAATAATTGAAACGTGTTTTGCACCTTGCCCAATATTCTATGAGCCAATTCACTATCATTTGTTTTACATTATCACCAAAGTGAAATTTCACTCACATAAACTCCATCATTACATTGGTTGGTAGTCTTCCACAGTGTTGCTTACAATGAGTCAGAAGATAGTGGTTTTGATATTGTACTGTTTAATATATGATGTATTATAATAACTTCTGTGGTATTGCTCATTAACAACTTACACCTCACTTCCTGAAACTGTCCCTTTCCAGCTAGCTAATGCCTGTGGGTGTTCACATCCTTTCTGTCCCTCTCTCACATACACACACGTGCACACTCACACTGTTTCACTTTCGCTCTTTCTCAGTTTCAATAGCTGTCATGCTCTCTCATCCTGGCATCTATCATTCTGCCTAACATTGTTTTATGTTAATCTTCTGTAACTATCTCCAATCCACTGTCTTCCTCAAACATCTTCAGTTTTTCTCTGGGACATATATTTTATTACTGATGTACCCAACATCTGTCTCTCACTTCTTTCTAAAGTTCTAGTATGTAGAAGGATGGAAGGCAACATATACTAGGTTGAAGGTGAGGTAGAGTGAAAATGTTATAGATATGCTGTTACAAGGGTAACTGAGAGAGAGGGTTTAACACTGACAATAAATGGTTGAAATTGATGTGCAGATGGAGTGGGAAAAGGGGTCACAAGCTGGGAAGGGTTTGGAGTGGGGAATGGACGTCTGGCAGCAGTCAGGGTGGAGGGGAAAGGAATGAAAGTACTTGTGACATGAGATAAAAACAAAAAAACTGTGGATGCTGGAAATCCAAAACAAAAACAGAATTACCTGGAAAAACTCAGCAGGTCTGGCAGCATCGGCGGAGAAGAAAAGAGTTGACGTTTCGAGTCCTCATGACCCTTCCACAGAACTGACTGAATATAAGGAGAGGAATATTTCACCCCTCTCCTTTTATTCACTCAGTTCTGTGGAAGGGTCATGAGGACTCGAAACGTCAACTCTTTTCTTCTCTGCCGATGCTGCCAGACCTGCTGAGTTTTTCCAGGTAATTCTGTTTTTGTACCTGTGACATGAGGCTGGGAAGCACTGGAAACTATCTTCCTACTTGACTATGACATTTTCTTTCTGCATGTCTTGCTGCTTATCATGCATCAAGCATTATTGAAGACTCAGGGGAACTATTGGCAAGTTTGTAGATGATACATGTATCTATAGCGTGTATTAACTTTAGTTGAGAAAAATAGACTGCAAACAGGTCTAGACACAATGGAGAATGTCCCTATATCTTGCAAATGGATTTAATATGTATTAATGTAACATGATTATAAACTTGGATGGAGGCAGCATCTAAGCAGCTTTCGTTGACTAGGAGAAGAACCTGGGAATTACATTCATGACCAGTGTTGAAAGGCTATTTTATAAAGAAATTGAATGTTAAGATGCATTGTTAGAACAATTAAATGTAAAACAAAGAATACTATTCTGATCCTGTAGTCACCTCACCTAGAATACCATGCCCAGTTTTAGTACCCTCACATGATGGAGTGATCCAGAGGCCCTGACAAAGGTTTAGAAGAGGGTCGATGTCGATTATCAGAAAAAAACATCTGGTTCACTAATGGTCTTTAGAAAAGGAAATCTGCCAGCCTTACCTGGTCTGACCATATGTGACTCCAGACACACAGCAATGTGGTTGACAATTAAATGCCCTCTGAAATGGCCTAGCAAGCCACTGAGCAGCATCAAACTGCTACAAAGTCAAAAAGAAAAGAAACCGGACAGACCACCCAGCATCACTCTAGGCACCGGAATTGACAACAGTATACCCCGCCCTGTCAACCCTGAAAAGTCCTTTTTATTATCTTTTTAAAAAGTTATTCATTCATGGGATGTGGGCATAACTGGCTAGGCCAGCATTTATTGCCTATCCCTAACTATGCTTGAGAAGGTGGTGGTGAACTTGTGCCAAAATTGGGAGAGCTGTTGCACAAACTGGTCAAGCAACAGCCTGACATAGTCATGATCACCAAATCATAACTTACAATCTCCCAGATGCCACCATCACCATCCCTGGGTATGTCCTGTCCCACCAGCAGGACAGACCCACCAGAGGTAGTGGCACAGTGGTATACATTCAGGAGAGAGTTGCCCTGGAAGTCATCAACATTGACTCCAGACCCAATGAAGTCTCATGGCATTAAGTCAAACATGGGTAAGGAAACCTCCAGCTGGTTACAGCAGGAATAGGGGAATGGGCTTGCCAGTCACTTGAAACTCTTCTGATTAGCTGTGGTGGTGGAAGAAGAATTTCCTATTTTCCCCTTTAAGTTAACCAAAGGTACTTTCCATTTTCACCTCCCTTAGAACAGTGTATGGCTGCTAGGAGAATGGGGGTTGGATAGATGGTGATGATAATGTGCCATGGATGTGGTATGGAAAAGGTTTGATGGACCAGCTGATCTGTCCTTTATTCTTGTATATTTGTCACAGGCATAAAAAGAGTCCAGAGATGATATGCACACTTTCACCCCCATCTGATAATGTTGATTTATGCTTGGTTATGTTTCCATGGCACAGATTGTCCTTCAACATATCATCCAAGTGGTCATTCTTCAAGTGTGAGGCTGGCCATTGAAATGTCTCGTGTTCAGGTTTTCTTCTGTGCTCTGCTATAAGTATTTGGTCTCAGCTGAGATGCTATCCACAAGCTGAGACTGAGAGCTCAGTGTGATTCTAAAAAATGCACACATGGATGTTCAGCATTAAGAAGATCAGCCACAACTACAATGCCCTCAGATTAAATAACATTGGACCCATTCATGAAAAGTGGCTACATTGCAAGGTTCTTGTGAAGAATTGGCCTGTGGAACCATGTTTAAGCAGAAGACAACCCCTTTCAGAAAAAGAGAAAAGTGGCAAAAAATCTCTCCCACTTTGTTGTTCCTCTCTCCTGCTGCAACTTAGTGTAATGTTTTGTATGCCCTGTCAATAGGTTGGCTATCCTGAAGTTTACCTTTGAGTCTAATAGATCCAGCAGGTCTCAGATTCAACTCCTGATTTAATTAATCTCAACTGCAGTGGTGACAAGGCACCTACAGTTTGCCATGGCAAAGCTGAGTTCAAGGGGAAGGAGTGATCAGGAGAACAGGTTCCTGCACAAAATCACTGCCTCATGAGTCTTGCTAAAGAGTTTACCTACATGGATGTTGGAATAGGCTGTAATATTCTCCTTGGTAAAAACCCAGAGGATGTCCGGCATGTCAGAGCAGCCTTAATGTATTGGAAAATGGAAGTGAATCATAGACCTTATTTCAAGTGCTCATTGTTCAGTCATCTCCATTTGGTTGCCTCCCGTATTCCAAATAGACTGTGACCTTGAGGGGTCTGATATGACCAAACAGGAAGATGAGAAAAGAATGTGAAAGAGATGGAGGGATTTCTGACTTTGGGAATGATTTGTATTGGGGCCGGTGAGGGGGTTGAGGAGAGGGTGCCGGGGCAGCAGTGGGTTTGGCCATAAAGTTTCAGGCACTTAAGTTATCTGAACTGTGCCTGGATGAGCCCATTGCAGGCTATTCTGGCAGCTGGGTGAGTGGCTGGAGGCACTCTGGACTCATCAGCTTCCTCCTACTCTTCTGAGAATGCAAAGTGTTCCTCACCTTCCTCATCCTGCAGCTCCAGTCCTCTCTGCAGTGCAATGTCACGCAAAGCCATCAGAGCAATACAATTCTGGACATCTTTGCTGGTACATTCTGAAGGGCATCTCCAGATCAGTCCTGACACCTGAATCACGTCTTCAATAATGCAATGGTTTGTTCAATTATTGACCTTGTGTTCATCCGGCTTTGGCTGTGGTTATCAGCCACTTCTTTACTGGATAAGGAGCTCCCCAAAGAGCCACCTGCTCACTGTGCTTAGAGGTGCAAAGGCCTGTGGAAGGTGTGAATGGTGCAAACTGAAGGCATCAAACCTTCCAGTGGCCACAAACCAGAAAGAAAGGCTTGCATTTATATATCACCTTTCACACTGTCAGCTCATCTCAAAGTGCTTTCTAACCAATTAAATACTTTTGACGTATAGTCACTGTTGTAATGTAGGAAGTGCAGCTGCTAATTTGTGCACAACAAATTCCCACAAACAGCAGTGTAATAGTGACAAGAAAATCCATTCTTGTGATGTTCACTGAGGGATAAATACTGGCCAGAACTGTGCTTCGAAATTGTGCCATGGATTCATATACACCCATCAGAGAGGAGGCAGGACTGTAGCTAAATGTCCCAAAAGGAAGACAGCATATCCAAACTGTCAGTCTTGATTTTTGTGCTCATGTGGGATTTGAACACATAACCTTCTGACTTAGAGGTAGAAGTGCTACTAACTGAGTCACAGCCTGAACATTGATGAATGGGATTCCTTTTGAATGGCAAAGACTGTGTTGATCTGAGGGCTTGCAGATTGCCAGAAGTGTGCTGCCAATGGGCTAAAATTTATTCACATAGCAACGCTTCAATGCAGTGCTATGTAGACTATTTAGATTCCCCAGGGACAGACAGCATCGCTAGCTGCTACCTGTGTTGCCTGCATGAGTTTCTCCTTTAATATCAATGAAGAAACTCTGTGTGAGCTGTGCAGGTAGCAGCCTGTGGTGCTGTCTGCTCCTGGGGAGTCAACATTGGTAAGACATTGAAGCAGAACTACACAAACACATTTTTAGCCCTATGACTCCCTGTAAATGGGGGAATCCAGTCACAGCCACAAATCTAAGAACTCTGGGTTCTGAATGTCCTCATCTGCAGCAAAATGGATGTGAGTGACAGACCTGGCAAACATGGCATCAGTCACTTGGGCGATTCACCTGTGGGCAACAGATTATGAAATCCTGCAAATGTCGCCAGTGGATTCCTGGAAGGAGCCAGTGGTGAAGGAACTCAAGGCTGTGGTGACCTTACTGGCTATTGGCAATGCTTGCCCACTTGTTCCATTGGGAAAGAGATCTCATTCCTGGAGGTTGCAGATTTCAGCAGATATGACCTGCGTGAAAGTTTGAGCCCATAGGACACTTGTTCAGTCATGTTGAGAAATCTAATTGTCTGCCTGTTTACCCTGTGCCAGGGGAATCCCTTCCTTCGAGCTGGAGCTCTGGGTCCATCCCTTCTCTCCTGAGAAGAAGACAGCTGAGAGTGATGCTCCTGCTGCCCTTGATGTTGTTGGGGCTGCTGTTGCTGCTCCTCCTGTTCCTCATCAGAGGTCCAAGATTGAGCTGTATATGGTGTTCCCATTGATGCAGTGTAGGTTGGCAGCAGGCAAATGCAGATCAGGGTGAGCAAAGTCCAAGGTCGGCAAAATGACATCCAGATGTTAGCAATCACCTGTAAAGTAGTGAAAGCACACTTGCAGAACAAGTCCTGTAAGCATAAGCCTTTCACTTAGGTAGGAAAGCAGCTGTACAGTTTCAGCCTTTAAAGGCCCTCTAGCCTGTCAATTTCACAGAGCCATCAATCCTCACCTTATTGACCCTGGTGAGTTTCACACAGCTTCAGAGACCTGTGTTCTGGCTGTTAAAACCAGAATGCTGGCTTAAATTCACTATTAGCTGCCCGCTAGTACACTTAAATTAGAGATCCGACATCTCCACAGGTGTTTCCCGTGTGCTTCTGAATGTGCCGCAGTAAAAGCAGGAAGTGAGAAGGATCAAGCCGGGTTTCTGACATGCCAGCATTTTTCTGGATTTAACCTTTGTCAGCAGCTGAACCTGTGCCTTGTCGATTAAAACTTTGCAGTGTCTATCGGAATCATGGCCCTGAAATTTTTGTTTTCATTCATTCATGGGATGTGGGCTTCACTGGCTGGGCCAGCATTTTTTGCCCATCCCCAATTACCCTTGAGGTGGTGATGAGCTGCCTTCTTGAACCACTACAGTCCATGTGGTGTAAGTATACCCACAGTACTGTTAGGGAGGGATTTCCAGGATTTTGACCCAGCGCAGGTGAAGGAATGGTGATATATTTCCAAGTCAGGGCGGTGAATGGCTTGTAGGGGAACTTCCAGGTGGTGGTGTTCCCATGTATCTGGTGCCCTAGTTCTTCTCGGTGGTAGCGGTTGTAGATTTGGGAAGGTGCTGTCTAAGGAGGCTTGGTGAGTCCCTGCAGTGCATCTTGTAGATGGTACACACTGTTGCTACTGTACGTTAGTGGCGGAGGAAGTGAATGTTCGTGGATGCCAATCAAACAGATTACTTTGTCCTGGAGGATGTCAAGCTTCTTGAGTGTTGTTGGAGCTGCACTCATCCAGGCAAGTAGGGAGTATTCCATCACACTCCTGACTTGTGCCTTGTAGATGGTGGACAGGCTTTGGGGAGTCAGGAGGTGAGTTACTCACTGCAGGATTCTTAGCCTCTGACCTGCTCTTGTGGTCACAGTATTTATATGGCTATTTCAGTTCAGTTTCTGCTCAGTAGTAACCCCCCCAGAATGTAGGTGGCAGCTAATTCAGTGTTTAAACCTGGGATCTTCCTGAATGCGTGGCCTGGCTATTCACAAGATGAATTCTCTGAGCCACCAGGGGGATGCATTCACCAATTCTTGGCACTTCAGTCTCAGGCAAACCGCTTATGCTAGCTTAATTGCCTCACCTACATAATTGCTACAAGGTACAGGTTAAAAATCTACTTCTCACAAGATATTCACCAACTTATTTGCTAAAAGCAGCTGAGACCATAATGGCGAAAGCAGTGTTAGCTGACAGTCAAGAAACAAAGACTTTTACGATGAGAGAGCACAGAAGAGAATTCAAGAGCTGCAGATTGATTAAAGTAAGTGAATACAGCCAAAAAATAGATGCAGTCAGCTGTAGAGCTGATATTTTGAAACCAGCCTTGGAGGTTGAAACTCAATCTCAAGAGTATCCAGCACACCTTAGTGTAAATTGCATGGGAAACTTCACCTACACTTGTAAATTCATCTTCTGATATCTGGCACTTGTTTGGAGACAGTCATCAGATAAATCATCTGCTACCCTGAGGACGCAAAAAATTAGCTTTTCCTGAAACACTCAGTGAGAGCCGGGCAGGATGAAGGAATGTCTCTCTGGTGTAGCTTCCACGTAACCCAACACTGATGATAAGCTTTCCACCATTTGCCAAGTCCAAGTACTAAGCAAGAGGAAGAAGGAGATGGATTTGGAGCAAGTGGAGAGAGGGGAGCAATGGAGGAAGATCCTAAAGTTTGACTGTTTGTTTTGCTGATAATTAAACTCATTGTGTTCGTTAATTACTAAGTCACCCCTGAAAGTCTGGTGAGTCAAATCACAACTGGTGGTGTACTAAGCCATACATATACATGAAAAGTCATCGTAGTCCTAAAGGACCATAGGCTGTTCTCTCATTAGACAGAGATGACTGGTTCTGAGCTTAACCTGAAGGTCACCACACCTCAGGTGAGGAGTGAGGTTGAGAAGGCGGGGCCTTCATGGATGACCTCCCCGGTACAGGAATCAAACCCACGTTGTTGGCATCACTCTGCCCACAAACCAACCGTCTAGCCAACTATTCTAACCAACCCCCTGCTCAGTCTTTTGGCTAAGATCAAGTGTGATATCCATTCTTATCAGTTTAATATCTGATACGTCCCCTATCTGGCGGCCAAATACTAAATTGAATTTTTGATCAGGGAGATGGAGCAGGGGCTTTCTTCTTCCACTCCAAGCATCAATCTGGTATTGCAGTGCTTCCAGGAATGGTGCAGCTTCCCCTCATACATATACATAGTGAGAAGGTCACAGATTCAGTTACTGGTCTGTGCTGAGGTGGCTGATCTCAGCTGCAGCAGCAGTTGGAACGGTATTACCAACACCTCCTGGGCGCTCCAGAAGAGTTAAAATCTCCAGGGTTGCCATTTCTGATACTGGGCATCTGGTAAAAATAAAGTCTGGCTTGGGTAGGTTGAAAAGCATGGCCTTACATTGTTCAGCATGGGCACTTTGGGAGGTACTCACTTGCCTATGGAAGCATACTCCAGCATTAATCACTCTTAGAAATGGGGAGAAAAAGAACAAAAACATTCCAATGTTACACACAAACAATAGTGATAGTACATTAACTGGCACATAGAGAACATAAATCCTGCCCTTTAGCAAACTAATTCATGCATTTACAACAGATCTAACATCTTGTTTCACCTACACAACCACATGCTGTGCCATATCATGGTACTGTGCATTCACAATGTTACTTCCAACTTCCTATCAGATGTTTCCTGTTTTGAGGTTAATAGTAGATGTCTGCAATTGTAGCACCAGCAATAATGGCAGATGTTATTTATAAATGTTACACATTGCACTCAATGGTCTAGTGATGAAAGATCCAAATTCTGTCAGTCTCCCAATGGCTGTGGCATGGCTTTTTGCAAGTCTCAGTCATTTGTTAGGTTTAGCAGGGTTCCAGAAATGCATCTGACCCCTGTCAGTCTACCAGCAGCTGCTTATGCACTCTTTGAAGATGCTAGTAATCTGATGAAAGATGCATCTGATCTCTGTCAGTCTTTAGATAAGTATGCATGTCTGCTTTAATAGTCTCATCAGTCTTCACAGGTGTGGATACGGTGCTAGGTATGCATCTTATGGCTGTGAATCTATTGGTGGGGCAATGATTTAAGATATGTATCTATCCCTGGAGACATATGGAGGGGGAGGGAATAGTGGATATATCCATAATTCCAGTGATTTGGAACGGCTTCTCAATTCAATTCAAACTTTATTGTCCATTCAGAAATTCATTGAGGATACAAAAATCAAAGAGAATTGAATACAGTGTAAAACCTAATTTGCAATGATACAATGCTGCAACAAAATCAAGGCATTCACACATTAATGAGAGAGTAGTCTGCACTTTTCTGTTTATCAGAATTGCATTAGAGTGTGCCACAACTGTCCAAGCTGACTGTTACTTATCTTACTTATCATCCGCCAGACAGACTCTCCTCCCACCTATACCACATGTATTGATCAGATCTACATTCTTCCACCT
This sequence comes from Carcharodon carcharias, assembly GCF_017639515.1. Taxonomy (NCBI): domain Eukaryota; kingdom Metazoa; phylum Chordata; class Chondrichthyes; order Lamniformes; family Lamnidae; genus Carcharodon; species Carcharodon carcharias. The sequence continues at coordinate 162,051,137 of NC_054468.1, forward strand.
ATACCACATGTGTTGATCAGATCTACATTCTCCCACCTATACCACATGTATTGATCAGGTCTGCATTCTCCCACCTATACCACATGTATTGATCAGGTCTACATTCTCCCACCTATACCACAGGTATTGATCAGGTCTACATTCTCCCACCTATACCACATGTATTGATCAGGTCTACATTTTCCCATCTATACCACATGTATCGATCAGGTTTACATTCTCCCACTTGCACCACGTATATTGATCAGAACCTTTTGCTTTCTCAACCTTATTCCCTCCAAACAGCTGTCCACCCAATTTACTTTCCTGGGTGCCATGTTAGCTGATATTTTAAATATCTTATTCTCCTTAGGTGCTGTTCACCTCCCTTTCAGATCAGCTGCCAGCAGCCACCTCCTCAGAAAACAGCCTTGTCCCCCACTGTCCATGCAGCCTACCATCCAATCTCCAATCTCCCCTTTCTATGTAAACTCCTTGATCAAATTACTGCCTCCCAAATTCATGCCCAGCTTTCTTGAAGCTTTGGGCTGGATTTTACAGGGGCATGTATTCCCTGTCCCCTCCCAACCAAATAGTCTATAGTCACCCACCTACCCGAAGCTCAGCTGCCCCATAGTAATATTATGCTGGGGCAGCCTTAATTGAGTCAGAGTGGGACTTCCGTCCATATCTGGGAGGAAGTTCTGCCCTGGAGAGCTGTCAGCCAATCTGATTAGCCAGCAGCTCTGTAGTCCCAGCAGTGCCAGGACCAGGTAGCAGCCACCGCTGGGACGAAAAGCGGTCCCCAAAGAAGTGTCATGGATCCCAGACTTGAGGCAAGTCTAGGGATTTTGGACAAGCCTGGCAAACAGACTCCAGTGAGGGAGGGAGGGGCTTGGGGGTTATGTTTTAGAGGGTGAGGGGGCTTAAAGGCAGAGGTTCAAATCATGGGGAGGGGAGCGGGTGTCTCCAATAGGTGGGTCCGGAGGCATCTGTGGAGACAAACAGAGTTAATGTTTCAGGTCAATGGTCTTTCATCAGAACTGAAGAAATATAGAGAGGCAAGAGTTTTTAAGCCAACAGAGGGGAGTGGCAGGAAGATCAGAAAGGAAGGTCTGAGTAATGGAAGGGGTCATCAATAGTGCTATCAAGAAGCACTTGCTTAACAATAACCTCCTCGCTAACGTCCAGTTTGGGTTTCGCCAGGGCCACTTAGCTCCTGACCTCATTACAGCCTTGGTTCAAACATGGACAAAAGAGCTGAACTCCTGAGGTGAGAGTGACTGCACTTAACATCAAGGCAGCAGGTGACTGAGTGACATCAAGGAGCCCTATCAAAACTGAAGTTAATCAGAATCAGGAGGAAAACCCTCCACTGTTTGGAGTCATACCTAGCACAAAGGAAGATGATTGTGGTTGTCGGAGGTCAATTATCTCAGTTCTAAGACATCACTGCAGAAGTTCCTCAGGGTAGCGTCCTCAGCCCAACCATCTTCAGCTACTTCATCAATGACCTTCCTTCAACCATAAGGACAGAAGTGGAGATGTTCATTGATGATTGCACAATGTTCAGCACCATTCGTGACTCCTCAGATACTAAAGCAGCCCGTGTCCAAATGCAGCAAGACCTGGACAATGTCCAGGCTTGGGCTGACAAGTGGCAAGGCAATGACCATCTCCAATAAGAGAAAATCTAACTATTGCCCCTTGATGTTTAATGGCACTACTATCATTGAATCCTCCACTATCAACATCCTGAGGGTTACCATTGACCAGAAACTGAACTGGACTAGCCATATAAATACTGTGGCTACAAAAGCAGGTCAGAGACTAGGAATCCTGCAAAAGGTAACTTACCTCCTGACTCCCGAAGTTCTCCTCCAAGCCACTCACCATCCTGACTTAGAAATATATTGCCATTCCTTCACTGTCACTGGGTCAAAATTCTGGAACACCCTTCCTAACAGCACTGTGGGTGTACCCACACCACATGGACTGCAGCAGTTTAAGAAGGCAGCTCACCGCCACCTTCTCAAGGGCAGCTAGGGATGGGCAATAAATGCTGGCCCAGCCAGCAAAGCCCACATCTCATGAATGAATAAGAAAAATGATAGGGTGGAGGGCAGGAGAGATTAATTAACAAAATATTTCATGGTGCAAAAGCCAATGGAGTGGTAATGGATATAGCAAAGAAACAAAGGTTGTGTCCATTGAGGCTTGAATGGTTATATAGCAGCCATCTGAACAAAACATGAAGAGATAAAGAAAAAAACAAGCCAGCAAAAAGAAAACCTCAAAAAAAACACGGAACAAGATGGGGACAGAGGTAATGATCTAAAGTTGTTGAACTCAATGTTGAGTGCAGAAGATATGAGAGTGCTGAGACGAAAGGTGAGCTACTGTTCCTCGAGCTTGCGTTGAGCTTGATTGGAACACAGTGGCAGGCCATGGACAGAAAGTTCAGACTGGGAGCAAGGTGGAGAATTAAAATGATAAGCAACAGAAAGCTCAGGGTCATGCTTACGGACTGAATGGTGGTGTTCTGCAAAGCGGTCACCCAATCTGCGTTTGATCTTCCCATTGTAGAGGAGACCACATCATGAACAGTGGATACAATATAATAAATTGAGAGAAGTACAAGTAAATTGCTGTTTCACTTAAGGAGTGTTTGGGGCCTTAGATGGTGAGAAGGGAAAAGGTGAAAGACGAGTTGTTGCATATCCTACCCTTGCGCAGAAAGGTGCCGTGGGGAAGGAAGAGGGTGTAAGGGGTGACTGAGAAGTGGACCACGGTGTCACAGAGGAAACTGTCCCTTCAGAATGCTGAAAGGGGAGGGCAGTGGAGAATGTATTTGGTGATAGCATCATGCTGGAGCTGACAGGAAGGGATGAGGATGATCCATTGAATATGGAGGCTGGTGGTGTGGAAGGTAAGGATGAAGGGAACCCTACCATAGTTCTGGGAGGGAAGGGAAGGAGCAGAAGTACGTGAAATGGATTGGATATGGTGGAGGACCCTGTCAACCACTCTGGGTGGGAATCCTTGCATGAGGAAAAGGGAAGACATATCAGAAGTACTAGTGTGGCAAGTTGCATCATCAGAACAGATGCGACAGAGCCAGAGAAACTGGGAGAGTGAAATAGAATCCTTTACAGGAAGCAGTGTGTGAGGAAGTACAGTCAAGATAGCTGTGGGAATCTGTGGGTTTGTTGTGAATTTTAACTGATAGCCTATCTCCAGAAATGGAGGCAGAGAAGTTGAGGAAGGGAAGGGAGTAGAGATGAAGCAGGTGAAGGTGAGAGAAGGTTAGAAACTGGAAACTAAGTCAATGAAATATTCCAGTTCATGGTGAGAGCAGGAGGTGGCAGTGATCTTCAATGTATTGGGAATAGAGATGAGGGAGGGGGTCTGAGTAGCTGGAATAATGAATGTTCATATATGTATTGGTCAGGTCAGGCTCTTCTGCTAAGCTATACCACTTGTATTACCTACACTACTTGTATTGATCAGGTCAGGCTCTCCAGCTATGTGCACATGTACTGACATTTCCATACTTGTACAACTTTTTCAAATAGTGCATTCCAGATCTTAACAAACTGAGTGTGAAGAAAGTAATCCTCATTTCCTTTCAAATTCCTTTTGTAATTCTGTTAAATCTGTGAGCTCTGGTTAGTGATCCACTTGCCAGAGGAAGCAGTTTCTCCTACTTGCTTTATCAAAATCTTTCAGAATTTTGAAATTAGGTCTCTCCTTATCCTTTTTGGCTCGAAGGAGAACAATTCAAGCTTTCACAATCTCTCCTCATAACTGAAGTCTCTGAACCCTGTTATCATTTGGAAAACCTCTGTACCCTCTCCAAGACTTTGTCATTCTCCTTAAAGTTTGGTGACCAGAATTGTACATAATACTCTAGCTGAAGCCTAACTGATGATTTATAAAGGTAGATGAATTTTCTTGTTTTTGTATTCAATGGCATATTTCTTCTTTTTCTTAACATAAGAAATAGGAGCAGGATTAGGCCATTTGGCCTCTCAAGTCTGCCCCGCCATTCAATAAGAACATGGCTGATCTTCCCCAGGCCTCAACTCCTCTATCGTGCCAGCTCCTCATAACCCTCAACTTCCCAATATTTCAAAAATCTATCTACCTCTTCTTTAAATACTTTCAGTGATATAGCCTCACAACTCTCTGGGGTAGAGAATTCCAGACATTCACTGCCCTCTGAGAGGATAAATTCTTTCGCATCTCAGTTTTAAATGAGTGTCCCCTTATTCTATAACTATGTTCCCTAGTTCAAGATTCCTGCACTAGTGGAAACATCTTCTCAACATCTACCCTGTCAAGCCCCTTCAGAATCTTGTACATTTCAATAAGATCACCCCTCATTCTTCTAAACTTCAAAGCCTAACCTGTTTAGTCGTTGTTGATAAGTCAACCCCTTCATCCCAGGAATCAGCCTAGTGAATCTCTTTTGAACTGCCTCCAATGCCAGTATATCCTTTCTTAAACATGGGGACCACAACTGCACACAGTACACCAGGTGTGGCCTCACCAACATCCTGTACAGTCGTAACAAGACTTCCCTATTTTTTAAACTCCAACCCCCTAGCAATACAGGCCAAAATTCAATTTGCCTTCTTAATTACTTGTTGCATCTGCATGCTAACTTTTTGGGTTTCATGCACAAGAACACTCAGACCCTTCTGTGCTGCACTTTTTCTCTCTCCATTTAAATAATAGCCTGCCTTTTGATTCTTTCTGCCAGAGTGCTTGACCTCACACTTTTCTACCTTAAACTGCCAATTTTTTTCCCACTCACTCAACCTATCTATATCCCCTTGCAGATTCCTTATGTCCTCATCACAACGTGCCTTCCCCCCTATTTTTGTATCATCAGCAAACTTGGATACATTACATTCTGCCCCCTCCTCCAAGTCATTAATATAGATAGTAAATAATTGAGGCCCTTGGCCAATTCGTGTGGCACTCCACCAGTTACGTCTTCCCAACCTGATAAAGACCCATTAATCCTGACTCTCTGTCTTCTGTGTGTTAATCAATCCTCATTCCATGCTATTACCCCCAATACCGTGAGCTCCTGTTTTGTGCAATAATCTTTTGTGTGGCACCTTATTGAATGCCTTCTGGAAATCCAAAAACACTACACCTATCGGTTCCCCTTTATCAACTCCGCCTGTTATATCGTCAAAGAACTCTAGCAAATTTGTCAAACATGATTTCCCTTTCACAAAATCACGTTGGCTCTGTTTGATTGTGTTAAGCTTTTCTAAATGTCCTGCTATTTCTTCCTTAATAATGGACTCTAGCATTTTCCCAACAGCAGATGTTAGGCTGACTGGCCTATAGTTTCCTGCTTTTTGTCTCCCTTCTTGGTTCTTTTCCCACATCTAGAGATGCACGAGGCAGACAAAGCACATGCTTACATCTGAATGGCCTATTTACAAAGCCAAATATCTTATACAAGTTCTTAACCACATTATCAACTTGTCTTGCTATCCTCAAAGATTTGTGAATATATACCCACCCCTCAAAATTTAGATTATACTGCTTCTTCATGTTGTTCCTCCAAAGGTGCATCACTTCACACTTATTCACATTAGATTGCATCTGCCATGTACATGCCAATTTCAGCAGTCTGTCTATGTCCTCTTAAGATCTACTACCATCCTGCCCCCATTTACTACATTGCAAACTTTGGTATCATCCGCAAGTTTTGAAACTGCACTTCCTATACCCAAGTCTATTTCATTTTTCTATAACAAGGAAAATAATAGTGCTAATACCAACCCCTGGGGGGCCCCATTACATATTTCTCACCAGTCAAAGAAACATTCACCACTACTGCTTACCTCCTATCCTTTAGTCAATTACATACCCAAGTTATCTTCCCTTTAATGTCACCATCTTCTATATTCTGAATAAGTCTGTTATGTGATATTTTATCACATTCCTTTTGAAAGGCCATGTATGTGTCCTCTGCACATCAACCCTATTACTTCATCAACCCTATTACTTCATCAAAGACCTCAGTCGTGTTAGTCAGACACAATTTGCTTTAACAAATCTGTGCTGGCGATCCGTTATTATCTCCTTCAAGTGCAAATTAATTTTGTCCTTGATAATGGTCTCAAGTAGTTTTCCCACCACTTATGTCAGATTGACTGTTAGCTCTATCTATGATGTGTGCTCCATTCTATTCCATGAGTGCTCTGCCTGAAGGCAGCTTCTTGGCACATTGTCTGCTGATGCTTCATCCTGAGTCACTTTTTTGGCAATTTTTTTGTCAGTGGTGGTTTGTCATTGCCTTCCACTCTTAAGGGCTGGGCGAGGAGGCAGATTTATGGAAATTAATTCAGAAATTCCAGGATTTTCAAAGTTCTGAATGCACCATATTGAATTTATCTGCATGTTTCTGGCTCAGTGGCTTGCTGGAATTCAGCAACTTAATTTATGGAAGCTAATAATGAAGGTGACTATTAAACTGCAAACCAAGCTTCTTTTCTTCACTTCCCCATGTGTCCAGCTTGCTGTGGGCACTGACTTTTTTGTTACTGGTTTCCCCTCTTATTGCATTGAGTGGTTTAGGCCAACTTTGAGCTTTTGATGTATAAGTGCATATTAATAACTTCAAACATCAGAACAGCTGACTATTAAATTATAGCTCATTAATGTACAGCTACAAAAGCAATGACAGAGAAAAGTAGAATTATAGGTCCAGAATTTGTTGGAGTGGGGGCATCTCATGGTGTGCACTGAGATTTGAATTATATTTCCTCATCCTTCACCTGCAGTTATATTTGCATGGCCAATTTCTGGAAGTACGAATTGATAATGGTTCAGCAGGTCATCTGGGACCTTGGTCAATATAGGGTTAACCATTGAAATTTAATGGCCAAGAAGGAAATAGGGTGAATTAGAGTCAAATTAGATACAGAAAAACAAAGAAAGTTGGAAAAAAAAGATTAGGTTAAGAGAGTGGGAAAACAGGCAAAAAAGAAAAGTAAGAATTTAAAAAATCTCTTTTGGAACAATTTATTACCTATGGGAGTGAGATTCACTTTTCTTATTCATTCAAGACATGTGGGCTTCACTGGCTAGGCCAGCATTTATTGTCCATCCCTAAAAGCCCTTGAGAAGGTGGTGTTATCTGCCTTCTTGAACCGCTGCAGTTCATGTGGTATAGGTACACCCACAGTGCTGTTAGGGAGGGAGTTCCAGGATTTTGACCCAGTGACAGTGAAGGAACAGTGATATATTTCCAAATCAGGATGGAGAGTGACTTGGAGAGGAACTTCCAGGTGGTGGTGTTCCCATGTGTCTGCTGCCCTTGTCCTTCTAGATGGTAGCGGTCATGGGTTTGGAAGGTGCTGTCTAAGGAGCCTTGGAGAGTTTCCACTTTCCGCGTCTCCAACATTGAGTGATATGTTATCAGGGTCCTTATGCCATGAAATAGCAATCCTAACTTGCTGTGGTGAGTTTAATTCATATTTAAGTGGAAGTCCAACAGATTCATGGAAGTCACAGGAGATTAGTGCCAGGCTCCCATGTTTGCAATGCTCATGGAGGTACAACACAAAACATGTATTAGTTTATGACAATTTCCCACTTACAGGATTGCTCTTCCTCACCACAAATTTCTGTGTTGGTCTCACACACAAACAATAGAGTGCGCCACTTCTTTCAAGCAAATTCTGGCCAATAATTTTAACATGAACAATGGACTACAATTGCCACTGCAGCTCCCTGATGCCCCATTGTAATGCTGGTGAAAGCCCCAGAGAAATGACCATTTATACTGGGCAGAATTTTGCCGTCGGCAAGCAGGGGTCAGGGCCTGCTCACCGACGCGTAAAATGATGCGGGATGATGTCGGGCGGAACCCCCGATGTCATCCTGCCCCATTTAAATTTTCAGGAAGGCAGGGGCGCAGCAAAATCAGCTGCGGGCCCGTCAACCTGTCAATGGCCAATTGAGGCCATTGACAGGATCATTTAAACAATTAAGGTACCTGCCCATCCAACCTTAAGGTTGGTAGGAGACCAGGAGCCCCAGCGAGCAATATAAAAAACATGAACCTCATCCACTGGCGAGATGAGGTTTCATGCAGGGTTTCAAAAATTTTAATAAAGTTATTATGTAAATTATGAACATGTCCCATCTCATGTGACATTGTCACATGAGGGAGATATGTTAGGAAATTTTTTTTTATTTTGAATATTTTTCAACATAGGAATGATCTCCCTGAGGCAGCACTTAACCTCAGGGAGATGCACGTTCTTTTGTGCGCATGCGCGAAAGAGTGCACTCTCGCTTTTGGGGAATCCCACCCCCCCCCCCCCCTCCAACCCACACAGGAAGTGCATAGTGCTTCCTGCCGGACGTCAAGCTGGGTGGGCCTTAATTGACCCGCCTATGTAAAATGGCGGCATGGCCCGCTTCTCCGGCAGGGATAGGCTCCCTGCCCGCCTGAGATTGGGTTGGGCCCGCCCGCCTGACAGGCAGAAAATTCTGCCCACTGTTTCTCTGCTGAATTTACAGTGGGATATAAGGATATCACACACAGGAAATTCTATTCACGTGATAACTTTGAGCTTTTAACACATTCACCATTATATGCAACACCACAGATCCCAATCACAGTCCCAGGATTAATGGAGAGGGAAGCTTTGCGGCTTAGTATTTAAATACACCAGTTGTAGTTTTTGTGGACCATATAAAACTAGGGAGGCCTAAGATTTCATTTCAAGCATCTACTGAGTTAGCCAATCTCAGCTTCAGTCACAATAGAGCTGCTATAAATAGCCTGACTGCCCCAGGCTACAGAGGCAGGGTACGAGCCTGAGTTTTCATTTCTGATCTCTATCCAATGATCCACACTGAAAGAGCATATACATGGTTGTCATGTGAGGGCAGGCCTGGGTGACCCATCCCTGATGCAATTTATCCTTTTAAACCACATGGGGAAGGCAACTACTAATTGTTTTCTGGGATAATTGCTTCAGTGGCATTTTTTTTAAATTACAAGTATGCTTAATGTTTACACAGTATTTTCTCATATTTACTTTGATTCTACCAATTTATTAGATGAAAAGCCTTAAAAAGATGCAACAGAAACCTCATCACAGACAGCAGTATCTTGACAAGCTGTATCAGATGTACAGGCGCTCCTTTGCCAATATGGCAGAAGCCCAAAGGTAAGTCTTTGTTTTTATTGTTCTTCTAATGCAAATCAAATGATATACCATTACACTTTCTGGTGTCCCACTTTTCTCTTGCTCTTTCTTTGTATTTAATGAACAGGAAATTAAAAAAACAGGAATCTTCTTAAGTCTTGTCATTGAGTGCTCTGATTTTAAATAATCTGTAGGCATTTACTTTCCTTTATTGAAAATTCATACAACAGTGTCAGCGCACTAACTTCAAACTACCTATATGTGCAATGGATTCTGAAAGACTAAGCAGGCTTTGATATGGTTCATGCTCCAGAACCATGAACTGCAGTACCTGATCTGGAATTTGGACTATAAATTCTTTTCGTCACATGGATGAATGGGTCACAGTAAAATTGAAGCTGGCCGTCTGCGAGAGAAAGTCAGCCACCAATTCAGCTTCGTCTTTATTAGCATTTGAATCAGGCTGAGGGAGTTGTTTTGCTTTAAAAGAGAAATGTGTCCTTTGTTGTAACAATTAAAGCCAAGGTCATTTTCCCGTTCCCCTTTATCACCTAAAATGGACATGGAAATGAGAATAAAGAAGAAAGTTTGTTCTACTGACTGAAATGTAAATGTAAGCTTTGTTCAAGTGAATCAAGCTCACCGTCTTGCCATTTAATGTAAATTTATTCACTTCAGCTACTTATGCTTGGGGATCTTTAATTCTGTGGCAGTAGTTCCATGCGCTCGCTTATCTAGATATTAGAAGAGATGGACTTGTACACAGAATGCTGGTTAGCTTCGAGATTTTAACAATCTTTTTGAAACAAAATGCAGCACAAACAGCTATGATTCACCTTGCTGCTACTGGAAATGAGCATGTTCAAATGTCAGCTGAGAATCGAATTGGGCTCAGCAGTGATGTCCCCCCCGAGTTGGACATAGTGCTGGCACGCACACCCAGGGTTCACAGATGAATTCTGGATACATAAATAAGGTACCATAAGTTGGCCACTTCCCCATGCATGGATCTAAGCCCAATGAAGGAAGCAACGTCATCAGGATAGCAGGAGAAGGGAGTGTGGGGGTGGAGGGGGGTGGTGAATGTGCAAGAATATAGAAACTTTATGAATTGTTCTTAATTATAGGCATGTTATCAGGGCTAACAACAGGGTTATCTTCCATATCTTATATTACCCTCGTACAGATTTACAATCCAAGGATCTCCTTTATTTCACTATCTCCACATAAAAATTAACTTGGGCCTTTTAAATATTCTTCTGATATTTTAAATGACATTTAACAGTTCTCTGTTTCTTGTACAATGATCAAGAGAACAGTTCAGGGAGCCAGCTCTTAGGTCCTTCATCTCTGCTCTGAAACTGCCCACATGAGCAGACCAGGGTGATTCGGCATATTGTTCAATCCTCCCAACTTATTTTCCCACTGTGTTGTTACAAACATCAGGAACTCAGTGAGTTGAGGATTGCTGGCACAAAGCCTTATTTTGCTGTTCTATGACAACAAGATCAAACTTGCTGTATCACCATGCCACCTTAGTCTAATTTTGCAGCTCAAGAACTGACTCCCTAAATTGTTTCACCTCTCCCATTTCTCTCTTATCCTGTAACACCTTCCTTAAAAGCATTCCTAAGTGGAGTGAAACAGCAGCACTGAATCTTACCACTGGCAATATCTGGTACTTCTGACTACGCTTTTGGTCACCTGTCCTAAAGACCCTGGTTTGGCTCAGTGTCAATTTTGGTTTAATTACACTCCTTTGGAGCACCTTGTATGTTTCACTACATTAAAGAACAAATATAAATGCTAGGTATTGTTGGAAAGTAAACACCTATGCATTCCAGTATAGATCCAAAAGATACTTTTAAGAACTCTCGTGGAGTGGAAATCAGTCAGATTGCCATTCCGCAGCTTCTTACTTACTTTAGTCAGGAGCTGCGCCTTCCTCATCCAACCCTCCGACCCAGGCCGGGTGAGAAAAGTGCAGTGCAGCTGTTTAGGAAGCCTCTCTGTCGTATGCAGTAGAGTCAGGGGCTCTATAGCCACGCCCCCTTTTTTACAAGACTAGCTGTCGTAAAGCAGGTAGGTTTAAATGTGGGTTGGAGTCGGGGGGGTGGTCAAGTGGTCATTGGGGGGATGGTCGGGAAACGAGTCTGGGGTTGGGAGATAGTCAGGGAGGTCGTGAGGGTAATAGGCAGGTGAGGGTCAGGAGGGTAGCTGGTGGTGGAGGGGGTGGGGGAGGGTGGGGGGATGGGTGGTGGGGTTGGGGGTGTCAGTACTATAGTTAGTTACCCAGTAGTTAGGAGTGGTTTTGATTCTTCTAACTTTTCCTGAGTAACCATTCTGGCAAGACAGTCAGAACCATCCGAAGTCTCTGATTTAAATCGGAGTATCAGATGGTTCCCAGTGCAGGGTAATTGGCCATCTGAAATCTGAACTTCCCAGGCAATTGCCATGTAATCCTTACGTGGGGACTTCCAGGGGGTCACCCAGCACATCTTCTGGGGTACCTCCGGCTAACGACGCCCCAGAGGTCGGAAGTTTCCCTTTTTCCATGTCGGTACAAAATTTATGGAGATAAATGTTTATTTGTTTATCACTGGTCTAATTTAATTTAGTTTCAACTTAGATCAAAATGTATTAAACCAACATATACTGCACTTAAAGAGACTAACTGCAAGGTTAAACTGAAGCCTAAAGTGTACGACACAGGTTGTTTGAATTTTAAATATTTAGCAACAGTGAGCTCTTTTAATGCTTTCTTTTGGCTACAAATATCACTGCACATTGCTTTTATGCACTGACATTATGGAACCAGCAGATATTATTGCATATGTCAGGTGCTAAAGGTTAATTGGACAAGAGTAAATCAAAAACTGGCCACACTTGTACATTTATTGAAGAAACATGAAAAAGCTTCATTTCAATGATGCTTTATATCAGTATGTACAGTCTATTCGATAAGATATAAACACATCAGTTTGATTTAAAATTTGTTTTTCTCTTTTGGGTGCTACATTGAACAGACTGCTTGAGAGAAGTGGCCACTTCATGGAGTTTGAAGAGCCCAGCATCCAAGATTTTGTAAGTAATCCAACCTCTTAAACTGCACTGTTTGCCATATCAGGATCCACATCCATAGCACCCACATATGCATTTGTTTTACATTAAATCATTTGTAACTGCTATCAGTGCCATAATTGAAATGAATCTGAACAATACTTTTAACCGTGCCTAACAGTTCCACGTATGCTCATTACATGATCATTTGTTACACAAATAACATCAAGATGTCCAAACTTTAATGGAGACTTGGGAATTATCTAATACTTGCAGAATCATATTCCTTTTCAGCTTCCAGCGTCACTTTTTATTTAAGCATATGGTGTCAAAGATTGTTTTATAATAATGATTACAATACAACTTTAAAAAATCTGTATAGAAATGTGGGGCTTTCTCTAACTGTGTGGAGTGAAAATTGCTCAATGTGCAGTGATGCTATAAATGCATTGGTGACAATTTTTCCCACTTGATCTTTGGAACAAAACCATGGAGTAAAATTATGAAAAAAACACATAGGCCTGAATTTTCCCGTCGGTGATTTGGGGACGGGGCCTGCTTGCCAACGAGAAAATGACGCGGGATGATGTTGGGAGGAACCCCTGACGTCATCCCAGTCCCTTTAAATTTTTAGGAAGGGGGGCAGACAGCGAAATCAGTTGTCCGCCCGCCGACCTGTCAATGGCCAATTAAGGCCATTGACAGGCTAATTAAAACAATTAAAGACCTGCCTGTCCAACCTTAAGGCTGGTGGGCAGGCCAGGAGCCCCAGCGGGCTTCTGATAATACATGAAACCTCATCCACTGGTGGGATGAGGTTTCGTGTCCATTTTTAAAATGTCTAATAAAGTTAATGTCCTTTTTATTAACATGTCCCATCTCGTGTGACATTGTCACATGAGGGGGACATGTTAATAATTTTTAAATTTTTCTATTTTTTGACTTTTCTTACCTGTCACTAATCTCCCTGAGACAGCACTTTGCCTCAGGGAGCAGTGTGCTCTTTCGCGTGCATGCATGAAAGAGCACACTTTGATGGATGGGGAATCCCTCCCCCACCCTGCACAGGAGGCGCATAGCGGTTCCTGTCGGGCAGGCTGCTGGGTGGGCCTTAATTGGCCCGCCCGCTCAAAATGGCGGTGGACCCCGTTTCGGTGGCATGGGTCGGCTGTCCACCTGCCACCAAGCCGGTGGGGCCTGCCCGCCTTACGAGGGCAGGAATTTTCCCAGAATTGCACTAAGCGCGATAGCAGGTGGGTAAGATGGAGTCTGACCCACTGACGAAAATGGCGGTTTCTCTTGCTGTATCGCCCCAAGGTCGCCTTATTATTCATTTATTTCCGTGAAACACGCTGTTTCCATGATGAGTGGGCTCTCAGTCGCTCACCCGCCATCGCCCCGCCGTTGCATCACGCCAGCCGCTATCTTTACAGAGAGCTGCCAGCAAAGCGCTCATCACTATCAGCTCACCACCGCTGGCTGGGAGACATGGCCAGCAAAGGAAAAAAGATTGCAGCCCCTGCTTCAACAACGGATCCCTTGAGCAACTGCTGGATGCTGCGGAGGCCCGATGGGATTTGTTCTACCCCCCGGCTCTGGTCACAGGATGGGTAGCAATGTCACCAACCCGGCTTAGGAGGCGGTGGTAGCGAAGGTCAGTGCAAATGCCCTGCGGAGGAGGACAGCCACCGAGTGCTGCAAGAGGATGAATGATCTCCTCCGTTCCGTTAGGGTAAGTCACTCTTTTCATCATTCCCAACTCACACACTTACAAACCCATCACACATCCACAGGGCCCTCACTCACTGCCAGTGCAAGGGACATCACCATTCACTCTTTCACACACACCGTCATTGACCTCATCCTGGCCATGGGACCACTTATCACCTACACAGGCCAGGCAGACTCATCATCTGGCCCAGCAAGCATCATGATACACTCTCCCCATCTCTATCCATGTAGGACAAGCTGGCACACAACACGAGGGAAGGATTGCAGACAGATGGAGGGAAGCCGGAGATCAAAGGTCTGACAGAATTCGAAAACAGAACCATCCAGCTGGCCGGCGATGACCGGGACCATTTCTGTGCTGACGGTGAAGCCGGCATTGCTCTACCAAGTGAAGATCCAGCAGTGCAACATTCATCAGACAACCATGCTGTGAGTGATGTGTCCTGTTTCACAGGCCACTGCCATGCACTGATTATCTCCCCTTGTTTTCGCTGTTTCGCTGGCACATCTGCCAAACAGCTGACAGAGTCCATGACTCATGAATCAAGCTCTGAAGAAACCTTTGCAGAGGAATCTGAAGGCCGCCTCCCTGAAGTCCTGTCACAGCGCTCACCCACACCCTCCACCAGTGCAGAGACACACACCTCGGTGGGACCAAGCTTTAGAGTAGCCCCGGGATCACAATCTGTGAGCACATCGCACTTTCTGATCCACAAAAGGTGGAGGCAGGGACTTCCCAGGTCCCCGGCACTTGGAGGACTGATGGAGACCAGAACGTTGCTATGTCCGAATCAGATAGAACCACAGAACCATAGAAAAGTTACAGCACAGAAGGAGGCCATTCGGCCTATCTTGTCCATGCCAGCCCGAGGACACCCAGTTGCCCTTTCTAATTTAATGATGACGAGCCTCTGGACTCGGTCATGTCACAGTTGCTGGAGCTGCAAAGGCAAGCTCGGGAATATCAGAAAGGGATGTCTGCTGCACTCCTCAGATTACAAGGCACGATGGAGGTGTCCATCCATCTTCAGGCTGAGGTGATAGCGCCAGCATGCCAATGCAATGAGGTCAACACTGGCAGGATGGCAGCCACCATGGAGACCTTGGTCCAGGATGTCGCTCCTGCACTGCTGCGCAGGCTTAACTCCATCACTGATAGTTGGCTTCCAACAGCGAGAGAGGTGCTGGGCAGCTCCAGGTAACTCCAGTTACCCCTTCTGTTCACAGAGTCAGCCAGGGGCCCTTGGGCACCCATAGGGAGGAAGATCAGCAGGTGCACACTCCAGGGCCATTCACCCAGGTGACTCTGGGAGTGACCGTCCCATCCGAATCCCCTCTTCCTATTATCTGCACAGCTCCAGATTCATAGGCTGAGGAGAGTGCCACTGCCACACAGCAAGACCCCGAAAGCCGGTCGGGGCCCTCCATTTCTCGGCCCTCCAGAGGACACCCGCCAAAGTCATCACAGACTGGGTGTCACAGTCAGCAGGCTGCCTCCACCTCCGTTGTGGATGTCCGCAGAGCAACAAGATGTAGCGGCAGGGTTAGAAAAGATAGGTAAAAGTAGTTGCACAGCCTGGGCATTGATCACTTGTACATACTGTTCGCTATTGTCAATAGAGTCCTAGGAATGTCTCCCTGCCTGTGGCTCCTTGTTCTGATGAGCAGTGCTCTTGTCACTCAGATGTGAAACCTTTCTGCACGAGATAAAAGGGAAGTGTCTCGGTCCAGGGCCTCTTCCCTGTGCTCTGTGCGGCCTTCAGGCCACAGTGATGGTCCAGCCTCACACTCCCTGGAAATATTACTGTTGCCTGCACCTTGGCAGTGCTGGTCATTGCTGCCAGAATGTAGTGGACAGGTGCCACAGAGTTCTCTCATTCTTTCTGTGTGCTCTCAGCGCCTTTAAGGTGGGGCTGGCTCCCATAAGAACATAAGAAGAGCAGGAGTAGGCAATTCAGCCCCTCCAGCCTGCCCCGCCATTCAATACTATCATGGCTGATCTCATTTCGGCCTCAACTCCAATTTCCCACCCTCTCCCCATAACCTTTCAACCCGTTACTAATTAAAAATCTGTCTATCTCCTTCTTAAGTTTATTCAGTGTCCCAGCATCCACTGCACTCTGAGGTAGTGAATTCCATAGATTCACGACCATTTGAGAAAAGTAATTCCTCCTCATCTCTGATTTAAATCTACCACCCCTTAGCTTAAAACAATGGCCTCTCATTCTAGAATGCCCCACAAGGGGAAACATCCGCTCCACATCTATTTTGTCTATCCCCTTTAGCATCTTATATACCTCAATTGGATCTCCCCTTATCCTTCTAAACTCTAGCGAGTATAGGCCTAAACTGCTCAATCTCTCCTCATAAGACAAGCCCCGCATCTTTGGAATCAATCTAGTGAACCTCCTCTGAACCACCTCCAGTGCAACTGCATCCTTCCTCAAGTAAGGGGATCAAAATTATCCACAGTACTCCTGGTGCAGTCTATTCCTTTAGCAATAAATGCCAAAATTCCATTTGCCTATCTTATTACCTGCTGTACCTGCATTCTAGCTTTCAGTGATTCATGCACAAGGACACCCAGATCCCTCTGCGCTGAAGCATTCCAAAATTTCGCTCCATTTAAATAATAAGTCACCTTTTTATTCTTCCAACCAAAATGGATAACCTCACATTTATCCACATTAAACTCCATCTGCCAAATTTTGGCCCATTCACCTAACGTGTCCACGTCTATTTGTAAATTTTTTATTTCTTCATTGCAACTTACTTTCCCACATATTTTGGTGCCATCTGCAAATTTTGCTATAGTACCTTCTATCCCTGAATCCAAGTCATTAATATAGATTGTAAATAGTTGCGGCCCAAGGACAGAACACTGTGGCACCCCACTAGTTACAGCTTGCCACCCAGAAAAAGACCCATTTATCCCGACTCTCTGCTTTGGTTAGCCAATCCTCCAACCAAGCTAATATATTATCCCTAACTCCATGTGATCTTATCTTGTGTATTAATCTTTTGTGCGATACCTTATCAAAGGCCTTCTGGAAGTCCAGATATACTACACCTACAGGATTCCCATTATTCACTTGGCTTGTCACAACTTCAAAGAACATAATCACACCAGCATCTCTGACCAGTGATGATGTGCACCAGCTCCTGAAGGGCTGAGGTGCTGAAGGCAGACACAGCATCAGATGCATCTAAAGTTTCATGGCTGCGTCTCTGAGATGGCCCTGATCACAGAGCGCAAGCGAGTTGCCCTCGGCCAGACAGGAGTCAGACATTCTCAGAGGCTATGTGAAGATCTATGGAGTGCCCTCACTGCATATTGTCATCATTGTCCTGCAGTCGACCAACTATTAGGGCCTCCACTGCATCTTCATGACAGGAGCATTCTCACAGAGGGTATTGGCACTGCCAAAGGCTAAACTGGAGTCAGACATTCACAACTGCGATGTGAGGATCTATGGGGACACCTCACTGCATATCGTCATCATCCTCCATAAATCTGGCAGCTATGAGGGCCTCCTGATCGTGCCTGCCTTGTCTGGCCAGTACGAGAGCCTCATCACCATCATCATCATCACCGAGGACCCCCTCACCCTCACTCCCATTAGCGTCCTCCTCAGCCAGTTCCTCTCCCCGTTGGAGTGCCAGGTTGTAAAGGGTGCAGCAGAAAACGACGGTGCATGACACCCTCTGCAGACTGTATTGCAGGGCTCCACCAGACTAGTCCAGGCACCAGAACTGCATCTTCGGCATCCACCAAGTTGCGAGCTGCAGCATGAGGCCACTGCACGGGTGTCATCAGCCATGGCCTCTGTGGGTAGCCCTTGTCCCCATGGAGCCAACCTTGCAGCATCTGTGGATCCTGGAAGACTGCAGGGATCTGTAAGCGACTCAGTATGTAGGCGTCTTGCACTCTCCCTGGAAACCATGCGCATACTGCAGGATGCATTTCTGGTGGTCACATACCAGCTGCACGTTCAGTGAGTAGAAGCCCTTGCAGTTGATGAAGTCTACTGAGTGCAGCGACAGAGACCTGAGTGCCACATGAGCGCAGCCAATCACACCCTGCACCTGTGGGACTCCCGAGATCAGAGCAAATCCAATGGCCCTTGCGTCTTGGCTGTCCCAGTCCCAGGCGAAATGCACAAAGTTGTGTGCCTTGGAGAAGATGGCATCCGCAACCTCATGGATGCATTTGTGCGTGGCGGATTATGAAAACCCACAGAGGTCACCTGTGGAGCCCTGAAAGCCACTGGCATAGAAATTGAGCAGTGGATGCCCTCCATGCCCCTTGGCATCAAGTTGTGCAGTAAATGGCAGATGCGAGCCACCAGGTCCCTAGACATGGGCAGACGTTGGCAACACTGGTTCTCAGTCATCTGCAGGAATGGCAGGCGGCATCTATAGGCCCTGGGTGTGGCTAGGCGCTGACCAACCACAGCTCACTGTCACTCCTGGGCAGCATGTGCGGGAGCGCCTGCTGCCCCCTCTTCATGAGGTTGCTGCTTCTGCCTTTGCACGGCCAGATGCCTCAGTTGCTCTCTCCTCCGTCTTCTACGGTCTCTGTAGGCCATTAGGCATACAGCTAGGTCACCAGGATCCATGAATCCCGATGTGGTTCTCCTGCAGCATGAAAGAGAGAGAGATGTGGTTATCATGGCTGTACTTTGCACTTTTCCTGGCCCTGCTTGACCACCCCTTAATGCTTCCCGGAGAGTGCTGGTCACCCCACTGATGGCCAGAGATGAGTGTGCTGCATGGCTGCCCTGTCAGCCTGCGACATGAGGGACACTGGTCCAAGCTGGATGCTGAGATTACAAGGGGCTGTGAGCACCTTCAGCAGTGACTGTGACATGGTCAGCGTTGATGAGGAGGTTGTGCAAGGTGTGCAATCCAACTGCTCCGTGGTCTAATAAAGTGGTGGCGGGGGGGGTGTTGGGGCACGCGTGGTGTAAGGTATGGAGCACTTGGCAGCCTTCACTTTGGGGCTGCTGAGGTGAGTGAGCAGCAGTGTTCTCCAAAGCTCGCCCGTTGTTTACAGGCCTCAGGGGTGCCGGGCGTGGGGGCAACTGATGCCTGGCCCTGGAGGCGACTTCTGAGGCGGGGTTAGGGATGTCTGGGGGCAGGTGCTGGGCAGTCTTGGAGGTGAGTGCTGAGTGGGGGTTGGTGTCCGTGGGCAAATGCTGGGCAGCCTCGGAGGTGAATGCTGAGCGCTTGGTGGCCCTTTGGCGCCTCTGTGATGCTTGCATGGGCGGGCAGGCTAGGAGCCTGACCCCAATCATATCACTGTGGCTGCGCTTGACCTGTCTTAGTTGCAGTGGCATGGTCAGTTTATACAGGTGTCCCTAATGTGTGGCCATTCCCTTTGCTTACCCTGCCCCCCCACCTTGATCGCTTGTGCGCGGGATGCAGCTCCAGGGCAGCACTTGACCCTTCTCCGCCCCCGACAATGGTTGCCTCTGAGGCTGGCCACATTTGCCCTGGACACCACCAACACCCACCCCCCCCACCTCAGCAGTTGCCTCCAAGGCTGGCCAGCACTTGCCCCCAAACACCTCTGTCCACTCAGCAGTCACCTCCGAGGCTGCCCAGCATTTGCCCCCGGACACCACCGCCCACTCAGTACTCACCTCCAAAGCTGGCCAGCACTTGCCCCCGGACACCTTCCCCTCGGCAGTCACCTCTGAGGCCAAGCATCAGTTGTCCCCACCCCCCGGTGCCCCTTTGGCCTGTAAACAACAGGTGAGCTGTGGAGAACGCTGCTGCTCACTCACCTCAGTTCCCCCAAAGTGAAGGCCGCCAAGTGCACGTCACCTTTGTGCTGTTGTGAAACATGTCGGCGGCTTTCCCACCGACGTGGACGGACGATACAACGAGATTCCAGAAACCTGGCGGGATGGCCTTTTAATTATGTGCTGATGTATTACAATTAGCTCCCCACCGACCAATGGCAGGAAATGTGGCCTGCCGTCGGTGGGCTGAGCGGACGATCATGACCGTGAAGCGACCTGCACCACGCAAGCCGCCTATCACGCCCACCACCAGCGAGCTCAGCAAATTTTGCCCATAGAGCCTACAGCAAAGAAAACAGTCATTTCTCTCAACATGCTCCACATAACCTTCCTCCCACCTTACTTCCCCTAACCCTATCTGCCTAGCCTTTGATAGCAAGTTCCACACTCTCAACACTGGGTAAAAAAATCTCTTTAGGATTCTTCATTGCCTTTATTAGTGAATATATTAGATTTATCGCTCCCTATTTTTGGACTTGCCCACAAGTGAAAGTATCTTCTCTATGAAGCAATTTGATAGGGTGGACTAAGTGTTAAAAACTTCTTTTTGGTCACTCCAGCCATTCCTGATAATTATAGCCTCTCAGTTCTGGTATCATCCTTGTAAATCTTTTTTACACGTTCTCCAGTGCCTCTTGTAACATGGAAACCAGTACTGTACACAGCACTCCAAATTTAGCATAACTTCCCTGCTTTACAATTCTATTTCTCCAGAAATGAACCACATGCTTCCTTCAAATTTTAATGGCCTTGTTGACTTGTGTTGCCACTTTTAAGGATTTATGAATGTGCATCCCTAGGTCTCTTTGCTTCCCTGGCTCATTTAGACTCTTATTTTCCATGGTGTATGTGGCCTCCTTAATTCCTCCTAACAAAATGCACCACCTCACACTTAGCTATACTGAAATTCATGTACCATTTACACACCCATTATACAAGTTTATTAATGGGTTGCATTTTGTAAGTCTTCCAGTGTTAACTATAGCCCCATTTGGTGTCATCCATAAATTTGAAACCCCACTTCCAATTCCAGACTCAAAATCGTTTATGTAAATTGTGAACAATGATCCCAGCACCGATCCCTGTGGAATATCACTTCTCACTGTTTCCCAGTCTGACCCTGTTTTCCTGACTCTCTGATTTCAGTTTTGTAGCCAGCTCTGCTATTGCTGCCATTCTGCGAGTACATTAATAATTTCACTCGAAATATCAAAAGGGAAGATAGGAAAATTCCAAATGTAACTCCATTATTTACAGAAGATGGGAAAGATAAAGCAGAAAATTGTAGGCTTATTAGTCTAATGTCTGTTGTGGGCAAGTGTTTCGGACAGGGAAGAGAGGCAAACTGAGCTCCTTTATTTTTCTTGCCATCTGTCCATACGCAGATGTTTTAATTTTTGAAATAGGCTGTCATGGCCCCCCAATCCCTCTATTTGTGAAGTCAATTTTTAACATGACTTGCGGAAAATTCTCTTTAGGGGATGGCCACAACTTAATACACACACACACAAGCTCAGTAAGGAGATAGGAAAGAGGAGTTTTTATAACTATGAATAACTTAAAAGAAAAGATAAAAACCGCAGATATGGATATCAGCTCACATGATTGCCAAAGTCCAGAAAGTCAGAGTTTAGTGAGGGCTCCTTCATGGAGGAGTTACAATTCAGGCAGGTTCAGATGGCTGAAGCAGGAGTTTCAGAATCCCTTTAAAGTTGATGGTGACACAGTGAGATGAAGTTGGTATACAGAGACTTGGTCTACTCAGCAGGCAATTGCAGGAATCTTCCAGAGAAACAAGCTTCGAGGAGGCTTAGACTTGATGCAGGCTGTTGGTCAGCCTAAAGTCCTGCTGTGGTGTTTGCAGGCTGGAGGTTAAACAGCAAACTAACTTGGGAGTCCCGAAACATAATATTAAAACTTTCCAAAGGAGCTTTGGTTATGTGGGTTGTTCATTGATGAGTGAGTCAGTTTCAGTGTAACAATCAGTTTCTATGCCTCCGGTCAAAATCCATTGTTCACCTAAGGAGATAGATGGTGGTTATTAGCATCTCTGCAGGTGTAATGAGTTTTGATGACTCCCTTTTTGTTATAAGTCTAGGCTGGGGAAACAGACGTCTGCTGCTTGCTTGATTCATTGATTGTAATGGGTCCACATATTGATAAGTGTAAGATTCCACAAGGGTGAGGGTTGAGCTTTGTCCTGTAATTACTGTTGGAACTTTACAGAACTGTAGCCAAGTTGCAAATCATGTGACCTGTAGCAGCCATACTTTTGGTCCAGCAAAGTCCATTTTTAAATAAGCAGAAAGTAAGATTTGATTTAAACAGTTTATGATCGTTTTCAGTCTTATGGGCATAACAGGAAGTTATTGGAATCAGTGACTGAGTGCTTAATATGAAATGATCAGAACATGGATTTGTAAGTGGTAGGTTATGCCTAATGAACCCAGTTGAATTTTCTGAGGAAATACCTGAAGTAGTAGAGAAGGGACTGTCTATGGTTGTGCTTTATGTGGATTTCCAGAAGGTGTTCACTAAGGTTCTACGCAAAGGACTGTTAGCTAAAATTAAAGTTCATGGAATTGAAGGTAAATTTTGAGCTGGTTAACTGATTGGTTAGGTGGTAGAAGACAGAGTAAGGGATAATGGGTATGTATTTAAATTGGAAGGAAGTGATTTGTGATGCTCCACGAGGATCTGTGTTGGGCCCTTAACTTTTTGGTATATTTATTAATGACTTAGATGGCAAAATAGAGAGCTGTATATCCACATTTGAAACAAAGATTTAGGCATAGTAAGTAATGTAGACAGAAGCTTAAATTACAAGAGACATAATAGATTAAGAGATGGTGGCAGATGGCTTTCAACACAGGTAATTGTGAAGTCATCCATTTTGGACTAGAAAAAGGATAGATCCTAGTATTTTTAAATAGTGAAAAGTTAGGAACAGTGAAGGTTCAGAGAGATTTAGGGTTTCACATACACAATTTACTAACATTTTACAGTCAGCTATCAAAAAAAGTCAAAAAGAGCAATGGAAAGTTAGCTTTTATATTAAGCTAGAGTATGAGGAGGAGGTTTTGCTACATCTATACAAAGCCCTGATTAGAGCATATTTGAAGAACTCTGTTGGAAGGTATACAATGTAGGTTCATCAGAATGTTACTATGGTTCCAAGGCTTGAGGAGAGATTACATAAACCAGACTTGCACTCCCTCGAATATAGAAAGTTAAGGGGTAAGTTGATTTAGTTTTTTTAGGATTTTGATTTAAAAATTAAATGGTAATTGTATAGAAACTTCTACTGCAGGTGGGAGAGACTACAACAAGGGAACAACCTTAAAAGTCAGTTAGGCCATTCAAGAGAGAAGTTAGGAAGCATTTCTCCATGCAAAGGTTGGTACAAGTATGGAATTCTCTGCCACAAAAAGCAGTAGATGCTAGCAGAATTAATTTAATGTGCAAAATCAACAGATTTTTGCTAGCCAAGCATATTCAGGAATATGGAGCCAAAGCAGGTAGATGGAGTTGAGATACAGAACAGCCATGATCAACAGGCTCAAGCATCTCAATGCCCACTCCTGTTCATATTTTATGGCATCACTATAACTTGCCATGGTATTTGTCCATATTATTTGCACTCATGTTATAACCCTTCATCCGCCAGCTCCTCTATGTCCTTCAGTCCTTCTCATAAACCGAAGGCCTTGGCAAATCTATTATGACTCCATGTCTTCATACTTCACTATTACAGTCTTTAATGCTATGATTCAGGGCTGCACCTATTCCCATGAGAGAGAAAAAACAAGGAATGGTATTAAAAGTGAAAATATCTTGGTAGCTATACAGCAACTTAAGAACTGTATTAACTTCACGCACTTTTACTTGTACTGGGGTAGCTTCCTTAGAACAGTGTTCCTAAGAGAAGAGCAAAGGAGAGACAGCACTACCAAATCTTGGCATTGGCACTACACGATTGTCTTCATTCTAGCCCAACTGGTAAAGGCTGACCTGTGAGGAACTAAAATAGATGTACAGGGATCTAAACATGTGGGCCAAAATGTGGATTTCCCAGGGACATTACAGGCTCTCAAACTGTTGCAACTGCTATACTCTGCCCCACACCACACTCAAAGCAGGCATATCCATCCACAAGAGAAATACTGGCATATGGCCCACCATCCTGTGGGTCGGACAGCAATAATGGCCCCTCTGGAATTATGATACAAGCACTAAATAAAGCAAAAGAAAAGTTGCACTAAAAAAACAGCACTTGTTGCTCAGTAAAACAGCTGTGACAGAATAGTCTGAAAACCCAACACCAGTCAGAAAAACTGTTTTTGCTCTAGCAATTGCCGAAGGGAGACATATGTTGCTGAAGTTTTTTGTCTTACACTCATCAGGGCAAATGCAGGAATGCCAAATTTATACTGAAACTTTACTCAAATTCATACATGGCATTGTTCAATTGTGTGGCAGACAGAACGTCTTTTTTGATTGATGGCAGCATCTTATCAGTGGAAAAATTGAGCAAAGTTGTATATGAATTTCAGTGTAATGCCGGTACGTAGGCCGTATGCCCCAGCGATTGGCTGATTGAGTTGGTTGTTTGTAATAGCAGAGCATTGGTTATACTCAACGAGCCCGCACTTGCAAAATTCAAAACAAAATGTCAACTTTTAAATGTCTCTCCATGGTTGGGCAGCACTTGCTGAAAAATCCTGAATGCACTAATAGCTACACTAACAAGCAATTTAAGATAATCAGTCGAGCTTGTAACATGGTTCACTTGCTAGAAGTGGCATATGTTCATAAGCAGGAATGCGTTCTCTGCAAACAAAAGGAATATGTTCAAGCCTTATGCCATTTTTAGTTACCTGGGAGCTTGGAGGGCCTATAGTCCCTCATTGCTTTCTCCATGGAAATACCTTGGCCAATCACAGTCAACCTGCCAGCCAAACAGCACCCTTTTCTCCTGTAGTATAAATTGTTGTGATTATTTGAAATATGGAAATCTCGCCTTTCTCCTGATGAGTATAAGACAAAAAGCTTCGGCAACATGTCTCACTTTTCAGCAATATTCAAGTCCTGTACTACCAACCAACTGTTTGTTTTAGATGTTTTGTCAAGAGATTGATACAACTGAAAGGGTTACCCAAAGCCAAAGGACAAGTATTGGCGTTTTCCCAGCTCTCAATGCTGCATACCTCTGTGAGGAATCAAACTCAAGAAGTCTCAAAGAGTTTGAAAAACAGGATGAAACTTCTGGAGGAATAAATATGGAGTAAGTGAAGACATCTTTTGCTTCCATTAAACAAGTCATTGCTGATCAGGTGCTTTTGTCAGATATACTTCCATTGTAAGTGTTCTATACCCAGAACCATTATAATCCGAGCTCCATATTCAAATGTGTTTGGGTGGTTTAAGAACAAACCTGCATTTACACAGTACTTTTCATGATCCCAAGATATCCCAGAGCACTTCACAGCTAATTAACCATTTTCATTGAACCAAAGTCATTGTTTTAAAAAAGGAAATTTGACAACCAATCTAAAATTTGAAGGGTCCCACACACCGCAATGAAACAAATAATCTGCTTTCCGTAATGTTGGTCAGAGGATAACTATTGGCCAGGAGCATTCTTTGTTTTTCTAATAGTGTCAGTGGATCTTTCATCTCCACCTGAGAGGACAAAAAGTGTCTCAGTTTAACATCTCAACCAGAAGATGGCATCTCTGACATGGCAGCGCTCCCTCGGTAATGCACTGAGGTGTGAGTCTGGATTATGTGCTCAAGTCTAAGGAATTGGGCTTGGACACATTACCTTTTGATTCAGAGGCAAGAGTTCTACCTCTGAGCCAAAGCTGACATGTAGCTCAGATACCCAAATGTGCGGACACACTGCTCCACAATACTTGCTGATTTTTTTTCCAAAAGATGTTGTATAAGTGATTGGATAGACTTTGAATCCATGCAAGTAGTTTCTTCCTTAAATTTCCATTTTCTCCCTCTGAACTCCTGAAGGCATGTTCCTTGCTGTGGTATGACCGATGTCCCACATCTTGCCTTATGTAGTCAGTCTTCATGTGAATCTAAATATATGTTACCAGATTATTCAATCACAAAAGGCATAACAGTCGAGCCTGATCCTTCCCTCATCTGTTATCCAAATTGATGTACTTTTCCAGCAGGAGTTAAAGGCAACAATCAAGAATGAAAATCTTAGCAGGTATTGCTTTCCCTAGGCTAAAGCACTGAGGTTATTGCAGTACCCTACTGGAAGCAAGCTAAGATCAGCTAATCAACATGTTCTACTTCAGATTGTTCGTGGCTTTTCGACATTACTAATCTAAACCTTATGCATGATGATCACTATTATCCAAGTGTTATCCCACAGATGCCTGGTCCACTTGGCCCACATCATTCTCCAGCACCAGATCCAGCAATGCCTTCCTCCCAGTTGGACCAAGAACAAACTACCCAAGGACGTTCTCCTGGACACATTTCAGAAATATCTCTCTATCCTTTCACTTTACTCTAACAGAATTCTCTAATCAATATTTCAGTAATTAAAATCCCAGAATATCGCCACTCTATAGTTCTTGCACATCTGTGATTTCCCTGCAGATTTGTTCCCCTTTCTCTCTATTTGGAGGCTTATGTACACTCCCAGTAGAATGATCATAATTTTTATGCTTCTCAGTTATAACCAATGGATTCTGTCCTTGACCCCCTCAAAAACATCCTCTCTTTCAATCAATTCTGCCACCCAACCATCCCTTTCTTCCTTCCCCATCTTTTTAAATCGCAGTTAGACCAACTCTGGACACCTTTAAAAATGGGGGGTGGGCAGGACCCATTTCTGGGATTCCTGCCCCCATTTCCGGTGCTGGCATTTTTTGCTGGCCTGGGATAAAAGTGCGGGTAACAAGTCTGCACCCTGCTCTCCCGAACGACTAGTTCTATTACAGGGGTAGGTATCTCCTGACACCCCGCAATTAGTCCATCTGGCAACTGTATCAACAGAAACAGATGGCCAAACATCTGTTTCTCCAGATGGTCTCGGGATGAATGTTTGGCTGAGCTCCAAGAATCTAATGAATTAGCACAGCAGAGACCTGTTCCCACATGCTGAAGGACAGTGTTAGCTTTGACCAATTGACATCTTTATGAAGTTATAAGAAATTAACTATGAATGGCAGTGCCAACTTTTGTAAGGTTGTAAGAGCAGCAGAATTCTTTTAAAGCAGATTTCTGGGTGTTTTCTTCCATGGGCATTTCAAGATTTGCCATTATTATTATTTGGCTCATTGGTTCTGTGCATAGGGCATTTTGGGTGAGTATAGAGATCCCATAGAGGGGGCATGGGAGTGGATGGAGGGGTGAGGGGGTGTGAGCTAGAGGACTTCACAACCTTTAATACAGCTGGGATGAAGTCCCAGAGAACTGAGGAAGCCCTTCTAACCAGCCCACCTCAGCACTTGCCCACCTCTGTGGCCACCTCCAAACTGCTTCTGGGGTCAGTGGAACCGACTCAATCCTGTCCCTGCCTCCCCAGAGTGAGAACAGTGCATTTGGGGGGACATTTATATGGTTGCAAGTCTGTCAAGTCAGGAAGTTTCCCGACTTGAGCTTTCCACCTCGTTAGCAAAAAACCAGTCCTTTGTATCTATGAATATTAGGTGCCCAGTCCTCACCATTTTTAAGCCACACTGCCATTACTGCCACTGGATATTTCCACGTGATTATTTGTGTTTATAGCTCACCAATCTTATTCACGACACATTGCGCATGTGGTCTAGACTTGAATTCTTCATGGTCCTTTAGTCTGCCACTATCTAATATGGCACTACTTCCTTCTCCAGTACTATCCAATACTCTCACACCTTTTTGCACCTTATTCTTCTTTTCTACATCTATATGCTGGTGCCCAATTTAGTTTGAACCCTCCCCAACCAACTACTGAACCTCCCACAAGGACACTGATCTCAGTCCTGTTCAAGTGCAAACCATCCCTTTTGAATAGGTGCTGCCTGCCCTATAACTTATCCCAATGTCCCAAGAGTCTGAAACCCTCCCTCCTGCACTATGTCAAGCTATGCATTGATTTTCTGTATCTTCCTATTTCTACTCACGTGGATGGATGGCATTGAGAGTAATCCAGCGATTACTATCTTCAAGGTCCTACCGTTTAACTTCCTCCCTAGCTCCTGAAAGTCTGATGTTAGGGCCTCAATATCTGCTCTACGTCATTAGTATCAACATTTACCACAACCTCTGGATCACTCCATTCCTCCTGGAGATATTTGGTACTCGTGCCATGATGTCCTTTATCCAGGCAATATGGAAGCAACATACTATGTGGGGCTTTCCACGACAGTTACAGAAACATCTGTCTATTCCCTAACTATGGAATTTCCTGTAACAACTGCATTTCTAAGCTTTGCAATTCATTCTGTGCAGTCCCTTGTCAATTGGTGCCATGGTCCGGATTGCAATCCTTGAAGGTATTATCACTCTCAGCAGTCCCCAGTGCTGAGTACCAGGGTGTGCGCAATACATCAGTGCAAAGACAAGGCAGAAGCATTTTGAATTATCTACAACCAGTAGTGCCGAGTGGTAATCCATCTCAGCCTCCTCCTCCATCACAGATGCTAGTCTTCAACCAATTTGATTCACACCACATGATGTCAAGAAATAGCTGAATGCATTGAATTCAGCAAACACTAGGGGCCCTTTCAACATCCTGGCTGTTGTACTGAAGACAAGTGCTCCAAACTAGCCAAGTTGTTCCAGTACAACTACAACATAACATCTACCTGACAAATGTAGAAAATTGTCCGGTTATGTCCTGTCCACAAAAAGCAAGACAAATCCAACCGGCCAATTACTGCACCATGAGTCTACTCCACATAGCAGTGATGGAAGATGTCATTGATAGTGCTATCAAATGGCACTTACTCAACAATAATCTGCTCACCTATGCTCAGTTTGGGTCCTGCCAGGCAACAGATCCTGACCTCATTATAGCCTTAGCGTAATATTCCCCACTTGCCTGGGTGAGTATAGCTCCAGCAACACTCGAGAAGCTTGACACCATCCACAACAAAGCAGCCTGCTTAATTGGCACCACATCCACAAACATTCACTCCCTCCACCGCCGACGCACAGTAGCAGCAGTGTGTACCATCTACAAGGTGCACTGCAGGAATTCACCAAGGATCCTTAGGCAGCACCTTTCAAACCCACAATCACTACCATCTAGAAGGACAAGGGCAGCAGATAAATGGAAACACCACCACCTGGAAGTCACTCACCACCCTGACTTGGAAATATATCGCCATTTCTTCACTGTCGCTCGGTCAATATCCTGGAACTACCTCCCTAACAGCACTGTGGGTGTACCTACACCACATGACTGCAGCGGTTCAAGGCAGCTCACCACCATCTTCTCAAGGGCAGTTAGAGCTGGGCAATAAATGCTAGTCCAGCCAACGAAGCCACATTCCATGAATTAATTTTAAAACGTCCAAACATGAACAAAAGCATTGAATTCCTGAGGTGAGAGTAGCATCAAGGCAGCATTTGAAAGTGTGTGGCATTAAGGAGCCTTTGCAAAATCAGGGAAATCAGGAACTCCCTCCCTAATAGCATTGTGGGTGTACATGCATCACAGGGATTGCGGAGGAAGTTCTTTGTGGTTATTAGAAGCCAATCAGCTCTGCCCCAGGACATTGCTGTAGGAGTTCCTCAGAGTAGTGTCCTAGGGTCCGAGCCTCCACCATCTTCAGCTGCTTCATGAATGATCTTCCTTCTAACATAAGGGCAGAAGTAGGATGATTGCAGTGTTCAATACTATTTACAACTCCTCAGATGCTGAAGTAGTTGGTGTCCATATGGAGTGGGACTTGGACAACATTCAGGCCTAGGCTGGTAAGTGGCAAGTAACATTCATCCCATACAAGTGCCAGGCATTGACCAGCTCCTCTCGACATTCAACGGTACTGCTATCACCGAGTCCCACACCATCAATATCCTGGGGTTATCATTGACCAGAAATTAAACTGGACCAACCACATAAATACTGTGGCTTCAAGAGAAGGTCAAAGACTAAGAATTCTGCGGTGATAATCCACCTCCTGATTTCTTAAAGCCTGTCCATCAATACATAGCACAGATCAGGTGTGTGATGAAATACTCTTGCCTGGATGAGTGTAGCTCCAATAACACTCAAGAAGCTTAACACCATCCAGAGCAAAGCAGCCAAGTTGATCAGCACCCCATCTACTGGCACCCCATCCACCAGCTTAAATATTCATTCCCCTCAACATAGTGCACAGTGGCAGCAGTGTGTACCATCTACAAGATATGCAGCAGCAACTTACCAAAGATCCTCTGACAGCACCTTCCAAACCCGTGACCTCTACCACCTGGAAAAACAAGGGCAGCAGACACCATCACCTGCAAGATCCCCTCCCACACATTCTAATTAGGAACAAATCATTGTTCCTTCATGTCACAGGATCAAAATCCTGGAACTCCCTTCCTAACAGCACTGTGAGTGTCTCTATACTAGATGAAGAGTAACAGTTCAAGAAGGTGGCTCACCACCAACCCCACCCCACCCCCCCCCACCCCCCCACACCCCACACCACTTCTGAAGGTCAATTAGGAATGGATGACAAATGCTGGCTTTGTCCGTGGTGTCCACATACCACAAATAAATAAATAAAGATATAAAAATAACATAACTCTATGTTATAGGTCTGTACAATGTCCTGTTACATAGAGACAGAAGTCTGCATTTCAAGCAGGTTGTACAGTACCTTTCAACATATTTTACCCAACAATGGACATTTTGACAGAATTAATTGAATTCTTTGTAACACTTGTCTGACAGAGCTGTAAGCCAAAAACTCAATGAGCAAAGCTGGAATCAGGCTCCTCCAGACCCTGTGAATGTTTATGTGCCTTTGACTATTGAAGAAATTCTCCAGAACAACTATATTGTGGTGAGTGTAATTGGAGTGGTTATGAATGTAGGCGACACTAAGTAGTGGAGGGAATTGTTTAGACTACCGATGAGGAATACCAGATAATTCTTATATACATTTGTATGTGTATTTAAGAAACAGATAGTTTGAAGTGGACACTGGTTAAACAGGATCATGTACACCCAAGCTCACACCACTTGTTTTGACATGAGGAAGCCTGGTATTAAAATAAACATGTTTTGTAAAATGATGGCAAGATGTAACAAGGGGTGTGCCACAGGGATCAGTGATGGGGCCTCAACTTCTTATAATTTTTATAAATTGGATGAAGAGACCTAAGGTATGGTTGTTAAGTTTGCTGATGACACAAAGATAGATAGGAAGATAAGTTGTGAAGAGGACATAAGGAGGCTACAAAGGGACATAAATAGGTTAAGTGAGTGGGCAAAGATTTGGCAAATGGAGTATAATGTGGGAAAATGTGAAATTATCCATTTTGGCAGGAAGAGTAAAAACGAAGCATATTATCTAAATGATGAGAGATTGCAGAGCTCTGAGATTCAGAGGAATCTGGATGTCCCAGTGCATGAATTGCAAAAGGTTAGTACGCAGGTACATCAGGTAATTAGGAAAGCTAATAGAACGTTATTGTTTATTGCAAGGGGAATCGAATACAAAAGTAAAGGTTTGCTTCGGTTATACAAAACATTGGTGAGACCACACCTGCAGTACTATGCACAGTACTGGTCGCCTTATTTGAGGAAGGATGTAAATATGTTGGAAGCAGTTCAGAGAAGGATCACTAGACTAATGTCTGGAATAGGAAAGTTGTCTTATGAGGAAAGGTTGGATAGGCTAGGCTTGTATCTGCTGGAGCTTAGAAGAGTAAGAGGTGACTTGATTGAAACATATAAGATCCTGAGGGGACTATACGGGGTGGGGGTGGTTGTAGAAAGGATGTTTCCTCTTGTGGGAGAATCTGGAACTTGGGGGAGGGGGGCAGCGGCAGCAGGAAGAGGTCATTGTTTAAGAATAATGGGTTGCCCAGACCCCCCAACCACCCCCCACCCCATATAGTCCCCTCAGGATCTTAAATGTTTCAATCAAGTCACCTCTTACTCTTCTAAACTCCAGCAGATACAAGCCTAGCCTGTCCAACCTTTCCTCGTAAGACAGAGATGAGGAAAAAAAATTCTCTCAAGGGTTGTGTGACTTTGGAACTCTCTTCCTCAAAAGACAGTGGAAGCAGAGTCTTTGAATACTTTTAAGACAGAGCTAGATAGATTCTTGATAAGCAAGAGGGTGAAAGGTACTCCGGGGTAAGTGGGAATGTGGGGTTGAGGTTACAATCAGATAAGCCACGATCTTATCAAATGGTGGAGCAGGCTCGAAGGTCTGAGTGGCCTACTCCTGCTCCTAATTCATATGTTTGTATGTAAAATGAATTAAGTTCAATAAGAGACTGTTGCAATCATATTGCATAATTCCTCATTAATTTGTAAATTAGTGTTGTACAATGTATACGAAGTAAAGTTTTAATGTCATTAATTATGCTTACACCATCAATGGGTCAAATCTTTTAGAGGCACAGGGGACTTCATGTGGTCTTCTCAAGTTGCTTGCTGCATTAACCCAGAAGCAATACATGTTTGGCTTTTTGGCTATAAATGCACGGCACCTTTTTGTACTCCCAATTCATCTGCTCTATTAAAGCAAATTACAGCACTCTCCTCTACGCCCTAGCTTATACTGTGCAACTTAATAGTGCATTTAGCCCCCAGGGATATTGGGGGTGGGGATGGGCAAGTGTGGAGCCCAAACTTTAAATTTCATTCACCAAAGTGAAACTCATATTCATTATAGAGAAACTCGGTACAGGGAAGAGTCTTACTCTGGTTTTACCTTGATGATAAGCTGTTTTGCTATTCAATATTCCCCTATTTTCAGCAGTACCAAACACTATGAAGGATACAAATTCTGTACCAACTTTGATGCAACTCAATAAAGAAAACCCAGTCCTTCAGCAGGCCCTACTGGGGACTATTCACAGACTACTAGTAAAAATGAGGCAACTGGAATCTTTTCTTAAATCCCTGATCCAAAAACACAGCAGCATTGGAATAAATAAACACAGCTCAAGCAGGATGGTGTGGTTTAACTTTACACTTGGTGTATGATCCAATGTTTTCATACTAACCAGCCAAACCAGATATTTAAAAAAAGTGTTCTGTTCCAACATATTTCACCAAAATTATAAATAAAAAGGAGAACTCTTATTTGCCTCACTTTGATCTGTATTTTTGTTAGAATGCTTGACATAGATGGTGTAGCGCAAATAAAGCACTTTATTTGATAGTGTTTGACTTGCAATAATTTTGTCTTTTAGGAAGCCAAACGTCCCAGCAGCCTTTGGATAAACTATACAAACACAGGAATGAGAGAAGCCAAGGGGTTGGAACAGACCCTCAGCACAGAATATAGCTTGAACACAACACCAACTATTTTGGTAACCAAAGGAGGTGGCAAAGGATTCAACTAGATACTTTATAAATCATGCATTGTGTTCACTTAATTGAGGGATATGACTGATGTCAAATCTACTTTATTCTAGTATCAGGTAATAGCTCAAATTTATTGCTGACACAGTTTTTAAGTCCATACACTGCTAAAACTTCAATTAGCAATTGAGATGTTGTCCCTGTTATTACTAAAAACAGGCATTTGTTTGTAAGAGGCTAAGAGTAGTTTGGCAAATAAAATGGGTACAATTTTTTCAGAACAAGAGTTAGATTAATCAGTTTTGCTTTATTTGATATACGTAGAAATCACAAGCTTAGGCATAAAATGAGAACAAAGCTACTGTAACAACATTATCTATCCTCGTTCCATAAATATATTCACAACTTGAGTCACCTCTTGACGTCATGGAGACAAGTATGTCAGACTGGTTGTAAGAACAGGCATTGTTATAATACATTGTCATATTGTTGTTATAATGCATTGTCAGATTATTGCCAACGTGCAGCAGGTTACTGCCTGTTGAAATATGTAAATACAAAACATAAAGCGCATCTCAAAAATAGTTCCATTTTAGGCATAGGGTAATGTTACCACATCCAAGCATCAGAACTTTAGGTTTCAGCATTCAGTTTTGTATTCTTGATCACTTCTGTACCCTGAAGAAAGTCGACCATCCTTCATTCAGCTCTACATAAAAGTTAATAAATCGCAGGTGTAAGTTATATTTATGAAATACTTTTGGTGTCATTTAACACTATATAGTGATGTAATAACATACAATCATAATTTTTGATTGAGAAAGGAACAATTGTAAAGTTGTAGGGTGAACCAAGGTTGAAAACAGCAGTATACTGCTTGGAGTTCAGTTAAAGCCACCTATCTACCTGGTGTACTGGTAAACTGCCTACTGCTTGTCCTGGGCATCCTATTGGTTAGGGCACTTGCTTGCAATATTAGCAGGAATGAAATAGAAAGAACCCAATCTCCAGCAACAGATCCCATTATCAAGCCAGAATGATTGATTAATCATTAATAGCACTCAATAATACCTTCTAGTTCAGCTTTCAGATCACTGTGTATTACAAAAGTAGACTTGGTTTCAGTCACCTATTGCCAGGCATTTTATCTTGGAGCCAAAGAGATCCTACTGATCTCTAACCCTGAGTAGGAGGAAGAAAGAGGTAACCACTTGTACACGACCTTAAGCAATGATTCATTGCTGAGCACTAACCTGCAAGGCGATTAGAATTCTGGCTGACCTCTTCAATAGTCTGAAATAAAATTAATAATTTATTATTAATTTGAACAATGATGCCTGCAACTTGCAGTAAACTAAAAATCTCATCAGTTTGAATGATCCACAAGCACAGTAACAAGGGGGGAGGCCTGAGTAATACAGCAAGCACTCCAAGGGCATGTTGCGGAGGAGTGGAATTAACCAATGCTGCTGAATTCCTGCTGAAATATCACAGCAGATACTAAGCATCATTTCCCACAGGGAGGAGAAAGGAAAAGGTGTTGATAATGTTATCAATGGGCCACCATCACAAATCTCATGATAACTTCTTCAGCTTAGAACCAATGGAGCCCAGGTAACAGGTTGCCTGACTCAGTTTATCTTCAACTGAGAAAAATACAGGTAGAGATGTTGACAAGGCACTTTGGTCTCATAAAACCTTCAAGAATTTTAGTTTAGACAGTTAACTTCTTTTCAAACTCCAATTTAAATGGCATACAAAACAATGAATCCAGTTATTCTTGCAATAATAGATTTTGTGCATATCTAAGAATAACTAGGTTTAGTCGATTTGCACTGAGTATGACTAAGATTAGGTCAAGAAAAGCCATTTTTCTTCTTCCCCATCCATGTTGTATACATTATTGCAAGGTGGTGGAGATAGGTTTAGTGGCCTTAAGTTTTAAAAGTTTAATGGTTTTCATCTAAAGAAACTGAAAGTAATCGCAGAGCAGAGTTGCATATTGTTGTGATATAATTAATTCATCATAAAACATATGACAGGTTTTCCTTCTTGTCATCATTCCAATTTTTAATCCAAGCTATTTCCAGACATCACACTGATTTGTCATGCTAGTCAGTGGCCTCATTATTTCCAATCAGCATTCCATGAAGTAAATAACAAATAGTTACTGAAATATACAACAGTGCACGAGTAGGCTTTTTCGCAGAATAAGAAACAATGGCCAAATTGGTTTGTCTAGGTATAGCTGATTGCATAAGCTAGATAAATTGGCTTAGATTTTCCATCGGATTGATTCATTTTAATTAGTTACCCTCTGCCTTATTATCAGAGATTTGGGGCATTAAGTCTACACAGATTAGTTTGCTATGCAAATTATACAAGGGAACTGTAACTGATTCAAGATGTATTTTAAAAGCCAATCAAATTTTTTTTAAATGAATTCCAAAGTAAGCAGATGTGGGAATACATTTTGATGCAGTTCAGTGTTCTTCCAACGAATTTCTAATGCCTTACCTTGTTGAAGGAGATAACCATTTGAAGGACAGCTTGAAGTGATAAATTCATTTGCTGCAAATTTGCCAACTCATGCTATTAATAGAAAAAACACTTTGTTAATAATTGTCCACAGAATGTAACTAATAACAATTTATTTCATGGTCTGCATTGGCACTAATACCCACACAATAGACAATTCTGAGTTCTACATTGCTAAAAAAGATCTTAATTTTGCAAGCACAAAGCGGAGGTCAGCAACATGACAGAAATACTTCTAAGTCAATTTCAAATTTTCATTCATCATGTATTCTGCTGGTTTATGATTCCCAGCCAAATGGGAGAATAGGCACATTCAGTGCAGAGTTAGCGTTGTTTCACCAACAAACACTAATCCCCCAACTATGCAAGGGGGAGAGTTGTGTACTGGACTGGTAACATAAGTGTTTGGTGGGCAATTTAATTCAATAAATTCACATGGTTTACACCTGATTCCAGGCCCTCATGTGTCCAATTGGTTTTCCTAAGAGCCACTTAAGTCCAACAGATATGGTGGACAGCTAGTTTAGCCATCCACTGCCTGATCTGGCTGGACCACACAAAGCGCTATCAGGTCCTGCTCTTAACTGCTAAAACTGCTGTTTCAGGATCATCCTTGTTAAATCCCACTCCTTAATCTCCCTCCACGTTCACTTCCAACAATAAATGTGAGGAGCTCATGGACTTCTATGTCTCTAAGATTAAGACCATCAATCAGGCTGTGCCGTGTCTCTCCCTTCCTCTAGCCCACCTGGCCAAACTTTCTCTAAAGCTCCCCCCTGCCCTAACCCAGATCTCCCATCTTTCGCTAGCTTCTTTCCTAACTCACATTATGTCCTCTCAGAGCTAATGTTGCCCAGGAAATCCTGTTTCCTCGACCCTATTCCCATTAAACTGCTGACCACCCAGCTTCCCTCCTGGTACCCGTGTTAACGTACATTGTAAACAGTTCTCTCTCTTTAGGTGTTGTCCCTCTCTCCTTTAAATTTACCCCTCCTCTCTCCTCAAAAAATACCTTTGTTTCAACTGTCATTGCAAACTCCTGCCCTGTCTCTAGCCTTCCTTTCCTCTTCAAAATCCTTTCCCATCTTTCCCAGAACTCCATGTTTGAATCCCATCAATCAGGTTTCTACTGCTGCTACAGTTCCAAGATGGCTCTCAAAGTCACAAATGACATCCTATGTGACTGAGACAAATGTAAGCTTTTTCTCCTTGTCCTTCTTGACCTGTCTGCTACCTTTGGCGATTGACCACACCATCCTCCTCCAACACCTCTCCACTGTTGTCCAGCTGGGCGAGACTGCTCTCACCTGGTTCCATTCTTACCTATCTAATCGGAGCCACAGTAACACTTGCAATGGTTTCTTTTTCTCATCCCACACCTCTGATGTTCCCCCAAGGAAATATTCAAAGGCACAGCATTAGGTTTTACACGCATGCTGATGACACCCAGCTCTATCTCAACACCATCTCTCTTGACTGCTCAACCGTTGCAAAATTATCAAGATTGCTTATACAACATCCAGTACTGGATGAGCAGAAAGTTCCTCCAATTAAATAAAAATGCAGACATTGTTTTTGGTTCCAGCTCCAAACTCCATTCCCCAGTTACCGAGTCCATCCCCCTCCCTTGCAACGGTCTGAGACTAAACCAATCTAATCTCAATCTTGGTGTCATATTTTACCTCAAGATGAACCTCTGGTCGCATATTTGTGCCATCACTAAGACCGATCATTATTACCTTTGTAACATCATCTGACTTTGCCCGTATCTCAGCTGGTCTGTAGCTGAAACCCTCATTCATGCCACTGTTATTTCTAGGTGTGACTACAATGCAATACTACCTGGCCTCTATCATCCATAAACTTAGGGTCATCCAAAACTCTGCTGCTTGGGTCTTAACTCGCACCAAATCCGGTTCACCGATCACCCCTTTAGCTTCTGGTCAAGAAAGGACTCTTATTTTAAAATTCTTATCCTTGTTTTCAAATTCCTCCACAGCCTCATCCCTTTCTATCTCTAATCTCCTCCAATTCCACAACCCTCCGAGATAACTGCACTCATCTAATTCTGGCTTCTTGTGCATCCCCAATTTTTTGTACTTTCCCATTGGCAGCCTTCAGTTGCCTTAGGCCCTAAGCTCTGGAATTCCTTCCCAACACCTCTCCACCACACTACCCTCCTTTAAGACACTTCTTAAAACCTACCTCTTTGACCAAGCTTTTGGTTATCTGATCTAATATCTCCTTATGCAGCTTGGTGCGATATTTTGTTTTATAATTCGCACCTTGAAACATCTTATTAAAGTAAGTGTGCTATATAAATACAAGTTGTTATTGTATTAGGTTTCCTCTTAGTCATCTCTTTTTTGGCTGCAAAGAGGCCAGCCGCCTCGATCTTGCCAATAGTTTTATCCTCTCACCTCTGGTAAAATCCTTGTAAATCTTGTCTGCACTTTCTCTTATACTTCAATATCCTCTTTGTATGGGAGTACTGTATGCAGATCTGGCTTCCAAGTGTGAGCTAAGCAATTCTCTATCTAAATTTAGCATTACTTCCCTGTTTTTGTATTCATCTCAGAAAGTCTGTACTTTGTTTACACTATTTATGACCGAGTTGCATTGCTACCTTTAGCAATCTATGACTCTGTATTCCGAAATCTCGATTCCTATACCCCGGTTAGTTCCCCACATTTTACGGAAACCCAGTAACAACATACACAATGAAACTTGTTATGAATTCAGCCTCACAAATGAGTCATTGATTGAAATTATCTGCTGAAAGATAAGTGGGTTAAAGTAAATGGGTGGCAGTAGCAGAAGCCCCAGAAAAAAAGACAATGACCCAGATCTTCCACTCAGCATCGATACTGCACGCATTGGTGCTGCCTGTGAAGATTTCAGCGACCCGGCCCTTTTGTGATTTTTCAGCCAGATTTCTGATCCGGGCCAAGGCATCAATGGGTCAGCGCGGACATTCACAGAGAAGACAAACAAGCGCAAGAAAAGATGAAAAGGCAACACCAGCTGCCATATTCAGATGAGTATTTTAAAGGTCTGAAGTTTTTTGGCAGGTTAGTGAATGGATGAGCGGGTGGGTGAGTGAGTCGATGGGTAGTCAGGTGGTGGAGGGAATGGGAGAGTTGGGTCGTGGGTACTTGGGCGTAGGGGGGTAGTCGTGTTGCGGGGAGTGATGGGGAGAAAGAAAATCAGTTGTGGTGCTCAGTCCAGTTACACTGGCTAAATCACAGAACCGTGAGGAGAATAGTGTAGAACTTCAAAGGGACATAGGCAGTTGATGGAATGGGCAGACAAAGTTCAATGTGGAGAAATGTGAAGTGATTCATTTTGATAGGAAGAACATGGCGAGGCAATACAAAATAAAGGGTACAATTCTAAGGGGGTTGCGGGAGCAAAGGGACCTGGGTGTACACATGGAATAGAAGAGACAATAGCTACATGGATACAAAATTGACTGAGTAATAGGAAACAAAGGGTAATGGTCAACGGATATTTTTCAGGCTGGAGGAAGGTTTGTAGTGGAGTTCCCCAAGGGGTCGGTATTGGGACCCTTGCTTTTCCTGATATATATTAATGATCTAGGTCTTGGTGTGCAGGGGGCAATTTCAAAGTTTGTGGGTGATATGAAAATTAGATGTATTGTAAACTGTGAGGGCAACAGTACAGAACTTCAAAAGGGCATATACAAATTGGTGGAGTGGGAAGATAGGTGGCAGATGAAGTTCAATGCAGAGAAGTGTGAGGTGGTGCATTTTAGTAGAAAGAACATGGGGAGACAATATAAAATAAGGAGTACAATTCTTAAGGGGGTACAGGAGCAGAGGGACTTGGGTGTATACATGCACAGATCATTGAAGATGGCAGAACAGATGGAGAGAGCAGTTAATAAAACTTACAGTATTCTGGGCTTTATTAATAGGGGCATAGAGTACAAGAGCAAGGAGATTATGTACAAGAGCAAGGAGGTTATGTTGAACTTGTATAAGACGCCAGTTCAGCCTCAGCTGGAGTATTATGTCCAGTTCTGGGCACCACACTTTCAGAAGGATCTGAAAGCTTTGGAGAGAGTACAGGAAAGATTCATGAAAATGGTTCCAGGGATGAGGAACTTCAATCTATCTTCATAACTGGAGAAATTATGACTGTTTTCCTTGGAGGACAGGCAACTGAGAAGAGATTTGATAGAGGTATTCAAAATCCTGAGGGGTCTGAATAGATTAGATAGGGAGAAACCCTGCCCACTCATGAAAGGATCGAGAATGAGAGGGCACAGATTTAAAGCAATTGGCAAAAGCAATACGAGAAAAAACTTATTTCTTGCAGTGAGTGGTTAAGGATGGAATGCACTGCCTGAGAATATGGTCAAGGCAGGATCAACTGAAGCATTCAAAAGGGAATTAGGCTGTTATCTGAAAAGGAAGAAGGTGCAGGGTTACGGGGAGAAGGTGGGAGAATGACACTCAGAGAATTGCTCATTCAGAGAGCCAGTACAGATGTATGGACTGAATGGCCTCCTTCTGTGCTGCAGCAATTGTGCAATTCTGTAACATTTCCATGAGCCCAGGGTTGGAGACTTTCACAGAGGGTCCAGGGCAGCAGAATCAGCCCACTGCAAGTTTAAACTTTCTTGGCAATTTCAACACGTGTGCGCTTCAGCACTTCCACAGGGTCTTGATGCACATCTCCCAACTTACGTCCCATGTCTGAAAATCTGGATACCAGAAGATTTGGGCCAATTGCCCAGATTTTGCCGGGCAGTAACTTCCAACTAACATCAGAAAGAGATGGCCCACAGGAGTTAGAGGAATAAATACACATTTACCTGCCCTTGAAAATTACGCCGACCATTTCGATCAGCATAACTGCTTGGGGCAGACTCCTAGCAGGCCACAGCGAAGTGCAGCTCCGTAAGATTCAAGGAGGCCACGGCCCTTTTTTTTTTACAGCACTAGCTGTTGTAAAACAGGTAAGTTTGAAGGGCCCAGTGAAGGTGAGTGTCTAAAGCAAGTGGATAGGATTGGGGAGGGGAGAAAGAAAAATCGGAGGGCAGGGGACAGGGTATAAGGAGTGGGAGGTTGGAGGGTCAAGGGATAGGAATGTAATAGGTCAGGGGGTAGGGGTGGTGGTCCGGTGGGGTGTGGGGAAGTCCCATGGGAGTCAGTCTGGGTGTTTACAACTGTTATCCAGAAGTTAGAAGAGGTTTTAATTTTTCTAACTTTTTCTGAGTAACTATTTATGTAACCCTGGCGGAACCATCCAAAGTTTGCGATTTAAACCACATTTTCTGATGGTTCCCAGCGCAGTGCAGTTGTCCAGAGGAAGTTTACACTCCTGAGCATTGCCGTGCAAACCCTTAGAAGGGAACTTCCGAGAGGAAATCCCCAGAGGATCTTTGGGGTAACCGCACCACCCCTTGTTCCTGAAAGCCGCGAGTGCTGCAAGTTCTGGCGATCCCACTTGTACCAAAACCCAGAAGTTGCATTGGGCTCTGGACGGGTGTACAAAGCCGGTCCCACCGTTCTGATCTATAAAGCGGCAGGGGCTAGTACTGGGTGAATTTGGGTTATTTGTCCTCAATTTACACAGATTGTGCAAGAAGTTGGTAACTACAAGTGCAGCAGAGCCCTAACTTCTGCATCAGTACAAACGGCAAAGGGGAATTTTAGCCCAGGAGATAACACCTTCACTTCCAGAGAAGTGGAGGTAATTTTTAAAAACTAGGCTAAACCCCAACTTTAAGGTTACAATAAACTTATACGTTGAAGCTTCTAACATTTAACTTTCAAAGAACATTCACCAAGCGCATCAGCTAAACTACATTTCTCAAAGTCAGGACATGTCGCCACTTCCGGCTTATCGTCCAAAAGGCCCCAATGTTCCAACTGTAAATTTCGGAATGGCAGCGCCTCCAGGCCCACGGGCGCTCTCCCATCGCCGCGCCCACGCCCTCCGCGGGGAAACGCGCTCTCCCGCCGCCGCGCTCACATCTGCCGCGGGGGCGCGCGCCACACACCTGCCGCGGGGACGCGTGCTCTACCGGCCGCCGCCAACCTAACGTTCTAAAGTGGAAGGCTGGCCCGGCGCTGCGGGACTCGGTGTTCCATCCCACAGCCTCTCTTTACCTGCAGCAGCCCGCGCTCTCGCTCAATTGCCAGCCTGACATTTGAAAGAGTTTCAGGATCTGCAGCGGCTCCTCTCTTTGCGCTTGGGCGGGTTTTTGCCTCATTTTTCTTTGGAGGCATTTTTTTTCCCCTCACATCTAAAGTCGATCCGTGACAATGGTTTCTGCAAACTTTCTACTTCCCGCCCCTTCTCTCCATTTGAAGAAATGCGGTGCTGTAAGCCCCGCCCAGCCGCTCTCCGCCGTTGTCCGACTCGC
This sequence comes from Carcharodon carcharias, assembly GCF_017639515.1. Lineage (NCBI taxonomy): Eukaryota > Metazoa > Chordata > Chondrichthyes > Lamniformes > Lamnidae > Carcharodon > Carcharodon carcharias. The sequence goes on from NC_054468.1 coordinate 162,093,335, forward strand.
CAGCCAACTCAGTTCTCTACCTCTTTCTTCAACAACAACTTATATTTATGTAGCGCCTTTAAAGTAATAAACAATCCCAAGGCGTTTTACATGAGAATTAAAAAAGAATTAAAAAGCCTGGCACAGCCATATAAGGCGATGTTAGATCAGATGACTAAAAGCTTAGTCAAAAAGGAGGATTTTAGGAAGAGTCTTAAAAGAGGCAGGTGAGGTATAGAGAAAGAATTCCAGACCTTGGGGCCTACGCAACTCAAGACACAGTCAGAAATTGTCAATGAAATTGAGAAATCCAAGTAAAACATATTGACTTGAAATTGTTACTGGAGTTTAAATATCATTATTTGAAACAACTTCCAATATACTTAACAAAAACAGAATTATCTGGACAAACTCAGCAGGTCTGGCAGCATCGGCGGAGAAGAAAAAAGTTGACGTTTCGAGTCCTCACGACCCTTCAACAGAACTTTTGTTTTTATATTCCAGTATACTTAGTTGGCTGGAAAATGCTTTGGGACAACCAGTGGCCATGAACAGCACTATATAAATGCAAGTCATTCTTTTGATATTAATGCACAAAATAATACCAGACAGGGGAACCAACAGTCCCTTATTTTATGGGATTGTCCCATATCTAAGGCCACAGTCCCGTATCCTGGGCTACATGCAACTGGGATGCCGGTTTTCCTGTAAAACAAACCTTTAAATCTTGCGCATGCATGATACCCGTTCTCCTCCTGTTTCCCCTCCCATCATAGCTCTAGATGCATCCACCTACCCCAACTCTCTGTTCCCTCCCCCCCACCCCCACTCCGGTTCTTATAGCCCTGAAACCTCTTCCCTCCCCACTCTCACAACCCTGTCAATGCCACAACGTCCCCCAACCCCCAGTCTAATGGTTCCCCATGCCAGAGTGTCCCTTAATTTTCTCTGCGAGAGTTGGTCACCCTCATACCAGATAAGTAGTGTTTTTCCCATTATTACAGCATGCATACCAACCTACAAAACAAGTTAATTTTTTTTATCACAGTGCATCTCAGAATTGGAATTAGTGTTATGGCATCACATTCATAGAGCTACATAGAATCTACAGCACAGAGACGGACTGTGCTGACCAACTCATCTTTGCCAACATGTGCTCCACACGACCTTCCTTCCCCTCTTCATTGAGCCCTATCAGCATGTGCTTACCTAGACTTTATTTACATGCATCCATTCCAGTCTCCTCAAACTATTCCTTGTGCTATCAAGTTCCAGTCTTACCATTCTTACCACCTTGAGTAGAGAACATTATCCTGAATTTCTTTTAGGGTTTACTGATCCCTATTTATAGCCCTAAGTTTTGATTTCCCTCACAAATAGAAACATGTTCTCTACATCTACCCTATCAAACCCTTCATAATTTTAAAGACTTGGGCCACCCCTTAATCTTCTCTTTTCCAGAAATAAAAAACCCACCATGTTCAATTTTTCCTGATAAGTATGTCCTCTCAATTCTGATTTATTTTTGAATTTTTTTTGCACCTTCTCCAATGCCTCTTCATCTTTTTTTAATATGGAAACCAAAGCTGTGCACAATACTCTACGTGTGGTCCAGCCAAGGCCCAATGCAAATTCAACATAACTTCTCTGCTTTTCAATTCTATCCCTCTAGAAATTAATCCCAGTGCAATCCATTTGGGGCCAGGGTGTTCTAATCTCTTAAACTTGAATAGTTTATCAATTATCTCCCCTCTTCCTATTCTGAGGGCAGGATTTTGAGTTTGGCGTGCAGGCGTGGTTGATGGGCCCAGGAGCAGCCAGGAAGTGGGCCACCATCCAAGATCGGCCCCTGACTGTGATTTCATACTGGCGGGCCAATTAGGACCCACTGAGCGTGAACGGTTGTTCCCCAGTGGTCAGGAAGGGACGAGTGGGGGCCTGTTGGCCGCTGGGTTCAATAGCGATCTGGCGGCCGGTTTAAAACTGGCACAGTCAGGCCCTGGAAGACTGCCAGCCATGAACACATCTTTGGTGTTGTCAATAGGAGATTATAAATTATGGATTCAAATGTGGCTGCAGATGCCAGGGGGAGGGCAGGTCAGGTGGGCACTCGCCGCCTCCCCCCACCGCCCCCCCGCCCCAGGTCTTCTAATGAGTGCCTTGCGGTCTTCCTGGAGGAGGTGGCTACCAGGAGGGACAGCCTTGTCCCCAGGGATGGAAGGAGGAGGTCACCGCACCTTACAAAATGAGCTTGGGAGGAGGTGGCAGCGCTGGTCAGCAGCCATGATGTTGTGCAGTGCACCTGGGTCCAGTGCCGCAAGAGGTTTAACAACCTGCTGCGTTCAGGAAGGGTGAGTACCCTGTTGGCATGGATCAGTGTGTTGAAGTATTAAGCTCTGGCCGTCCCCCCATGGAGCTCAGATGTGAGAATCTGAGTGCCAACTGTCAATGACACCAGAGCTGGCCAAGGGGGTGAGCCCTGGTTACTTAGACTGAGTGCCTTGCAGCTCAAAGGCCACAAGTCAAATGTGCCCTCAGGTGGGTTTGGCCAGGCTGCAATGGCGCTGCAGAGAATGGACTAATCAATGCTCCTCTACCTTTTAGAAGGCCCATAACAACATTGAAAGGTCACAGACCAATGGAGGCACCAGCTAACCTACTAATCCTAACCAGATACGGGCAGGACGCCTTGGAGCTGGAGAAGCACCACTCACCTCAGTCAATCGGCTGCGGAGAGGCTGGGGTATCAGACGAAGGTATAAGTGCAGTGCACAGAGGTGAGAGTTTCAGATGGTGCAAACATTCTTGTGTAGTCTCATCATTGATGGGAGCCTCAAAACTGGAGTCCCCATTGATTATTAAAAGATGATGGTACCATGGTGCAGATCTCCATGGTCTCACTAGGGAGCCTGGCGTGCACAGTGATAGTGTGATGACTTAAACTAATGACATGTTGTTGTTCCCCCACCATGCACCCAATGGCAGGGCCCTGAAAAGCCACCCCTGACACCAGAGCACCACCAGATGACAGAGGACTGCCAGGCTCCACATGCAGCTGCGTCGCACCAGTGCAGATACCAGCATCTCGGTGGACGTCAGATCTTTGGCTAAAATGTCAGTGCACAGCGGTGAGGGCACTTCACACTCACTTGAAGTGCAGGCAGAGATAGAGTGCCCAGGGCACCGGCAGTCAGAGGACTCCTGGAGACCAGGATGATGCTCAGAAGAAGGCTGATGATGAGCCTCATGCCAGTGTCAGATTGTGGAGAGTGCATCATGCAGCCACTATCAGTGACACCCTCTCTGGGGGGTATTATACCGCTGCTCAGCCTCTGTTCCTGGGTGGCAGAGAGGCATCATAAGCCACCTTTTCAAGGGATATCCCTTGTCACCCAGCAACCATCCATCCAGTCAGGCTGGAGCACTGAAGAACCTTGGCACATGGGGGTGTCTCAGGATGTACGTGTCATGGGAGCTGCCAGGACACCTTGCACAGACTTGCAGAATCTGCATCCTATGATCACACACTATCTGCACGTTCATGGAGTGGAAGCCCTTTCTGTTGACAAAGGCTCCAGGCTCACCTGCTGGTGCCTTGATGGCCACATGTGTGCAGTCTATTGCACCCTGGACACAGGAGAAGCCAGCAATTGCCGCAAGCCTCTGGTTCGCTCAGCCAGCCTGGCCTCGTCCGTACTGAAATGAATGAAAGTCTATACCCTCCTGAACAGAGCTTCTGTCATCAGCGTGACGCAACTGTGGACAGCTGATTGGGACACTCCACAAAGATCCCCCACTGACCCCTAGAAAGTGCCTGAGGCATAGAAGTTGAGGGCCACTGTGACCTTCAGAGCCACTGGCATGGGGCGTCCACTCACACAGTAGGAGCTGATCTCAGGCCCAATCATCTGACAGATGGAGGTCACGCACTCGCTTGAGAGGCGGAGCCTCCTTCTGCATTGCACCTCAGATTGAGGTCGCTGCATCGCCGCTTGTAAACCCCGGCAGCAGGATAGTGGCATCTTCTGCGGCCCCTAACACCTTGGACTTCCAGATGGCCCTGTGTCCCATGTGCCTGTGCCTCTCCTTCCACCTTCCCTGGAAGCTGTGCAGGGAACCTGACCTCCTCTCCCTTTTGCCCCTCTCTTCCTCCTCAGAGCAGATGCCGCCAGCGGAGACCGCAATCTCCATTACCAGGATGAGGGAAGGCTGTCTGATAACCTGGAAGGGCCCACATGGCCTGAATTCTCTGGGGTCCTTGGACACACCAAGGAGTCCTGAAATGAAGCCTGGAAATGCTAAGAATGAAGCCTCAAACAGAGATGAAGCTGCCAAGTACCAATAAGCCACCAGCAGCAGACTATCTACGAAACTCCTCACTACTCACAGTGACAATGCTGCTGACCCTTTTTATCCCACCCTTGGATGAGGTTTTTGAAATTGTTGGCTGGCCGCCTGCTTGTTTTGCCCGTGGCAAAATCGCATGGGCAACGAGAAATCAGTGTCAATTGACTTTTTAATGGCCTTAACTAGCCTCTTAATTAATGGCGGGTGCAGCTCCCACACCCATGCATGATTGCCTACTGAAATATCACGCAAGTGATAATAATATCAGGACGCTCACCCAATGTCATCACCAGCACACCGAGCAAAAAATTCTGCCCTAAGTGTCTTTGTAAGGGTTTGGATCTTTCCAACTAATGGCAGGTTTACTTTCTTCGTCACCCAGGTAAACACTGAGGCAAAGTAATTGTTCAATGTTTCTGCCATTTCGCTGACATAACCGGCGCGTTTACCCTGTACGTGGCCCTGTGCATTTGTCTTTTGTTATTTATGTGCCTGCAGAATACTATTTATTTTTATATTCTTTGATAACTTAATGTTATTGTTTCTCATCTTCCTAATTGTTTTTGATGTCTTCACTGTTGTCTTCATATTCCCTTTACCATCCTCTCATAGGATTACATTGGATGTATGGCACAGAAACAGGCCATTCGGCCCAACCAGTCCATGCCGATGTTTATGTTCCACTCGAGCCCCCTCCCATCTTTTCTCATCTAAATTTACCGTTATAGATTCCCTTCTCCCGCAAATGTTTGTCTAGTCTCCCCTTAAATGCACCTGTCGTATTCAATTCATGCACATCCTATGGTAGCAAGTTTCACATTCTTACCACTCTTTGGATGAGATTTCTTTTAAATTCCCTATTGGATTTCTTGGTGACTATCTCATATTGATGGCCTCTGGATTCTCTCTGTGTCCACTCTTATCAACATTTTTCATGATTTTAAAGATCTCTATTAGATCATCCCTCAGTCTTTTTTTCAAGAGAGAAAAGACGCAGCCTGTCAATCCTATCCTGATGTGTATATCCACATGTTTCTGGTATCATCCTTGTAAATCTTCTTTGCACCTTCTCCAGTGCTTCTATATCCTTTTTATAACCAGAACTGCATACAGTACTCTAAGAGTGGTCTAACCAAAGCTCAATACAGGTTTAGCATAACTGCCCTCTTTTTTAATTCAATCTCTCTAGAAATAAAAACTCATTCTTGGTTTCCTTTTTTACGGTTTTGATAATCAGTAGTGCAACTGTTAGTGACGAATGTATTTGTACTCCGAGATCTCTTTGTCTTTCTACCTCACCTAGACGTCCACGTTCCAAGTAATAAGTGACCTCCCTATTCCCCCTAACAATATGTACTATCTCACATTTATCTATGTTGAACTTCATTTGCAAATTATTTACACATTCTACAAGTTTATTAATGTCCTCCAGGAATGTGAATTTTCACTTATGGATCAGTAACCCAGCTCCGATTCAGTTCCAGTTCCTGACACTGTGTCATCAGTCAGCGCCACTCATGCAACACAATTTTCAAATGGAAATAGGTTAATTGGTCCGGGGCGGTTTTGGCACCTAATCAGCAGCACCAAAAGTCACTTGGAGGAATCCAGTCACCAAAGGCCTTTTGAAAAGGTGAGTGGCAGCTATGACTGGGTCTGTCACTTACTGTGGAGATAGCTGCCCAAGGAGAAGAATGGACTCAGGCTGGCGCTGCCAAGGGCTGACGGATATGGGTAGCCCTCAGATTTCCTGATGTCTCCCCAAAGGTCCTCACCAAGGTTATGGCTGAGAGGTGGCAGATTTTCTTCCTGGCATCTAGATGGAAAATTCCCCGCAGGAGACCAAAAGGCTGGAGATTGTGGAGGAGGTGAACAGCCACACTGTGACCAGGAGAATGAGGGTCCAGTGCTGTTGCACTTCAATGACCTCATCAGATCTGGGAAGATGAGAGGCAATTGACACCTGGGTAATAGGCCACCAACTCTGCACATGATCGTATGCACAGGAGATCACCATACTGTGAGACTCTCTGCTGATGGGGCAGAGATGTGAAAAGTGAACGCCGGCTGCGTCCCACTTGGTGGTATTGTCCTGCTATCAATGACATCATGAAAGGACTGGGGCAGTCGAAGAGGTTGATGAGGGCATCACTCCCCTGGGGGCACTGGCATTATCCTTCAGCTCCTCAGCCTCTTTGACTCAGGAAGCATCGCTGCTGCAGAACCCTGTGACAAAGGCCCTGTAGTGACACAGGCGCAGCAACCTGTTGAGGAGCCTCCAAGGGCGAGGATGGAAGCCACAGGCATCTCTGCCAGGTGCAGATACAATGGAGCAGGCTGCCTTCATCTCATTCTCAGCCAAAGGAAGAACACCGAGGCAGAGTGCGTGTGAGAGCAAGGCCCCACGCTGCTAGTTTTGCTCCATGGGACGCCTGGGTGATGTTTGCTCTGTTTGTTTCTTCATTGATTTATGTGGTTATAAATATATTGTTTGATGGTATCGCTCAGATTTCTGTGTGTTCATAGATTGTGGTGGGGATTGAGTGGAAGGTTAGGGGGAAGGGGGATGCCAGGGGATCCATTGTCTTGTAGTGGGTGCCAGGTCTAGGAAGTGGGGTGATGGTGGTGCCCCACATCTGCGGGTGGCAATGGGATTATCCAGATGTGTTTGCTGGATAGAAAACTTGTGCCAGTGCTTCAAGTTCAGAATAGGAGCCATGTGACATAGGCCTGGGAGCCACTCAGGTCAAGCGTTGATGAATTAGCATGGTCCTTGCAGCCATGACAACTTGTCGACTGCCATCAGGCCTGGGATGTTGTTGGCAATCTCCCTCCAATGTGTGGGTGCTGGGCTGCTCTGCAGCTCCTCCTTCATCATCCTCTTCCTCGTCTTCTTCCTCTTCTTTCTCCTCAGAGGGAGAGTGGCGTATCATTCCCTTCTCCACATCCAGCTCCATGTAGACATGTTGTGGAGTGTGCAGCAACAAATCCACAATGCAGGAGATCCTGGCTGGTTCATACTGGAGGGCAACACCCCACCGGGGCAAGATAATGGAAGCGTATCTTCAGCATGTTGATAGTCTGCTTGATGCCGGCTCTTGTAAGTAGATAGCTCTGGTTGTAGCACCTCTCTGCTTCCATGTCTGGGTACCAGACAGGCATCAGGAGCTATTTCCTCAGAGGATGACCTTTATCTCCCAACAGCTAGCCACAGAGCCTGGATGTCGGCCTGAAAAGGTGCAGCAGCCGAGACTCTTGCAGGATGTGGAATCATGATAGCTGCCCTGGCACAGAATGCAGACCTGCAAGATGTGCCCCTTATGGCCATAGACCAGCTGCACATTCAATGAATGGAATCCTTCCCTGTTGAGGAATCTTGTTGGCTGGTCCATCGGTGCCCTGATGAGCTATATGGGTACAATCAACGGCCCTCTGAGGGTATTTATCATTGGCGACAAAGGCCAATGCTCTCTCTGCCTGTGTTGGCGCCTCTATATCAAAATGGATGTATTCCCCACCCTCTAGAATAGGGCATCCATAACCTGCCTGATGCCATTAATGCATAAAAAAGCAGGGCCACAGTAACCTTGACAGATGCAAGTAGGGGACTACATGGGGGCCCCAATGCATTAGGCCACTATGCACCATAGCACAAGTACCTGAGGCAATCTGCCTGGATAGGCACACTCTCCTCCAGCACCAGCACTCTGTCATCTATAGGGAGATGACTCATGGGCAGTTGAGCGAAGTGATTGTGGGGTAAAGTTGGGCATTGCCAGTGTACACATCCTTGGAAGTATTAAGCATGTGCAGTCTCTCTCCATTTAAATAATATTCTACTTTTCTCATCTTCCTGCCAAAGTGGACAACTTCACATTTTCATGTTATATTCCATCTGCCAATTTTTTCTCATGCACTTACCCTATCTGTATCTCTTTGCAGACTCTTTGTATCCTCCTCACAACTCGCTTTCACACCTATCTTTGTATTATCAACAAATTTGGCAGCAATACAGTCGGTCCCTTTATCCAAGTCATTAATATAGATTGTAAATAGTTGAGGACCCAGCATTGATCCCTGTGGCACTCCATTAGCCACTGTTTGTCAATCTGAAAATTATCCATCTATTCTCTGGCCGGAATTTTCCATTCCCGTTGGCGTTGGGCATCATGGCGGGCGTGAGCAGACAATATGGTGGGAAGGCCAAAAATCGGTTCCACGATGTCGTGAATCTAGTTTGCGATCATCTGCTCCACCCATCAATCTCCACCCAACCATCCTGTGTTTCTCGCTGCTGGACATCAGGAACGTCATTTTAATACATCTGCATGTCATTGTAACCCCTGCCCACCAGAATTATCCCCCCACGCTGGATCATCTGGGCAAAGACCAACGTGTTTCACAATTGCACATGAGCAACGTGCACCTCTTGGGCTGCATTTCACTCGGGACTTCGAGGTTTGTTTGCCCCCCACCTTGCTTTGGGCAGCACTCGTGGTCATCAGCACCAGGCTTCACAGGCAGCAACACATAACTTTTAGAGGGGCTCATGGGCAGGTCCCTACCTACCAGATCAGGCGTAAGACCTGGTAAGGCTTTTAAGCGTAAAGCTTTTCAATGGCTGCAGGGCTAGGATTTGCTTGGGGAAGGGGGAAGAAGAAGCCTCAGGTAAGAGAAGAGGCTGCAGTGCGAGGGCTGCACTGGAGAAGCGGAGTATCGCAGGGTGTGTGTGTGGGGGGGGCACATGTTGATCTGTGCAAGTGGCCTCAAGATAGTAGGGGCTGAGGAGGCAGCCTCCCGAGGAGATGAGGCCAGTTAGAGATGTGAGGGTGTGTATGAGAGAGTGAGTGGCGATGCCCCTTGAGCTGGTAGTGAGTGAGATGCCAGTGAATTTGTGATGGGCTTGTGAGTGAGTGAGTTTAGAGTGATGAGATGGTTGCCTTATCCTGGCAGCATGGATGAGATCATACATCCTCTTTCTGCACTCAATAACCAACGTCTTCTGTGCAGAGTTGGTATTGACCACCACTGTCACTGCCTCTCAAGCTGGAGTGGTGAGTTAGCTGTGGCCAGAGCGGAGGGGCGGAGGACATCATAGAGGGCCTCTAAAGGCTTTCCAGTGATTAGCCACTGAACTCTTCTTGGTTTTCGGGGCCATGTTGTCACTGGAGCAGTCCTGGGCTGCAAGCATTGAGAACTGTATGAACGGCTGCAGTTTAAATATGGCACCTGGAGTGAGGAAATGGTGTGGTAATGGCATGGTGAGTGATTTAGAGACTACTCGCCAGTGAGACAGTGTGTTTCCTGTGGCTGCATAATTAATAAGTCAGGATTGGGTTGATACGGTGTGAAAAGCTGCCATTGCAGCTGGTGGGTAGAATGTCCTTTTCCCCATCTGCTACTGCACTTAGTGCAAATCTGGGATGATTCCACCCTCTGTTTCCTGTTAGTTAGTCAGTCCGCATCCACGCTAATACATCACACCCAATGCCTTGAGCTCCTGTGAACCATCATGAGACCTTTCTTATGGCAACTTATCGAATGCCTTTTGGAAATCCAAGTACACTAAATCTACTGGTTCCCCTTTATCCACCTCTTTATCCGCTTGCTTGTTGCATCCTCAAACATGATTTCCCTTTCACAAAACCAGGTCAACTCTGCCTGACTGTGTTATGATTTTCTAAATGTCCTGCTACTACATCTTTACTAATCGATTTTATAATTTTCCCGATGACAGATGTTAGACTAGCTGGCCTATAGTTTTGAGCTTTCTGTCTCCTTCCTTTCTTGCTTAGTGGTGTCACATTTCCAATCTGCTGGGACCTTACTTAAGGAGGGATATCCTTGCATTGGAAGCAGTTCAAAGAAGGTTCATCGGACTAGTTCCTGGGATGAAGGGGTTGCCTTCTGAGGAAAGGTTTAACAGGTTGGACCTGCAAAAATTGAAGTTTAAAAGAATGAGAAACTTAATACAATCACAATAACTGGAGAGTCTAGGGAATTATAGAAGATTACAACTAATGCATCCACGATCTCTGCAGCCACTTCTTTTAAGGCCCTAGGATGCAAGCAATCACATTCAGGGTACGTGTCAGCCCTTTATACCATTAGTTTTCCTAGTACTTTTTCTCTGGTGATCATGATTGTATTAAGTTCCTCCCTCCCTTTTGCAACCTGCTTTCCTACTATTCTTGGGATGCTTTTTTGCCTTCTTCTGTGAAGAAGATACAAAATACTTATTCAACATCTCTGCCACTTCCTGGTTTCCCATTAATTCCCCAGTCTCATCACCTAAGGGACTAACATACACTTTAGCTACTCTTTTGGTTTTTATATACCTGTAGAAGCTTTTATTGCCTGTTTTTATATTTCTTTGGCTTTCTTTAATATTCCAATTTCTCTCTTTTCTTTCAATCATCCTTTGCTGGTTTCTAAAAATTTTCCTAATCTTCTGAACTACCACTAAACTTTGCTGCATTGTACATCTTTTCTCTCAATTTGATACCGTCCTTAACTTCCTTAATTAGCCACAGATGGTGCATCCTTCTTGCAGTGTCTTCCTTTCTCAATGGAATATATCTTTGTTGAGAGCATGAAATAGTTCTTTAAATGTCTGCTATTGCTTGTCTACCATCTTACCTTTAACCTATTTTCCCATTCCATTTTAGCAAATTCTGTCATTGTGCCCTTATAATTGCCTTTATTTAAGGTTAAGATACTAGTTTCAAACCCACATTTCTCAAACCCTCAAACTGAGTATGAAATTCTATCATATTTTGATCACACTTACCTAGGGGATCCTTTACTATGAGGTCATTACTGAATCCTGTCTCAATACACAATACCAGGTTTAAGATAGCCCATTCCTTTGTTGGTTCCAGAACATATTGTTCTAAAAAACTATCCCAAATACTATCCATGACACATCCTCCAGGCTACCTTTCTCAATTTGACTTGTCTAATTTATACAAAGATTAAAATCCCCAATGATAATTTCAGTCCCTTTGTAGTCCCATTCTATCCCCATTATTTCTTGATTTATACTCTTTCCTATAGTGGCCTACAAACCACTCCCACCAATAACTTCTTTGTTTCTTCTTATCTCCACCTACTTTGGTGCTGATGCAAGCACTAGGCAAACCAGGTATTCACCTTTGTTGCTTAAAAGTTGCTTGTCTATTCATGAAACTAAGCAAAAAACTGTAGGCTTTAAAAAAATCAGAACTGAAAGCCGGCCAGAACCTCACAAAGGTGCCCAAAGATTGGAGGCAGCAGTTACTACTGAGAGCAACTGTCAGTGAAACTGACCGTTCAATTTTCTTTAAAAGCCAGACAACCATAAAGCTGCCCTAAGGGAAGCAGCAATGCCCACCCTCAGCAACGCCCACCCTCAGTTTCAGTGAGTTTCTGAGAGTGGGAACTGACTGCAGGGTTGTGATTGGAGGAGCAGCAACTGCAGGAGAGACAGAGCTTCTCTTCCAATCACAGATTCTGTCTCTCTAGGTTCAGTGTCTTGTGATTGTGTTTGGAAGGAGTTGCCTGTTCTATCAGAGCTTCTCATGAATATACAGTACTTGAACATGTTGGAAAAGTTGAATGAATGCAGAGAGGCTGCAGGTTTGCAGTTACAAGTTAGCAGCTTGGAGGAGGCTGGAACTGAGCTAGAGGGAGAGAAAAACAAACTTTACAGGGGAGGAGACTTTAACCTGGGGTCAATGAATAACCAATGGATAAGCAGTTATTAGCATAGACAGAACGAGACACACACACAGGGAGAGAGAGAGTGACACACACGCACACAGAACAAACAGAAAGAGGGAGAAACACAAACAGATGAGGATAGAGACACACATAGAGCACAATCAGGACTGAAGGAGATATAGGAGACAGCACAGAAAGACAGCTAGAGTCAAGGAGAGAGGCACACACAAAGGGAGAGTCAGAGAGAGAGAGAGAGAAACAGAGACAGAGTTTAGGAGAGAGATAGAGGGAAGAAAAGCTATAGGCCAGCTCCATGAGAGCAGAAATCTCCATGTGAAACAAGGAGTTTTGTAAAAACAGCTGAATTCATTAATTAATGGATTCTTAGCGAAATACAGTTAACGTTTAAAATATTAGAACCATGCTTGAAAATATACTGAAGCTGAGAAACAATGGCAAGGGGCAGTTACTTCATCTGCATTTGCATCTTCCTGTCTCCCCTCACCCTAATGCCAGTGAACATCTGCTCAATCACACAGGTAAAATGAATTCAAATTAATATTTCATCCATAAATTTAAATAATGACATTCTGATATTAACTTCAAATAAGCACTGTGTTTTAAAGTTCACCATGCAAATGAAATTATTCATACATTAGATCAAAATAGATTAGAAAATATAAATCTAAAAAGGTTAGTGTAAAAGTTTCTTGTTGTTGAAAAGTTTGTCTATTCATGGAACTACTGAAGTAAACAAATAGGCTTGGAGAATGGGTGATGCTGGTTAATCAAAAAGGCCAGTGAGCTAAAAGTTCTGCATTTTCATCCAATCAGAAAGTTCCTGCGTGATCTCATGGCGATGTGAGTGTTGAGGTATCACAAGAGATGCGGGAATGGAGTGCGTGAATCTAGTGAGGGGTGTCAAGGGAACATTGTGCTGCAGAACAGTGGGAGGCTGAGATCAGAGTGAGGGCAGGTCACGAATAACTCATGAGTTTGACAACTTATAGCATTTGTGTGACAGCGGGACTGATGGGGAATAAGTGTTTGCACCATTTTACTGTATTCATTTTCAAAAGTTAATTTGTTTGGGGGAGGGTGTATGCAAGGCTGAAGGTTCACCTAGGGGTGCCTAATACTCTTGTACCGGCCCTATCCACCCAAACTGATTCTATATTTTGATCCTTTGAACCAAGATCATTTCTCACTACTGTACTGATCTCATCCTTTATTAACAGAGCTACCACACCTCCTTTTCCTTTCTTCCTGTCCTTCTGAAATATTAAATACTCATGAATATTCAGGCCCAACAGTGGTCAATTTGCAACCATACCTGTGTACTAGCTATCATATACTAATGTATTTCTATCTGTGTTAGCAACTCATCCACCTTGGTACAAATACTCCAAGCATTCAGTATAAAGTGCCTTTAATTCTTTTTACCATTTCTTCCCTACTCTGACCTTATTTGCTGGATCACATTTCTGTTTGTATGCTCTGTCTCTTTCTGAAACACTTTAATTATTATTATCCATATTGCTCCCCTATACTATTACCTTATCCTTTCTTCTTAACTTTCTAAATATCCCCTCACATGAACCTTCTCCCACCCTACCACTTAGTTTAAAACCCTCTCTACAGTTATATGATTTTCCAGGATACTGGTCCCAGTGTTGGTCAGGTGAAGGCCATCCCCATGGTACAGCTGCCTCTTTCCCCAGTACTGGTGCCAGGGTTCTGTGAATCAAAACCCTATTCTCCCACATCAATCTTTGAGCCATTCATTCAACTCTCTAATCTTATTTACCATTTGGGAATCAAGGGGTATGGGGAGAGAGCAGGATTTTGGCATTGAGATAGAACATCAGCCATGATCATATTGAATGGCAGAGCAGGCTCGAAGGGACAAGTGACCTATCCTGCTTCCATTTCTCTATGTTTCTATTTGCCAATTTGTTTGTGACTCACATGGTGATCCAAAGATTTTGCTTTTTAATTTAGTCCCTAGCTGCTCATACAGAAAGAGAAATAAAGTGTGTGTGTGTGTGTGTGTGTGTGTGTGTGTGGAGGGGAGTGGTGTGGGGGGAAGAGAGAGAGATTGGATTAAGATCTGGCAAGAAAAGACAGGATGGAAAGCTAAAAAAAAGTTTAATTTTAAAATTTACATTAAAAAATTTCCAATAATAAAACCTGCAGGGATGAGATTCCACACTTGTAATAGCGAATTAATTAAAAGGATACTTAGACCAACATGGATACAATTTAATTTTCTGAGTTGTGTTTAATTCATATCTACAGTGCAAATGCAGGAACTTCATGCTGCCAGTGCACGTCATTGACGGAACCGGTCAACAAGATCCGTTTCTATAAAACCTAAAGGATAAAGGCAACTTTCGGATTTCCATGTTTAGCCATGCATCTGTCTTCGCCTGAAATTTCTGTAGTATTTGCGCATAAATAAAGATGAACACCAATAGCCTCGCCATTATTTTGACAGTAAATTCTTGGCCATAAATTATATTAAAAACACATTTTCAGTTGTTACACAGATGAGAGATTCCCCGCATTGTACACGGGTAAACTGCAGCATTGTGTGGTGAAAATCCAGGTGCAGTTGCTAATTCACTTCAAGTGACAGTTCTGGCAGGAATATCAACCTCAAACATCAGCTTGGAATAACAACCTGAAAAACATTACCCAGACACAGAAGATAATTTTATAGGTAAATGTAATCTTATTGTTCTGAAATCTGCCCTTATAAAATGGTTTTATTACAGTAGAAACAATATTAACCTCAAGATGAATTCTTACGATTGCTTGAGATTGGAACTCTAACTTTACAGATACTGTGGCTCCGATGCTTCATGTTGCTTGGCAATAACAACTGACTTTCTGGGGCTGAAAACCCTCAGTCTCAATAATCTGCAGACATGAAGCAGATTAGCCATCGAAGATCTCCCCTTCTGACCCCATCAGTCTAATAAGTCATTTTATAAGTCAGTTATTTGCAAAGTACAGCAACACTGCCAACCGACATGAAGTATCAGAGCCACAATATCTACAAAGCGAGAGTTCCAACCTCAGACAATCGTAAGCATCCATCTTGAGATTAATACTGTAATAAAAAAACATGTTAAAATTACATATTTCAGAACAATAGGCTTAAACTTGCCTATAATATTTTCTTCTGTGTATGAGTGATGTTCAGGTTTTTAATCCAAGCTAATATTTGGGGTCGGGGAGATCAATTCATTAACGTGATGATGATGGTTGATGGAGATTACTTAGCTGCCCATTAAAGTAGGTCTCCCTTTAAAAAAGAATCAATTTCAGTAGAAGATTGTATTGGCAGTCGAGCTTCTCCTCGGCCCACCAGGGATCATGTTTGAGTTGCACGAAAATTCTCCCCAAACTGGACAACCAAAGAAACATTGACAGAAATTTGGATCAGAGTGCTATGGACGTCTGGAGGTGTGACGGTTCGTGCATATGCATATATGTTAGGTTAGAGAGATGGGTAAATTCTATGTCTGTTTTTTTTTTCTCTGTCCTTTCTCATTGGTGAATCATTCGCAACATCCCTGGTAATCTGCCCTCAGGATTCTGACAGTATTGCTATGAAGCCAATGGTTGAGTTACCTGAGAGTGGCTCTAGATAACCATCTCTCTCTCCCTAAGATACCTATGTAGAATTTGATCCTTTGACCCACAGATTTCCATGATTATAATGTTGTAATGGAGCACTTTTCTATATGGAGACATCTCTGATATTAAAGGAAGCCCTGCTGCCCTCCAAGGCAGCATGGTAAAACCCAATGGCTTTCCACACAATCTGCTCTCACAACACGACATCTTAAGGTGTTGGATTGCAGGAATTAATAATATCTGGCTCCTCGGTGAGGTAAATTGAGGAAAGGCCCTTCACTTAACAGCATCAGCAGTAATGTACTGCGGCACCATTCAGAATTGTGACTTCTGGTTAAGTGTAGCACAGTACATTAAGATCGGCTTTTACTATAAAGTATTTATCTTTCATTTGTAAGAGCTTTCGAATAAGAAATCTATTGCTGGTGAGTCGAACCCTAATATCAGAGCTTTTTTCCCTGTAATCGCACAATATAATTTTGACTGACCCCGCAGAGTGAGAAAGGGAGATATGTAACTTTCTGGGCCTTATCTAAAGAATTGGACTATGCCACCATTTCAATGAAATGAAGCCGGTTATAACACCAATAACTTTGTTCGAGTTCAGATGTTCCAAAGTATATCGCTCACGAAGAAGACCAGGAACAGCTCGCTGTACAGAACTCAGGCAATCGAGTAAATGTGTTCGTTTTAAGTGTACTTCAATTCACAAGGCATCTCTGCCTCGCCACAAGTTGCTGAGTGATTTACATTTTAATAACGAGCGCCAAAACCTGTCATTAGATTGGAAGCAAATACATCAATTACTTCAAACGTTTTGAAAAGCGTTTTGTTTGTGTTTTTTAAAATATTTTTCACTCTGGTTTGTGGACCGCGCAATCTTTCCTGGTTCTCGCGTTCCAAGAAGTGAGTCTTGCCAACGTTTAGAGCGAAACTTGAGCACAAATTGAATTTGACATATACTCGGTAACTATTTCAATCACTCCAAATCTTATGCCAATCTTGGTGGAAGGAATCCGCTGATGTCATTGTTGGGTGCCTGAAAGGATCTTTGAGATGTCTGATCCCTTGATATAGAGACCCACAGCCAAGTGGATTTGGTCTGTAATTAATTGCAATATTTGGACATTGTCACATCTCATGCAGACATTTCAGTCTACTAACCCAACATGGGCAGAAAAAGGGAGCATCCAAACTAGTAAAAAATAAACATGAAGTGTATTACACTTTATTTAATCATTAAACCTAAATACACTTGATGGTTGGTTAAATACAAAAATTTATGCGATGTGATATGAATAAGGTATAAGTCCCAATCCCTCCCCCGCCCCCCCACCCCGCCCCCCCCCCCCCCCCCCCCCCCACCGCCGAGTTTTTAAAAAATATTATTTCTTAAAGACAATGATGGGAGTTGTCCAGACGGGGAATCTTCAGGGGCAGAACTCTAACTAAGGCTGATATCGAAGAAACAATTCAAAGTAGCAACAATACAAATGTCTGTGTTTAAATACACATCTTGTGGCCTTGTCTTCCGGGGGAAACAAATAATTCCAAATTTTCGGAAGATCTCATATATTTCGGTCAACCTGTGCAATTACTTTCCAGTAATCTGCCGCTGAATTAAAACAATTCACATGATCTTCTTTTGAAATGATCCACACAGTGCTCTGTACAGACAGTGAACCGGTTGTCTTGTAGCAATCGATGCTCTCGGATCATTTTAACGTGAAGCAACATTGATGGTGGAATGCAAATCATTGACATTCTTAGATCAAAGTCGCATTGATTTGTCTCAGTAAAATAAAATTAGAGCGATCAAAAGCAGCAAAACAGTCAGTTCTGTTGAAGGGTCATGAGGACTCGAAACGTCAACTCTTTTCTTCTCCGCTGATGCTGCCAGACCTGCTGAGTTTTTCCAGGTAATTCTGTTTTTGTTTTAGATTTCCAGCATCCGCAGTTTTTTGTTTTTATCACTACTCACACTCCAATATGAAATGTCTGTTAGCTTTTTTCACTTCACATTGTGCCGCCATTAAAATAATGTAGTGGAATCCGGTACACAGGGACGTATCAGATTGGGTATGAAGTGTATTATAAAATTCAGCAAGATAAATGTTTCTCTTCGCCCTCTCTCTGGCCAATGTTTATAGCGATGATCTGGAAGGGCTGAAGGAAGTTTTTTTTGGCTGTAAACTGTCATGCACTGCAGCCCACAGTCAAAAGCTCTATAGCTGTCCCTGCAGTACTCGCTCATGAGAACCAGCCTGAAATTACCATCGGACCCCAAAACAAATTGCTTCTCTTTTTGGTGGTCAATCGAAAAGAGCCTTTTTGGTTTTATACCTGAGGGGCAGCCTCCGTCTTTATTCACAATGAACCGCTTTCATTTGAAACAAAAATAAAAATACCTGGAAAAACTCAGCAGATCTGGATTTTTATTTTGGATTTCCAGCATCCGCAGTTTTTTGCTTTTTTTGTTTTTTTTCGCTTTCATTTGATGCCGAGTGAACCTCCAGACGTTCTTTCTGCCCCATCATGGTTAATCCATCATTTTCCTCCCAAGGCCATACGTCATCAAAACCCTATCCTATCCGGCTCGCCCATCCGGTGTGCGTTAGATATGGAAAGCACACCGTGGTGTGCGGTAATATTTCCCCAACTTTCCAATTCAAGAAGTTATGACGATGCTAATAAATTATTTTAACTCGGACATTTCAAGAATTATTGCCTTATAGATTCCCAATTTCACTTGTTTCTCTCTTATCACTAATATTAAAGAGGAATCTTCTCATAATCTGGATATAGAGAAAGAATAAAATACTGCGGATACTGGAAATCTGAAATAAAACCGGGAAAATGCTGGGAACACAGCATCCGTGAAGAGAGAAACAGAGTTAACGTTTTGGTTGATGCTTCAACTGATCTAACATGTACATAATATAGAAACTGTAAACGGAATGCTGCAGATTTTCTTCAATTCCTTCCAAATAATTGCGGCCAAAGGTTTGGTGACTGTTTTGCTGTCCACTGTGTAGGTCAGTTCAAAGAGTATTGTTCTAGGAGCAACCCGATTAACGGTTCCATTTAACCATTTCCTGGTTATTGTCACCTCAACCTCTGAATGTATCTCTCTCACAGAAAGGTAATAAAGCCTGGACACTAGCCCAGCGGTACTGTACTTTGGAGCGCAGCAGTTGCATGTCCCCTCAAACGCGAGACTGGTATAATTTTCTTGAATGTGAAACTCGATTGGGGCCCACCCGGAGTTTTATTTCAGTTTTGAGGTGTGTTCGCCTATGACCCATATCTGTAAAATCTTACCTTCGGTCATATTGCATGATTAACAAAGAGAAAGTTGCCATTCACAATAGAAGTAGTAATTTATCCATCAAATACTTCGTCAGTTGAGTAATCTTTTGCTATTTTGGTAAGGAGCTATTGTCTTACAAATAAATCGTTCTGACTGATCAATTATTAATATTTGAGTAATATTTCTAACAATCGTATTACTGGTATATTCCGATTTCAATTGAAATGAGTCCTGACATGTGTGAAAATTGTATGACAAACAGATTAGACACTTGAGAAGACTGGGGCTCTATATCCTAGAAGCCATTTCCTCATTGAACCCCATGCTTTGATATAGGTGTAAACATTTGCAGATTTGCATAAAATAGCTCTATTTAACTTCTGGTAATTACATCTGGCTGGAACTTCAGAGGCTTTCACCAGCTTCACTGATATGGCCGCCACTAGCCAATCACAGTCAGAATCACTTAGATCAAAGCACTACACAACCAATCCGAGCCCATCCAACCCGCTACCTGACGTCAGCATCCAAATAGATTAGTATTTATTGGGATGGATGAGAAGCAACGAGAAGACTGTAAAAGGGATTATAGTGACCAGAAGCAGCCACTAGCTACCCTGCTGTTACAGTAGGAACCAACCGGGAGAAATAATTGGGCTCTCGAGATCAGGACAATGAGTTCCAGTGCAACAGAGAGTGGGAAGAGCGGCCAGTACCGGGTGGACCACCTTCTAAGTGCGGTGGAGAGTGAACTACAGGCTGGAAGTGAGAAAGGAGATCCCACCGAGAGAGAGCTGAAAGTCAACCTGGAAGAATTGGATCTATGGTTGAAGTTTAAGGAGCTAACCAACGAAATGATCGTTACAAAGAATGGCAGGTAGGTACGAGCAGAGATGCGAGTTTCCTCTGGGGATTCTCATCTGACCTCCCCGCTATGCAGGACGTGGGAGACATAGGTTTGAAAACTCTTAGAAAATGAAGGGGCTGAATTATAACCGGTTCTATTTTGTACATTCTGTAATTAGAGCGGTACAAAGCACCCCAAAGCTGACAGTGATGGTGTTTCCTTCTCCATGTCCTAATGAGATTATCTTTCTTCTAAATGTTGCAATAACCGATGTGACCAACGAGAGTGACTCTTGCAAGCACGTTTTTCAGGCTCATGTAGAAGGCACATTACTCGGGAGTTTGTGGCAATGGATAATGAGTACCCTCCCCCCTTCCTTGTTCACTTGGTTTGATTTCTTTGCTGTTCTCAGGAGGATGTTTCCTGTGCTGAAAGTGAATGTGTCAGGGCTGGATCCCAACGCCATGTACTCGTTTGTATTGGATTTTGTGGCGGCCGACAACCACCGCTGGAAGTATGTGAATGGGGAGTGGGTTCCAGGTGGCAAACCGGAGCCTCAGGCCCCGAGCTGTGTCTACATCCACCCAGACTCCCCCAACTTCGGGGCGCACTGGATGAAGGCGCCCGTGTCCTTCAGTAAAGTCAAACTCACTAACAAACTCAACGGCGGAGGGCAGGTACATCTTGTAGATATAACTCATTACTCACCAGCTCAATCACTCCGCGCACACCAGCTTTTCAAAGCCTGAATTAGACCAAATTCCTCCCGATATTATATTTACTTGGATTGATAAATAATTCAGAGCTATTTAAAACCCCACCGATTCACATTATCTGTGAAGATACGAAATCATGATGTAAAATAGCCACTCTTTCGATTATTGTGACAACCACTTTATAAGTTTTGTCTCGTCAATTGCGTAACAGTAACTATTTAACACCAACGTATAGATAGCAAATAATACCGATAATTAAATTGATGGTTTTAACTTTCTCGACGCTGCCCCGCGATATTCCGCAGTGGCCTGAGTTTTACACTATCTCCAAAAGATAGTGGAAACAGAACTAGAAAGGCGTGAACTGAGTGGACGGAACTTTATCGAGTTAACGGGCCATTTGCTTCATGATATATGAGCTAAAGCAAGTTATTTCAACATTTTTTTAAAAAGCCGTGTAAAACAAGAGGCAACATAACAGGATCAAATGGCGTTATTAGCTTAAATGTCGAAACATTAAATGGTGTCGAATGTTCAAAATATTTCGTAGAATCAACAGGATACTGAGATTTTGGCGCACTCTCGGGATGGTGAAACGCAATGGCACACTATCCTTACGCGGAAACATTTCTACAGTAACTAGGAACATTTCAATGTAGATATTATTTAAATGGAAGTGACATCTGAACGACCTTGTATTTTGCTTTTAAATATTAATTGCAGATCATGTTGAACTCGCTGCATAAATACGAGCCCAGAATTCACATCGTGCGAGTTGGGGGACCCCAGAGAATGATCAGCAGTCATTCGTTCCCGGAAACTCAGTTCATAGCCGTGACAGCCTACCAGAATGAAGAGGTAAACATCTTACAAATAACCTGACACTGCACCTTCACAAAACCAGGACGGAAATGTAATTATTGAAGGTTACCGGTAAAGGCAAATCGTCCTGAGGTTCAACTGTGACCATATGAAAATGTCGCTGTTTAATTCAATCCTTAAAGTTCTTTTCAATCCTTAACATCTTAGGCCATTTCAATTTTATTCACCATCTTTTGTCAATACTGAAGACTAACATTCGCAAATTACATTATTTACGAATTAAACGACTAAACATTACACGAAGCAGCTCAACACTGAACGAAAGCTGATGAACCTTATTTTCCCGCCTACAGATCACAGCTCTTAAAATTAAGTACAACCCGTTTGCAAAAGCCTTCCTCGATTCCAAAGAGAGGTGAGACTAAGAAAATATTATGTTACAATACTTTGTGTAAGGACAAATTTGTGCGCTGTGTTAATGGACTTTTCTTGTCCAGAAGCGATCACAAGGAAATGCTGGATGATGTGAGTGACAGTCAACAATCTGGATATTCCCAATGTAAGTTTTTTGGGAGATTTGCTTTGCACTGATTTTCTATGTCGCCTGGCCGCATTGTGTTTTGCTTGTCTCTGACTCGATATCTATTTCCCCCCAGTAGGTAGCTGGTTTCTGCCTGGCACGGGTACTCTGTGTCCTCCTTCTAATCCTCACGCTCAGTTCGGAGGACCCCTCTCACTCTCTACTCCTCATGGCTGCGAACGTTACTCCACCCTTAGGAACCACCGCTCTGCACCATATCCCAGCCCATACACACACAGAAACAACTCCCCCAGTAAGTGGAATACTGCACTAATATATACTAGATATAATTTTCAGCGACTGGTGAAGGATATTCATAAAACGTCGCTCACTGTAGAAACGTTGGATGTCAAAGGCCATAGTGCCTGTTGTCATACTAGTGCACTTAGAAAACTTCATGATATCCTATCTGAATAGAACACTTAAATTGCTCTCCTTCAAAACGTGACTCCTAACAGTACTTGGTCCTGATTTATAATACTTTAGTCACCTGTTATGCAAGTATTTTTAGGGGGCCAGGCCACTGGATTTAAGCAATGTCACCGGATTAGTAATCCAGAGGCCCAGGCTAATGCTCTGGGGACAGGGGTTCAAATTCCAACCATGGCAGCAGGTGGAATTTAAATTCAATTAATTCACGAAAATCTGGAATTGAAAACGAATCTCAGTAACCACAAAACTATTGTCAATTGTCTTAAAAAAAAACCCACCTAGGGTCCTTTAGGGAAGGAAATCTGCCATCCTTACCTGGTCTGGCCATTGTGACTCCAGACCCACAGCAATGTGGTTGACTCTTAACTGCCCTCTGAAATGGCCACACAGTTCAAGGGCTATTAAGGATGGGCAGCAAATACTGGCCCTACCAGCAACGCCCAAATCCCATGAAAGAAGAAAAAAAAATTAGAAATTAAAGTGAGGATCCAAAGTTATTATCTTGCTAGAGGTGTGGGGGATGGGGGTGGTGGTGTTATAGAACCAAGGCTATGAGGAGAAATTGGATGAGGGAAATTAAGCAGTGAGTAAACTTTGGTTTGGAAAACCCGCTGATTGTGGAAGGACTGAGGGAGAAAGGAAATGTAACCATTTTGAGGGACTAGGGAATAAAAAGAGTTAGTGCAGAAGACTGTGTTACAAGACCTATTTTCAACACAGCGATGTATGGAATGGAGGAAGAACATGTAGCAGAAAGAGAGGAAAGTTCTAGAAACACTAACTATTGTAATACCAATAAAATATACGTAATGATTGTGATGGATAAAGAGGTTGGTAGTCAGGAAGCAATAGTGATTCCACTGTTTTAATTTTACTGACTGTAGACAATTATTTGTATGCAGTAGCTTTATTATATCCTTCATTATTTACTACATACTTCAGTTGCACTTTACAAAGGTTTAAAAATGAAAGTACCTAATGATTGGGGTAAGGAATGATTTGGTAAATACTCAATATAAGTTCTAAACATACACGCATCTTTCAAGTGGACAATTTATTTGGATATTAATTTATTTGACAATTTATTTTGAAACAGAACAAGATGTGCGCTATTTTGTAAAGCCGATTTTATGCAAGTCATGGTATTATTAAAATAAATTGCTTTTTGTTTACAAACGTATAAACGTGACTTTTAGTACAACAATTTTATAGTGGCAGGTAAAATGTTCAGTGTCATTATTTATAGGTGATTTCATTGAATGCAGGCTTGCTGCACTCTGTGGTATGTTCAGTTTTGCCATCTGTGCCGTTACTAATTTGCTCTGGTTTTCTCTGTAGCTGGCTATCCGGATAACTCCTCGGCCTGTCTCTCCATGCTTCCCAACCATGACAACTGGTCCAGTCTGCAGGTTTCCACGCATACCGGTATGCTGCCCATGACACACAACACCGGTACTGCCACCAGCTCTAGGTACGAGACCATTGGCAGGAAGATCTCAGTGAATGTATCACAACTTCGGGGGGGCCTTTCCATCGTAACGAGGATGTCGTCTGTTTCTCAGGGGAGATTTAGAAATTCCAGTGTTGCCAAATCCCCAGTGCTAATACTTTAATACTATTTTTCAAACCATTTCATTGACATAGACCTCAACCTGTTGCCTAAAGCAAATATAAATTAAACCACGAAATTACCTAAGCATCGGTTCGATTGATTCACATTTCATCCATGCTGACACGTGAATTAAATATATATATAATTCACTGCACTTCCCCACAAAATGATTGGAGAAAAATGTGATGGGTAGATGTGGCATCAGAGCAAACATCTCTTAAGTCAAGATGCAAATGCATATCTGTCTTGACAACTAAGTTTTATTTTCAACGGGCATACGTTACAAATGTACTTTCTAGTAAATATAAAATCCATGTAGCCTGGATATTAAATAACGAATGAGCTTTTTCTTTTGTTGAAAACTCTAATGAAGGGTTTCTTAAGCGGCAGGAGGGTCCTGTGGCGTTATAGTCGGCGAGTCGAAAAGCTGACATGAAATTTCAAATTCACTTGATATCTAATGCATAAGGCGGAATTGAAACTTGTTACAATCCATGTACAGCCCACATCTCACCTGGAGCCTTCCTCCAGTTTCAGTCGTGGACTCATTTCCTTGAATTAAATTTTGTTTTTTTTCTAGATTGTTTTTAAACCCTGCTATTGTCGTCCAGTAGAGAATGACTGACACAGGAGCATGGAATGTAGTTAAGAAATTAATCCTTATTGGAATATCCCTCTAGCAATCAAACTTCTGCTGAGAGGGTAGGTTGTGCCTTGATGGTCAACCTTGATAGTTGAATATCTTCAACCGAATTGAAGACTTAATGAGCGTTCACATATTACTTGGTTCATATTAACAAAATTGCAAGGATATTTACACTGAATCACCTCACCGCTATTATTACTGATCCCATTCATTATGGATATTTTATAAGCAAGTTCCGTCCCCTAAACGATGCTATTGAAATGTTTAACGACTTTTCATAACTTTTAACGGCTCTTTCTTTCTTGTTGCAGCCAATATCCGAGCCTGTGGTCAGTCAGTAACAGCACCATCACCCCAGTGTCCCAGTCTGGGGGCATGTCCAGCGGCCTGAGCTCACAGTTCCTGCGGGGTTCCCCGGCTCATTATCCGTCTTTGGCTCATTCAGTGAGCGCCACCTCCTCGGGGTCGCCCCTGTACGACAGTGGAACCGGCATCGAGCTGTCGGAGAGCCAGTACGATGCTTCTCCGCACAGCAGACTCACTTCCACATGGACTACAGTAACTCCCCCATCCATGTGACAGCACTTGCACTCCGGTCGCCTTTCTCAAGCCATTTATTTAATTTAAGGACTTCTTGCGAGTTTCCCCCCCTCCGACTCTTTTTTGGACTTGATGTTTATACTCCGTGGGAAATCCGAAAGAATGGCAAGAAAAGCGAACTTGTTTTTTTAGATCGATTGTAAGTTCTCTGTATAGGTGGTCAGAAATGGGTGTTCTTCAGAACAAAGCCCCTCCTGTCTTGGGTTTTTGTCGGAAGTGGCATGATCAAATGCTTTAATGAGAATGATTCTGTGTTCATAACTATAATTTAGAGGAAATAAGAAATTATTGTAAAATAATTCTTATAAAGGAAACGTAAACCTACATCAGGACTTGGGAAGATAAATCATGCAATTAATTAATCGTCAGTCATGTAAGCTGTAGACAGTGACTTAAAACCAACCTCAGGTGCAGGTGTAGTATTGGGGTCCGTCATTAATCACAGAAGCACCAACCTGCCCTGAAAGGAGGGCGCAGAAAATTCAAGATAGAGGATCAAATATATAATAGATGGAGTATTAAAGCGTCCCATGCGCCACACTGTTTGACAATTGTCATTGACTTGGCCTGCGTTAGGCATATGCATAAGTGTAGCAAGATTCTTTAAAGTGACAGAAAACTCCAATTAAAAATAAAATGCCGGCGGCGCTGAAACTCCAGGTTAAGACAGATAATGCTGGAAACACTCAGCGTCTGTGGAGAAAGAAACTCGCTGACAAATTCCGTCCCTCTAGAGATGGAGGAAAGCTGTCCTTTCTCACGGACCTGATTTTGACTCGTGAAACTTTTTCCCACCTGTTAGTTGAAAATATAGATGATTTAGACGGAGGTCTCGAAATTAAAATTGCGTTTTACTAGGTAGCCCCAGCCGAATATGTAACTCTGATACCCAGAGGGATGCAGAATTGTAGCTGCCTAGTACAAAGTGTGCAACATTCTGTTCATCGTTTCCTCCACGAACCGAGCGTTGCACTCGTATAGCATATACAAGTCAAGTGTATAGTAAAATGGGGCTTAATTTCACTGCAAACCCTCAATCTTCTGAATTGCATTGAAATAATTTGCCAATCGGTAAATGACCAGACCATTGCTTTGCTGAGTAGGAGCTTTTCATTTCAGTTTTCCAGTGAAATTATTTTGGACTTTTCTCACTTGAGCCCCAGTAGTTTGTCCCTAGCTGTACCAAATTCAACTGATCAACATTGTACATGTGCCATTTGACTTTCGAGGTATCCGCCGTCTCTCTTTTCTGTTAACGACTGTGTTATGCTTGGTCGCCATAAGCTTTCTTGTTTTCCCTCCTAAATGTTATCTTGAAAATGCATCGAAGGAACGCAGCGCTGGAAAAAACATTAAAAATTGTAATAGAAAAGTAATTTGCAGTGTTGGTTTACTTTGGCTGATAACCTTGTGGATAACAAAAGGAAAGTTTATGACGAAGCACTTGGTCAATAAAACATTTAAAGGGGTGTAAGGTACCAAAAGAAACATCTTAACAGCTCAGAGGAGAGGCTAATCCTAGCAACACCATGGTCGGGAACTGATGCCGAGGTAGTCGTGATGACAGGTTATAACAGTTCTTGACTGAACATTTGGGGAATTGAATGGCTGGTCAGTATCAGAATCATTAATCAGCACAGCATTAAAAAACTATGCGCAATTTTCACCTTAAAGTAATTTGTTTCTTTATAAATTAGTTCTGAAAAATGCCTAAATGCTAATGAATGCGACTTTAATTTACCGTTGTTTGCACTTCCCATTCTGTATTCTGAACTGTTTGATTTGTTAAATCATCTCCCATTCATGGAATATATTTTAATTTTCATTCCCTAAGCACTAAATTGTTGACTTGGAATGTTTCTTTAAGGAAATTATATGGATTTTAAGGACTTTTTGCCAGGCTTGCTTTGGACTTCAAGTTTATACCCCACACTTGTGCATGTGTCACTTTCATAAGTACCATATGAATATCTTAAAAGCACAATACATGACTGATGATGGATGGGGGGGTGGGGGGCGGGGTGGTGGGGGCCGGTCAGGGAGTCCTTGTGGGAGAAAATTTGGTGTGTGATAAAGGGTTGCTGTAAATTAGTCCCTGCATCTGAGGCCACAACTGGCCTCGTTATTACAAACTCGCGGGGGACCGGTCCCCTAGTTCCTATTACACAAGTTTCATCATCCCCAACGAGTTCATTATTCAGTAAAGAGCTTTGTTCAAATTAGAGATATGCACGGCCAGGGTTCATATAGTGAGGCTCGAATTAAATTTCCAAATAGTAAAGTGGCGATTTATCATACCCAGGGTTGCACGCCAAGTATTACATCTTCAAACAACGCTGATCTCTCCGGTGAAGAGGGAGCTGAAGTGGGCAGTTGTCCTTTCTTTGGGATACTGACTCCTCACTAAATGAGAGTCTGATGCAGTAAAAGTGCACAAAGGCAGTATTCATTAGGAGAATGTCATTGTTAAACACGCAAAGCAAACATTCAGTCAGATCGCGCTATTTTCCAGCTCCAAACAAACCCACCGAACTGTCAGACCCAACATCTGAGGCCAGCGAGAGCAAACAGCCCGGGGCCAAGCGCCGCAAACCCCGCCACTTTAAACACTAGTCTCGCCTCTGTCATTTCACCTCGAGACGGTCTCAAGTTTTCAACAGAGCTCCGTTTGAACATAGTTTTATCGTGACCGATTCCCAAAGATCCGAGGACAGTTTTCTGAGTCACAGTGCGAGATGTTTGGCATATTTTTGCGCAGATACTAAAAAAGATGATAGGATGGGCAGCGAATAAGGTATTATTACTATTTTTAATGGCTTTTAAGTTCGAGCCCAGTAAAAGTAAAACGCACCAAAAATGCTGAGTCTCGACATGATTCTGCTTGCTATTCTCTCTGAGGGGAAACTCGATGCGGTGCCTGTCTTGCCGCACTTTTTTATAGGCATCATTTCCGTTTTGTTTATTGCCGCACAGGAACAATAAAAGCTGCACAGATCTTGACGTGAGAAAGAGTGAGGTGGAATGTGAGTAAATGCGACGGGAGCCGGTAGACAGGGAGGGAGCTGCATTATTTACAAAACAAAAAGCAGCCGAGCTTTCAAGCAGGAATGCTGTAAATGGAAAAGATGGTGTGAGCTGCTGGTATAAATAATGCGCATCAGGATGAGATCGGCAGAACTGAAAGCTTCACACTATAGAAGTGTAAGGTTGCCCCTGATTACAGTTGACAGTAATTGCTGAACTGGATTACGGCGGACCACTAAATAATAAAGATATAATTACTTAAAAGAGCAGAATATTGACTGGTCATACTGATTTAAAAGCAGCCTCAACATTTCACATTCATTAACGTCCTGAAATTGAATGTTCGGATTAATTTCCTCAGCGCCGAATTGAATGTTCACTTTAAGCAGTTCGCTTTTAATCACAGAATCGTTAACTGCGGCATACTTCAGAAGCAATGATTACTGAAAACACTTTTATGCATAATATCCAAAGGTCTAGGCTCTCAACAAAACATTGGCAAGCATTTGCAATTCATACACACATATTTTCGGGCAATAATAAAATAAGTTCTGGAAAAGTAGAATTGGCTAATCGTACGGGTTTAAAACTAACCGCAATACCGGTCATTCATTGAGGTTACTTTTTACATCGGTATCACCGGTTCTGAACTGCTTAAATCAAAGACTTTATCAATCCATTTGGTGCTGCGCTGTTTTTCAGCTCAGCGATATTTCATAACCATAAATTGTAGTTAAGATATCTTTACACTTCTCCAATGTTCACTTTTCCACTCTGCCCCATGGAATTCATGGAATTAGGACACTGAAGTGGAGTCATTTGAAGACACAGGTTCTATTGCAATATTTGGGGATCTCCTGTATTTACGTTAAATGGCGTGAGTCGTACTGACTGAACTTTTGTAGTGTAAATTCAGAGATCGGCCGCCTGGGTCCTTTACTTTCTGTAATTTCCTGGTGAAACCCCTTGCCACCTCTATACTGGACTCCACTTTTTAACAATTTTTCAAACCCCGTCTTTTTTGACAGGTCACTCACCACAGCCCTCCCACTGGCAATCCTTGTCTTGTCTTTTAGTCATTTTTTTCGCTCTGTAAAGCCTCTTCTATTTCAAAGTATTAGAGGCAAGTTGGTTGTTATTGCTGGAGAGCCCCATCTGACAAAGTCAATCTTTCTGCGGGGATTTAGGCCCTTTCCTGGGTTTACACTACAAAACATTAGCAAATTGAACCTTTCACCCCCGTATTAAAGTTTTTAAAAATATATTGCCAGTGCTGGAAATCTGGCGGGGTGGGGGGGTGGGGGGGGGGGGGGGTGGGGTGGGGTGGTGGTTGGTGGGGGGTGGGTGGGGTGAAGGACGGAGGATTCTTGGACACTCAGCAAGTCAGACACCGAATCTGCATATTCTGCATATGTGCTGGGTCTGTCTTGCTCAGTGTCCCCTGCATTTTCCCTTTTTGCAACCCCGTTAAAATAAGTTTGTGATTAACATGTTATAAACGCCAGGAGAGAATGGGGCTAATGTTAACCCGCGCTTTTGTCCCCTGCCCAGTGCTTGCTGGAGAATTCTGGGGTCAGGCTGTTTTTGTTTTACAGATAAGACAACTGGCACGAAATGTACACTCATGGTGTTTACCTCATCTGGAGGGAATGTTTTCTGAGACAAGTTTCCCCCCCCCCCCCCCCCCCAAACCGACACTAAAGAGCAGAATTGCATCAGTCCATATATCTCCCTCCCGACTGGCAGACTGACATCAGGATTCTATCGGTCAAAAAATAGAGCTGAGAAAATTAATAGGGACTTGATGGAGGTTTCTCAACAGTTTCAAGGATAAATATTGACAGATTGTTGGTGGCATGATAATGAGAGAGCACAAATTTAAGATGCTCACGAAATATATTAAAATGCAGGTGAAAAGAGAATATTCCCTTACACCGTTGATTATGTTGTAGAAGTCCTGACCACCAACTGTTGGAGATTTTTTTAAGGAAGTGGTTAGTTGCTTGAAAGAAAACAGCTTATTAAAGGCTGCAGGAAGCCAACAGGACAGTGAGATTAGACTCACGCAGGGAAAAGCAGACTTAATGGATGGGATGCTGAATGGATGGGATGAGCAGTTTCTGTAGCAACATTGCATGTTCTATAATGATCACAGTTCAGCTTCAAGGAGCTAGCCTCCACTCGGTGACGCCGGGCACTTGCTGCGATCACACACATTGCAGCATCAATGTTCTCAACATTTCAAACGGAGTAGTTATCCTTTGAAATGCTGAAATAATCTACCCTGAACCAGAGCCACATCCCAAATTATTCTCGACACCGGCTCCATCCCGATTGCGTGGAGACTGAAAATATAGTTTATTTCTATATACTCAGAACTTTTCTTTATTCATGGGATGTGAGAGTCGCTGGCTAGGCCAGCATTTATTGCCCATCCCTAATTGCCTTTGAGAAGGTAGTTCTTGAACCGCTGTAGTTAGTATGCCCACAGGGCTGTTAGGGAGACAGTTTCAGGATTTTGACCCAGGGACCATGATATTTTCCAAGTCAGGGTGGTAAGTGGCTTGGAAGGGAATTTCCAGGTGGCGGTGTTCCCATCTACCTGCTGCCCTTGTCGCTCTAGAGGGTAATGGTTCGGGTTTGGAAGGTGCTATCAAAATTCTACATAATAGGATATAAAGATAACAATTACTAATATAATATTCGAAGAATCTTTTTTAATATGTAACGGATGTTGGAATGTAATTATTTCCAAAATGAAACAGTTAGGAATCAAGTATCTTTAGTAGTTGATTAAGCATATTTGTTAATTGATTGGTCTGTGGCCTGACAGAGCTGCGGATTTGGAATGATAACAAGGCTATTTCTTTTCACTTCAAACCCAGATATTGTTCAATTCAACGCTGCGCAGCAAGGCTATCACGTTGTTTCCTGCTTGGTCAGTTTGAAAGGTACTCTTTACTCTGGCATCGGAAGTCTCAGTGTCATCAGAGGGAACATTATGACAGGTTTTACGAGTTGCTGCTGGGTTTCCTATTGATATCTTAAATGGTGAATTTTCTTCATTTTAGCAACAGTCACAGGTTTCTCCAGCCTCGATCTGGTCGCGAGAAGCAAATAGGAGAGATAACAGCGACTCTGAGGGACATTCTTCCAACACTTATGATGCAAACTGCTATCACTTCCGCACTGAGGTAACTGATTTCCGCCAGAACAGCCTCTGGCTACAACTAGCCTCAGCCTTGGGCGAAATAGGGCCAAAGTGTTCAATAAGCCCGACTGAGAAGTCAGTACGCTTTACGTACGGACATGTTTCAATCTGATTTGTGTCATTGTATGTAACATGTTTGGAAGCAAACGTAACAAAAGCTTTGTCAAACACTTTTCATGAAAGCAAGGGCTCTTGGGATCATAATTTAACAATTTTATTTTGTTACCTTCATACACGTTAATTCAATAATGTAACTCACACCAGATCAGGGAATGGTACACTTTGAATTGTGGTTCCTATTCCCGCAGTGGAGTATGAGAAGGGGATTGTTGTAAACTCATGGTCGCTGGCACTGTACAGCATCGGTGATTCTGAGTAAATATTAACTCAGCTGCAACACTTTCGAATAACGTTTCAATTCACAAGCAAACAAACAAACCACTGATCTCATCTGTGCCGCCTTTTACTTTCAGTGTGCACTAAAGTCTCCTTTAGATGTTCCGAAGCTTATCCTCTCCTCTAGTAGAGAGGAGTGTGCTGTAATACAGCTGAGAATTGTATATGTACCTGCTGGGTATCAATAAATGTTCCAGGACAAAAATGAAACAGAATATATGGAGCCAATTTTTGGACGGATCCTGTGCCAGTCAAGGTATGCGAGGCAATCTTTCTCTCACCAAACCTTGTCTTGACTCAATATTTGCAATGTCTACCGGGGATTGGGAGAGGGGGCTAGATTGAAGGGTTGAGTAAATGAATAACGACTGGGAACAGGAACCCTATTTAACTTTTTCTTCACCAGCTCAGGGGTGCAGAAAACAGCTAATGAACTAAACAGGATCAAGTAACTGAGCACAGAATAGGAATTGAGCCTTGGGCCTTCTGCACATATAGGCAGATGCAGAGTATGGGTCCCTTTGCTGTAGCCTCAGCTGATCAAGTAATATATATGTATACACTGTTGTTTCAGAATATTGTACAGGAACCACATTAAATGGAGATAAAGCTAAATAAAATTAGGAAAATCTTAGAAAAAAAATTAAATATATTAAAAATAAAGCTTTTTAAAAAAAGAGAAATAGCACCGATCTATTTTTGTAGAAATATTTGAGTTGAAAATTACTCTTTTTCATGAAAAAATGTCACTTTTATGCAACACACTCTTAAGTGTTCTATACTGTGCTTCACAAACCAGATGTGAACGTGATACCAGAATGGTAGCCCTGCTTTGGCTAATATAAATATCACATAACCTTGCATTCCTACAATAATGAAATCAAAATGGCAGTTCTGGTAAAAACCAGTACCAAACTGCGGCTGTCTTTGTAATTTCTATTTAAAAAATGAGGGTGATGCTTAAATGGCTATTAAACATACAAAAATGCTAGACAGGAAAAGATCACCCAATCAACAAAGCTTGACATACACTGATGATGGTTGGAACAGGACTCAACTCTTCCAAAATACATTTACGTTCAGGAGCTTATAATCTAATATTTAATAAAATCATATTATTTTCTGATTGCATGTTACTTATGAGTGTATTAAAATGAGCCCATCCACAATCCTGCTGCTTGAATCCTAACTCACACCATCTTATTCATCCATTTGTTTACTGACATTGGCTCCCTACCCAAAAACATGTCAATTTTAAAATTCTTATCCTGACACTCAAATCCCTCCATGACCTCACACCTCTTTGCCTCTCCAATGACTTTCAGACCCACAATCCTCTGAGAACTCTGCATTCTTCCTACTCTGCCCTCTTATCCATCCTCCACTTACTTCATTCAACTATTAGTGGCCATAATTTCAGCTGTCTGACCCAAGGCTCTGGAATTCCTTCCTAAAGCCTTCTTTGCCTTTCTCTTCTCCTTGACAACACTATTTTAAACCTTGATTTTTGGTTAAACATTTGGTTGGCTGTCTTAATGTTTCCTTCTTTGGCTCTGTTATGGCACAGCGGATGGTAAATGCTGAGCTGCTCAAATCCCAAAGGGAAACTTGAAAAAGCTGCCACAATTGTTTGCAATTTGTACTTTATTTTGAGATACATGCCTTGAATTCAGTAGTAATGAGCCCACCAAGACTTAAAGGTTTTTTTACAAAACTAAATTTGTCACAACTCACTGGGGATAGTGCGCTGCAATATCAAACCCCAATGTTCCCTGAGCCACGACAAATGTGAAAAGTTCAACCAAACCACCAGATTGCCCCAATTCTACCTAACTTTTTAATTTAGGTTAACAGAATATAGCACCAGGTTTGTAAACTTAAAAGTAAATAACTGTTTATTGAACAGTCATTAACCAGTGGCAAAAGAAAGAAATATGAACTGCTAATTTCTAACTCTATAACCTAAACTCTATCCCTTCTTAAGTCCCTATACACACATACAAGACACATAAGACACACAAAAATATGGATTTTAAGGGTGGGATAAAACAGCTCAATAGCAGTAATTCTGGAATAGAGGGTTCGATGGATTGATTTTGATCGATGTCTTCCAAATTCATTTCAATTCTTATTGATGACATGAGGTGGTCTTCTTGCACTTTCAGTATTTTGTTCACTGGTTAAGCACTTGCCTTTCTATATCTCTAACAGTGATTTTCCCCTTTGCCTCTTGACAGGGGTTTTCAGAGAGAGAGCAGATTATAGAGACATGGGGAGAAAAAGCTAGCCAGCTATTATTGTGGAATTGCTGGAATCTTCCACACAGAAGAAATTGTTTTTCAGTCTTGTTCCTTCCAGGCTAGGAGCTATTCTTGCCCTCACACAAAACCTGGTCACCTGGTCAGGAGCCAATTAAAACATTGTTGCCAGGCAACTTCCTTGGTCTAGGACTCCTTTTTGGCACCATCCTGGCTTTCATGGTTCACTCTGATCCAGGATTGCAACATTGTATATATCTCTCATCCTGTTTCAGTGGGCATGCTTTTCAAACAGCAGCCATTGTAATATTAATCCACAGCCCAACAAAAAATGAAGTGATATGTTCTTTACAACAGTCCAAAGAAATAAAAAGATATCTTCCTTACAAATGAAACATTTATTAATAGAATAAAAAGGTTTTTAATGACATACATAGGTCTACAAATTACTACTATGATCACTCCTAAATTTCCTAATTAATCTAGCTCACAGTTACACCTCATTTGAGACAACAGTAATTAGATTTCAACATCCCCAGGCAAAACACACAATACCCTGGACAGGGATATTCACAATGAGTTTTCTTAGCTTCGGTTCCCGAAGACAGCAGCTTGATGTACAGAAGCGGCAGGCTTTTCACACTTGTTAGATCTTAGAATGTCTTCTCCTTACACATAACCTCATTTCCTTTATACAGGTCTCTCCCTTTTTAATGTAAACTCCATTTTCACAATATGTCTTTTTTCATAATATAAATCTTCCATAGTACTCATATTATCAGTAATCTTTGGGAAAAATAAACATGCTGTTTGGCCTAGCCTCTGTCAGCTAGGTGTAACACTTTACCATCTCTTTGAAATTCATGACTCTGGTTTACCAAAAAATGCAAATGTTCCTCACAACTCACATTCTAAAACATCAGCCATGTTTACATATTTAGCATTTCAAACCTACCTTCTCTTTTGATAACTCAAAAATTCCAGACTAGCTGTCTGCTATTGAAAAAACGCACCCCCCCCCAACAACACAACTCACACAGATAAACTAATCCAAAACCCACTATTAACCTACCTTTACAATAAATCACAATAATATTATGAAAATTATTATGCTTTCATGACACACCCCTCCTTACTGGAAAATGAACCATCATAATTAAAAAAAGACAGCTTCATTTTCTTAACCCATCTTATATTACCTTATATCCTTATTTATATATCCACACTAGCAACGTTACCAGTTGCATGCGTTATCATAATATATATACAAATCCTTTGTATCAACAGAAATTATTCCAGTCCAGTGGCCAGGTTTTTAAATGTCCAATTTTCACTTTCAGCTTCAAACTCTTGACAATGCATCTGCAATTAGATTTCCTCATCCAGCCATATGTATAATCTCTATATTAAATTGTTACAGTAATAAACTCCATCTGGATCGCCTTGCACTTTTGTCTCAAAATTTGTCCAGAAATTTTAAAGGATTGTGTTCTGTATAAATCTGACGAATTCTTTGCCTTGCAAATCTCAAAATGTTGCAATGCTAACACCAGACTCAGAGTCTCTTTTACGATCGTTGAATATCTTCTCTGTTTTACATTCAACTTCAGTGAAAAATACCCTATCAGTTGCTCAATTCCAGTGTCATCTTCTTGTGGCAATATGACCCCAATGCCAATATCGCTTGTGTCAATGGCCAACTTAAATTGTTTGGCATAATTGGGTAATACCAAAACTGTGGTCAATACAGCTTTCAAACTGTCAAATGCCTTCTGACATTCCTGTGTCCATTGAAAGTTCTTGTTTTTTTTAATAGTTCAGTCAATGGAGCAACCACACTCCTAGGCCAGGA
The DNA here is from genome assembly GCF_017639515.1 of Carcharodon carcharias. Classification (NCBI taxonomy): domain Eukaryota; kingdom Metazoa; phylum Chordata; class Chondrichthyes; order Lamniformes; family Lamnidae; genus Carcharodon; species Carcharodon carcharias. Next base: position 162,129,313 of record NC_054468.1, read on the forward strand.
TTTTGGGCAAGTCGGGCAGGCTTGGTGGGAGCGGGTGGGAGTGGTCAGGAAGCCGACCACCACCCGCGGTTGGGGCTGGACTGCAATTTCACGTTGGTGGGCCATTTAAGGCCTGCCCAGCATAAAACACTCACTGCAGTGCTCAGCACTGCCTGTGTAGGGAGGCAGAGGGTGAGCATGCAAGTTCATGCATACGCGCTGGAAAAACTCTCTGAGTTAAGAAATAAAAACAAAGGTTTTAAAAATGTCATAAAATATGTCCCCTCATGTGATCCTGTCACATGAGCAGGGACATATTATTAATGAAAAGTTAACATTTTTATTTAATTTTTAATTGCTGTTGGGAACCTCACCAACCACAAGATTGGACGAGCAATGAAAAATTATATTTAATTGGGACTCTAATGGCTTCATTAGGCCTGTTAATTGTTGGCTGGTGCGCTTCCGACTCCTGGGCGTGCCCGCCGACTAAAATATTAAGCAAGTGTGCGATGCAGTTGGGATGCTTGCCCGACATCATCGTGTTTCATTTTAAGCTTGTTCGGTTCAGACACACGCCCGCCCAACGAGGTAAAAATTCTGGCCCTAAAATTTGGTACAAATTTCCAGTAAAACCCACTCATGCCCAGAAATCTCAAAACTTCTCATCTTGTTGTAGGCACAGGGAAATCCACAATAACCTTGACTTTTACATCTCTCGGAGCCACGATACCATGTCCAATGGTATAGTCTAGATATGTAACTTGTGCTTTTGCAAATTCACTTTTAGCCAAGTTCATCACCAAATTAGCTTCTTGTAATCGACAAAACATTTCTTCCAGATGTTGTAAATTCTCTTCCCACATTTGACTGAAAACTAACACTGCACAATTGCTCAGTCCTGCAATTACTTTGTTTGTCAGTCTTTGAAATGTTGCAGGTTCATTTTTCATACCAAATGGCATAACTTTAAACTGCTATAGCCCATCAGACATCACAAAAGCTGATATCTCCCTTGCTCTCTCTGATAACGGTACTTGTCAATATTCCCTTAGCAAGCTAATCTTTGTGATAAATTTTGATTGTCCCACTTTCTCAATGCAATCTTTCAATTGTGGTATAGGATATCAATATGCTTTCATCACTGCATTCACCTTTCGATAGTCCACACACAGTCTTTGCATTCTATCCGGTTTCGGTACCAGAACAATAAGCGAACTTCAGCTACTACAACTAGACTCAATGATATCATTTTAAAGTATGAATTCAATTTCTTTCTGTACTTGTGATAACTTTGCTGGATTTAATCTATAAGGGTGTTGCCTTATTGAAGATGAAACTTCTACACACATATCATGTATAGCTAATTTTGTCCTCCCCAGCTTATTCCAACAAATAGCTTTGTGTGACTGCAACAGATTCACCAAATCACTTTGACATTTGTCTGGAAGATAACTCAATATTACATGTAAATTTTCAATTACCCCCTCATATCCAATTTGATTAGAGGAAAATCAATTTCAGAATCTTGCATTTCTACCTCTTTATCCTTATCTACCACCACTAACACCTCCTTTTGGTCCTCTTCCCTGTCAAAGTACTTTTTAAGCATTTTTACATGACACACCCTCTGCATCTTTCTTCTATCTGAAGTACTTATTAAATAATTAACTTCATTCAGTTTCTTTTCAATCCTGTAAGGCCCACTAAACATTACCTTTAATGAATCACCCAGCACCGGTAACAGAACTAGCACTTTTTACCCAACAACAAAACTACGAGTTGTAGCTTTCCTGTCTGCCTTCACTTTCATCACCTCCTGTAATATCTTTAAACATTCCCTAGTTAACTCACAAGCTCTGTCCAACCTTTCTCTGAAGTTTGATACAAAATCCAGGAGAGTGGTTTCTGAATTTTGGCCCACCAATTTCTCATGATTTCAGTGGTCCCCTTACCTCACGGCCATAAACTAGTTCAGAGGGACTAAAACCAGTCGATGCATTAGGAGCATCCCTAATAGCAAATAGTAGGAATGGAATTCCCCTATCCCAATCCTGTGGAAAGTCCTGACTATATGCCCTCATCATAGTTTATAAAGTTTGAAGCCATCTTTCCAAAGTCCCTTGTGGCTCAGGATGGTAAGCTGTTGACTTAAACTGTTTTATCCCCAACTGTTCATTACTTCCTTAAACAGTTGTGACATGAAATTTGAACCCTGATCTGATTGTATTTCTTTTGGTAAACCATATCTTGTGAAATAAATTCTTTGTTGTAATATTTCTCAAAGGTATTGCTTCAGGAAACCTGGTAGACTCATCCATTAATGTCAGTAAGTACTGATTTCCACTTTTAGTCTTAGGGAAGGGTCCTACACAATCAATCATGACTCTGGTAAAAGGTTCTTCAAATTCTGGAATTAGAATTAAAGGCGTAATCACTGCTTGTAGTTTCCCTATCATCTGACATGTGTGACATGTTGTACAGGATTTGACTACGTCTCTATGCAATCCAGGCCAATAAAATGTTTCTGCATTTTTGTCTGTGTCTTTCCAATTCCTAAATGTCCCCCCATTGGAATTTCATGAGCAATTCTTAGAATCTTATTTCTATATCCAAAAGGTATAACAATCTGATGCACTCCCCTCCAGCTTTCATTTGCTGAAACATGATAGGGCTACCATTTTATCATTAAAACATTATCCTTAAGGTAATAACATTCTGGAATACATTCCTCTGTTTCTGAGTAAGCTGTTTGATATAACTGTCTTATTTGTGTATCCTTTTTCTGTAACTCTGCCAATTACTTTGAGCTAAATACCTCAGTTATATTATCCTCCATTCTTTCTTCCTGAACAATGTTATCAAAAACAGTGTCAGCTAATTGGACTTCCACATGCCTTCTCCCTGCCTTTTAATTTCCTGTTCTTGTTGCTTCAACCTGTCAGCCTGTGTGACTTCTGTTGAAGCCACCTCTATAAGCTGCCTAACTACCATAGGCATCACCCACATCTGGACCCAGCTATATCATTACCTAAAATAAATTGAACCTGAGCAATGGGCAATATTTCCACTATTCCAACAATCACCTCACTTATTTTCCACTTACTCTGTACATTTATATTCCACAATGGAATAGGTTTAGCATCTCCATGAATCCCACTTATTATCACCTGTTCCTGCATTCTCCCTCTGAACAACAAATATCACTATTTCACAACATTAAGGATTGTCTAGCCCCTGTGTCTCTTAAATTCTTAATATCTTTACCTACTCCAACCTGTACACATGGAAAGACTTTCCCTTCACATATAAAACCTTTAAACATTTCTGCAACCTGCTCCTCAGAACTCCCTTGGGTAAATTGTGAACACATTCCCACTTCTTTCCTTATCACTGATTCTTCCTCTTTTACCTGTACACAAACCATTGGATTTTCCTGTACCTGAACCTCAGAACTCACAGTACTTTCACTTCCAGAACACTTCTGCACCCCAATAATCCCAACAGATTTCCAAAACACTGATTTTTGTGTCCAACTTTATTACAATGAAAACACCTCAATTTTCGAGTTTCATATCTACCCTCAACACTTTCCATTTTAGTCTGAGAAAAAAAAATTCTGGGAGTTTCCACCTACTCCTGTTCCCTGACTACCCACCTTCCTTTCACCTTCCCACTTTCTATCCTGTAAAAGGCTGACAGAAAAAGGTTTAGCTCTATGAACTAACTCATAATCATCAGCTATCTCTGCTGCTTGTCTTACCTTTTTGTTCCTCTGCATGAGTTCTAACTACTGAGGAAATTGAATCTTTAAATTCTTCCAAAATAATTACTTCTCTAAAAGCTGTATATGTTGTCTCCATCTTTAATGTCCATACCCACTGGTCAAAATTATTTTGTTTTACTCTCTCAAACTCAATACAAGCTTGCCCAGGCTGTTTTCTCATATTCCTAAATTTCTGCCTGTACAGCTCTGGAACCAACTCATACACACTCAAAATAGCCGTTTTTACATATCATAGTTCACCGACATTTCTTCTGACAGTGAAGCATAAACCTCAAGTGTTCGACCCACCAACCTGAATTGTAACAGCAATGTCCTGTGACCATTTCACCTGTTTAGTTATCTTCTCAAATGAGATAAAGAATGCTTCAACATCTCTTTCCTGAAACTTCAGAAGTGCTTGTACAAATATAAATATCTCCCATTGGGTTTTAGATTTGCTCATTATCAGAACTTTCCTCAGCATCTGATGTCTCCTTTTTAAAATCCAGCTTTTTAAGCCAGTACTCTTTGTCTTGTTCCTTCATTTTTTCTTCCATTGCTATCTTTTCCCTCTGGAGATCAAGTTTTCGCATTTCCATTTTGAAATAATCTCTCTTTTTCCCATTCTTTCTTTGCTGCCTCCAGGTCCAGTTTTTTATTTTCAATTCTTTTTCCTTTTGTTTGCCTTCAACTCAAGTTTTCTCAGTTCCTTTGCTTGTTCAAATTCAAGCCTCTTCATTTCTAACTGAAGTCTCATTATCTTCAGCTGTGACTTACTAGTGTCAGGTATCACTTCCAACTTTAAATACTGTGCTATCACTTCAACTGTGTCTGCTTTCTTTGCCCCTACAGATAATCTCAACTGCAACTTATCCGCCATCTTTGTTAACTTATCCTGAGATACTTTTTGTAACCCAATCAGAGTTATATCTTTTACTTCCAAAAAAGCTTTAGCCATGGATACAGCCATTTTTGCAGTCTTACCCCTATTAAAATGCCTCACACCAACACATGAATTCAAAGTTCTTCTCGTACTTGTAACAATAAGATTTACCAACTCCAAACCAATCAAGAAATTTCAAATATATCCCAATTTTGTTATGGCACAGCGGATGGTAAATGCTGAGCTGCTCAAATCCCAGAGGGAAACTTGAAACAGCTGCGACAACTGTTTGCAATTTGTACTTTATTTTGAGATGCGTGCCTTGAATTCAGTAGTAATGAGCCCACCAAGACTTAGAGGTATTTTACAAAACTAAATTAAACATTTATTAATAGAAGAAAAAGGTTTATAAGCACATACATAGGTCTACAAATTACTACTATAATCACTCCTAAATCTCCTAATGAATCTAGCTTCCAGTTACACCTCATTTGAGGCAACAGTAAAACAAGATAGCTTTCAACAGACCCAGGCAAAATACACAATACCCTGGACAGGGGTATTCACACTGAGTTTTCTTTGCATCAGTCCCTGTAGACAGCAGCTTGATGCATAGAAGCTGGAGGCTTTTCACACTTGTTAGATCTTAGAATGCCTTCTCCTTACACATAACCTCATCTCCTTTATACAGGTTTCTCCCTTTTTAATGTAAATTCCATTTTCCCATTTTGTCTTTGTAACTTTACTTTTTCCATAATATAAATCTTCCATAGTACTCATATTATCAGTAATTTTTGGGAAAAATAAATACACAGTTTGGTTTAGTCTCTGTTGGCTAGGTGTAACACCTTACCATCTCTTTGAAATTCACAACTCTGGTTTATTTAAAAATGCAAATGTTCCTCCCACCTCACACTCTTAAACGTCAGCCATGTTTACGCATTTAGCACTTCAAACCTAGCTTCTCTTCTGATAACTCAAATGCTCCAGACTAGCTGTCTGCAATTCAATTAAACCCCACCCACACACTACCTCACACAGATAAACTAATTCAAACCTCACTTTTCCCCACTATTAGCCTACTTTACAAAAATACCACAATAATATTATGAACATTATTATGTTTTCATGACAGGCCCAGAGTGAACTTTGGACTGATTATATGTGTGAGTTACCTTAGAGATGTTTTACTATGCTGAAGGTACTGTATAAATGGAAATTATTATTGTTGTTGCTATTATTGTACATTGATATATTGGGTTCCTTAGCATGGATGTCCTGATGCTAAATACAATGCAGGTTAAAGGTTGTAGCGAGTTGTTTATATTGGTGGTAAGTTGGATATGAGTGGAAGTCATGGGTGGTGGTGAGAGAAGGGGTTCTGAATACTGGTGGCAGTGCTTTCTAGGTCCACTGTTCATACTTGGCTTTGGGTGCACTGACAATGGGCACACTTCCTCTCCATTGGACATCTGATCTGTTATATCTTCTTCTGAGATGATTTGGGTGTTAGAAAATTTGTATGGATCCAGGATTAATTTCTATACAGGATGGTAGTTTTCCACTTCCAGAAGGAGGCTGATTATCACCCAAGATTCTGTTTGGAATAAATCCCATTGTGCTTCAACTAGATGTTTGTTGTAGGAGTTATGAATTCCCATTATGGGAGTTACCCATCCTGCAGCTAGCAATAAAGTTATGCTAGCCCTCATGGTATAGGGGGAACTTGTTCTCCAGTAAATAAGCCCAGAAGGCATATAACACAGTCTGTAAGAATGATAAAATATGATATGCTCCTTCTGACCTTTGAATGATTGAATTTGGGGACATGACAATAATATGTAAAGGAAGGTATTTGGGTATAGCAACAGTCATCCAGTACAATGCAGTGACATTTGTGAGGAGTACATTGTGAATGATACTTTCAATGGCTTTTGACTTCTGAACATTTTGCTGGAGGTGACTCCATTCCTTTGCTATTCTTTCTCCTTTAGTTGGCAGCATAAACCTTACCCTTTGACCTTCTTCTGAATTTTCATGTTTCCTTTCTCCTGGAGGCAAGCAAGGTGTACAAATGGATACGTGTCAACAGGCGCATCAGAATGCATCTAGGAAGAGGCCTATGGAATTCACCTTGCTGAAGGGCTGTGGCATATTACAGGATTCTGTGCAGTGGGGGGATGGTGGCAGGACTAATGCTTATTGTGCGGGTAGTAATATAGGTTGCTCAGCTCAAGCAAAACCCCTGGTGCTGCCCATCTTGGATCATCTAACTCAACGTAGACCATGGATCGAGCTTGGCATTTTCCTGATTGTGTGCTTCCACTACTCGTTGCTTTAGCTAGTTGAATTGAGGAACTAATTACTTTTTATTTTAATTTATTTATTTTTTAAGCAACCCCATTCTTTGCAGGCAGAACTGAAGTTCAGTTGTTGGTAAAGTAAGACTCCGACTATGTGCTCAAATACCTTTAAGTTCACAAAGAGGGATATTGTTGCATTTAGAACAAAAACACATGCCCTGCATTAATAAAGCATGAGTTACTACTTGGGTGCTATTGTCCTATTCTTATTACCCATGTACATTCAAAATGTTACTATCCAATGATTTAAGCTTGTAAAAAAGAATCCCTCCATTTTTCTTGCTTTATCTCTTACAGATTTGGAGACATGCTGGAACTTTCATTCTTAGCCCAAGCAAAGGGAACTGAAGCAATTTGAAGATAAAAACAAAAAAACTGCGGATGCTGGAAATCCAAAACAAAAACAGAATTACCTGGAAAAACTCAGCAGGTCTGGCAGCATCGGCGGAGAAGAAAAGAGTTGACATTTCGAGTCCTCATGACCCTTCGACAGAAGTTCTGTGGAAGGGCATGAGGACTCGAAACGTCAACTCGTTTCTTCTCCGCCGATGCTGCCAGACCTGCTGAGTTTTTCCAGGTAATTCTGTTTTTGTTTTGAGGCAATTTGAAGTTCTGTTGTGGGGTCACAACAGTAATTGCTTAGCATATGTAATCTGTGTCCCTTTTTAAGTTTCCCTTCCCCATTGATGCTGCATGGCTCCTTGTCCTTTGTGGGACAACTAGGAGCACAAACATCTCCTCAACTGGTGTCAGTAATCATAAAGCGATTGAGTGCTGTAAATTAAATAACATCAAATGCTGCTGCTTCTCAAGACCTGGATATTGAGAACTGAGAGATAAAGGCTTCAATTTATGAACAGGGAAATTGGTTACAGTGACTTAATAAGTCAAATTGCATTTTGCAGTGTAGCATTTTGTACTGTTACCAGTGTTTTGGGGATTAGATTGCATGCTTAAAAAATTCCATTAGCCAATTCAAATGCAGATTTTTTTGGCATTGTGATACAGGAAAGGGCTCAGTGACAAGAAACTGGTTAAAACAAATTGATAAGCTTTTCCCCTCCCAAAACATAACAAAGATCTCAAAACCAAACAATCCTCACAAAGCTGTGGAAACTAGGATCTCCAGTTTTAGCAGATACATTTAGTCACCTCTTAGCATACAACAAGTAGATTCTAACAAACAAAGCTCAGTGCTTGAACATTTTAAGTTTGAGGATGGAAAGACTTTTTTAAAAGATAAATATATTCTTGAAGCAGAACAATTAAACCAGAACATCCTCATTATTAACTTGGGGAGGCCAGCAGCTGAACTTGAGGAGCAGCTATGGAAGGAATACTTCATGTATGACCAACTAGGGGCTATGGCAAAGAGGCAGAATTTGAAGCAGGTGGGGAAAGACGGAATTTAGAGGAAATGGAATGAGGAAAGTTGGAACTTGAGATAGGTGGGGACAGGCAGAACTTGGAATGGGTGTTCTGCTCATTGACCGCAAACCACTGAATAATAGATGTATTGTATAACAAGCAACAAAAATGATCTTGCCTGCTGTGTGTCCTCACCTAAGCCCAATTTCACTCCAAAGTCTGAGAAAACCAATCAGATATGTATCTTGTGCAAAATCAGATGTAAGATCACCTAGTTAGTAATCAGGTTAATAAATGAAAAAAAGATCAGTAATATTATAACAAGTGCCTACAGAGAGTGTCTGGTTGTTCCATAAAGGGAGCAATAAAGCAAGAGAATATCTCGGTTGTTGACATAATTCTGTCATGCTGACTTTTGAACACAGCCACTTTTTTTTGGTATTGATTTGTACTGTATAGAGCATTTGTATTGGTTATTTGACCACTTCCAAATTTTATATCATGTGGGTGCTGCTGGCAAGACCTGCAGTTATCGTCCATCCTTAATTACTCTTGAGAAGTTGGTAGTGATGGCCTCTTTGAACCGCTGCAGTTCATAGGTATTCCCACAGTGCTGTTAGGTAGGAAGTTCCAAGATTTTGACCCAGTGATGATGAAGGAACGGTGATATATTTCTAAGTCGAGATGGTGCATGACCTGGGGGGGAACTTGCAGATGATGATTGATCAACAAGGGAGTCAAAGATTATGGGGCGGCAGGCAGGAAAATGGAGTTAAACCACAATCAGATCAGCCACGATCTTATTGAATGGTGGAGCAGGCCGGAGGGGCTAAATGGCCTATTCCTACTCCTGTTTCTTATATTCATATGTTCTTATGTTCCCATGCGTCTGCTGCCCTTGCAGTTCTAGGGTTTGGAAATTGCTGGTGAAGAAGCCTTGGTGAGTTGTTGCAGTCCACCTTGTAGATGGTACACATTGCTGCCATGGTGTGCTGAAATGGAAGGAATAAATGTCTAAGATGGTGGATGGGGTGACAATCAAGTGGGCTGCTTTGGCCTGAATGGTGTTGAGCTTCTTGAGTGTTGTTGGAGCTGCACTCATCCAGACAGGTGGAGGGTATTCCATGACACTCCTGACTCGTTCTTTATAGAAGTTGGTCAGGCTTTGGGGAGTCAGGAGATGAGTTATTCACTGCAGCTAACCCAGCATCTGACCTGTTCCTGTAACTACAGTGTTTATGTGGTTTGTTCAGTTAAGCTTCTGGTCAATGGTAATTCTCAGGGTGTGGGTGATTCAGTGATTGTAATGTCATTGAATGTCATGGCAAGGTAGTTAGGCTTTCACTTGTTGTAGATGGTCATTGCTTGAATTTGTGCAGCAAGAATGTTACTTGCCACTTAACCACCCAAATCTGAATGTTGTCCAGGTTTTCATGCATGCAGCCCCGGACAGCTTTATTATTGGAGGAATTGCAAATGGAACTGAACATTGTGCAATCATTAGCGAACATTCCCACTTCTGACCTTATGATGGTTCACTGATGAAGCAGTTAAAGATGGTTGGATACAGGGCACTCCCTCGAGGCTGATGGTTGGCCTCCAACAGTCATAACCTTCTTTTGTGATAGGTACGACTCAAGTCCCAATTCCCATTGATTTCAATTTTACTAAGGCTTCTTAAGAGCAAATGAACTTACAAACTAGCAGAACTAGGCCACTCGGCCACTCAAGCCTGCTCCACCGTTCAAAAAAATCATGGCCGATCTGATTGTAGTTTCCCGCCTACCCTGATAACCTTTCACCCGCTTGTTAATCAAGAATCTATCTAGCTCTGCCTTATAATTTTCAAAGACCCTGCTTCCACTGCCTTTTGAAGAACGTACTTTTAAAGGCTCACTACCTTCTTAGAGAAAAAAAATTCTCCTCATCTCTGTCTTAAAGGAGCAATCCCTTATTTTTAAACAGCGACCCCCTAGTTCTAGTTTCTCCCACAAGAGGAAACATCCTCTCCACATCCACCCTGTCAAGAACCCTCAGGATCTGAAAGGTTTCGATCAAGTCATCTCTTATTCTTCTAAACTCAAGTGGATACAGGCCTAATCTGTCCAAACTTTCCTCATAAGGCAACCTGCCCATTCCTGGTATTAGCCTAGTAAATCCTCTCTGAAATGTTTCAAATGCACTTATGTCTTTCCTTAAATGAGGAGAGCATTACTGCACACAGTACTCCAGATGCGGTCTCAACTGTGCTCTGTACAACTGAAGCATAATCTCCCTACTTTTATATTCAATTTCCCTTGCAATAAACGATAACATTCTATTAGCTTTCCTAATTACTTGCTGTACCTGCATACTAGCCTTTCGTGATTCGAGCAGTTGGACACCCTGATCTCCCTGAATCCCAGAGCTCAGCAATCTCTCACCATTTAGATAATATTGATGCCACAATTGGTCAAATGTTATCTTGATGTCAACAACAGTCACTCTCACCTCACCCTTTGAATTCAGCTCTTTATTCGTGTTTAGACTAAGTCTGCAATGAGCTCTGGAGCTGTGTAGTCCTGGTGGAACCCAAACTGAACATTGGTGAGCAGGTTATTTGTAAGTGTTGCTTGATGGCATTGTCAATGTCACCTTCCAAGACTTTGCCAATGATTCACCACTCACCATTCACAGTTGGCTGTAACAGGACTGTAGAGCTTTGATCTGATCCATCACTTGTGGGATTGCTTAACTCTGTCTATAGCATTTCTGCTTCTGCTGTTTAGCTTGTGTGTAATCCTGTGTTGTAGCTTCACCAAGTTGGTGACTCATTTTTATGTCTACTTGGTGCTACTCCTGTTATGCTCTTCTACACTCTTCATTGAACCAGGATTGACATCCTGGGCTTGATGGTAGTGGTCGAATGAGGGATATACTGGACCATGAGGTCAAAGATTGTGATGGAATTCTGCTGCTGCTGATGGCCCCCAGCCCTTCATGAATGCCCAGTTTTGAGCTACTAGATCTGTTCCAAATCTATGTCATTCAGTACAGTCGGCAATATTATCATGAACAAATGTATCTGCAACAGGTAGTCAAGTAGGGTGAGATCAAGTAGGTTTCTCCCTTGTGTTGGTTCTCTCACTACCTGCTGCAGGCCCAGTCTGGTAGATATACCCTTCCAGACTTGGTCAGCTCAATCAGTGGTGGTGCCACCGAGCCTCTCTTGGTGATGGACATTGAAGTCTCCCACCCAGAGTACATTCTATTCCTTTTCTATCCTCAGTACTTCTACTCAGTGGTGTTCAACATGTGGGAGCACTGAGTCATCAGCTGAGGGAAGGTGATAGGTGGTAATCAGCAGGTTTCCTTGCCCATGTTTAACATGAAACCATGAGACTTAAATGGGGGCCAGAGACAATTTTGAGGACTCCTCAATATCACTACACAACCTTTGATGGATCTGTCCAGTCAATGAGACAGGAAGTACCCAAGGATGATGATGGAGGAATCTATCATGTTGGTTAAAAGGTAACCAACCCATGACTCCATCATTCTTGCAAACTACTGGCCCACCTCCAATCTTGCTTTCACATCCAAAGTCGTTACACATGCTGTCACCTCCTAAATCTGTGTCTATCTTTCCCAGAACTCCATGTTAAAGTCCACTCAGGTTTTGCCACCTGCCACTGTACTGAAACAGCTCTTACGGAAGTCACAAATGATTGCTACAGTCACAAAGGAAAAGGTAAACTATACTTCTTCATCCTTCTCGATCTGTCTTCTGCCACTATCAGCACCTTTTTTAGTCTTCACCACTACCATTAACACTCCCCTTGTCTTGTGTCCATGACAACTTTGTCAGTCTCTCCTTAGTTCCCACCTAGCACTGACCTTCTATCCTGCTTTACCTGCCCCAGCCCCTTAAACAGCATAAATTCCATCACATTTCTACTTCTCTTTAGCTCTGAAGAAGAGTTGTGCAGACTTGAAACATTAACTCTGTTTCTCTCTCCAGAGATGCTGTCAGACCTGCTGAGTTTTTTCCAGCATTTTCTGTTTTTATTTCTACCTCACCACCACCTCTCTCAACTCATCCACTTTCTCTTAATTATTAGATTGCTTCTCTGGAATTCAGTTCTGGAAGAGCAGAAATTTCCTCCAGTTAAATATTGGGAAGATTGAAGCTAATGCCTTTGACTATTCTAACATACTCATGGCCAGCCTCCCACAGTCTACCCTCCGTAAACTTGATATCATCAAAAAGACTCCTGCCTACGCCCTAACTTGCAACAAGTCTTGTTCACTCTTCAGTCCTGTGTTCACATTGGCATTCGGTCAAGCAATACCTTAACTTTTAAATTTTCATTTTTGTTTTCAAATCCTTCCATGACTTCATCCTTTCCTATCCCAGTAAACTCTTTCAGTCCCACCACCATCTGAGATATCTGCGTTTCCCCAATTCTGGTCTCTTGAGCATCCCATTTTTAATTTCTCTACCTTTGGTGGCTGAGCCTTCAGCTACTGAGGCCCTAAGCCCCCGGTAAATCTCTCCACTTCTCATGCTTCCTTTCCGACACTCCTTAACACCTAGCTCTTTGACCAATCTTTTGGCCATCTGCCCTAATATCGCTTTATGTGGCTTGGTGTCTAATTTTGCTTGATAACACTCCTGTGAAGTGTCTCGGAACATTTTATTACATTACAGGTGCTATATAAATACAAACTGTTGTACAATTTTGTGAGTATGCCTATGTCAGGCTGTTGCTTGACGAGTCTGTGGGGCAGCTCTCCCAATTTTGGCACAAGCCCCCAGATGTTTATGAGAAGGAATTTACAGGATCGACTGGGCTGGGTCTGTCTTTGTTGATACAGTTTTATTCTCATTAGACTTTGTTGCAGCTGTTTGATACAACTGAGTGGCTAGGTCATTTCAGAGGTGTGATGCAGTTGTAAAGTCGATTTATCCACTTATATTAAGAGGACCTGTTGATGGAAACTGGCAAATAATCAAGATGCTCCAAAGTTTGGTCTTACATGTGTAACAGTGCAACATTTCAGTCACAGGGATGAAGGCAAATGTAATACAAACAGCTGAACTCTAAGTCTTTCCTATGTCATGAATTGTGCCAATTTGATATCACTGATAGTGAAATGAGGCAACATCTCAAACAAGGCTTCTCCTTTAAAAAAATCAACTGGTTAATTATGAAGAGAAACACAAATAATGGAGGTTCCCTTGCACTTTATCAACCTGTTTGGTGTCAGCTATTGTTCGCACTAAGAGTGGATAGCACTCTTACTTCTGAAGCAGCTCCTCTCCAGAGGCTCAAACACAAAAATCTAGACAAACACTCTTAGGTTAATACTGTGGGAATGCTGCACTGAAGGAGGTGCTATCTTTCTGATGATGTGTTAAATCAAGACCCTCTCAGCTGGACATAACATATCCCATGGCACTATGTTAAAGAAGAGTAGGCGAGTGATCCACCCGGTGTCCTGGCCAATATTTATCCCTCAATCAACATTGCCAAAATAACAGATTATCTGGTCATTACCACTTTACAATATTGACTACACTTCAAAAAGTACTTCATTGGCTGTAAAGTGTTTTGAGATATTCAGAGGTTGTGAAAGGTGCTATGTAAATGTAAGTCTTCATTTCTTTCCATTGTATAGTTAGTTAAACATTGGCTCAAGATACAACTCGATTTCACAATGGGGGAGTGAGGATATTTGACAGATTAGCTTCAATATGCCAATCATCATAAACCTGAAGAAAAAGGAAGGGAAAAGGAGGAACTTGGAGAATATAGGAGAATTTTACTCCATATCTAACAGTGCTATATTAGTCAGGTGAATGATTAATGCTAATATGATGTGGCAAACGTGTAAAAGTGCTTAATTTTTCAGCAATGACATCCATCCCTTAAGTACCACAGATCATTCACTCTCCCCTCCCAAAATTAAAAGTGTCCTCCAGGTATTAACAGTGTTACATATATTGTATTTTAGAACCAACTAAAAGGAGTGGACTCCTGAAAGGGTTAAGAGTTTTAGTCACTGCCTGGCACGCAACATTTCCACTCTGTGTACTTTGCATTATGAGCACATTCTGCTACTTAGGTGAGGAATGGCAGCTATCCCCACAGCCTGTTTGAATGCTCAGCATTGCCAATGAGAAAAATGCAGGCCCCAGCCCCACACAGGCCCTTTACTGCCAGAAAATATCAAGTGATTAACCTTTATTGAGCATCCTCGGGCAGAATTTAATTCACACTCAGACAACAACCACTGCTTCTCCAAAAAAGAAGTCTTACATTTTTCCACATTTACCTGCGATTAAACAAGTTTATGTCTCTGACTCTAATCAATCAACTCAACACTTCTTAAAATATTTATTTATTATATTGCTTTGTTTTCATAGAGTTGCTGAAAGAGAGACAGAGATGTGTGTCTTATCTGGATGGGAAAATATTATTTCAACACTAACTTTACAGTTTCTTTGCAAGAAAACATGCTAGAATTTTGCTGCATCATTTCTTTTTCTCCCCTGTAGGGACTGATAGTGTCAGACATGTTTACCAGGTGTGTCCTCTGGTGCCTCACTCGACCAGTCCTTCTAGTGCTCCCTTTGAGCTAAAGCGGGTAATTATCATTTTGACAGACTAGAGGGTAACCTGGTGGCATAGATCGTCTGCCTCCATTTTATGCCCAATTTTCATCTCACTTATCTCTGGAGCCATATAGACCAGGTTTCACCATCAGTCTTGCTGAGTTAGCATGTCTCAGCCAGTGAAGTAGTGTAGGTATAGCCACAGGAGAAATGAGAGGGCATCTAGCCTACCCAAATGTTTTGCTGCATGGATTGTTTCACAATCTCCACCTCTAAATCTCAGAATTGCTCTATTGCCTTCTCCAACTTTCCATTTATGGTTACTCCTTAGAAAAGTGGTAGGGGTGCCATAATTGGCTCAGGATCCTTAAATTAGAAACATTGGTCAAGATTTCTAGTACTCGTTACACAACAACTCCGACCGGAATTACACTGCTGTGGACAGTGGTGGATGGGGACGGGTTTGTGCTTGTCTGTGAGGTCTCCTACAGTTGGTTCATGCACAATGCCCATTCTGATAGCTAGCACATAAATAATGGTAAATTTTCATGGGTTATGAATAGGCAACTGCTTCCCACAAAACGGCACATAATGAAGGAGTCAATCTGTTTGGGGAGCAGAGAGGCAGTAGGGTCACAAATAACTTGATTGTGGGGATAATTTTCTAAGAATCCTGCTCCTTGTCACTATTTCAGTCTTAATGGCAATGATTCAATGAGAAGTGCAGGAGGACATGCCAGGAGCAGCACCAGGCAGACTAAAGCTGAAGTGTTGACCTTGTGAAGCTACAACTCAGGACTACTTGACTACTTGCATGCCAAACAGTGAAAGCAGCATGCAATAAACAGAGCTAAGTGATCCCACAACCAATGGATCCAATCTAAGCTCTGCAGTCCTGCCACATCCAGGCATGAATGGTGGTGAGCAATTAAACAACTCACTGGAGGAAGAGGCTCCACAAACATCCCCATCCTCAATGATGGGGGAGACCAAAACATCAGTGCGAATGGCGAGCTGAATCATTTGCAACCATCTTAAGCCAGAAATGCCAAGTGGTTCATCCATCTCAGCCTCTTCCTGAGGTCCCCATCATTACAGATGCCAGTCTTGAGCCAATTTGATTCACTCTATGTAACATCAAGAAATGGTGGAAGGCCTTCAGTACTGCCAGAGATAGGGCAATAGTACTGAAGACATGTGCTCTAAAACTAGCTGCACCCCTAGCCAAGCTGTCCCAGTAAAGCTACGACACTGGCATTTACCTGATTATGTGGAAAATTGTCCAGGTGTGTCCTGTCCATAAAAAGCAGGACAAATCAAACCCAGCCAAGTACTGTCCCATCAGTCCACTCTTGATCATCAGCAAAGCAATAACATGCTCTACTGATGCTCAGTTTGGGTTCTGTCAGGACCATTCAGTTCCTGACCTCATTACAGCCTTGGTTCAAATATAGCCAAAGGACCAGAACACAAGAGGTGAGGGGAGAGTGACTGCCCTTGACATCAAGGCAATATTTGACTAAGTGTAGCATCAAGGAGCCCTAGCAAAACTGGAGTCAGTGGGAACCAGGGAAAAATTCTCCACTGGTTGGAGTCATACCCAGCACAAAGGAAGGTGGTTGTGTTGTTGGAGGACAATCATCTCAGTCCCAGGACAAGCGGCAGAAGTTTCTTTGGGTAGTGTCCTAGGCCCAAACATCTTCAGCTGTTTCATCAATGACCTTCTTTCCATCATAAGGTCTGAAGTGGGGATGTTCGCTGATGATTGCACAATGTTCAGCATCATTCGCAACTCCTCAGAAACTGAAGCAGTCCATGTCCAAATGCATCAAGACCTAGACAACACTCAGGCTTGGGCTAACACGTGGCAAGTAACATTCAAGACACATAAGTGTCAGGCAACGACCATCTCCAACAACAGAAAATCTTTGAAATTTAATGGCATTACCATTGCTGAATCTCCCTCTATCACCTTCCTGGGGGTTACAATTGACAAGAAATGGAACTGGACTAGCCATATAAATACTGTGGCAATAAAAGCAAGTCAAAGGCTGGGAATTCTGCGGTGAGTAACTCACTTCCTGGCTCCCCAAAGCCGGTCCACCATCTACATGGCTCAAATGTTATGGAATACTCTCCGCTTGCCACTCCAACAACATTCAAGATGCTTTCGCCATCCGGAACAAAGCTTGATTGGCACCCCATCCACCACCTTAAACATTCACTCCCTCCACCACCGACGCACAGTGACAGTAGTGTGTACCATCTACAAGATGCACTGCAGTAACTCACCAGGGCTCCATTGACAGCACCTTGAAAGCTGTGACCTCTACCACCTCAAATGATAAGGACAGGAGATGCAAATTCCCCTCCAAGCTACACACCATCCTGACTTGAACTGTATCACCATTCCTTCACCATCGCT
Organism: Carcharodon carcharias; assembly: GCF_017639515.1. Taxonomy (NCBI): domain Eukaryota; kingdom Metazoa; phylum Chordata; class Chondrichthyes; order Lamniformes; family Lamnidae; genus Carcharodon; species Carcharodon carcharias. Next base: position 162,146,695 of record NC_054468.1, read on the forward strand.
GGTCAAAACGCTGGAACTCTCTTCCTAACAGCACTGTGGGTGTGCCTACACCACATGGACTGCAGCAGTTCAAGAAGATAGTTCACCACCACCTTTGTGAGGGTAGTTAGTATGGCAATAAATGCTGACCTAGCCAGCAACACCCACACCCCACGAAAGAATAAATTCTAAAAATGTGCCATGGGGCTTCTGGTGAGAATACGATTGGTTGCAACTGTCTGAAGACACTTACTGTCAAGGTTCACACATTAATGATTGACATTAAGATGAGCTATAGGGGCCACAATTGCCTCTGCAACTATACACAGCAAGCAAGCAAAAAATAAGTTGACAGAAGCAGAAAAAATTTTAGCAATGGTTGGTATCCATTTGTCTTGGGAGATGATGGATTGTGCTCAGGTTGTATGTCATTTCTGCATTGACCATAGTCTGTTGTGGCTGTAAAGTCTGATTTGAGAGTGCTAGTCCCTTCCACAGCTGGCACTGATGAATAGCATTGGCCTGAGGTCAACTGATGCCTTTCTTTCCTTCCGCTGGGCTCTCTTTTCTGCCATCTGGTTATTTCTTTTGCCCTCTGTTTTTTCTATACCTTTCCTAACTGCTTGTCTACAGGCACCCTGCTCAGTAGCGAGGCCTTCCCATGTATCGACTCCTGATCAACTTGAAGTCTTGCTCGCAGACATACATGTATCGCAGGCATTGGCGACCTGTTGGTCTCTTGTCGATAGCAAGCTCACCATAGAGCATGAATTTAGGGATCACTCATTTGGCTTACATGATACAAGCAACAGAGTTGCCATTGACTCAAGACGGCAAACATGCTTGGGGATCCCTGTATGCTGGTGTACTTTCGTATTTGGCACTCTGTCCTGTCATGAAGTGCCTAATATTTGTCTGAGGCAGTAGAGGTGGCAGCTGTTCAGCCACTTTTCTTGGCTTGCATAAGTTGCCCATGCTTCACTCCTGTAAAGGAGGATGCTGAGAACAAGCTTGATACACACGGAGCCTTGTATTTTCAGTTAGTTTGCTGTTGGTCCACACCCAGCTTCTCAACTTTGACATGAAAGCTGCAGCCTTGGCAATCCTGGTGCTGATTTTGGTACCAAAGGGCAGGTTGCTGGTGATTGTTGATCCAAGATATATGAAGCAATTGACGACCTCCAGAGTGAAGTTGTTGATGCTATTTGAAGGTGGAGTCTCTACGCCCTGGTCCATAACCATGGTCTTCCTGATGCTAACTGCCAGTCCAAACTATTGCAGACCAAAAGAAATAATCTACAAGTTACTACAAATGAGCTTCAGTATCAGATGTCAGCATAGTGTGATCACCAAACAGCAACTCATGGATTAGGACTTTATGTACATTAATTTTGGTGCCCAGTCTTGCCAAGTTGAACAGCTTGCCATCAGTTCTGGTATGCAAGTGGACATGCTCATTTGAGATGCTGAAAGCATACAATGGCAGCATGGAGAAGAATATGTCAAAGAGAGTTGGCGCCAGGAAGCAACCCTGCTTTATCCCACTGCTGATCTTGAAAGCATCTGATGTGGCTCCATTGTAACTGGTAGAACTGTGCGCGTTCTCATGGAAACATAAGAACATAAGAAATAGACCACACAGCATTTCAAGCCTGCTCCGCCATTCAATACGATCATTGTTGATCTTGGGCTTCATCTCCATTTTCCCACCTGTTCCCCATACCCCTTGATCTGTCCATCCCAGCCTTAAATGCATTCAGCAACGGAGCAACCACAACCCCCAGGGTAGAGAATTCCAAAGATTCACAACACATTTAGTGAAGAAATTTCTTCTCATCTCAGTCCTAAATAATTGGCTCTTATCCTGAGACTGTGTCCCTATATTTTAGAATCCCTGATCAGTGGAAACAATTTCTTAGTGTCCACCCTATCAAGCCCCTTCAGAATTTTGTAGGTTTCAATGAGATCACTTCTCATTCCTCTAAACTGCAGAGAATATAGGCCCAATTTACTCAGGGTCTTATCATAGGACAACCCCTTCAGTCTAGGGATCAGTTCAGTGAACCTTTGCTGAACCACCTCTAGTGCAAACATATCCCTTCTTAAATGTGGAGGCCAAAACTGCAAACAGTACTCCAGAGGCAGTCTTACCAAAACTCTGTACAACTGTAGCAAGACTCCTTTATTCTTGTACTCTAATCCTTTTACAATAATGGCCAACATGCCATTTGCCTTCTTAATTGCTTGCTGCAACTGAATGCTAACTTTCAACATTCCTTGTAGTAGCACGTCAAAGTCTCTTTGAACACCAACACTTACAACTTTTTCACCTTTAAAAAAAATTCTGCTTTTTTATTCCAATGACCAAATTTCCCGATATTATACTATATTATACATCCCGCCCATCTTGTTGCCCATTCACCTAACCTATCAATATTCCTTTGCAGCCTCTCTGTCCCCCTCCATTTCTTACCTTCCTACATCATTTGGTATCATCAGTAAACTTAGATACATTACCCTCTGGCTCTCCATCTAAGTCAGTAATGTAGATTGTAAATAGCTGAGGCCCTAGCACTGATCCTTGCGGCACTCCACTATTCACTGACTGCCAACTTGGAAAATGCCCCATTTATGCCCATTCTATTTTCTATCCATTAACCAATCCTCTATCTATGCTCATATATTGCTCCCAACTCCATGAGCCCTTATTTTGCCCATTAATCTTTTGCATAGCATTTTACTGAATGCCTTTTAGAAATCCAGGTATACTGCATCTACTGATTCCCCTTTATCTACCCTACTAGTTACATTCTCAAAAAACTCTAATACATTTGTCAAAGAAAATGTCCCTTTGGTTAAGCCATGTTGTCTTGTTCTAATCATAATATGCTTTCCTAAGTGCATTGTTAAGCCTTCCTTAACAATAGATCCCAGCATTTTTCCAACAACTGATGTTCGGCTAACTGACCTGTAGTTCATTGTTTTCTCTCTTCCCCCTTTATGGAAAGAAATGTAACATTTGCCAATTTCCAATCGAGTGTGACCATTCCTGAATCTAAGGAATTTTGGAAAATCATAGTTAGCACATCCACAATCTCTGCAGCTATCTCTTTTAGAACCCTAAGGTGTATGTCATGAGGTCCTGGAATTTGTCGCATTTAGTCCATTAAATTTTCCATTGCCTCCACCATTTCCTCGCTCCCCATGATAATTTCTCCTACCTCTGTTTATAAGGGACCAAAGTTTAATTTAGCTACTCTCTTCCTTTTTATATACTTATAAAAGCTCTTACAATCTGTGTTTATTTTTCTAGCTAGTTTACTCTCATTATATTTTTCCCTTTTTATCAACTTTTTGGTGGTCCTTTTCTGGTTTCTAAAACATTGCCAATCCTCAATCTTGCCACTGTTTTTTGCAACATTTTAAGCCTCTTCTTTTAATCTAATGCTATCCTTAACTTGAGCATTGCTGGAAAAAGAGACATATCAAAGATAAAATCTTGCACTCATCAGGACACTCATAAGAATACCAAAATAAGGGGGAAAGCAATAATTTATACTGAATGTGAAGAGAGTGCTGATTGGTTGGCAGTTGGCATAGCCATGTATAATGCACCACTGATGGTGACATACAGTTAACTGCCAAGCATTGTTTGAAATTTAAACCAGGCACCCTTACTGGTAAAGTCATTGACCTGAGGAATGAGTCAGCAAATCGCTGTCACTTATTTAGTTTAGCTGAAAAGGGACAATGTATGTACATGTTCTTTTTGTCTGCAAAGAGCAGGGCCCTGTTTATTAAATATGTAGCTTCCAGTACATGCACATGTACCACATTGCGAGCCTGACTGACAATCTTAAGTTAGTTGTCAGCGTTATTCTTAAGTTATTGGTTGTCTGGGAGGTTAAAACATGAAAGGGTAGAAACATTAGGTATGCATTTGTAGTAATATGTTATGGTGGGTTTGAGGTACAAGTGAATAAGTTGGATCTAACATGTGCATTTTTAGATAAGTTGAGAGTTTGCTTGAATATCAAAGGGAAGTCAGAGGTGTCAAGAAACATTTTTGCATCTTATAGGAGTTCCATGGGTAAATAGAAGAGAGGATATTACATTTTATTGATACAAAAGCAGAGACAAAATAGAAACATGAAAGATTTTATGTAAGGGTTTGCATTTTGAAGAGGTGTGAGAACAATGGAACATCAGATGAAAGTGGGGATAAAAGTATTTTAGAGTTACTGTGGAGAACTTAGGGATTGGTTATTGGTGGTTGGCTGTTGGCTATGTGAGGAAGATCTCCTGAATCAGGTTGTATCCTCTCCCAGCTCTAGGCTGGCAGAAGATACAACCTGTACCAGCCATGCAGTCAAGCCTGAAAAGTCTTCAGCTGCAAAAAGCAATCTTGTTCTGAAGTCTTGGATTTCCACAGTAGAGTGGAAGAGAGTTTAAGAGGTCGTTTGATATATCTTTATTAAAGCTTCAACAGTTTGCCTTGGGTCATATTACTGTATTTTTATTGTTAAACATCTATCAGGGAGTATTGCCTAAAAGCTATTTAGTTGTGCGTTTGACCAAGTGGGGAGTTTTTTTGGGGGGATGTTTTGTAAGGCTAATTTTAACAGTGTAATTGTAATTTTCTGTGTTTAATTTTTCTTTTCTTCATGTGAATAAAACTTTTACTTTTAATTTTTGAAACCCATAAGTGTCACTGGATTTCTTGCTGCTGAGATCAGTAGTTTTCTTCTCATTTGCAGAATACAAAAAAAGAAGGTAAGCCCATAAGCCAAGTTTCCCTCTGGCATTTGGTTTACTCAGCAATTAAAATCTGGTGTGGTGTATTCCAGTAAACATCAATGCATATTTAGATGAAAGACAAAGCAACAAGATCAGGGAAGCTGCTGTTTTAGCCAATATGTGTGTTATATCACACAATCTGTTTAGTGTTGAAAAGGGTCATATGGAAATCAGCAAGGAAACTGGAGATACAGAAAACCTAGTGATCATAAAAGTGTTAATAATAAGGATCAAACTGAAGAATTCCAGTCTAATAAAGATGGGAAGGCGAAATGTAGAGTTGAGGAAGGAAACTGATATATCACCATTGTAATAAGACTGGACATATGAGATCAAATTGTTGGAGGTTAAACAGGAGACTGTTTGCAGTGATAGGAATTCAGAAGAGTCCTGTAAGTAAGAGTACTGTGGGCTCTGAGATCCAAGGGCAGGACAGGCTAGTAGTTTTGTACAGCTGGAGAAGGAAGAATCTGTGGTAACTAGAGAAATGAAACATGTTCACAAACTATCCAAGGAAGTTCTGAAGGACAATTGTAGACATGTTTAAAGATTTCATATGTGAAGGGAAAGTATACCCATGTTTACAAGAAGAGCAGGAAAGGATGTCAACATTTTAAGGGACAAAGGCTAGCCAGTGCTTAATGTTATGGGATGGTGCCATCTGTTGTCCAGAAGGGCTATTGCAGGAGACAATCTTGATTAGTGGGATTCATAGAGGAGTCAAATCTATTTCATTGTATAAAGTAAGTTTAAAAAGTGATTTGAAAACAGAAGAGGTGATTGTTGGGGCAGTAGAGAAATTGCCCATTGCAGAGGTTCAATTTATTCTAGGGAATGGTATAGCTGGATCACAGATATTGATTATGCCTAATGTAGTAGAGCAGCTTGTTGAGGCACAATCAATAGAAGTTTTACAGAAAGAGCATCATGGATTGTTTCCAGATTGTGTGGTGACAGGGTGACAGACACACAAGTTTAAACGGGAAGAGGAAGAAACTAAAAGACAGGGAAGGATGGTGAAATTCAATTGGCTGGATCTATTTTTGGAAAAGTTACTCAGGGAGAGAAGATTAGAGAAGATGAGATGATTAGTTCATTGAAGTTAGTGGAGTTACAACAGCTGGATCTAGACTTAAAACAGTTATACCAGACAGCTTATTCTGAAACATAATCTAGAGATGATTACCTTTGATGTATTGTGTTTTAATTTGAACCCTAACACTTCAACTTCTCTTAACAGAACATCATTCCTGGTTCCACCTAGGTTGTTGATTCCTAGATGGACCATGACCAATGGATCCTTCCCTTCACTCCAAGTTCCTCTCCAGCCACAAGGAGATGTCCTTAACCCTGGCACAGGGCAGGCAACACATTCTTTGGAACTCCCTGTCATGGCAGCAGAGATTAGTATCTATTCCCTTGACTTATATTGTTTCCTATCACTACCACATCTCCTCTTTGCTCCACCAACTTGAATGGTATCCTTCACCATGGTGCTATGGTCAGTCCACTCATCCACTTTGCAGTCCTTCTCCTCATCCATACAGAAAGCAAGTAACTTGAACCTGTTGGACAAAGTCAGAGGCTGAGGCTCCTCCATCACTATATGCTGGGGCCCATACCTGCCTGCCAGTCACACCCTTCTGTATCTGACCATTGACCAGCTCAAATGGCTCCTCCCCCACTCTTTCATTGTTAATGGCCCTGATCTTTTCATTCTCTCTCACGTTTAATAACCCAGCTCCTCTCATACTCTCTCGCTGTTAATGGTCCCACCCCTCACACGCTCTCTCAATTTTAATGGCCCCGCTCCTCTCGCACTCTCTCACTGTTAATGGCCTCGCTCCTCTCGCACTGTCTTGCTGTTAATGCATATGCTCCTCTCGCACTCTGCCTGTCAATGGCCAAGCTCCTCTCGCACTCTCTTGCTGTTAATTGCTCCACTCCTGTCACACTCTCTCACAGTTAATACTCCTGCTCCTCTCACACACTCTCACTGTCAATGGCCCAGCTTCTCTCATACTCTTTTGCTGTTTAGTTAGTGCCTGCCCTTGTGTTGAGGCCCCCTGGAAGTTGCAATCCCTTGGTGCTGGCAATTCTACTGATGTCAGCGTCAATTGCCTCATAGAACTGATCTTTGACATCTGCGGTGGAGATGAATGTCAGCTCAGAGAAAAACTCAGCAGGTCTGGCAGCATCGGTGGAGAAGAGTACAGTTGACATTTTGAGTCCTCATGATCCTTCAACAGAACAGTTTATTTTTTGTTTTGGATTTCCAGCATCCGCAGTTTTTTGTTTTTATGCACATAAAGCTAACTGGGCCTGTAGTTGCTCACAAGCAAAGCGTTTATCTGAATCTTCTGTGGGAGGTTCAATCATTGCAAGCGGCTTGTTTCTTACTGTGAAATCTACTCCATGCTTCCGTGTTGCCTCTTAGGCTTTCCCCGGTTAGGAGAACATGTAATTTTTCTCTTTATGGGAACCACATTTCGCGAGCCTAGTTTCTTGCAGTGCAGCAATGACCACATTGAGCATGGTAAGTTCTTTGTCGATCACAACTGTCTTGCACGTCATCAACTTGCAGAAGGCCATCAATAAGCGTAGGGTGCATGGTCCTTACATTCCAGCTTGCAATGTGAAAAACCGATGCCTTCTTTGTTGAGTTTGTCTTGGCTGGTGTGTAGAACATTGACTTGCCTGTCAAAAGATAACTAAGCTACAAGCACCAACTGAAGCAAGCAGGTCATGGCAGGACAGCACTTAACCGACTGGGTGCTGCCCAGCTTGGGGCCAGCAGTAGCTATCCAATCAGGTGCAATGATATCTCACACTATGGGAAGTAATCATATAGTGCTCATACTCTAACCCAATCAAGCAACAGCAATTGTACCAACATTAACCACAAAGCTGGAGTATCCTCCCCTAGGCAAATAGTACGGCGACTCTGAGTTGCCCAAGCATCAGGACCTCCCCTCTCAGCATTGCTAGTATTGTCCAAAGTAAAGGATGAAAGCGGTACTGTTTGGTGCCAGCTCTGTTGCTGGAATTGCTGGGAAGCTGCTTTTTAAAAATTCTTTCATGGGGTGTGGGCATCACTGGCAAAGCCAGCATTTGTTGCCCATCCCTACTTGCCCTTCAATTGAACATTTCAAAGGACATTTAAGAGTCAACTACATTTCTGTGGGTCTGGAGTCATATGAAGGCCAGACCAGGCAAATTTCCTTCCCTAAATGATATTAATGAAGCAGATAAGCCTTTATGACAATCAATGCTGGTCTCATGGTCACTATTACTGAGACTAGCTTATATTCCATATTTATTAATTGAACTTAAATTCTACCAGTTGCCATGGTGGGATTTGAACCCCTGTCCCCAGAGCATTAGCCTGGGCTTTTGGATCACTAGTCCAGTGACATTACCACCATCTTCATCGAAGTAACCGCCCACGGTACTCTGCTTTGGAATTTCTGTCAAGCTTTATTCCCTTAGCCTCTTCTCTCCCAAGATACCCAAAGGCAGTGAGACTATTTACCCGTGGCTGAGGGTCTGGTTCATGGGCACCAGATCATTGCCACATGCTGGTGGGCCTGCATGCCATACATCTGGGAGCTAGGCCTCCTTCAAGTCTCCTGTAGCTAATCTGGGACCAGTTTATGCATGTCTCCATGGGGAGACAGTACATAGGGCTTTCTGATGGAGAGGCTATGTACTGGCAGGGAGAGACTTACACACTCGGCTGTGTTTTCTGCAATGCCTGTACTACTAGCCAGTGGTGAGAGCTGACCAAGCCACTACACTAATACACTTGACGCATTGCACCAACACAGTGAACACAAAGCAGAAAATAATGAATGCAAATAAAGTCCAAAAAGAAAAGTGCTTAGCATATGTGTCTGCATTGTTCCAATGTCACTGCAATAACCTTTCAACAATGTTACTTCTCTCAAACATTCCCCCATTTTCTCTCCTACTCTCTTGAAGGCACCACTCATATGGGCTATGATTTTTAAATTCATCCTAAGTGTATGACCATCACGAACAAGTCCATCATTTCTTGCCCCTCCTATGGTTGCCCATCTCATTTAACAGTTGCATTCAATTTGATGACAATTTCAAGGGAGGCATCAGCCATTTGGTACAAGACCCATTGGCCATACTTCACGTCTGAGATACTGCACTAATGCACTGAAAGTGTTAAGTCCATCGCATGGAAATATTGCTGTACACATCGGGAAGACTTCAGCACCTCTGGTTCTGGAGATGAAAACCCTAGGTCCTGCACCTTACCACTATTCAATAACCCCTGCTTGGAGGTGTGTATACGTACACAGTGGACATGGCCAAGATTGATGTGACTGTGAAGTCCTTCATGATCAAATAGCCTGCCAACACTCAATGGCCCAGATTTTGCTGTGGTAATGATGGCAAAACTACAGAAGCACAATTAAATGCAGAAATTGAGAAGTTGCTGACAATGGTTCTATGCTCCCCTTTCAGGTACACTGTTGGAGTACCCCCAGTTTTGAACAAGTAGAAATCACTGAATTGATGAGAAGTTGCCCTTTTACCATTAGTCTCACTGTAAAAATCCTTGAAAACGTTACACTTTGTTGAATGATGTGTACTAAAGCCTTAATGGCATACTAACTTCATAATTACTGCTGAACTACCTCATTGTCCCTGATAAACTAATTGTATATTTATGGAATTCCAAATTACTCCATGTTGATTAAAAAAAAGCACATCTTTAAAATAATATATATTTTAAAATTGCTTATGATATTTCAGCTTCTACCTTAATCCCATGTGTCAGTTGCAATCATTTAGTTTGCTATCTGTAAAATTTTAATTAGAATTGAATATCAGTGCATTTTACTTCCTGGTTTGCTGTCTGTGAGAATGCCTTAATGTGATTAGCTTCTCACCCCTACCTGATGACATCGCTATTGCCGGACACTTGGATATTCCTGAGATTTGGTGCCAGATTCAAATTAACACTGGGAAAAGGGAAATTGTAACTTAGACATCATTCGATTTTTGTGGACATCTTTCTTTTAGGTCAGCAGCGAGCAAGTCACTTTGCCACTTACTGTGAAATCTTGCCCATTGTCTAATATCACCTAAGAACAATGAGAACAATAAAACATAAGAAATAAGAGCAAGAGTAGGCTATACTGGCCCTCAAGACTGCTCCGCCATTCAGTTAGATCATGACTGAACTTCTGTCTCAAATCACTATCCTACTACATCAGCATATTCTCATTTCCCTTACTGTCCAAAATCTACTGAACTCCATCTTGAATGCATTCAATGGCTGGGCATCCCCACTATACTGTGCAGTGAATTCCAAATAACTATTTAAGTGAGGTATTGGAGGATTGTATACCACAGCTAGAGCCATTAATAGAGGAAGTATTCAATTTCAAAACAGTAATGCTCACACAAAATTTCATTAAGAAAGGGATAACATAACCAAGCTTCCCGACCACCTGCTGTCCAATGAAAAAGCTTCCTGACCTCTGCCCCGCTCGTTGACCAAAATTCCCGACCACTTCCCGCCCAACAACCAAACTTCCCGACCTCCTCCCACCCAATGACCAACCTTCTCAAACTTCTCCTGCCCAACGACAAAGCTTCCTGAACTCCTCCCTGTGCAATGACCAAAATTCCCGACCTCCTAATGCCCAACGACTAAACTTCCCGACCTCCTCCCTGTTCAATGACCAAACTTCCCGACCTCCTCCCCGCTCGATGATCAAACTTCCTGACCTCCTCCCTGCTCGATGACCAAACTTCCCGACCTCCTCCCTGTCCGATGACCAAAATTCCCGACCTCCTCCCACCCAACGACCAAACTTACTGACCTCGTCCCTGTTCAACGACCAAACTTCCTGACCTCCTCCCTGCTCGATGACCAAACTACCCGACCTCCTTCCTGTTTGATGACCAAACTTCCCGACCTCCTCCCCACTCGATGACCAAACTTCCCGACCTCCTCTCTGCTCGATGACCAAGCTGCCCTACCTCCTCCCAGCTTGGGACCAAACCTCCTGACCTTCTCCTGCCCAATGACCAAGTTTCTGGATCTCCTCCTGCCAATGACCAAACTTCCCGACCTCCTCCCTGCTCGACAACCAAACTTCCTGACCTCTTCTCCGCTCGATGACCCAGCTTCCCAAACTCCTCCCGCCAATAAACAAACTTCCTGACTTCCTCCCTGTTCAACAACCAAACTTCCTGACCTCTTCCCCGCTCGAAGACCAAACTTCCTGACCTCCTCCAGGTTGATTATCCAGCTTCCCAACCTCCTCCTGCTCAATGACCAAGCTTCCCAACATTCGCCCAGCTTGTGACCAAATTTCCTGACCTTCTCCTGCCCAATGGTCAAGTTTCCTGACCTCCTCCCTGCTCGATGACCCAGCTTCCCAACCTCCTCCTGCTAATGACCAAACTTCCCAACTTCCTCCCTGCTCGATGACCAAACTTCTTGGCCTCCTCCCTGCTCGATGGCCAAACTTTCTGACCTCCTCCCTGCTCGATGGCCAAACTTACCAACCTTCTCCCTGCTCGATGGCCAAACTTCCCGACCTCCTCCCTGCTCGACGACCAAACTTCCTGACCTCCTCCCTGCTCGACGACCAAACTTCCTGACCTCCTCCCTGCTCGACGACCAAACTTACCAACCTTCTCCCTGCTCAATGGCCAAACTTCCTGACCTCCTCCCTGCTCGATGGCCAAACTTCCTGACCTCCTCCCTGCTCAATGATCCAGCTTCCCAACCTCCTCCCTGCTCGATGACCCAGCTTCCCAACCTCCTCCTGCCCAACAACCAAACTTCCCGACCTCCTCCCACCCAACGACCAACCTTCTCAAACATCTCCTGCCCAATGAAAAAGCTTCCTGAACTCCTCCTGCCCAATGACAAAGCTTCCCGAACTCCTCCCTGTTCGATGACCAAAATTCCCGACCTCCTTCCTGCTTGATGACCAAACTTCCCGACCTCCTCCCTGCTCGATGACCAAACTTCCCAACTTCCTCCCTGCTTGATGACCAAACTTCCTGACCTCCTCCTGCCCAACGACAAAGCTTCCCGAACTCCTCCTGCCCAACGACAAAGCTTCCTGACCTCCTCCCTGTTCGATGACCAAAATTCCCGACCTCCCCCTGCCCAACAGCCAAACTTCCTGACCTCCACCCTGCCCAACGGCCAAACTTCCTGACCACCTCCCTGTTCAACAAACAAACTTCCCGACTTCCTCCCCACTCGATGACCAAAATTCCTGACCTCCTCCTACCCAACGACCAAACTTCCCAACCTCCTCCCTGTTCAACGACCAAACTTCCTGACCTCCTCCCCGCTCGATGACCAAACCTCCCGACCTCCTCCCTGCTCGATGACCAAACTTCCCGACCTCCTCCCCACTTGATGACTAAACTTCCCAACCTCCTCCCTGCTCGATGACCAAACTTCCCGACCTCCTCCCCACTCGATGACCAAACTTCCCGACCTCCTCCCTGCTCGATGACCAAGCTGCCCTACCTCCTCCCCGCTTGAGACCAAACTTCCTGACCTTCGCCTGCCCAACGGCCAAGTTTCTGGATCTCCTCCTGCCAATGACCAAACTTCCCGACCTCCTCCCTGCTCGACGACCAAACTTCCTGACATCTTCTCCGCTCGATGACCCAGCTTCCCAAACTCCTCCCGCCAATAAACAAACTTCCTGACCCCCTCCCTGTTCAACGACCAAACTTCCCGACCTCCTCCCTGCTTGAAGACCAAACTTCCTGACCTCCTCCAGCTTGATTATCCAGCTTCCCAACCTCCTCCTGCTCAATGACCAAGCTTCCCAACATTCGCCCAGCTTGTGACCAAATTTTCTGACCTCCTGCCCAATGGTCAAGTTTCCTGACCTCCTCCCTGCTCGATGACCCAGCTTCCCAACCTCCTCCTGCCAATGACCAAACTTCCCAACTTCCTCCCTGCTCGATGATCCAGCTTCCCAACCTCCTCCCTGCTCGATGACCCAGCTTCCCAACCTCCTCCTGCCCAAGGACCAAGCTTCCCAACCTTCTCCCCGCTTACGATCAAACTTCCTGACCTTCTCCTGCCCAACGGTCAAGTTTCCTGACCTCCTTCTGGCAATAACCAAACTTCCTGACCTCCTCCCTGCTCGACGACCAAACTTCCCGACCTCCTCCCTGCTCGATGGCTAAACTTCCTGACCTCCTCCCTGCTCAATGACCAAACTTCCCAACCTCCTCCTGCCCAACGACCAAACTTCCCGACCTCTTCCTCGCTCGACAATCAAGCTTTCCGACTTCCTCCCCTCTCGTTGACCAAACTTCCTCCCCTCCCGATGACCAAACTTCCCAACTTCCTCCCTTCTCGATGACTAAGCTTCCAGACTTCTTCCAATCTCAACGTCCAAGCTTTCCAACCTCTTCCCCTTACGATGACCAAACTTCCCAACTTCCTCCCCTCTCGATGACCAAGCTTCTCAATCTCCTGCTGCTCGACACCCTTTCCTAAATGTTCGTTCACAGAAAGCGATCGGGAGAGTGGCATTGATCGGGAGGGAGCAAGATGGGCTGAGGAGCGGGTGGAGTTTGGGAAGCTTTGCCCTCAAGCAGAAGGAGATTGAGAAGTTTGGCCAAGGAACATGGATTTGCAGACACTTGATGTGATACAGTACGGGATGGAGGGGCTGGAACTTACGGTCAGGAAACTATGAGGCAGGATGTGGGGGTAAGGCCATTAACTTAACTTAGAGGCAGGTGCTTTACCTTGTTTACCTTGCACTCCAGATCTGAAGAAGCACCTGCCATTCCTCCACAACTCACGCCCAACAAACAGAACTCCCCTCACGAAGCAAGCAGGAAGGAAGGACTGGGGATTGTGGTGCACCCTACATGGGCAGTGACTGCTTTTGTTCTGCCAGTGTGCCCAGTCCCCCACCTCTCCAGCAAATGGATTCAAGACTTTGGTTAGATTTGGGGATAAGATATGGGTCAGATGTGGGGGAATGGTATTAAGTTACATAACATAAGAACATAAAACATTGGAGCAGGAGTTGGTCTTTTGACCCTTTGAGCCTGCTCCTACATTCAGTTAGATTGTGATTCAACTCCACCTTCCTGCACTATCTGCATACCTCTTAAATTTCTTAGTACTGAAAAATATCACCCTTTTCTCTCGACTATACTCAACATCTGAGCACCCACAGGTATCTAGAGTAGAGAATTCCAAAGATTCACAACCCTTTAAGTGAAGAAATTTCTTCTCACCTTAATCTTAAATGAATAACCCCTTATTCTGAGACTGTGACTCTGGCTAGATTTTGGCCATGGGTGTCAGAATCCCAATACCAGAGTCAAATGGGAGCAAGCCTGCACTATGTGGGAAACAGTCACTTGATTGTGATTTTCCCCAGGTTGGCCAATTAAAGGCCTGAATGTGGGCTCACCACCCAATTAAGAACAGTGGGCTGGCTCTCGAAGCCGGACGGCAGGCTCATAAGAAACCATCTAAAACAGAAGAAGCACCAGGCTGCCTTTTGAGGTAAGACAACAAGAGGGCACTTCAAAATGGAGGTGTGCTCTCTCTAACTTATTAGACTTAAAAAAAAATGCCCTCAGCAGCTGGGACACCATTGTTGAGATTAAGTCCCTCGAGAGGGCTGCCTGCAGCTGCAGCTCAAGCTAGTCAGCAGGGAGGGCCTCAAAGCCTCCCTAGAGTTCTGGCCACCCAGTCTATCGCCATCTTCAAGCAGCTGCGCTGTTCCATGATGCCTCTAGTTGGCCCCTGACAATCACCTTAATAGCCTTAATTGGCCACTTGTGGGTGGATAGTCTGACCACCTTAGATACCGCCTTTTGGAAAATGGCCTGAGAGTGGAATGGTGCTGGGAAACTGACATGCAGGCTGGTGACACGAAATTCCACACCCACCTGCCTCCATGCTCGCCCTCACCGGGCCTAAAAATTAAGCCCCACGTTCTAGAATCCCCAGACAGGGAAACGTTTTCCAGCATCTACCCTGCCTAGCCCCTTAAGAATTTTATATGTTTCAATTACATCCCCTCTCACTAAACTCCAGGGAATATAGGCCTCGTCTACTCAATCTCTCCACATTGGACAATACCCTCATCCCAGAAACCAGCCTAGCAAACCTTTGATACACTCCTTTTAGGAGAAGTTCCTTAGGTATGCTTTACTTTCCTTAGGTAAGGAGACCAAAACTGCACACAGTGCTCCAGGTGTGGCCTTACCTCTTTGCCTTTACATTGTTGCCGATGATTTACAATTACTGTTATGTTGTGACACTCTTAAAGTGGGAGTACAGTCCAATTTGAGCAAGGCATTGTCTGTTAATCAGGGCATCGTAGACCATCATTCACTGATGCAGGGACTATTGCTACATGTTCAGCCCTGAAATGGTTCTTTTCTGTGGCTAAGTGAAGATATAATTCTTCAAATTTCTGTGTTCCAGCATGGAGACTTTGGCACCAAGTATTCCAGTCATATGCAGATTGTTACCAGTATTTGAAGCCAATCTAGCATGAAATTATGGTCCAGATCTTCCAATCTCTGGATAGTCAGAGACTGAAGGTACCCTGAAAGATACAAGTGGGCCCCATTGGAAGTCCCAACGTAAGCACATACCCGATACTTATACAGGAAGTTTAAACTTTCGATTGCCAGTTTGACCCTGCGCGATTGCTCCATGATCGGCCAGAACCATGCAGACTTGGGCTATTTGTACTATACTTACTCTGGTTTTTACACAGATTGACTAAGAGTTTTTCGTAGCAGGTATAAAATAAAGGAAACTCTAAATCAGCTGGGGTGTCAAAGCACATCAGAACCCACAGCAATGTTCACCACCTCCCCTTCCCAACAATGTTCACTCCCCCCATCCAGACAATGCTCACTCCCACTCCCAACTGAGCACCCAACTCCCCCAATCCCCCTCCTGAACCCCGCATCCTCCACTCCCTGACCACCTGACTCCCCACAAATTCCCACCACCTGACTCAACACCCGATCTCCCCAATAGCCCGACCACCTAAATCCCCCAACTTCTGAATGGCCACTTGATCCCACCCACCCCCATGGCCACCCACCCTGCACCCCCCACCCTGCAACTGACCACCCATGTATATCAGACTGGGCCTGCAGCAGCTGGTGAAGGAACCAACAAGAGAGAATACCTTACTTGATCTCATCCTCATCAATCTACCTGGTGCTGATTTGTCTGTCCATGACTGTAGTGGTAGGTGTGACCACTGCACAGTCCTGGTGGAGGTGAGCCCTGCCTTCACATTGAGGACACCCTTCATCGTGTTGTGTGGCACTACTAAAATGCTAAATAGGATAGACTCAGAACAGATCTTGCAGTTCAAAACTGGGCATCCATGAGGCACTAACAGCTGCAACAAAATTGTATTCAACCATAATCAGTAACCTCATGGCTTAGCAAAACCCCATTCTACCATTACCATCAAGCCAGGAGGTCAACACTAGTTCAACTGGGAGTGAAGGATAGGATCGCAGGATCAGCACCAGGCATACCTAAAAATAAGGTGCCAAATTGGTGAATCTACAACACAGGACTATATGCATGCTAAGTGGAAGTAGTATGTGATAGTCAGAGCCAAACTGTCCCACAATCTACAGATCAGCTGAAAGGTCTGCGGATCTGTCACACCCAGTTATGAATGGTGATGTACAATTACAAACACCTGGAAAACTAAGGCCCTCTTCCAGCCAGCTCCCACAATACAACACCTCCCATCCCATCAATAAAGATCACCAGTGAGATCCTGGAAAATGTGCACTGTTTTCCATATCTTGGGAGCCTCCTCTCATTGAAGGCAGATATCAATAGCAAAATTCATCATCACTTCCAATGTGCCAGCTCAGCCTTCGGTGGATTGGAGAAAAGAATATTTGAGTGCCAGGATCTCAAACCAGAGACAAAGGTCATGGTTTAACCAGATGGCAGTAATCCCTATGCTCCTATCTGCTTTAGACACTTGGACAGCCTACAGCAGGCACCTCAAAGTCCTGGAGAAGTACAGTCGTGATGCCTTCACAAGATTCTCCAAATCCGCTGGCAAAAAAGGCAATCCAATTGCAGTTTCCTCTCCCAAGCCAAGGTGCCCAACATTGAGGTGCTAATCACTCAAAACCAGCTCCGGTGGACAGAACGTGTCCATATGCCTGACACCAGACTCCCACAGCAACTGTTCTACTTGGAATTCGGTTGCAGCAGGAAACTCCCATGAGGGCACTGGAAATGCCTTAGGAATGCCCTCAAAACATCCCTGAAAAGGTCAAACATCCCCTCCAACTCATAGTAATCCCTGGCATGTGTCTGACCAAAATAGAGAAAGTTTATTTGGGAGGGCACTGAAAACTTCGAGGGACTTCGTTGCTAGCTCGCAGAGGTGAAGTTGAGGCATCGGAGAGATGGATAAACCCCCAAATACCTCAACTGCCAACCCTTCAAGCAGAATCTACAGGTCAGGCATTGGACTCATCAGTCATCTCAGAACCCAACTGAAGGGGGCGTCACCACAAATATCCCCATCCCCAATGATGGAGGATCCCAGCACATCAGTGCAAAAGACAAGGCTGAACCATTTGCAACCATTTTCAGCCAAAAATGCAAAGTGGATGATCTACCTTGGTGTCCTCCGGAGGTCCCCAGCATCACAGATGCTGTGGACCTCGAGGAGTGCCAATTTAGCTAATTCAATTAATTCCATTTGATATCAAGAAACAGCTGAAGATACTACATAAAGCAAAGACTATGAGCCCTGACAACATCCCTGCAATAATACTGAAGACTGGTGATCCAGAACTAACTATGTCCCTAGTCAAGTTGTTCCAGTACAGATGTGACATCGGCATCGATAATGTGGAAAATTGCCCAGGCATGTCTTGTCCACAAAAAGCAGGACAAATCCAATCTGGCTAATTACTGCCCCATCAATCTACTCTCAATAACCAGCAAAGTAATGGAAGGCATCATCAACAGTGCCATCGGGTGGCACTTGCTCAGCAATTATCTGCTCATTAATACTCAATTTAGGTTCTACAAGGGCCACTTGGCTCCAGGGCTGATTACAGCCTTGCTCCAAACATGGACAAAAGAGCTGAATGCCAGAGGTGAGGTGAAAGTGACGGCCTTTGACATCAAGGCAGCATTTGACCAAGTGTGAAATCAAGGAACCCCATCAAAATTGAAGTCAATGGGAATCAGGGGAAGATTCTTCACTAGTTGGAGTCATGCCTAGCATAAAGGAAGATGGTTGTGGTTGTTGGAGGCCACCATCTCAGACCCAGAACATCACTGCAGGAGTTCCTCAGGGTAGTGTCCTAAGTCCAACCATCTTCAATTGCTTCATCAATGACCTTCCCTCCATAATAAGATCAGGTAATTAGATAGTGTTCACTACCATTCATGACTCAGGTACTGAAGCAGTCTGTGCTAATATGCAGGAAGACCTGGACAACTTTCACACTTAGACTGATGTTATGGCACTGTGGATGCTAAATGCTGAGCTGTTCAAACCCCAGAGGGGAACTTGAAATGGCTGCCACAGCTGTTTTTGCAATTTGTATTTTATTTTGAGATGCGTGCCTTGAATTTAGCAGTAATAAGTCCTCCGAGTCTTAAAGTTTTTTCTACGAAACTGAATTAAACACTTATTAATAAAAGAAATGATTTTAAGCACGTACACAGCTCAATAAATTACAACGATGATAACTCCTACTTCCCCTAATTAATCTGACTCCCAGTTACATCCCCGTTAAGGCAACAGTAAAACAACATAGATTTCAACAGACTCAGGCAAAGCACACAATACCTTGGACAGTGATATTCAAAATGAATTCTCATAGCTTTGGTTCCTGTAGACAGCCGCTTGATACATAGAGGCTAGAGGCTTTTCACGCTTGTTAGATCTTAGAATGCCTTCTGCTTACTCATAACCTCAGCTTCTTTATACAGGTTTCTCTCTTTTTAATATAAATCCCATTGCTCTTGCAACTTTACTTTTCCATAATATAAATATTTCACAGCACTCATATTATCAGTAATCTTTGGGAAAAATAAACACACTGTTTAGCTTAGCCTCTGTTGGCTAGGTGGAACACCTTAACATCTCTTTGAAATTCACGACTCTGGTTAATCTAAAAATGCAAACGTTCCTCACACCTCACATTCTAAAACTTCAACCATGTTTACATATTTAGCATTTCAAACCTAGCTTCTCTTTTGATAACTCAAAAACTCCAGACTGGTTGTCCGCTATTGAAATAACCCCACCCCCCCGCTCCCCACACACAGCCTCACACAAAGAAACTAATCCAAACCCCACTATTAACATACCTTTACATTAAATCAAAATAATATTATGAAAATTATTATATTTTCATGACACTGAGAAGTAACAAGTACATTCACAGCACACAAGTGGCAGACAATGACCATCTCCAACAAAAATAACCCAGCTTTGCCCCTTGACAATCAATGACATTGCCATCGCTTAATCCCCATCTTCGATATCCTGGGGTTACAATTGACAAGGAACTTAACTGGACCAATCATTTAAATTCCGTGGCCACAAGGGCAGCTCAGAGGCTTGGAATTCTGTGGTGAGTAACTCATTTCCTGATTCCCCAATGCCTGACCATCATCCACAAGGTGCAAGTCAGGGCTGTGATGAAATAATCTCCACTTGCCTGGATGAACGCTGCTCCAATAATACTTAAGAAACTCGACATCATCCAAGACAAAGCAACTGCTTGATTGTCACCTCATCCACCACCTTAAACATCTATTCCCTCTGCCACTGACGCACAGTGGCAGCAGTGTGTACCATATAGAAAATGCACTGCAGCTAGTTGCAACTTGCCAAGAAATCCTGAGGCACTTCACAAAGGCTTCATCAGATAACATTTAAGAAAGAGCTATATAAAGTGATAATAGGGAAGAGCACTAAAAACGTGGTCAAGGAGGTAGGTTTTGATTGTCTGAAAGGAGGGCCTGACATTCTGTTCCAGCAGACCCAATAACAATCCCAGAATAACCTTCTGGAATTCATTAAGACTGGAGGTTACAAGGACCCAGATTTAGTGGATTTTTTTTTGGGTTGTCACCTGTTGCGGAGGTCCCAGATGTTGGGACCCAGCTGCACTGGCACAGATTTGGCATGACATAAAAATGGCTTTACAAATTTCAAGGCACAGAAAAGCAGGTAATAGGACAAGGAACAAAGACTGTCACTGAATGCTGGAATATGATAAAGGAAAGTCACAAGCTGATTGTGATCTTTCAAATCCCAGTGCTTTGCTGCTGTACACTGTGACATTAAGAGGAGTTGTGTACAGTTGGCATTGTTTGGTTCAGAAGTTGGTTTGCAATGAGCTTGGTAATGCTGCAGCTGTATCATGGCTGAGTCCCACAAACAAGCCTAATAAGTTGAATATTCAAGTATGCGGCCCCGAGTTCAGTTGAATATTCAAATGCCATATTTGCTATTCACAACTGCCCTGTAAGGAAATAGGCAGCAGAGAAATTTGCCTTTACTTTAGGGGTGTGAACCTGCGACACAGGAGGGCCTTCTTTTGATGTGTACGACTCCGTAGTTCCATATGAGCAACATGGTAACGGCTAATTCTGGGCAGTGTTTTTGAAACCTGTTATTGTTCTTTTTGTCGTTAGTCTTGAAAAACAATTTTCTCCTTTTCACTTTTTAGCTTTTGTTCTGCCAGAGCAACTCAAAATGTAACAATGTAGAAAATATAAGGGTTAATTTCCCAATTGGGCGGTTCCAGTGAAGAATTGCACTCACAGGAAAGTCTTACCAGCAAATTACAGGACCATGGTGCTTGATTAAAATGAATATAATATCAGGCCCCTGCGGGCTGATTTCTTGACCAGTGTTCCCTGTGGGTGTGACTCATCACCATGTGTGTCCAATCGTAGAATTGATTACCTAAAAAGATAGTTGAGATTGGCCCCTGTGCAAAATGACAGCCTAAGCAACAATATGGCAGGTAGAATGCACTCTTATTCAATGCTGGAATTGCACTGACCACTATTGGGTTGCTCTGTAGGTGCCCAGGGAACCTGCTGGAAGTATACGAAATGCTAAATATTTAAATAAGGGTTCTACTTTTCTGGCAGCTCCTTTTCATGATACTGCACACGCCCAGTGTCTGATTCACCATGTAATAACCTCTCTCATCAACTCATGTAAACAGGCAAGAAGGACCCCTCAGCAATGCTACTGAAAGTGCTTATCCTGTCCATACAGCTTAGTTGCAGTTTGTCCTTTTAGGCTGCTGGTTAACTTCTGGATGTTTTTTGACCTGTTTTCTGTGTTAGAAAACTTGGTTCTGACTTTCGCAAAGAGGTTTCTTGCTGTTGCTGGATTTTCCTTTCCTGCTTTTAAATCAGTTTTATTGCAGTTATGGGGTGCCGGGTAGGCCTGCTTTCAGGCTTAAGAATGAGGGGCATGAGTCAAGAAGACAGGAAAGGGCAGGAGCAGCTGGGAGAAGAGAAAGGAGGAGGACATTGTGCAGGTCCTGTCCACAGTGGCTCTTCAGGGAGCATTTCTCCCAAGTGAACTTCACTGAGGAGTGTCTGAGGCGGCTTCACTTCATCAAATAGGCTATCCATGAGCTACGTCACCTGCTGCAGCCACACCTTGAGCCTCAAACCAGGGCATATCAGCTCTGCCTACAGCTGTCATGGTCACTTTTAGCTTTTTATGCAACAGGCTACATTTAGGCTGCAACAAGTGACATCAGTTAGTGATGTTACTTCCTAACAGCAACACAGTGGGTGTTCCTACAAGATTGCAGTGGTTCAACAAAAGGAGATCACCACCACCTTCTCAAGGGCAGTTAGGGATGGGCAATAAATGCTGTCCTGGCCAGCCATGCCCACATCTCATGAACAAACAAAGAAAAAAAATTAGTTTGCAGTTCACCACTGAGGCCCTAGGCCAGGTATACCTGTGTCATTTTCCCCATGAACAGGCCCAAACTGGGCAAGAGATGTGGCTTTGCATGTATTCCGGATTCCTCAGGACATAAGGCGTCATTGATTGCATCCCTATTGCCTTGTGCACTTCCCATCACCATTCTGGCAGCTTTGTCATTGGAAAGGGATTCCACTTCTTCAACATCCACCTTCTTTGTGACCACAATCAACACATCATACAGGTCTATGCCCGATTTTCTGGCATTTTCTCAAAGAAGGGAAAAAGGTGTGAAGAAATCTTACACAACATCTCTTTCAGCATTGCCATTCACTACAACAATAACTCTCCCTGTGCCTGTGATGGTCAGCACACTTTCCTTGAGAGAGGAGAGGGTGTGCCAGCCAGCTCAGCTCTGAATGAATCAAGTTGTGTGTGACCTTCTCCTGCATGACAGAAAGGAGATATTAGTGAAAGCTTTGTGAGGTGTTTGGAGAATGAGTCTGTTGTGTTAAATCATTATAATACAGTGTGTAAGAAGTAAGATCTGAGGAGGTGAGGATTGCAGCGTGTGTGAAAATGAGAAGAGGTGGAGTGAAGTGTATTGGAGTGATTGTATGATAATAAAGGAAAGCTGGAGATGGGAGTGTTGTGAGTGGTGAGGCTGGAGGTGGTGGAGTTGTGAGCAGAAAGTAAGAGAGCAGAGTTTTACCTCGATAATTCCACTGAGGTCATTGAACTCCTTTCAAAATTTCAGCCACATCCTGTGAATTAAACTGTTAGCATTGACCACCTCTTCTGATTAGCATAAAGGTATCGCCTGAGGATCTTTTGACCCCAGGGTAACAAGATCTCCTTCCTCTTGTCCATCACCTGAACCAAGGACTCCAACGCAGCATTGGAGGCCCTGGATGCCCTGTTTGAACATCTTCCAGCCATCTGTTTAAATCTGGACAGTTTTACACTGTCTGTAGCTAGAGTGGATGTAGGAAGTGGATGTAGAGAGGAATGTAGGAACAGGAGGAGGCCATTTAACACCTTGAGCTTGTCCAACATTAAATTCCATTAGATTGTAACTGATCCATATCTCAACTCCATTTACCAGCTTTAGCTCCATATTCCTAGGTACCCTCACTTATAAAAATGTAAATCACAATCATAAAAGCTCTATTTGGCCCAGCATTCACAGCATTATGGTGAAGAAAATCCTAGATTTCTACTATCCTTCATGTCCTCATATCCCTTTGAAATAGCCTAGCTCTAATTTTAAGATTAGGTCTATTTTTTTTCCTCTTTATTCTTTCATGGGATGATGCCAACATTTGTTGTCCATCCCTAATTGTCCTTGAACTGAATGGCCTTCTACATCATTGCAGTGGCAATTAAGAGTCATCCACATTACTGTGTGTTTGGAGTCACAGGTAGGCCAGGCCAGATAAGAAACAGCAGATTTCTGCCCCTAAAGGGCATTAATGAACCAGATGGGCTTTTACAACAATTGATAATGGATGTCATGGTCACCATTATGTCTGCTTGTTCTTCAATCCCCCATCAGGGGAAATGGTTTCTCTGTATCTACACCATAAAATCTTTTTGACAGTTTAATCACCTCAATCAGATCACCCCATAATCCATTAAATTCAAGGGAATACTAGCATAGTCTACCTGACCTATCCTCATAATTGAACTATCTAAACGCTGGGATCATTCTGATGTACCTGAAAAGCACCCCCTCCAAGGCCAATATATCCTTGGGCTACATATTCCGGTCAATGAGCCGGAGGCGGGGCCCACTCACTGATGCACAAAATAACGCAGGGTGATGTGGGCATGTGTCCCCACATCATCCCGCGTCAGTTAGATTTTCAGTTCAGCGCCAAACTGTCAACGGCCACTTAACGCCTTTAAAAAAGTAATTAAGCCAATTAATGGACCTGTCCATACAACCTTAAGGTTGGCGAACAAGGGAAGAACCCAGGCGGCCTTCAGAAAAAACATGTAACCTCATCCACGGGCAGGATGAGGTTTCATGAGGGATTTAAAATGTGTATAAAATGTTTAAATAAAAGAAATTGTCATGTCCCAGCTCATGTGACAGTGTCACATGGGGGGACATGTCAGGGATTTTTTTTTACCTTTCCAAAAATTTTTAGAACTTCCACTGATCTCCCTGAGGCGCCTCAGGGAGATCTGTGCACTCTTTCAAATGCATGCGTGAAAGAGCGTACTCCTGGCTCAGGGCATCTCCCTGAAGCACAGCGCTTCCGAGCGGACATCACGCTGGGCAGCCTTAACTGGTCCACCCACGTAAAATGGCGGTGCACCCCCAAACGTGGATGCTGATCGGGAACCTGCCTGCCTGCCCCTGCACATCTCCTCCGATGGGTGGATAATGCTGTCCCTTGTGAAGTGTGGTGAACAAAACTAACCTAGCATTGACCACCTCTTCCGATCAGCAGAAAAGGTGATGCTTGAGGATCTTTTGACCCTCGGGAACAAAATGTCCTTCCTCTTGTCCACCAATACCAGGGCCTCCAACACAGCATTGGAGATCCTCGGTACCCTGTTTGGGCATTTTCCAGCCATCTATTCAAATGTGGACAGTTTCACGCTGTCTGTAGCTAGAGTGCACCTCAGAAAGTAGGAATTGGAGGAGGCCATTTAACCCCTCCAGATAGATCTGACCAAGGCTCTGTACAACTGAGACCATAACTTCCTCTCCTTTATATTCCAACCCCTAGAGATAAAGGTGAAAATTGGGCCAGAATTTCTGAGCTCCAGAGCTACCCCAAAGATACCCCATCCGCCACCCCTCGAAGTTCCCACGTAAGGTTTGCATGGCAATTGCACGGGAAGTGCAAACTCCCCATGGGTAATTGCCCTGCACTGGGAACCATCCAAAAATTGTGATTTAAATCACAAACGTCAGATAATTCCAACTGACTTACATCAATAGTTACCCAGAAAATGATAGAAGAATTAAAACCACTTCTAGCTTCTGGGTGGCCATTAGACAGACCCAGATCAAACCCACACAGGACCTACTCAAATCCCCAAACCCCCAGGGGAATCCGCCTACCCCCCCAAACTCTCCTCTGCCACTGGGCCCCCCCCACGCCCCTCATCCCCTCCCCAGCCAAGCTATTCCAATACAACACCGGCAACTACCCAGCTCTGTGGAAAATTGCCCAGGTATGTCCTGTACACAAAAAAACAGGACAACTCTAACCTGGCCAATTATCGCCCTATCAGTCTACTCTCCATCATCAGTAAAGTAATGGAAGGGGTCATCAACAGTGTTATCAAGTGGAACTTGTTTAGCAATAACCTACCCCAGTTTGGGTTCTGCCAGGGCCACTCAGCTCCTGACTTCATTACAGTCTTGGATCAAACACGGACAAAAGAGTGTTACTGCAGAGGTGAGGTGAGAGTGACTGCCCTTGACATCAAGGCCACATTTGACCGAGTGTGGCATCAAGGAGCCCTAGAAAAACTGGAGTCAATGGGAATCCGGAGGAAAACTCTCTGCTGGTTGGAGTAAAACCGAGCACAAAGGAAAATGGTTGTAGCTATTGGAGGTCAATTATCTCAGCTCCAGGAGATCACTGCAGGAGTTTCTCAGTGTCTTAGGCTCAACCATCTTCAGCTGCTTCATCAATGACCTTCCTTCCATCATAAGGTCAGAAGGGGGGATGTTCGCTGATGATTGCACAATGTTCAGCACCATTCATGACTCCTCAGATACTGAAGCAGTCCATATCCAAATGCGGCAAGACCTGCATAATATCGAGGCTTGGGCTGAAAAATGGCAAGTAACATTCGTGCCACACAAGCATCAGGTAATGACCATCTCCAACAAGAGAGAATCCAACCATCGCCCCCTTGTTGTTCAATAGTATTACCATCACTGAATCCCCCACTATCAACATCCTGGGGGTTACCATTGACCAGAAACTGAACTGGATTAGCCACATAAATACTATGGCTACAAGAGCAGGTCAGAGGCTAGGAATCCTGCGACAAGTAACTCACCTCCTGACTCCACAAAGCCTGTCCATCATCTACGAGGTACAGGTCAAAGTGCGATGGAATACTCCCCACTTGCCTGGGTGAGTGAAGCTCCTACAACACTGAAGAAGCTGGACACCGTCCTGGACAAAGCAGCCCGCTTGATTGGCATCACATCCACAAACATTCACTCCCTCCACCATGGATGCACAGTAGCAGTAGTGTGTACCATCTACAGGGTGCACTGCAGGAATTCACCAAGGCTCCTTTGACAGCACTTTCCAAACCCATGACCACTACCATCTTGAAAGACAAGGGCAGCAGATAGATGGGAACATCACCACCTGGAATTTTCCCTCCAAGTTATTCACCATCCTGACTTGGAAATATATCACTGATCCTTCACTGTCGCTGGGTCAAAATCCTGGAACTCCCTCCCTAACAGCACTGTGGGTGCACCTACACCACATGGACTGCAGCGGTTCAAAAAGTTAGCTCACCACCACCTTCTCAAGGGCAATTAGGGATGGACAATAAATGTTGGCCTAGCCAGCGAAGCCCACATCCCATGAATGAATAATAAAAAAGGAGTGCCCCCTCCGTGGGACTGCCCCCGCACTCCTCCCACCCTGCCATCACTACCCCCCCAACGTTCCGCGGATCTCCCCAATCCCCCCCCCCAACCCCACCCCACTCTTCCCCACTCACCCCCCTCCACAGGACTTCCCCAGCATCCAACTAGACCCCCCAAGGCCTGGCCAGCCGCAACCTCCAAGACTCAACCTGATTTAAGATCCCCTTCCCCACCGACAAGGCATGACCTGACCTGACCCCCACACCCCTAAGCCAAACACAACCTGACCCCACCCCCACCCCCAATAGCCCTGGCCTGATTCCCTCCCACTTAGGCCCGACACCTCCACCAAGGCCTGACCCGACCCAATACTCTCACCAAGGCCTGACCTGACCCAAATTCCCCACAAGGCCTGACCCAACCTGAAAATCCCTCCTCCAAGGACTGACCACCCACCCTGCAAGGCCTGATCTGACCCAAATCCCCCCTGCCATGGCCTAACCCAACTCGACACACCCCCCCCCAACCTGACCAAGGCCCAACACATCCCGACACCCCACCAAGGCCCAACCCAACCCAACCACCCCACAAGGCGTGGCCCACCCTGATCCCGCCCCAAGGTTCGACATGACCCTAACTCAACTCGCATGCCAAAGCTCTCCCAAATGGACCGCCCCACAAGGCCTGACCCAACCTGACCAGCCACCCCCAGGTCCTGACCATCCTACGTCCAAGACCCAACACAAACACCCCCCCAAGGCCCGACCAGACCTATCCAAGGCCCAACCTGATCGGACACCCCCCCCACCCCCTCCATTCCAAGGCCCATCCTGACCCGAACCAGCCTGACCCAAGACCCCCCACTAGATCCTACTCAGATCCTACCCACTTACCTGATACATTTACCTTGTCAAAGACTATTAAACTTGGCTGGCCTTTAAACTTACCTAGTTTATGGCAGCTAGTGCTGTAAAAAAGGGGGTGTGGCTTATTTACCTTTGACTCCACAGTCCTCAACACTAGGCCCCGGGGATGTGCTGCGCTGCCCAGATCTCGCCTGGCCTGAGTCGGAAGGTCCGGCGAGATAGGATTGGCCGCATTTTAAGGTAAGAACTTTCAAGCAAATGGCAATCTGACTCAATTGTCACTCCTTTGGAAGTTACGTCCCATTGTGTTACGACCTAGGTAGAGACTGTTAATGTTTAAAGAAGAATTCTGAACAACAGCAATGAACTTGCAGAACTACACCACAGGGTTGTAGCTTGGATTTACCACTCCGGAGGCAGGAAATGAGAATGTTGTCCTCCGTGGAGCCCAGTGGGAAATAATGCTGAATCGCATGATGCTTGGCTCATTAATTATGCAGCTGAGCGTTTCCTGACTCTGGTGAAGTGGAATGCTATTTATGTTTAAAGAAAATGTAGTTAACTGGCCATGTGACTGTATTGGCCACGACTGCACAGGCTACTTGGGTAACTTTAATCTCGGCTGGAGGTGATTAAAGAAGCACACATGGAGCAAAATGTTTTACCTCAGCAAGCGGGCAAGCATCCTGACATCAGCGTACAGTCGCACCGTACTGCGGTTGGCAGGCACACACAGTAATCAATAGCATACCCGCCAACAATTAAAAGGCCTATTGAGACCATTAAAAAGGTAATTAACTTAAATTTTTTGCTGCTTGTCCAATCTTACAGTTGGCGGGCAGGCAGAAAGGCCAGTGGCCTTTGCATTTGTCAGGAAACCTCATCAACAGGCAGGATGAGGTTTCCAACAGCAAATAAAAATAAAATAAAACATTTTATATTTCATTTACTTCCGTACTCATGTGACAGAGTCACATGACAGAGTCACATGAGGGAACATGTTTTATAACATTTTAAAAATCTTTATATTTTTTGAAAACTGTTAAATTATATTGGAGGTCTGGCAGCATCGGCAGAGAAGAAAAGAATAGATGTTTCGAGTCCTCATGACCCTTCAACAGTTCTGTGGAAGGGTCATGAGGACTCGAAACGTCAACTCTTTTCTTCTCCGCCGATGCTGCCAGACCTGCTGAGTTTTTCCAGGTAATTCTGTTTTTGTTTTGGATTTCCAGCATCCGCAGTTTTTTGTTTTTAAATTATATTGGAGCTTTATTGGGTGGTTGAGATTTTGTCTTCCAAATCATAATGGTTTGTAATGAGTAATAAAAAAATCATCTGCTGCCTGTAACACTAAATGGATAGTACTGTGAAAATTAATGTATGATGTTCAGAGCTTCATTGTGAAGGCCAAGATCAAAATTGTTCTCATTCTCTCAGAAAGGGACGTAGTATACAGTCTTGATGGTGGCTTTCGGTGTGACCTTTCCAACCACTTCAATGACTCCACTCAACTCTTCATCGAGTGGATCAGTCATTTCTACTGTTACATTCTTCCCATCACCATCTGACAAAACAAAACACATAACAACAGAGGGATGAATCTTCAGAACTCGGCCCACAAATCAAATGGCCACTCTGGTGAAGCTCAAGACCAGGCTCGTGTTAATCCTCATGTCCACTCATGTTCCCCTTCTCCACTTGCACCCCCCCAACTCACGTTGCCCTTGTCCACCTGTACCCCCCACTCACAGTCCCCTTCTCCACCTGTACCCCCCACTCACAGTCCCTTGTCCACCTGTACCCCCCACTCACAGTGCCCTTGTCCATCTGTACCCCCCACTCACAGTCCCCTTGTCCACCTGTACCCCCCACTCACAGTCCCCTTGTCCACCTGTACCCCCCATTCTCAGTCGCCTTGTCCACCTGTACCCCCCACTCACAGTCCCATTGTCCACCTGTACCCCCAATTCTCAGTCCCCTTGTCCACCTTCACGTCCCCCACTCAGTCCCCTTGTCCAGCTGTACCTCCAACTCTCAGTCCCTTTGTCCACCTTCATGCCCCCCACTCATGTTCCCCTTCTCCACCTGCATCACGCCCCCCCCAATCACAGTCCCATTCTTCCCCCACTGTCTTTGCTTTGCTCCAACTCCATTTACCCACCACACCTAGCTAAGGCCCCAGCAAGACTTCCATCCTTCTGCCCCCTCCCACCCTCAACCTGGCTGTTTTGGCATCCAAACCCATCTTTCTGCCTTTTCTTCCTGTCTGCTCCCTTCCCCTCCCTCTTCCCTCCACACCTCACCCCTCCCTTCCCCACCCCACCCCACAAAGGCCTTCCTCGCACATCATTAGCTGCTGCAGCTGTATGCCTGCTGCTGGATGCTCCACTTGGTCGAGGCTCCACCTGCAGCTCCTGGCTTAACATCAACTCCAGGCTCTACATCTAATAATAAGTTCCAGGCCTCCATCAGGGTAAGTCTTGATGTGTTTTGGACCGGTGTGAAATCCCGCTGGTCAATTGGGCAGAACGGCGAGGGGGCGGTGGTAGGGTCAGGGGGAAATTCCGGTTGGGTGTTCATTTGAATCCCGAGTTTGTGATCCAATACAGCTTTCCAACTGCCTCTGGTGGGAATTGTGAGCCACCATTATCCCGCCATGACGGTCAGGACTGCAAGTTCCCACTGTCAGGAAATCAATTTTTCAGCTCCCAATGTATTGTCTGCCCCCGCCTGCCACCAACCCCATCACTGGTGGGAAGGGACGATTCTGCACCATTTGTTTTTTAACAAAACAAACTTTATTGTATATCAAAAAGAATGAAACAATGCGAACACTATTAACTTAACACGATAGTTTATAAAGACTTAAGCTATAATCTCAGTTCTACTTTTTACTTCTCCTCAAGAGTTCCTTTTCTTACAAAATATTGAAAATTGTTCACTTTTCTTGGGACCAACACAAAAGGTATGTCACAGCTCCCTGGAATTCACTCTGATTCAATATTCCAGCTATTCTCCAAGGTACAAGATTTTATGGGGGTCTTTCTATTACCTTTTGGCTAAGCAATCCTCTTTTCTTTTCTTTAAAACCTCACGACTTTGGATTCCACAGGTCAAGCACAGGCCTCCCTGTGACTCTTGCACAGTGGCATAAAACATCAGCAAACCTCTGTGCTTTCCAATAGCCCGCTGCTATGATTTCATACTGCAACCAAGATGATTACTTCTGGAACTCCAACTGCAGCAAGGTTAACTGCCATTCACTGAGGATTACTATAAATTTCTTCCTTTAGCTACTATTAAATAAATTTTCCAGTTGTTTTTCCCCTTACCAACTTTGTCTTATACTGAATACCAGCTCCCAATTGCAGGTTATGTCATGGATGATTGATCCAGCATTTAGTCAACTTGAGGTGTGGGTCTGACTTTATCTCTCAACTTCCAAGGACCTTCAAGTTACGTAAGACCTAAAGTTGAAACAGTCTCTTCGCTGTTTTTCCAAACATCACCCAGTTTTTCCTGCTGGCTATGCCCTAACTGCCTGCTTCTGTCAACAAGCACACAGATAAATTAAACAAAAGAACTTTCTAATCAATGTTCCACCCTGAACCACTATCTCCATGGCAACGTGACACACAAACAGCTTGTTCCTAAGTAGAAATGCAAATTAACTACCTTTTAACTGCAAAGTTTTCCTTGGTTCTAGAAAACTATATGAATAACTCCTCATCTAGGCTACTACTGCCAATCCCAGCTCTAACCTCCTTAACAATCGATTCTAATAACTTCCCCACGACAGAGGTCAAGCTAACTGGCCTATAGTTCCTGTTTTCTGCCTCCCTCCCTTCTTGAATAGACAGATTATATTTGCTACTTATCAATCTGATGGAACATTTCCAGAATCTAGCGAATTTTGGAAAATTAACACTAGCGCATCGACTACTTCATTGGCCATTTCTTTTAAGACCCTAGAATGTAGTCCATCAGGACTCGGAGACTTGCCAGCCTGCAGCTCCATCAGTTTGCTCATTGCTGTTTCCCTAATGATTTCAATTTCACCAAGTTCCTGTTTCCTGTTCACCCTAATTTACAGCTATTACTGGAATATTTTTTGCATCGTCTATGGTGAGCACAGAAGCAAAATATTAATTCATTTTTTCCGCCATTCCCTTATTATCTACTATTAACTCCCCACTGTCACTCTCTGGAGGACCAACACTCACTTTACTTACTCTTTTCCTTTTTTAATACCTGTAGAAACTCTTGCTATCATTTTTACATTTCTAGCTAGCTTCATCTCATACTCTAATTTCTTTCTCCTGATTAATCTTTTACTCTTTCTCTGCCGTTCTTTATATTCTGTCCAATCATCTGTCCTGCCACTCATCTTTACAGAATTGTATGCTTTTTCCTTAAGTTTGATGCTTTCCTTAACTTCTTTAGTTAACCATGGATGGTGGGTCCTCCCCTTAGAAATTTTTTTAATAATAGGAATGTAATTATTCTGAATATTCTGAAATATCTCCTTAAATGTTTGCTACTGGTTCTCTATTGATCTATCCTCTAGCCTAGTTTCCCAGTTCACATCATTCACAGCTTTCATCCCCACATAGTTGTCCTCATTTAAGTTTAAGATACAAGTCTTAGACCCACTCTTCCCTCTTGCAAATTGGATGTAAAATTCAATCATATTGCAGTCGCTGCTACCTAAGGGTGCCTTTACTCTGAGGTAATTAATTAATCATATCATGTTACACAATACCAACCCTAATATAACCTGCTGTCTGGCTGGTGCCAAAACTGCTGCTCTAAGAAACTCTCTTGAAAGCATTCTAAGAACTCTTCATCCAGGCTACTACTGCCAATCTGATTTCTTCAGTTGATGTGTAGATTAAAATCACCCATGATTATTGATATCCCTTTACCATAAGCACACAATATTTTCTCCTGAATGCTTTGTCCTACACTGTGGCTACTGTTAGGGGGCCTGTAGACCATTCCCAATAATGAATTTGTTCCCCTACTATTCCTCATCTCCACTCAAACCAATTCTACATCCTGAACTCCTGAACCAAGGTCATCTCTAGCTATTGCACTAATGCCCTCTTTGATTAACAGTGCTACCCTCCACCATTACCTAGGTTCCTATTCTTGACTGTCATGTACCCTTCAACATTAAGGATCCAATCTTTGTTACCCTGCAGCCACATCTCCGTAATTGCTATCAGATCATATTTATTTACTTCAATGTGGGCCATCAATTCATTTACTTTGTTATGAATGCTACATGCATTCAGATAGAGAGCCTTCAGTTTTGTCTTTTTGTTACCTTTGTAACACCTAGCCTTGACTGTTGATGTATTCTTAGGTTTTTTCTCTCTGGCCCTTCCTGCCATTCTCTGACCCTCATTTCTCATATTACTATTTTGCTCTCCTGCCTTGACTCTACACCTTGAATTGCTATGTCTACTCAAGCTTGATCCCTCACCCCTCTTGTTTAGTTTAAAGCCCTCTCTACTTCCCTAGTTATGCAATTTGTGAGGACATTCGTCCCAGTATGGTTCAAGTGCAAACTATCCCAATGGTACAGCCCCCACTTTCCCCAGTATTGATGCCAGTGTCCCATAAACTGAAACCCAATTCTCCCACACCAATCTTTCAGCCATGCATTCGTCTCTCTGATCTTATTTGCCCTCTGCCAATTTGCATGTGGTTCAGGTAATAACCCAGAAATTATTACCTTTGAGGTTCTGCTTCTTAATTTGGCACCTGGCTCTTCATACTGACTTTGCAGAACCTCTTTCCTAGTTCTACCTATGTCATTGGTATCTACATGGACCATGACAACTGGATCCTCCCCTTCCCACTGCAAGTTCCTCTCCAGCACTGAGTAGATGTCCTGAGTCCTGGCACTGGGCAGGCAAAATAGCCGCCTGGATTCTCGCTCTTTGCTCACGAGAACAGTGTCAATCCCCCTCACTATACTATACCCTACTACCATTACTTTCCTTTTTGCTTCCCCCACTTGAATGGCTTCCTGTACCACAGTGCCATGGCCAGCCAGCTCATCCACCTTGCAGACTTCACTTTCATCTGCACAGGTTGTGAGCACCTCAACCCTATTTGACAATTGCAAAGTCTGAGGCTCCTCCACTACTGTCTGCTCGGTCCCATTACCTGCCTCACTGACAGTCGCATCCTCCTGTCCCTCACTGCTGACCAAAACAGATGACCCTCTTCTAAGAGGTTTGACTGTCTTCTGGAACAAAGTATCCAGGTATTTCTCCCCCTCCCTTATGTTGCGCAGTGTCTGCATTTCTGCTTCCAGATAAATAATCCTGATCTGGAATTCAAGCTGCTTACATTTCCTGCAGACGTGTTTGTCATGGATCGCCTTGGCGTCCAAAAGCTCCCACATCTCACAGCTGCAACATAACTGGTGTTTATTGAATGCAAGTACTACTGACAACTAAAGGTTATATGTTTCTGAACTACAAAGGTGTGTGTTTTAGATGTTTGTTTAAATTACTTTATTTTAATGCTTTTTTAAATCTCTATTATTTGATTTTAATCTTAAAGTTCACAGCAGCTGAAACAGTGTGCTCCTCAGCCATGCCTCGACTCCCAGCAAGGTAGGCCGCTCTGCAATCCCCGGTCTGTATTTATAGGCACGTCTCAGCTCCCGACTGTCTCCCGTAGGTCCGTTCCACTCCCAGATTGAGCTGTGAGTGCTATGCAATAATGTCTGGCTATGATCTCAAGGATAATGATTGTGTGCTGTGTGCTGCATAATGTTGCCTTACAAAGAGGCCTCATTGTGGAATATCCAGTAGAGCAAGGCATTCAAAGGCAGATCAGCAGCAAACTCAAGACGGTGGCACCGAGTCACATATTGAGCATCAAAGGCTGGTACTTACAGGGTTCTAGTTCAGTAAATCAGAACTGCAGCTTGTGTTTGCTGCAGTAAGTCACATCATATTCACTACAAGCAGTCACTTACAACAAATGCCTGAGAGATTTGCTGAGGGCGGTTTTTCAGTTTTGCTCTATTTCTAGTTGAAAAGACCTAATGGTTTTTGAATGTGTATCAGTAAAGTTAGAAGCTGTCTTCTTTTTCTTTGTCTGCTTTTCTGCAGTGGCCAATTCCACCTAATTGTGGAACTATCAGCAACTGGGTATGAAATCCTTCCCTCTGCCAGTGCACATTGACTCTGGGAGCAAGTGCAAACGTCTTTGTGAAATTTGCACAAAGGGATTGTCGATCCTGTCAGAGAGCACACAAGAATTGCTCAAGCAGTTGTAATATTTCCTCCTATGTTCTCTCCATGGGTCAGGCAAGTCAAATATGACACTGTAAAGAAATATTGAAAAATACTGAGGACTACAATGCACCCCAATGTGTCAGCAGCTGAGGATCATATTCTTTTCCTACTCTCACCCAAATAATCTGTTATTGGTCGATAGAATACTGTCATTTTTCTCCAACATTAATTCATTCATTAATTCAACATTAAGTGCCTAGTCGGAAGATGAGCTGCTGTTCCTCCAGTTTGCTTTGAACTTCACTGGAACATTGCAGCAGGCCAAGGACGGACATGTGGGCATGAGAGCAGGATGGTGTGTTGAAATGGCAAGTGACAGGAAGGTCTGAGTCATGTTTGTGGACTGTTTAGCGAAGAAAAAGCTATCCCTCCCATAGCTTCTGCAAGAATTCAAATTTGGGCTTTGATTTTATCAGCATTTGAATTTACTTTTATGCACAGACCAGGGGTGCATATAACCAATGCAGATTCCCCAAGTCGCCTTCCTTTCCAGGAGAGCATTGAACATGCTCTGACTCCCCAAGAGATCCCATTAGCGATGAATTTCCTGGATTCTCAGCCGCTCTGCGCAAGACAAATAAGAAACTGGACGAACCGTGATCCAGTCTTCTCTAGAGTACGAGACTAAACATTGAAAGAATGGTCCCAGGAACCAGTCCTCAAAGAATTGAAGCCATTCGTCTCTCAAAGAAATGAATTGAGTAGTCAGGATGATGTCCTATTATGAGGTGCACCAGTCTTCATTCCTTCACAATGAAAGGAACAGCTCTTAACTGAGTTTCATAGCATGCATCCTAGAATTTCCAAATTGAAAATGCTTGCAAGCATCTGGTGGTCAGGTATAGACAGTGATATGTAAAAATGGTAAACACTATCTCCAGTGCCAGCAACTACAGGAGTTGCCTGTTGTAGCCCCACAGCATCTGTGGGAATGGCTGATCGACCCTGGGCGAGTGTGCACGTAGATTATGTAGGTCCATTGCTAGGCATCTTGTTTCTACTAACAATTGATGCACATTCCAAATGCTTAGACACGTATGAAGTTAGATCGCCAAAGTCAGGTGCGACTATAGAAAGGTTACTCCAAAGTTTTTCGATACATGGATTGCCAGAAGTCATTGTCTCAGACAAAGGTACTGCACTTACAAGTGCTGAATTTCAAAGATTCGTAAGCCTAAATGGTATCAAACACATAAAAACAGCACCATATCATCCGTCTTCTAATGGATTGGCCAAGAGAGCAGTACAAACTTTTAAAGTTGGGATAAAAAAATTATCAGGAGGATCATTGGAGACTAAACTTTCACGTTTCCTGTTTCACAATAGAATGACCCCCCCACAATACTACAGGTTCAACATCTTCAGAAATATTTATGAAGCGCCGCCTTCATATGGGATTAAGCCTGGTACTTCCCAATGTGGAGGGGAAGGTAGAGAACACTCAAGGGAATCAAAAAGTGACTTATGATTTGCATAGCCGAGAGTGAAAACTTACTGCCAGTGAAACAGTATTTGTATGAAGCTTCAGTGGTGGATTGATTTGGTTACCCGGTGTAATAGGTTCTGTGATTGGACCGTTGTCATACTTCGTAGAAGTGGAGGGCCAGTCAGCTGAAAACATGTGGATCATTTGAGTAAAACCATAAGACATAGGAGCAGAAATTAGGCCATTCGGCCCATCCAGTCTGCTTCATCTTTCAATCATGGCTGATAAGTTTCTCAACCCCATTCTCCCACCTTCTCTCCGTAACCTTTGATCTCCTTACCAATCAAGAACCTATCTATCTCAGTTTTAAATACACTCAGTGACCTGGCCTCCACAGCCTTCTGTGGCAATGAGTTCCATTGATTCACCACTGTCTGGCTAAAGAAGTTTCTCCTCATCTCTGTTCTAAAAAGTCTTCCCTTTACTCTGAGGCTGTGCCCTCGGGTCCTAGTCTCTCCTACTAATGGAAACATCTTTCCCACGTCCACTCTATCCAGGCCTTTCAGTATTCTGGAAGTTTCAATCAGATCCCCCCTCATCCTTCTAAACTCCATTGAGTATAGACCCAGAGTCCTCAAACATTCCTCATATGTTAAGCCTTTCATTCCTGGGATCGTTCTCATGAACCTCCTCTGGATCCTCTCCAGGGCCAGAACATCATTCCTGAGATACGGGGGCCCAAAATTGCTCACAATATTCTAAATGTGGTCTGACCAGAGCCCTATAAAGCCTCAGCAGCAAATCCCTGCTTTTATATTCTAGTCCTCTCGAAATAAATGCCAACATTGCATTTGCCTTCCTAACTACCAACTCAACTTGCAAGTTAACCTTAAGAGAATCCTGGACTAGGACTCCCAAGTCCCTTTGCACTCCAGATTTCTGAATTCTCTCCCCATTTAGAAAATAGTCTATGCCTCTATTCTTCCTACCAAAGTGCATGACCTCACACTTGCCCACACTGTATTCCATCTGCCACTTCTTTGCCCATTCTTCTAACCTGTCCAAATCCTTCTGCAGCCTCCTCGCCTCCTCAATACTACCTCTCTCTCCACCTATCTTTGTAGAAGGGAGATACCCCAACAAACTGATGTTCCCCCTTTAACCATTGTAGAATTCTGTGGTCTGCGTTATGATTGATAAACCAAGGAAAGATCCAGTGTCCTGGTTTGTTGGGACAAAAGGATCTGGGTTGCACACTTGTTTCGGGGTGGCCGAATTGGTACCAAGGCAGAGGAGATCAGTAGACCATTCTGAGAAGAAACATATTCTGTCTATTTGCAAAAGGAACTTAGCAGCTACACTTGTGTACTTACAACTCAAAACTCTGTCTTTACTCTTCAGATTCTAACTCGAGACTAGCGACTACAGAGGTAGCCCGCGCTACTCTGCTATTGGGTACCAATATCATATGATCTTAAATTACAAATTTGTCGTAAATTACACATCAGATTACTACAACCCTCCCCCTTTACTCAGAAATATATTTTACACAATTTTTCTCAAAATATTAAATTATTCACAGAGATAAGTAATTTACAAAGTCAGTCTCTCTGAGGGTTTCCTTATTCGTGTAGAACGTCTCAGCTCTACAGCTTCTGATGTTTGATCCAGAACCTCCCTTATTGTAATCATCTGAGCATCTGGTTCTTCAGTAGGTACCTGCAAATCGGTTTCTTCGATTCTTTCAGGTACAGTCGGCCCTTCGGACACATTTGTACTTAGTTGAGTTCTTTCAACAGGAGACACTGACTTAGTCACGAAAACTGGAGGAATCAGTTCTGGGTATTTTGTTTTTCCTCTTCTTATATGATCCACATGTCTCCTTATGACTCGATCTTCCACTTTCATGTGGTAGGAAAGAGGTCCCGTTACTGCACTTATTTCACCAAACAACCATGCTGGTCCTTCTCTAAATTTCTTCACAAATACTTACTCTCCTATGTTAAACGTCCTGTCATGACTGTGACAAGCATGTCCAATTTTCTGATTTCCCTGACTCCTTTCTGCATCCCCCCCACGTTTGGCATAATTAAGCTCAATCTCAATTGGAGACGACATTTCATTGACAATTCCACAGGTGTGACACTTGTTGTCATATGAGGGGTGGTTCTATAATGGAAAGGAAAATGTGCTAATTTAGTCATTATAGAATTTCCAGACAATTTCTTCATACCAGATTTGAAAGTCTGAACTACTCTCTCGGCCAGTCCATTTGAAGAAGGGTGGTATGATGAAGTTCTCACATGAGTAATACCATTGTGGCTGATAAATTGGGTAAATTCAGCACTCATAAATACTGTTCCATTGTTTGATACGACCACTTCAGACAGTCCGTAGATTGCGAAATTTTGCCATAGCTTGTCTATTGTAGCAGAATTATTTGGGCCAAAATGTACTAGGAGTGTAAATGATTGTAACAACTGTTTCACTTTTGTGAAAGCTTCTCCTTGTGGTGGTTGCCATGATCATTTCTGGTTTCTCTTGAGCAAGTAATACAATGGTGCCAGTTCTACCAACAAAATAGGCAAGAAGTGTCCATAATAATTGATCATCCCCAAGAATGATTTCAGTTCGGATGTATCCTTTGGCGCTGGTGCTTCTCTAATGGCTTTCACTTTTTCTTCAACTGGATGTAGGCCTTATAAATCTGATGAAAGCCTTGTGACCTAAGTAAGTGACCTCTTTTACTTGGAATATGCACTTTTCTTTTCTCAACCGCACTCCAACCTGTGAAAAATGTTTCAAAACTTCTTCCAACTTCATCAAATGTTCCTTTTCAATGAGTCCCATCTCAAGAATGTCATCCAAATAAACTAGAATGTGGGGCAGTCCCTGTAGTAAACTTTCCATGGTTCTTTGGAATATGGCGCAAGCTGAAGTTACGCTAAAAGGTAAGTGGGTGTACAGAAGCAGAACATGTCGGCGACCTCATTTCATTTATGTCCATCCATTTTGAATGTGCATTGACGATAAGTAGAAATATTGTTCCCATAAAAGGTCTCATGTAGTCGATATGCACTCACACCCATGACCTTCCTGGCCGCTCCCATATGTGTAATGAAGCTGTTGCAGGTAATTTTTGTATTTGCTGACACTGCATACAACCCCTCACTAAGTTTTCTATTTCCCCATCCATCCCAGGTCACCATAGATAGCTGTGTGCTATGGCCTTTATTCTGGAAATTCCGGGATGTACACTGTGAAGTTCAGATAACAATGACTTTCGTCCTTTTGGAGGAACAATCACTTGCGCTCCCTACAATAAGATACCTTCCTGGCTGGTTATTTCGTATCTTTTCTGGAAATACAGTTTCGTTTCATCAGATTCTTGTTCTTGTGACCAACCATGAAGAACTTAATCTCACACTTTGGGTAAGACTGGGTCTTGATTTGTCCAATCTCTAATATGTATAGCACATATCGGTGATGAACCAAGGAAGTTCAATAACAAGAGGTATTCTTGAGGAATTGAAACATCCTCATCTTTTACTTGCATGGGCAAATGACTCAGTGCATCTGCGTTTGCAATTTACATATAACTGTGACAATGGGAGCTAAAGCAACACAAAAGCACCCAGGCCTTTGTTTTGGCAATAAGTGAGGTAGAGCTATTGTTAATCTCCAGAAAGCTAATTGGTGAAGGATAGAACTGGAGCCAATCTTTTATATTTATTGACAGAGTTACATATTCCAAGCATACACCTCCTAACCGCAACACCAGCTTCACTCTGTATCTAATTTTATGGACACAAGTAAATCCCCAGTTAATGCCCACCTACATACAATTAAACACAATTAACAACAATTAACAGGTTCCCTTCTCTTTTTAAAGAAACATTAAAGTTAATACACAGAACCAAAGTTTCCGAACGAGTTAAACCACAAAGCTCCATATTCTGTAAAGGTATTATAATGAGAAACAACCCTCTAGGAGCCCTAACAGTCTCTTCATACATGCATTTCTGTTTTGTAAAACAATCAGTTGATGACTTGCATCTACCCATTTAACTTTAAACATTATCCTTTCGCTTCAGTAATTGTTTCCAGTAACAAAGCTTAGCCTGTAAACTTTTCTCACTCACACTTTTCGTAGAGTATTCATATATTATGTTTTCATGCATTATCCCACAATGAATGATTATATCCACTTAACATTCAGGTGGTACACTATCTTAACTACGCCCATTTTACAGAATCTCACTTAAAATATTTGACAAATAGAATCCTACACCTTCTCCACCTTCCAGGTTGTCAAAATAACCCAGGTGGCTTAGGCTGGCACTGCTGCCCCTTCGCATGCTCCCATTCCTGCATTCGAACTCTGGGGCATGCAGTTGCTGTCGGCGATTTACCAAGTCAGAACACTATTGAACTCTTTAATGAAGCCTGATGTTTCTCATCAGAGCATTAGACAAGAATCAATGGCATAAGGTGATAAGAATAAGTGAAGCAAAAGCAGATTGAAAGTTCCACGGACAATTTGCTCATCCTGCTTGTCAAAGATTAAAAGCCCTGCTAAAGGATGCAGCTAAGGTTGATGAAGAATATACAAGGCTAATGGAATACATTGGTGAGAAGAGTGAATTCTGTAAAATATATCAGAGAATGCTGCCACATCCTATTGCAAGCCTTCCACTGGCCTATAACAGTAACAAGCATGGACCTAAAGATTCAGGATGATGACAGAAATATTTTCGTTCTACATTTTTGCAAACCTGATGACCAAACTTAGTCTTTCTACAATAATACTTAGTAAGGACAAAAGGGTTATTCTGGGCAAAATCACAGAGAAATGAATAGGGATCAGACTTAGGGCAACAGCAAAATTTCTGACTGTTAAAGGAGAGGAATTTGCCAATGATGAGTCCAAAGACATGTGTGAAACATGAACATCCTGATCATAAATACCACACTTGGGGCTCTGTGAAAAGAATCATACAGTGATGGAGGAAATGTTGCAAAAAGCTTTAGCTAATCAACTAGACTGGAAGTTGACAATACCTGCATACAATTAAACCAGAGATTTACAAACACTGAATCCATAAGGTGATACAAAGGATCCCAGGAACAGCCAATATCTCAGATGACATCATTTTCCATGGAGCCAATAGGGAGGAACATAATGAGAGGCTGAGATTAGTATTGGCTAGATTGCAGTCAGCAGGATTTATGGTAAGTGCAGACAAGTGCATGCTGGGTGTGACAGAGCTAACATCCATGGGGCATAAACTCATGAGCGGTGAAATCAGTCCAGCCAAAGACGAGATAGAAGCAACAGCAGAGGCACTGAACCAGAAAATGCCAGTGAAATGCAGAGGTTTCTGAAATTTCTGAACTATAATGTGAGGCATATCCCAAACTTCACTGCCCTGGCTGATCCATTAATGAAGTTGACCAGAACAAATGAATGGTTCAGATTTGATGAAGAACAGAAAGCTGCCTTCAAAGTTTTGAAGGACAGCTTGACATGTGCTCGAACCCTGCGATACTGTGAACCAAATACACCAATGAAAGTCATGGCAGATGCTAGTCCAGTAGGATTAGGAGCAGTGCTGGTGTAAATGCATGCTGAAGGTCTCAAAATCATTGTCCATGCAAGCAGATCCCTAACAGATGTAGAGAGGAGATATTCTCAGATGGAGAAAGAGGCCCTAGGATTGCTGTGGGCATGTGAAAGATTCCATGCATATTTGTTCAGCACTGAATTTGAATTAGTGATGAATCACAAGCCATTAGAGATGATTTATTTTCCCCGATCCGAACCATGTGCCTGATTCAAAAGATCCGATTTGAGGCTCCAGCAATACATGTACAAGGTGGCTCACATTCCTGGAAAGATGAACATCACTGCTCCGCTGTCATGACAAATGAGAGAGGATCAAACACACACATCCTCACTAGGTAAGGAAGCTGATTCATTTGTGCAGCTTGTGGCAGTTCATGCTATACCCAGAGCAATGACTACTAGAGAGGTTGAAAGAGTCAGGCAAAGATCCAGAATTGGATGACATCAGACAGAGAATCCAAGCTGGAAACTGGGAGAATAGCCCATTCAAGGTGTACATTGCTATATGAGGTGAACTGTGCACAATAGGGAAGTGTGTTCTCAGAGGCAGCAGACTTGTAGTGCCACAAAAGCTTAGGCCTGGACTGTGATTCTAGCTCATGAGGGTCACCGGGGAGTGGTTGGTACTGAGCAAACCTTACAAACTGAAATATGGTGGCCAGGGATGGAGAAAGATGTGGAGCAGTTTGTCAAAACATGTCATGGATGTCAATTTGTCAGCACAGCTAATCCACCAGAACCAGTAAGCAGCAACTGTTACTGGCTGCTCCATGGGAGGATGTAACAGTTGATTTCTTAATCCCACTTCCATCAGGAGAGTCCATGCTAGTGGCGACTGACTACAACAACCGTTACTGTGAGTATGTTGAGATGAAGTCTACAGCAGCAGAGAAAAAAGGGTTTGCAGTGACTGAAATATTTACAAGGTATGGTCTACCAGTCACTCTGTATTCAGACAATAGGCCACAATTCATTTCACAGACATGTGCAGATTATGCACTAGTCACAGGCATTGACTACCGCATAGCAACCCCTAAATGGCCACAGGCAAGTCAGGAAGCAGAACACTAGAACCAATCCTTAGAGAAACGGATGAGAATTTCTCAGGCTGAGGGAAAAGATTGGAAGGAGGCGTTGCTGTCATATGTGGCTATGTATAGAGCAACTTGACACACTACAACGGGAAAGAGCCCAGCTGAACTGCTATTTGGACACAACATATATACCAAGATGCCAAAGCTGAAGGACATGAGTGTTGGTCAGGAGGTTCGAGATCATGATGCTGAGAAAAAGGTGCTGCAAAGTTTTATGCAGACCACAGAATGGGAGCGAGGCAGTCTGGCTTGATGCCAGGTGATGGAGTATTGCTGAGACAGGGCAGTCCCAGTAAGATGGGTATACAATTTTACCCCAAGCCATACACAGTCATCGCCAAGAAGGGAAATAGTGGCCGGGTTTGAAATCCCTGCCAAAAGTCAATGGGTGTTTTGCTGTATTGAAAAATTTTCCATCCCGCCTGCGACGGGTTGGGCAGGAACGGAAAATCCCAGCCAGAGTAACTGTGCAGTCACTAGAAGGAGTACTGTATGATGGAAATTCTTCATGTGTCAAAAAGTATCATGGTGACAGGAGATGAACCGAACATAGGGATTGAGGTGAAGCTGCCATCCAGCGAACCATGAAGCCCAAGCCAGCGATGCTGATAGCAGGCAGACAATTTGCTATCTAGAGGGAAAAACATTGGCTCCAGAGGGGACAACGACACTTCCTAACTCTGACACAGTGACTAGAGTTCCCCGTACAGCATGAGAGGAGATCACCAAGCGAGAGATTTTGTGTAATTTAGCGACAGAACATGAAATTGGAAATAGAAGTTCCAGAAAGTGAAATACTGAACAAAAGGCTGAAACAATATTAGACTGTGATGCCCTGAACTTATCTGACATTCCTAATTGAAGAAATTAATTTGCTCAGGGAGTGAGGGAAATAATGATTTGTTAAGTTTGTCTGCAAAATTTATTGCAGTATGTTCAGTAAGGGATGGAATCTAAGCCACATACACCAAGCAAAAAAATCATGGATATGGTTGTAGTATCTGTGAGTTAAACCATTTCTTGCTGTCCCCAGCAAGAAATGGTTTAACTCACAGATACTACAACCATATCCATGATTTTTTTGTTGGTCCCATGTGACTGTACAGACCAATCAGCCCTAAGCAAGGGGAATCTTAGGGGGCAGAGCTTTTTAGCCTTGGTCTTGGATCAGGCTTATATAGCCTCATCTGGAGTCTGTAAATAAAGTTTACAAGAAATCTGTCTTGCACTCCAAGTTTATTACAACTGGAATGAGCATAAATAGCACCAATGCAGCACCTCGACTGTGAGTGTTTCAATTTTTAAGGGAAGAAAAGAAAAGTATACTCAGCAGCAATACCTCTTTTTGGCAGAACTGACCCATATGACTCACCCATTGAGGACTGGAGTCAATACATAGAGCGATTAGGATTCTACTTTGTGGCTAACCAAATAACGAGAGAGAAACAGAAGGCAATTCTCCTAAGTGTCTGCAGGAGCAAAATCTATAACCTAAGCTGTAGTTTAACAACTCCAAATGCGCCAAATTCCAGATCCTTCACCGAGCTAGTCGACCTCGCGAAAGGACATTTTCAGCCTAAACCCTCGGCGATCATGCAAAGATTCAAGTTTAATTCTCGAGTAAGGGCCCCCGGTGAGTCATTCGCAATGTACATTGTGAAGTTAAAACAGTTAACGGAGCACTGTGACTTAGGTGATATTTTAAACGACATGTTGTGAGATCATTTAATTTGCGGCATAAATGACGATGCCATTCAGCACCATTTGCTTGCAGAAGTTTAGACAGACCTGAAGCGCGCCATGGAGATAGCACTAGCAATGGAGAGTGCTGAAAGGGACACGCAGGCTTTGCAGAGTGTACAACATGGCGCCGTTCTGCAGCTAGGGCGGGAACCTGCCGCAGGGCATGGTGAGAAGACCAGGGAGGCGACTGCGAAGCGGGACACGGTCTCTACAGCTAGAAAAATAAAAAGAAATACTGGAAGCAGCTCACCAGTAACCCAGAAGTTAAAGTGTAACAGTTGTGGGGGAAATCATGCACCCAAAGTCTGTAGATTTAAAGAGACAGAATGCCACGACTGCCACAAAAAAGGGCATGTTGTTAAACTTAATCAAGGCAGCATTCAGACATCGAGTCAAGTTAAATAAAGTGCACAATACAGATGAGCCAGAAGTTACTGAGGCTGATGTTTATTCCCTACACAATCTGAAGGCCAGGAAAACTGAACC
The DNA here is from genome assembly GCF_017639515.1 of Carcharodon carcharias. Lineage (NCBI taxonomy): Eukaryota > Metazoa > Chordata > Chondrichthyes > Lamniformes > Lamnidae > Carcharodon > Carcharodon carcharias. The sequence goes on from NC_054468.1 coordinate 162,191,613, forward strand.
AATCACTGTTCCCTTTCAAGTAAATGGAAAACCTCTGCTCATGGAGGCTGACACAGGAGCATCGACCACAATGGTGGGAGAACACATCTTTAAATCCCTCAGAGAAGGGATCCAGCCATTGAGTTTGGAGAAAACCACCGCTTAGTTAAAAACATATACAGGTGAAACAATACAGGTGAAAGGCATCATCTCTCTACCTGTATCCTACAGGCACCAGCTGAGCTGCCAATAATTTTTGTAACAGGAGAAGACTTAGCCTTCTGGGCTGTGATTGGTTGAAGGAAATCAAACTAAACTGGTCAGAAATTTTTCAGGTCAGGACAGGAGGAATTCCAGAGTTGCTGAAACAGTATGACAGATTATTCTGAGATGAGATGGGGAAAATCAAAGGTCTACAAGCGAAAACATATGTGGACCTGAAGCAACACCCGGTTTTTTAAGGCAAGACCCGTGCCTTACCCTCTAAAAGAAAAGATGGATGCGGAATAATGTTGTTTGGAGAAATTGGGAATAATACAGCAAGTCCAATTTTCAGAATGGGCAGCACCCATAGTCCCTGTGTAAAAGCTGGACCAAACCATTCGCATCTGTGAGGATTATAAATTATGTGTTAACAAGGCTGCAAAATTAGACAAATACTCAATCCCAAAGATTAAAGATCTGTATGTTGAACTGGACATGAGTCATGCGTATCAACAACTCGAGCTGGATAACACATCCAGAGGGTACGTAACAATCAACACACACAAAAGCCTGTAACAATGTACATGCCTACCCTTTGTTGTGTCCTCTGCCTGTGCGATTTTCCACAGAACCATGAAGGCCTACTACAAGGACATCCTTGAAATATAGTGTACCTAGACGAAGTCTTAACCACAGGATCCATGGAAGCAGAACATGGCAAATCTGGAAGAGGGTTTGAAGAGATTTTTAGAGGCTGGTGTTCGTTTAAAAAGAGAAAAGTGCACTTTCCAAGCAAAGGAAGTTAGGTTTCTGGGCCATCAAGTGGATGCCCAAGGGTTGCATCCATTAGAGGAGAAACTCAGGGCAATCAAGGAAGCACCCTCGCCTACTAACACCACGGAGCTCAAGTCTCTTTTGGGCAGGGTAAACTATTATGGTCAATTCTTGCCTAATCTATCTACAGTGTTAGCCCCTTTACATTTAATATTGAAGAAGAGCCACAGATGGTCCTGGAAGGCACAGCAAGAGGAAGCATTCACAAGAGTCAAGAAGCTTTTACACTCATCGTGTCTGCAAGTGCATTATGGCCTGCCTAAAGAATTGATACTGCCATAAAGAATTTGTGATGCCTCTCCCTACAGATTGGGGGCAGTATTGTCACACAAAATGGAGGATGGATCCGAAAGACCGATAGGATAATATATCCAGAACCCTTTCTGCAGCCGAGAAAGATTACTGTCAAATTGAAAAAGAGGGCTTATCTATTGTATTTGGAGTAAAGAAGTTCCATCAATATTTGCACGATCGACACTTCACCATAGTGTCAGATCACAAACCACTGTTAGGTTTGTTTGGTGAAGATAAGGCAATCCCACTGATAACCTCTGCTCGAATTCAAAGATGGGCTTTAATTTTGTCGGCATAGAAGTGTACTTTTATGCACCATCCAGGTGTGAATATAGCAAATGCGGATGCCCTCAGTCATCTCCCTTTGCCCGATAGTGTTACACATGTTCCAGTACCTCAAGAGGTAGTACCTGTACTGAATTTCCTGGACTCCTCACCAGTCTGCATGAGACAGATAAAGAATTTGACAAATCAGAATCCAATTTTAGCAAGAGTCCATGAAGAGTTACGACAAGGATGGTCAAATGCACAAGTCCCTGAAGAATTAAAACCATTCTTTGTACTTAGATCTGAACTGAGTTGTCAAGATGGTATCTTGTTATGGGGAGCAAGTGTCATTATCCCTTTGCAAGGAAGAGAACCATTATTGGAAGAACTTCATAGTTCACATCCTGGTATTTTGAAAATGAAGATGCTCACACAAAGTTATATCTGGTGGCCAAGTATAGACAATGAAATAGAAAAAATGATGAAACATTGTCTCCAGTGTAGGCAACAGCGGAAGTTGCCTGTTTCCACTCCACTGTATTTGTTGGAGTGGCCTGGTCGACCCTGGGTTAAACTATATGTAGACTATGTAGGTCCATTTCTAGGTTCCACGTTTCTTGTGATCGTCAATGCACATTCAAAGTGGATGGACGTGTTTGAAATGAGATCACCTACATCGTCTGCAACCACAGCAAAACGGCACCAAAGTTTCAGTGTTCATGGTTTACCTGAAGTTATTGTGTCAGATAATGGTTCTGCTTTCACTAACACTGAATTCCAAAGATTAGTGAACCTAAAAGGGATTAAACATGTCAGAGCAGCACTGTATCATCCATCATCCAATGGGTTAGCAGAAAGAGCAGTACAAACCTAAAAAACAGGCTTGAAGAATATATCAGAGGGAACATTAGAAACACAAATTTCAAGATTCCTGATTGGTTATCGCACAACTCCTCATGTGACCACTGGTTTAAAACCTTTAGAATTGTTAATAAAACGCCAACTTCATACAAAATTGAGTCTAGTATTCCCTAATTTAGAAGGGAGGGTGGAGAGAAACCAGGATAATCAGAAAGTGAATCATGATGTTCACAGTAAAGGCCGGGAGTTTACTGTGGGAGAGACAGTTTTTGTATGAAATTTCGCAATTGGACCGAGATGGGTCCCAATCGTCTCTGGAACAGGACCTTTATCTCATCAAGTAGAAGTGGAAACAGGATTGTTAGGAAACAGATGGATCATCTCAGAAGTCGAGAAACCCTCCAACAATCAGTTAATCCACCTGAAATCCAAGTCGAAACTTTGACACCTGAGGTGCTATATTGATAAAGAATAGGCATACCAGATGTCTCTGCTCAATTAAATAATTCTCAAATGCCATTGTCTTGGGATATCCCTGAAGCTGCATTTCTTGTTCAAGTCAATCCAATGGAAGAACCTCCAGTTGTTGCTCTTCCCGAATCTGAAAAGGTCCTCAAAGACTAAACTTATAACTGTATATCATTGTATATACTATAGGTTAAGATTTTTTATAAATAAGAGGGTAAAACAAAATTAAAGGGGGAGGAATGTAGTAATTGTAAGTTGAAGCATTTCTTACTGTTATGGGGATCATATGACTGTATAGATGAATCAGCCCTAAGTGCAGGGAATCTTAGGAGTGGAGTTGTAGCCTCATTTGGAGTCTGTAAATGAAGTTTACTGTTTCTTCCAAGAAATCCATCCTGCACTGAATTTATTACTATGGCTTTGGTCTAATAAGGGAGAGCTATCAAGATGATTTCTGATTGTGTATGTGGACTTGAGTATTAGATACTATATGATACTGGGATAAGATACTGTAAGGTACACTCTGTACTATATATGAGGTCACCTGACCTGGGGGTAGAAGGTCAGATAGCACGTTAGGGAGTTAGCCAGCATGGTAGATTAAATGATGTTGTTCTTGCAGTTAAATCGGTAACTTTGAGTGTTGTTCTTTCATCCTGAGATGTGACAACTTCATCTCAAGATAAGGGATGGCCATTTGAGATTGAGATGATAAGAAAATTCTTCACTCAAAGGATTTTGAACCTTTAGAATTCTCTACCCCAGACGGCTGTAGATGCTCAAAAATAAAAACAAAAAACTGTGGATGCTGGAAATCCAAAACAAAAACAGAAATACCTGGAAAAACTCAGCAGGTCTGGCAGCATCAGTGGAGAAGAATAAAATTGACGTTTCGAGTCCTCATGACCCTTCAACAGAGCTAAGTAAAAATAGGAGAGGGGTGAAATATAAGCTGGTTTAAGATGGGGGGAGAGATCCCCACCTTAAACCAGCCTATTTCACCCCTCTCCTATTTTACTTAGTTCTGTTGAAGGGTCATGAGGATTCCAAACGTCAACTTTGTTCTTCTCCACCAATGCTGCCAGACCTGCTGAGTTTTTCCAGGTATTTCTGTTTTTGTTTTGGCTGTAGATGCTCACTTGTTGACTACATTCAAGGCTAAGATCGATACATTTTTGGACTTGAAGGGAATCAAGAGATATTAGGGTTGGGTAGCAAGTGGAGTTTAGGTCAAAAATCAACCATGATTTAATTGAATAGCAGAGCAGGCTTGAGGGACCTGTGGCTTACTCCTACTCTTTATTTCCTATGTTCTTATGTTCATTGTATCCGCGCATGTGCATCTTCTGTCTCTTTCTAAATCTCTGGGTACAACAACAACAAATTGCATTTATATACTGCTTTTAACATAGTAAAATATCCAAAGCTGCATCACAGGAGCATTATCAAACAAAACCACATAAGGAAGTATAAAGGCAGATGACCAAAAGCTTAGTTGAAGGAGTAGGTTTTAAGGAGTGCCTTAAAGGAGAAGAGAGAGGTAAAGATGTTTGGGAGGAATTCCAGTGTTTAGGGCCTTAGCAGCTGAAGAGACGGCCACTAACTGGAGAGTGAGGAAAATGGAGATGTGCAAGAGGACAGAATTAGATTTGCCCAGAGATAGTGAGCTGTGGAAAATTATTCCCCATGGGAATCAGTCAATATTCACCATGGATATCTGTCAATATTCCCCATGGGAATCATGGCATTAAAGTTTTAACTGAGTGCACCACAGATTAACAAGGGATGGGTGTGATAAAATTTAAGGATTTTAATCAATGATTTAGCTTAGAAGTGTCTTCTATAATTATTTTATAGCACATAAGGAGCTGGAAACCAATGATCCTGTTCTCAACTGAGAGCCATACACTTTCCAATAAAGCACATCAGCAGCAGAAACCCTGGCTGTTTTTTGCCTGCCATGGCTAAGGGTGCTGAAGCCAATTATAATATCTCTACTGCTGTCCTGGATGATCTCAGCCACCCCAACACATGAAAAAAGGATTGGGCCTGGCACCTGTATGTCTCTGTGACACTTCAGCATTGTGCTTAACCATTGAGCTGTTGCATGGATCCATAAGCACCTTTCTTAAACAACATATTATTTTATTAGAGGAACCAATTTCATTACCATTTTGAACATAGAATTGAACAGCTACAACATACCTAATATAGTGGGGGGGAATCTGATAACAAGTTAACCACATCAACCTCTACTCTGCTGTTATTCAGAGTCCAGGTTGTACTTCGTTCCTTGGCTCATCCACAAAGCAGTATGGCAGTCATTCCTTTGTTTCTTCACTTTTATAACTCACACCCAGGTGTCCTCAACAGGAGTTTGCTCAGCGCCATGGTTGGAATAACAAAACATAATCATTGATAAACACCTAAGACTCATGGTAATAATTTTAAAATGATATTGGTGAAGGTGACACACATAACAGTAATATACCAGCACATTGTGCTACAGGTTGAGAAGAGGTTGGTGTAGCTACAGCAAGAATTAGCTAGATTTGATTAAATGATTGGTGAGTTGTAGTCTACTTTTTCTGTAATTAATAAGAATGTAAGTTAATTGTTACAACCACTATCAGGTTTTTAGGTGCATCACAACAGCAAACATCATCCATCGTAACTATTTACACTTCAGAGCATGCACTATTCAATCTGACTGCTGGGTTGGTTAACGCAGTTGGCTAGAGTTTGATGCAGGATGACCACAATGGTAAGGGTCCAATCCCCGTTCTGGCTGTGGTAACTCACGAAGGCTTACCTCCTCATCTTGCCCCCAGACTTACATTGTGGTGACCCTCAAGCTATATCACCAAATATTCAGAAGGAGCTATGAACTAATCATATGCGAATTATATCCCAGGGTGCCACATTCACTGTTGCACTGCAGTTATGTGCTGGGTATCAGTCTATAAGTCTACTAGCCACATGGAGACCTAAATACACTCGTTGAACCTCCAGAATTTTGAGTCTAAAAGTGTGATTGTTTCTAAATTATGGGAACCAGAAGACATAACATGGTGCCAATGGGGTGTCTGTGAGTAAAGGCCCAAACATTTTCAACAAAGTTAACGCTGAAAGGGATTGAAAAATCAACCTGAGTTAGTGAGAGAGAGAGTGGGGCAAAAAAACTGATGAATCGTGCAAAAACAAAATGGTTGCCGCAGCCATGAAACAGCTCCAGCCATGGTGAATTGGGAGGCTGATGATGTCACAGAGGCACTTGAGAATTTAAACATTCAGTAGCTTTCTAAAAAGCAATAATGAAGAGGAAAGGGTCAGCTACATCCTTTTGTGAGCAGGAGAGAAAGAGTTAAATTTATTTGATAACTGGGAACTCAGTGAAGATGACAGCTGAAATCCAGACAAATTTTTTGAAAAATTCAGCACACATCTTCATCCAACATCAAATTATCAGATTATCGATATGAATTTCAAGGCCTGAGACAGGAATCAGGTGAGCCTGAAGACAATTTCCTAACAAGACTGAAGAAGGTATCCAGAAAATGTAAATTCAGGGACCTAGATGAAAGGCTGATAGATCAGTTCATTTGGGGCTCTGTACACCCTGAAGTACAAAAAGAGTTGATTGGAAATGACAAGCTCACAAAATTGCAGGCTGTCGACACTGCCAATGCACAGGAAGGTGCAAGCAGCCAGATGAAGACACTGACTACTCAAATGGCTGGCTTTCAGTCAAGTCAAGAGAAAGGCAGCAGAACTGGCATGTGAAACAGCAGCAGAAGAAGGCACACCAGAGAGAGAGGAAGATGAGCAAGAACTGTGGATGACCACATGAGTTCACAGGTAGTAGGAAATATCCTACATATGGAGCAAACTGCAGAGCTTGGTGGAAAGCTAAATCACTGGGAAAAGATGCGCAGGACAAAGCAAGAAGATAGTAAATGAGTTATCAGAGATGGAGTAACATGGCGAATGAGAAGGAAAAGAAACCAAAACATCCATGCACTGGAAGATGACAATGAGTTTAAGAACACAATTGGCACAGGAAGCTCACAACTGAAATAGTTGGGAACTGCAACAGTTCCCACAGAAAAGAAATTCACACAACTAAGATCAGGAAGAGAGTGAGAAATAAACCCACAACCATAAATCTGAATACCGGAGCACATAGTAACATCATCCTGCTCAGACTATAAGATATTTCCTAAAGATTTGAAACAAAATGGCTCCTCAAGGAAAGATGCTCTGAAGCCAAGCAATGTCATGCTAATGGAACACTTGGGAACTGAGATTCGACAGCCAGGAACAACCCAAATCAGAGGGACACACAAAGGAAAAAATGTTAATTAAAAACAAAAAACTGCGGATGCTGGAAATCCAAAACAAAAACAGAATTACCTGGAAAAACTCAGCAGGTCTGGCAGCATCGGCAGAAAAGAAAAGAGTTGACGTTTTGGGTCCTCATGACCCTTCGACAGAACTAAGTAGAAATAGATCTATTCCTACTTAGTTCTGTCGAAGGGTCATGAGGACTCGAAACGTCAACTCTTTTCTTTTCCGCCGATGCTGCCAGACCTGCTGAGTTTTTCCAGGTAATTCTGTTTTTGTTTTAAAAAATGTTAATTGTAGGTTCTAATTACTGAAACAGATGATCCTGCTATCCTGGAGTTAAGCAGTTGCAAATAGTTGCAGTTTAGCTCAGTAAACAATGAAATAAAAGATCTAAGTCTAAAGATCCATCACCTAGTGAATGTAACACCACTGAAACTGTCTCAAATTAGAGATGAGACCTCCAAAGGTGAAGAGTTACAGATACTCTCTCAGCAAGTGATCCAGGGATAGTCTGATAACATACAGCAAGCACAACCAGCAATATGGCAGTACTGGTCTATCGGAGATGATATCTCACTAGAAGATAGCCAGATCCAAAATAATCATACCCAAAACAATGCACGGAGAACTTCTCTAGAATATACATGAAGGCTACATGGGAATGAAGAACTGTAAGCTCAGGTCAGCTGTGTACTGGATAGAGATCTACAAACACATCAGGAGGATGATGTCTACCAGCAGTGCATGCCTGAAATACAGAAATACACAGCAGAAAGAGGAGATGGTAACTATTGACGTGCCACCTACCCCATGGCATAGTGTGGGAGCCGATTTATTCACACGCAATCAAGCATGGCATCTCATAGTTGTAGATTACTACTCAAAGTTGCCTTGTACCTGAAAGTTGAAAGATTTGAAAGTTATAACAATCATCTCAGCAGTACAAGTTCTGTTCACTGAGCGAGGAATTCCTGAAAGAACAATATGTGACAATGGAACCCAATGTATCTCTGGACAATTTAAGGAATTCTTTTAACAGTATGGGGTTCAAAATCATCACCACATTACCAAAGGTGACACGGATTTATAGAAAGACACATCCAGACAGTCAAGAGAACCTTCATGAAATGCCAAGAGACAAAGGAAGACCCAAACTTGCCTTATTGTCACCATGATCTACACCTCTCAAGGCTGACATGAAATCAGCTGCAGAGCTGTTGAATGGAAGAAATTATAAGTGAACTCTGCCAAGCAAGATCCTCTCTCCAAGTGATCAGGAGGAAGTAAAACAACTCACTGATGCACAGGTAGATGGAGGTCAACACTTCAATAGTATGCCAAATCCCTGTTTGAGCTGTTCAAAGGACAAACTGTACATGTACAGGATCAAACCATGAAAACCTGGAATCCAAAAGTTGTTGGTGAAGTTGAGACTCCAAGGTCATAATCATTGAGAATGAAAGGAACAGAATTCACATTTGACCCACATCTGAGCTGGAAAAGCAGAAAAGATTATCAATATCACCAGCAGCATCACTAACAATTGAGAAAGCTTAGTAGTATCATCAACAAGTGGTACAACATCAACAACGTCACCAGCAAGTGACACAACATTAGCAACATCAAGGAAGGCTTCTAAAAAACAGGAGCAATATACATAACACAGCCTGTGCAGCATGCAAATTCACCACTGAGAGCGATGAATACCACATCCACAAGATGGAGGTATAACATCCTACCATCTACCTCATACCATGAATAGTATTTTTAGAAAAGAACACAAGCTATATAAGAATCTCAAGGGGATCTGTGTATTTATAAAAGCCGATTGTTAATCTTCTTTAGTTTAGAAAATCAGTTAATGATTGGAACAGTTATATTGATATAAGGGAATTGTGTCCTCTTTTAAAGAAAGAGGGATGTTATATTGTTATATTATTCTGTCATGGAGTCCAGCTTACCCTAAGGGTGAGAGCAGAGGTTGGGAACTCCAAGTCCCAACAAATTTCAGACTTACTGCGTTTGCACAGACTGGAGAGGACTGCATAAACGCAGTTTGGTAATGTAAGTTCTTTGGGCTGAGGATAGGCTCAGTGCACCAGCAGAGATGGAAAACAATGCAAAAACCCGAGTATTGTGACTAGTAGTGGGACACCATTGAAGCTAAGAGTCCCAGACAGGGGACAGGGACAGGAAGATTTCCCAGTTAAGTTAAAAAGTAGGAAAAGGACTTCAGTTGGCAGACTTAAAGTGAAGAGGGCCCAGGGAAACCCTGATAATTGAACAGGGTTCAGGGAAGCCCTGGTAATCAAAGAGGGCTCAGGAGAAGGTTGAAACCCTGCGAAGTGGGCCGTTGTTGATGCCATTTGAGCTGGATCAACTTTTGGATAAAATTCCAAGGTGATATTTTCGAAGGTGAAGACTGGAATTCTTCGTGAGAGAGACATAATTTCAGTGAGATTAGTTGACTCACAATGTTCACTGATGTCTGGGTGGGTTGTTGAGAAACCATGGACTCTATTTTGGTCACATCTGTCATTTATGGTACAGTGTGGTATATTCATCCACAGTTTGCTTGTTAATTCACATGTACCTCATACTAACCCTGAATGTTAGAGTATAAGATAGATACTTTAAATTGTTTTATCTTTCCGACCTTGTATAGAAATTTTTTTAAATTTAAAACCCGTGGAATCTTGTGGCCTTTTTCACTGAGCAAGTGTCTTGAATTTCAAATTTTGTCTCTTTTAAACAAAACGTCATTGGTCCCTAACCAAATCTTACCAAAAACCTGGGGGTATGGTCAAGGATCATAACAATTCGTTATGAACTAGGAACTAATTATTATGTGGATATACATTCTGGGGTACCATAATCGCTGTTGCATTGCTGTCACATACTGAGTAACAGTTTATCAGTCTACCAGCCCCATGGAGAACTTAAAGGAATACACTCGATGAAGTTCTTGCATTTTGAGTCCAAAGTGTGATTATTTTTAACTTATGGAAACCAGAAGACATAACAGTTGCCAATGTATCTGACTGGGAAACAATGAATCAACCGCCCCCTCTAGTGGCCGAAGGTTGGCAGTATGAGTCCAGAAACAGTTTCTCAAAAAGACCAAAAAAATTGCCCAAAATCTAAAACAGTAACAGAAAATACCCAACACCCAGCAGCTCAAAGATAGGTGAGTTAATCTGTCTGGTCTGGACTCTTTGTGATAAACATATTGACACAGATTCACCTCCAGCACCTCTATATACAAATTTGTTTATGCAAAAATATTTACACTTTTTGGCAAAAACTTTGAATAAACGGCTATCATTTTAAAGACCATTCACATTTTCATATTAACCATAATGGATTACAGCATTCCTTCACTGGCTCCTAGACTATCTCACCAATTGTTTGCTTAAAGCTACAGTTTGATTCTTCTGCTGGATTCTAATCCACACTTCTTACATTCCAACTGCAATGTAAGACAGGTCTAGAGATTGGGCTGGTTACCATTTTCATATCCTCATCTTCCTTTCTGCCAGTCCATGCAATCCAACCTCTCCCCTCCATGAATCCTCCTCTGGATATTGTTTGTCACTCCAGGCCTGAGCCTCCTAGTCCAACTTTTCCTTTTCAGGTGCAGGCCCAGCTCTGCTCTTTTCTCTATATCTGGCCCAGTTGTGCCCCTTCTCCAGCACAGTGTTCAGGTCCCCCAGTCCTTCCACCCTTAGCCTACTTAATGCTTTTCTGCTGCTGTTGTAGCCTTGGTTCCTCTTGAATGAGGCCATCGCCTTCATTGGAATTCTCTGTCATGTCCATTGTGATACCTATTACAGAGCAGATATTGTCTGATGCCCCCTTGTTCAGTAACTATCTCACCCAGCTCATTCCCCCTTACTCTTCCATAATCGCACACTACCAGCAGGGCCAGTGCAAGAGTGTTAGGTGCCCTAGGCAAACCTTCAGCCTTTTCCCATATCACCACAATTGACTTTTGAAAATTAATATTGTGCATTAGTATTTATAATTACAGATTTATTTTACATGAAAAAGGAGAACATTATGAACTAATTGTACATTTTCATTGTTCTATACTTTTCACAGGATATGTGCTAGAAGAAATACACATTATAATGTGTAATATGGCTCACATGATGTTCCTGCAACAATTACCAGATGATTTAATGCACAATTTATAGAAACAATAATCATTACTATAGAATGGGCTAGATTAAATTATATTCATTGATATTATTTACTAGTTCACAGTTTAGGAATAGTCATGTAGATGTACAAATTTGTAAAACTGTTGCAAAAAATCAAAATGAGTAATACAATATGAAAGTTTGGGAAAGACTGCATCGTAAATTCATGGAAATCCATTTGTATGTCAGTATATGTGGATGCATATCAGTAGGTCTAGATCTTTCATTCCCACTGCTAAAGCCTGTGTATGTATTTTCATGAATAGTTCATTCAGTTTTTTACCACCCTCCCCCACCCACAAATTTTACTGCTCTAGGCGACTGCCTAGTTTGCCTAGTGGTTTGACCTGACTTTATGCTGAGCTTTCACGGCCTCGTGGTGGCAGGCTTGGAGGCAGGTGGCCAGTAAATAGGGGGAAGCTGCATCTGGATGGCTCCCTGATGTATTCCTGTTCTCGGGAAACTTTCTCAGGGGTAGGTTGGGAAATAAAATCATTGCCCACTACTGGGAGTCGGGCAGCCAATAAACATCGTTAAGGCCACTATTAGGGGAGAATTTGTGACCTCCTCAGAATTTTACTGCTGACGGAGTGCCCCCCTCCCCCACCATGTGCAGAGGCTGCCAGTTCAGTGCAGGCAGCCAGTCCCTCTACAGCAAGCCATAGTCTCCATGCCCAAATGTCGAGGGCGCGGGCAGAAGTGCAGAAAATACCATCGGAGGGGTTTCCCATCTATTCCGAGGGTCCTACCACTTTCACCCCTCTGAATTTTTCACCTAAACCCATGCCTCCAGGGGATCACCGCCCTGCTTCACCACTGTCCACCTCTCTCTCTAGAGCTGCCAGCCCTCTGATTGGAAAGGCAGCAATGAGTGATCACCTGCCGTCCTAACTAGAGCAGTGAATGTGGAGGTGGCCAATTAGGAGGCTGCTTCCAGGAAAATTAACATTCTGGTCTCACTTTTGGTAAGTGTGGACTCGGGGGGGCCCCATTTGGTCCTGTCATCAGGGTCTGGAAACCTATGGGGAAATTCAATGCTATGATATTGCACAAATTCTGAGCAACTGCATTTATGAAAAAAATGATTTCTTATGTTTGCTACTTTTATCCCTTCCCCAACTAAGGTGTGGTCTTTGTGTACCCCTGATTGTTATTGCTTCATCATTGGTTAGTGTGTCTTCAGCTGCCTTGGCCTCTGTTCTGAAAAACTCTCCCTAAATCTTTCCATCCCTCCATCTCTTAAGTTGCTCCTTAAAACTAACCTCTTTGATCAAGCTTTAGGACACCTGTTCTAATATCTCCTTATGTAGCTCAGTGCTAAACTTTGATACACTCCTGTAAGGTGCTTTGCAATGTTTTACTATGCTAAAGATGCTATATAAATGCAAGCTGTTGCTGTTGTTGTTGGCTGGGCTACAGCTTTGCAGTTGTTCGTCACATCCAAGCACATCAGCCAAGCTGCCATTCTTCATCCTCATTCCTCATCGTTAACAATAACTTGGCAACAGGGAAAGGGGATCGCAGCTAAGCTTTATCCTGTCTTCAGCCATTGTTCATACACAGATGCTTCCAGCACTGGTTGCTGGAGAGGGTTCATGAGTAAGGACCCTGGTTGATTCACCAGTCCTTAAACAAGGGACACTAGGCCATTGTGGCCCCGCCATGTGCACACCTGGCTGTGCTCAGCCACCACTACAGTCTGGAGATCAAACCTGGGACTGTCCTTATGGGTCAGCAACTTACTGGATAAAGACACTAAGAGCATGAAATTCTTTTGCCTAGCGCTGCTTCTAGCAGACCTACCACCATTGTAGAAGTGCGGAAGATGCTGCTGACTGCTTCCCGCATGCCATGAGGTGACTGGAGTGTACACAAAGGCAGGTCTCCAAGTATAACATGAGGTTCAAGCACACAAACTGCAAGAAGATAATAAAACAGGGGTTCTTTATTCTACTGGCATCAAATTTCATAAGCATTAAAGGGAAAGCTTAACTTGGATGAGCAAACTATTTACGATGGATATTCACGGCCGATGCTCCAGATCCACCTGGATACCATCGAAAGCTTAACTCCTGATCTCTAACCAGTTGGTGAAACTCCTATTGCTAATTTCCCATAACCACATGAACCATATTACCTAGTCTCCCAGGCACAACAGGAATCTTCATCTCCTTGGGGCTTCTCAAACTCAGGGATGCTGTCCAGGCTGTTCACCAATGTCTTCAGCATCTGTTCACCCATTCCGCTGCTGCTTCCTGGCCCTTTAGCCACCATCAGATACCTCAGTGTGTCCTATTTGTAGCCTTGGCTCCTCAATGTTGCGACTTGCATCAGCACAGGCAAAGTGCTGCCCATGTATTAGTACTACCACTACAGTATTGATACTTGGGCAATACGCCACCTGTGCTGCAGTGGAAGCTGAGACAGAATCCAGCAGACGTTCCATCATGGGTCAATCTGGCAGTGCTGTTATTGTGGGTTTATTTGGGTTCTTACTCTAACAGAGATCTTGCTGGAGGTAATGGTCCTTGGTTGAAAAACATTTATTTTCTTGTTAATTATTTGCAAAGGTTAAATAAGACCAATACCTATGGGAGCTACTCTCTGAGATGCTTCCCACTCAACCCTTCTCAGTGAGTGATGTCACTATGACATAGCTCCTTATGCACATGCCCAGTAGCTATCATTAGAGTTAACCCTTTACTTTACATTGCTCCCCCCCCACCCGAGTCTTTACCCCTTTTACTATTTTACACACATTTCCCTACAACTCCCCAGCCTAGGGCACTTCGAGTGAAGACATGTCTTCCATGCTGTGCCCAAATTCAGTGATGCCTCACTGGTGCACCTGTTGGATGCAGTCAAGGCCTGACGCGATGTCCTCTACCCCCTCTCTGGATGCAGGATTCCCAATCCAGCTTGGGAGGCGGAAGATGATGAACAGCCTCCTCTATTCCACCAGGATAAGTCAGCTATCTCATTATTCTCAACTCTCACACTCACAAGCCCATCACACATTCGCAAGGATCTCACCTCAAGAGACATCACAACTCACTTCCACACACCCTGACATCTCCATCTGGCCTCACATCCTCTGGAGTTTGTGTCCTAATCCTGTCCAAGTCTCCACTCGCCACCCACACATGCTAGACATCCTTATCATCTGCCCCCACATGCATCTTGCTCACACTATCTCCATCTGTCTTCATCCAGGACAAGCTGGCTCATAATATGGAGGAGAGGTTCCAGACTGGGATGAAGTTCCCGAGATCAAGGTTCTCACAGACTTTGAGAACAGAACCATAGAGCTGGCCGGAGAGGATGTGGACCATGCCTGCGCTGATGGTGAGATCGGTGGTGCACACCCATGTGAGTATCCTGCACTATAACATCCATCAGACAACCAAACTGAGTGATTTTTCCTGCTTCAGAGTCACCTGACATGCACTAATTGTCCCTCCTTTCTTTAGTAGGCACTTCTGGGAAGCTGCTGAGGGCATCCACGAACCAGGCCCTCAACTCCAGCTTTGACGACACCTCGGATGAGGAACCTGAGGATAGCACCTTTGAAGACCCATCACAGCACTCACCCAGACCCACTACCAGGGCAGAGACACATACCTCAGTGCCACCTAGTTCTAGATTAGCCTCAGGGTCACAATCTGGCGAGCACAGAGCACCAACCTGGTCCACAGCAGGCAGAGACAGGGACATCAGAGATCGCCAGCTCTGGGGGCCACAATTCTGCTGAGTCCAAGTCCAATGATGAGCTAAATCAGTTGCTGGAGCTGCAAAGACAAACATGGGAACATCAGCCGGGGTGTGAGCTGCACTCCTCAGATTGCAATGCACAATGGAGGAATCTGTATGCCTTCAGTCTGAGGTGATAGTGCCGGCATGCCAACTCACTGAGGTCCACACTGGTAGGATGGCGGCCACCATGGAGACCTTGGTCCACGATGTCAGTCCTGCACTGCTGCAGGAGTTGAACTCCATCGCTGTAGCCATTGGTGGCATCCATCAGTGAGAAGGCTGCGAGTCAGTTCAATCTCACTTCAGCTGCCCCTTCTCCTCAAGGATTCAACCAGGGACCCTCGGACACCCATAGGGAGGAGGACCAGCAGCTGGACACCCCGGGGCCACCCACCCAGGTGACTCCAGGAGTGTCCGGCTGATCCTAACCCCCTTTTCCTGAAACCCCATCACCTCCAGCTCCACAGGCTGCACAGGCTGAGGAGGTTGTACCTGCCCCACAGCAGGACAACCAAAGCAGGCCAGGGTCCTCCAGGTCTCAACCCTCCAGAGGACACCAGCCAAAATCATCACAGACAACAGGGCGCAGCAGTCAGCAGGCTGCCCCCACCTCCCTTGTGGATGTCAGGGAAGCACCGAGATGTAACGGTAGAGTAGGAAACTTAAAAAGATTTAGGGGCACAATGGTGGCACGGGTGTTCACAACATGAATGTAATGTCCAAACTGTAAATAGACTCGCAATCAGTTCATATCGCCTCTTGTCTGTGCCTCCTTCTTATGATGAGCTGTGTTACTGTCAGTCATGTGTGATACCTTGGTTCTTGCACCTACTTATGGCAATGGTCTCTATCCTGGGCCTCTCCTCTGTGCAGTGTGCTACCTGGGCCTCTCTCCTGTGCAGTGTGCTACCTGGGCCTCTCTTCTGTGCAGTGTGCTACCATCTCAACATAATTCTGCATATCAGTAATGCCTGTGCCTTCATGTTAAGTGTGCTTGTGGAACGAACCTCGTTCCCATGCCTCGCAATGTCCTGTCATGTGCCCTCTTGGCTCTGTACGATTGAGGCAGAGGTGAGCCCCGATCTTGTCTGTATTCTTGAAAGCTGAAGGTGTGTTGTTTAAGGAAATACGTGCTCACTTACGGAGGAGACTCATGTACCGTCCAACTCCAACTGCCCGCCATTGCTCGGCAGGGTTTTGATAATATGAGTCTATACACAGAGCTTATGAGAGCTGTCCTCAGCCAAACAGGTTTCCAACATTCCCTGTGTCAATTTGCTGATCTCAGCAAAAAGTAGGAGCACCTTAACATCTCAAGGTGACAAAGCAATGGCACATTTTATGTGCATGCACTGAGAGATCCAACCTTAAGCATCTCTCACCCTGTAGTTGTGACAAGTGCAGGGAGAATGGTCTTGTCACAAAGCTGGTAGACAGCGCTGTCGTCCCAATGCCTTGACACTCCAAGAGGTTACTGATGCTACTTCCAAATGGTGATTTCTGGAGGTTTAAGCAGCCTTTAAACATGCTCTGGAATTGCACATCATTGCTTCAGATAATGTGGAGGGGAGCAATAGGATAGGAGCGAATATGTGATGAAGCAGAAGTGCTCGTCATTAGCAATGGCGCATACCTTTGGGGGCTTCACGTTGTCTGATCATCTTGGACTTTGCAAGGGCCAGGGCTGGCCATGAGGGCACACTGGTTGTGTGTAAGAGAAGGCATCTCAAGATCAGGCAGCCAGTGTCTGATCTCATCATGCTCAGGTGCTCCATCTCCATACCAGGGTCAGGATAATTGCAGCGCAGGGTCCCTAACTTAAACTGCCGGACGTCAGTGTCATTTTGGGAGGTGTACCACAGCTGACTGAGTCATCTCTAAGTGCAGTCACAGCATCGGTATTTCATCAGCTGCCTTGTCCCAAGTGTTAAGTTTCTAGTTCACCAGCAATGTAACACGTGGTGTGTGGATGCGTTGGTTCTGATGGATCTCCCTGAGGAGTCTTGCCAGATTGAAGGCAATGCAGCCACTGGCCCACTGAGGATCATGCCAGTGCCCCTGCGTCTTGTAGGTTGCTATTGTGACTGGGATGCTGGATGGATTTGGGAAGATGCAGCACTTTCTGATGTCTGATGCCAAAACGCCCTCCTCCAGATAGCATCACATCTCAGCATGGACACATGCCCCAGAGGCTTGCTCATCCTTTAAAGCATCAAAGCAATATGAGCATTCTGTGCAATAATGCACTGTCATCTGGAAGTACATGGGTGAAATTAGAAGAGTAGCTATGCTGGTGTTCATGCTGGCCCATGATGGAGGAGAGATGTCCACGAGGATCCTCAGTGCATCTCGTCATCCTTCTCCTGGAATCTGCCGGCAATGAGGACCTCACATGCACGCGTGCCTCGCCTAGCCCATGCAATGGCCTCTTCACCTGCATCCTCGGATTCCATGACCTCATCGCCATCATCCCCTTCAAGGTCGTCCTCATTGGAGAAGATGTGCAGCTCCTCCATCTCGCCATCTACTAAGTCCTCCCCCTTTGCAGCACCAGGTTGTGTAGCACGCAGCAAGCCACGATGATAAAGGAGACCCTCTGGGAAGTGCACTGGAACACTCCGCTAGATCTGTCCAGGCATCGGAATTGCATTTTCAGGAACCCTATGGTATGTTCCACCAATGTCTGGATTGCGGCATGAGTCTCATTATACCTTCTCTCAGCAGGAGTCTGAGGTTGCTGCACGGGCGCCATTAGCCATGTCATTTGCGGTTAATCATTGTTCCCGAGAAGCCAACCCTGCATCCTGTGTGGTCCCTCGAAGGCGTCAGGGATCTGAGACCTACTCAGGATGTACGAGTCATGGATGCTTTATGAGTATCTGGCACAAACCTGCATGATAAGTTTGTTATGGTCACACACGGCTGCACATTGAGCGAGTGGCAGCCTTTCTGAGTGACATACTAGGCTGCCTGTTGACAGGGAACTTGGCACCCTGCCCCTATGGAAGACTAGCAATCTCAGCAAAGCCCAGTGCTCTCGTGTCCTGGCTTGCTTGATTTCTGTCGACTTTGACAAAATTGTGGGTCTTTGCAAAAATGGCATCTATGACCTCCTGGATGCATTTGTGAGCGGACGCTTGGGAGATCCCGCAGAGGCCCCCCAGGGGAGCCCTGGAAGGAGCCACTGGTGTAGAAGTAGGGTGTGGCCGTTACTTTCACAGCCACCGGTAATGGATGCCCTCCCAGTCCCCGTGGCACCAAATCCTGCAGAATGTGGCAAATGGGAGTCACCAAGTACCTTGACATGTGGAGGCGTCAGCGACACTTGTTCTCACTCATCTGCAGATAACACATGCAACATCTATACAGCCCGAGGCACCTATGAATGGCAACTCTCTCAGGGTCATCCTCTGCATCCACAGGAGAACCTGCCAGCCCTTGGTCTGTTCCTCTCCTTTGGAGAGCCAGGTGCCTCCATCACATTCTTCTCTCCTGCCTATAAGCAATAATGCAGGCAGTGATAACACCAGGCTCCATCTTCCTGATGGTCTCCTTACTGCAGTATCAGTGAGAAACACACAAGAGTCAGCTGGGATCATCATTGCCTGCACTCCAGGACTGCACTGTTTGGACTAAACATGACTGGGAATCTTCAGAGATTACATGAGATTAATTTAGGGGGTCCGAGGCTTCTTCTCTTTGAGTGGTGAATGGCTGCATTTCCAAGGGGGTCCTCAAGCTTGTCCAGTTGCCCAATAGTCCTGCAGTTGCATAATACCCTGGTGAATTTGAAGACTGTGAATGAGAGGTTAAAACTAGAGGAACAATCATTTGCACTTTGAGGGATCAGTTTTGCATGATTGGGCCTTATTGCTTCACTTTCCTGACTCCCTACATGTCAACTGAACAGCTGCTAACCTGTCTCAGCTGTGTTTTTGTCCTCATTTTACAACTATCATTTCAGTTGGGTGACGTTTTAGTGCCCCCTCCAGTCATGTGTCTCAGTGCAACCTTCCCTGCTTGTTGCCCCCAGTGGAGCCCTTGCCCAGCAGTCCCTCCCCTTCCCTCAGTACTGTCTGGCCCCTTCCCCAATGGAGCCCTTGCTCTCCAGCACAGTAAAAGCCACCTCTGCCTTAACCCTGGTGTGCTAGCTGCAGACACTTGCCTGTACGACCCCCCTGAAACCAATGTGGTGCAGCCTGTGAAGCCTGGCGCTGACCTGAGAGCACTGTATGATGCAAGGTATATGAACTAACCTCGGAGTCTCGAACATAGTGCAGGTTGCCAGCTGCATGTTGTTTAAATCCTGTTGTGAAATGGGTCGTTCTAATTGCGCGCCGAAGTGGGCTCTTAATCCAGCATGGAGGGATAATTCTGGCAAGTAGGTGTGATAATGAGATGCTAGTTTATGCTAATGGGGTTCACAAAGTTCGGCGGCAGGAAATGCGGCATGTCACTGACAGTTGACGTGCACAATCGCATCCTTGTTTTATGTCATTGTAAAACCGGTTTTGGGCCTTTCCGCGAGATTTAGCTCACGCACCTGCCGCAATCTGGAGCCAAAAATCCCAGCGGAGGTGTGGGGTAGGAAAGGAAGTCGGGTCTTTAGCCATCAGGAGCTCGCATGGGGCTAACCCCTCATGTAATAATGTGGAGCGATAACTAAGCAGAGCGAGCTCAATGTTGGCATTCTTCTTCAATAAGTTTTTTACAGTACATACTCCTCGCTTAGCTTGTCTGTTAGACTGAAGGCATTTTGGGGAGCTCGTGGCACAAATCCATGCGACATCTCAAAGGATTGAAAACACTTGTTGGAGAATTATGGTCCATTATCAATGTCTGGAATGCCATGTGTAGAGGACATTTCCTTCAAAGAGGCAATAACGGCTTCAGAGGTCAGGCCATGTGGCTGTTTTTTTTATTCATTCACGGGATGTGGGCTTCGCTGGCTTGGCCAGCTTTTATTGCCCATCCCTAATTTCTGTTGAGAAGTTGATGGTGAGCTGCCTTCTTGACCCGCTGCAGCCCATGTGGTGTAGGTACACCCACAGTGCTGTCAGGGAGGGAGTTCCAGGATATTAACCCAGCAACAGTGAAGGAACACCAATATAGTTCCAAGTCAGGATGGTGAGTGGCTTGGGGGGAGCTTCCAGGTGGTGGTGTTCCCATGTATTTGCTGCCTTTGTCCTTCTAGATGGTAGTGGTCGTGGGTTTGGAAGGTGCTGTCTAAAGAGCCTTGGTGAGTTCCTGCAGTGCATCTTGTAGATGGTACACACTGCTACCATTGTGTGTCGGTGGTGGAGGGAGTAAATGTTTGTGGATGGGATGTCAATCAAGTGGGCTGCTTTGTTCTGGATGGTGTCAAGCTTCTTGAATGTTGTTGGAGATGCACTCACCCAGGCAAGTGGGGAGTATTTCATCCCACTCCTGACTTGTGCCTTGTTGATGGTGGACAGGCTTTGGGGAGTCAGGAGGTGAGTTACTCACTGCAGGATTCCTAGCCTCTGACCTGCTCTTGCGGCCACAGTATTTATATGGCTAGTCCAGTTCAGTTTCTGGTCAATAGTAACCCCCATTTGTGGGGGATTCAGTGATGATAATGCCATTGAATGTCAAGGGGTGATAATTAGATTCTCTCTTGTTGGAGATGGTCATTTTCCGCCACTTGTGTGGTGTGAATGTTACTTACCATTTGCCAGCCCAAGCCTGGATATTGTCCAGGTCTTGCTGCATTTGGACATGGACTGCTTCAGTAGCTGAGGAGTCGTGAATGGTGCTGTAACCTGCAATTATCAGCAAATATCCCCACTTCTGACCTTGTGATGGAAGGAAGGTCATTGATAAAGCAGCTGAAGATGGTTGGGCTGAGGTCACCACCCTGAGGAACTCCTGCAGTGATGTCCTGGAACTGAGATGATTGACCTCCAACAATCATAACCACCTTCCTTTGTGCTAGGTATGTCTCCAATCGTGGAGAGTTTTCCCCCTGATTCCCATTGACTCCAGTTTTGCTAGGGCTCCTTGATGCCACACTCGGTCAAATGCTGCCTTGATATCAAGGGCAGTCACACTCACCTCACCTTGGGAGTTCAGCTCTTTTATCCATGTTTGAACCAAGGCTGTAACAAGGTCAGGAGCTTAGTGATCATGGCAGAACCCAAACTGAGCATCAGTTAGCAGGTCATTGCTAAGCAAGTGATGCTTGACAGCACTGTTGATGACCCCTTCCATCAATTTACTGATGATGGAGAGTAGACTGATGGGGCTGTAATTGGCCGGGCTGGATTTGTCCTGCTTTTTGTGTACAGGACATACCTGGGCAATTTTCCACACAGCTAGGTAGATGCCAGTGTTGTAGCTGTACTGGAACATCTTGGCTAGAGGCACGGCAAGTTCTGGAGCACAAGCTTTCAGTACTATTGTCAGAATATTATCAGGGCCAATAGCCTTTCCACCTCTATCCAGTGGCAATAGCAGTCTACTACTAAAAGAAATGTTTTCCCTTTATTTCTCCTAGGAAGGTGATTACCCATTTTGTCAAGGTCTTGAAGTTCTTGAATGGAAGCTATTTTAACAGATTTCTCCTTTTGTCTAGTAAACACAGATTTCCTGGGATGGCAGACCACTCTAAAGTCACCTAAATGCACTGCACAATTTGGGCAGGACATTCTTCCCACCTGTGGACATTCTTTCTGCCACAGCGGGGATATCGGAAAATGGTGGTTGACGCCTTTTCCATAGAACCATAGGAAAGTTACGGCTCAGAAAGAGGCCATTCAGCCCATTATGTCTGTGCCAGCCAGAAAAAAATGAAAAAGAAATAGCCACTCATTTTAATCACACTTTCTAGCACCTGGTCCGTAGCCTTGCCAGTTACAGATGCAGATGCAGATCCAGGTACCTTTTAAATGAGTTGAGCATTTCAACATCAACCACCGATTTAGGCAGTGAATTCCAGACACCCACCAGCCTCTGGATGATAAAGGTTTTCCTCATGTCCCCTCTAATCCTTCCACCAATCACCTTAAATCTATGTCCCTTGGTAATTGATCCCTCAGCCGGGGAAAACAAGTCTCTACTGTCTACCTCATAATTTTGTGCACCTCAATTAGGTCACCCTTCAGCCTCCTCACTTCTCAGGAAAACAACCCTAGCCATTCCAATCTCTCCTCAAAGCTGCAGTTTTCAAGTTCCTGGCAGCATTCTTGTAAATCTCCTCTGCAGTCTCTCCAGAGCAATTATGTCCTTCCTGTAGTTTGGTGACTGGAACTATACACAAAATTCCAGCAGTGGCCTAACCAGTGTTTTATACAGTTCCAGCATTACATCCCTGCTTTTGTATTCGATACCTCATCCTTTAAAGGAAAGCATTCCATATGCTTTCCTTACCACCTTATCCACCTGTCCTGCCACCTTCAGGGACCTGTGGACATGCACTCCAAAGTCTCTCACTTCCTCAGGCCCTTTCAACATCCTTCTGTTTATTAGTATTCCCTTGCTTTGTTTGCCCTCCCCAAATGCATTACCTCACACTTTTCCAGATTGAGTTCCATTTGCCACTTTTCTGCCCACTCAACCAAACCATTGATATCATTCTGAAGTTGACAGCTATTCTCATTATCAACTACACGGCCAATTTTTGTGTCATCTGAAAATTTCCCAATCATACCTCCCACATTTATGTCCAATGCAATAATATACAACAAACAGCAAGGGCCCCAACACTGAGCCCTGTCTGCTCGGTCCCATTACCTGCCTCACTGACAGTTGCATCCTCCTGTCCCTCACTACTGACCAAAATAGATGACCCTCTTCTAAGAAGTGCGACTGCCTTCTGCAACAAAGTATCCAGATATTTCTCCCCCTCCCTTATGTTGCACAGTGTCTGCATTTCAGCTTCCAGATCAATAATCCTGATCCGGAATTCCTCAAGTTGCTTACGCTTCCTGCTGACGTGTTTGTCATGGATCACCTTGGCGTCCGAAAGTTCCCACATCTCACAGCTGCAAAACACCTGTCCCGCCAATCTAACTTGTGTTATTTAGTTATTTGACTTTAATTACTTTATTCCTATGTATGCTACAATTTACTGTTTTTATTGAATGCTAGTACCACTGACAACCAAAGGTTATATGCTTCTTAATCACTAAGGTATGTGTTTTAGATGTTTGTTTAAATTACTTTATTTTTATTACTTTTTTATCTTTATTATTTTAATTTTAAAGTTTTCAAATTTTGGTTTATTATTTTAAAGTTTTAGTTCTTTTTATTTATAGATCTACATTAACTTGCCTGTCCTAAGCTGGTTTCTCACACAGTCACTTAGTCTGAGCACTTACCGGCCAACTTACTGGCCTCCCGTGACATAACAGTTGTTTTCCCCCTCCCGACTGCAGCTTCCCAACAGCTGAAGCAGTGAAACAATGAAACAATGCACTGCTCAGTCACGATCTGACCCCCAGCAAGGTAGGCCGCTCTGCAATCCCCAGTCTGTATTTATAGGCAATCTTCAGCTCCCAACTGTCTCCTGCAGATCCATTCCAACTCCCAGCTAGGTATCTCATCCACTTGCCCAGCTTCATTTCCTAAGACTAAATCTAGAATTGGGCTTGTTATGTGCTGGCTAAAAATGTTCACTTAAATGCAGTTCAAGAATTTTGCGCCCACTGTTCATATCCCAGTTGATATTAGGGTAGCAGAAGTCCCCAACCATTACTGCCCTATTGTTTTTGCACTCAGAAATCTGCCTACAAAGTTGCTCTTCTTTCTCCCTCTCACTATTTGAGGGTTTATGATACACTCCTCACAGTGTGGCTGCCCCTTTTTTATTTCTGAGCTCAACCCATATGGCCTCATTTGGTGCCTCATTTAATATATCATCCCTTTTCACAGCTGTAATTGATTCTTTAACCAGCTTTTTATCCGCCTCCCTATCCTGCCTGAGAATCCTATATCCAGGGATGCTGAGCTGCAATTTTTGCCCCTCCTTAAGCCAAGTTTCCATTCTAGCAATGGTATCATGCTGCCATGTGTCTGTGCCCTCAGCTCATCGGCTTTGTTTGCTATATTCCTTGCATTTACATATATACCTTTTAACTCAAATTCCTGTGCTGTACACTTTTTAATCTGTACTTCTTCTATCTTTCAGAGTCGATCACTAATTCTCCATCTCCCATTTTCAGTGTTGCTGCCTTGGGTTTTACTTTGGGTTTTACAACCCACAAATTGGATGACTTCATTGGGCTGTTCTTGGGGGATTCCCGTCACATCCCTGACATGAGCCTAATTCTGCCTCCACTCTTCGGCCTGTCTGGCCAGTTGTGCAGCTTTACTTACATTTAAATCTTCCCGAGATTGTAAGAACTCAGAGAGATTTTCATCTAAAATGCCAGTGACTATTCTAACTCTCATCTGGTCCACTATTAGTGTTCCAGTGTTCCATACTCTCAATGTTCGGCTAGGCGGTATGATTTGTTGCGAAATTGACTCAATCCCTTCACCCTATTTTTGAGTGCGTCGATTAAATTTCACCTTCTCTATGACGATAATTTTACAAAGACTGAAGTATGAGTCAAAGGCTGGATTTTCCTGTCCCGTCAGGTTTCATGGGGGTTGGGAGGTGTTGGGGAATAATATGACGAGAAGGCCAAAAATCGGTTTTACACTGTCGTGAAATAAGTTTGCAATTGTCCGCTCCACCTGTTAATGGTGGGTCGCTTTTCCCACCACTGCACATTGGGAACCTAATTTCCATACATAGGCATCTCATTATAAGCTCTGCTGGCCAGAATCATCCCCTGACGCTGGATCATCCAGATCATGCCGACATGTTTCACAATTGTACATAAGCGACGTGTACCTGGCGAGCTGCACTTTCACTCGGAACTTTGAGGTTTGTCTGCGTACTTTTCGTCGCTTAGCACTCGCGGTCATCAGTACCAGTCTTCACAGGCAGCATCACATCATTTTTATGGGGGCTCACGGGCAGGTCCTGACCCACCATCAGGGGGTGACTTTTCAATGGCTGTAGGGCTATGGCTTGTTTGGGGAAGAGGGAGAAGTGGCCTCAGGCAAGGGAAGAGGCTGCAGGACAAGGGCTGTACTGGGGAACGAGGGGTACCCCAGGGTGTGGGGGCACATGTTGATCTGTGCAAGTGATCTCAAGATGGTGAGGGCTGAGGAGGCAGTCTCTAAAGGACATGAGGCCAGATGGAGATGTGGGGGTGCGTGTGAGAGAGCGAGCAGTGATGTCCCCTGAGCTGGCAGTGAGTGCAATGCCAGTGGATGTGATGGGCTTGAGTGTGTAAGAGTTTAGAGTGAAGAGATGATTGCCTTACCCTAGCGGCATGGATAAGATCATTCATCTGTTTTCTGCACTGGATGGCTGACCTCTTGTGTGCAGCATTGGCACTGACCAGCTCTGCCACCACCTCCCAACCGGAGTGGTGAAATTGATGGGCCTCCTGCAGCCAGATGGGGGTAGAGGACATCGCAATGACCTCCACGGCATTCAGAAGGCATCCCAGGGATGTGTCACTGAATTGGGGAGCTGCACTCTTCTTGGTTTTTGGGGCCATGTCTTCACCGAAGCAGCCCTGGGCTGCAAGCATTGAGAAGTGTGCATGTGGCTGCAGTACGAATATGGCGCCCTGTGTGAGGGTGCAGAGAGGTAATGGTGTGGCGGGCAAATTGGAGATTGCCCGCCAGCGATACAGTGTGTTTCTTGTGGCTGCATAATTAAGGAGGCGGGAATGGGACGATATGGTGTGAAAACCCGCCATTGAGGCCGGCGGGTAGAATGACTTATTTCTTGCCCACTACCGCACTTAGTGCAAATCTGGGACGATTCTGCCCAAAGGCTCCGATGACACCCCCTGTCTGGCTAACACGCTGTTCACTATGTTTCCAACAGCATATAACAAAGTGCTAACTTGATCTTTGTTCTCTTTGCTCGCAAGACCTGAATCATTGCAGCATGGGGTAAAACATCTTCACCAATTTTGCCATTGCTCAACCTGCCTGGGGCCGTCTATTTTGTGAAGTTATTCTGGTAGAGGTAAAGTAGTAGCCATTTCTCACCCTGGTTTGAGATTGTCTTTTCCCACGCAGCTTGTCTTGCCAGTCGCTGGGCTGCCCTTGTGTTTCAGTTGTTTCCGGTGTGGTTGCTGGGTTGGCCTCAAAGTCCTTCACCCGCTGCTCTGCCTTGTTACTGGGTCTCTCTTGTGGCTTTTCCTGTTGTTTTTTACTGTTTCTTTGTGGCTGCCACCATCCGTTGTTGTGGTTTGTCTCGGGATTTGTTGGCTTCTTACTTTAGAAGAGATCTTGTTGGAGGTAATGGTTTTTCATTCAAAAACATTTATTTACACAGAAACTATTTACAAAGGTTAAGTAAGACCAAGACATGGCTGGATTCTTCCTCATCTCCTCTCAGTGAGTGACATCACTGTGACCTTGCACTTTACGCACATGCTCAGTAATTATCATTAGAGTTAACCCTTTACTCTGCACCCATCACTTCCATAGTGGAATCTCTGCGTGATGCCCTGTGCCACGTTAGAGCCTGACATCTTCATGCTCTTATCTTCATGCGTGACTAAAGGTCTGCCAAAGCACCAAGCACCTCAGCTTGCATTGCCAGTCTGCCCCAATGAGGTCCTAATCTGAGTCCCCTGCAAGTGATTTGTGACTTCACCCTCTGGGGAGTTTTTACATGAGCTAACCTTTCCCCCTGGCCTGGCTACAATTCTCATATGACCGGTGACTCACCACATGCTGATTCTGACCCTAAACTCACCTCTATGTTACACCAAGTGCCAGGATCTAAGCTGGGGGCTAAGTGTTAGGTCAAGTGATGGTGTTTTCTCCTCAAAGCTCTCTTCCTCCACTCAATCTTCCACTTGCTTCTGCAGCCAGCAGTTCCTGGCCAAGTGAAGGTACAAGATCATAAGAGGAGGGTAGGACTGAAGGAAGTGGGGGGCGAGGGTAGGAAGTCCACGGTCATGTTATCTACAGTTTCTATTTCATGGCACCTTTCAGGATGAGGGTTAGGAGTTAATGGGAAAGATACATAAGGCAGCAACTCACCTGTACCCAAAATGGTCTCCCCTGCACCAGATGCCACTAGCTCTGTAATGCCTTTGCCCATGATCTCTTCCAGGGAGCTGTTGGCACGTAGTCACCCCAGTCCTCCTCCTGTCTGTCACCTTCTCCTGCAAGAGGGAGTACACAATGTCACTGATTGTGTGTCAGTGTGTTTGGGTGATGCCAGCCATAGCTGAATAGCTGGAAGTATGTGGAGGCAGTGAGAGCTGTGTGTGTTCAGCTGGTATGCTTCAAAAGTGTGTGGGTGAGATGTAGGGCAGGATTTTATGGGGTGACATATTCTTGGCCCCTCCCAACTAAGAAGTCATTAGGGAAACCACCCACCAAAAAACCGCCTGCCCTGCAACCATTTTATGCTGGAAGTAGTGTTAAAATTGCCTAAGATTTAAACTTCAGCCCCCCCACCTCCCGACCGTCTGGGGAGGAAGTAACTTGGCCAGCAGCTCTGTTGTTCCAGCAGCACCTGGTTCGAGCTGTGGCCACTGCTGGGAACACAGGCAGAACCTGAAGAAGAGGAGCTAGACTTCAAGATATGTTCAGGGCATAAGTGGAGCCTGGCTGGCAGACACCAGAATGAAGTGTGAGGTGGGGGTGGGGAGCTAGGTTTGAGAAGCCAAGGGGTAAGGGTTAAGGGGGAGTATGACCTTGGACAAAGGCTCCAATGGACACAGGGGCCTCCCAAAGGAAATTCCCCCCACTCTTGCCCAATATCAGTTGTGGTTTACTCACCTGGAGTGAGCCTTCGTCTGCTGTGGGTACAATAGCGTGAAGGTGAAATGAGGCACTTAAGTGGCCATTCATTGGTCACTTAAGAGCCCAATGGGCTCAAAGAAGGGCGGGCTGCTTGACACCTCCTGTAAAATGGGAGGCAGGTGAAGGACAGGCGGGAAGGCAGTGGGAAGGCCACACACTGCATTTTACAAGCCACCCTGAATTCAAACATGCTGGCGGGAGTGCGTAAAATCCACACCATAGTCTCAGGATGTTAGGGGTCAGTCCTGAGTGTCAGGATGTGCTGCTGGATGAGTGAAGTGGGGGTGGTGCATTGACCATTGTGAGGGTGGAGTATGAGATGTCATGTGCAGATGCATTCACTCACATTGGCTACCTAACTAAGGACAAACTTTCTTCGACCCTGCTGCCAGGCCAACTCTGAGCACTCACTACCCTCACCACATGCCCCCACTCCCTTTTCAAGTTCCCTCTGGAGAGATTTTCGCCTCCTGCCAGAAACATGGCCTCCCTCCTGATTTCAACATCTGGACAGGGCAGTAGTGCTAAGTCTGGGAGCCTGCTGCCTCCCTTGCTGTAACAGGCCTTCTCTTTCAGTGGCCAGAAGTAATGATCCATTAGCCTGTAGTGTATTGCTGAAAATTCCTTTTTGTTGGGACTGCCCTTTTGAGAAGGGAAAGCTACCTGGACATTACCAGTTTGTGAAGAAACAGCCCCCAGGAGTGTGCACAGGACGTCTGCACAGAAATGGAGTCTGGGGCCGCTGGTGGCTATAATGCAAACGTGGAAGTGAAATCAGCAGGCCAACTTCCTGCCTTACCCACCCCATATCCAATGGGCATAGGCATGCTGCCAAATGCAACCCCGTGTTCAAAAATCAGGGTGAATGAATTTTGCACGCTGAGCTTTTAGGATTAGAGTAGAGAAAATATTCGCATATATGTAACTCCTTTCACAACTTCATAATGCCCCAAAGTATTTTACAGCCAATGACGTACTTTTGAGGAATTGTTGTGTAGAGCAAACCTGGCAACCAGTTTGCTCACAGCAAGGCCTTACAAACAGCAATGTGTTAATGACCAGGTCATCTGTTTTCAGTGATGGTGACTGGAAGATAAATACTGAGAGAAATCCTCTTCTCTTCAAAGTAGTGCATGGGGTCTTTTTCTGTTCCGCTAGAGGGCTGATAGGGCCTCAGTTTCACAGTTCATTTGAGTGGCAGCACTTATGACACTGCAGCACTCCCTCAGTAGGACACTGAAATTTCAGCTTAGGTTTATATGGTGAAGCCCCTGAATAGCTTCCTTTTCCCTGAGGTCTGAGGCCTCCCTATTGTTTTATAGAAGTTCCACAGGCCCCCTGTAACAAAAACATAAATTCTGAATAAAAGTTTATTATATAATGAAACATATTTATTATTATCATTGACTTATTTAATGTGAAACTTGCTGCTGATGCTGATGCTGAACTATCCCTTTGTTTCCTGGACATGTTATCAGGGAAACTGTCTTTGTTCTTTTTTGTAAACATGCAACCAAATTATACTATCCGTCAATATGTTAGCAATAATGAGAGATATTTTGAATTAATGGTTTGTTGCAAAACCTCAAAAATAAAAGAATGACCCAATTATATCTGTAGCAGCTTCTTCACATAGGCCAGTAGCATATTCTATTTCCAGTGCTGGTGCAGACCCACAAATAGGTGTTTTTAGCAGATTTTAGCAGATGTGGAGAGAATGTTTCCTCGTGTGGGAGAACCTGGAACTAGGGGTCACTGTTTAAAAATAAAAGGTCACCTATTTAAAACAGAGATGAGAATTTTTTCTCTCAGAGGGTTGTGAATCTTTGGAACTCTATTCCTCAAAAGGCAGTGGAAGCAGAGTCTTTGAATATTTTTAAGAAAGATCTAGATAGATTCTTGAGTAACAAGAGGGTGAAAGGTTATCAGGGGTAGGCAGGAATGTGGGGTTGTGGTTACATTCAGATCAGCCATGATCATATTGAATGGCAGAGCAGGTTTGAGGGCCCTACTCCTGCTCCTAATTCATATGTTCGTATGGTCAAAGATAACTCCATGTCTTGACAGAATTATTGCTCAGCATCAGCAGCAAGTTTCACATTAAATAAATCAATGATAATAATAAATATATGTTTAATTGTATAATGAACTTTTATTCAGAATTTATGTTTTTGTTACAGGGGTTCTGTGGAGCCTCTATAAAATAGGATAGAGGCCTCAGGCAAAAAAAAATGGTTCAGAACCTGTGCTCAGCACAAGATGTTACAAAGTGGAATCAGATTAAACTCAGAACATTAGCACTTTTTTTAAATGGATGAGACTGCCATAATTTTCCAGCATTTTCTATTTTAATTTCATCCATTGCCAGCATTTGCACATTATTTTCTTTGATTTGTGGATCTATTTTAATGAACTTTGCTGCCACCTGCTGACTATTCCCTCAAATATTGCAAGATCAGGAAGTATTGGTGGAGACTAACGGGCAGAATTTTACCGGCCCATGGCAGCAGTTTCAGAAGCAGGGGGACTTGTAACATGGCATGGGCCCAGGGTGTGCTAGCTCCCTGACATTGTCCCGCCATGGAACAATTTTCCAAGATGCAGGTGGTGAGACAAATCAGTGGCAGACAGGTTATTAAAGACAACAATCAAGTATTTTTAAAAATGTATTCTTTCATGGGATGTGGGTGTTGCTGACGAGTCCAGCATTTGTTCCCATCCCTAATTGCCCTTGAACTGAGTGGTTTGCTAGGCCATTTCAGAGGGTTGTTCATAGTCGACCACATTTCTGTGGGTCTGGAGTCACATGTAGACCAGACCAGGTAAGTTCAGCAGATTTCCTTCCCTAAAGGATATTAATAAACCAGATGGGCTTTTAACAACAATCAGTGATAGTTTCATAGTCACCATTACTGAGACTAGATTTATATTCCTGACTTATTAACTGAATTTAAATTCCACCAGGTGCCATTTGCACCCATGTCCCCAGAAATGTAATCTGGGCCTTCCGATGGCTACTGTTGTCTGGAAGACCTTTCCACTAACAGCACTTCACTTTGGCCCCATCTGCAGTAATCAGGTAATGCAGGATCATTGGGGAAAGCTAAGCCACCAGGCCTCACATTTCAAGGACATCTTTTAACTCATGCTGGGCTTCTAGGTCACAATTCTAAATGCTACTTACCTTTCCAGCTTGCATCAGGTAATGAAATCTCTGCTGTCACTGGATTCACATTCTTGCAACCATCATTATCTTTGCCATGCCTTCTTCATTAAGCTCCTTCCTTCTGCTGGAAACTGAATATCTTCCCTTTGCCTTGTTGCCTGCAGGAGTGCCTCCAGGGAGGCTTTGCTATGGAGCGACTCTTCCTTCTGCTGAAGCTATTCCTCCACTTCTCCCATTGCTGAAGATCCCTTCCTTTCTAGCCTATGTCTGCAGCCTGCCTGAATGCTGCATGAAAAATGGCACCTCACAGCAAGCTGTTGTCACTCGGACCTGCCTGCCATCCTTAACTGGCCAGCTCCTCCATCTGCCAGTCTTTAATTGGCTCTTCCTCATAAATTCACCAAGAAAGTCCCACTGCCTGCCAACCTGGTTATCAGCCTGATGTCGGGATTCCCCTTCTGATTAGTAATAGTCAAGCCAAAATTTCAGGTCAACAACCTTTCATCAGAACAGCAAAAAGTTAGAAATGTAATAGGTTTTAAGCAAATGAAAGTGGGGGGAAGGTGGAAAAAGGAACAAAATGGAAAGTCTGAGCGAGCGTGGAAGGCAGGAGAGATTAAATGACAAAAGAGTTGGGGGTGCAAGGTCAAGGGCAGTGGTGATGGGACAAGAAAATAAAAAAAAGAAGTGTCTAGAGGAGGTGTGAATGGCAGAGTGATGAAGAGCTGCCATCTGAAACCAAAAATAAGAGGAAGTGAAATATGTAAAGTGAAAGAAAACAAAATGGGGGCAGAGATTACAGTCTGAAATCATTGAACTCAGTGTTGAGTCCGGAAGGCTGTAATATACCTGATTGAAAAATGAGGTGCTGTTCCTCAAAGTAACATTGAGCTTCATTACAACACTGCAGGAGGCAAAGGACAGAGAGGTCAGCATGACAGCAAGGTCAAGAATTAAAATAACGGTGACCAGAAGCTCAGGGCTATACTTGTGGTCTGAACAGAGGTATTCAGCAAATTGGTTACTTAATCAGTGTTTGGTCTCCCAGCGTAGAGCAGACTGCATCATTTACTAAACTGAAAGGAGTACACATAAATCACTGTCACAACTGGAAGGAGTACTTGGGGCCTTGGATGGTGAGGAGAGAGGAGGTAAAAGGGCAGGCTATGCATTTCCTGCATTTGCACAGAAAGCTGTCCTGGGAAGGGAAGGAGTATTGGGGGTAACTGAGGTGTGGGCCAGTGTATCACAGAGTGAACAGTCTCTTCGGAATGCTGACAGAGAAAGGGAGGGGAAGACGTGATTGGTGGTGGCATGATGCCGGAGGTGACAGAAGTGGCAGAGGACAATCCATTGAATATGGAGGTTGGTGGGGTGGAAGGTGAGGACAAGGGAAATGGTATCATGGTTTTGGGAGGCAGGGGAAGGGGTAAGAGCAGAAGTGCGGGAAATGGATGGATACAGTCGAGGGCCCTGTTGTTCTTTTTTCACCCTTCCCCTTTGCACTTACTTAAAATCCATTATGTTTCTGACTTTTAACATTCGTGATGAAAGGTCATCAATCTGAAACATTGGCCAGAATTTCACCAGCCCTGAGGTGACTGGCTGGGGGTGTTGGAGTCAGTTAAATGTTGGGGAGTCACGTCCACGGTTTCTGACGCACACCTACAGCCATGCCACGTTACCAGCAGCAAGACCGGAAGAGTAGCAGTCGCCCTCTGACCAGAGGTGGCAAGCAAATTTAAATAATTAAACATCCCTTAAAGGGACATTCTGAGGGGCTGCCAGCATTTTCCCAAAGGCGGTATTGCCACCACCACCACACCACCCCCCACACCCGACACATGAGGAGGCTGCCAGCTGCAAGGAACCAGCCTCCCTATAGCTTCCTGGGAGGGGCTATCAGAGCCAGAGCTCCATGACACAAGGAAGGCAGTCCCTCAGCAGCAAAGCCTGGACCCATGGCCCCAAAATCGTTGTTGGAGGGGTTACCCCTCCGATCTCCAGGTCCCAGCAGTGAAAAATATTTTTTACTCCCTGTGAGGTGCTTCAAGATAGAATTACTGTTCAGGATTTGACTCAGCTAATGAAAAATTTGAAGCTTTGCTAAGAGCAGAGAAAGAAAGAGAGACAACATCATCCACATACAAATGCAAAAAACCATAGCAAGGCTTTGCCAAACAAGGCCTTGAGACTATTTACAACCAGCTAAAGACACCTGCATACACAAAAACAAATTAAATGATCCTCCAAGAATTCTAAAGGAAAGAACCCTAAGGATTAGATAGACAATAGTTATGCAAAAATTTTTCTTTAAATAATGCTCTTAGGTAAATATCAGATCACATTGGAATGCAGACACATAGCTGAGATTTTATAAATCTGCTCTTAGCTGAGACAAAACAGAAACTACACTTTATACTTCGATTTTGAGTATAAACTTTGTTAGTTTTTTGAATATCCTACATTTATTTTCAAGTGGATTTGTATCTTTCATTTACTTCTAGATGGATTAGATTATTTTTAATTTATATTTTAGACGGATTAGTTTATTTTACTTACTTTACACTTTTAATAATGCAACCATTATGATAATGTAAGCTAAAATTTAAGCTTATAGAATATTATTAAGTAACCATTATAAAAAGCTCTAGACTCACTTTGTATACCTAAGGACCCTGATTTTTCTAGAATTCTTCAATGGAGAATGCTATGTATGAGAGAAGCCAATTTAGAAGAGTTATTTTTGCTATAATATACTTAATAAGTATATTTTATTCTGAGATATCTTTGTTTAGTCTAAAGGCCCCTGGGAGGGAGGACATTTTATTTTAAGGTGAAGTCTATAGCTAGTATAACTGGCTGACCTTTCATAATGATTTAAAATCTCTCCCACTCATGGATTAAGACTGACAATAAGTTTGACTGAATAAATTTACCTGGCCGAGGTAAAGACCTTAAGAGCGTCTTCTCATTCGCCTTGCAGCCTCAGCAGAGGCCACCTCTCTCAGTGGTGCTGTAGAGCTGCAGCACTGCCAGCTCTCTGGTTGGGTCAGCAGTGTGGAGTAGCATTCCATCATCCTTAACTAGAACGTTTGCAGGCTTAGGACCCACATATGGTCCCAGTGTTGGGACTTAACACTGAGTAAATCTTGGCCATTGGGTGGAATTTTCTGTGCCCATCGGTAGCGGGCGTGTTCAGCGATGTGAGTGGACAATTTTTGGCGAGAAGGCCAAAAATCAGTTTCACGACATCGTGAAGCCAGTTTGCGATCGTCCGCTCAGCCCATCGATGACAGGCCGCGTTTCCCACGGTCAGATGTCGGGAACCTCATTGTAATACATCTGCATATCATTATAAGGCCAGCCCGCTGGAATCATCCCCCCAAAGTGGATCATCAGCCCACATTGATATGGTTGCATGATGATGTGTTTCACAACAGCATATATAAGATGTGCACTTGGCGGGCTGCACTTTGAGGGGAACTCAGAGGTAAGTGCACTGTAACAACTTTGCACAACACTCGTGAGGGTCGCGCACATGCCGCTGACAAGCCACAGCAAGCCATTGCTGGTCAGTGCCTAGCTAGGCCCATGGTCTATAGACGCCGCCTTTCATTCCTGCAGATGACCGAGAACCAGTGTCGTCAAAGGATTCGCATATCTAGGGAACTGATCGGTCACATCTGCCACCTGCTGCAGGATTTGGCGCCACAGGGACATGGAAGGCATCCACTGCCCATGGCCGTGAAAGTAACCATGGTGCTCAATATTTATGCTAGTGGCTCTTTTCAGGGATCCACAGGTGACCTCTGTGGGATATCACAAGCCTCCACCCAAAAATGCATCCATGAGGTCATGGATTCCACCTTCACGAGGACACACAACTTTGTACATTTCACCCTGGACCAACAAAGCCAGGATGCAAGAGCAATTGGATTTACCCAGATCTCAGGTTTCCCACAGGTGCAGGGTGCCATCAACGGCACTCACGTGGTGTTCAGATCTCCGTTGCAACTGTTGTGATGTGGCAGGTGATGTGTGACAGGTGAACCAAATCCACAATGGAAATTTGGCCATGCTATCACAACGATTTTGCAATTTGTATTTATTACGAGGTTTGTGTTTCATTGCTCACTTCAGGAGTAATGAATCCACTAACACCTGAACACCTTTAGAGATTTTAAAAACTAAATTAAAACATTTATTAACGAAATAAAAAGTTTCAGGCACATATGTAAGATTACTGTTACTTAATGCTATAACAAATCCCAAGGTCCCTAATTAACCTGACTCCCATCTGCACACCCCTACAACAATCCAAAATATATTTAAATTTAAAATAGGCAAGCCAGCAAGTTTATCATAGCACCCACTCAACGGTGGAATTCCAAAGGCTTTTCTCCATCTTTTATTACTGCACAGACTTCTGCAAAAGTGGCTGAAGGCTTCCCCAAGGCTTTTTTACACAGTCCTTTTAGATCTTACATGGCCCCCCAACATAACCTTCCACCTTTCTTGATATATGTTTCTCTCTCTTTGATCTGTAAGTTCTGTTGTTCTATATGTCTTTGGGAATTTACTTTTTCAATAATATAAAAATCTTTCAAGTTGCCATACTGCTTGGCCTTGCTTATCTTTTTAGTTGTAAACACCCTATCACCCCCTTGAAACCTAAACAACCCCTTCCCTTATCTAAAAATGCAAATTTCCTTCACACCCTACATTCTAAGCCCTCGTCCATGTTTACTCATTACTCATTTTACCCCTAACTTCTTTTGATAATTTCAAGCTTGCAGTCTATCTAACTCTAATTCAATTAAATCATACTGACAGAACAATCTATACTCACACCCATAAACCTACTTTACAATAAACCACAAGAAAATAATGAAAAAAAAATTAGTTTCATGACACAACAAGCAGTCAACTATGTAAACTGCAAGGGATTCCATTTGCTGAATGTGCAGCTGGTGTGCAACCACCACAAATGCATCCTGAAGGTCTGTGCACAGTTTCCAGGGAGTGTGCACAACTCCTACTTTCTCAGTTGATCACAGATCCCTGGCGTATTCCAGGGTCCATAGGATCTGCAGGGATGGCTCCTCAGGGACATGGGCCACCCACAGAGGCCGTGGCTGATGACACCTGTGCGGCGGCCTCAGACTTCAGCAGAGCGATGGTATAATGAGGCTCATGCTGCAGCTCACAACTTGGTGGAGCAGACCATCGGGATGCTGAAAATGAGATTCCAGTGCCTGAACCAGTCTGGTGGAGCCCTCCAATATAGTCCACAGAGGGGTCATGCATCATTGTCATCTGCTGCAGGGTGCAGGGTTTTCAACCTGGCGCTGCAACAGGGAGGGGAGCTGGTCGAGAAGGAGATGGAGGAGCTGGAGGTCTCCAATGAGGAAGATGTCGATAGGGATGAGTGTGAGGATGTCCTTGAAGGCAACAATGATGGCGATGAGGCCCTCGCACTGGCCGGATGAGGTAGACGCGCTCAGGAGGCTCTCATAGATGCTGGGTTTATGGAAGATGATGACGACATGCAGTGAGGAGACACCATAGACCCTCACATTGCATCTGTGAATGTTTAACTCCAGTCTGGCTTATGGTGGTGCACATGCCCTCTATGATAATGCTCCTGTCATGGAGACACAGTGGTGGCCCTAATAGTTGCTCGATTGCAGGAGGATGATGATGACATGTAGTGAGGACACTCCATAGATCTTCACATAGCCTCTGTGAATGTCTGACTCCTGTTTGGCTGAGGGCAGCTCGCTTGTGCTCTGTGATCAGGGTCATATCATGGAGACGCAGCCATGAACCTTTAAAAGGACTTCATCCTTTGTCTGCCTTCAGACCTGACCCCTTCAGGAGCACAGTGTCACTGGTCACAGATGCTGACGTGTTGGGGGCTAGCCCCACTTTAAAGGTGCTAAGAGCACACAGAGAGAATGACGGAACTCTGTGACATCTGCCTACGACTTTCTGGCAGCAATGATGAGCACCGTTGAGGTGCAGGCATCATTAATATATTCAGGAAGTGTGAGGCCGGACCATCATTTTGGTCCAAAGACTGCACAAAGCAGAGTGAAGAGGCCCTGGACTGAGATACCTGCCTTCATCTTGTGCAGAAACGTTTCATAAACGCTGCTCATCAGAACAAGGAGACATTGTTGAGGGTTTATTTACAATAGTGAACATTATGTTCAAGTGATTAACACCTAGGCTGTGCAAGGACATCTTCTTGGCCTTGTGGGATCCGTGGACCACCCTTACATTGGTTATTGTAGGCTGCACCCCCTTTTTAGTTACCTGAGAAACCTTTTACTGTTGTTTTGTTTGAACATCAGCCCCAAGCTCCTGATCTACAGACACCCGGTGAGGAGGTGGGCCGGGAAGGAGGAGAACCTCCTCGTGAACCTGCTCCTGGGCTTAGCCAAATTAGCCATTAACAGGTCCAGGCAGCGGACGATCGAGGGGGTCGTCCCACCCAACTGTTTTGCCGTCTTCCACGGCTACGTTCACGGCTGGGTGTCCATGGAGAGGGAGCACGCGGTGTCTGCCGGCACCTTCAAGGCCTTCTGTGCCTGGTGGGCACTGCAGGGCTTGGGGTGCTTTATCAACCCTCTTAATCACATTTTGATTTGTAAGTTTTCTTTAAACTTTGTCTTTGGTTTTTTCAGATAACCTGACTTAGGGGCTGTGTTTACTTTATGCCTCAATTAATTTAGTTTATTAGGTTGACTTTAAAAGAGCTATATCTTCTTGGCCTTGTGGGATCCATGGACCATGCTTACATTGGTTGTTGTAGGCTGCACCCCCTTTTTAGTTACTTGAGAAACCTTTTACTGTTGTTTTGTTTGAACTTCAGTCCCACGCTCCTGATCTACGGGCATCCGGTGCAGGGGGGTGCTGGGAGGGAGAAGGGCCTCCTCGTGAACCTGCTCCTGGGCCTGGCCAAGTTTGCCGTTAACAGGTAGAGGCAGCGGGCGATCGAGGGGGTCGTCCAACCCGACTGTCTGCCCCTCTCCCGTGGTTACGTTAGCAGCAAGGGGGACCCTAGAGAGGGAGCACGCGGTGTCTGCTGGCACCATCGAGGCCTCCCGTGCTCAGTGGGCACCGCCGGCACTGGGGTGCTTTATAGACCCCTTTAATCACATATTGGTCTGATGTTTGTAAGTTTCCTTTGAATTT
Source organism: Carcharodon carcharias (assembly GCF_017639515.1). Classification (NCBI taxonomy): domain Eukaryota; kingdom Metazoa; phylum Chordata; class Chondrichthyes; order Lamniformes; family Lamnidae; genus Carcharodon; species Carcharodon carcharias. Next base: position 162,230,046 of record NC_054468.1, read on the forward strand.
TGCCCTTTGTTTTTGCAGCTTCCCTTTAAGGAACTGCTTTTACATCATCCCTGATTTTGTTAATTTAGTTTAATTGGTTTGACTCAAAAGAGTTACATCTTTGTAATCTCCCAACCCCTCCGCTACATCTTGGTGTACCCCGGACTTTCACAGCAGAGGTGTAGACAGCCTGCTGACTGCTATGCCCTGTCTGTGATGACCTTGACAGGCATTCTCTGGAGGTTAAGACCTGGAGGGCTCCAGCCTGCTTTTGGGGTCTCGTTGTGTGGCAGTGGTACTCTCCTTGGCCTGGAGCTGGAGCTGCTGGGGTCAGAGAAAGAGGGGTTTCAGATGGGCTGAACATTCCTAGAGCCACCTGGGTGGATAGCCTAGGGTATGCACCTGCTGATCCTCCTCTCTATGGCTGCCCAACAGTCCCAACAGTCTGCAATGGAGTTCAGCCCATGCAGCAGTACAGGAATAACATCCTGGACCAAGGTCTCCATGGCAGCTGCCATCCTACCAGTGTTGACTTTGGTGCGCTGGCATGCAGTGCTATCACCTCAGCCTGAAGGCAGACGGACTCCTCCATAGTGCCTTGCATCTGAAGAGTGCAGCAGCCATCTCTTCCTGATGTTCCTGAGCTTGCCTTTGCAGCTCCAGCAACTGAGTTATGACCAAGTCCAGAGGCTCGTCATCTGACTTGGACACAGCAAACTTCCGGCCTCCCGTAGTCCTCCAAGGGCCAGACACCTGGGAAGTCCCTGCTGCCACTGACTGTGGATCAGACAGTGTGATGTGCTCACCAGATTGTGATCCTGAGGCTACTCTAAAGCTAGGTCCCACCGAGATGTGTGTCTCTGCACTGGTGGAGGGTGTGGGTGAGCGCTGTGATGGGACTTCAGGGAGAGTGCCTTCAGGTTCCTCTTGAGAGGTTTCTTCAGGGCTTGATTGGAGGCCCTGGGTCATGGATTCCGTCGGCTGTTTGGCAGATGTGCCTGAGAAAGCAAGGGGAGATAATTAGTGCATAGCAGTGGCCTGGCACGGCATGGTTACCTGATGGATGTTGCACTGCTGGATCCCACTTTGTAGAGCACCACCAACCACATTGTCAGCACAGGAATGGCCCAGATCCTCACTGGCTAGCTGGATGACTCAGTCTTCAAAGTCCGTGAGGGCCTTGATTTCGGGCATTCCTCCACCAGCCTACGACCTCTCCCTCTTGTTGTGTGCCATGAATAGAGATGAATAGAGATGGAGAGAGTATAAGCAGGACGCCTGCCAGGCCAGATGATAAGTACACCTGGCATGTGTGGGTGGTGAGTGTGATAGAGTGAATAGTGATGCCCCTTGAACTGGCAGTGAGTGAGGCCCTGTGAGTGTGTGAGTTGAGAGTGATGAGGAGAGTGACTTAGCCTGGTGGAACAAAGGAGATTATTCATTCTCTTGCAGCACTGGGTGGCTGTCCTCTTTTGCGGGGCGTTGGCACTGACCACCGCTGCCACCACCTCCCCAGCTGGACTGGTGATGTTGCTGCCCATCCTGCAGGCCTCCACTGCCTCCAAAAGCGCTTGAAGGATGCATCATTGAACCTGGGGGCCTGCAGTCTTTTTGCTTTTTAGGGCCATCCTGTCTTCCGTGCAGCACTTGTGGACTGGAAGCACTGAGTGATGTGTGTGCAACTGCACTTTAAATATGGCACCTGGCATGATGAAGCGGCAAGGTGATGGCGTGGTGGGCAAATGACAGCCCGCCTGCCATTGAAATGGCATGTTTCCCGGGAATGCATAATTAATGCGGTGGGATTGAGATGATACGGTGTGAGAAACCATCATTGTGGCTGGCAGGTAAAAGGTCATTTTTCCCACATGCTACTGCACTTAGTGCAAATCTGGAATGATTACATCCATTAACTCTCTTTCTCTCTCCCCAAATGCTGCTAACCCACTGAGTGTTTCCAGCAGTTTCTGTTTTTATTTCTGATTTTCAGCACGTGCAGCAATTTGCTCTTATCTCAAATACCATCTTGTGGTACAATTTGTAATTACGTATGGTACCTGACAACATGCTTTATATGTCAAACAGTAAATGTATTTATTATGACTGGATACTTCAGAGAGACCCAGGTCTTTAACATCTTTTCATTTATTTTGACCATCCTGCTATCTGATCAAAAACATCTGTTTTGTCCAATTCAGCGTTAACAAATAATCCATGGTCCCATGAAGTGTTTTGGGACATTTTACCACATTAAAGGTGCCATATTGATCCAAATTATTGTTGTTATAAAATGGTAAATCAAATTATTGAAAGTAATGATTGGGCAGAATTGCCTTGGCCTTTCAATGCTATTGTTGTTCCCTATTTTCTTAAATTTATTTTGAAGACTTTTACTGCTAAATTCCACTTTGTGCTGAAAATTAATCTCTGACATTAAACGCAGCTATTTCAATAGAAAATCACCAATTAAACCAACAACTAATAGACAAAATGAAGTACAGTAACCCAATTAAGGACGTTGCTATTTTTTCTTTTTAACACTAATCATGTGAGCAATTATTGACCCATTTATATTGTAAAAGTGGTCCTGCAGGCTGGCACTCAAATATTGACAAAATATTCTCCACCGCTTAAATTTCCTCCTCTCATTGATCTGAAAAGAAAAGGAAAACAGCTCAAAGTGGTTTTATAGGCCAAGGGTCTGAACATTAATCGATCGCATATGATCTTCTTCTTCTCTCTGCCTGAAGACAAATTATTGGTGATCATTTGCTGAACCACAGCAAGCACTGTGATTTTTACTACGGGGTAGGGCATGGATGCAGGCCTCAAATCTATCCTAGCTAGAACAGAGATTGAAACTTGTGCTGCTAAGCCATATGTTAGCGGTGCAGCCAATTGAGCTAACTTGCACTACACTATCATTTCTGCTTCTACCGGTATTTTGTTAGCATTCTCTTCCTTAGTAAAATGCAGTTTTTTCAACTTCCAAAGGATCTTTGATAAAACATCAGGTAAGAGACATCTTTATATTCTAAAGTCAGTGTAGCAAGAGTATGAAAGTAAGACTAGCATTTATATAGGCCACTTAAACAACATCAGCAAATCCTGAAGTGCTTTCTTTACAGCGAATGAATGCTATCAAAGTTTAGTCACTTTTAGTAATGTAGAGCATGGACATGGATTGATAACTGACTAAAGAGGAGGAACCTGAGATGGGGTCAGAAGAGGAACTATCATAAGCCAGTTGGCATCCTTCCATCTACCAGAGATGATGGACAGGAAGCAAACAATCCATTGAGGTGGGATGTTTTTATTTGGTGCAGCTTTGCTGATGGCTCTGAAGGCCAATCCTTGAAAGGCAGATTCTGCCACAAGTGCTGCACATGAAGCTGACTATTTGTGGGTTGTTTTAGGCGGGCTGCTGTAGCCACTGGTCTTGGTGGTGGTGCATGCCAGCGCACAGGAGGTGCCACCATTTCTCTCTTTCACAGCTAGTGAGTCCCTGGTGCAATAAGACCATAAGTCCATAAGACATAGGAGCAGAAGTAAGCCATTCGGCCCATCGAGTCTGCTCCGCCATTCAATGAGATCATGGCTGATCTGATAATCCTCAACTCCACTTTCCTGCCTTTTCCCCATAACCCTTGATTCCCTTACTGATTAAAATCTGTCTATCTCTGACCCAGCCTCTGCAGTAAAGAATTCCACAGATTCACTACCCTTTGAGAGAAGAAATTCCTCCTCATCTCTGTTTTAAATGGGCAACATCCTACTCTGAGATTATACCCTTTGGTCCTAGACTCTCCCACAAGGGGAAACAACCTGTCAGCATCTACCCTGTCAAGCCCCCTAAGAATCTTATATGTTTCAACAAGGTTGCCTCTCATTCTTCTAAACTCCAATGAGTACAGGCCCAACCTACTCAATTTCTCCTCATAAGAAAATCCGTCCATACTGGGAGTCAACCTAGTGAACCTTCTCTGGACTGCCTCCAACGCCAATCTCTTTCCTTAAATAAGCGTAACAAAACTGTTCACAGTATTCTAGGTGTGGTCTAACTAGTGCCCTGTATAGTTTTAGCAAGACTTCCCTATTTTTATACTCCATTCCCTTTGAAATAAAGGCCAACATTCCATTTGCCTTCCCTATTATCTGTTGAACTTGTATGTTAGCTTTTGGGGATTCATGCACGAGGATTCCCAAATCCCTCTGTGCTGCAGCTTTCTGCAGTCTTTCTCCATTTGAATAATATTCAGCTCCTCTATTCTTTCTGACAAATGCATAGCCTCACATTTTCCCACATTATATTCCATATGCCACTTCTTTGCCCACTCACTTAACCTGCCTATATTCCTCTGTAGACTCTTTGTATCATCCTCACCACTTGCCTTCCCACCTATTTTTGTATCATCCACAAATTTGGTGATAGTACATTCACTTCCCTCCTCTAAGTCATCAATATATATTGTAAATAATTGAAGCCCCATTGCTGATCCCTGTGGCACTCCACTAGTTACAGGTTGCCATCCTGAAAGTGCCTCCATATCCCAACGCTTTGTCTTCTATTAGTTAGCCAATCCTCTATCCATACTAATATATTACCCCCAACACCATGAGCTTATATCTTATTAAGTAGTCTTTTGTGCAGTACCTTATCGAACGCTTTTTGGAAATCCAAATAGATAACATCTACTGGTTCCCCTTTATCTACCCTGCTAGTTACCTCCCCAAAGAATTCTAACAAATTTTTCAGGCATGATTTTCCCTTTATGAAGTCATGATTCTGCTTGATTAGATTATGTAATTCTAAATGCTCTGCTATTACATCCTTCATAACAAACTCTAACATTTTCCCAACGTCTGATGTTAAGCTAACTGGCCTATAGTTACCTGTTTTTTGTCTCCCTCCCTTTTGAATAGGGTCATTAGGGCCTTCAAGTCACACTTGAAAGCATCCTTGAAACAAAGCCTTGGGCGCCCACTGGTCATCTGGCTCCGGCTCCCTCACCATACAGAAGGTCCTTATGTATGTGACCATCTTCCATCCTGTAGACATGTCCAATTCCCTGAAGCTGCTTCTCTTTTATTAGTGCCAACATATTTGGAGGTTTGTCTTTGAGAGGACTGCTGTATTCGTGACTTTGTCGTGCCAGAAGATACCCATATTACGTCACAGCCATTGAAGATGGAAATTATTGAGCTTCTTTTCCTGTTAAGTCACCAATGTTTCACAGCCATTCAGCAAGATGCTGCAAACACAGGCCTTATAAACCATCAGCTTGGTCCTCAGGGTCAGCCTGGTGTTATCCATGCACACTTCACAAGTCAGCCAAAGGTGGTAGCTGCTTTTTCTATGCGTGTATCAAGGGACAGTTTGTCTCTCACTGTGGACCCAAGGTTTCAGTATTTGCTAACCACTTCCAGTGGGCTGCTATTTAGTGTTATTGGGGCAGAGATGCAACACCTTCACATTATCTCAGAATTATTACAGTGCTGAAAGAGGCCATTTGGCCCATTGTGTCTTCACAGGCTCTATAAATGAGCAACTCACCTAGTACCGTTCCCCTGCCTTCTTCCTGTAACCCTGCTTTTCTTCCTTTTTAGATAATTCCCTTTTGAATGCTTCAGTTGAATTTGCCTCCACCAGACTCTCAGGCAGTGCTTTCCAAACCCTAACCATTTGCTGCTTAAAAAGGTTTCTTCTCATATCACTTTTGCTTCTTTTACTAATTACTTTAAATCTTGTTCTCAATCCTTTCGTGAGTGGGAACAGAACCTTGTTGCATGACCACGGTTTTACTTGATGGTTATAGTCAGGGAAACATGTTACAGGCATGGGAAAGACTGTCCATAAGTCTTTGTAGCTGAGTTGTCATGTTGGCAGTTAGCACAGCACTGTCAGTGTAGAGGAGTTCCCTGATCAGGATGCAGGCACCACATGCTTTGCATAGATCCAAGAGAGCTGGGCAATTTCTGGGTCCATGTATGAGACTGCACTACCTGCATTGCTTACTAGGTTTGTGTGTGTTGGCTATTGTGTCAATGGTGGATGAATTACACACAGCCTGTAGACTCTGTCTGCACAGCAGTATGGCTTTGTACTTGTGCCTGCTTTGTAGTAGTACTTCCACAGTGTAGCCTTTGTGTCGGTCCAAGAGGTATTTTTGGAATGCTTCTATGGAGGTAGCAGCTATCACGAGCTGAATTATTCTGTTGGATAGCTCTGCTCCTGTAAAGTTGCAATCATGCCCCTTCTCTTTGTATTTGTTTACAAATTGATCTATGGCCTGCTTTGGTTGTTGTCTGGAAGACATGGGCCAGAATTTTTCAGTTGGCGTGTGGGCGTGGGCCCGACAAGCCGACGCGTAAAATGATGCACAATGACGTCTGGCATACATCCCGACATCATCACACTGTGTTGCGATGTTTCATTTGGTGGGCGTGCGCCAGAGTCAGCTGCACACCCACCGATATGTAAACGGTCTATTAAGGCCTGTAAGGAAGTAATTAAGGTAATTGTTAACACTGCCCGTTCAACCTTAACATTGGCAGACAGGCAAAAAGCTCAAGCGGACTTCACGTTTTTTAGGAAACCTCATCCACGGGCAGACATGAGCACCTCAAGCTAACTTTTGGGATACACAAACAACGGCCTTATTTGGATTCCCCCCTGCAACAGTGTAGGGAACAAGTCACATGATCAGCAAACTCTTTTGTATTTTGAAAAAGACACATTTTGCAGAGAGTTGAGGCTGAGATGCTGATAAACTGAGGACAAGTAGCTGAAGCTGTTGACCTTGCTCTTTCTTCATGTTTCCTGGTAATCTTTGAGCCCTGTTTGCTAATTGAGACCATCCAGAGGCATACCTATTCCAAACAGAGATCTTTTAAGACAGAAATTCTGCTCAACACTGCTGTCTCCTGAGGAACAACCAAGTTAATTGACCGCAACTTTAAACCAAAAGATCAGCACCATGATAGGAGCACCTGACCAGCAGAGTCACTGACTGTATATTCCTTTTACCTTCGGACTCTAATTTGATCAACCTGTTCTTCCTCACTCTGTAATCTGTATTTGTGCATGTGGTGCCCCACCAATTGTGTGTGTGTGTGTGTGTGTGTGTGTGTGTGTGTGTGAGTGCATGTGGAAGTTGGTGTGCATTTTATTATTTTACTCAGATCAGTGTAAGTGCAATAAAACTTCCCTCTTTCTATGTTAGACTCAAGAAACATGTCCTATTGGTTCGTTTATGATCACAGCACATAAACAGTTAAGCACCTACAGAATTGGCAAGGTACATCCTTTTAAACGATAAAAAACCTTGTTATGATCAAACAAGGAAAGGGAAAAGAGAGGAACCACTTAACCCTTCTTCACCTCCTCGTAAGAGAAATTTAGGGGCTAGCGTCTGGCATGAACCCACTGACAAATGAAAGAAATTGGAAATGGGGAACCAAATTGATCCCTGAAAGTAATTTCAAAAATTCAAATACAGGTTTTTCTGTGGTTTGCAGTGCTAGAGTATTAACAAAATGTCTACATTCAAAGTTAGTACCTTCCTGGAACAGAGTGAATAAGCTTGGGACAGTTTAAAAGTCCTATCCCTTCAAGAATTATAACAGTATAGCGGGGCATTGGAGTTGGAGATCCGTCCAAAGGAAAACAGACATCTTAAAATATGTGGCCAACCATTTGGGCATTGAACTTGCAGAAACTGAAACAAACAGAATGGCCTTAGCAAAGGCACAGCTGGAGCAGCAGAGACTAGAGTTAGAACACAAAGGAAAAGAATTCCAGGATGAAGAGTGAGAAAGGGCATTCCAGAGAGAGGCACAAGAACAGGAGTTGAGGCTGCTCAAACTGAGAAAGGAAAGGTCCACAGTGATCAATGAAGGCACCCCTCATGAGGGAACCACCCTCCCTTTTTGAATAAGGGCGGTACATTGGAAGTTTTCCAATCTTCTGGGACTTTTCCAGAATCTAAAGATTCTTGGATGATTATTACCAGTACATTCACTATTTGTGTAGCTACTTCTTTTAATATCCTAGGATGCAACCCATCAGGACCAGGGGACTTACCGGCCTTTAGCCCCATTAGTTTCCCTAGTACCTTAGCGTCACCTTTAACAGTGGGAGAGTGTGAGAAGGAGCATGGCCTTTAATGGTGAGAGAGCAAGAGGAGCAGCAGGGACGTTAACAGTAAGAGAACGAGAGGAGCAGCAGGGACATTAACAGAGAGAGCGAGAGGAGCAGCAGGGACATTAACAGTAAGAAAGCGAGAGGAGCAACAGGGACATTAACAGAGAGTGTGAGAGGAGCAGCAGGGACACTAAAAGAGAGAGCGAGAGGAGCAGCAGGGACATTAACAGTAAGAGAGAGAGAGGAGCAGCAGGGACATTAACAGAGATTGCGAGAGGAGCAGCAGGGACATTAACAGTAAGAGAGCGAGAGGAGCAGCAGGGACATTAACAGAGATTGCAAGAGGAGCAGCAGGGATACTAAAAGAGAGAGCGAGAGGAGCAGCAGGGACATTAACAGTAAGAGAGAGAGAGGAGCAGCAGGGACATTAACAGTAAGAGAACGAGAGGAACAGCAGGGACATTAACAGTGGGAGAGTGTGAGAAGAGCAGCAGGGACATTAACAGCAAGAGTGTGCGAGAGGAGTAGTGGGGTGATTAACAGTGGGAGAGTGTGAGAAGAGTGAGAGGCCATTAAAGAACATGGAGAGCAGCTATTTGGTGAGTAGGATTGGTGAATATTTCTAGTCTTTAAAATAAAAGTAAGGTATTTAGTTTGTGTTTGGATCTCTAGTTCTTTTTTCTTTTTTTCTTTTTTTCTTAAAAATAACTTGTTAAGTATAAGATTGATACTGGTGAGTGAAAAAATTACAATGAAGTGTAAAGAGCAATGGATTCTTCAGGTGTAAAGAGCAGGGACACTATAGTAATTAATTAAGCAATTAAATAAAATATGATAGTGATGGCAGGATGGGTGATGTGTAGCTGCTGCAGCATATGGAAGCTGCTGGACACCAAGGTGATCCAGAGTGAACGCATCTGTGGTAAGTGATGGCAGCTCAAGAAACTTTGGATCCCAGTTAAGGAGCTGGAATCTGAGCTGCAGACATTGCATCACATCGGGGAGGGGGAAAGTTACCTGGACACTTTGCTCCGGGAGGTGGTCACACCCCTCAGATTAGGTAATTCAAATTTGGTCTGTGATCAGGGTAAGACTGCAGGTGAAGCAGGTGTGGGGAGCCAGAGGGTAATGTTCGAGGAGCCTCGGCCCCTGCAACTATCCAACAGTTACAAGGTTCTTGCAAGTTTTATGGACAAGAGCAGAGACTGCAGGGAAGATGATCAAACTGATCATGGCACCGTGGTATAGGGAGCCATGCAAGTGGGGGGAGGAAATAGGAACACAGTACTGTTAGGGGACAGTATAATTAGGGGGATAGATACTCTTCAGCCATGAGCGTGAGTCCCGAAGGCTGTGCTGCATGCCCATTGCCAGGGTATTGGACATCTTCTCAGGCCTAAAGTGGGAGGGGAGGGATCTACTTATCATTGTCCACGTTGTTACCAATGACATTAATAGGACTAGAAAGGAGGTTCTGCTGAAAGAATTTGAACAGTTAGGAGCTAAGTTAAAAAGCAGAACCTCCAAGGTAATAATCCTGGGATTATTACCTGAGCCGCGGGCAAACTGGCATAGGGTAAATAAAGTCAAGGAGTTAAATACGTGGCTCAGAGATTGGTGTGGGAGGAATGGGTTTCAGGTTTTGGGGTACCGACACCAGTACTGGGATAGAAGGGACCTGTTCTGGTGGGATGGGCTTCACTTGAACCATGCTGGGACCTGTGTCCTGGTGAATCAAATAACTAGGTATGTAGAGAGGGCTCTAAACTAAATAGGTGGGGGGAGGGTTCTGGAGGGGGGATTCATAGGCTAACAAAGCAAAAGGATATGGCAGCTTTGCGGGGCAGGTATTTAGGTAATGATACCCAGAGAGTGACAGGAAGGAACAGAATGTACCAACATGAAAAGAAGCAGAAAATAGAGTCAAAGGGAGAAAAATGGTAAAAAGGCAAAATTAATGCCTCTTTACTTAAAAGCATGTAGTATTTGGAAGAAAATTAATGAATTAATGGCACAAATAGAGGCTAATGGGTATGATCTTATAGCCATTACGGAGGCATGGTTATAAGGAGATCAAAGCTGGGAACTAAATATTCAGGGACATGTGACTTTTTGAAAGGACAGGGAGGGAGGAAAGGATGGTGGGGTAGCTTTGTTAGTATGAGATGGAATAAGTACGATAGTAAGAAATAATCTTGGATCGGAAAATGTAGAATCCATATGGGTGGAGGTAAAATTAACAAGGGGAAGAAGATACTGGTGGGAGTAGCCTATAGGCTCCCTAATAGTAGCTATACTGTAGGTTAGAGAATAAAACAGGGAATAATGGGGGCATGTAAAAAAGGCAGTACATTAATCATGGATGACTTTAACCTTCATGTAGATTGGAAAAAATCAAATTGGCAGAGGTAGCCCCGAGGAAGAATTCATAGAGTGTATTCAGAACAGTTTCTTAGAATAATGTGTTGTGAATCCAACCAGGGATCAGGCTACTTTGGATCTGGTAGTGTGTAATGAGGCAGGTTTAATAAATGATCTCAGAGTAAAGGATCCCCCAGGAAACAGTGACCAAAGCATGGCAGAATTTAGCATTCAGTTTCAGAGTGAGAAACTTGGGTCAGAAACAACTGTGCTAAACTTAAATAAGAGTAATTACAATGGAATGAGTGCAGAGTTGGCTGGAGTGGACTGGGAAAGGAGCTTAGCAGAAAAAATGGTTGATAAACAATAGCAAACATTTAAGAAAATAGTTCATGACTCACAACAAAAATGTATCCCAGTAAGGAAGGAGGATTCAAGAAAGGGATAAACTAACCATGGTTAACCAAGTAAGTTAAGCTCAGTATCAAATTGAAAGGAAAAATGTACACTGTGGCAAAGATTAGTGGGAAACCAGAGGATTGCGAAAGTTTTAAAAACCAGCAAAAGATGACCAGAAAAATAATAAAGAGGGAGAAAATAAACTTTGAGGGTAAATTAGCAAGTAATATAAGAATGGGCAGTAAGAGCTTCTTTAAGTATTTAAAAAGGAAGAGAGAGACCAAAGTGAACATAGACCTCTTAGAGAATGAGACTGGGGAAGTAATATTAGGGAACCAAGAAATGGCAGAGGAGTTGAATAAATATTTTGCTTCAGTCTTCATGGTAGAAGATACAAATAGCATTCCAAAAATACTAAATAATCAAGGGGAAAAGCGAGGGAGAGGAAATAAATACAATAACTATCACTAGAGAAAAAGTACTAGGGAAACGAATGGAGCTAAAGGCTGATAAGCCCCCTGGACCTGGTGGGTTGCACCCTAGGATATTAAAGGGAGTAGCTACAGAGATAGTGGATGCACTGATAGTAATCTTCCAAGAATTCTTAGATTCTGGAAAAGTCCCAGAGGATTGGAGAACGGCCAATGTAACACCCTTATTCAAAAAGGGAGGGAGACAAAAAACAGGTAACAATAGGCCAGTTGGCTTAACATCTGTCCTTGGGAAAATGTTGCATAAAGAATGCAATAGCAATCTAATCAAGCAGAATCAGCATGGCTTCAAGACTGGGAAATTATACCTAACAAATTTATTAGAATTCTTTGAGTAGGTAACAAGCAGGATATATAAAGGGGAACCAGTACATGTAACATATTTGGATTTCCAAAAGGTGTTCGATAAGGTACCACACATAAGGCTATTTAATAAGAGCCCATGGTATTGGATAGTATATTAACATGGATAGAGGATTGGCTAACTAATAGAAGACAGAGAGTTGGGATATGGGGGCATATTTGGGATGGTAACCTGTAACTAGTGGAGTGCCACAGGGATCAGCAATGGGGCTTCAATTATTTACAACATATATAAATGACTTAGAGGAGGGAAGTGAATGTACTATTGCCGAATTTGTGGATGATACAAAAATAGGTGGGAAGGCAAGTGGTGAGGATGATATAAGGAGTTCTTAGAGGAATATAGACAGGTTAAGTGAGTGGGCAAAAAAGTGACAGATGGAATATAATGTGGGAAAATGTGAGGTTCTGCACTTTGTCAGGAAGAATAGAGGAGCTGAATATTATTTAAATGGAGAAAGACTGCAGAAAGCTGCAGCACGGAGTGATTTGGGAATCCTCGTGCATGAATCCCAAAAAACTAGCATATAAGTTCAACAGATAATAGGGAAGGCAAATGGAATGTTGGCCTTTATTTCAAAGGGAATGGAGTATAAAAATAGGGAAGTCTTGCTAAAACTATACAAGGCACTAGTTAGACCACACCTAGAATACAGTGAACAGTTTTGGTCCCCTTATTTAAGGAAAAAGATACTGGCATTGGAGTCAGTCCAGAGAAGGTTCACTAGGTTAATCCCGGGAATGGGGGGATTTCCTTGTGTGGAGAGGTTGAGTAGGTTGGGCCTGTACTCATTGGAGTTTAGAAGAATGAGAGGTGACCTTGTTGAAACATATAAGGGAGACTTTTCTCCTGTTGGGTGGGCTGGGCAGGAGCTGGTGCGGACAGCCAATTAAGGCCCATTCAGCATGACGCGTACCTGGAAGCGCTGAGCGCTCCCTGTGCGGGCGGAGGGAAGAGGGAGAATCGGGGCCCGTGCTCTTACGCACATGCACCCAGTGTCACATGAGCTGGGACATGTCAATGAATTTTAATGAAAGTTGTTATTACGTTTAAAAACCTTTCATGAAACCTCATCCCACCTGCGGATGAGGTTCCATGAAAAATGCAAAGGCCACCTGGGCTCTTCCCCTGCCCGGTTGGATGGGCAGCTCTGTTAATTATTTTAATTGCTATTTAAATGGCCTTAATAGGCCTTTGACAGTTCGGCAGGTGCTCAGCCAACTCCGATGCGCACCCGCCAAACTGAAGATCTGAATGACACGTAATGATGTCGGGATGCTCGCCCAACGTCACTGCGTGTCATTTTACACGTTGGTGAGCGGGGCCTGCCCCCACACACCGACCAGAAGATTCAGGTCACAAGATTCTTAGGGGGCTTGACAGGGTAAATGCTGAGAGATTGTTTCCCCTTGTGAGAGAGTCTTGGACCAGAGGGCATAACCTCAGAGTAAAGGGTCACCCAATTAAAACAGAGATGAGGAGAAATTTTGTCTCTCAGACGGTAGTAAATCTGTGGAATTCTTTACCACAGAGGGCTGTAAGAGATGGGGTTGTTAAGTATATTCAAGGTGGAGATAGAGAGATTTTTAATCAGTAAGGGCATCAAGGGTTATGGGGGAAAAGGCAGGAAAGTGGAGTTGAGGATTATCAGATCAACCATGCTCTCATTGAATGGTGGAGCAGACTTGATGGGCTGAATGGCCTACTTCTGCTCCTACGTCTTATGGTCTATGGTCTTATGGGTGCACCTGGATTGTGATGTCATTGCAAATTGGTAATGGTGGGGGCTGTCCCTAGTTTAACTGTGTACGGGATCAACCTGCTCCTGGGCAATGTGATGGGGTGAAGGTGGTAGCTTCCCCAGTGTTCTTAGAGGAGCTGAGCGAGGTCAGGGAGTCAGAGCAGTCGCAAGAGAAACACTTTGACATTCGCCCTGACTGAGTAGTACCTGGTCCAGGGCCAAACAAGCTCCGTCAGAGGAGGCTGAACTAGCACTACAGATGGATGACCCTGCAATCTGGTTATCTAAAAGTTTCTTTGGAAATCTGGAGAAACCAAAGGAAGTGATAAGCCGGTCTTCTTTGGTTAAGGCTCAGCAAACCATCCCAGTGTTAAGAAGGTTAACACAGCCTGCCCAAACTGAAGCTGAATAGGAGGGACTCCTGGAATGCTACTATTTAAAAAATGAGCCGCTGATGAGGAAACAGAGACCTCATTGCGGACAAAGCATAGAAAGTGATCTACCAGGAAGTGGTGCCACTGAAGTGCAATAGGGAAATATTATGCATGGTCCATGAAATTCTAGTGTCTGGGCATGAAATCTGAAAATCCTAAACCTGCATAAGCCAGAATTTTTACTGGCCACGTCTCCACAATAATGTGGTGGATTAATTCCATAGAACTTGCCACGCATAGCAGATTGTGGAGAAGCCCCAACCTACAATTAAACCTGCACCTCTAATCCCAGTACCAACTTTTGTGGAACCACTTGGGAAGGTAGTGAATTCTGTAGGACCCCTGTTGAAAACAAAAGGGGGCTAACAGTATATTCTGGAGAGGGAGAGAGAAAACAGGGAACTGCAGACCTATTATCCTTACATCAGTAGTAGGGAAAATGCTAGAATCTATTATAAAGGATGTGATAAATGGATACTTGGATAATCATGATCTGGTTGGGCATAGTCAGCATGGATTTGCGAATGAGAAATCATGTTTGACAAACTTGTTGGAGTTTTTTGAGGATCTTACAAACAAAATTGATAAAGGAGAGTCGATGGACGTAGTATCCTTGGATTTTCAGAATGCTTTTGATAAAGTCCCGCAAAGCAGATTGATTAGCAAAATAAAAGCACACGGGATAGGAGTCAATATATTGGAATGGTTTAGGGTTTGGCTAACAGGCAGAAAACAGAGGAGGAATAAATGGGTCATTCTCATGCTGGCAGGCTGTGACTAGTGGGGTACCACATGGATCAGGGCTTGAGGCCCCAGCTGCTCACAATATATATCAGTGATTTGGATGTGGGGACCAAATGTAATATTTTCAAGTTCGTGAATGATACAAAGCTAGGCAGGAATGTGTGTTATGAGGAAGATGTAAAGTGGCTACAGGAGGATTTGGGCAGACTTAGTGAGTGGGCAAGCACATGGCAGATGGAATATAATGCGGAAAAATGTGAGGTTATCCACTTCGGTAGACAGAACAGATGTGCAGAGTGTTTCCGAGATGGTAAGAGATTAGAAAGAGTAGATGTACAAAGGGACCTGGGTGTCCTTGTCCATAAGTCACTGAAAGCTAACATACAGGTGCAGCAGGCAATTAGGAAGACTAATGTAATGTTAGCCTTTATTGCAAGAGGATTTGAGTACAGAGTAGCGAAGTCTTTCTTCAGTAGTATTGAAGCTTGATTAGACTGCACCTGGAGTACTGTGTGCAGTTTTGGTCCCCTTACCACAGAAAGGATATTATTGCCATAGAGGGGGTGCAATGAAAGTTCACCTTTCAGGGGTAGTGGGACTGTCTTATAGAGAGAGATTGGGGAAACTAGGCCTATATTCTCTGGAGTTTCGAAGAATGAGAGGTGATCTCATTAAAACCTACAAAATATTTAAATGGATAGACAGGGGAGATGCAGGTAAGATGCTTCCCCTGTTTGGGGAGTCTAGAATCAGGGGACACAGTTTCAAAATAAGGGAGAAGCCACTTAAGACTGAGATGAGGAGAAATTTCTTTACTTAGAGGGTTGTGAATCTTTGGAATTCTCAACCCCAGAGGGCTGTGGAAGCTCAGTCGTTGAGTATGTTTAAGGTAGAGATTGATAGATTTCTGATTAACAATAATGTAAAGGGTTGTGGGTATAGTGTGGGTAAAAGGCATTGAAGAGTTCTATCATATTGGATGCCGGAGCAGGCTCAACGGGCTGAATGGCTGAACATGCAGAGTAGCAAAAACGATTGGCGAAGTGAATTATTTAATTGACATCACAGAACATAGAACAAAGCAACAGCTGTGTCATGTCAACATGTTAAAACAATATAAAAAAATAATGCGGATACTGGAAATCTGAAGCAAAACAGAAAATGCTGGAAAAGCTCAGCAGGTCTGGTGGTATCTGTGGAGAGAGAAAAACAAAGTTAATGTTTCGAGTCCATATGTTACCCTAAAGAAAGTCTGAAGGTCTTAACTTTGCTTTTCTCTTTCCACAGATGCTGTCAGACCTTCTGAGTTTTTCCAGTATTTTCCGTTTTTGCTAAAGCAATATCACTGTTGGAAAGGAGACAAACAGGTATTGGTCTGTCAGACAGGAAAGGAAGTAGAAGATGAAAGGGACACTGAGGACGAGTTAGAGGGAGGCCTGGACAATTCCCAAATTGAACCCCCTCTACCGTCTGGTTAGCTAGCATTTGTGAAAGGGTTGAGGCTTGTTTATTGTTCAGTCGAATCATCAAAAAATCAATGGCTGACACTACCACTGCCACCATGTTGCATTCTTCTGTTTAGCACAAACGTATCAATTATGAGACAAAGATTGGTAAAGCAATAACATGGGTTCTTTATTTTAAGATAAGACTGTATACATACAATGGTAACTGGGAGGCTACGTAGAACATGTCTGGTCTGTAGGACTGCTACTCTGTTCTGCCTATAGAGTACATGAGATTATACATCACAGCCTGTCTTGTGGTAGACAGTGATAGACAGCAATTTAAAATACACCCTTAAAGGTACATTACAGCAGTGTTAATATCAGACAAACTGAGTTTTAACACAGTGATAGAAATATTTATTTTTCTGCTTCAACAAAGTATCTACAACCCTCCTTCAGAAGTATATCCTCCTTCCTACATCAATGTGGAGGTTTTCGTTTCTTGGATAATTTCCCTTTGAGTCCTTTCTGAGTAAGATTGACAACTTTGTGCAAATTTGTGCTCCATTATGGCCAGATTTTTCTGCGACCTTAGCCCTACCAGGACTGAATTGAAATTGCTCAAACTGATTTGTTCAGTTATCATATTTATTTTCCAATTTTGACCCTTTTCTTCCCTCATCTCTGAATGTTGCTAATTCTTGTTAGAATAATGTTTTCTGCTACCTCATCTCAAGTGACCACCGTTCATGTGTATCATCCAGTGTGCACAGCGGAAACTACATCTAAATCATAGTCATAGAGGTCTACAGGACAGAAAAAGGCCCTTCAGCCCATTGAGTCTGCACCGGTCAAACAAGTACCTAACTATTCTAATCCCATTTTCCAGCACCAGACCCATAGCCCTGTATGCCATGGCATCGCAAGTGCATATCTAAATACTTCTTAAATTTTATGAGGGTTTCTGCCTCTACCACCCTTTCAGGCAGGGAGCTCCAGATTCCCACCACCCTCTGGGTGAAAAAGTTCTTCCTCATATCCCCTCTAAACCTTCTGTCCCTTACCTTAAATCTATGCCCCCTGGTTATTGATCCCTCTACCAAGGGAAAAGGTTCCTTCCTGTCTACCCTATCTATGCCCCTCATAATTTTATACAGCTCAGTCATGTCCCCTCAATCTCCTCTGCTCCAGGGAAAATAACCCCAGTCTATCCAATTTCTCCTCATAACTAAAACCCTCTAGCCCAGGCAACATCCTGGTAAATCTCCTCTACACTCTCTCTAGTGCAATCACATCCTTCCTATAATGCGGATTCCAGTACTGCATGCAATACTCTATCTGTGGTCTAACCAGCGTTTTATACAGTTCCAGTATAACCTCCCTGCTCTTATATTTTATGCCTCGGCTAGTAAAGGCAAGTATCCCATTTGTCTTCTTAACCACCTTATCTACGTGTCCCGCTACCTTAAGGGACCGGTGGACATGCACACCAAGACCCTCAGATCCTCGGTACTTCCCAGAGTCCTATCATTCATTGTGTATTCCTGTGCCTTGTTTATCACCTCACCCAAGTGCATCACCTCACACTTATCCAGATTAAGTTCCATTTACCACTGATCAGCCCATCTGACCAGCCTGCCTATATCCTCCTGCAATCTAAGGCTATCCTCTTCACTATTTACCACCCTACCAATTTTCGTATCATCCGCGAACTTACTGATCAACCCTCCTACATTCAAGCCTAAATCATTTCGATATACCACAAATAGCAAGAGACCCAACATCGATCCCTGTGGAACCCCCTGGACACAGGTATTGAGTCACAAAAACACCTCGACCATCACCCTCTGCTTTCTGCCACTCAGCCAGTTCTGGATCCAATTTGCCAAATTGCCTTGGATCCCATGGGCTCTTACCTTTGTTATCAGTCTCCCATGCGGGACCTTATCAAAAGCCTTGCTGACGTCCAAGTAGACTACGTCAAATGCATTGCCCTCATCTACATACCTGGTCATCTCTTTGAAAAATTCAATCAAATTGATCAGACATGACCACCCCTTGACAAAACCATGCTGACCATCCTTGATTAATCCCTGCCTCTCCAAGTGTAGGTTAATTCTGTCCCTCAGAATTGCTTCCAATAATTTCCCCACCACTGAGGCTAGACTGACTGGCCTGTAGTTCCCTGATTTATCTCTCCCTCCTTTCTTGAATAACAGTATCACATTGGCTGTCCTCCAGTCCTCTGGCACCTCTTCTAAGGCCAGAGAGGTATTGAAAATTATTGCCAGTGCCCCTGCTATCTCCTCCCTTGCCTCACTCAACTGCCTGGGATACATTTCATCCAGGCCTGGAGATTTATCTACTTTTAAGCCTGCCAGACCACTTAGGACTTCCTCCCTTTCTATACTAATTTCTTTAATTATATCACAGTCCTTCTGCCTGATTTCCATAACCACGTCATCCCTCTCACTTGTGAAGACTGACACAAAGTATTAATTTAGAACCCTACCTACGTCTTCCGGCTCCACACACAAGTTACCACTATGGTCCTTAATGGGTCCTACTCTTTCCCTAGTTATCCACTTACTCTTAATGTACTCTTAAGGCCCATCCTTGTCCTTTTCCATAACAACCTTGAATTTAACTGAGTTATGATCACTATCCCCCACTGATACCTCTACCACTTGCCCAGCTTCATTCCCTAAAATTAAGTCCAGGACTGCCCCCTCTCTTTTAGGACCTTCCACATACTGGCTAAAAAACCTCTCCTGGATGCATTTTAAGAATTCCACTCCCTCTAAACCTATCACGCTATGACTAACCCTGTTAATGTTGGAGAAGTTGAAATCCCCCACTATTACTACCCCATTATTTTTACACTTCTCTGAATTTTGCCTATATATCTGCTCTTCTATTTCTCTCTGACTATTTGGAGGCCTGCAGTACACTCCCAGCAATATGATTGCTCCTTTTTTGTTTTTAAGTTCTACCCATATGGCTTCATTTGAGGAGCCTTCTAAGCCTTCTCATTTCTACCTGCTTTGCTTTATTTAATGATTATATCATCTGTGTTCTGATAATTTAGTATTTAAGGATTATATTGTTTATATTGCAATGATTTATTACTTTAGCATCAGCACAAATTACTACATAATTTTTATATGTATTGCCAAGATATGAATCCACATAGAAAGTTTGCAACTCCACACTGCTTTATGTCGCTTGCAAACATTTGATGGTAACATTTGGGAGAATGGGTGCTCACAGCAACTGCTCACAGCAACATTGGAAACTTGTTAATGTGCTGACCATGATTTTCCACTGATTCTATTTATAACACCTTTGCAAAGGTCAATAATAATGATGATTATGAACAGCAAGGTCTCAGAGTTGGTCCCTGTGGATTTGAGTGTTCACAGATTTCCAATTAGAATGGCTATCATTAACAACTAAATTAACTTTCCTACTGGCTCATTAATTAATTATATAAATGTCCACTATCCTAGCTAATCAAGACTACCTTCAACTTGAGCTAAGCTTATGACCCTATATTCTCAAAATCACAAAGATCATCTACTTCTACCTCGATAACATCAATTTCTGCTGAAATCCTCACTCATGCCTTTGTCATTTCCGGACTCGACTATTCCAATGCTCTCTTGGCTGGGCACCCATTCCCCCACACTCCCATCTTCCATTCAAAAACTTCAGCCATGTCATAACTTATAACAGCTGACCTACATTGGCTCTCGATCTCCCAACACTATCAAATTGAAATTCTCAACCTCATGTTAAAATCCCCCCATCGTCTTATCCCTTCCTATCTTTAAATCATATTCCATCATACAACTCTCTGACAACTCTGCATTCCACGGAATCTGGTATCTTGTGCATGCCTGCCTCCTTTCTTTCCATCACTTTCCATCCATGCCTTCAGCAGTCTATGTCATTACCTTTAGAATGCCACCTTAAACTTCTCTGCTTCCCCACTTCTCTCTCTCTTCCTTTAAGGCCTTCCTTAAAACTCACCTCTTTGACCAAGATTTTTGTCATCTTCACATCATCTTCTTTGGCCAGGTGTTCATTTTTGTCAGACCACACTCTGAAAAATGCCCCAGGATGTTTTTCTCCATTAAAGCCTTAACATTCAATGTAACTTGTTGTTTTAAGTTATAAACTAACAGACTGACACAGTAAATTGAAGTACCACTTGAAGAAATGCTGGTTATACATCGGAGGGAGGTTTCTCCTCCCAAGCCATTCCAGGTGGGTGGATGGACAGGGACAGGAATATTGACAGGAATCAGTCACACCAGGCCCCCCAAACAATATCTGTCTTATCTCCCTTTAGTAATCTCCTGGTATCACTTTCATCAAATGTACCTGCCAAAAAAGTGGTGGGCACAATAAGAAATTGCCCCCAGACATCATATCCTTCATCATTACCACCACGGCAAGCTAGATTCTGTTAAAGTTAGCAAGTCACAGGCATCCAGTGCCACCAGAGCCTGCAAGACAGTATTGAAAATTCATGGGGCTCTCCACAGAGAGTACAACTGATCACACAGTATGTCAGCAGAACTTGGTGTGTTTATTTTTGAAGGACATCTTCTTCCTAAAGAAATTTGGTTGCCGCAGTGCTCCCAAGTCTTGCAGCAATTGGCAATATCGTCTCCTCTCTCATTGCTGGCAGGAACACTACCAGGAGCCTTCCAAAAATATTCAAATCAAGCAGGCTTCTTGAAAATTTACTGGGATCCCCGGAAGTGTGAAATGCCTGCCCAGCACAACTCTAGTGACATTAAGGTATTGTTGCAATGACTGGGGGAACCATAACCAAATAACTAAATTTACCAATCAAACCCCAGATGAAGAAATTAGTAACAGGATTTCACTTTTTGTTACTTTTAGTTCATCATGAATCAGGACCAATGCAAATTAAACATGAACTAACAGGCAAATTATACTTCAAATATAAGGGTAAATTATCCTTTAACTGGTCGATATAACAAAGAAACCTTACGCAACCACAAGCACCTGCACCACTCCCCACTGAAATGTGGCACCATCTGTGGTTCCAATATTCTCTAACTCAGTCTCTGGCACAAAGAATCTCTCACTTTCCTACTCAATTGATTCAGCCCTTAAGTCTCATTCACCAGCAGCCATATTCCACCTGAGGTCTCCAGAGATGGTCATCACCTGAATGGTACATTCCTGCAGAACCTCCTTAGCTAAGTTCATGACAGTCTTAATGGCACAGATTCTCCAGAGACCCCTTTATCCAACCCTTTAATAAACCCCATTAAATGGTCTGGTTGGCTCTGGCAAAACTCAACACCAGTAAAATTGTCCAATCCCAGCTCCAACCCTATCTTCGGCTTTCTGTCCTGTTTAACTGTATTACAGGTCTGTGTAAATGTGCATTCATTATCCCCTCTGCTGCAGCTCTCCTTTATATGCAGCTTCCCTTTGTGGCTGGCCACATGGTATTGGCCCTCCTTTGACTTCCTTCCTGCTGGTACTCCTTTGAGATCAATAGTCCCCAGGTCATATGAACCAGTATTTTTTTATTATCCAAGAAAGCTGTAATTGATCCCTTTACAATTGATGCAAACTCTTAAAAGAAATTTTCAAATATTCTTAAAAGCACTTACAGATTTCACAGATATTTTAAAGAAATTACAAATTTTCCTTACTTTACTGCTTCTGGGTCAAAGGTCATCAAAGTGTGGTAAAGTAGTGGTTATTTAGTAGACTAATAATTCAGGGAACATGAATCCAAATACCACTCTGGCAATTTGAGAATTTGAATTCAGTTTGATTATTTGAATATAAAAAGCTAGTATAAAGATGAAAATATGTAATAGTTGTAAAAACCCAACTGGTTCACTATTGTCCTTTTGGGAAGGAAACCTGCCATACTTACTCAGTCTGGCTTATATGTGATTCCAGTCCAACATCAATGTGGCTGACTCTTAGCTGCTATGTGAAGTGGCTTAGCAAATGACTCAGTACTACCACTACCTTCTCAGGGCAGCCAGGGATGGACAATAAAGATAGAGTGGATGCAGAGAGAATGTTTCCTTTTGTGTGCAAGAGCATAATTAGATGCCATCAATATAACATAGTCGTCAAGAAATCCATTAGAGACTTCGGAAGAAATTTCTTTACCCAAAGAGTGGCAAGAATGTGGAACGTGCTACCACAGGGAGTGGAGTGGCTGAAGCAAATAGTATAAAAGCATTTAAGGGGAAGCTGGACAAGCACATGAGGGAGAAAAATAGAAAGTTACATTGATAGATTTAGATGTGGAAAGATGGGAGGAGGTTCGAGTGGAGAATATATTCTGGCATTGACTGGGATGACTGGCCTCTTTCTGTGCTTTGTAGGCCCACGTAATAAATGCCAGGCTTGCCAGTGATGCCTACACCGCAAAAATATTTTTTTTAAAACTACCTCCTCTAGTCAGTGAGTTTCATTTGGGCTTCTGGAGGACTTTACTGTGACTTACAAGGGAGATCGACTCCAGTAGGAATGATCATCGCTGACAGGCACTGGTGGCCTGGTCTGACTAAACAGATGGACCTGTCCTTGGAGTATGGAATTTAGTTTCCAACCGTGAGTCACAGTGGATGGGATTTTCCAGCCCCGCCTCCCCCATTCCTTCCAAAAGTCAATGAACCTTTGGCTGGGCTGCCAAGTCTCCCATGGTGGGTCCTGTCTTAACAGGACCAGAAAATCCCGGCCAGTGGGTATGTTTTTGTTCCACCGTGGTGTCCCAGGATTTTCCACACCAGAGAATTCTTCCTGGTATCTTCGCCAACATTTATCCTCAAGCAACATCACTAAAACAGATGACCTGTTCATTATCTCATACAATGGTGCTTTCATAAGTTTTTATTTCAGATTTCCAAATTTTGCTTTATTTTCCTTTTATTTCTATTATTCTCAGTCTGCTCATTTTTCATTGTTTAAACAAATGGGAAGGAAATTTGAACAGTGAGCTTCCCTCCATCCATAGCCATATCAGGGATTTTTTCACTGGATGTGCAGGGATCTGGCCAGAATATGGGGCTATAAGGTTAAAAGAATTATTTGCCTATGAATGAGGGCTTAATTTTTTTTAAAAGTGTTTATTTTCCTAAAAGGTTAAAAAGGGCCCCTCAGTGAAAAAGCTTACCTCATCATAAAACCATAAGGGTAACTCCTGATAATAAGGTTTAACTCCTAAAGCTCTGTGCCTCAGGGAGATTTCTTCACTCTTTCGTGCACCCCGACTCAGGCAACACACCAACCCCCCCCCCTCCCCCGCCCGCAAAGGGAGCGCTCAGTGCTTCCGGGCACATGTCAAGCTGGGCAGGCCTTAACTGGCCCGCCCACGTAACGTAGTGGCACACAGCCAATCATGGGCGGTGATGGGCTGCATGCACACTCGCGCCCGCTCCCGCCCAACCCCCCCCGACAGGGAGAAAATTCTCTCCAGGGAAATTAAGTTCCAAAAAATTTAATAAAGGAAAAAAAAAATTTTTCGACTTGTCCCCTCATGTGAAACTGTCACATGAGCTAGAACATGTCTATTAATTTTATTAAAATTTTTTACAAGACTTTAGAAACCTTCGTGAAACCTCATCCCGTCCATGGATGATGTTTCATGATAAATGTGAAGGCCGCCTGGGCTCTTCGCCTGCCCGCCAACCTTAAGGTTGGACAGGCAGCTCAGTTAATTGTTTCAATTGATAATTAACTGGCCTTAATAGGCCTTTGACAGTTCAGAGGGCGCACAGCTGACTCAGATGCGCACCTACCGAACTGAAAATCTGAGTGACGCGTGGTGACGTTGGGGCACACACCCAATGTCACCCCGCGTCACTTTACACCTCAACGAGTGGGCCCCGCCCCCGCTCACCAAGCCAAAGATTCTGCCCATTAGGTTTTTAGATTCACTTCAATGGCTTGAATGTCTCTCAATAAAGTTATGACTATTGGAGTGGGGTGATGATGATCCTCCCCTTAACTTGCTTCAGAGGCATCTCATCAACTCTATAGTCTTTTACTAATTCAGAGATTTAAGGTAAATATTACTTTAGTGATTGTTGGATATCCTTCTTAAATATTTTACAGTAAAAATATTTGAATTTAAAAATTGGATCCTCTGCTAGAGGTTTTCTATTTTCTATTTTTCCTATAACTATTAATTTTGCAATTGACTGTCTCATTAACTGTGAATTATATGTTCGGTTCTCTAATGAACTTCTATACAGTTTAGAATGTATATTGCCTTACATAGGGCAGGATTTTCCAGCCTGGACACCTGTGGGCATTGTTGAGAGTAGGATGGGAAAATTTGGAGAGCTGTTAAAAGTCAATGGCTCTGTAAATTTTCCTGTCATTCCCATGAAAATGCCGGCCAGTGTCAGGGCCAGAAAATCCCACCCATTGTCTTCAGTATTGCTAACTCATGAACCCTATTTCTGTACACTCTTTGGTGGAGAGGCCCTTATAATATCCAGGATATTATAATAAAAGCAAAACACTGTGATTGCTGGAAATCTGAAATGAAAACAGAAAGTGCTGGAAATACTTAAAAGGCCTGGAAGCATCAGTGGAGAAAAAAATAGAGTTGAAGAGTCATATTTGATTATCATTCACCCATTCAGTGAGACTGAACATCTGAGAAGTATGTCTAACCCAGGATGGTTTCAAAAAAGGGCTAGGATCCACCCAATCGAAATGGCATATGATGCATCATCATAAAATGCCAATGATTGGGTAAGCTGGAAGAGAGAGGGAATAAAGTGTTGTATTTATGGAAAATCTGATCCTTATATGAAAGCGCTGAAACTCACTCTTTGAAATTTATACCATTCTACATTAAAGCTCTGACTGTAAGTTCAGAGAATTACAAACAGGAACAAAAGGTAAACTCAAAATTCTTGCTAAGAACGCACATTCTAATATTCAAATGGAAATTCAAAAGCTTGCTATACCTTTATATGAAGCTGTTTTGAGCAACTGAGGTGAAAGGTCAGGTACACACCTTTTTATTCATTTTCTCCTAATGTTTCGCTAAGAAAAAAACTGATGAGGGTAGATTGATTGATAGCGAGTTGCTGTTAACCAAAACCTAAATGGAATGCATTTCAGACTTAGTGGTAAATTTATATATATATACACACACAAAATTATCACAGTGTTATAATGTTGATTGTAATTATTGGCAGATATCTAATTGTAAGTGCTGTATCATTAAATTACATTCATTTGAAATAATGGCCATTGTGTTTTACAACACAATGCATGGTATCAAACTTTTAGCATCATACACTATAATACCTGGAATAATGCAAAGTATATTTTCATCTTGATTTTATCTTTTTGATTAGTATATAACTGGCATGTAAATTATTCACACATTTGTTCAATAAAGGAAGAGCCAATATATAATTATTACTTTCACAAGCTCAGGATGTCGAGAGCACATTACCGCCCTTTGAAGTACAGTCGTTGTTGTAATGTAGGAACTTTCACACAGCAAGTTTCCACAGGTAACAATGAGATTAGCGACCTGTTTTAGTAAAAGTTGAGGGATAAATATTTACCAAGCCATAAGGATAATTCCTTTGCACTCAAAATAGTGCCATGAAATCATTTAAGTCCACCTGCGAGACAGAAAGGCCTTGCTAATTTGAGAGACACCACCTCCAACAGTGCAGCCTTCCCTCACTACTGCACTAAAGCATCAGTTTAGTTCATGTGCTCACATGTCAGCAGTGGGGTTTGGACCCAAATCTTCTGTCTCAGAGGTGAGGCCACTTCGACTGAGCCAAAGCTGATACCCATAGGCCTCACACCCCTAAGGTTTACTGAGCCAGCTACATGGAACTATCCTAGCTCTGAGAAGGAGAGGGAACTTTTCTCTACATCTGGCTGCTCCGTAGCTTACACAAGATGCCTATATTGTGCCCAAATGGGACGTTTTTCTCACTCTCCATTTCTGATGTATCTCTCCTGGGAGCATTAAAAATTAGCAAAAAAAATCTTAAATTAAATATAAAGGTAAGAAAGCAGAATGTGATAATAGCAGAAAAAGGGTAAACACTGTGTGAAAGAACAACATGGAACAAGTAACATGGCCCTTGAGGGGGTGGAGTGGGGGGAGGGGGCGGTGGTGGGGAAAAAGTCTTCGGAAATGGGATAAAAAGGGGGGATCAAAAAGGGGTAGAACAATGAAGAAAAGAATTAAAATAAAAATAAATAATTTCAGAAATAAATATAAGTGAATAAAAACTAATAATGAATTTTGAAAAAAGGGATAAAAGAGGGATGAAGATAGAGGAGTGAGTTTATAGTCTGAAGTTGTTGAACTCAAAATTCAGTCTGGAAGACTGTAAAGTGCCTAGTTGGAAGATGAGGTGCTGTTCCTCCGGTTTGAATTGAGCTTCACTGGAACATTGCAGCAGGCCAAGGACAGACATGTGGGGATGAGGGCAGGGTGGTGTGTTGAAATGGCAAGCGACAGGAAGGTCAGGGTCATGCTTGTGGACAGACTGAAGGTGTTCCGCAAAGTGGTCACCCAGTCTGCGTTTGGTTTCTCCAATGTAGAGGAGACTGCATTGGGAGCAACGAATGCAGTAGACCAATTTGAAGAAGGTGCAAGTGAAATGCTGCTTCGCCTGAAAGGAGCATTTGGGCCCTTGGATGGTGAGGAGGGAGGAGGTAAAGTGTCAGGTATTCCACCTTCTGCAATTGCATGGAAAGATGCTGTGGAAGGGGGATGAGGTGTTGGGGGTGATGGAGAAGTGGACCAAGGTGTCACCAAGGAAATAGTCCCTATGGAATGCTGATGGAGGGGTGAAGGGAAGATGTGTTTGGTAGTGGCATCATGCTGGAGTTGGCAGAAATGGCAGAGGATGATCCTTTGAATGCAGAGGCTGGTTGGATGAAAACTGAGGACAAGGGATGCCCTATCATGGTTCTGGGAGGGAGAGGAAGGTGCAGAGGCATGGAAGATGGGTCTGACACAGTTAAGGGCCCTGTCAACCATGGTGGGTGGGAAACCTCAGTTAAGAAGAAGGAAGACATGTGACAAGTGCTGTTTTGGAAAATGGCATCATCGGAACAGATGCAACGGATGTGAAGGAACTGAGAGAATGGTATGGAATCCTGACAGGAAGCGGGGTGTGAGGAGCTGTAGTCGAGGTAACTGCGAGAGCCGGTGGGCTTGTAATGAATATTGGTGGATAGTCTATCATCAGAAATTGAGATAGAAAGAACAAGGAAGGGAAGGGAAGTGTCGGAGATGGACTATGTGAAGGTGATGGAGGGGTGGAAATTGTAAGCAAAATTGATACATTTTTCCAGGTCCAGACGAGAGCATGAAGTGACACCGAAGCAGTCATCAATGTACCGACAAAAGAGTTGTGGAAGGGGGCCTGAGTAGGACTGCAACAAGGAATGTTCCACATACCCCATAAAGAGACAGACATAACTGGGACCCATGCAGGTACCCATAGCCACACCTCTTATTTGGAGGAAATGAGATGAGTTTAAGGAGACATTGTTCAGTGAGAGAACAAGTTCAGCCAGACGGAGGAGCGTGTTGGTGGATGGGGATTGTCGGGGCCTCTGTTCAAGAAAGAAACAGAGAGACCTCAGACATCCTGGCGGGGGATGGAGGTGTAGAAGAATTGAATGTCCATGGTGAAGAGGAGGTGGTTAGGGCCAGGGAACTGGAAATTTTTGACATGACGTAGGGCATCAGAGGAATTGTGGATGTAGGTGGGAAGAGACTGGACAAGGGGAGAGAGAATGGAGTCAAGTTAGGAAGAAATGAGTTCAGTGGGGCAGGAATAGGCTGACATGATCAGTCTACCAGGACAGTCCTGTTTATGGATTTTGGATAGGAGGTAGAAGCAGGCAGTCTGGAGTTGGGCGACTATGAGATTGGAAGCTGTGGAGGGAAGATCTCCAGAAGAAATGAGGTCAGTGACAGTCCTGGAAACAATGGCTTGATGTTCGGTGGTGGGGTCATGGTCCAAGGGGAGATAGGAAGAAGTGTCTGAGACCTGGCGCATAGCCTCTGCAAGGTAGAGGTCAGTGTGCCAGACAACAACAGCACCACCCTTATCGGCAGGTTTGATAACAAAGTCAGGATTGGGATTGGACCTAACTTAATACTGAATTCTGGGACATTAGCACATCATGTGACTTGGTCTTCGTTAGCATCTCACTCACATTTGACAAGTGAGAAAAATGATATGGCCCAAGCCAGTGATGCAAGACATCAAACAGTTCTCGTCTGGGACCATCAACCTCCCTAACAATTAATACTTGTTAGTTATATTTCCCCTAGGATTCAAAGACCTATTGTGCAAAGAAAAACAAGTGTTAAAATATTCAACCTTGTGCATTAAATTAATGCAGTTTAACTTGTGATGTTTAAAAGAAGGAAGAGTCACTTTCCGTCATCTTTGATTCTGTAAATTTAGAATTAAGTTCTGTAATTAGCCTTTGTAGTTCTTTTGACGTTTATTATTTAGAATGTGTCATGTTATATTTTTAAGTGAATCTTGTTGCCTTCATTTTAGCATGCCAATCACTTTCAAGCACTGATTTTATATGTATTTAATATAGGATGGAATCATTCCAGATTTGCAGTAGAAGGTGGGAAAAAGGTTTTACCCATCGGACACAATGGCTGCTTTTTGCGCCATATCGTACCACTCCCAGTGCTTCCTGTGTCATTAATTATGCATTCCTGAGAAACACGCCGGGTAGCTGGAGGGGTAGCCTCTGATTCGCCCATCCAACTGTTACCTCAGGCCTTCAGTAAACTGAGCACCATATTTAAAGGCCTCCCCTGCAAAGAGCGAGCACTCTTCAAGGGATAGGAAGCTGCTGGGAACTGATGGCTGCCAAAGGGAGGAAACATGGTGCCCCCAAATTTAGTGACCCCTCCCTCAAGCACCTACTGGATGTAGTGGAGGCCGGCCACAAAGTCCTCTACACCGCTCTGGGTGAAGACCAGCAACTAAGGTCACCAATCAAGCAAGATAGGTGGTGGCAGCAGTAGTCAGTGCCAACGCCCTACAAAAGAGGACAGCCACCCACTGCTGAAAGAGGATGTTGATCCCTTGCATTCTGCCAGGGTAAGTCATTCTTCTTATCACACTCAACTCACACTCAAACCCATCACACATCCACAGGGTTCTCACTCACTGCCAGTTCAAGGGACATCACCATTCACTCTCTCACAGACACATTCATCTGCCCTGATCGTGTACTCATCCCATCCAAGGCACCACTCACCATTCATACAAGCCAGGTATACTTATTATCTGGCCTGGCAGGTGTCCTGCTTACACTCTCTCCACCTCTATTCAAGCAGGACATGCTGGCACACAACAGAAGGGAGAGGTCGCAGGCCTGACATCAACGTCCTCATAGGCTTTGAAAATAGAGCCAACCAACTGGCCGGTGACAATCTGAACCGTTCCTGTGCTGACGGTGAGGTCGGCGCTGCTCAACCAAGTGAGGATCCAGCAGTGCAACATCCATCAGGCAACCATGCTGTGAGTCAGTTCTTCTGTTCTGTGATCCCCTGCCACACACTAATTATCTCTCCTTTCTTTTGCAGGCACATCTGAGAAACAGCTGATGGTGTCCATAACCCAGGTCCTCGACTCAAGCCCTGAAAGCACCTTGGAAGAAGAATCTGATGACACCCTCACTGAAGACCTGTCACAGCACTCACCCACACCCTCCATCAGCACAGAGACACATACCTCAGTAGGATCTAGTTCTAGAGTAGCCTCGGGATCACAATCTGGTGAGCACATTGCACTGTCTGATCCACAGCAGGCAGAGGCAGGGACTTCCCAGGTTTCAGCACTCGGAGGACCAATGGAGGCCAGAAATCTGCTGAGTCCAAGTCAGATGAGGAGGCTCGGGACTTGGTCATACCTCAGCTGCTGGAGCTGCAAGGGCAAGATTGGGAACATCAGGAAGGGATTCTGTTGCACTCCTCAGATTGCAAGGCATGATGGAGGAGTCTGTCCATCTTCAGTCTGAGGTGATAGCACCAGTATGCTAATGCACCGAGGTCAACACTGGTAGGATGACGGCTGCCATGGAGACCTTGGTCCAAGACATCGGTCCTGCACTGCTGCACAGGCTGAACTCCATTACTGATGCCATGGTTAGCTTCCATCAGAGGGGTGCAGTGCAGCTCGATCTCATTCCAAGCTTCCCCTTCTCCTCACGGAGTCAGCCAGGGACCCTCGGACACCTATAGGGAGGAGGATCAGTCGGTGCACACTCTGGGGCCATCCATCCAGGCGACTTGGGAGCATTGTTATGACCGATGCAGTTGGTACAGCTGAGTTATTTAAAAATCCCAGAGGGAAACTTTAAACAACTGTCATAACCTATAATTTTAAGTATTATGTTTGAGATGCGACTCTACATTCAAGAATCAGACCACCAGTTCTCAAGGTTTTACATTAAACTAATGAAATGTTTTATTAAATGACACGTTAAAATATATATACACATGGCTACAACTTACTACTATCATAACTTTTACCATATTCTCAAACCAGCATGGACAAGATGGGCCAAATGGCCTTCTTCTGTGCTGTAACTTTTCTATAGTACTATGGTTCTAATCTCCATTAAGACAACAGCAACCCATAGATTTAACCAGACACCAGGCAAACCATTTTCGCCTTATGAATTCAAAATGAGGCTTTTTTCACTTTGGTTCCTTTAGAGATGGCTGGAGGCTTACAGCTGTTGTTGATCTCACATTGCCTCTGCTCTGCACACACAAAATTGCCCTCTGTTATACCCAGCACATCTCATTGAATGTAAATTCTCATTGTGTCACCAGCCTTTTTGACCTCCACCTTTTAACAATAAAACACCCTTTCATAGCACCAATTTTATTACTAATATAAACATCTTGTTTGGTATCTGCTAGCTAGGTGGTAGTTTTTCACCCCCACTTCTTGAATGCTCTATTCAAAAAATACAAATTCACTCTATCTCTCTTACATATCAAAACTAGTACACATCAAAGCACCCAGACTAGCTGGCTTTAATCTAATTAAGACACACACTGACAGACTAAATCTCTATTTTAAAAGAAAAATATTTTACAATAATGTTATATACATTAATAGCTTCCTGATAGTGTCCAGCCCATCTGAATCCCTTCTTCCTGTAATCGCAGCAGCCCTAGCTCCACAGGCCGAAGAGGGTGCCACTGCCACACAGCAGGACCCCAAAAGCAAGCCGGGGCCCTCAAAATCTCGGCCCTCCAAAGGACGCCCGCCAAGGTCATGACAGACAAGGCTTATCAGTCAGCAGGCTGCCTCCACTTCCACTGTGGATGTTGGGGGAGCACCAAGATGCAGCGGCAGGGTTAGTAAGGTTAAGAAGATATAGTTGTCTATGTCACCTTGCCTATGGCTCCTTGTTATAATGAGCAGTGTTCATGTAACTCAGAAGTGAAACCTTTGTTCCTGCACAAGATAAAGGAATGTGTCTCAGTCCAGGGCCTCGCCCCTGTGTTTTATGCAACCTTCCCAGCCTGGTGCGCTTTCACAGTCACTGGACACATTACTGATGTCTTCACCTCAACGGGGCTTATCATTGCTGCCAGAATGTCCTGGGCTGGCAGCACAGAGTTTCTTCAATCTCTCTGTGTGCTCCCAGCATCTTTGAGGTGCGGCTGGCCCCTCCATCTCATCAGCATCTGTATATGGTGACAGTGTGGTCCTGAAGGGTTCAGATCACAAAGGATGCCATAGGTTCAGGATAAGTTAAAGTTTCCCCATTGCATCTCCATGCAATCCTATTCATAGAGCACAAGTGAGCTTTCATTAGCCAGACAAGGAGTCAGACATTTACATAAGCTATGTGAGGATCTATAGAATGTCCCCACTGCATGTCATCATCATCCTCCCGGAATGTGGGGACCATGGGCATCCGCTGTGCCTCCATGACAAGAGCCTTATCACAGAGGGTATGTGCATGGCCATCAGCTGGACAGGAGTTAAAAATTCACAAATGCAATGTGAGGATCTATGGAGTGTAATCATCATCTTCTACAAATCTAGCAGTTATGAGGGCCTCCCGAATGCGCCTGCCTCATCTGGCCAGTGTGATGGCCTCATCGTTGTCATCCTTGCCTTTGAGGACCTTCTCACCAGCACCCCCGTCGACCTCCTCATCGGAGAAGATTTGCAGCTCCTCCATCTCCTCCTCACGCAGCTCCTCCCCCGGTTGCAGCGCCAGGTTGTAAAGGGCGCAGCAGGTGATGACGATACGTGACACCCTCTGTGGACTGTATTGCAGGGCTCCACCAGACCAGTCCAGGCTCCAGAACCTCATTTTCAACATTCCAATGGTTTGCTCCACCAAGGTGCAAGTTGCAGCAGGAGCTTCATTATACCTTCTCTCTGCTGCAGTCTGAGGCCACCACACAGGCACCATCAGCCACATCCTCTGTGGGTAGCCCTTGTCCCTATCCCTGCAGCGTCTTTGGACCCTGGAAGACGTCAGGGGATCTGAGACCTACTGAGAATGTAGGAGTCGTGGACACTCCCTGAGAATTCTGCGCAGACCTGCAGGATGTATTTGTGGTGGCCCCACACCAGCTGAACATTCAGCGAGTGGAAACCCTTGCAATTGACAAGTTGACTGCTTGTTGCCATGGAGATCTAAGCGTTACATGAGTGCAGTCAACAGCACCCTGTACCTGTGGGACACTTGAGATCTGGGCAAATCCCAGTGCTCTTGCATCCTGGCTTTCCTGATCCTGAGTGAAATGCACAAAGTTGCTTGCCTTCACAAATATGGCATCTGTGACCCCATGGGTATACTTGTGTGTGGGGACTTGAGAGATCCTGCAGAGGTCACCTGTGGAAACCTGAAAGGAGCCACTGGCGTAGAAATTGAGCACCATGGTCACTTTCACGGCTACTGGCAGTGGATGCCCTCCATGTCCCCGTGGCACCAAATCCTGCAGTAGCTGGCAGGCATGAGCAGTCTTCGGCAATATTGGTTCTTGGTCATCCGCGTGAAAAACATGTGCTGTCCGTAGACCCTAGGCACCGGCCCGTGACAGCCCGCTGTGGCTCTTCAGCGCCTTGCTCAGGAGCCCCAGCCATCCCTTCTTCCTGAGGGTGCTGCTCCTCCCTCTGCCCAGCCAGGCACCCCTGTCGCTCTCTTCTCCTTTGTCTCTGCTCCCTGTAAGCCCTTAGGCATACAGCTAGCTCACCAGGATCCATGATCCTGATGTACTTCTCCTGCAGGATGAAAGGGAGAGATGCGTGGGTTAGCTTGAGTGTTCTAAGAACCTCTCTTGGTTTAAGTCTGAAGGCCCCTTAACGCATCCCAAAGACTGCTGACCACCACTAGGATGGCCTGAGTTTAGTGCACTGCGTGGCTGCCCAAAACCCCACCCACCTCCACTCCATTCCACCCGACCGATTGGCAGCAGCTTCACCCACAGGACTGCGTGCTGTGCTCTCAGCTTGGGCACAGGCATTTTCCTAACCCACACTGCAAGGCTGTGCTGTTAGCTTGAACCATGGGGAAGACTGGTCCAAACCTAAATGAAGACATTGCAAGGGGCTGTGAGCGCCTCCAGCAGTGACTGCTCCATGGCCAGCTTTAGCAAGGAGATTATACAACATGCCCAGTTGTTCAATTGTTCTGCAGTCCACTAAAATACTCACTAATTAGCAGTCTGTGCCCGAGGGGTGAAAAGTTCAGGAGCATTTGGTGGCACTTGCATGCCTCTGCGTTGCTTGAGTGGGCAGACAAGCTAGAGACCCCACTTCAAGCATGTCAATGTGGCTGCACCTAAACTATCTCAGCTGCGGAGGAATGCTCACTTTATACAAGGCTTCACTAATATCCAGTTCCCTCCCCATCCCTTTTATGTGCTTCTGTACTACCATCAGACCGTGCTGCCTTGCCCCTGCCCGGTCCCCAACTTGCCCCAACTGCAGTGCAGCCCTCACCCTGGTACTGCACTGTCAGCCAGTCAGGAAAAAGCGACTTGCCTGTGCGCCTGGCTGAATGTGTGGCACCTCTTCCTTGAAGTGGAATGGGAGACCCTCGCGGGTGCTATGCATGTTAGTGTACACTTACGTCTGAGCTCCCCTCGAAGTTCAGCTCACTAGGTGCACACCTTTTAAATGCTGTTGTGAAATACGTCAGCATATGCCTGGTTGATCCAACATAGGGGGATGATTCCGACAAGCAAAGCTTAAAATTAGATGCAAATACACTAAAATTACATTCCTGACATCCGGAAGCAGGAAATTCAGCGCGCCATTGATGGGTGAAGCGGACGATCGCAATCTGATTTCACAATTTTTGGCCTTCTCATCATATTGTCCGCTCTCGCCCGCCAAAATGCCCAACACCAACAGGCAGGGAAAATTCCAGCCGTAGAGTTTGTGTAATTTCTGTAACTTTGTCATTTTTGTAAGGCTATGCACCATTCTGTATTTTTAATTGACTTATACCAAGCACTGGCAGAAACGACAAAAACATACAATAGCAAAGCAGTTCTTTTAACCAAAGCACACTGATAAGCACCAGTCATAATGAGATTTCTACAGGATATACGATACCGATACCTATAGATTAATTAGACATCTGGACAGATGGGCGTTACTAGACATTACGTGCTCACTTATCTCAAATAAGCAGTCATCCATTCCGAAGGTCCCCATTATCTTAGAACAAAGTTGTAAAATTTAATGAAATGACAGAAACATTATAATGAGAGGGATGGTCCCACAAGTAATTGACACCTTAGAGGGCCGGTCAAAGGACAAAGAGAACTGACATCAAGAGATGACCATCACCCTTGAGGGCCAATCACAGATTGATCATGCACCTGTTAAGCCAATTAGAAAATAGCCTCACCTCATGTAGGCCAATCAGAATTCAATAATATCATTGATCACATTGGGGGTTGTGGCTTGGAAAGAGTTAGCAAGCAGCAGCTTTCAGTGGCCAAGGCGTGCACCAAGTCTGAAACTGAAGCTTGCAGAGCCTGCTGCCCATCGGGAAGCAGAAAACCGCAAAAGTGACAGGGAGAGAACAGAGGCCGAGCATCGTCTTGCGACCTAAGCTGAACTGGGGAGCAAGAACCGTGGTATGTCCATAAGGTCGCTGCCCCACTTTGTTGAGTAATACTTTATAACTTAAGTAAAGTTTCCTGAGTTACTTCACCAAACTCCCTCCTGTTGCATGTATGGCTAATGTCTCAAATGAAGAAATTGATATTGGAATTTAAGTTCAAGTAGTACCTAAAAATTATACCCCCACTGTGATAAGCTCCCCCCCAGCGAATGAAGCTTCCCACCCCTCAGCGACTGAAGCTTCCCTCCCCTCAGGGACTGAAGCACCTCCCCTCCCCTCAGGGACTGAAGCTCAACAACTCTCACACCCTGCAAATTTCACTCTGCGGGCACACAAAGTCTGAGGCATTAAAATGGGATCACACCAGGATTAAGTTTGGGAAGCAGTGAACTAACATCTATCATTGGGAAAATGCTAGAATGCATTTTTAAAGAGGTAGTAGCATGACATTTAAAAAGTCATAATACAATCAGGCAGAGTCAACATGGATTTGTGAAAGAGAAGTCCTGTTGACAAATTTATTAGAGTCTTTGATGTTGCAACAAACATGGTGAATAAAGGGAAACCAGCAGATGTGGTGTATTGGATTTCCAAAAGGCAATTGATAAGGTGCCACACAAAAGGTCACTACACAAGATAAGAGCTTATGGTGTTGGGGGTGATATATTAGCATGGATAGAGGATTGGCCGACTAACAGGAAGCTGAGAGTCAGTATAAATTGGTCATTTTCAGGTTGGCAAATTGTAACAAATTGGCTGTCACAGGGATCAGTGCTGGGGTCTCAACTATTTACAATCTATATTAATGACTTGATGAAGTGACCAACTCTATTGTAGCCAAATTTGCTGGTGATACAAAGGTTGGTAGGAAAGCAAGTTTAAGGACAATACAAAGATTCTGCAAAGGGATATAAATAGGTGATGTTCGTGGGTAAACATTTGGCAGATCAAGTATAATGTGGGAAAATGTAATGAACTTTGGGAGGAAGAATAGAAAATGAGTATTTAAATGGAGAGAGACTTCAGAATGCTGCAGTTCAGAGAGACCTGGGTGTCCTCGTACATGAATCACAAAAAGTCAGCATGTAGATACAGCAAATAATTAGGAAGGCAAATGGAATGTTGACCTTTATTGCAAGGCGGGTGGAGTATAAAAGTAGGGAAGTTTTGCAACAATTGTATGAGATCACATCTAGAATACTGTTTTGGTCCCTTAATTAAGGAGAGACATATTTGCATTGGGGGCAGTTCAGAGAAGATCAGGCTCATTCCTGGGTTGTATTATGAGGAAAGGTTGAGCAAGTAAGACCTATACTTATTAGAGTTAGAAGAATGAAAGGTGATCCTATTACTACATGTAAGATTCTGAGGGGGTTTGACAGGGTAGATGCTGTAGTATAAGGGCCTGACAAATACAGGGTTAATGTGGGGCTGAGTACAGTACCACCCACAGTGATGTAAGAAGGCACATGACCCAGAGTCAATGTGGTGTTGGGCAGAGACGTGTTAAGACGTCAACATGGAGATAGTTCCTTGCCTTCCTGGTACCCTTAACTGTATGTAGTTCCAAGTATTTAATCGTGACTTGCTGTTAACATAAAGAGGACGGCAAAGTTTCCTTGTGGAGGCAACTAGGGGGCACATTTTCAAAATAAGGGATCTCCCATTTAGGACTGAGAAGAGGAGGAATTTCTTCTCTCAGAGGATCTTTAGTGTTTGGAATTCTCTGCTCCAGAGAGCAGTGGAGGCTGGGTCATTGAATATATTCAAGGCTGAGTTAGATTTTTGATTGACAAGGGAGTCAAGAGTTATGGGTACAGACAGGAAAGTGGAGTTAAGGCCACATCAGGTCAGTGTCACAAATGCTTTAAAGGTGTCTCTCCAAAGTTGCACATGGACAATGTATTTGTATGTGAATGTGTATATTTTATCCTTGGAATGAGTAATTCAATTTCAAAATAACCCAACAGCAAACCCTTTTTATGAAAAAAGGAAAGGTGAGTTTATTTCACACTATTGCTCTGGATGTTACCTAAGAAAAGATAATGGGCAGAATCATCCCAGATTTGCACTAAGTGTGGTAGCGGCCAGGAGAAAGGACATTTTACCTGCTGTCCGCAATGGAGGCTTTTTGCGGTGTATCGTCCCATTCCTGGCATGTCCTGCCTCATTAATAATGCATTCCCGGGAAACACACTGGGTCGCTGGTGGGGCAACCTCTGATTTTCCCACCCTGCCATCAACTCAGGCCTTCAATAATCTGGACGCCATATTTAAAAGTCGCCCCCACACAGAGCTAGCACTCCCTAAGGCATTGGAAGCTACTGGAAAGCCATGATTGCTAAAGGGAGGAAACATGCTGCCCCCAAATTTAGTCACGCCTCCCTAGGGCACCTACTGGATGCTGTGGAGAGTCACCATGCCGTCCTCTACCCCAACTCTGGGCGAAGACCAGCAAGCAAGGTCACCATCCAGCATGGGAGGTGGTCAGCGCTAACGCCCTTCAAAAGAGGACAGCCACCCAGTGCCGAAAGAGG
This sequence comes from Carcharodon carcharias, assembly GCF_017639515.1. Classification (NCBI taxonomy): domain Eukaryota; kingdom Metazoa; phylum Chordata; class Chondrichthyes; order Lamniformes; family Lamnidae; genus Carcharodon; species Carcharodon carcharias. Next base: position 162,267,860 of record NC_054468.1, read on the forward strand.
GTGACTGATCTCCTCCATTCTGCCAGGGTAAGTCACTCTTCTCATCACTCTCAACTCATACACTCAAATCCATCATACATCCAACAGGGATCTCAGTCACAGCCAGCTTAAGGGACATCACTATTCATTCTCTCACACACACCTTCATCTGCTCTGCGGATCAAGTCTTCATTCTATCCATGGCACCAATCACCACTCACACATGCCAGGCATCCTTATTATCTAGCCTGGCAGATGTCCTGCTTTCACTCTCTCCATCTGTCTTCATGCAGGACAAGCTGGCACACAACAAAAGGGAGAGGTTGCAGACCGGTGGAGGAATGCCTGATATCAAGGTCCACACAGATTTTGAAAATAGAGTCATCCAGCTAGCTGGCGTGAGCTGGACCATTCCTGTGCTGACGGTGAGGTCAGCAATGCTCAACCAAGTGAGGATCCAGCAGTGCAACATCCATCAGACAACCATGATGTGAGTCAGTTCCCCAGTTCCGCAGTCCCAGGCCATGCACTAATTATCTCTCCTTGCTTTCGCAGGCACATCTGGGAAGCAGCTGAGAGGGCCCATGAGCTAGGTCCTCGACTGAAGATCTGAAGACACCTCGGAAGAGGAATCTGGTGACACCCTCATTGAAGACCCATCACAGCGCTCACCCACACCCTCCACCAGCGCAAAGCCAGACACCTCGGTGGGACCTAGCTTTAGAGTAGCCTTGGGGTCACAATCTGATGAGCACATCGCACTGACTGATCCACAGCAGGGACAGTGGCAGGGACTTCTCAAGTTTCTGGCACTTGGAGGACTGCTGGAGGCCAGAAATCTGCTGAGTCTGAGTCCAATGAGGAGCCTCAGGACTCGGTCATGTCACAGTTGCTGAAGCTGCAAAGGCAAGCTCGTGAACATCAGGAAGGGATGTCCGCTGTATTCCTCAGATTGCAAGACACAATGGAAGAGTCTGAACGCCTTCATTCTGAGGTGATAGCACCGGCATGCCAATGCACCGAGGTCAACACTGGTAGGATGGCGGCCGCCATGGAGACATTGGTCCAGGACATCGGTCCTGCACTGCTGCGCAGGCTCAACGCCATTGCTGATGTCATAGTTGGCCTCCAACAGTGTCAATGCGAGAGGGGTGCAGGGCAACTTGATCTCACTAAAACTTCCCCTTCTCCTCAAGGAGTCAGCTGGAGTCCTCAGTCACCCAAAGGGAGGAGGATCAGCACATGCACATCCTGGGACCATCCACTTAGGTGACTCCAGGAGTGTCCGGCCCATCCGAATCCCCTCTTCCTATGACCCCAGCAGCTCCAGCTCCACAGGCTAAGGAGGGTGCCATTGCCACTCAGCAGGACCCCAAAAGCAAGCCAGGGCCCTTCACGTCTCAGCCCTCCAGAGGATGCCCGTTAAGGTCCTCACATAGTAGCAGTCAGCAGGCTGCCTCCACCTTCGCTATGGTTGTCGGAGGAGCCGCAAGACATAGTGTCAGAGTTAGGAAGGTTATGAAGATGTGATTGCACAGCCTGGGCATGGCTATTAATCACTTGTGCATAATATTCACTATTGTAAATAAACTGTCAAGAATGTCACCTTGCCTATGGCTCATTGTTCTGATGAGCACCGTCCATGTCACTCAGGTGTGAAACTTTTCTGCACAAGATAAAAGCAGGTGTTTCAGTCCAAGGCCTCTTCCCTGTGCTTTGTGCAGCCTTCTGACCAAAGTGATGGTCCAGCCTCTCACACCCTGGAAACATTACTGATGCCTGCACCTCGGCGGTGCTGGTCATTGCAGCCAGAGGGTAGTGGGCAGGCATCACAGAGTTCCGTCATTCTCTCTGTGTGCTCTCAGCGCCTTTAATGTGGGGCTGGCCCCCATCTTATCAGCATCTGTTGCCGGTGATGCTGTGCTCCTGAAGGGGTCAGGTGCTGAAGGATGACCAAGGATCATGTGCATTTAAAGTTTCATGGCTGCATCTCCATGATATGACCCTGGTCACAGAGCACAATCAAGCTGCCCTCAGCCAAACAGGAGTCAGACATTCACAGAGGCAATGTGAAGATCTATGGTGTTTCCTCACTACATGTCGTAATTACCCTCTTGGAATCTAGCAACCATTAGGGCCTCTGCTGCATCTCCATGACATGAACCTGAGCACTAAGGGTATGTGCGCTGCCACCAGCCACACAGGAGTTAACTGTTCACACATACAAAGTGAGGATGTCAGGACTGTCCCCTCACTGCATCTCATCATCATCCTCCATGAACGTTGCAGCTATGAAGGCCCCCCAAGTGCATCTGCCTCATCTAGCCAGTGCGATGGCCTCATCGCCAGCATCCTCACCTTCGAGGACCTCATCACCATCATCCCCTTCGATGTCCTCCTCCTCCCTCTTTTCCTCAGCCAGGTCCTCCCCCACTTTGCAGCACCAGGCTGAGGAATGCGCAGCAATGATGATGATGCGCGACACCCTCTGGGGCCTATATTGCAGTGCACTACCGGACCTGTCAAGGCACTGGAACCTCATTTTCAATATGCCTATGGTTTGCATGAGCCTCGTTATACCATCGCTCTGCTGTAGTCTGGGACCACTGCACTGGTGTCATCAGCCACGTCCTCTGTGGATAGCCCCTGTTCCTGAGGAACCAACCCTGCAGCCTCTCTGGATCCTGAAAGATGTCAGGGATCTGGGGCCTGCTAAGGATGTAGGAGTCATGGATACTCAATGAGAATCATGTACATACCTGTAGGATGTGCTTGTGATGGTCACACACCAGCTGAGTGGAAGCCCTTGTGGTTGACGTAGTTGACTGCATGTTGCCATGGAGATCTAAGTGCCACATGAGTGCAGTCGATGGCACTTTGCACCTGTGGGAAACCTGAGATCTGTGCCAATCCCAGCACTCTTGATTCATGACTTTCCTGATCCCGGGCAAAAGGCACAAAAATCTGTGGCTTTGTAGAGATGGCATCTGTGACGTCCTGGATACGCTTGTGCATGGAGGCTTGATAGAGCCTGCACAAGTCACCTGTGGAGCCCTGAAAGGAGCTACTGGCATTAAATTTGAGTGCCATGGTCACTTTCACGGCCACTGGAAGTGGGTGCCCTCCATGTCCCTGTGAGGTCAAATCCTGCAAAAGGTGGCATATATCACTGACCAGTTCCCTGGACGTGCACAGTCTTCAGCGACACTGGTTCTCAGTCAAAAACAAAAACAGAATTACCTGGAAAAACTCAGCAGGTCTGGCAGCATCAACTCGAACTCAAGTTCTGTCGAAGGGTCATGAGGACTCGAAACATCAACTCTTTTCTTCTCCGCCGATGCTGCCAGACCTGCTGAGTTTTCCAGGTAATTCTGTTTTTGTTTTTGTTTTGGATTTCCAGCATCCGCAGTTTTTTTGTTTTTATCTCTGGTTCTCAGTCATTTGCAGGACTGACAGGGTCTATAGACCTTAGTCCAGCAAGGCACCTAAGAGTGACAGCACGCTGTGGATCTTCAGCTGCGGGTGCTCCAGGCCCTGCCTCCCTTCATCCTGATGGTGGTGCCCCTCCCTTTGCCGAGCCAGGCGTCTCTGCTGCTCTCTTCTTCTTCTTCTTCTCTGGTAAGCCATGAAGCATACCTTTAAATCACCAGGGTCCGTGATCCTGATGTTCTCCTCCTGCAGGACCAAAGAGAGAGATGCGTGGGTTAACATGGGTGTACTAAGAAGCTCTTAGTTAAGTCTGAATGCCCCCTTATACATGCAGGCGAGTGCTGGCCACCACTTGAATGGCCAGTGTTAGTGTGCTCATTGGCCTCCACCAGTGACTATGCCATGGCTATCTTTTGCAAAGGGGATTGTACAACTTGCCCAGTCAGTCAATTGTTCTATTGCCCCCTAAAACACACATTATTTTGCAGTCTACGCCTGAGGGGTGAAAATCTCTGGAGCATTTGGTGGCACTTTCATGCTTTTGTATTGCTTGAGTGGGCAGAAAAGCTTCAGAAGCCCAACTCCAAGCATGTCAATGGAGTTGCAGCTAAATGGTCTCAGCTCTGTTAGAGTGCTCACTTTTGACAAGCTTTCTGAATTGCATGGCTGTTTCCAATACCACACCCCCCTCCACCCGCTTCCCCCACCCCTGGCGTGTGCTTGAGCATTTCCTTCATTCTGTCTGTGCTGCCAGTCCCCACCAATACCACCCATCCCAGTCTGACCTGCACTGGAGCCCTTGTCCTGGCACTGCACTGAAGCCAGCTGGGCTAAAGCGACCTGCCTGTGCCCCCCGTGAATGCGCAGCACCTTTTACTTGATGTCCTACAGACGATGCTGGTGAGTGCTGCGCAAGGTTATGTGCACTCACCTCTGAGTTCCCCTCGAAGCTCAGGTCACCAGGTGCTTGCCTTTTAGGGGCAGTTGTGAGGCACATTGTTCTGAAATCGGGCTGATGTGGGTGGTAACTCTGATGTCAGGGGATGATTCCGGCAAGCAGGGCTTATAATTAGATGCAAATGTATTAAAATGCCATTCTCAATGTGCAACGATGGGAAACGCGGCCGCCATTGATGGGTGGAATGGACAATCATAAACTGGTTTCACAACGGCATAAAACTGATTTTTGGCCTTCTCACCATTTTGTTCCCCCACTGCCCACCATGATGCCCAACACCAACAGTGTCATGAAAGCTATTAATATAAACAATATTATTGGAAATTTATTTTTTATTTTAAAAATGGTTTAGTCTTAGTTGGATTAAAGCCAACTAGTCCGGGTGCTTTGATGTATCCTAGTTGTGAGATGTTAAGAGAGGTAGAGTGCATTTGCATTTTGTTGAATAGAGCATTCAAGAAGGGGAGTGAAATCTGGTACCTTGCTTAGGTCTCTGCTAGTTATGTTTATATTGTTAATAAAATTGGCACAATGAAAAGGGTTTATTGTTAGAAGAGGTAGCGTTCAAAGGGGCTGGTGAAACAATGAGAATTTACATTCAATGAGATGTGCTGGGTATAACAGATAGCAGTTTTGTGTGTGCAGGGCAGAGGCAATGTAACATCAAAGCCTATAAGCCCGCCACTGTGTCGGCAAAGGAACCAAAGTGAAAGGATCCTCATTTTGAATTTGTAACGTGAAAATGCTTTGCCTGGTGTCTGGTTAAAGTCTATAGGTTGTTAAAAACAAAAAAACTGCAGATGCTGGAAATCCAAAACAAAAACAGAATGATCTGGAAAAACTCAGCAGGTCTGGCAGCATCGGTGGAGAAGAAAAGAGTTGACGTTTCGAGTCCTCATGACCCTTCAGCAGAACTGGGTGAATCCAATGAGATGGGTGAAATATAAGCTGGTTTAAGGTAGGGGGGGGCGCGGGGGGGGAGACGGTGGGGGTTGGGGGGGGGGAAAGAAGTGGAGGGGGTGGTGTGGTTGTAGGGACAAGCGAGCAGTGATAGGAGCAGATAATCAAAAGATGTCACAGACAAAAGAACAAAAGAACACAGAGGTGTTGAAGTTGGTGATATTATCTAAACGAATGTGCTGATTAAGAATGGATGGTAGGGCACTCAAGTTATAGCTCTAGTGGGGGTGGGGGGGGTATAAAAGATTTAAAAATGATGGAAATAGGTGGGAAAAGAAAAACCTATATAAATTATTGGAAAAAACAAAAGGAAGGGGGAAGAAACAGAAAGGGGGTGGGGATGGAGGAGGGAGTTCAAGATCTAAAGTTGTTGAATTCAATATTCAGTCTGGAAGGCTGTAAAGTACCTAGTCGGAAGATGAGGTGCTGTTCCTCCAGTTTGCGTTAGGCTTCACTGGAACAATGCAACAAGCCAAGGACAGACATGCGGGCAAGAGAGCAGGGTGGAGTATTAAAATGGCAAGCAACAGGGAGGTTTGGGTCATTCTTGCGGACAGACCGCAGGTGTTCTGCAAAGCGGTCACCCAGTTTACACTTGGACTCTCCAATGTAGAGGTGACCGCTTTGGGAGCAACGAATGCAGTACACTAAGTTGAGGGAAATGCAAGTGAAATGCTGCTTCACTTGAAAGGACTGTTTGGGCCCTTGGACGGTGAGGAGAGAGGAAGTGAAGGGGCAGGTGTTGCATCTTTTGCGTGGGCATGGGGAGGTGCCATAGGTAGGGGTTGAAGAGTAGGGGGTGACGGAGGAGTGGACCAGGGTGTCCCAGAGGGAACGATCCCTACGGAATGCCACCAGGGCGAGGGTAAAGGGAAGACGTGTTTGGTGGTGGCATCATGCTGGAGTTGGCGGAAATGTTGGAGGATGATCCTTTGAATGCGGAGGCTCGTGGGGTGATAAGTGAGGACAAGGGGGACCCTATCATGTTTCTGGGAGGGAGGAGAAGTCGTGAGGGCTGATGCACGGGAGATGGGCCGGACACGGTTGAAGGCCCTGTCAACGACCGTGGTTGGAAAACCTCGGTTAAGGAAGAAGGAGGACATGTCAGAGGAACTGTTTTTGAAGGTAGCATCATCAGAACAGATGCGATGGAGGCGAAGGAACTGAGAGAATGGGATGGAGTCCTTACAGGAAGCGGGGTGTGAGGAGCTGTAGTCGAGGTAGATGTGGGAGTCGGTAGGCTTGTAATGGATATTTGTGGACAGTCTATCACCAGAGATTGAGACAGAGAGATCAAGGAAGGAAAGGGAAGTGTCAGAGATGGACCACGTGAAAATGATGGATGGGGTGGAGATTGGAAGCAAAATTAATAAATTTTTCCAAGTCCCTACGAAAAATTAATCAATTTTTCCAAGTCCCGACGAGAGCATGAAGCAGCACCAAAGTAATCATCGATGTACCAGAGAAAGAGTTGTGGAAGGGGGCCGGAGTAGGACTGGAACAAGGAATATTCCACATACCCCATAAAGAGACAGGCATAGCTGGGGCCCATGTGGGTACTCATAGCCACATCTTTTATTTGGAGGAAGTGAGAGGAGTTGAAGGAGAAATTGTTCAGTGTGAGAACAAGTTCAGCCAGATGGAGGAGAGTAGTGGTGGATGGGAATTGTTCGGGCCTCTGTTCAAGGAAGAAGCTAAGGCCCCTCAGACCATCCTGGTGGGGGATGGAGGTGTAGTGGGTTTGGACGTCCATGGTGAAGAGGAAGTGGTTGGGGCCAGGGAACTGGAAATTGTTGATGTGACGTAAGATGTCAGAGGAATCACGGATATAGGTGGGAAGGGACTGGACAAGGGGAGAGAGAAGGGAGTCAAGATAACGAGAAATGAGTTCCATGGGGCAGGAGCAAGCTGACACGATCGGTCTACAGGGACAGTTCTGTTTGTGGATTTTGGGTAGGAGGTAGAAGCAGGTCGTCCGAGGTTGGGCGATTATCAGGTTGGAAGCTATGGGAGGAAGATCTCCAGAGGAGATGAGGTCAGTGACAGTCCTGGAAACAATGGCTTGATGTTTAGTGGTGGGGTCATGGTCCAGGGAGAGGTAGGAGGAAGTGTCTGTGAATTGACGCTCAGCCTCCGCGAGGTAGAGGTCAGTGCGCCAGACAACAACAGCATCACCCTTGTCAGTGGGTTTGATGACAATGTTGGGGTTGGACCTGAGAGAACGGAGTGCAGTAAGTTCAGAGAGAGACAGATTAGAATGGGTGAGAGGAGCAGAGAAATTGAGACGACTAATGTCGCGCTGACAGTTCTCAATGAAATGATCAAGAGAAGGCAAAAATGCAGAGGGAGGGGTCCAGGTGGAGGGAGAATATTGGAGGTGGGTAAAAGGATCCATTGAACGGGTAGAGGACTCTTGCCCAAAGAAGTGAGCCCGGAGACGAATACGGCGGAAGAAGAGTTCAGCATCGTGCCGAGCCCGAAATTCATTGAGATGAGGGCATAAGGCTATGAAACTAAGTCCTTTGCTGAGCACTGAACATTCAGCATCGGAGAGGGGAAGGTCAGGGGGTATAGTGAATACACGGCTGGGGCTGGGATTGGACACCACCCCCCTCCACTTCTCTTCCCCCACCCAACCACCCCCCCACCTTAAACCAGCTTATATTTCACCCCTCTCCTTGGATTCACCCAGTTCTGCTGAAGGGTCAAGAGGACTCGAAACGTCAACTCTTTTCTTCTCCGCCAATGCTGCCATACCTGCTGAGTTTTTCCAGGTAGTTTCTGTTTTTGTTTTGGATTTCCAGCATCCACAGTTTTTTGTTTTTATCTCTTTGTTTAATTGACTGCCACTGCTTTTCAAGAAATGCCTACCTTGAAGAAGTTTTGTTCGTCTCTGCGACAAGATATCCGTATCTCTCTTTTGCCTTGTTCACCTTCATTGCTTTCCATTTCTCTCCTGGTGTTTGACAAGGTGTTTACTAAAACCTGCTTTCACAGCCATATTTCGTTCCTCAGTGACTGTCTCCATCTCCGACTTACCCCACGCGGATTTCAACTGAAATTCTATCCCTCTTGTTTCGAACCCACCCAGGATTATAGGTATCTCCGGGACATAAAACATTTCTCGGACTGCTGTTCCCGTCACATTCTGAGATCCACACTCAGTGACATGCGCTGCCATATGAACACACTCGACCTCTCCTTCCAGCAGCACTGCTGTACCCTTTTTCAAAGCTGCGCGTGCCCCCAGTTTCATTTTATTCTTCATCTCATCCGATGCCTCAGCAAGAAACTTTTTCTCTTTCTCTCGAGTGCTAAGGAACGCAAGCTCCAACAACTCATCGACACCAACACCCATCTAGGACCCTTCACCCCTGCCTGTCCCTCCGTCCCCACCCTTTCTTCCAGTCCCAACCCCAGTCCTGTATTCACTATACCCCCTGACCTTCCCCTCTCCAACTCTGAACGTTCAGTGCTCAGCAAAGGACTTAGTTTCATACCCTTACGCCCTCATCTCAATGAATTTCGGGCTAGGCATGATGCTGAACTCTTCTTCCGCTGTCTTCGTCTCCGGGCTCGCTTCTTTGGGCAAGAGTCCTCTCCCCGTTCAATGGATCCTTTTACCCACCTCCAATATTCTCCCTCCACCTGGACCCCTCCCTCGGGATTCTTACCTTCTCTTGATCATTTCACTGAGAACTGTCGGCGCGACATTAGTCGTCTCAATTTCTCTGCTCCTCTCACCCATTCCAATCTGTCTCTCTCTGAACTTACTGCACACCATTCTCTCAGGTCCAACCCCAACATTGTCATCAAACCTGATGACAAGGGTGATGCTGTTGTTGTCTGGCGCACTGACCTCTACCTCATGGAGGCTGAGCGTCAACTCGCAGACACTTCCTCCTACCTCTCCCTGGACCATGACCCCATCACTGAACATCAAGCCATTGTTTCCAGGACTGTCACTGACCTCATCTCCTCTGGAGATCTTCCTCCCACAGCTTCCAACTTGATAGTTGCCCAACCTTGGACGACCCGCTTCTACCTCCTGCCCAAAATCCACAAACAGAACTGTCCCTGTAGACCGATCGTGTCAGCTTGCTCCTGCCCCACGGAACTCATTTCTCGTTATCTTGACTCCCTTCTCTCTCCCCTTGTCCAGTCCCTTCCCACCCACATCCGTGATTCCTCTGACACCTTACGTCACATCAACAATTTCCAGTTCCCTGGCCCCAACCGCTTCCTCTTCACCATGGATGTCCAATCCCTCTACACCTCCATCCCCCACCAGGATGGTCTGAGGGCCCTTAGCTTCTTCCTCGAACAGAGGCCTGAACAATTCCCATTCACCACTACTCTCCTCCATCTGGCTGAACTTGTTCTCACACTGAACAATTTCTCCTTCAACTCCTCTCACTTCCTCCAAATAAAAGGTGTGGCTATGTGTACCCGCATGAGCCCCAGCTATGCCTGTCTCTTTATGGGGTATGTGGAATATTCCTTATTCCAGTCCTACTCCGGCCCCCTTCCACAACTCTTTCTCTGGTACATCGATGATTACTTTGGTGCTGCTTCATGCTCTCATCGGGACTTGGAAAAATTGATTAATTTTTCGTAGGGACTTGGAAAAATTTATTAATTTTGCTTCCAATCTCCACCCCTCCATCATTTTCATGTTGTCCATCTCTGACACTTCCCTTCCCTTCCTTGACCTCTCTGTTCCAATCTCTGGTGATAGACTGTCCACAAATATCCATTACAAGCCTACCGACTCCCACAGCTACCTCGACTACAGCTCCTCACACCCCGCTTCCTGTAAGGACTCCATCCCATTCTCTCAGTTCCTTCGCCTCCGTCACATCTGTTCTGATGATGCTACCTTCAAAAGCAGTTCCTTTGACATGTCCTCCTTCTTCCTTAACCGAGGTTTTCCACCCACGATCGTTGACAGGGCCTTCAACCGTGTCTGGCCCATCTCCCGCGCATCCACCCTTACGACTTCTCCTCCCTCCCAGAAACATGATAGGGTCCCCCTTGTCCTCACTTATCACCCCACCAGCCTCCGCATTCAAAGGATCATCCTCCAACATTTCCGCCAACTCCAGCATGATGCCACCACCAAACACGTCTTCCCTTCTCCCCCCTGGCGGCATTCCGTAGGGATCGTTCCCACCGGGACACCCTGGTCCGCTCCTCCATCACCCCCTACTCTTCAACCACACCTATGGCACCTCCCCATGCCCACACAAAAGATGCAACACCTGCCCCTTCACTTCCTCTCTCCTCACCTTCCAAGGGCCCAAACACTCCTTTCAAGTGAAGCAGCATTTCACTTGCATTTCCCCCAACTTAGTCTACTGCATTCGTTGCTCCCAGTGCAGTCTCCTCTACATTGGAGAGACCAAACATAAACTGGGCGACCGCTTTGTAGAATACCTGCAGTCTGTCCGCAAGAATGACCCAAACCTCCCTGTCGCTTGCCATTTTAACACTCCATCCTGCTCTCTTGCCCGCATGTCTGTCCTTGGCTTGTTGCATTGTTCCAGTGAAGCCCAACGCAAACTGGAGGAACAGCACCTCATCTTCCGACTAGGCACTTTACAGCCTTCCGGACTGAATATTGAATTCAACAACTTTAGATCTTGAACTCCCTGCTCCATCCCCACCCCCTTGCTGTTTCTTCCCCCTTCCTTTTGTTTTTTCCAATAATTTATATAGATTTTTCTTTTCCCGCCTATTTCCATTATTTTTAAATCTTTTATGCCCCCCCACCCCCACTAGAGCTATACCTTGAGTGCCCTACCATCCATTCTTAATTAGCACATTCATTTAGATAATATTACCAACTTCAACACCTCTGTGTTCTTTTGTTCTTTTGTCTGTGACATCTTTTGATTATCTGCTCCTATCACTGCTTGCTTGTCCCTACAACCACACCACCCCCTCCACTTCTTTCCCCCCACCCAACGACCCCCCCCCCCCCACCTTAAAGCGGCTTATATTTCACCCCTCTCATTGGATTCACCCAGTTCTGCTGAAGGGTCATGAAGACTCGAAATGTCAACTCTTTTCTTCTCCGCTGATGCTGCCAGACTTGCTGAGTTTTTCCAGGTAATTCTGTTTTTGTTCTATGGGTTGTTGTTGCCTTAATGGGGATGAGTTTGGGAATTTGTTAAAAGTTAAAATAGTAGTAATTTGTAGCCATGTGTATATATTGAACTTGAGTAAGTTAATAAATGTCTCATGTGGTTTGAGATAAAACCTCTCGAACTGGTGGTTTGATTCCTGAATTTAGAGTTGCATCTGAAACATAGCACTTAAAAAATATAGGCCATGACAATTGTTAAAAGTTTCCCTCTGGGATTTTTAATAACTCAGCTTTACCAACTGCCGTGTCATAACAGCTGGAAAATTCCAGTCAAAATTACTAACACATAAACACACAAAGATCAGTTACAAATGAAGATGAAGCAATACTTATAAACATGAATCAAATTTAGTCCATATTCAGTGCCAGCCTGATATTTTTGAAATCGAGATGTTACGTTTTCTGAAGTGAAGGTTTGAATTTGTAGGGTTATCCACGTAGATACAATGTCTTCCACTGTTGAATTGCCAGAGGTTGCTTTAACAGGTGAGCTGAGTAGGTGGAATCAGGTTTACAGAGAGGAGAGAAGGTTCCTTACTTCTGTTCTACAAACACAGCACTTTTAGCTGCCTAGTTACTTTACAGCAGATCAACTGCTGTTTTTAGATGCCTTACTCTATCTCTCCTTGAGTTGAAGCTTCTTCAAGATGGATCTCTCTGTTACAGGTAGCTTCCTTCCCTTTTCAATGCTATTTGCAGGTAAGCCAAAGTGGCTACTGTTATCATGTGGCCTCTACAAGAATGCCAAGTCACTTTCTATATAAGGCATCAGCACTTCAAACAGCCTTTCTCACACCTGTGGGTCTCAGCTTCTGTTCTGGCCAAGGTAACATTTACATTCTTACAATGAGGTGTCAACAAAAACTTCATTATCTCCTGGATGAGACCACAGTGAACTGTAATTAAGTTAAGGATTGTCTTTCGTCCTCTCAGAAGAACAGACCCAATCTGAAATCCACAATTCTGTCTGATGGTTTGGAGCCATTTGAAACAGTTTTTAGGCTCAATCCAAGGTACTTTTTGCAAGAAATATAATCCTTAAGACAGTTTTCTAAAAATTAGTAATATCATAGATGTGCACTGTAACATCAACCATGATTTTATCAACTGGCAGAGCAGGTTTGAGGAGCTGTATGGCTTACTCCAACTCCTATTTGTTATGTACTTATGTTCTAAACTGCACCACCTTCAATCCAAATCAAAATCAATCCAACTTCAGTCATTGAGCTTCAGTATTCAGATGATGCTCACTCGGAAACTGAGCTCCGAGTCATTGTCGACTCATTCTGTGAAGCAATTCAGAAAATGGGCCTTTCATTAACACGAGCAAAACTAAGGCCTTCTTCCTACCAGTTCCCACAGCACAACAGCTCCCCCCAACAAGTAAGATCAACAGCAGGCACTTGGAGACTGTGGGTCATTTTCCATATCTTGGGACCCTCCTCTCAATGACGACAGAAATAGATGATAAAATTTACCAGCACCTCCAATGTGCCAACTCAGCCTTCGGCTGACTGAGAAAATGAGTACTTGAGAACCAGGATTTCAAACCTGAGACTAAGATCACAGTTTACTGGGCAGCAATGATCCCCACATTCCTATATACTTAAGGGACTTGGCAACTTATAACAGACACTTTAAATCAATGGAGAATTGCTGTCAGCAGCTCCTTTGCAAGATCCTCCAAATCTGGTGACAAGAAAGGCAGTCCAACAGCAGCCGACTTTCCCAAATCAATATGTCCAGCATAGGGTGCTAATTGCTGTGATGTTACTTTAAGGGAATATGCAAATAAGCAATTAGCCAGGATATAGAGCAGCATGTGATCAACCGCTAGCAGTGTGTGTGCCTACTCCCAGGACAAAGAGGATATGCAGAGAAGCCTTGGATTTTTCAATTTCTTAGCACCATACGTAACCAACTTTGCCAACAAAACATCATCATTATGAGAGCTTTTAAGGAAGGAGTCACTTAAACAGGCATTCTCAGAAGAAGCATGCGGTTCTACAAATATGTGTTCTACAATATCATGACCCAAAAATAGAAATGTTTTTAGAGGTCAACACATCTCAAAAAGAATAGGAACGTGCATAATGTAGAATGGCATTTGGCTCCAAAAGCCAATCACGAGCACAAGTGGGAGTATCTCTGAATACCCTTGTTGTGCTGGACTTGCAGAAGAAGAAGGAAAAGTCAACAGGACCGAGAGAGAGTGATGAGATGCTGACAGAATTGGGTCCAAGACAGCTCAGTTTTTTAAAGTTCTGTGGCAGGAACAAGTGCAGCTTACTACAATTACTTGATCCACCCCTGATGGGAGGAAAAAGCACTGGTTTTGCCACTTTAAGCTGCTAAAGAATTATTACAGCCAAGAGCCCAGTCAACCAGGGAGTGTTTTTCATAGGGTGAAAATATCTGAGGCTGGCCAGGAGGAATCAGCTGAGGAGGAGAGAATGGTTGACCCTTCAGTTGAACCCCCAGCCACAGGCTGGGAAACACCAGAGTCTTGGAAGTCTTAAATGCCCAGTTAACACACTGCACCAAAGAGCAGCAAGAGGACGTGGTCACCCTGCTTGGAAAATTCAAAGAGATCTGTAAGGACCAACCAGGGTGTACCACCCTAACAGTGCACGACAGGGACATGGGAAACACCCACCGATAAAACAAGACAGTCTACTACATAAGGTAGGGGTGACGCAGTCACGTCACAAAGAGAGATACAGATACAGGAAGAGGAGTATATGGCCGACAATAATGAGGGTAAGAGGAACCTAGAGGAAATAGAGAAAGAATAACTGTACAACCTGCTCCTATCCAATAAGTACAATGTACTTGAGGAGAAGGGAAAGTCTGGGGGAGGGCAGCCAAAAAGTGGACCGAGGCACTGTGGAAAAGAAGGCAGTTCAAGGAGATGAGGAGCAGAACAGAAAGGTTGTAATGTCTAGGGGGATTGATAATTAGGGAGATAGACATCATTTGCAGGGTAAAGGATATCTCAAGGTACTGGAAAAGAAGCTTGTAAGTGAGTGAAGAGCCAATAATTGTGATTCATGTTGGGACCAATGACACACAAAATAAGAGGAAGGAAGTCCTGCTAATAAATCAGGAAAATGAATGCTAGGCTGTATGACTATTATGGGAAGAACAATTTCCATTTCACAGGACACAGTCTTCAGTGCTGAGACCTGAGGAGCTGTACTGATTAAATAGACTGCACCTGAACAAGGCTGGAATAAAGAACTTTAGACCAATAAAGTCATAGGGGTTCATTGGGGGCAGCTACAAGGAATTGTAGAATTAAGAAACTAGGGGTGAGAAAAAGAGATGAGAGCATCGGTCAGTGTAAAATAATCCAAGTTCAGTTAATAATATAACAGTTAATAATGTACATTAAATAAATAAAGTAGAAGGTTCAAAACATAAAAATGTGTAATAACTAAACAAAACTGTGAGCTAAGTATTAATAGTGCACATAGGCAAAATAGGGACTGTTAACCAAATCAGAGTTCAGGACACAAATGCATGTAGCATAGGGTAAAACAAGCAAATTAGAAGCATAAATACAGTTCAAAGGGTAAGACATAGTAGTCATTGCTGAGACCTGACTGCAAGCTGGGCAGAAATGGGAGTTCAATGTTCCAGATTATAAAATTTTTAGAAGGCAGGGAAATTGGGAAAGAAAGAGGAATAGCAATTTTGCTAAATTACATCTTGTAGCAGTTGAAAGAAAGCATATCAGGAAGGGTTAGCAAGCAGTGAAAACACTGGTTAAAATTATGAAAAAAACAAAGAATACAAGACTCTGATGGAAGTTGTCCACATGCCTCATGACAGATGCTTGAGCAGGATGCATGATTACAGATGTCAGTGAAGCATAAAGCAAAGGCAAAGTGGCTATAATGGGAAATAATTTTAATGTGGATTGGGAGATGCATAACAAATTGTAAAGCTAATGAATTTCTTGAGTATATCCAGGATAGTTTTCTGAAATAATAGCCCAGAATGTACTGCCAAAATAAGTGATCTTAATGTGCACTTAATAATATGTAAATTGTCCAACAATTTAGTGAGGAAAATACCCCATAAAGTGAATTGCCACAAGTTGTAGAATGATTCCCATTGCACTGCCATTTGCTTTGTGAAAAGGGATCCTGCATTTGACCTCCCCCTGAATTTTATGAATTTGGTGCACCAAGTTAATTGCCAATTAAAACTCATCATTGTAAGTAGGGCTAGTAATTAATAGTGGAAGTAAATTTTAATGAGGGGCTTTGTTTCTGTAATACCAATCAATCTCTCCACCCCAGAATGGAAACACTAGAGACTATTCAGTCTCATTCCTGCAGGTACTCAATCATAGTTAGATTTTTAAACTTAAAAATTTTAAACAAAAAAATCTTACTACTCCTTTCTGGTTCTTTCTCTCTTTCTTTACTCTTTCATTCACTCTCCTTATTTTACTTTCTACATCTGATTTATCTCTAATTTACCTCCCTCTATTGTTCCTGTTTCTTTCTCAATCCTTAAATCTCAGTGGTTAAAGAGACAGGCTGTTGTGGTCTCACTGGTCACTAAGATTCCGGATGCCCATTATCAGCTCGTACTTCCAAAAACTAAGTTGTCAAAAATGTTTTGAGCTAAATGGTGAAGGGAAAAGTCCAACTAATGGCGCATGCCTTGAGCTGCCCTGCTTCAGAAAATTCTGTGCAAAGGCCTAGATTTTGCGGTAATAATAACAGTGGGACTATCAGCACTCATCGTCATTATTGGATAAATTGGATAGCTCCTTCTGACATCTGCACATGCGTAATTAAACATCGAAATCAAGTAGTTGCTGTTAGAGATACCATGTTCATCCACAGATTGTGCTGTAGAAGTCCTTGCTGATAGACTCCTCACTGAATGAGTTCAACAGCAAGAACTTGTCCAATTTGTCTATTAGTTCCACAGTAAAAAATGCTCAAATGTTAAGGCTGGCTCAATCAGGTGTAAATGAGTTTATAATCCCATGATTTGTGATAATTACTGCTTAACAACCTCTCTGACCCTGAAAATTCAATTTAAAAGTATGGAGTCTCATTCCCTCAGAATTAGTGTTGGAAATTTTGAAATAAATTAAAACATCTTTGCCCACTTCTATCATTCATCTCTAATTGCATTTGTATTTCCCAATCTTTCTTTCACATTCTGTATATCATTTAAATCTAATTTATATTTCCTGCTTTATACTTTCTGGATTAGACTCTGCAAAATCAGGGACAATATGTTTCAGAACTAAATTTGAAGGGATGATGTGTAAACTGACTATGCTAAATTGAGCTGAGCTAACATGTAAACTTATATAAAACAGTGGAAAGTATAATTCAGTTAATGATATTGTTCCTGTGAATTTCCATATAAACCTCCCTTTGGATAATAAAGTGAAATTAAATTGAATTGAAGTATTCAAAGTATTTATTATAATACCAATACAAACCCCTAAAATAAAAAAAAAATCAACATATAAGTAAATTGCAGCATGGAGCAGAAGGAAGTGAAATGTACAACTGCCAAGGAAAGTGGCCATTCAGAGGACTGGAGGACAGGAGGAATATAAAAAAGACGCAAAGAAAATCTTTAGAGCTGGAAAAAAGGAACACATAAAAGAAGGCCAAGAATGTGGAGGTACCTCACTAGCATATTGTAGGGCTGCCTCTTGCCCTTCTAGGCAGGGGTTAAGGGTAGGAGAATGAGGGTTAAAGTCAAGGCCATTGTGTTCCTTCAGGTACTGCATTTGAGGAAATGGACCTCATAGAAGTCGACAAGAAGCAAAGCCTGACAGATCATCATTAGCAGTTTATTCTTTAAACCAGAAATATCTTATACAGTTTGGTGACATCCATGGAAGAGTCCACAGCTTGCATCTGTGCAATACACTATGACTACCTTATTGAACCATAGACTACCATGCAAAGTATAGCCATTCCAAAGCCTCCTGCAGCATAACATCCACCACCCTCCAGCACTATGCCCACTCCCACCTCAGAGGTTTGTTTCTACCATAAATGCTTTGACTGCACTTCTCAAACATATTTGTCTCCTAACTATAGACTTTGCAATCCACAGGGATGCCAGAAAAATTCACGGGGAATCATGGGCTTCAACTGTGTCATTAACTTGCATTGATGTTCCCACACAGGTCTCTGACCATGTGAAGATTCGGTCCAGCAGCAGGAAAATGGCAGAAGTCAGCAGAGTTGATCAGATTCTCAGCTCAATGACAAATCCACCCAACTGATATGCTCAAATGATTCCTTGTATGTTAAACAGCAGTATCCAGAGCCATTTATTAATGGAATATCAGAATATATTTGACTGCCTCCATTCCCAAAGGTACACAGTGACATCCAACAGTCATTCACCTAACTTTCTTTTCCTACTGGGGAACCAGAGTGGAAAAAGCACAGATTTACAAAGTAGAATAGATACATGATATACTTTCAGAAAGAGGAGCTATGTTTACAATGCAGTGAACGTACCTGCACCATACATAGTGTTAGGGTGAGCAACATATGGGTTAGTTGATACTCTGCATTGTGACAGTTCTTTTAGGGTAAATCAGAATGTGTTTTTTATGTGTCACGCAATATGCACTTGTGAACCATGGAGTATAAATTCAAAATAGATACTTTAACACAAAATGGAGAATGGACACTTTACCTTAAAACAAAATGGAATTGAGAGGTCCGCTGGCCTTTCCTTCCTGTCAACTTACATGGAACTACACAAGGCCCTCAAGCTAATCTTCATGTCTGGGCAAGACATTAAAATGCAAATGAACTCTCAGGTCTTATCTGTGTGAAGACATAAAAATAAAACAGACCTGACTACCATTATCCAAATAATTTAAAAAAAGGTTCACAATACTGCTTGCAGAATTTTTGGCTTTGGATTGGAATTGCAAAGAATCGGTGTGAAAAGATCCTATTTTATCATGTTAATATGTGAATGGGTGAAACTCAAATCCCATTGTTTGACAATGGCCTAGTCATATGAAATATTTTTTTGAGGACAATAAACAAAAGCACTCCGGTCTCATGACAGAAACCAAGTTTTCAGATAAGGAGGTTCAATAAGGCACATGTGTGGAGCAGCAAGGTAAAGAAAGATCCAAACCAGCAAAGGACAGGACCCTGCCTAAGAACCATCAGCAGGCAGAGAATTTGGGCTCGCCTTTACCTCTTTATTTGAGGAACCGCTATAGGGGTTTGCCTGCACCTCATCTGGAGTAGACCAAGAGAAACCTGCTACTGCAAGCTGAAGCAGACTTGTCTTCCTAAATCTTCAGACTCTATTCTTCAGTAGATCAAAAAGGAATCACAGGTCTGCAATGCTTCAAGGCCTCATCTTGGGAAAAGCCAATGTGACATAGATCTCAAAGTTTTAAGACATAACTTGTAATCATAATCTTTTCTTGAATGTTTGTATGCGTGTCTGTATGAGTGGTGTGGTTGTGAATACATTCAGGTGTTGAATAATAAAGGTTTATCTTTCTTTTTAAACTCTTGTGATCAAATCTGTTATTTGTCTGTTCTTGACAATTATAGTACTCAGGGACGGTTAAGAAAACATTTTTAAAACACATCTGTCTTCGGTTAGTCAGGAAGTGGGAAAAGGGGGAACCATCCCTATCATCTCTCCCCTGTCTGTGACACATGTAGAAATCCTGTTGTAATTAGAATTATGGAGATATGGTATCAATGGTTTACTAGGCCAGCATATGGATACATGCAAATGACAATTGTGCATTAAGTGCTTCAAGCATTTAACTGAAGGGGGTAGAGTTTCCACTTCAGATACAATTGGCATACTGTGCACAGTTGTACAATTGTACTGATAACATTGTATTAAATTATTTGCATAATCACAAATGTAAAATCTTCATAGAATCAGCACATTTGAGCAACCAGCACATTTAAGAAGAAAGTAATGGTTTTAGTTTTTCTTTCCACTAAAAAGTTCTCCTTGATATATTAAAAAGCGACAACCTGATGCAGTTTTATGAATACAGCTGGAAATAGGTTGATCTCCAAAAATTAAGCATTTTAATACGATGCCCAGTTCTCCACCTGTGAGCAACCTGAATTAAAATCAGTGAAAATGACTTTAAAAAATTATACTGAACTATTTAATATTTCATTGCTGCACACTGGTCAGTGTCTTAGTAAATTAAATGGGCACAAATTTGGTTCATGTAGCGCTGCTTACCAAGGGTAGACCATGCTGCCAGCCAGTGCCTGCACAGCCTGTGTGGTGCAAGTGGAGCAGGACACACACAGATCTGTCCCATGTATGCACCAGATGATCTTGAACTGATGCTATACTGACATCACACAGCTCAAGTGGCCAGGATTGGCAACTTGGCTGATCAAAATTTAGCCCACACATTTGTACATCACTCACTAAAGATCAGACATACAGCTGCAAGTTAGCACCTGAACCTGTGCTAATTAAAGGGTCACTCCACAAGTTGCAGGTCTGGTGGTTTTCAGTGACTTTTATTTAGGCATGGTTGTTGGGAACTCCATGCAGGATTCCTGGAGATGTTTCTCAATAGTTTAAGAATACAGCTAAAGGGGAGAAACCACTACCTGGGCCATGTATGGGAGCAATTAGTTTATTGCCTCCTGGTTTTCAATATGACCAGGAAATGGAAAGGAAAAGGCAAAAAGGGGAAAAGAGAGGAAGAGAAATGGGAGGAGGCATCCTGGTCCCAATGTAAACTGGATGGAATGCTAGACAGTGGATTGTGAGATACCACTTTCACTCCAGACAACTTCACCTCCCAACATTTCCCATTGCGGTGTCCCCTTGCTCAATATCCATCAATAAAGGCCACCAAGTACCTTCACAAAACATCTTTACGCAACATCACATCCAAATATACAAATAACAATACAATCAGCGTCATGCGTTCCCTTATTGCCTGTCTTGGGGCTCCCTTTGACTGTCCTAGTGCTCTTATGCAATGTTACCCCACAGGCTCCAGCATGGCTGGTGGAAAACTTTGGCTTTTTCTGGGGAAGACTCCAAATGACCGTGCAAAACGCCCCTGAACAGCCCTGGGCCTTGGACGTTCGGCCTCGCATGGCAACATCTCAGCATGGGCAGCAACAGCCTGGGGCTAGCTAGCAAGACCACTGGCAGAGTGGCAGTGGTGGGAGTACGATGCTGTCATACTGAGAAAGGACAACAGGTTTGTGCTCCACATAACTGGAACTCCCTGGAGCAGCACCTTAGCAATCCTCATGATCCACTTGAGTACAGATTGGTGGAGACTGTTCTGAGAACCTGCATTCCCCTTGAAACACTGGTATGTGCACTCATGATGGTGGCAACCTGGGTCTGGACAGCTGCAACCATGGATCTCATGACCTCAGTTTGAATTTCCACTCCATCACTGAGACTTTGGTGGTTTCTGCAGCCTGGTCTGCAGAAGAAGCTGAGACTGTGGCCACCAGGCCCCCCCGCCACATCAGGGGTGGTCTACCAGTGCTCTCAAAGAATTGGTCATCACTTCCACGTTGGGATTGAAAACAGCGCGAGAGGAGAATCAGTCGGGAGATTGAAAACAGCGTGAGAGGAGAGGTGATTGGGTGATTGAAAACAGCGCGAGAGAAGAGTCAGTCGGGAGATTGAAAACAGCGCGAGAGGAGAGGTGATTGGGTGATTGAAAACAGCACGAGAGGAGAGTCAGTCGGGAGATTGAAAATAAAAGGAGGGGAAGCTGAAGAGGAGCGGCTAGTGTGTGAGCAGCCCAGTGAAGGAGCGGAGCTTTGAGGCTTTGGCTCGAGTAGCTTCAGTGAGCAGAGGCTGAGGACGAGCTTGCTCCCAGTGAGGTAAGGCCAGGTAAGTTACTTTAATTAAATTAGGAGTAGGTAATGGAGGCAGCAGTTAGGGCAGTCAAGTGCTCCGAATGCAGCATGTGGGAAGTCTGGGACAGCACATTTGTCCCTGATGACTACACCTGCAAAAGATGCATCCAGCTACAGCTCCTGACAAACCAAGTTAGGGAACTGGAGCTGGAGCTGGATGAACTTCGGATCAATCGGGAGGCAGAGGCAGTAATACACAGGAGTTTCAGGGAGACAGTCACCCCTAAAAGTCAGGAGGCAGGGAGCTGGGTGACTGTCAGGAGAGGGAAGGGGAATAGACAGAAAGAGCAGAGCACCCCTGTGGCCATTCCCACCAACAATAGGCATACCATTTTGGATACTGTCGGTGGGGACAAGTTATAGCGGTCACGTCTCTGGCCCCGAGATTGGACCCTCAGCTCAGAAAGGAAGGAGGGAAAAGAGGAGAGCAGTAGTGATAGGGGATTCAATAGTTAGGGGGACAGATAAGAGGTTCTGTGGGAGAGATCAAGAATCCAGGATTGTCTGTTGCCTCCCTCGTGCCAGGGTCCGCAATATCTCGGATCAAGTTCTCAGTATTCTCAGGAGGGAGGGTGAACAGCCAGATGTCGTGGTCCATGTAGGGACCAATGGTGTGGATAGGAAGGAGGAGGAGGTCCTGCAAAGAGAGTTTAGGGAGTTAAATGCTAAGTTCAAGGACAGGACCTCCAGGGTTGCGATCTCAGGAATGCTACCTGTGCCAGGTGCTAGTGAGGCTAAAAATAGGAAGATAATGCAGCTAAACACGTGGCTAAGGAGATGGTGCAGGAGGGAGGGCTTCATGTTTCTGGACAATTGGGTTCTGTTCCAGGGAAGGTGGGCCCTGTTCCGACAGGACGGTTTGCACCTGAACTGGAGGGGGACTAACATCCTTGCGGGTAGGTTTGCTAGTGCTGCTCCGGGGGGTTTAAACTAGATTTGCAGGGGGAGGGGATCCAGAATGTCAGAGCAGATAGTGAGGTGGAGGAGGATAAAGGTCAAGCGAGGATTGCATGTATAGACAGAAATCAAAGATTTGTACAGGATAGAAATGTTCTCAGGTGCATCTATTTCAATGCAAGGAGTATTGTCGGAAAGGCAGATGAGCTGAAGGCGTGGATTGGCACATGGGATTACAACATTATTGCTATTAGTGAGACTTGGTTGCAGGAGGGGCAGGACTGGCAGCTCAATGTTCCGGGGTTCCGTTGTTTCAGACGTGATAGAGGGGGAGGGATGAAAGGGGGAGGAGTGGCATTACTAGTCAGGGAAAATATCACAGCTGTGAGTAGACAGAACAGCCCGGAGTGCTCATCTACAGAGGCCATATGGGTGGAGCTGAGGAATGGGAAAGGTGTGACCACACTAATAGGGTTGTTTATAGACCTCCCAATAGTTAGAGAGAATTGGAGGAGCAAATCTGTAGAGAGATAGCAGACCGATGTAAGAAACAGAAAGTTGTGTTAGTAGGAGATTTTAACTTTCCACATATTGACTGGGACTCCCAAACTGTAAAAGGACTGGATGGTTTGGAGTTTGTCAAATGTGTTCATGAAAGTTTTCTAAATCAATATATAGAGATAGGGAACCAGACAGGTCAGGTGACAGAAGTATGTGTAGGCCAACATTTTGAGTCCAGTGACCACAATGTCATTAGTTTTAAGCTAATTATGGATAAGGATACGTCTGGTCCTCGAGTTGAGATTCTAAATTGGAGAAAGGATCTAGGAAGAGTGGATTGGCATAAGTTGTTTTCTGGCAAGGATGTGTTCAGTAAGTGGAAGGCAATCAAAGGCGAAATTTTGAGAGTGCAGAGTTTGCATGTTCCTGTCAGGATTAAAGGCAAAGTTAACAGGCATAGGGAACCTTGGTTTTCAAGGGAGATTCGCGATCTGGTTAAGAAAAAGAGAGAGGTGTATAGTAGGTATAGGCAACAAGGGGCAAATGAGGTACTTGTAGAGTATAGAAAATGTAAGAAAATACTAAAGAAGGAAATCAGGAAAGCAAAAAGAAGACATGAGGTTGCTTTGGCAAATATTGTGAAGGTAAACCCGAAGGGTTTCTACAAGTATATTAAGAGTAAAAGGATAGTAAAGGACACAATTGGTCCCCTTGAAGATCAGGGTGGTCGTCTACGTGTGGAGCCTCATGAGATGGGGGAGATCTTAAACAGTTTTTTTGCATCAGTATTTACTCAGGAAACTGGCATAGTATATAAGGAAGGAAGGGAAACAAGCAGTAGTATCATGGAACAGAAAGAGATTAAAGAGGAGGAGGTGCTTGCTGCCTTACAGCGAATAAAGGTAGATATATCCCCTGGGCCTGACATGATATTCCCTTAGACCCTGAGGGAGACTAGTGTAGAAATTGCAGGGGCCCCGGCAGAAATATTAACCATGGGTGCGGTGCCGGAGGATTGGAGGGTAGCTCATGTTGTTCCACTGTTTAAAAAGGGCTCCAAAAGTAAACCAGATAATTACAGGCCAGTGAGCCTGATGTCGGTAGTAGGTAAATTATAGGAAGGCGTTCTGAAAGATCAGATATACAATTATTTGGACAGCCAAGGGCTGATTAAGGATAGTCAGCATGGCTTTGTGCATGGTAGATCATGTTTAACGAACCTTGTAGAGTTTTTCGAGGAGGTTACCAAGAAAGTAGATGAAGGAAAGGCTGTGGATTTTGTCTACATGAACTTTAGTAAGGCCTTTGACAAGGTCCCACATGGGAGGTTAGTTCAGAAAGTTCAGACACTTGGTATCCATGGAGAGGTTGTAAACTGGATTCGAAATTGGCTGTGTGGGAGTCTGCTTCTCAGACTGGAGGCCTGTGACTAGTGGTGTGCCTCAGGGATCTGTGCTGGGACCGTTGTTGTTTGTTGTCTATATCAATGATCTGGATGATAATGTGGTAAATTGGATCAGCAAGTTTGCTGATGATACTAAGATTGGAGGCGTTG